>NC_137784.1:129055996-130255996 GCF_963455305.1 Plecotus auritus
GCCATTGGTAAGTTTAATGTGTACACTTCACTTATAGTGATCCATAAAATAGCATGGTTCTTTCCTTGGGAGCACAGGTGATGTAAATGCTCAAGATCAGTCAGACCACTTTCTTTAGAGGACAAATGGACTAGTCAGTGGTCGGCAAACTCATTAGTCAATAGAGCCAAATATCAACAGTACAACGATTGAAATTTCTTTTGAGAGCCAAATTTTTTAAACTTAAACTTCTTTTAATGCCACTTCTTCAAAATAGACTCGCCCAGGCCATGGTATTTTGTGGAAGAGCCACACTCAAGGGGCCAAAGAGCCGCATGTGGCTCGCGAGCCGCAGTTTGCTGACCACGGGACTAGGTCTTTTCAATGTTATTAATGTCCTTATGACCTTAAGAGATAGAAGACTATAGAGAATCACTTTAAACTCTGATTCAGTGTTCGTTGGCATTACTAACAGAAGAGGACCCCACCTTTTCCTGATGAACAGAAGTCTGATTAGACTTGCTATGTCAGTTCATTGCTTTGTTGGAATCCTTCACCATAAGGAAAATGTATCAAGAAAATACAATTTTAATGCAAGAAAAGGACATGTGTTGCCATTTTGGATTGTAAGGGCAATGGCCTAAGGCAGTGGTCGGCAAACTGCGGCTCGCGTGCCATATGCGGCGCGTGAGCCGCGGTTTGCCGCTCTGTTGACTAATGAGTTTGCCGACCACTGGGATAGGGGCTTAATCACAAGGAACAACAACAGCCTGTAATTATTGGAATCGAGAGTCTAGGTCAGTGGTCGGCAAACTCATTAGTCAACAGAGCGGCAAACCACGGCTCGTGAGCCGCATGTGGCTCGCGAGCTGCAGTTTGCCGACCACTGGCCTAAGGCTATCACATCCCCCCACTGTGGACTAGCAGGCATTTCAGCAGATAGTCCACTGCACCATGGGTGGATGAAAGGACAGCTGGGTGCGACCTTTTCACCTCATAATTGCTGGATTTGGATAGGACAGTCTGCTTTGCTAGGCTGAGTATTGCCTTCTTCCCTCATGGCTCCCTTCCAAAGATGTGTGCTCAGTCTCAGAGTATGGTCATTTTGTGTCAACAAGTTCTGAGTAAATGGACTCTCCTACCACGACCTGCAAACAGCCACCCCACTAAATATCCTCTTCTGTGTCTCTGGACCCTGCCAATCCTGTCCTTGGTTTTGGCATTCTTTCTCTCTTTGGCTTCCGGTACTTCATTCACTCCTGGTAGTCCTCTGGCCTCTCTGGCTGCTATTACCCTGAGAATTCTTCTAGCCCTGCCTCCAAGCTGCTTTGGGAATGATCTGTTTAAAATGCAGAGCTAATTATGTCATGCCTCTGCTTCTTCTCCTGACAGCAAACTACACAGATTTAAAGTGAACATGAAGAGTTTTGACACATTATACACCTGGGAAACCATCATCACATTGAAAATAATGAACATATCCTTCGTCTCCTAGCAGTTTCCTTGGGCTTCCTTATAAATCTTTGTTCCCATGGCTTCTCCCCATTCCCAAGCACTATAGACTAAATTATATTTTCTAGAGTTTTCTAGAAATATAATTATTGAGTATATTCTCTTTCTTGTCTAGCTTCTACTCAGCATCATTATGTTGATATTTATTCATACTGTGATATGGCTGAATAGTATTCCATTGTATGGATGCACCACAGTTTGCTTATCCCTTTATCTATTGATGGACATTTGGGTTGTTTCTACTGGTTGGCTATATTACCTAATAATAGAGAAACATGTAAATTGACCGTACCTCCGCTACGCCCACAGCCAATCAGAGTGAGTATGCAAATTAACCCAGCAAAGATGACAGTTAATTTGCATACATACCTGGGTCCCGGGAACCTCCTTGGCACCCAGGTCACTCCCAGCCGGCCATCGGGTGGAGGCTTTAGGCTTGGGAAGGGGCCGAGCCTGCGATCGGAGGTGCGGATGGGGAAACCCCTTCCCAAGCCTAAAGCCTGGGGTGGAGGCTTTAAGCTTGGGAAGGGATGGAGCCTGCAATTGGAGGGGCATGGGAGTCCCCTTCCCAAGCCTAAAGCCTCGGGCAGAGGCTTTAGGCTGGGGAAGGGGCTGAGCCTGCGATCGGAGGGGTGCGGGGTCCCGCTTCCCAAGACTAAAGCCTGGGGCAGAGGCTTTAGGCTTGGGCAGGGGCTGAGCCTACAGTTGGAGGGGCGGGGGGGTCCTCCTTCCCAAGCCTAAAGCCTGAGGTGGAGGCTTTAGGCTTGGGAAGGGGCCAAGCCTGCGATCAGAGGTGCTGGGGGGGGGGGACGACCCCTTCCCAAGCCTAAATCCTGGGGTGGAGGCTTTGGGCTTGGGAAGGGGCTGAGCCTGCAATCAGAGGTGCTGGGGGGGGATGACCCCTTCCCAAGCCTAAATCCTGGGGCGGAGGCTTTGGGCTTGGGAAGGGGCTGAGCCTGCGATCGGAGGTTCCGGGGGTCCCCCTTCCCAAGCCTAAAGCCTGGGGCAGAGGCTTTAGGCTTGGGCAGGGTCCGAGCCTGGGATCTGAAGGAAGGGGAAAAGATCAATGGAAGCATATCCTCAGGTGAGGATAAAAAGAAAAATAAAGAGAGAAATGTCATATCCTAGGAAAGACACATCTTGAAAATACTTAAAGAAAGTTGTCATTTTTTCATGGTGAAGGGACTGGAGTCCATGTTGATGAAAATACCTTGGTGGCTGCGGTGACTGGCAGTGGCTGCAGCAGTGGGGTGATGGGGCTGGTGCCTTCCCCTGATCAGCTCGGTTGGCTCCCGCAAAGGGAGGCCAGACTGCGGCTTAGGTCCGATCCCATCGGGGAGCAGGCCTAAGCCATCAGTAGGACATCCCCTGAGGGCTCCCAGTATGTGAGAGGGGGCAGGCTGGGCTAAGGGACCCCTCCCCAGTGCATGAATTTTGTGCACCGGGACCCTAGTTACCAATAAAGCTGCTCTGAACATTTACAAACAAGTCTTCTCTGACCTCATGTCCTATCATCCTCATGTACTCTTTGATCCAGCAACTGGCTGCTCTTTCTTTTCTGCTTCTCCCTTCTCCTCCCCCCACCCCCGCACTTCCTTGCAAAGTTAAGTTGATCCTTTTCTGAGCTCTTATCACATCGTGTCCACATGATTTTAATAGCATTTATCAGGCTATATTATAATGGCCATTTTATGTGTAGTGTTGCTCAGAGGTCACGGGCTGCTTGTGGGCAGGAACTAGAACCCCAACAATAGAAGCCACTAGGTACATAATAAGTTATAGAAAACTTTAATGGAATTGTTTGTCTGGATGACAACTTTTGTACCTTTAATTGATCCAGTTGGACTCATCTGTAGCTATGTACATTCCTGTCATTACAGTGGAATGATGCTTTGGGAAGGTCGTGTAGGTGTGGTATCTTTGTGATAGGCATGAGGTTCTTAACACACATAGGAATCAATATGCTGTTGATACCATATTAAACATGCTGATACTGATATTCCAAATACAAAAATAAAAGTGTATATGGAAGCTGATAAGGAATTTGAAGCAAAGAATTATTTTTCCAGTCCATTGATGTGGTTTGGTTTTTGTCATCTGTAAAGCAGTTGCTTTTAGGAGGTGCATTAGCAGCTAGTTTTTAGCTTTAGTTTTCATTAGCAGTAATTTATTAACTGGTAGCCCACTGTCTTCAGAGTTTAATTAATATGTTTTGATATGATTAATTTATCACTCAGAGAAAAAAGTTAACCACCTGGAAAAAATGACAAAATGTAGCTTATTATGAAGCGCTTCACTTAAAACCTCATTGCGTACCAAAATAGAATTGTGTTTGATAAAAAGGAATTTTATTAGAAGACTATCCATGTCTATTTAAAGTAATAAAAAATTCATAATTTATTGAAGCACAAGTCTATGGCAGTAGTTACTACTTTGAGTTTTTCCTTTCAGTGAAAGATGTCATGTATATCTGCCCATTTATGGGAGCTGTGAGTGGAACGCTGACTGTGACGGACTTTAAGATGTACTTCAAAAATGTAGAGAGGGTGAGTTTTTAAAAGTGTGTTTTATTTTAAAAAACACTTCAGAAGCGAGTAAACAATAAAGAAGAAAGGAAGAAGTGCCCTGAAATCCCATCACCCTGAGAGAACCAGGTGAGTTTTAAGATGTGCACATTGACAACCAGATTTTGTATCTTGAAAAAAAAAGCTGTTAAAGTAGCACTTATACCTGGAGGGGAAGTTTGTCATCTCAACATCTTCAGAAAACATGTTATAAATCTGACTTCAGTTTCTTAGCTGGGACAAAGAGGAAATGTGAAGTAAACAAATAAGTTTTAAGCCAGGGAAGACTTAAAATATGAAAACTCTGTTGGCTGACACTAATAGGCATCCATCTTAATTTGTAAACTCAGGACCCACATTTTATCCTGGATGTTCCCCTGGGAGTGATCAGCAGAGTTGAGAAGATTGGAGCACAGAGCCATGGGGACAATTCTTGTGGTATAGAGATAGTGTGCAAGGTATGGTACAACACTAGTAAGACTGCAAGAGGCAGTCAGCTGGGAACTTTTTCTGACAATTTTCCTGTTCTTTGGACAGTCACAGTAATTTGTACTGTTAGTAACTCAAATGTTTTAGGACAGAAACCTCTTTAGATCTTGTATCAACCAATTTATACCATTATGTAAGCCATTAAAGTAAAACTCTTCTTTCCTATTGAAGTATTCTAATTAGCATGGACCTACTTTCTATATGCTGATATTATTTGTTACATTTCAGAGAAATCAAATGGAAAGCAGAGATCCATATTTTCCCAGTTTGTTGTTTTAAGACTAATCTTCAGAACAATGGATGGTCAAAGACTTCTTAAAGGGGCAACAGTACAGTGACCACCAAGCAATGTGGGGCTTAGGGGCACCAACTGCCTGCACAGTCGAAAATCCCCATATAACTTTTTTTAAAAAAAATATGTTTTTATGGAATTTTAGAGAGAGAGGAAGGGAGAGGGAGAGGGTGAGAGAGATAGAAACATCAATGATGAGAATCATCTATTGGCTGCTTCCTGCACACCTCCTACTGAGAATGGAGCCTGTAACCCAGGCATGTGCCCTGACTGGGAATCGAACCATGACCTCCTGGTTCATAGGTTGACACTCAACCACTGAGCCAGGCTGGCCAGACAGAAAGTCTCTCTTCACCCAACATCCCAGCCACCCTGTTGCAGTACCTGCAGGCACCCACTGTTATCAGTTTCCACAGATACCCTCTGCACATAAGATGTATGTATAATCTTTGAAAACATTCTGCCCTTCCCATTCCCCCTTAACAATGTATCTTGGAGCTCCTTGACATCAATACATAACGAGCCACAGTGTCTTGTTTTTAACAGCTCTCTAGTATTCCATTATATTGTAGTCAGCCTCTATTGACAGACATTTAGGTTATTTCCATATCACAACAATAACTTCCTCATTTCCAAATTACTCTACCTTAAATTTGTTTGTGGCCATAATTATTTTTGAATTTCAAATAATGTTAAAGAATAGTGATATTGACTGGGAAAAAAATGGTGGCAGAATAGACAGATGTGTCCCGAGCCTTGTCCCAAAGCAGATAGAAAGAACAGCTGAGGGTCGCACGAGGAGTATTTGTTGGTGAGTTGAGGGACAGCTATACTCCAGGAGATGGTGGGGGACTGTGGGATGGGGTTCCCCTGACCGGGAAGCCCCCACTGCTGCTGGGTTCCCTCCTGGAGTGACCGGCTCGGACGCAGAGACCGCGCCATCTTTTTTTTTTTTTAAGTTTTTTCATATATATTTTATTAATTATTTACAGAGAGGAAGAGAGGGATAGAGAGTTAGAAACATCGATGAGAGAGAAACATCGATCAGCTGCCTCCTGCACATCTCCTACTGGAGATGTGCCCACAACCAAGGTACATGCCCTTGGCCGGAATCGAACCTGGAAACTTTCAGTCCGCAGGCCGACGCTCTATCCACTGAGCCAAACCGGTTAGGGCAAGACCGCACCATCTTGAAGGGGAAAGTGGATGTTATCTGAAGACTGAAAATCTACAACTGTGGCACCCACCGAACAGCTGCGAACCCCAGAGCACCAGTTCCCAATTGGCGCAAACACGCAGATTCAGAGGAGCTCTACACTCCACCACGGAAAGGTCAGATTTCACCTGGGATAAGTAGAGAGAGAACTATATAACCAGACACCCGGAGAAGAGACCATGGGGAGGCAAGGAAACAGCCCACATATGAAAGAAAAGCAGGCATCACCGGAAAAGGAAGTAAACGAAATGGAGGCAAGCAACCTGCCAGAGAAAGAATTCAGAGAAATGGTCATAAGGTGGCTGAAAAGAATGGAAGACAAATTCGACAATATGTGTAAGAACCAAGAGGAAATGAAGAACCAAGAAGAAATGAAAAATGACATCGCTGCTGTAAAGAA
This sequence comes from Plecotus auritus, assembly GCF_963455305.1. NCBI lineage: Eukaryota > Metazoa > Chordata > Mammalia > Chiroptera > Vespertilionidae > Plecotus > Plecotus auritus. The sequence continues at coordinate 129,062,449 of NC_137784.1, forward strand.
CTCAATAGAAAGCATCAAGAGTAGACTAGAAGAAGCAGAGGACCGCATCAGTGAGCTAGAAGACAAGGTAGGAAAAAATACCCAAATAGAGCAGCTTCTAGAAAAAAAAATAAAAAGCAGGAGGAGAGCCTAAGGGAACTTTGGGACAACACGAAACAAAACAACATCCACATAATAGGGGTTCCAGAAGGAGAGGAAACTGAGCAAGGAATAGAAAACCTGTTTGAAGAAATAATGACAGAAAACTTCCCTGATATAGGGAAGAAAAAACCCACACAAATCCAAGAAGCCCACAGAGTCCCAAGCAAAATGAACCCCAAAAGACCGACACCAAGGCACATTATAATTAAACTAGAGGCCCAGTGCACAAAATTCATGCACAGGGAGGATGTGTCCCTCAGCCCAGCCTGCACCCTCGCCAATCTGGGATTCCTCTCACAATCCAGGACTGCTGGCTCCCAACTGCTCGCCTGCCTGCCTTCCTGATTGCCCCTAACTGCTTCTGCCTGCCAGCCTGATCACCCCCTAACCACTCCCCTGCTAGCCTGATTGATGCCTAACTGCTCCCTTGCCAGCCTGTTTGGCACTAACTGCCCTCCCCTGCAGGCCTGGTCCCCCCAACTGCTCTCCCCTGCAGACCTGGGTCCCCCCAACTGCCCTTCCCTGAAGGCCTGGTCACCCACAACTTCCCTCCTCTGCCGGCCTGGTCACCCCTAACTGCCCTACCCTGCAGGCTTGATCACCCCCTATTGCCCTCCCTTGCAGGCCTGGTCCCTCACAACAGCCCTCCCCTGCTGGCCATCTTGTGATGGCCATCTTGTGATGGCCATCTTGTGTCCACATGGGGGCAGCCATCTTGTGTGTTGGAGTGATGGTAATTTGCATATTACTCTTTTATTAGATAGGATAGAGGCCTGGTGCACAGCAGGGGGCCAGCTGGTTTTGCCCTGAAGGGTGTCCCAGATCAGGGTGGGGGTTCCCTTGGGGCATGGGGCGGCCTGGGCCAGGGGCCTGTGGTGGTTTGCAAGCTGGCCACACCCCCCGGCGACCCAAGCAGAGGTCTTGGTATTTTTTTATCATCCATAATTGAAACTTTGTAGCCTTGAGCGGAGCCAAGCCTCTTGCTTGCTCCATGGCCGCAGCCATTTTTGTTGGGATTTATTTATCTTCTGTCATTGAAACTTTGTAGCCTTGAGTGGAGGCCTAGGCTGGCCAGGGCAGGCGGAAAGCTTGGCTTCCTCCATTATGGGGAAACCCAAGCCTCCTGCTTGCTCTGTGGCCACAGCCATCTTAGTTGGGTTAATTTGCATACTCGCTCCTGATTGGCTGGTGGGCGTAGCTTGTGGGTGTAGCAGAGTTATGGTCAACTTGCATATTACTATTTTATTAGTTAGGCACATTATAATTAAATTGCCAAACACCAACGACAAAGTAAGAATCTTAAAAGCGGCCAGAGAAAGACAGAAAGTTACCTACAAAGGATCCCCCCTCAGACTAGCAACTGATTTCTCAACAGAAACTCATCAGGCCAGAAGAGAATGGAATGAAATATACAAAGTCATGCAAAGGAAGGGTCTGATCCAAGAATACTGTACCCAGCAAGGCTATCAATCAAAGTTGAAGGTGAAATCAGGAGCTTCACAGACAAAAAAGGACTAAGGGAATTTATTACCACCAAACCAGCAATGCAAGAAATGCTAAAGGGTCTGCTGTAAAAAGAAGAAATAGGAAGCAAAGAAGGAACACAGGCATAAAGAATAAAAATGGTGAGAAATAAGTACCTATCAAAAATAACTTTAAATGGATTAAATGGCCCAATCAAAAGACATAGGGTAACGGATTGGATATGAAAACATGACCCATATATCTGCTATCTACAAGAAACCCACCTCAGAAAAAAAGATGCACACAGACTGAGGGTGAAGGGATGGAAAAAGGTTTTTTAGGCGAATGGAAATGAAAAAAAAATGCTGGGGTAGCAATACTTATATCTGACAAATTAGATCTCAAAGTGAAGGAAATAAGAGATAAGGAAGGCCACTTCATAATACTAAAGGGAGCAATCCAACAAGAAGAAATAACTCTGGTAAACATATATGCACCCAATACAGGAGCACCCAAATACATACAAAAACTCCTGGAGGATATCAAGGGAGAGCTTGACAGCAATACAGTCATAGTAGGAGACTTTCATACCCCACTATCACCATTGGACAAATCCTCTAAACAAAAAATCAGCAAAGAAACATCAATCCTAAATGACTCACTAGACCAGATAGAATTAATTGACATCTTCAGAACATTTCACCCCAAAGCCACAGAATATACATTCTTCTCAAGTGCACATGGGTCATTTTCAAAGATAGACCATATGTTGGGTCATAGGCAAAGTCTCTTCAAATTCAAGAAGATAGAAATCATATCAAGCATCTTCTCAGATCACAGTGGCATAAAACTGGAAATCAATTACAATAAAAACAATCCAAAAAAATCAAACACATGGAGACTAAACAGCATGCTATTAAACAATGACTGGGTTACCAGAGAGATCAAAGAAGAAATAAAAAAACATCATGGCAACAAATGACAATGAAAACACAGCAATCCAAAATCTATGGGACACAGCAAAAGCAGCCTTGAGAGGGAAGTTCATAGCTCTACAAGACTACTGCAAAAAAACAATAAACAATGGTAATAAATTACCTAACCCTACAACTCAAAGAGTTACAAAGAGAGCAACAAGAAAAGCCCAGTGTAAGGAGAAGGAAGGAAATAATAAAGATAACAGAGGAGATAAATGACATTGAGACCAAAAAACAATACAAAAGATCAACAAAACCAAAAGCTGGTTCTTTGAAAGGATAAACAAGATTGATGAAACTCTAGCCAGGCTCACCAAGAAGCAAAGAGAGAGGACCCAAATAAACAAAATCAGAAATGAAAGTGGAGAAATAACAACAGACCCCACCGAAATACAAGATTGTTAAAAAATACTATGAACAACTCTATTCCAACAAACTGGACAACCTGGAGGAAATGGACATATTCCTGGAAAAATACAACCTTCCAAAACTCAATCAGGAAGAATCTAAACATCTCAATAGGCCAATAACTATGGAAGAAATTGAAGCAGTCATCAAAAAGCTTCCAGCAGCCCTGGCCAGTTTGGCTCAGTGGATAGAGCGTCGGCATGTGGACTCGGGGGTCCCGGGTTCGATTCTGGTCGGGGGCATGTGCCTTAGTTGCGGGCACATCCCCAGTGGGGGGTGTGCAAGAGGCGGCTGATCGATGTTTCTCTCTCATCGATGTTTCTGGCTCTCTATCCCTCTCCCTTTCTCTCTGTGGAAAATCAATAAAATATATTTTTTAAAAAAAGCTTACAGCAAACAAAAGCACGGGGCCAGACAGCTTCACAGGGGAGTTTTACGAAACATTCAAGGAAGAACTAAAACCTGTCCTCCTCAGACTATTCCAAAAAATTCAAGAGAAAGGAACACTTCCAAGCTCATACTATGAAGCCAGCATCACCCTAATACCAAAACCAGATAAAGACAACACAATGAAAGAGAATTACAGGCCAATATCCCTCATGAACATAGGTGCCAAAATCCTCAACAAAATTTTAGCAAATCGGATCCAGCAGTATATCAGAAAGATCATACACCATGACCAAGTAGGATTTATCCCAGGAATGCAAGGATGGTACCATATCCACAAATCAATAAACGTGATACATCACATAAACAAATTGAGAGATAAAAATCACATAGTCATATCAATTGATGCAGAAAAAGCATTTGACAAAATCCAACACCCTTTCTTGATAAAAACTGTCAACAAGGTGGGAATAGAAGGATCATACCTCAACATAATAAAAGCCATATATGATAAACCTACAGCTAACATCATACTCAGTGGGCAAAAACTAAAACCATTTTCCCTAAGAACAGGAACAAGAGAGGGCTGCCCACTCTCACCACTCCTGTTCAACATAGTACTGGAAGTATTAGCCATTGCAATTAGATAAGAAGAAGAAATAAAAGACATCCGATTTGGAAAAGAAGAAGTAAAGCTGTCCTTATTTGCAGATGACATGATATTGTACATAGAAAACCCAAAAGACTCCATCAAAAAACTAATAGACTTAATAAATGAATTCACCAATGTAGCAGGATACAAAATTAACGCCAAGAAATCTATGGCATTTCTATACACTAATAGTGAACTTACAGAAAAAGAGACAAAAAAGCAATCCCATTTACCATCGCACCAAAAAAATTAAGATACCTAGGAATAAACTTAACTAAGGAGGTAAAAGACCTATACGCAGAAAACTACAGGACACTGAATAAAGAGATAGAGGAAGATGTAAACAGATGGAAGAACATACCATGTTCATGGATTCGGAGAATCAACATCATTAAAATGTCCATACTACCCAAAGCAATCTATAGATTCCCTGGTCAGCAAACTGGGGCTCACGAGCCACATGCGGCTCTTTGGCCCCTTGAGTGTGGCTCTTCCACAAAATACCACGGCCTGTGCGAGTCTATTTAGAAGAAGTGGCTTTAGAAGAAGTTTAGGTTTAAAAATTTTGGCTCTCAAAAGAAATTTCAATCGTTGTACTGTTGATATTTGGCTCTGTTGACTAATGAGTTTGCCGACCAGTGTATAGATTCAATGCACTCCCCATTAAAATACCAACGGCATATTTCACAGACCTAGAAAGAACTCTCCAAAAATTCATCTGGAATAAAAAAAGACCCCGAATAGCTGCATCAATCCTGAGGAAGAAGAACGAAGTAGGTGGGGTCTCAATACCAGATTTCAAGCTGTACTACAAAGCCACTGTTCTCAAAATAGCCTGGTACTGGCACAAGAACAGACATATAGACCAATGGAGTAGAATAGAGAATCCAGATATCGACCCAAACCACTATGCTCAATATTTGACAAAGGAGGCATGAACATACAATGGAGTCAAGATAGTCTCTTCAATAAATGGTGTTGGGAAAATTGGACAGATACATGCAAAAAAATGAAACTAGACCACCAACTTACACCATACACAAAAATTAACTCAAAATGGATACAGGACTTAAACATAAGACGGGAAACCATAAAAATACTAGAGAATCCACAGGCAGAGAAATCTCAGACATATGCCGAAGCAATTTCTTCACTGATACTGCTCCTAGGGCAATGGAAGCTAAAGAGAAAATAAACAAATGGGACTACATCAAAATAATAAGCCTTTGCACAGCAAAAGAAACCATCAACAAAACAACAAGAAAGCCCACTGAATAGGAGAACATATTTGCAAATGTTATCACTGATAAAGGTTTAATCTCCAACATCTACAGGGAACTTATACAACTTAATAAAAGGAAGATAAATGGTCCAATAAAAAAAATGGGCAGCCGAAACCGGTTTGGCTCAGTGGATAGAGCATCAGACTGAGGACTGAAAGGTCCTCGGTTCGATTCCGGTCAAGGGCATGTACCTTGGTTGTGGGCGCATCCCCAGTGGGAGGTGTTCAGGAGGCAGCTGATCGATGTTTCTCTCTCATCGATGTTTCTAGCTCTCTATCCCTCTCCCTTCCTCTCTGTGAAATATCAATAAAATATATTTAAGTAAAAAATAAATAAAAAATAAAAAAACGGGCAATGGACCTAAATAGAATCTTTTCGAAAGAAGACAGAAGGAAGGCCAAGAGACATATGAAAACATGCTCAAAGTCACTAATTATCTGAGAGATGCAAATCAAAACGACAATGAGGTACCATCTCACACCTGTCAGAATGGCTATCATCAACAAATCAACAAACGACAAGTGCTGGTGAGGATGCGGAGAAAAAGGAACCCTCGTGCACTGCTGGTGGAAATGGAGACTGGTGCAGCCACTGTGAAGAACAGTATGGAGTTTACTCAAAAAACTAAAAATGGAGCTCCCATTTGACCCAGTAATCCCACTTCTAGGAATATATCCCAAGAAACTAGAAACACCAATCAGAAAGGATATATGCACCCCTATGTTCACAGCAGCACAATTCACCATAGCTAAGATTTGGAAACAGCCTAAATTCCCACCAGCAGTTGACTGGATCAGAAAACTGTGGTACATCTACACAATGGAATACTACGCTGCTATAAAAAAGAAGAAATTCTTACCATTTACAGCAGCATGGATGGACCTGGAAAGCATTACGTTAAGTTAAATAAGCCAGTCAATGAAAGAAAAATACCACATGATCTCACTCATTTATGGAAAATAAAGAACATTATAACCCGGTGAATAAAAAGATAGATACAGAGGCAGTAAAGCATCAAACAGACTGTCAAATTACAGCAGGAAGGTTGGGGAGTGTTGGGGAAGGAGGGAAATAGATCAACCAAAGGACTTGTATGCATGCATATAAGCACATCAATGGATACAAGACACTGGGGGGGTGTGATGAGGGCATGCTACAGGGGGTAGGGAGGCTGGGGCAAGGTCAATGGCAAAAAAAAGGAGATATATGTACTAATATATGTAATATTTTAAACAATAAAATTTTTAAAAAAAGAATAGTGATATTTTTGTGTTTACCAGCAGTGGTTTTAGAAGGTTGGGGGGCACTGCTCAAACCAGTCCTGGGAAGAAATTGCCCCAGCTGAGCCACCTCACAGGAATTGTTCCTCCCCACCTTCACTTGATCTTTTGGACAGCAGCTTTCATGGTGGGGCATTTTAAGAAACTGATCTTAAGAAAGAGCATTATCATTTTTGTAAGGAAGTCACTGAGGGCGATAGTCTCTCTGTGAAAGAGTCCTTGCTCTGAGTCCTGGGAAGGAACCTCTGTCACATTTCTATTTTATGGAGGGTGCAAGATCTGTAATTGATTCTTTCAATAGTTTAAAGCTCACCATTGATTGTGTGTCTCATATCTTTATGAAGTAAATGCACAGGTCTTGATGTACTAACTTTATTCTTGATTTCCATCTGAAGAGTTTTTTTCCCCAACACGTCCTCTCTTCCAGTTTTCTCACTTAATTTTCACACTGGGCCTGGCCTGTGTGGGTCAGTGGTTGAGTGTTGCCCCATGAACCAGGCGATCACAGTTTGATTCCCATTCAGGGCACATGCCCAGGTTTTGGGCTCGATCCCCAGTAGGAGGCATGCAGGAGGCAGCCGATGGATGGTTCTCTCATCATTGATGTTTCTATCTATCTCTCTTCCTTCTTCTCTCTGAAGTCAATAAAAACATATTTTTTAAAAAAAGGAAAAAAATCTTGTTGGAGGTGTTTTTGTTAATTGCCTTTTGTTAGTTGGAGCAAGATAAAGTATAACATGAGAAATGAACAAAAATATTTTATTGATCTCTTACAGCATGGTTCTGACTAATAGGTACTCAATACACATTGAATAAATGAGCTTTGCTAATTGTTTAACAGGATATGAGAAACTTGCGACTTGCTTATAAACAAGAAGAACAGAGTAAACTGGGACTATTTGAAAACCTCAATAAACATGCATTTCCTCTTTCCAATGGGCAGGTAAGTACACCAAAATAAACCTTTTTGCATTCCTTTATGGGGGTCCAAAATTTCATGCTTAATTATTCCCTTTTTCAGAGGTTGCCTTTATCTGTTTTCTCTCTGTTGGAAACTAATATTAGAATATTTAAAATTCAGTAGTTCTGTGTAATGATTAAAAAAGCTGCATATTTGGAGCTTCAACATTTACAAATTAAAAGAGGAATCTTAATACATTCAGCTTATAACTGAATGAAAATCTTTAATATTGGGTATATGATATAGCAAAGAAATGCTGACATGTATTTTGTCTTTTTTTTTATATCCAGACACTCTTTGCATTCAACTATAAAGAAAAATTTCCAATTAATGGATGGAAAGTTTATGATCCAGTAGCTGAATATAAAAGACAGGTAAAGTATGTTGCTTATCAAAACTAAAAATAGGTTGAGCATCTTTTTCTCTTCTAAAAGGTTAGAAATGTTGTGGAAAAGAAACCTTTTGAAACAAACTGTACATAGACATAATTTATCTAGCTTGTAGGTTCTTCATCTTTGGGATGCCCTGTTCACCCTGTAGCATACCTTTGACTAGGCCACATCCCTTTTCCAGAGACAAGTGGAGTATAAGAACTGGGGTTTAAAAAGAAAATTGACCAGATGGTTTTTATTAGATACTAGAGGCCTAGGGCATGAAATAGGTGCACAAAATTCATGCATGGGGTGGGGAGGATCCCCTCAGCCTGGCCTGCACCCTCTCACAATCTGGGACCCCTTGGGGGATGTCCGACTTCCCTGCAGGATCAGGCCTAAACAGGCAGTCAGACACCCCTTTCACAATCCAGGACTGCTGGCTCCTAACTGCTCACCTGCCTGCCTGCCTGATTGCCCCTAACCACTTGCCTGCCCGCCTGATCGCCCCAACCACTCGCCTGCCTGCCTGATTGCCCCTAACCACTCTCCTGTCTGCCTGACCACTCCTAACCACTCTGCCTGCCTGCCTGATCAGCCCTAACCACTTGCCTGCCTGCCTGATCACCCCTAACCACTCACCTGCCTGATCGCACCTAACTGCTCCCTGCCTGCCTGATAGCCCCTGCCTCTGCCTGCCAGCCTGATTGCCCCTAACTGCTCTCCTGCCTTCCTGCCTGATCACCTCTAACCACTCTGCCTGCCTGCCTGATCGCCCCTAACCACTGGCCTGCCTGCCTGATCACCCCAACTGCTTTCCTGCCTGCCTGATCATCCCTAACTGCTTTGCCTGCCTGCCTGATTGCCCCTAACTGCTCACCTGCCTGCCTGCCTGATCACCTCTAACCACTCTGCCTGCCTGCCTGATTGCCCCTAACTGCTTGTCTGCCTGCCTGATCACCCCTAACCACTTGCCTGCCTGCCTGACCACTCCTAACCACTCTGCCTGCCTGCCTGATCACCCCTAACCATTCTCCTGACTGCCTGATTGCCCCTAACCACTTGCCTGCCTGCCTGATCACCCCTAACCGCCTCTGCCTCAGCCCCTGCTGCTGCAGCTTCATCTGAAAGGATGTCCAGAATGTTGTCCGGAAGATCATTCAGCTGTCTGGTCTAATTAGCATATTATACTTTTATTATTATAGATTCTCATAATGAGTTAATGAGTAAGGATTAAAACCAATGGTTTAAATTATATTTTAAATATATGACATGACTACATCACTCTGTTATGGTATTTCTCTACCAGAAACTAGTGCATTGTCAGTTTCAAGATGTTCCAAGAAGATTATTTCATGATATTTAATCTTTGTCTCCACCTTATATTTGGTATGGTGATATGTATTACTTATTTTAGACATTGGTAAGAAATTTCTGTCTCCAAAGGACTTTCACGAATATTTTTGAAGACAACACTATGCTCATTCTTTATAAAAACACTATAAGAAATGTATAGGACTGGGATTCTAGTATGTAATTTTCATTTTTTAGTATGTTTGGAAATTCTTATGCTTCATTAAATTTTAAATGGTTTGGTAATGGGTCATATTAGATAAATATATATTTAAACTTTTAATTAGCACTGAACAAATTATGAACAGATTTTAGCACAAAATAAGAAATGGATATGGTTCATGCTTAGTACTTTTCAAAAGTGTAAAAGTATGCTTTCCCCCTCTTCTTTCTTCTCTAACACCCTACAGGGCTTGCCAAATGAGAGTTGGAAAATAGCCAAAGTAAACAGTAATTATGAACTCTGTGACACTTACCCTGCCATCATTGTTGTGCCAACTAATGTAAAAGATGATGACCTTGCAAAAGTAGCAGCCTTTCGAGCAAAAGGCAGAGTCCCTGTAAGTAATAAACATTGTAATTTAGGTATAAACATATTGTATTAGATCTAATATTGGAAGAGAATAGAAAAAAATCTAGTGAACAAAATGAAAAGTAGAAAAATAAGTCTAAAAACCTGAACATATCTTTGATTTTCAGGAACTACCTAATTATGTAAACATTATGTTTGCTGACTGCCTCATATGACTTCACATTACTAAGTACAAGGGTAATTTCAGTTTAGCTCTCAAAATGTAGCACGTATAACAAAAGACAGCAAGAAAGAGTTAGCATGTTACTGCTTTAATGGTTTGTGTCTCTGGTTTCATCGACTCATCTCAGAGAAAGACACTCTTTCTTGGATGCTGAGTGCAAGGGTGCAGCTGCATGGGAGGGACACCATTATGAAAAGAAACATAGGAGCCAGCAGGAGATGGGTTTTTTAAAATAGCTTTATTGAGGATTAATTGATATACAAAAACATGGCACATGTTTAATGTATAAAATGTGATGAGTTTGGACATATGCATACCCCCATGATACTGTCACCATAACCCAGGAGGGAGTGAACGTTTTTGAGCCTAGAGTTTGCAGTCTGGTACAATCCTGATTCTCTTGGCCACAGGAGGAAAAAAGGAGGTTTGGGGATATAGCTTTAGATTTTATGAGAGACTGTATATTCACTTTGTCCTTATCTTGCCACATATATCATTGTTGAGATACAAAGATGTTTTTCAATTAGGAGACAAAATAAAACTAGTCAATCAAATAGGAATGGGGCTTGATGTTAGTAACCTTTTCACTTAGTTTCTGCTTTTCTTAGAATCATAGAAGTTTAGATGTGGAAGGGGATTTTTTAGAGCTCATCTAGTCAGATTTCTTTCATCCTGACCCAAGCATTGCATCTCATAGCCACTATTGTTGCTGTGATTGGCCTGACCCCTCCACTTTGAGGAAAATATACAGAAGAAGTTGTGCTTGAGAAGAGAACTTGTTTTTACTGCGTGGTATTTAGAGCACATACTGTTTTAGGAACTGTACTCATATTTGTTACTTACACACACTAGGTGTTGTCATGGATTCATCCAGAAAGTCAGGCAACAATCACTCGGTGCAGCCAGCCACTTGTGGGTCCCAGTGATAAACGCTGCAAAGAAGATGAAAAATACTTGCAGACAATAATGGATGCTAATGCACAGTCTCACAAACTTATCATCTTTGATGCCCGACAAATCAGTGTCGCCGATACCAACAAGGTACATTCTTGATGACATTGCAGAACCAGTAGGTCTTGTCTCATGTACTGTCTGTAAATTGTTATGCAGTTCAAATAGCCGTTGACTTCCTCCCCACCCGAAGGTAGAATCTTTCCAAATAGCCCATAGCTATCCCTCCCTATGGATGCCTCATGTGAGTTGGGATCTTGTCTCTCTTATTGTTCCCCCACAATCCTGTCTGCTGAGTTAATTAAGCAAAGACCCAGAAAGAGAATTATCACCAAAAGAAACAAGTAAGTATCTTAATGAAATGATCGTAAGGCACTTGGAAGTCCCTTTAACCTTGGAAATATGGTGATTGCTTGACTAATTCATATCTTGTCTGAAGGCCTGTTAGAATGGAGTCAAATATGTGAAACTAGGGAAATACACTGAGTGGCCAGATTAATATGATCTCTGAATGCATAATAATCTGGCCAATCAGTGTATATCCTATATAATAAAAGGCTAATATACAAATTGTCCCCTCAACCAGGAGTTCAACCAGCAGTCAGGCCGGCCAACCGCCCTTGTCCCCTCCCCCTGGCCAGGCTGGCTGGACCCCACCCATACATGAATTCATGCACCAGGCACTCACCACCTTCGCCGCGTCCCGTCCGCTCTAATCCTCCTGTTCTTCTACACGCATCTGCGAAAGTTTCCTCCTCTCTCCCGCCCCGCGCTCACCGCTTACTCCGACCTCCGCTCCGCCTCCACACAGCAGTGACTTCAGGATTCCGTGTAACGTCACTGGTTGCTAGACGCCAGTCGGGGCGGCCCTAGTGACCAGTTTACGGTAAATTAATGTTCATTCTGAGACAGAGCCTAGGGGCCTTATTTTCGGGGGATGCCTTATATTTCACTCAGAAGGAAACCAGCAAGTAGGTCTTATTTTCGGAGGATGTCTTATTTTCAGGGAACACTGTATCAACTCATTATGCTGGGGGAGCCAGGAGAGGGACTGGCCAGGCCTGATTGTGAAGTTGGGCAAGGCTTCATGAAGGAGGCACCATTTCAGCTGGCTTTGGATGGTTAGCGGGAGGAGACAAGCAGGGCATTCTAGAGAACACATGTACCTACTCAACAGTGTGCCAGAGCACGTCATTCACAAGAGTGGCAAGAAGGAAGATGTTTGAGAGCATGGTCATGACCCCTCATGTTCTCCTCAGCAGTGCTTAGGGAGGTCTTTGTTTCTTTGGGCAACTTGAACCTCTTATTTCCTCAGTGATTATTTTGTTGACCACAATCTCCAAAAAACCACCCTCCCATCTCCCCCCATCTCACTCTGGAGAGAAGCCATTACCTTATACTTCAAGGAGCAAATGAGCCATCAGATACTTCATTTTCCTTCAGTACTTGAGTGCCTTCTATGGGCCAGGCATTTGCTAGGAATCGGGAGAGACATGCTGAACAAGTAGTTGCAGCAACTGCCATGTGATTATCCTCTGAGGTATGGAGGAACATGAAATATGCTCCGAGAGAGCATAGAAGGAAAATGGTTATTTGCTATATGACTTCATCTTTCTGCACCATGATTGCCTAGTCTCTAAAGTGGCAGTGACAGTAAACCTATTTCCTGGAGTGGATGTGAGACAACTGTAAAGGGCCTAGGACACTACCTGTCCCTGTGAGAAAGCATTCGGTTCAAGTTAGCTGTCATTGTTACTGACCTCAGAGTGTACTGCTCCATTCTCTTGACTTTTATGATATTCACACCCTGGATTTCTGTCTCCAGCCTGCCTGGCTTGGTCTCCTTCACTGGTTCCTCTTCCTCTTCCCAACCTGCAAATGGCAATGCTCCTCGAACTCAATCGGGGATCCTCTTTTCAACTCTGTGCAATCTCCTCCTATGCCATGAATTTAAACACTCTATATGCTGAGTTTCACACCCAAGTTTCTATCCCACTTTCATTCCTCCTGAGGTCTAGACAAAATTGCCATCTGTTGTCTGGTTGCCATCTCCACTTGGCTGTCTCCCAGGTAACAACTTCAGCATATCCACACTGAGAGGCAGGGTGTAAGAACCCTTGGCTTGGCAATCACTTACACCTGAGTTTTTCTCCAGGTTCTGCCACTTGATGCTATGTAGAGCCCTGATCCATTTACCTCACTTCTTCATAAACCTCAGGTTCCTCTTCTATGAAATGGGAGATAACAGTACCTCATGTAGAGGGCTGTGTAAGGATTAAAATTAAGTGAGAAGAATGCACGTAAAGGACTCAGCACCATGCTGGGTACATCCTCAGAACTCAGTATATGATGTTGATAAGCTCACTGCCTCAGGTGTCTGGCCTGGGGAGTGATGGGTGGTGTCGGCTACTGAGATGGGAAAGACTGAAAGAGGAACAGGGTGGGGATGGAGAAGAGCAGAACATGAGTTTCCTGAGGTAGCTGTACAAATTACCACACACTTGGCACCTTAACACAAATTTATTCCCTCATGGTTTTGGAGGCCAGAAGTCTGAAATCTGGCAGGGTTGTGCTCCCTTAAAAGAGCTTCAGGGGAGAATCTTTCCTTGCCTCTTACAGATCCTGCTGGCTGTTCTGTGCATGTAGCCACAGCACACCAATCTCTGCCTCTGTGTCTTCACATGGCCTTCTGCCTTGTGTCTGTGTCCTCTCCTCCTTTCTTCTAAGGATACTTGTGATGACATTTATGGCCCACCCAAGATAATCCAGGATTTCTCCTCATCCCAAGATCCTTAACTTAATCACATCTGCAAATACCCCCTTTTCAAAAAAAGGTCATTCTCACAGTTGCCAGGGATTTAATGTGGATACCTTAGTCAGTTCCTCTTGCTACCCACATCTGGTGGATCATTAACCCTTGTCAGTCTTCCTATGTCTCTGCATACTTCCTGTCACCACTGTAATACTATCCCAAAGAAATAAAACACAAGATGAAAGCTATATTCACAGAGGCGATCTTCTAAACATCCAACAGAGCAAGGGCAGTTCATTGTGTTTCATCCAGTGTGGAAAAGATAGAATCAGGACACCATGGGAAGGAGGTGTTTCAGCTCTGGCTGATATAACAAAACACTGCAGACTGGGTGAGTTATCTATATATATAAAAGCCTAAGCGACTGAACGACCAGTTGACCAGTCACTATGATGCTCACTGACCACCAGGAGACAGATGCTCAACACACAGGATCGGTCTCCCTCCTATCTGGATCAGGCCTGCAGGGATTGGGCTCCTTCCTGTCTGGATCGGGCCTGCGGGGATTGGGCTGAAACCAGCTATCTGACATCCCCCAAGGGGTCCCAGATTGCGAGAGGGCACAGGCCAGGCTGAGGGACCCCACTGGTGCACGAATCCATGCACCAGACCTCTAGTAAACAATAAACATTTACTTCTCACAATACTGGAGGCTGGAATTCCAAAATCAGGGTGCCAGCAGATCCTGTGTATGGTGAAGACCTATTTCCTGGCTTCTAGATAGCCACCTTCTTGCTGTGTCCTCACACATCTGAGAGCAGAAAGAGGCCAGCTCTCTGGTGTCTCCTATAAGGGTTCTACCCTCAACACCTAATCCCCACCCAAAGGCTCCACCTCCTAATACCATCACTTTGTGGGGTAGGATTTCAACATAAGGATTTTTCAGGGACAGAATCATGCAGTCCATAATGAATAGTGTGGATTTCTGAGTCTAGGGACATGGGAATCCTGCCCTGGAAGTTTATCCCTTTGGCCTTAAGGAGTTGTCTGCCCTCTCTGAGGCTTCAGTGTTCTCACCTGGGAGCCCTCCCTGCTACTGAGGATTGGCATGCTGATGGGTGGAGAGTGTGGCACACCTTCAACAAGCACTGAATAGCTGTTTGAAATCGAGGAAATATGAGTACATCCTTCAGCTGGCTGCCGGTATTCAGGTTTCCTATTCCCAAAAGTGTTGGTATGGCCCTATCTCCGCTGCTATCAGCTTATTCTTGCAGACTTGGGGGCTGGTCCGTAACAGTGCCCCAGTGTCACTAGCTCCTATTCAGAGCCCTGCTTGCCCCCATAGAAAGAGGTCTGGCCAGCAATTTCTCGTCTTCCAGAACTCTCTGAAACTCTCTCCCTGTTCCGGCTGGGAGTATAGGCGGGGGCGCTTCTCACCCTCCTTCTTCTTCTTCTGTCTCAAGAACTCCAGCTGTCTGTTCTCTGTGTCCTGGCTTGGAATGGGTAATCACACTCTTTTTCTTTTATAACCCCATTTCTTATTTTTAATTTTAAATATATGTTTATTGATTTCAGAGAGGAAGGGAGGAGAGAGAGATAGAAACCTCAATGATGAGAGAGAATCATTGATCAGCTGCCTCATGCACGCCCCCAACTGGGGATCGAGGCCACAACCCAGGAATGTGCCCTTGACAGGAATTGAACCTGGGACGCTTCAGTCTGCAGGCCAATGCTCTTTCCACTGAGCCAAACCCGCTAGGTTTTGGCTATAACCCCATTTTCTGATTGTCATTTGCCTCATTTGGATCTTTAGTAATTAGCTTCCAGGCAACAAACTGCCTTGCTATACATCCTCCTGTTTAAAACCAGCTTTTGGCAAGGGCTCCGTGATGACATGCTTGATAAGCGCAAGGCCCCACCCAAACCTTCCTAGAGCCTCTTCCTCAGCGCTCCCTCAGGAAAGGGCTCCGCCTGGCCCATGGTTTCAGACGTGGTAGGTGCTGGTGAGGTAATACTATATTAGTGCTTGAGTAACTTTGGGGGATGTTGGACAGGCACCAAGCTTTGCATGGATTAGCTTTAAGATAATTTATTATTTTATTTTATTAACTAGAGGCCCATGCACTGGAGGGGGTGTTCCTCAGCCCCGGCCTGACCCCTCTCACAGTCCGGGAGCCCTCAGGGGCGGGAGGCAACCCGGCGATCAGGGGAAGGTGATGCCCCCATCACACCTCTGCTGCTGCCACTGCCGGCAGCGCAGGCCTTGGCCAGCCCTGGTTACCTGAGCCTCGGGCGGCCCTGGGCAGCTGGGCAGCCACCATCTGAGGCTTGTCTGTGCCTCAGACTGGCCCTGGGCAGCTGGGGGGCTGAGGGCGTGGCAGTCAATTAGCATATTCCCTTCTTATTGGCTATGGGTGCTGCCATCTTTGAGGGCGGGGCAGCAATTAGCATATTCCCTCCTTATTGGCTGTGGTACTGCCATCTTTGCGACAGTGTGAGGATCAATTAGCATATTCCCTCTTTATTAGATAGGATTTACTTAGCAGTTAATCCCCACAGTGACCCTTTGAGATTTTCAAAGGTAAGAAAGCTGAGGTGACATTTGGGTGGCAGAGCTGGGATTACAAGCCCACAAAGGCACCCAGGGACTGTCTGTTGGGGTAATGGGGCTCAGGGGGCCTGTGCTCTGGAAAGGTGTGACTGTGATGTCCAGAGTTCTGTAGTTGTTGGATAGGCAGACTCAGCTTTTGCTGCTGCACCTGTGGTGGATAGGTGCGTGCTCCCAGTGGCAGCTTACAGGGGCACCTGCGGTGCATTTGCCAGCGAGGCACACTGAAGCACTCTGAAGGGCCCTGGCACTGAAGCCATGTAATTGAGGCATCTGTGGGCAGGTATCCAGGATGAGTGAATTCAGAATATCTACTGCTGAGGGGGGGAGGAGTGCGTCCCTGTTTGTCCAATATCACACCCAGCGAGAGCTCACAGCGGCTCCCAGTAGTGCCCTGTGGATAGATGGGCTCAGGGTGCCTGCCTATTAAAAATGCGTGATTATGGAGGTGCGTTTGCCTGCGCAGAGCTCTGACACACTTGAGGGGCCCTGGCACTGAGGTTGAGAAGCTGGGGTGACTGTGGGCAGTTATTCAGGAAGAGGGAATTCAGAATTTCTACTGCCAGGGGTTGGGGGGAGTGTGTCCCTGTTTGTCCAAGATGGCACCCAGCAAGAGCTCCCAGTGGCTCCCAGGAGTGCCCTGTGGATAGATGGGCTCAGGGTGCTTGCCCGTTGGAAATGCGCCACTGTGGATGTGTGTTTGCCTACGCAGAGCTCTGAGGCACTCTGAGGGGCCCTAGCACTGAAGTTGCACAGCTGGGGTGTCCGTGGGCAGTTATTCAGGAAGAGGGGGTTCAGAATTTCTACTGCGGGGCAGCACGCCCTTGTCTGTACAAAATCACACCCAGCGGGGGCTCCCAGTGGCTCCCAGGCACTGCCTATGGAGTGGTGTGCCCTGGATGCCTGTGCGTTGGAAATGCAAGAATGTGGTGTCCAGAGTTCTGCCACTGGGGAGGGGGAAGTTGCACTTACTGCTGCCAAGCGGTGCAACTTTGGAGGTGGAGGTCCCAGGGTTCGCGGGTCTGTGGTTGGGGCAGCAGGATTTTGGCTGGAGTGGCTGCTGGGTCGTGGGCAGTTCCAAGGCCTGTGTGGTTGGTGGTGCTGATGAGTTCCTAGAAAAGGCCGTTCTCCCCTTCAAGATGGCGTGGGCTCTGTGCCTGAGTCCCGCAGTCTGGGGAGTGCCCGCAGCAGTGATAGTCTCTCCCTGTCCAAGAGAGCCTGGTTTTAGGTTTATATTTTTTATGAAAAACATAATTATGCCACGGAAGCAGGTCTGGGCTCTAAACTGCTTTGTCCATAGTTGGTGTTCAAAAAGTATTCTAATGAAGTTTAAGTGTCCCATATAATTCTGTAGAATAACTTGAAGTATAAGCTGGCATCCAAATATACAAAAATTCTGTTGTTTTCCTGTCAGTCATGTTTGCCACTTACAGACTTTATCAGATATTCAGCAACTGTTCCTACATCCAGGAGACCGGATTTTCAGCCTCACACACAACCTCTGGTCTTCCCCAGAATAGCTTTCCTTCTGAATTCTCAGATACAAACTCCCCTCTCAGTCCTTAGCCTCTTGTGCCAGTGCTCACAGGCCACTCCACAGCTTGTCCTCAATGCACGGACCCCCAGACCTTGCACTTCCTTCTGTTTCTCTCGGCTCTGGGAATATCCACATGATCCTGCCCAGGCTGGGCTTCTTAGGCTGTCTAGTCCAATGTCTCCTGGCCCACATCTTGGCTCATTAGCACTCCAGCACTCCTGCCTGACCCAGTTCACTTCTCCTGCCTGCCTTTCTCATGCCCACAACCTGGGCTGCTTAGTGTTCCAGGAGGATAAGAGGCTCACAATGTGCAGGTTGGAGCCACTCCAGATTTATACTCTCCAGACTGGGCTGTCATCGCTGCTGGGAAGTTTTTCCCCCTCAATCACCCTATAGACTCTTCAGGAGCTGTTTCAGCCTCTTGACTCTTGTCTAATGTAGGACCCAGCTCTATCCCCTTCATCCTCAACAGCTGACCTTCCTTCTCCACAGAGGGCAAACCAATCCTTAGACAGGAACTCCAACTGTTCCTGCCACCACACCTGAAAACTAGCTTGTATTTGCTGTCTGTGGCGGAAGGGGTGGCCTCCTCCTTGTGCCCTGCCATTAGCCCCCAACCTCTCTACCTGCTCAATCAGCCCTTTTCTTGCTCTGGGATCTTTAACCTTTCCCCTCCACTGACTCCTTCCCATGAAGTCATTTTCATTTACATAAATAAGCCTTCCCTGGAATCATCATCACTGTCTCTTTCCAGCAAACTCCTCCTGCCCTTTACAAGACTTCTTGGAGGAGCTGCCTCCTTGATACCCCTCAGTGCTCACTGCCACTCGCTCACCCTTTAAGCTATGTGAAACTAGCTCCCATCCCCATCTCTACCCAGGCTGTTCTTGGTAAAGTCCCCAAGTGTTTTCTTGTCACAAAATCCAATGTGTATTTTTTTTAGTTCTTTTCCTTGTTTTCGTGAGCTTTTGACATGATTAAGTACTTTCTCCTTTTCAAAATACTTTTCCCTTTTTTCTCTTTTCCTTCAATCTCTGGAATATATTTGCTTTATATTCCTTAAATGTTGGCCTTATTCAAGTTCCTGGTCTTTACTTCTCTCTTCACATTACACGCTGTCCTTGAGCACCATGTGCCAGACCTTTGTCCTCCAATATCATCCACATGTCCTCGACTTCATATTGATATGCATAGCTCAGACCTCTCTTCTCAGCTTCAGACCTGTGTATCCTGAATCCTGTAGGCCTCTCCACTTGAATTCCTCACAGGCATTTTGTATTCACTATACTCAAAGCCAAACACTGTTTCTTCTCTAATAGTGTATCCCAGTAAATAATACCACCATCTCTCAGGTTACCCAGTCCAAAATTATAGGCATCAGTGTCACCACCTGTGCTACCCAGTTCCATTGCCCCAATCAGCACCATGTCCTGCTTCTTAAATATATCAACTCAGGTACATGTCTCTGTCCTGGTGCCTCTATCATGATTCCTTCAGCCGGGTGATCGCCTGTCTCTGAGCTGGTCCACCTGCACAAGGTCCCCCCTTGTCTAGTCCCTTCTGTCCCTGTGTAGCCAGTGATGATTCTACAGTGCAAGTCTGATCCAGGACCTGAGCACTCTGGCCTCCTCTCTTCCTCCTCTGATCCAGGACCTGAGCACTCTGGCCTCCTCTCTTCCTGCTCTCATCACTGTCCTAGTGTTCTCTGCTGAACTTCTTGCCTGCCTCTCAGGAAACCACATCTTCACCTATCTCTGGTCATGTAAACATGATTGGCCCCTCTACCTTGAGTGTTTTTTACCTTCCTCCCCACAGCAAAGCTTTCCTAACTTGTGTTATCTTCTCAGTGTAGACATCTCTTCTGCCCACCCTGGGAGCCTCACGCTCTTCTACAGGAAAGGACTTACCCCCTGTTCTTCATGTGCCCTGTTACTCACCTGATTACCCCACTAGATGTTAAAGACCTTAAGGATTATAGTCTACACTTGTTCATAATTGTTTCTCCATTATTTAGCTCAGGGTTGAGCATTCGTACCCACTGGGTAAATGATTGGAGACTAAATGATGAGTGTGGTCTTTGGGTTGACAGATGCATTTATTGCTTTTATTAATATAAAATTCACATAGCAAAACTTGCCATTTAACCATTCCAAAGTTTTACAGTTTAGTGACTTCCAGTATATTCACAGTGTTCTGCAACAATTACCACTGTCTAATTTCAAAATGCTTTCATAGCCCCAAATGGGAACCCTGTGCCCATTGGCAGTCACTGCCCATTCTCTCCCATTCCCCCTCAACTCCTGGCAACCACTAATTTACTTGCTGTATAGATTTCCTTGTTCTGGACATTGCATATAAGCGAGATCATACAATATGTGGTCTTTCACGCCTGGCATCTTTAACTTAGAATATAATGTTTTCAAGATTCATTCATGTTGTAGCATGGAACAGTACTTAATTCCTTTGCATAGCTGAAAAATGTTCCATTACATAGTTAGACCACAATTTGTTTATCCCTTCATCCATTGATGGGCATTTGGGTTGTTTTCACCTTTGGCTATTGTGAATAGTGCTGATGTGATCATTAGTGTACAAGTTTTTGTTTGAATAACTTTTCAATCCTGTGGGCCTGGGATTGCTGTGTCATATGGTGATTCCATATTTAACTTTTTGAGGAACCACCAAAATGTTTTCCCCACAAACTGTGTAATTTTAATTCCTAACAGCAATGTATTAGGGTTTCAACTTCTCTACATTCTCATCACAGATGTGTTTTAAATGTTGAGCTCTACAAAATATAAGCTAGATCATATTTTGTTATGAGATTACCAAGGGGTGAACCATATTCCCCTTTTTTGTTACAATTTTCGTTTACTAAAATTGCTTAAATAAATATCATTGTTAGAGATTTACAAACAATTTTATTTTTATTAATTTTGTGGTTGTATAACTTTTTGTGTTCAGATAGATGGCATTAACAGAACTTTTTAAACCTAATTTGCCTTGAGTAAGATCCATTTCTTAATGGGTTAAAAACTTACAGTGGGTGATAAGAGGATTATTTTGGGTGAATTGTATCTCCATTAAAAAAAAAAAAAAGTCGCCCTAACCAGTTTGGCTCAGTGGATAGAGTGTCAGCCTGCAGACTGAAGGGTCCCAGGTTTGATTCCAGTCAAGGGCATGTACCTTGGTTGCAGGCACATCCCTAGTTGGGGGTGTGCAGAAGGTAGCTGATCGATGTTTCTCTCTCATTGATGTTTCTAACTATCCCTTTCCCTTCCTCTCTGTAAAAAATCAATAAAATATATATTTTTAAAAAGTCAAAGTCCTAACCCCTGGTGCCTGTGAATGTGGCCTTATTTCAAAAGAGGGTCTTTGCAAATGTAATCAAGTTATGATGAGGTCATTTTGGATTAGGGTGATCCCTGATCCAATCTGACTGGTGTCCTTAAGAGAAGGGACATAGACACAGGAAAAGGACTTGTGATGATGAGGCAGAGATTGGAGTAATGTGTCTATAAACTAAGAATACCTGGGACCACCAGAAGCTGGAAGAGGCAAAGAAGGATCCCCCCAAGAGGGTTCTGAGGGAGCATGGCCCTGCCAATATCTTGATTTTGGACTTCCCCACCTCCAGCACTGTGAGAGAAGACATTTCTGTTGTTTTAAGCCACTCAGTTTGTGGTGCTTTGTTCCAGTGGCCACAGAAAAGTCATACGAAAGATGTAGCAAGTTTATAATAAACAGATGAGTTTGTTGCTTCTTTAAATGGTCTCTATTTGGTAATACTAGAGAGGACAAAAGTTAACTCAGATGAAGTGATGTCTTTCTTTTGTCTTTCACAGGCAAAGGGTGGAGGATATGAAAGTGAAAGTGCTTACCCAAATGCGGAACTTGTCTTCTTGGAGATCCACAACATTCATGTGATGAGAGAGTCACTACGTAAATTAAAAGAGATTGTATACCCTTCGATTGATGAGACACGGTGGCTATCCAACGTGGATGGGACACATTGGCTAGAGTATATCAGGGTAAAGAGGGCCAGTCCTTTACATGCTTTCTGGATAGGATTTCTCTGTGTTGGTGCCATAAATCTGTATCCAAGTGGTTTCTCAACATTGCAAATTAGCACATCTTTGCTGTGTGCTTGGGCTTCCTTAGTTTCTATGAGAAGCATCCAGACTTTGGTCTTCTTTAGGGGGCTTCTGTGATATAATAAAAAGAGATAGTGCTTACCTTACATCAGGTCTTTTAAGTACATTTTGGCTGTTATAGTAAAGGACCCTAGTTACTGCTATAGTTTTTCTTAGTATAAATTTCCCCCTCCCATGATACTACTACTGTTTTCTAGTGATTTTCAATTCCTTGCATTGTTTGGCTTATTGATCCGAACTTACAGTGTTCTCCCCAGAATTATTTTTGTTATAATAGAAATTATATGTTGCTTGATCTAATGCGCCTTCTTTTCTGAAGATGCTTCTTGCCGGGGCAGTGAGAATTGCTGATAAAATAGAATCTGGGAAAACCTCAGTGGTGGTGCGTTGCAGCGATGGTTGGGACAGAACAGCCCAGCTGACATCTCTGGCTATGCTGATGCTGGACAGTTATTACCGCACCATTAAAGGATTTGAGATTCTCATAGAAAAGGAGTGGATAAGTTTTGGACATAGATTTGCACTGGTAAGTTGAGATAGGTTCATGCTTCGACTGTTTTGCTCCATTATTTGCATGTGTGTATCACAGTACATATATGCGCACACATGTACATGTGCATAGGCTTTCTGCTCTGTATCATACCTGAATTGCCATAATATAATACTGTGGACCCTCAGCATTGTATATTCCTGTAGGGCAGTGGTCAGCAAACTGCAGCTCATGAGCCACATGTGGCTCTTTGGCCCCTTGAGTGTGGCTGTTCCACAAAATACCACAGCCTGGGCGAGTCTATTTTGAAGAAGTGGCGTTAGAAGAAGTTTGTTTAAAAAATTTGGCTCTCAAAAGAAATTTCAATCATTGTACTGTTGATATTTGGCTCTGTTGACTAATGACTTTGCCGACCACTGCTGTAGGGCATTCTTTTTTTTTTAACATAGGTATGACCTTTCTTTCTTTTTTTTGTCAATCCTCACCTGAGGGTATTTTCCTTGATTTTTAGAGAGAGTGAAAGGGAGGGGGAAAGACAGAGAGAGAAACATCCATGTGAGTGAGACACCTTGATTGGTTGCCTCCCATACATACCCTGACCAGGACCAGGGATCAAGCCTGCAACTGAGGTATGTGCCCTTGACTGGGAATTGAACCTGCAACCCTTCAGTCCGTGAGCCGACGCTCTATCCACTGAGCCAAACTGACTAGGGCAGTATGGCTTTTTAAAATAAAAGTTGAGCCTGGCTGGCATGGTTCAGTGGAACATCAGGCTATGAACTAGGAGGTCACGGTTTGATTCCCAGTCAGGGCACATGCCGGGTTGTGGGCTTATCCCCAGTGTGGGGCATGCAAGGAGGCAGCCGATCAATGATTCTCTCTCATCACTGATGTTTCTATCTCTCTCTCCTTCTCCCTTCCTCTCTGAAATCAATAAAAATGTATTTAAAAAATAAATAAATAAAATAAAAGTTGAGGTAAAACTCATATAACATAAAATTAACCATTTAATCTGTAGAGTTTAGGCCCTGGCCACTCCCCAGCATGAATACCTCAGAGTCTTCCTATGGCCTATGGGATTGTGGGCAAACTCCTCAGTGCAGCATTCAAGGCACTTGGTGATCTGGCCTTAGTCCACATTTCCAGCCTCATTTTGCCTCCCTTCCTGTGCTTCATCCTCTGAACTTCAGTTGTGCCCAGCTAATAATGGCACCCTGGTGCCCCCATTGCTTCTGATATATTGTCCCCCTGGCCAGCCAGGTAGCAGGCATCTTCCTGACCTCCAAGGTTTATCTCAAATGAGACCTCCTCCATGACTGACTTATATGACTTTCCCTCATTCCCTCATCTACCCCATATTAAGATGGCCACTTGCTCCTTTGTGGCCCTTGGAACACTTTATTGCCCTTGTTATTTATAGGTCTTTCTCCCATGACTAGACCATAAATGAATTAATCATCAAGCATGGGCGCTCTGTCTCATTTGTCTTTGTACCCCAGATGCCTAACCAAGGTCCTGGACTCTACTAGACACCATGAAAATGCCTAAAATCCCGAGGGCCAGGCAAGATGTGTTACAGACACCATAGGAGTTCAGTGAATGTCTATTAAAAGAAAGAATCTCACTTTTGATCTGACTTATTTTCAATGGTTTTTATTAGTCCTATTTATGTGATTGAAATTACCTTTTACTTTTTGTATGAATCTATTAATATCTTCTAAAATATCAAACACTATGAAAGACAATTATAGCTATCAATTATATCTCAACTGGAAAAAAAAATTAATAAACATTGGACCCCTAGAACAAGGATCTTAGCCATTACTATTTCAAGAGTGAGATTTTTGGGGTTCTCTGAGTCATAGAGAATTGCTTAAAAATTGTATATTGTTAATGATTATTTTCATTCTCAGACTTTCCTGACATTTCTGAACAATGGAAAAAATGTGTTTTTTCTCACTTGTGGAGAAAATGGCAATCATAATGTGCTTTATGAGCTGCTAATTGGTAGTCCCAGGGTGACACTGTGCACTTGGTGTGGCAGCTGGGAGTGACCCCATCATTTGGACTGAAAAATGCTGGCTCTTTGCTTATAACTCTTGATCCCAACTATATGAAAGAAACATTATAAAACAATCAACATGTAAAAATACAGTACACTGAATTTTTTTTTCCTAAGACTAATGAAAGTGAGTTCAATTCAGTGAACATTTTTGAGTACCTATTATGTACCAGTAATTCTGTTAGGTCTTGAGACATACAAGACATGATTTTTTTTTCTTTTAATCTTTATTGTTGAAAGTATTATATAGTTCCTCCTTTTCCCCCCATTAATCTCCTCTAGCCCGCTTCACCCATTGTTTGTTTCCATGGGTTATGCATATATGCATACAAGTTCATTGATTGATCTCTTCCCATCAACCCTCCCCTGCCTTCCCTCTGAAGAGACATTATTCTTGTCACCAGGCAATTTTGATAGAACCATGCGTACATTAAAACATTTAACCTCTTGTTTCTTTACAGCGAGTGGGCCATGGCAATGACAACCATGCAGATGCCGACCGATCTCCAATATTTCTTCAGTTTATTGATTGTGTTTGGCAAATGACAAGACAGGTGAGAGATTTAAAATACATTTTTGACCTACACAGTCTGATTCAAACATTCCTTAGAGTTGAAGTGTAAACTTTCATGTTCATTCAAAATGAAGACGTGTGTAAAATATGATCACTTCTGTTATTTAATTCATTTTGATTCTAATTCATTTAGATTTAGAAATATAAGCAGAAAATTAGAAACAACTTCTCACCAAAAGTTACTTTTCTTGTGCAAGTGTTTTTTGTCAGCATCCCGTCCCCCAGCCTTGCAAACCAAGGCCCTACTCTTCAGCCATTCTACTACTCTTGCTCCCTTTCTGTCAGTGCAAGGAAACAGTCCCCTGCTGGGTTGGAAATGTAATGTGTTAGAAATGGGGATGGGACCGAAGGCCAGCAAAGGGGATTGACCAGGGAATCCAGAAGTCTCCATACCCTGCCCCCACGCCACAGCCCCTCTAACCCCAAGGTCACTGAGGGAAATGACTATTCAAGAACCAATGGCAGATAGAAAGCTGCAGAGTATTTTGTCATCTCCTGGTGCTTAGTTCCAAAACCCCAATACACAGGGCCCTGGTAAGCAAGAAGCCCATACATGGACCACCTTTCCCTAAGCCAGTTGGGCCCGGGGGGTCTTTAATTCAAAGCAGACCATAAGGTATGTACTGTTTTTCCCCTCATCTCCAACATCCAAACCCGAGTTTGAGGATTTACCATCATGATGGGAGACTGTGCCATGGAAATGGACCTGGATTCAGAGAGAGACAGAGCCAGAGCCAGTCAGAGAGAGAAAGACAGAGACACAGTAAGAGACAGAGAGAAGATAGCAGAGAGAAGGGGCCAGAGGGCAGAGAGAGAAGGGGGCAGAGAGAGACAGGGACAGAGAAAGAGAGGGGCAGGGAAAAAGAAGAGCCAGAGAGACAGTGTGGTAGAGAGAAGCAGAGAAAGGGGCAAGGAGAGAGAGGGCCAGAAAGAGGTGGAGTAAGGGAGGTATGGGGGAGGTGCAGAGACCGATGGGGCCAGAGAGAGGCAGAAAGAGGTAGAGAGGGGGGACAGAGGGGCAGAAAGGCAGACATGGGGATGGAGAGGTACAGAAAGAGGTAGTGGGGGAGGCAGAGAATGGGGTAGGAGAGGGGACAGGGCAGGTAGGAGAGAGGGGGGGTAGAGTGAGGAGTATAGGAAAGAGAGGGGCAGAGTAGAAAGGTCAGGAGAGAGAGGGGGACATAACAGGAGCAGGGACAGGGACAGAGAAAGGCAGAGAGGGGCAAGGACAGAGATAGGGAAGCAGAGAGAAAGGGGAAAGAGCCAGAGGGGCAGGGAGAGACAGGCAGAAATAGGCAGAGAGTGGCAGAAAGTGCCAGAGGGGTTAGGGAAGGGCAGAGAAAGAGAGGCAGAGAGGGGTGCAAGGATACAAGGAGGGGCACAGAAAGAAGGCAGGAAAAGGAGCAGGAGGCAGTGGAGTAGGAGAGGCCACAGAGAGGAGTGTAGGAAAGAGAGGGGGGTGAGAAAGAAGGGGCAGAGAGAGAGGTCAGGGGAGAGAGGGAACACAAGAGATGGCAAAGAGAGTAGGCAGGGAAAGGGGGCAAAGAAAGAAGGAAGCAGAGAGTGGGGTGGGGGGCTGGGAGGGGAGTAGAGAGAGAGGGAAGCAGAAGGGGGCAGGGAGATAGAGAGGCAGAGAGCTAGAGGGGAGATGTAAAGAGAGAGGGAGGGGGCAGGGTTAGAGAAAGAGAGTCAGAGGTAGGGAGAAGAGGTGGGGAGAGGGGGAGAGGCAAGGAGAGAGGTTGGGAGCAGGCAGAGGATTCTTCCCTAGACCAGTGCAGCTCAAACTTAATGGGAGCACAGAAATCCCCTCTGGCTTATAGTAAAACTAGAGGCCTGGTGCATGAATTCATGCACAGTGGGGTCCCTCTGGGTGGCCTGCAGGGATTGGACCAAAACCTGCAGTCCAGTGCCACCTGCAGCTCCTACCTGCCGCTCCCGCTCATCCTGGCCCCACCGTGCCTGCTGTGGGCTCACGCCCAATCAGTCCCTATCACCATGAGCCCTGTGTCTGGCACCCTCCCGAGGGGAGTGGCCTGTGGGATAGGGCTGAAACCGGCTCTCCGACATCCCCCAAGGGGTCCCGGATTGTGAGAGGGCACAGGCCAGACTGAGGGATCCCACTGGAGCATGATGGGACGGGGGAGGGACTGCGGGAGGGCCCCAGGGCGTGTCCGGCCCATCTCACTCAGTCCCAATCGGCAGGACCCCACCAGCAAGCTAACCTAACAGTCGGAGCATCTGCCCCCTGGTGGTCAGTGCATGTCATAGCGAGTGGTTGAGCAACCTTAGCATATCATTAGCATATATTATGGTTTGATTGGTTGTTCGGTTGTTCTGCCGTTTGGTCTATTTGCATATCACCCTTTTATTATAAAGGATATAGATTCTGATTTATGAGTCTGGGGGTGAGCCTGAGAATCTGCATTTCTAACAAGCATCTAACAAGTCGTGCTGCTGGTCCACAGATCACTCTTGGAGTAGCAAGGATCTAGAGAGCATAGACATACCTTCAGAAATAAGTAAAAAAGGGGCAGCAGATCAGAGCAACCAAAATAAATTCCCAGCATCCTTGGGCCTCTCTTGGAACTCAATTTTACTTTTAGACCAGGGAGCTGATTGGGCTCAACAGTCATCTGAGTGCCAGGTCACGACTGACTGAAAGCAGTCAATTAGAAGATTGTTGTGATAAAAGGGGTGTTCTCACAGGCAGGCACCCTGGTATGAGTGACAGACAGGTAACAGCAAACACGTACTCACAAGGCTGGCCAGAAGTCTGTTTTGTGTGCCATGCACTTATTGCTGTTCATGTTGATACCAAGCCAGTACAAAAATTAAATGTTGGTTACATTCAGGTTAAGAAAAGGAAGTATGAAATCCATCATAGAAAAAATGTATAAAAAGGTTGAACACAGCCCAGCCGGCATGGCTCAGTGGTTGAGCATTGACCTATGAACTAGGAGGTCATGGTTCGATTCCAGTCAAGGCACATGCCCGGGTTGATCCCTAGTGGGGGGTGTGCAGGATGCAGCTGATCAATGATTTTCTCTCATCATTGATGTTTCTATCTCTCTCTCTCCTTCTCCCTTCCTCTCTAAAATCAATAAAAATATATTTTAAAAAATTGAACACAAAAAATCTATTTTTTTTCTAGAAGCTGCTCTACTTGGGTATTTTTTCCTCCCTTCTCTTCTACCTCACTGATGCGGTCATCTGCTTCTTCTAGTCTACTCTTGATGCTTTCTATTGAGTTCTTTACAGCAGCGATGTCATTTTTCATTTCTTCTTGGTTCTTCTTCATTTCCTCTTGGTTCTTACACATATTGTCGAATTGGTCTTCCATTCTTTTCAGCCACCTTATGACCATTTCTCTGAATTCTTTCTCTGATAGGTTGCTTGCCTCCATTTTGTTTACTTCCTTTTCTGGTGATGCCTGCTTTTCTTTCATATGTGGGCTGTTTCTTTGTCTCCCCATGGTCTCTCTTCTCCAGGTGTCTGGTTATATAGAGTTCTCTCTCTTCTTATCCCAGGAGAAATCTGACCTTTCCGTGGTGGAGTGTAGAGCTCCTCTGAATCCACGTTTGCGCCAATTGGGGACCAGTGTTCTGGGGTTTGCAGCTGTTCGGTGGGTGCCATAGTTGTAGATTCTCTGGGCTTTTCAAGTTCCCAACAACATCCACTTTCTCTTTCAAGATGGTGCAGTCTCCGCGTCCGAGCCGGTGGCTCCGGGAGGGAACCCAGCAGCAGTGGGGGCTGCCCAGTCAGGGGAGCCCCATCCAGCAGTCCCCCACAGTCTCTTGGAGTATAGCTGTCCCTCAACTCACCAACAAACACTCCCCATGCGACCACACACTCTCCCTTTGTTTTCTCACTCACACACTATCTTGCAGTCTGCCTTCCCGTCAGCAGCCATCTTCCTTTGTCCCAAAAAATAATTCTGATGCTTCTGAAGGGATAAGCACCACTTCGTGGATGTGAAGTGGCTTATTCCTCCCAAATATCTAGGTAAATGTGCGTCTGTTATTAACATCTTCAATCTGACTACCACTTGTCATGTTGATTAGTGCCTATTTTTATGTCTAATCTGCATCATTTTTGTACTGCTTGTTTTTAAGAAAGAAAATAAGGGGTTTGGATTAGAAAATTTCAGATGCCTTTCACAGCTCTAAGACTCTGTCCATAAAATGTGCATAATTATTTTTAAACTAGAGGCCCGGTGCACGAAATTCGTGCATGGGGGTGTGTGTCTCTCAGCCCAGCCTGCACCCTCTCCAATCTGGGACCCCTCAAGGGATGTCCGACTGCCCGTTTAGGCCCTATCTAGGATCAGGCCTAAACGGGCAGTCGGACATCCCTCTCACAATCCAGGACTGCTGACTCCCAACTGCTCGCCTGCCTGCCTTCCTGATTGCCCCTAACCGCTTCTGCCTGCCAGCCTGATCACCCCCTAACCACTCCCCTGCCAGCCTGATTAATGCCTAACTGCTCCCCTGCCAGCCTGTTTGCCCCTAACTGGCCTCCCCTGCAGGACTGGTCATCCCTAACTGCCCTCCCCTGCAGGCTGGGTCCCAGGCAACTACTCTTCCCTGCAGGCCTGGTCCCTCCCAACTGCCCTTCCCTACTGGCCATCTTGTGGTGGCCATCTTGTGTCCACATGGGGGCAGTCATCTTTGACCACATGGGGGCAGCCATCTTGTGTGTTGGAGTGACAGTCAATTTGCATATTATCCTTTTATTAGATAGGATAGAGACCTGGCGCACAGTGGGGGCCGGCTGGTTTGCCCTGAAGGGTGTCCTGGATCAGGGTGGGGGTTCCCTTGGGGCATGGGGCATCCTGGGCAAGGGGCCTGTGGTGGTTTTCAGGCCGGCCATGCTCCCTGGCAACCCAAGCAGAGGCCTTGGTATCTGGGATTTATTTATCTTCTATAATTGAAACTTTGTAGCCTTGAGTGGAGCCAAGTCTCCTGCTCGCTCTGTGGCTGCAGCCATTTTTGTTGTGATTTATTTACCTCCTATAATTGAAACTTTGTAGCCTTGATCAGAGGCCTGGGCCTGCCAGGGAAGGTGGAAAGCTTGGCTTCCTCCATTGCCGGGGGTAACTCAAGCCTCCTGCTCTCTCCAGCTCTGTGGCTGTTGCCATTTTTTGGGGGATTTATTTATCTTCTATAATTGAAACTTTGTAGCCTTATGCAGAGGCCAAGGCAGGCTAGGGCAGGCGGAAAGCTTGGCTTCCTCCATTGCCAGGGGCAACCCAAGCCTCCTGCTCTCTCCGTGGCTGCAGCCATCTTGGTTGGGTTAATTTGCATACTCGCTCCTGATTGGCTTGTGGGAGTGGCTTGTGGGTATAGTGGAGGTACAGTCAATTTGCATATTACTCCTTTATTAGATAGGATGATATTGTTAGTACATTAGATGTAGAAACATGAATGATTAGTCTTTATCAATTAAGTCACAAGTGAATGGATGTAGATTGTTAGAAAAGATGTGTTAATAAGATTAACTTATTTTTAGGTTGTCTACTGCTAAATCAAGTAAGTTAATGCAGTGTAAAGCTGTCAGAAAACTCAGAATAAAGTGAACTAACCTCTGTGCACAAATTGATATAAAATGAACTAAGGGGAAAAGTAATTGAGGGATTCTTTAGAAAAGAGTCTCAAAGACATTCTACAACAGCCAGACTTTAACAGACTCTACCTTTTTGGATAAGTTTAAGTTGTTGTTATTTTTGTCCCTCAAGGAGTGCAGAATTTTATTATGTATTTCAGTGGAGTGTTTAAGACCACACTTTTTAGTTAAATGGCATAGTTTCCAGGAGAGAGGCCAAAACAAATTATTGCCACTTACCCTAATGAAATGTTTTCTGAGTTGAATTTAATGCCACAATGCCTTTTGAATGAGAATAGCAGTTGAGGTGAGTAGATGGAGCCTTTGCATTCCAGTGTCTTCAGTGCTGATGGGCTTGGGCTGAGTGCTGCCTCATCGTCACCTTCCATAACTGGTGCCCACTAGGCCAGAATAAGGCTCAGAGTCAGTGATTTTAGAATGCACCTAACTGAGCTCCCAGATCCAGAATGCAGACTTAGGAATGAAGACTCCTAAGATTCAAAAATCCTATATAATAATAAAGTGTAATATGCAAATCAACTGAACGGCAGAATGACCAGTCGCTATGATGGGCACTGACCACCAGGGTGCAGATGCTCAATGCAGGAGCTGCCCCCTGGAGGTCAGTGTGCTCCCACAGGGGGAGCGCTGCTCAGCCAGAAGCTGGGTTCATGGCTGGCAAGCACAGTGGTGGTGGCGGAAGCCTCTCCCACCTCCGCTGCAGGCAGGTGGTAAGGAGCGAGGGGTCACGGACTGCTAGAGGGTACAGGCTGGCTGAGGGACCGCCCCCCCCCTCGGTGCACGAATTTCATGCACTTAGCCTCTAGTATGTCAATAAAAGTCTTGCTGTCCTGTTAGTAAACATATTTTTAAATGTTTGAAAAGAAAATAGATTTTTCCATTCCTATCCTTGATTTAATAAAGCTTCAACATACACAAATGTTATATATTTGCTTAAAATTAAACTTCATGGTTCTAATAATTTATGAATAGGGCATAACTAAGATGCATAGTAAAAGACTGGGAAAGTGGACATGTAATACACTTGGCCTTTTAAAAGCCATTTGGAATGTGAGGCCATTGTCAGAGTTGTAAGGGGCAATCTTAAAGGCTCTGAGAGAAGATTAACCAATAGCTATTTTTAACATGTCAGCCAGATTTAGTTGATCATTAATTTAGTTAATCTGAGAACAAGAATGCTAAAAGGAACAACTACCACAGCTCCCAGAAGTTTCTGAATAAATGGTATTCTCATGGGGCTTCTTAGAACAGAATTGTGTGTTTCTATAAGATCAATCCTTAAGATGGAGAGAAGCTGACCTTAATCCAAGGTAGCTGAGCAGAACTGGTTAAATTGGAGCATGTAATATCCTGGTGAGGAAAATAATTTCAGTTGGAGTTTGGACAGTCCTGACTAAGCTAAAAAATAAACTTGTCTATCAGTGACCCCAGTTGTCACTCTAGAGATGACAGGATTAGTCATGATAGTATGCCAACATCACTCTGAGTGGGGAATAGTCTTTAAACTGACAAAATATGCTGGGTAGTTCTATTTGGTTTTGCTCTAATTGGCTTTGTTTCATTCAGTAGATGATTAATATTTTACTATGGGTTTTTTTGTGTTTTTGTTGTTCTTTTTTTAATTTTTATTGGGGTGACATCAGTCAACATAAACATATATGTTACATGTGTGGATTACAAATTTACAAAGTCTGTATACACTGAGTGGCCAGATTATTATGATCTCTGAATGCATAATAATCTGGCCATTCGGTATATATACTATATAATAAAAGGCTAATATGCAAATTGTCCCCTCAACCAGGAGTTCGACCAGCAGGCAGGCCGGCCAACCACCCATGTCCCCTCCCCCTCGCCAGGCTGGCCAGACCCCACCCATGCACGAATTCATGCACTGGGCCTCTCTCTATATATATATATACATACACTGAGTGGCCAGATTATTATGCGTTCAGAGGTCATAATAATCTGGCCACTCAGTGTATAGAACCATGTGCCCACCCCCCAAAGTCAAATCTTCTTCTGTCACCTCATATTAGGACCCATTTCTTCCCCTCCCTCCCCTCCCTCCCCTCCCTCTGGCAACCACCGCATCGCTGTTTGTGTTCATAAGTTTCAGTTTTATATTCCATATATGCGTAAGATCATATAGTGCTTAGCTTTTTCTGTTTGACTTATTTCACTTTGCATAATGTTCTCAAGGTCCATCCATGATGCTGTAAATGACGCTATTTCATCCTTTCTTATGGCCGTATAGTACTCCATTGTGTATATATACCACATCTTCTTTATCCAGTCCTCTACCATAGGGCACTTTGTTTTAAAATTAGAATTCTGGCACAGGGTAGGACCCCCCCAGTACATGCCTGTTACTAGAATCATTATTATCACTTCCAGATTGCCTTCTCATGACTACTAAATGCTAGCTACTGGCTAGAACCTCCTAGCAAAGGAAAAGTCTTTGTTAGAATTCTCCAAAATCCCATTAAGAATTAGCTAAAACAGCCCTAGCCAGTTTGGCGCAGTGGGTAGAGCATTGGCCTGGGGACTAAAGGGTACAGGTTGAATTCTGGTTGAGGGCACATGCCCAGGTTCGGTTGCAGGCTTTATCCCCAGTTGGGGGCATGCAGGAGGCAGCCAATCAATGATTCTCTCTCATCCTTGATGTTTCTCTCTCTCTTTCCCTCTCCCTTTCTCTCTGAAATCAATAAAAATATATTTAAAAAAGAAAAAAAAAGAATTAGCTAAAACAACAGTTGAGGTAATTTTCTTCCTCATTCTGTTAATATGGTGAATTTCACTAACTGATTTTTTGTAACATTATTGATTTTCAAATGTTAAACCAACCTTTCCTTCCTGAGATCAACCCCACATGTATTGCTACCCTTTTTAGGTATTGCCAGGTTCAATTTGCTTATATATTGGTAAGTATTTGGGGGGGGGCGGGTGTTCAAGGAGTTTTCTCTATGGCAGGGGTGGGCAAACTTTTTGACTGGAGGGCCACAATGGGTTCTTAAACTGGACCGGAGGGCCGGAACAAAAGCATGGCTGGAGTGTTTGTGTGAACTAATATAAATTCAAAGTAAAGGAGCGGAGGGGAGAGCAAGAGAACCGGATAGAACAGCCGGATCCAGCCAGCGGACCATAGTTTGCCCATGGCTGCTCTATGGGAAGGTTTTAAATTATGAGTTGTTTCTTTAATACAAATAGACTTTCTATTTTCTAATATATGCTGTGCCTGTAATCCACCCCCCACTCTTCTCCATGGCCCAGAATGTACCTCCATGTAGAAACCTGGGAGAGATGTGGGAGAGATCGGGAAGATGGCAACTGGCAGGAAGGTAGGGAGGGAGAGAGTGTGAGAGAGTGAGGAACACATAGAGGAAAGTGTAACCATGTGTGGTGTGTGTGTATGTATGAGCTAGGGACAGTTAGATTCTGCAGGTCCTCCAAGGGGCTGCCAAACCGGGCAGTCTTAGACGGTGGAGCCCTGCGCACAAAGCAGACACTTCTGGGCGGCCGGTACGGGCACGGAGACCATGCCATCTTGAGAAACAGAGCTGCTTGAGACTAGGATTCTGGTCTCAGACACAAACCAGGACCCTGCAGCCACTGGGGACAGAGAACTGCGACCACAGCTTCAGACCAAAAGACAACAAAAATCCAGACTTCCCGGCACCAGATTTCTGTGAGTCAAAGAGCCTATCCCCCTCCTCGCAGGCTCACGGATAGTGCCATAATAACTGATAGACCCGCCCCTCACTCGAGCGGCAGCGCCCCTATGGGAAATTGAGCTTGAGAGCGTGGGACGCAGCTCCCCTACGGGGAATGTGAGCTTTGTGGGCGCAGCCGCCCTATGGGGAATTTGAGCTTGAGAGTGCGCGCGGGACGCAGCTCCCCTATGGGGCATTTGAGCTTTGCAGGCGCAGCTCCCCTACAGGGCATTTGAGCTTTGTGGGCGCAGCTCCCTATGGAGCATTTGAGCTTTGCGGGCGCAGCTCCCCTACGGGGAATTTGAGCTTGAGAGTGCGCGCGGAGCACAGCGCTGCTACTGGAATTTGAGAGACTGGAATCTTCTCCCCGCAACGCAATCGGGCGAACAAACCCAAAGCCCACGCAGGGCGGCTGTGCCACCTGACTTTGATTCTGGGCAAGCGCACATGGAAGTCAGTTTTCTGCAGCGCAGGCACGCCACAGAGCTATTGTGCAACCCAGTCCCCCATGGTGACATGGACTCAGATTCTCCAGGCAAGAGGCAGCACTCAGCACCACTGACTTGACTCTGTTTCTTACCGTGTGCGCCTTGGATCCCTGACACACAGCGCATTCACACTAAGAGTCAGTGACTCCAATTCTTGATGCATGCGCACATGGGGACCCTGATTCACAGCGAGAAGCTGCACGAGGCAACAGACTCTTATACTCGATTCTTGGTGCAGACACAGGGAATCTCTCCCTCCTGGCATGTGCTAGGGGACTCATTTTCAGCACACGCCAACAGTGCAGTGCAGGCAAAGTCCCTGATTCTAGGTGCGCACATGAGACCACACTGAATGCTGGGAACACTGACCCTGGGCAAGCCTGGTTCTCACCAACCCACGGCAGCCACACATTCTAGTGTCGGAGCACTTCAGTGAAACTCGGGTGGTGCAAAGTTCCCACAGCACACGGCCCAGGTCCACGCAACTCGAAGTTTGAACCTTCTGGTGATAGTCAGAATGTGGAGACGACACAATCCCCAGAGGAAAGAAAATGACGAGTCGCCAAGAAAGGAAATTAGTTAAATTGAAGCATGCAACATGACCAAAAAAGAATTCAGAGTAATGGTCGTGCAATTCATACATCGGACGGATGAGAAAATCAACAACCTATGCAAGAATCAGGAAGAAATGAAAAGTGATATAGCTACAATCAAAAACACCATGGAAAGTTTCAACAGTAGACTAGAAGAAGCAGAGGACCGAATTAGTGAGTTAGAAGATCAGGTACAGAAACAAGCTCAATCTGAACAGCAATTGGAGAAAAAAATTAAAAAGCAGGAGGAAAGTCTAAGGGAGCTTTGGGACAACAAGAAACGAAGTAACATACGTATAATAGGGCTGCCAGAAGGACAAGAAGAGCAGCAAGGATTAGAAAATCTATTTGAAGAAATAATGACAGAAAACTTCCTGGATATGGGAAAGAAAAAAGTTACACAACTACAGAGAGTCCCAAGCAGGATCACCCCAAAAAGACCCACAGGAAGACACGTCATAATTTCAATGGCAAATATCATCGACAAAGAGAGAATCTTAAAGGCAGCAAGAGAGAGACAGAGAGTTACCAACAAAGGATCCTCCATCAGATTATCAAGTGATTTCTCAACAGAAACACATCAAGCTAGAAGGGAATGAAAGGAGGTATACAAAGTGTTAAAAAGCAAAGGACTGAATCAAAGAATACTCTATCCAGCAAGACTATCAATCAAAACTGAAGGGGAAATCAGGAGCTTCGCAGACAAAAAAAGGCTAAGGGAGTTTATCACAACCAAACCAGCAATGCAAGAAATGCTAAAGGGAATACTGTAAAAAGAAGAAATAAACAGGTAAGAAGGAACACAGACAAAAAAATAGATATGACTACAAACAAATACCTTTCAGTAATAACTTTAAACATAAACGGACTAAATGCTCCAATCAAAAGACATCCAGTGGCTGAATGGATAAAGAAACACAACCCATATATATGCTGTCTACAAGAGACCCACCTCAGAACAAGAGACTCACACAGGTTGAAAGTGAAGGGATGGGAAAATATCTTTCAGGCAAATGGAAATGAAAAAAAAGCTGGTGTAGCAATACTTATATCTGACAAAACAAACCTCAAAGTGAAGCCCATAACAAGAGATAAGGAAGGCCACTTCATAATACTAAAGGGATCGATACAACAAGAGGATATAACCCTGATAAACATATATGCACCCAATGCAGGAGGACCCAAATACATAACAAAACTACTGGAAGATATCAAGGGAGAGATCAACAACAATACAATCATAGTAGGGGACTTTAATACACCACTGACATCACTGGATAAATCTTCTAGACAAAAAATCAAAGAAACAACAATCAAATGACTCACTAGATCAGATGGACTTAACTGACATCTTCAGAACATTTCACCCCAAAGCCATGGAATATAGGTTCTTCTCAAGTGCACATGGGACATTTTCAAAAATAGACCACATATTGGGTCACAAGCAAAGTCCCCCAAATTTAAGAAGATTGAAATCATACCAAGCATCTTCTAAGACCACAATGCCATAAAATTAGAAATAAACTACAATAAAAACAGTCCAAAAATCTCAAACACTTGGAAGCTGAATAGCATGCTATTAAATAATGACTGGGTTACCAATGAGACCAAAGAAGTAATTAAAAGCATCCTGGAAACTAACGACAACAAAAACACAACAATCCAAAATCTATGGGACACAATGAAAGCAGTCCTGAGAGGGAAGTTTATAGCTCTACAAGCCTACCTCAAAAAAAAAAACAAAACAAAACAAAAAAAAAAAACAAAAAAAAAAACAAGAAAAAAATAGTACTAAATCATCTAACTCTACAACTCAAAGAATTAGAAAGAGATCAACAAGAAAAGCCCAGAGTGAGAAGAAGGAAGGAGATAATAAACATCAGTGCAGAAATAAATGAAATAGAGACCAAAAAAAAAAAATACAAAAGATCAATGAAACCAAGAGCTGGTTCTTTGAAAGGATAAACAAGATTGATGAACCTCTAGCCAGGCTCACCAAGAAGCAAAGAGAGAGGACTCAAACAAAATCAGAAATGATAGAGGCAAAATAACAACGGACCCCACAGAAATACAAAGGATTGTTTAAAAAATACTATGAATAACTCTACTCCAACAAACTAGACAACCTAGAGGAAATAGACATATACCTAGAAAAATACAACTTTCCAAAACTCAATCGGGAAGATTCTAATAATCTCAATAGGCCGATAACTATGGAAGAAATTGAAGCAGTCATCAAAAAGCTCCCAGCAAACAAAAGCCCAGAGCCAGACGGCTTCACAGGGGAGTTTTACTAAACATTCAAGGAAGAACTAAAACCTATCCTCCTCAGACTATTCCAAAAAATTCAAGAGGAAGGATCACTTCCAAGCTCATTCTATGAAGCCAGCATCACCCTAATACCAAAACCAGATAAAGATAATACAATGAAAGAGAATTACAGGCCAATATCCCTCATGAACATAGATGCCAAAATCCTCAACAAAATTCTAGCAAACTGGATCCAGCAATACATCAGAAAGATCATACACCATGACCAAGTAGGATATATCCCAGGAATGCAAGGATGGTACAATATCTGCAAATCAATAAACGTGATACATCACGTAAACTGAGAGATAAAAATCACACAATCATATCAATTGACACAGAAAAAGCATTTGACAAAATCCAACACCCCTTCTTGATCAAAACACTCAGCAAGGTGGGAATAGAAGGATCATACCTCAATATAATAAAAGCCATATATGTAAAACCCACAGCCAACATCATACTCAATGGACAAAAACTAAAACCATTTCCCCTAAGAACAGGAACAAGACAGGGATGCCCACTTTCACCACTCCTGTTCAACATAGTACTGGAAGTACTAGCCATTGTAATCAGACAAGAAGAAGAAATAAAAGGCATCCAAATTGGGAAAGAAGAAATAAAACTGTCCTTTTTTGAAGATGACATGATATTGTACATAGAAAACCCTAAAGATTCCATCAAAAAATTATTAGACTTAATAAATGAATTTGGCAATGTAGCAGGATACAAAATTAATGCCAATAAATCTATGGCATTTCTTTACACCAATAGTGAACTTATAGAAAGAGAGACTAAAAAAGCAATCCCATTTACCATCGCACCAAAAAAATTAAGATACCTAGGAATAAACTTAACCGAGGAGGTAAAAGACCTATATGCGAAAAACTACAGGACACTGGAAAAAGAGATAGAGGAAGACATAAACAGATGGAAGAACATACCGTGTTCATGGATTGGTAGAATCAACATCATCAAAATGTACATACTACCCAAAACAATGTACAGTTTCAGTGCAATCCCCATTAAAATACCAATGGCATATTTCACAGACCTACAACGAACTTTCCAAAAGTTCATCTAGAATAAAAAAAGACCCCGAATAGCTGCAGCAATCCTTAGAAAGAAGAACACAGTAGGTGGGATCTCAATACCAGATATCAAGCTGTATTACAAAGCCACTGTTCTTAAAACAGCCTGGTACTGGCACAAGAACAGACATATAGATCAATGGAATAGAATAGAGAACCCAGAAACCGACCCAAACCACTATGCACAATTAATATTTGACAAAGGAGGCATGAACATAAAATGTAGTCAAGATAGTCTCTTCAACAAATGATGTTGGGAAAATTGGACAGATACATGCAAAAAAATGAAACTAGACCACCAACTTACAGCATACACAAAAATTAACTCAAAATGGATCAAGGACTTAAATATAAGATGGGAAACCATAAAAATACTAGAGGAATCCACAGGCAGAAAAATCTCAGGCATATGCCGAAGGAACTTCTTCACTGATACTGCTCCTAGGGCAATGGAAACTAAAGAGAAAATAAACAAATGGGACTACATCAAAATAAAAAAGCTTTTTCACAGCAAAAGAAACCATCAACAAAACAACAAGAAAGCCCACTGCATGGGAGAACATATTTGCCAATGTCATCACCGTTAAGGGTTTAATCTCCCACATGTACAGGGAACTCATACAACTTAACAAAAGGATGATAAACAATCCAATCAAAAAATGGGCAATGGACCTAAATAGACACTTTTCAAAGGAGGACAGAAGGAAGGCTAAGGGACATATGAAAACATGCTCAAAGTCACTAATTATCCGAGAGATGCAAATCAAAACAACAATGTGGTATCATCTCACACCTGTCAGAATGGCTATCATTAACAAATCAACAAACAACAAGTGCTGGTGAGGATGCGGAGAAAAAGGAACTCTTTTGCACTGCTGGTGGGAATGCAGACTGGTGCAGCCACTGTGGAGAACAATATGGAGTTTCCTCAAAAAACTAAAAATGGAACTCCCATTTGACCCAGTGATCCCACTTCTAGGAATATATCCCAAGAAACTA
Source organism: Plecotus auritus (assembly GCF_963455305.1). Taxonomy (NCBI): domain Eukaryota; kingdom Metazoa; phylum Chordata; class Mammalia; order Chiroptera; family Vespertilionidae; genus Plecotus; species Plecotus auritus. The sequence goes on from NC_137784.1 coordinate 129,102,425, forward strand.
GAAACACCAATCAGAAAGGATATATGAACCCCTATGTTCATAGCAGCACAATTCACCATAGCTAAGATTTGGAAACAGCCTAAATGCCCATCAGCAGATGAGTGGATTAAAAAACTATGGTACATCTACACAATGGAATATTACGCTGCAGTAAAAAAGAAGGAGTTCTTACCATTTGCAACAGCATGGATGGAACTGGAGAGCATTATGCTAAGTGAAATAAGCCAGTCAATGAAAGATAAATATCACATGATCTCACTCATTTGTGGAATATAATGAACAACATAAACTGATGAACAAAAATAGATCCAGAGACAGAGAAACATCAATCAGAAGAACGTCAAACCTCAGGGAAGGTAGGGGAGGGTGGAGGTAAGGAGGATAGAACAACCAAAAGACTTGTATGCATGAATATAAGCCTAAGCAATGGACATGAACACCAGGGGTGTGAGGGCATGAGTCGGGGGAGGGGGGTTAATGGAGGGATGAGGACACATATGTAATACCTTAATCAATAAAGAAATTAAAAAAGAGAAACCTGGGACAATAGTAGGGCTCACTTCCCTGTTTCCTTTCTCTTAGGGGACACAGTCCCATGCTATCTGTTGCTAATTTCTGAAAACAGATGTTTCATATATCTTGTCTAGCTTTCTAGTTGTTTCTGGCAGAAGGATGAATATGAACTTCTACCATCATGGAGAAATGGGAGCTCCATGAGCTTTTTTTTTTTTAAATTTTTAGAGAGAGGGGAAGGGAGGGGGGAGAGAATCATGGATGTGAGAATGCAATAGCGATCAGCTACCTCCTGCATGCCCTCTGTCCCCCCCCCCCCCTGGGGATTGAGCCCACAACTCAGGCATGTGCTCTGACCAGGAATCGAACCAGCAACCCATTGGTGCATGGGAGGATGCCCAACCAACTGAGCAACACTGGCCAGGGCTCCATAAGCTTTTTAGGCATTGAAGGTACAATTTTTGTTCCTTCCAGTTCAGCCAGATCTATAAGCTTGGACTTGAAACTATAGATAGTTATGTGGGCTCCATCTTCCTTTTAAGCTTTGACTGTATTCCAAATTGTGTCAGCTGTCTTTTCACAAAAATATTGGTACCACTCTGTCTTAGACATTGAACTTTAACCTTATTTCCCTCTCCATTTAAGTTTCCTTCAGCGTTCGAATTTAATGAGCTATTCTTGATTACAATCTTGGATCACCTTTATAGCTGTCTCTTTGGGACTTTCTTGTGCAATTGTGAACAGCAGCGGCTCAAAGAGGTAAGTGCATTATATCCTGTCCATTGCTTTCCAAGTTGCTCAAATGCCTTTCCCATTAAGTACCACTGTAAAAGGGGGACTGAATGGAGAGGGACGTATGTCTAGACTTTTTTTTTTTTTTTTGTCAAAATGTTTTCTAAAAAAAAAAAGCTCTCTTGAGATATAAATTCACCTTTTAAGTGTACAGTCCAGTGGTTTTTAGTATAATGAGTGTGCAACCATCACCATTTTTCATAAAATTTTCGTCACCTTAAAAGAAATCCTATACCCATTAGCAATCACTTCCCATCAGTGTGTAGTAAGGGTCCAATTTCATTCTTTTACATGTGGTTATCTAGTTATCCCATCATCATTTGTTGAGAAGACCATCATCTTTCCCCCATTTTCTTGGCACTCTTATTGAAAATTAGTTGACTGTAAATGTGAGGGTTTGTTTCTGTATTCTTTTCTATTCTACTGATCCACATTTATATCCATCCTATGCCACCACCACCTGTATTCATTACTATAGCTTTGTAATAAGTTTTGAAATTGGCAAATGTGAGACCTCCAAATTTGTTCTTTTTCAAAATTGTTTTGGCTATTTGGGGTCCCTTGAATTATGCTGGTGTTTCTATTATAGATACAAAATATAAAAAGGTCTTAATTAAATTTTCTGAGTCTGGATAGCTTGTGAGAAAGTCAGCTGTCTTGGGCAGAGCAGAATGGTAGAAAATACTCTTGGCCTCATCATTTTCTTGTTTTGATTTTGTCACTGTGCTTGATCCATGTTTAATGTTTACCTGCTCCACCAGGATATTCTCATTCAGATGAGCAATGTAAATGATGATAGCATTTCTAAACATGAGCAGTGTAAATGGTTATAACATTTCTAAACCATGTACCGCAAAATCAGGTGGTGGGGAGATATAATTTAATGATATATTGACTTCTCTATATAAGGCTTCTCCAGCCTGCAACCCTGGCATGTTTTGTACAAGATAGCCATGGTTTTCCAATGAAAAGAATCTTATCTGTAAATTCTACCCAGTCATTAATATTAAGAGTCAAAAAACAAACTGCAAACCAGAATTAAAAATGTATTTGCTATGGATGAGCCCCATCATTCTGTGGTTGTTAGAAAGTTCTCATTCCACCTTCACACAGATGCAATTGCCAGATGTTAACTAACTCAGCAATCCATTTTTCCAGGACAGTAATCAGTGTGTGTTTTCGTGTCATCCCTAGCATGAGGTGATGCATGACAGAGGGATGGGTGTGGGGCTTAGTAAATTGAATTCAAATAAAAATTTGAATTCAATTCATTTGTTATGCAAGTCCTTTTCTTTATGTAATACAAATTCTTGAGGATGTAAAGAAAAGCTGAATTTATCTCAATGTATTCCTTTTTTGTTTTTCAGGATATACATACGAAGACTATATCCTTATGGTCTTATATCAATAGTCAGCTCGATGAATTTTCTAACCCCTTCTTTGTGAATTATGAAAACCACGTCTTGTATCCTGTTGCTAGTATGAGTCATTTGGAATTATGGGTAAACTATTACGTGCGATGGAATCCACGAATGAGGCCTCAGGTATCTTTTCGTTTTTCTTCAAAAGAGCATGTCTTTCTGTTCAAGTAAAGATGGTGTTTCAGAAATGGATGCGTGCTAGGTGTAAGCACATTATACTGAAGGCCCTCTGCCCTTGACTCTCAGGGTTCAACCCTTTGCAGTCATGTTCCAGCAGGTTCCTTCCACACACCAACCCAGATGCTATTTGCTGGGTTAGAGTTAAAAATCTTAGCACCTCTGTCTTTTGCTGATGGTACATAGATGAAGTATTATTAGCTACCAAGTTTGACCCAGCTTTTCCAGGAACTTGACTCAGAGGTGTTATGGGGGTAGCAGTACCAATTATGCAGGGTACCATATGTGGAGTCAGTGGAAGGGTATTTGAAAAATGCATCATTGTCCGTTTCTAAATTCTAGTAGCACAGCAGAAAGGGAGCCTGTGCTGAGCCGCAGAGCAGTGCCCCTTGAAGAAAGGGTAAAGTTTCCCCCTCCTGCCACACTTTTTCACTCTGATATTTTCTGAGATTGAAAAAATAATTAGAGAACAGTGCACATCAAGGCCAGGCAGCCTGGCTGTGGTCACCGTTGGTGTTCAGGGACTGAGCTTGAGCTATGGTTCAGACACTACCAGTTAGGGTCCCCAAGGTGCTCCTCCAAACCTTTGCTCTACACAGTCCTGCCCCACCCTCAATCTCCTCCACATGGGTGGCCAGGGCATGGTTGGTGCGAGGTGGGGAACACACTGATGAGAGGCAGCCCTCACCTCCGTGGACAGAAGGCTTTCTGCCAAAGTTGTTTTTTTAAAGTTAAATGTTGTTAGGATTTCCTGGCAGTCCACCTGGAGTATGTTTCCAGGGCCTTGCTTAACATCATCGCTTCTGTTGGCCACAGATACACAAATCTACCTTTCCTTTCTGCCCTCTTCCTTCTCAATTCTTCCCTCTCATTCAGTGTCTTCAGTCTCTCCAGGCACATTTCATCTCTGTCTTAATCTGCTGGAGCTGCCATAGCAAAGTACCACAGGCTGGATGGCTCACACAATAAAAATGTGTTGTCTTCCAGATCTGTAGGCTAGAAGGGCAAGACGAAAGGTGTCAGCCGGGTTGGTTCTTTCTGAGGCCCATGAGGGAATTATCTGCTCCAGGCCTCTCTCCTTGTCTTGTATATGGCCATCATCTTCCCTTTATGTGTGTTTCTGTGTCCAAACTTCCCCTTTTTATAAGAACACCAGTCATATTGGATTAGGGCCAACTCTAATGATTTCACTTTGACTTGATCAACTCTGTAAAAAACCCTTCTCCAAATATAGTTACAATCTATGGTATGGGGGTCAGAACTTCAACATATGAATGATGGGATAGGATACGATTCCACCTATAACAATCCCAAGCCCCACTAACCTTGGGGAAGACCAGACTGTTCATTTCCCTTTTCACTTGGCTTGGCACTTGAACTTCGAAGGTACTGTCACTTCACTAACCTTCCCACCCTACTGGAACATTCACTCACTGTAGACTTAGCTCCAGGTTCTGTTTGACAGGTGCAAATTGCTGCCCAAGGCACTGCTTTTCATCTTCTGACTGGCTCCCTTTCTCTCTCACACCACAGCCCAAGGTGCTCATCACTTGCTTCTTCTTTCCCTGTGTCTGGTTCATTCCATTTGTTCCACGAAGCTTTAGCTACAAAAGCCCTTTCCTTCTCTGGAACCTCTGAGTCAGCCATGCCACCCTCAAGACCTGAGGCCTGTTTTCCAGAATACTGTGATCAGGGCCCGCTCAGCCCAGAACTTGTCCTTCTGTCCAAGCAGGTCCTAGAACCAGGCCTCGGGTTCCCCTGCCACCCCCTCCTCCCTGGCTGATGGACTCCATGCCTCACAGGCTGCTGCTAAATCACCCCCTACTCTGCCTCTCATGGTAGCAATAGCTGGTGGTCTCAGAACCTTCTTTAGGAGCCTTTTCTTACTTGAAACTCCCCTCCATTTACTATATGAGGGCCCAGCTGCTGTTAGCATGTCTCATGTAGATTTCTAACGTGGTGCAAGGGACTACTAGCCGCTTCCTATGTTACAACAGCGCGGAGTAGCAAGGGAAGCACACATGTCCACACTAGTGTGAGGGGATCGCAGCACTAAGGCAGCCAGAGCACATTTCTAAATACCAAACGGGTTCTGGGTTTAGTGTGTGCTTTGAGTAGCAAAAATGCTAACTTCTAAGAGTTGTAAAATATTTTCTTTATTGAAGAACATCTGAAGCTGGAGAGACACAGTCTCAACTCTTTACTCCATGAAAACAAATAGTATACATTTAGTATACATTGGTCAGTGGTCAATGTTTTAATACAGATTTTTTAAAATTTCACTTGTGGCCAGTAAGCCATTAGTAACTCATTTTAAATGTTCAGTAAAATTTATGCCTGTACCAACGAGCATCTGTCCTAGCTCTGTTAGCAAGATGATTGCTAACTGATCCCTGCGCAGAGTGCCATGATATCAGTTAGCAATCATCTGTGGCCTCCAGAAAGCTTCCTCACAAGCACAGTTCCAAAATCTGTTCTCCTTTCCTCTTTGGAGTGGCCTACTCCTTGGGCGACTCATCCCCTAGTGGCCAAAATCAGTCACACAGGGCCTCCTGGTGCAGTTAGTTATGGAAGGGAAGGCTGCCTCCAAGCAGCCAGGGCCAAATCCTGTTTCTGGCTGTGATTCTGTCTCTGATGCCTGATGTGGGTAGGGCCCTTAGCCTCGCTGAGACCTTGTGGGGGTACAAGTGTAAAATGAATTCCTACCTTTAAGGGTGGTAGGCAGGTCATCCAACTTTCTGTGTTCTCCCTGCACTGTGCTACATAGAAGGGAAAACTGGAAGGCAGTCCATGGGCCATGGCTTTTTATCCTCAACACAACAGGCATGCTTTGGAGACTTTCTAGGTGCTGGGCACACAGAGCATGTTGGGGAGTAGGCTGGGCTTTAGTGACTGACATCAGAGGCCAGAGCTTGGCAGGCCCAGGCTGCAGAGGGCCTGTGAAGCATCTGTAGGAGTTTGCACTTTATCCCAGGGGCTATGGGATCCCCCCATCACCCTGACAGGGTTTTTAGGCAACACTTGGTATATGTTCTAGAAAGCTCACTCTGGTAACACTAAGGTGGACAGAAATGGGGAGGGGGAAGTGAAGCCTGTAGCAAAGGGATCAGCAACAAGGCTGTCTCTGATGACTGATGTGGGTGTCCATGACACTGGACAGTGAGCCAGGCTGAGCAGAGAGTAGGAGGGACAGGGAGGATACATGGGGCACAAGCTTGTTGGGCTTCTTTCCCCTGTGGAGGACTGGCTAGATTAGTTGCCTTGAGAGGGGCTCCTGGGAATCCATCAAAGGATGGCCCAGTGGGAGGGGAGGGCCCAGCACATGTCTTAAATCCTTTGGGATCCTCTTGGCTTATGTTTCATACATGCTAGCACCCACTGGCCCCTAAGTGGGCATTTTCTTGAGCAAGCATGACTTTGTCTCAGTTTTTTAATGAAGATGACATATAAGAAAAGACCCTAAAGGCTGCATGGAGATACATGATGCTCCTCTTAGGCCCTGGGTGTGTGTGAACTTGCATAGTCCCTGCACGGTCTGCTCTCTCTGAGGCCGTGTGCATGTGTGTTAGTAATTGGACCCTGATTGCGAAACAATCCATCATCTGATTGGAACCAAATGATCCTGCAAACAGGAAAATGCCAAATAGGTCCTAAGGCCGAGAGGGGTGCTGTTGCCCACCTCACAGTGGCTTTGGCATCAGCACCAATTCAGGTAAGTTTCTCTTGTTATGGGGGCCTTTGCTGTCAGACACTCATGTTGCTGTCCCCTTCCTTCTTTCCTCTGACCTGTCAAAGTCAGGAGTTTGTTCTTGGCCTCTTCCGTGCTGGTCACCAAGCCACCCTGCTATGATGGGGGCACCTGGCTGCCCTGTCTCTTTTTCATCTCACTTCCTCTTTTCTCTGGCTCGCTCACTCACATCTCCATCCAGCTCTCGTTTTCTGCCTGTCCCTCTCTTTCCCTGTCATCTTTGTCACCCCCTTGTCTCTTTCTTCTTCTTTCACTAATTTCTCTGTCCCTCCCTCTCATCTGTTTCCCCCTTCTCTGATCTCTGACCCTCTCATCTGTCTTCCACCTTCCTTCTTCCTTCCAGTCAGGCTCGTCATCATTGGCTTCCTTGATGGGACAGTTCACTCTCTGGTAAATGATGAAATAAACAGGCCTGATAGGAGTGGAGAGCCCAAAAGCGCCTCCCCACCCCCAGAGCATGTGCTCTTTACACTGGTCCCTGTGGGATGAAGCAAGCATGTGTGTGAAAAGGGTGGGGGAAGAGTGCTCCAGGCAGAAGGGACAGCACATGCTTCCAATACTTGGAAGGTTCTGGAATGCTGGAGGGGAGTGGCAGCAGGACCTGGTGAGAGGTGAGCAGGAGAGGCAGGCTGGGGTCAGACCACACAGGCCTTAAGGACAAGGCCAGGCTGTTACCCTTAGGGTAGCAGGAAGAAGCCATTAGAGGGTGTTAAGTGGTTGTGCCTAGCTGTATGGAAGGAAGGAGGGAGGGAAGAGCCAATGTCCCCAGAGGACTCCCCTCTGCTGGCACTGCCCTTTCCAGGGGCTTCTGCTAGCTCCTGTTCCAATTGATGAAAACGAACAAAACTTCAAGTTGTAGAAAGTGCTGATTTAACAGAAGCATTTTTAGTTAGTAGAGCTATTTATAAAATTGTAAAAATTCAGAGGTAATGGAGGTATGTATGCGTGCAAGGGGCACAAGCCAGTAGCATTTTACAACCAGTCTGAAAAGACTGTGTGTCCTTCTTCCAGTCGGTACCTGTAGCCTTGCCTGATGCGCAGGTTGAGGTTTCACCTGAGCCTGCTTGTGTTCTCTGGGAATTTGGCCAAGCTGGCAGAGGAGCACAGGGTGACAGAAGCATCCCTACGGGGTTAGCTGGAGCCTCTGGCTCCTGGGTAGGGAGTCCCTGTAGCTTGGCATGAGGACACATGGGCATCTTGGTTGTGAACTCATCCTGCAGTTAGAAGCATCTGCATGCTGAAAGTGCCCATGAGTGGCTAACGCAGCTATGTCCTGCTTGCCCCCAGATGCCAATTCACCAAAATCTCAAGGAGCTGTTGGCCATGAGGGCGGAGCTGCAGAAGAGGGTGGAGGACCTGCAGCGGGAGGTGGCCACTCGAGCCTCATCCCCATCTGAGCGGGGTTCCTCGCCTTCCCACTCAATCACACCCGTCCACACCTCAGTCTGATGCTGCAGAGGTGGCAGTTCCGGTGAGTCCAGCCATCAAGGCCATCCTGCAGCTCCACTGATCTCCCCAGTGACTCAGGCAAGGGTCCTGTGACCTGTCCCGGCTATAGATTGTGATCTTATCTTTTAGGATTAGGCCAGTGCCCTCCACATCTGGACGGCACTTCCAACCAGCAACCCTGTGTGTGGCTAGGTGCCAGCTCCCACTCTCATCTATACTTTTTTGTTTTCTGAACATCCCATTTCCCTCCTGTTGGGTTTCTTGGGGTGGCTGTCTGTCCCATTGACCCTGTGACCGGCCCAGGTGCTTGGGAGAAGCCATAGTGAATGGAACATAGTGCTTAGGTTCAAGAAAGTCTCATACCCTTTCTTTCCTTCATTAAAACAAACACCATTTACTTAGAGACCATGTTGCCAGCCCCGGGCTTCTTTCAGCTCCTTGCTACAACTTGACTGTTTTAAAGTTAACTATTTTGAGGGGAAAACAGACCATTGCCCTCTGTTCTAGAGTTCTTGCAAGGGGGCCCCTGTACCAATTACTGTTGTGTACATGTAAGGTATTTTTTAAAAAGATAAATATGCATTTATTTTCCTATGTCCTTTTTTATGTTTATACTAGTCACCCCAGGAGGTATCTGCTAACTGGACTGTGTGAGAAATTCTTTTCAAAAACAGCTCATGATAACTTTTATGTGGTACACTTGAAACGTGACTTGAATACAATTGTTTAAAAGGCACTGTGTTCTAGCCTCACCCAACTTTGGTACTTGCCTCCTGAGGTAGTCTAGGCCACTGATGGCAATAGCAGCAGTTTCCCTTGGGATGGCTTTGCAGAGGGAGAGGACTCTGGCAGCTCTGCGCTGGCCTCCCTGTGGGCTCCTTCACAGAGCTGTCCACAGCTCCTGGCCTGTCTGACCTTGCAGCCTCCTGCTTCTCAGTCCACTCTCACTTGTTACCTGCCTGTCTGAAGATCACTTTAATTCAGTTTATTCATATGACTTCATGTCAGTATTTTAAAGCAACCACTGAGCTGTGGCTTCAGTTGCCAAAAGAATAACATGCACTTACCTGGGTTTTTCTCATCTCAGAGCCAACCTTCTCCGGCCAGGCCTCTCCCAGTTTTGAGCCTTCCCTCCTGACTTTGGGTTCTGGGACTTTGTCAGCATGGGTAGGAACTAATTTACCATCAGCTGGTCCATCCACTAGCGCTAGAGCTGAGTTCCTCTGTGTGGTGTCACAGAATCTTGTACCCGCCCCAGCAGGTCACACCCTCACCCTGCACTGCCCATTTTTGCCAGTCACTGGGACCCCCACCACTGCAGGAATTAAGCTTGCCTTTGGAGTCAGGGGGCCTCAGAAGCCCATAGGGTTAGAGCTGAGTACAACTGCATTGGAATATCTAGTTTATTTAATTAGTGGACGCCATGCACAGTCTTACATATTGACCTTATTTTTGAAAATATATTCTTAAAAAAGATTTTTTTTACAAATAGTTAAGAGGATAGATGTTTTTTCAACTTGGAACTTTCTGATTCTTAAAGAAAATTATCTGGTACTCGTAAGGTATCAGAAGTACTTCTTCAAAGTGATTTGATTACCTAAAATGAATTCTCCATTTTTATTGGCTGGGGATTTGTTTCTAAATCATAGTTCAATTTATATTAGCTTTTGATTTGTGCTCCCAACATATCTGAAAGCTTATTTACAAATGGATAAACTGGATTATTCATTGATACACTGATTTTTTTTTCTAAATGGAGACATTCCCTTTTTTTTGTTCTCTAGAAATATCCTTTAATCCCCAGCTGCACTAAGACTATTAAACTTGGTGGGGACTGGATGAGGCTTCTGACAGAACCAGAGCAGCAGAGTGGGCTTATTCTTGCCCAGGTCAGCTAGCTTGGTGCTGGGCAGTGTGGGGGCCTAGCCTGGGCTGTCGCACCCTCCTCTGCATGCAGGGTCCTAGGAGGAGCCCTAGAAACTCCCATTGGATTTGAAAGCAGCAATTGAGATCATTCTCCTTTATATGTTCCTAGCACAAAACTATTTCTAAAATAATTTGAAGTATAGTTTTGTTACCTAAGCAGTTCTTTTTTTCGGTTTTATTTAAGTGTACTAGAATGTAAAACCTTTACGGTGCAGATTTTTAAAAACTGGTACAGTATCGTATTTGCCTCACCTGATGCACTATATTACAATCTGTAATTAAAATGATAATATCTTTGCTCTGTGGTTTCTTTTTTAAAGTGTTTTGGTAGATTTTTCCCCTTGGGGAAAATTAGTAATGGTAAACATTCAATCCATATTATTTTATTATGTGCTTTTAAATAATTGAATTCATTTACTAAATCATAAATGCAGTTTATCTTAAGTCCTCAGTGTTTTGGCTGAAATGGGTAAGTACTGTGATTTAAAAATCTGAAAAGCCCCTTGACCTTAACCTTGAAAAAATGTTAATGACACAGGAAAGGACTGGAGACACCTGAGAACCAGGTGTAGCTCTGAGGAGGCAGGGCTGTCTTTCCAGGCCACGAGTCCTGCAGCCTAAAACTGGGTGCACTTCTAAGAAGCCCATATAAGGAATGCTGGCCTTCTGCGGGGGGGGGGGGGGGGGAGGGCTGTAAGGGCTTGGATGAAACCATGGTACCCCTGAGGCTCACCCTTCTTAAAAAGTCCTGGGTTCCTGTCCCTCTCCATGGAGCAGTCACTGGAGCTGTAGTCCTCAGCAGTGACAGCTGAGTAGCAAGGCTAGGAGGGCCACTGTGTGAAACTCCAGTTGGCCATGCAGAACCTCTGCACTGAAAAGTCACTCGGTGGGTTTGGGTTTGAAGTCTTAGTGCTGTTTTACTACTAGAACAAAAATGTCACCCACCTCAATGTGGAAGCCCTCCTAGTGTCCACTGCATCTTGCTCACACTGAAATGTCAGGCTATCTTTTCAGTTTGTAAGCCAAGCTGTAGGGTCATGACAAGAGCACACTTTATCCCAAACAGGCCATTCCACACACAGCAGCAATGAGTGATGGGGTGCAGGGCCCCCCTCCCTGCTCAGTTTGTCTGGCTGAAACCACTGCACAGACCTCACAGCCACCCTCGATACTGCCTTTCGTTGAAGAAGGCAAAGCAGTGGGCTTGGGAGTCAAGAGTCTGGGGCCTGCCTCTGCCCTCCCACCCACCCCTTACCCCCCACACACCCTGGAACATCAGGCACATCACTGTATAGCTCTAGGCCTTAGCTCCTTATACCCTGAGGGGGGCCACCCCCTGGAAGCCCTAACTTACCTCTCTCCTTCCAAAGAAATACCTTTGGCTGGGGAGGGTGTGGAGGAGGTCAGCTCCATATCATAATTAGGGAAAAAACAGCATCACCTGACAAAGGAAGTGCCTTAAACACCATCACAATGCAATAATCTCTTAGGTTCCATTTTGTTTAATGCAAAGACGAGACAGTTTACAATTCACACTTAAATACAAGCACATACAAAGTACTGGGACTCGATCAGTCTCTTTTTCTTCTTCCTCAGAGAACTGGTACTAACTCCCAACCCAAGTAGCCAAGGCAGTGTACTGGCACTGTTCTATGGGTCTGACCTGAGTGGGTATTCCACCCCACAAAGCTGCCATGTCACCTTCCTCCACTTGCTCAGTTATTAACACTGAGCCAGCTCTCCTCCCCCTCTCCCCCCGCAACCTGCCCATCACGTTAAGCTGATACGGATTGGCTCTTTTCAACTGGCCCTTCTAATTCACTCACTTTATCTCCCTTATCACCTGAGAGAGGCCCACACCAGCCAATGCAACTTTCAGATAATCACATAGTTACAAAAGCCCTGTAGGCTTCTGCAGGTATCAGTACTCCACCTGGGATGACAGCTCTGCAAATGGGTGGCTGAGTGACTTTTTAGGCTTGGCCAGCCACTAGCAGCAAGTCTGAGCACTCATTCTGAAGAAGGCACCCAGAGAGCTAGGGAGGAACAAAATGGGTTTGGCAGCTGAAGTCAGTGCTGCTCAGAATGTGGCTTTACAGAGTGTGTTGACTTCTCATCCCAGATGGAGGAGTGCAGGCTCTTTGCCATCACAAGCCTCAGGTTAAAGCTAAGGGGAGAAACCCAACAGTGCTAATTCCAGTGCCAATCCTCACCATGCCAGGGGCCACACAGGCTACATCACTCCTCATCCTACTCGCTGCTGTGGTTGACTTCTCTATAAATGTCCACAGTTCCTGGTGGCAGGTAGAGAAGTATTTAATCACACGCAAACACTGGCCCTATTTTTCCCCTTTAAAGGCCTCAGGAGGGCCTTGGTGCCCAGACATCCTAACACAATCCCTCTCTGACTCCTGTCCTTAGGACACTGGCTGTCCCTGGGTCCTGAGGTCAACCTATCTACGTAGCAACAAGCCACAGATGCAAAAATCCTTCATAGCTGCCTCCAGCCCAGCACTGGCCAGGGTTCAGGCCATTAGCTCTTGTCATCATTGGGATGGAAAAGCCAAGCAAAGTTGACAACAATCTGGCTAGTGAGGGCTGGGAGGTGTTAGAAACAGGCATACCTTGCAAGCAATGCCTCCCCTGCTCAATCTCTTGGAACATGGGGAGGCCACATTTTCCTTCTTCCAGTGTCCTGTGCTCCACGCCCCCTCAAAGACACACACTCCTGGCCTGAATGGGAGGTACCCCCCCCCACAGAAGGCATTTTAGGACCCGCAGGCCTGCATTGGGAATGGATCTGAAGGGCAGCAGTGAGCCACACAATCCAACTGAACTGATTACCATCATACAACGGAATATGTTTTTAAAACAAGTGCATAAATGAACACATGAGGCATGCATTAGATAACCTAAGTGGTCTGTTCAGATTTCAACTGTTTCCTTAAGTTGGAGTTGGCTCTCTTAGCTCAGCAGACAAGGAGCTAACATAGAGCCTAGGAGACTGGTGGGGCCTTCCGTGCAGGGCAGAGGCACATGAATTTGTGTAAATAGGAGCCTACCTTCCTGCTGAGCTTCATTATGCTTTCAGGGAGTGACTTTTGACACTCAAAACTTATAATCAGTAGACGATGACTCCCCACTCTAGCTCAGCTTCTGACAGCAGAGCTCCCAGAAACGGGACTACATATGGGCCAAAGAGAACATTCCAGGAAGTCAGCTCTGCTCCAGCCCAAACAAGATAGTGCCAGGTCAAGTGAGGAGCCAGTCCCCAGGTTCTGGTGTTTCCCACAGTGAGCAGGCCCCCAGTGCTCATCATCAACAGGCCAGGCAGTATATCTATAAACTTGCCAAGGCAGGCATATGTTGCTAAACCAAGCACACATCTTTCCCCTCTTCTCCTCTCCCCTCCCTTCCCCTCCCCTCCCCTCCCCTCCCCTCTCCTTCCCCTCAAATATATGTCTAAGCAAACAACAAGCATGCTTCTGGCTTTGATACTCATTCTTGATGTCCATAGCTTTTGCTACCAAATAAGAACACAAGAGGAAGGGGGATAAATGCATTTCTAGGACATAAATGATTGCTAAAAACTAATCATGTCAGCCTGGAGACCACATCCAGTCCCCTATGGAATCAGATGGGAATTAGACCTGAGAGTCACAGCTTCTACTTGTCTAGAAAATTCCTAAACTCTGAGGGCAGGACTAGCATGGCATGCATTTTTGCAATTAAATAAATGTAAAATGTAAAGTCTCCACATTGACCAGCTCTCTGGAAGCCCAGCAGCAAGTGTCAAACTGGAATTGGAAAGGACAGAAATGACCCCCCACCTCCACCCTGGGTGTCGTGTGTGCCCAATGTTACCTGGTGTTCACTGGTTCGTTCCCTGTAGGGGCTCTAAGCACCGTGTGTTAGCTGTGTTAGTTCTCTGAGGTCACATCAGGGCTGCCTTTTGGCAGAAACCCGCTAGTGAGTCAGTGTAATACCTCAGGAATCACACTACCCTGTGGTCAATCTCTTGTCCCCTAAGCATAATCTCTTGGCCTCCCTCAGCTTGGTCCCCCTCCCCAGCTCATTAAGGCCTGGGACTGTCTAGTTTTGGGGAGTGGGTGACCCAGCAGCTCCCAAGGCTGAATTTCAGGGTACCTTTGGCAGGGAGAGCACCCCACCCTGTCTGCAGGGCACAGAAACCAAACTCACAAACACTGAGAACTCATCCAAAAAACTTAGAACAACGAGAAGCCAATGATATCAAAGGAACAGTACAGCAGCTGCGGGTCCTAATGAAATAAGGATCTTGGTCCTCAGTGGCTGGGCTGCGGTGGCTCCGCGGACTGTGGTGGTAGTTCTAAGTATTTCACTGGGAAGAGAAGATGCCCATTAGAAGGGATTCATTTCCATGCTGCACAGAAGGTACAAATACATAAGTCAGCCCCTGCTGGGGACAGCGAGCTGGTTCCCTGTCTGTCCTGTCCAGGGGCTGGGGCAGCACAGCCCTGCCTGGCCAAACTCCCCTCTAGTGCCCACTCTGTCCCCTGTCAGGGCAACCCCTTACCTCATCTGTAACATGGGAGTGCTTCTGATGGGGTTGCTGGGCAGATTTTAAATGAAGCACTCAACACAGTACCTGGTCCACAGAACATGCTCACACAATGTTGGCTAAGAGTTTCAAAAATGCTTATAGTGAATGCTACTGTAGAGCCAGTTTTCCCATGTTTTAATTCAGGGCTCTTTCATTCATTCAGTGCAATATTGTCAAGTACCCATCCTAAGCAAGGGAATGGGGCACCCTGTGCACCCCCACTGCTGCTGCCCTATAATACAGCCACAAGATGCCTACCCAGCCCCTACTGAGGAAAACAGCCTTTCCTGACCACCCCACTTGAATTCTGGAGCCATAGGTGATATCTACCCTGAGAAATTGGTGCCAGCAGACCTTATGCAGCCTCCATTGCTGATGGCTCCTGCACCCAGAATGGGCTTCATGACCATGAAAGAGACAGGGAGGGAGGGAAGGAGGGAGAGGGGGGAAGGGAGGGTGGAGGGAGGAAGGGAGGAAAGGAGGGAGAAAGGGAGGAAGGAAGGAAGGAGGGAGGGAGGGAGGGGGGGTTCCAATAATAGGGTCCGTGTTTTAACCAAGTTCCCTCTTGCCTTTGGCAATTTTCAAATTAAAAGTTTATGTGTCTAGGGTAAAATATCCCCCAGGGCTCTATCAGAATTTGTCTGGAGTCATCTATTTTCATTGCAGCGAGTACATGGGCCAGGGGCTCATGCTCAGATAACTCAGGAGCACAGCCCAAGCTCCAATAGCGCACTGAAGTCCTTAACACAGCCCCAGCTGTCCCTCGCTGTGGTCCCACTCTCCCTGGTGGCCATCTGATCAGGGGCTGAGTGCAGGGACCTCTGGGCCACTGCAGCCCTTGTTCCGCCTGGATATTCTAGAAACAGACACCTCTGCACTTCCTCCTTCCCCAGCTCATTAAGGCCTGGGACTGTCTAGTTTTGGGGAGTGGGTGACCCAGCAGCTCCCAAGGCTGAATTTCAGGGTACCTTTGGCAGGGAGAGCACCCCAGCACAGTGCTGGGTTCACCAACTAGGGGACCTTTGGCAAGGGACACTGACCAAAAAGTCTTTACCTTAAAGTTCTTCACACACAACAGCTTCCAGGTTCTCTCCCTTCACGTAGTCTGCATTGAGACCCTCTGCAAAGGGCAAAGGACAAAGGGCAGAGTTAATGACTGAACCAAAGGGTCTCGCACCAAGATCAAGCACTCCCAACCAAGTCCTCCAACTCCCTTCAGACTCAGACCCTGCACCCTGAGCCACCTAAATGTCCTTGTTTGGGCAGAGTGGCTGGCTGGGAGTGTGCTGCCTGCCCAATTCTCATTATCATCCTCAGAAATGATATCACATGGCAAAGGCCCCTAACAAACCCCATGTGCATAGGACAGGTGGCACCACATGTAGATTGTGGGCCAGACAGCAGCTCCGCTCAGCAGAGGGGGCACCCAATAGCAGGGCTCAGTGTCACTCGTGGGTCCATATGCTGGGCCAGGGGCCAGGGAGGCACAGAGGGAGCCAAGCATTGCATGAGGAACTGATGGATGCTGAGTAGAGATGGGCAGATAGCTGAGTGGAGCTCACTTTGGAGATGCCTGCAAAGCCTCCTGCTGGTGTACAGCCTTCCCGGCAACAGCGGCATGGAGAGGCCAACCAGCTCCTCTAGGCAGTGGGAATGGCACTGTCCCTGTTTTAGCGCATACAGGTGCCAGGGTCCAGTAACAGCTGCTCTGGTCTAGTTATTTGGGCTTTCTCCCACCTATTTCCGAGAGGGACTTGGGGACTCTACAAAGCATCCTCTGCATGCCAGCACTCTGGCCACTGAGCAGCACCATGCTGGACACTCAGGACTCGGAGTGGACCTCACCCCTGCTGCTGCTTGGGGAGAGTCAAGAGCCCCTGTCTTATCCTTAGATGGGCAAGAGACTGGAAATCTCATCAGAGCTCTGGGCCTGTGGGAACACTGGGTCATGGTTACAACCAACCAACCAAATGAGTAGGCACCAGTGTAAGTCACTCCGCCCTCCTGGGCTGCAGTCAGGCTCCTTGCCTAGAAAAGTTTGTCTGTATGCCCTGATGCTTGCTGAGCTCAAGGCGACACCAGATGGGTCCAGCAAAAATGTGGGCATCTGTCAGCAGGTGTGGCTGGCCCCTATATGGGACAGAGGTTAGGTGATGGAGCTGGGGGAAGCTATCCCCAGCTAATGGGCGGGGGATGGGAGATGCCTTGACCTCTGATCACTGTCCAGCTGCCATCCTGGCATGCACTGGACTGGCTTTTACCTGTGGGCAGTCATCTGGTTGCTCCTCAGGGATGACCGCCAGGGGGCATCTGAATCCCACACAGGACCTTCATCCCCACCCATACATCCCTAAACCCAGCCTAGGGACAGAAAGTCTGGCAGGTGGCACCCTCCCACGTGTATCAGGGAAAGCTAAAGATGGTGTGGTTGCAGCCAAGTTGGAGAGTGCCAAGGAAGAGGATGGGGTGGAGAGCCGTGAGAAGGAGCAAAAGCAGCGGGATGGGGGGAGGGAGGCAATGAGGCATTGAGGCCAAAGCAGAAGAGAAAAACGAGTAAGTCAAAGTACATTGTTACCTTGACCTTCTGCTGCATCTGAAGGCAAGACACAAAACTTAGGACCCTGGAGCAAGAACTCAGCCCCCGGTAACAAAGCACACGGGCTTTCGGTGAAACACGCTGGCCCTTGACACTTAAGGCAGAGACGGGAAGCAAAGGGTCCCCAAAACCTAAGCCCTTTTGATGGCAGAAAAGGCTGGAAGCCCCTGAGGGCCACAGTTGGGAGAGACCCTCCTAGTAGCCACGCACCACCCCTTGGGGGGCTTCCTGGTGCACCCAGTGCAGAGTGGTTTCTGCTCTGCCTTTTCTGACCTCCACACAGTGGTAGTTGAGGCCACCCTGGGCAGGAAGTCCCAGCCCCCAGCTTCACAGTGGGCTTAGCCACCCCCACATCCATGGGATTCCTCCTGATTCCCACCCGGCGTAGGTACCAGGTACATGTCACAAGATGCACTCACAGTCTTTCCACAGGCTGACAGTTCAGAGAGTGAATGGGGCAGCAGTCACAGATACAGAAACAAACCACCAAGCCCAATCCTGCCCCATGATCTCCATACCAGTCAGCAGGGGGCGCTGTGGGCACATAAGTGAGGAGAGGGGACAGCAAGAGAGGATGCTGGAGGCCCCAGGAAAGGAAGTGAGTATGGCTGCGGTGAAAATCTTATGGGGCCAGGGCTGCGAGGATGGGGAGGGGAATGAAAGGGCAGGGTTGTGGTTTGAGTGGAACCAAACTACAGAATGACAAGCTCAGGGGCTCAGCCATGACCTGGGAGCAGTGGGGAACATGGGAGGTCCTGGCAGAGCTGGTCCTGTGCATTTTTAAGCAGGCCCCTCTGGCTGCTCCGCACAGTGTTAAGTGTGGGGAACATGGGGACAGGCAGGAGGCTGATGGAATCATCCAGATAGAGGACTAGAAGACCTGTCCCTGGAAAGGCATGGGCCATGATGGTGGTGTGACCCCAGAGCAGGGGGCACAAGCCCCAGGATTGGTAAACCACAGATGTGGCAGGAGGATCCAGGAGGACTGGTGGAATCTGTGAGGGGGGCCACAGGGACAGGGTGGACACAACTTAAAAACTCTGAAGAGAAATTTGGTAGTACAGGGAGTGGATACAGAAGCAAAAGAGGTCCTTTTCAAAACTGGGGGATACTTCACACTTGATTCCCTTCTGTGTAAATTGGGGGTGATGTTAGCACTTGCACAAGTGTCCAGTAAAGGGATTCAGGACAGTGTAGGTTAAACAATGATAATGACATCATTAACAGATTGAAGGGGGGGAAATGGGGCCAAAGACACAGGTGGAGGGTCCACTCATATAGGAGCCAGTGGGTGTGATCTGAAGCCTGTGGCAGGGAGGGAAGCCTTCCCTTAGACTGAATGGGGGGCTGGGGAGAGGCCTATTGGCTCCCACTCAGGGATCTGTGAGGCCAGTGGGTTCCATGAACTTCTTCAGAGCCATCATTAGCTCTAAAAGCCCACTTGCTTCCCTCGCCTATGCTACGCTGCCAGCAGGCTCAACCCCACTACCTGGCCCAGCAATACCCTCACCTCAAGGCTGCCCCCCAAAAAGGTCACATCCATGTCCTCCAGCTTTGTTGCCACAAAACTTTCAGCTGTCATTAACACTCCCTCTTTTGGGTTTATTCTTTCCCAAATCTATACTAATAAAAGGCTAATATGCTAATTAGGGCAGATGTCCATCTGAACGTCCATCCAGACAACGCCAAAGTGGCTGCGAGGCCCAGGGTTCACAGCAGACTTGAGCCCCAGTGGCTGCGAGGGGCTCAGGCCTCGCAGCCGCTGTGGCCGGCAGTGGCAGCAGCAGTGGGGTGATGGGGGTGGCACCTTCCCCTGATCAGTCTGGTCACCTCCCGCAGAGGGAGGCCAGACTGCAGCTTAGGCCTGCTCCCCACGGACATCCCCTGAGAGCTCCCAGACTGTGAGAGGGGGCAGGCCGGGCTGAGGGACACCCCCCCCCCCAGTGCACGAATTTTCGTGCACTGGGCCTCTAGTGTCATATAAATTGCTCAGTTCTACATACCAAGTACTTCATGTGTTCACATTTTATTTGTCTTCCCTGATAATCCAATTTGCAAAACCTCAGATCTGTCTGTTTTATGTGAAAATAATGTATTCTCATTTCACCTTAGTACCCCCACAGAGATAAACAGATACAACCCAGACATCTCTTTTTTGGTTTGGAAATCAACCTTTTTTCTCCTCCCTGTTTCTACCTACTGGCTCCCCTTCTGGATTCATGGCTTCCCATCTGGAGTAAGTTCCTTCAAGGACTGTCTGTGCCTTTGTTTCAACTATGAGATGAGGGTGTACATCATTTCTACCCAATGGGGCTGTGGGAGTTCTTACTATTTGGGTAATGATGCTGTACTGGAGTGAATGGTGGCCCCCAAAAAGTTATGTCCTGGAACCTGTAAATGTGACCTTGTTTGGAAAAGAGTCTTTGCAGAAGTGATCAAGTTAAGGATCTCGAAATGAGATCATGCTGGATTATCCAGGTGGACCCTACATTTAATGACAAGTGTCCGTATAAGAGACAAAATAGGAGAGCCAGACACAGAGGGAAAGGCCACGTGAAGACAGAGGCAGAGACTGAAGTGATGCAACCTTCTATCATGGGACATCTAGGGCCACCAGAACCTGGAAGAGGCAAGAAAGGATCCTTTCCTAGAGCTCCCAGAAGGAGCCAACCCTGCTGACACCTTGATCTTGGACTTCTGGCCTCCAGAACTGGCAGAGATAGATTTCTGTTGTTTTAAGCCAGTTTCTTTTATTTTGCACTGGGACAAAGGAAAGCTCTAAGGACAATCCAGTCTCCAGGTTTGCACTCCTTCTGACTCTTCCTTGTTCGCACCACTCTACAGCTTCGCAATCCCTGGTGAGTTGACAGTATCTCAAGCAGGGAGACCTTGAACAGTTGCGCGGGTTGAGCACTGGGATGTGAATAGTGCCCCCGGAGTACTGTGTGCAGTCTCTATAGCTGTATGTGGTGGCCCTGGTCAAGAATGTTGTATAAGAGTAAAAGAAGCAAATATGATGGCCAGATTAAAAAGTAGTTGGAGATTTCAGCAATATCCTCATTCAAAATATTCTGGGACTCAGGTTAATTTTCTGAGGAGCTCAGCTCCCAGCTAGAATTAAGGGCAGAGTCCTAGAGAAAGAGTAAGAGAAGCCTCATAGGGGATAATCCTAAGCTTCAGGAAAGAGGAAATCTACTGCTGAGTCAGATACTGTCGTCCCTTGAACTAAAAATCACCAGTCTTAGAGACATACTCTCAGCAAACAGTGACACATCAATGCTGTGTTTATAAAACCAACAAGTGTGGTTTTTCTGCCCCCGCCCCAACAGCATTCCCACAGGGCTTCTGGCATGGGGTACCTGACAGCTTCCAAGATAGAATTCCATTTGTACCATATATAGAAAACCATGCCATAGAACAGATGCATCCTGGCTTTCACAAATCTAGCATGTAAAGGAAGGGGCAAAACTACATCTAGTTTCTCTCTTGCATTCCTACTCCTTTAAAACAATTCACAATTCCACGTATTTTAAGATGTTCTGGCTCACAAGGGAAGGAGCAGGGACACCAGGGTAGTGACTTCTTGGGATCTGAAAGGAAGGGAAAGGTTGCCAGAATGAGTGGTCCCCAGAGACTGCTGCCTTCTGC
This sequence comes from Plecotus auritus, assembly GCF_963455305.1. Classification (NCBI taxonomy): domain Eukaryota; kingdom Metazoa; phylum Chordata; class Mammalia; order Chiroptera; family Vespertilionidae; genus Plecotus; species Plecotus auritus. The sequence goes on from NC_137784.1 coordinate 129,123,277, forward strand.
TCTGGAGAAAAATGACATCATGAGAGGGAGCTTTTGACCGCAGAGCCTCTGAAGCTCCCAAATTCCTTTGGGTGAAATCTGAGGCCATACAGAAATCCCAGGGTCTCTCCTATTCTATGACAAGGAAACATCACAATGGCCACTGGGCTCTGCCCCCACAGAAATCTGGCTTCTAGAAACTGGAACCCTGGAAGACCGCGGTCAATGTGTCCAGCCCCATCCTCTCTTCTAGGATGGTTTACACTTCAGTTTGGCCTAGATCTGTCCTCAAGGATTTCCCCCGCCCCTCCCCCAGGAAGTCTTCTCTGGAGTTGCTCTCAGGCAGGCTGTGGAATAGACCAGAATCTCAACTTGCTCATGTTTCTGCCCCTTTCCCTCAAAAGGCCTTAAGCATTCGTTCACGTCCAGGAGTGGGGGGAATGCAATTGCTGCGGGCACAGCCACAAGTGGCTGCAAGGCAGATCCACTTACGCTGGATGCGGAAGCAGAACTTCTTCTGCTGGTAGGAGATGTAGCTGGTGACAGCGCCAATCAAGGCCATGGCCAGGGCACTGGCCACACCGGCAATGGTGCCAGTCTCTGGTGACATTCCTGGGTAAAGGTGAGGTTGGGAGAAATGAGAAGACTCGAGGTCAAGCTAACAGTAACACAAGGATCAGCTCAGACACTGACCTAAGTTTGTTCTAATGCTCAGGACTTCCGAGCCAGTGTTGAAAGACCCAGCCATTTGTATCAGAAGGGTTCAAATGACATAGTGCCCCCTTGGACTTGCCAAATGCTTCTCATTTTCTGTAAGGATTTCCATTTTGAGAAGCCTAAAAGGTGGACATGGAACTATTTAATTCAGTTCCAGTTAGGTCTCTGGGTCTCACGCTAGCGAGCTTCCCATGGGACAACCTCCCTGGGGATCCATATTTTCATGATTCATTCCTTTAAATGACTTTGTCCCTCTGCTGTTGGCCTCACCGTTCTTTAGCGGAAACATTCAGGGGAAGGTCTGGTAGGCCAACTCTGTGAGGAGAGTGGGCCAGCACTATGTCTCCTTGTGGTTTCCAACAGAAATCTTGGGACTCAAACTCACCAGCTTCAGAGTCGTCATTGTTGCCATACCGGCCATCACCTGGAGAAAGGACAAAAGCACATAGTGTCTGCTGTGAGTCTGTGACCATCCAGCTCGAGGTTAGGAGAGACAGCCCCTTTCCAACTCCCTGACCGTTCTGATTACCCCCTGCACAGGCTCCAGGCAGTAAACCTCCCAAATGAAGCAGTACTCACAAAGCCCAGGATTCCAGGTAGAAATTTTTATTTTCAAAACGATAGCAACTATGCATTGAGCATTTGTTATATCCCAGATCCTAATGCACAGTACTCCATTGAATTTCCTTGCAATCGAGTGGGGCAGATCACCTAACACCCCCATCTTGAAGAGAGAGCAGAAGCTTAAGGACTTGCCAACAGGTGGCTGAGCTGGGCCCATGTCAGGTGAGCCTTACTCTGAATGACAACAGTATGTGTGTCCCATGTATCTACTATGGTAAGAAGTATTTATTCTTTATCTGAAGCTTATGTAAAACTTTGTTTTAAAAAAGATGAAAGGCTAGCATAAATATTCATAATCCCACCAGCCAGTGAGATTTACAGTTAATATTTCAATTTACTTTCTTCCTGTGCCTAGTACTTTGTCTGCTTTTCTTCAAATCCAGATGTTTCTGTTCATGTAACTTAAGTACATACACAGCATCCTTATGAGATGCTACAGGATTAAATCATGAGTTTTTAAGGGCTTCCACGTCCAGCTTGGCATAGATTTGGAGTTGTTCTTGGAACATACACAAATGCAGGTTGACAATCCCTTACCCAGGATTTTGAAATTCAAAAGGTTCTGAAATATCACAGAGATGGAGATGAGATTAGTGGCTGACAGGAGTTAAGTAGGGTAGAGGGGGGGTGATTATAAAAGGAAAACAGGCAGGATCCTTGTGGTGGCACAGCTGTCCTTTATCTTGACTGTGGTGGTAGTCACAGGAATCTATACATGTGATAAAGTTTCATAAAACACACACACACACTCACACACACTCCCCCAGACCAGCAGCTCCCTGCCAAGCAAGTGGTGCCATTTCAAGACATTAATTAGCTTTGAGCACTCCTTTCATGTCGCCCTCTTCTTCTCAGGGCATAACACTCATTAATGGAGGGAGACTGTTCACAAAGCCGAGTCCTTAGGGGAAATTGCCCTGGGATGTTGGAGGCAATGAACTCTGACATTTCCCTCACCAATCAAAGAATCTGGGGGAATGTGGGTTCCTGGATCGTAACAAATGTCCACCCTCTGGGAAGGGATGTTGGTAATGGGGGGGACTGTGGGTGTGTGGGAGCAGTGTTGATATGGGAACTCTCTGTACATTCTGCTCAATTTTGCTGTGAACCTAAGAGTGCTCTAAAAAAATAAAGCTTATTTTTTAAAAAGAGTCTTGTGGGAGAAAATGAGGTTTGTTATGTTCCCACCTGGGGCTGAACCCTTGGATTAAATGCATTTTATAAAGATCCATGATTGGATATGAATGCTTATTTACAAAACAAGGAACACTGGCATTTTAAAAACCACAATAGGGCTTCATCAATGGCCTTCCTCTGCTGTGCTGGAGAGGCGAGCCCCCTCACAGGCATCCTCTGCTGACATGTCACCAGATTTCCAGACAGATCTGAGCAATTCAACCTATTCTTTCACCTTGATGTGGAATGAAGCTGAGTGTTCACAAGTTTCTCCTTCCTTGTTAATGATATGGTCATGCGGATTCACAGCAACTTGAACCTCACTCACAGTCTGTATGATGGCTGAGTTAAGAGGGTGTTACATGAAATGTAAACAGGACTGCCGCTGGCTATTGTTCATCCAGATGCAGACAGAGAGACCTGGTACTCTCCCAGGCTGTCAAAAAGACTCAAAATCTCAACACATCTCTACAAATTCCTCACTATCTGACAACCTGTGACTGTATGGAAGCGTTATCCTAAGATTACCAAAAAAAATGTTATTCCCCCCACCTCAAAAAAAAAAAGTGATCCCATCCTGTGGGAGACTCATTACTCAGATGGGCATGTGAGCTAGAAACACTATGAGGTTAAACAATTAGAAAAAAATAGGCATTTAAGATCCTTCCATCCATTCTAGTTGTATGAACCTGAATTAAAGTCAGCCATACAGACCTGCCATTGCAGTTAGCCAAGCCAATGTCATGGCTTTGATCCTCGTTTGGCAACAGAACTCTATTTATTTCCTCTGAGCACATAGTGAACCCAGTTCCTTTATGAAATGCATGCTGTACAAAAGATAGTATTGGGACAACTGATGAACCACTGGCATAAAATAAATTTATCTAATCCAATACCTTCCACAGAAATTCCCAATAAATATAAAACAGATGAAGCCATAAAAGCACTACAAGAAAATGTAGAACAACATTTATATTGTCTTGGGGCAAGGAATGAGTTTCCAAACATGATCCTAAATCCAGAAACTTAAAAAGGAAAATATATCAAAAGTAAAAACTTTAGTACTAAAAGCACAAGCAACAAAATAAAAAAAGGATAAATTGGATTTCATCAAAATCAAAAACTTCTGTGCTTTAAAGGATTTCACCAAAACAATGGAAAGACAAACCCACAAATTGGAGAAAACATTTGCAAATTGTATATCTAATAAGGAACTAGTACTGACAATATATGAAGAACTTCTACAACTTGATAATGAAAAGGCAAATAACTAGATTTAAAAATATACAAAGGATGCAAATAGATATTTCTTCAGAGACACACAAATGGCCAATAAGCACATGAAAATATGTTCAACATCATTAGTCATTAGGGAAATGCAAATTAAACCCACAATGAGATATTGATTTACACACATTAGGATGCCTATAATAAAAAGAAAGTAGCTAAGTGTTGGTTAGGATGTGAAGAAATTGGAACCCTCAGATATTATTGATGGGAATGTATAATTGTCTAGTTGCTATGGAAAACGGAGAAAAAGCAATCTAAGGTCTCTCTTGAAGGATGGATGGCTTAGCACTCTCTGGGGAATGAGTGGGAATTCATCTGGTGGAGGAAAGGCTTTTAAGATAAACAGAATGTGAAGGCCCAAAGATATGCACTACATGTTCATACGTATGTTTGGAAATAAAAGGAACCTGGTGGTCCAGGGCTGAAAGATAGGGTAGCAGGCTAAGGGGCTTCAATGTATCTTGTAGGCAGGGGAGAGGCATTAAAGAGAATTTTGTTTGCTGTTTTAAAAAAGTTTCATAACATTCAAAAGAGCTGAAAGCACTGTAGAGTGAACACTCATATATCCAATATCTGGATTCTATAATGAACACTTTGCATTATTTGCTTTATCATTGTCCATCTACCCCTTATTTCTGTGATGCATTTCAGAGTTGCAGATATCAATTCACTGACCTCTAAACATAGAGTTCCACATTTGCTTATGATTCCTTTTGAAGGTAAAGTTTACATACACAAATCTTACATGTACCATTCAATAAGTCTTGGTAGATGAATACACTTGCAAAATCCATATCCCTACAAAAATACACAATGTTACCATCACCCCCAGAAAGTTCTCTCATGTCCCTATTCACTCCCTGTCCATATCCCAGCCCTGGCGGCCATGAATCTCATTTCTAACATAACACATTAGTTTGCAAGTATTATTACTTAATATGTTTGGGCTCATTTAGTATGTACTCTTTTTTACCCCCTTTGGCTTCTTTCACTTAGCATAATGTTTTGACATTTATCCATGTTTTTATGTGTACCAGTAATTTACTCCATCATATGAGTGTGTATCATAAATTATCTATCCACTGATTCTCCTATTGATACTTGGGCTGCTCCCAGATTTTTGCTTTTATTTGGCTACTGGAGGCCCGGTGCATGAAATTCGTGCATGGGGGGAGGGGGCGGTCCTTCAGCCCGGCCTGCACCCTCTCCAATCTGGGACCCCACGAAGGATATCCTACTGCCAGTTTACAGGGATTGGGCCTAAACCGGCAGTTGGACATCCTTCTTGCAATCCAGGACTGCTGGCTCCTAACCGCTCACCTGCCTACCTGCCTGCCTGCCTGCCTGCCTGATTGCCCCTAACCACTCTGCCTGCCAGCCTGATCACCCCCAACTGCCCCCCGTGACAGTGTGCTCACCCCCAACTGTCTCCCCTGCTGGCCTGCTCACCCCCAACTGCCCCCCCTGCTGGCCTGCTTGCCCCCACCTTCCTTCCCCACTGGTCTGCTCGCCCCCAACTGCCCCCCTGCTGGCCTGCTCACTCCAAACTAACCCCCCCACTGTCCTGATCACCTCCAACTGGCCCCCACCTTCCCTCCCCACTGGCCTGCTTGCCCCCACCTTCCCTCCCCACTGGCCTGCTCGCCCCCAACTGCCCCCCTGCTGGCCTGCTAACTCTAAACTGACCCCCCGCTGTCCTGATCACCTCCAACTGACCCCCACTGATGGCCTGCTCGCCCCCAACTGGCCCCCTCTGCTGGTCTGCTTACCCCCAACGGCCCCGCCCTCCCATCAGCCTGATCACCCACAACTGCTGTCCCATCCTGGCCTGATCACCCACAACTGCCCTCCCCTCTTGGCCTCTAACCACCTCTACCTTGACCCCGCCACCATGGCTTTGTCCAGAAGAATGTCCAGAAGGTCTCCCAGTCTAATTAGCATATTACCCTTTTATTAATATAGATAGAGGCCTGATGCATGGGTGGGGGCCAGCTGGTTTGCACTGAAGGGTGTCCCAGATCAGAGTAGGGGTTCCCTTGGGGTGTGGGGCAGCCTGGGCGAGGGGCCTGTGGTAGTTTGCAGGCCGGCCATGCCCCCATGGGGTGAGGGTCCCCACTGGGGGGGCGTGGCCAGACTGGGTGAGGGGGTGAGGGCTGTTTTCAAGCTGGCCACAGCCCCTTCAGGGTAGGGGGTCCTGGTGGGGTGCCAGGCCAGCCTGGGTGAGGGGCTGAGGGCCGTTTTTAGGCTGGCCACACCCCCTTCAGGGTGGGGATCCCCACTGGGGTGCTTGGTCAGCCTGGGTGATGGGCTGATGGGTATTTGCAGACTGGCCAAGCCCCCCAGCGGGAACCCTCACCCCATGGGAGTGTGGCCAGCCTAGGTGAGGAGCTGAGGGCTGTTTTCAGGCTGGCCACGCCCCCCAGTGATCCAGGCTCCCAGCCCCTCCTTTTTTTTCTTTTTTTTTCTTCATGGTCCTTGAGCAGAGGCCAGGGCCAGCTGGAAGCAGGTATCTGGGATTTATTTATCTTCTATAATTGAAACTTTGTAGCCTTGAGTGGAGGCCAGGGCCAGCCAGGGCGGGCAGGAAGCTTGGCTTCCTCCATCGCCGGGGGCAACCCCAGCCTCCTGCTCTCTCCAGCTCCATGGCTGCCGCCATCTTTGTTGGGTTAATTTGCATACTCGCTCCTGATTGGCTGGTGGGTGTAACGGAGTGATGATCAATTTGCATGTTTCTCTTTTATTAGTGTAGATTATAAATAAAGCTGCCATGAACATTTTTTACAAGTATTTTTTTAGACATAAGCTCTCATTTCTCTTGAATATACATGAAATTGTAGGGTCAATGCATAGTCTATCTTCAGTTTTATAAGAAACGTTAGATTCCCACCAACAACATATGAGTTTCAGTTGCTCCACATCCAGACCGACATTTGGTATTGTCTGTCTAATTTTAGCCATTCTTGTGGGTGTGTTGTGATATCTCTTGTGGTTTTAATTTGCATTTCCTTAATGAAAAATGACTTTGAACATCTTCATATAACTTCCTTTGTGAAGTTTCTGCTCAAACTTTTAGCTGGGCTATACAATAGTTTTGTTTGTTTTTATTGATTTTTTACAGAGAGGAAGGGAGAGGGATAGAGAGTTAGAAACACCAATGAGAGAGAAACATCAATCAGCTGCCTCCTGCACACCTCCTACTGGGGATTTGCCTGCAACCAAGGTACATGGCCTTGACCGGAATCAAACCTGGGACCTTTCAGTCCACAGGCTGACGCTCTATCCACTGAGCCAAACTGGTTAGGGCTATACAATAGTTTTAAGCAGAGGTCTGACAAAGATCACTTTCATGTTCCTGATGGTTCTCTCTGGCCTCTGCATGGAGGAAAAACTACATCCAGGAGACCAGTTAAGAGGTTAAGGTAATGACCCAAGCAGAGATGACATGGGTCTGGGATTGAAGGGAGGCAAAGAGAAAGAATATTCCAGTTGCAAAAGATACTAAAGGGGAGGATTTCTGGCATGAGGGAATGAATAAATCATCTCCTCAAAAAGCAACTCTAACCGTGGACAATCAAAGACAGCCATTTTAGGGAACAGTGAGAACAGCTGGAGTCTGTGGCCTTTTTGCCCAGGCTTGCTCACATTTACCCTTCCCCCAGACTAGTTCAACTGAGGTGGAGTGAACAGGCCATAAAAACCAGCAACTGCACTGCAGCTGCTAAAGGGGACCCACGTGACTTGCAGCATTGTCAGTTAATGTGGCAATCTCAGTAGCAAGAGAATAGAGAGAGCCAGCAGCTCCTTTAGCCTGAGCAAGCCACCAACCAGTAAACTCAACAGGGATTTCATAGGAAGGTGGGAGGTGAGATGACAGATGTAACCTGTTGACAAGACTGTCACTGTCACCTACAGGCAAGGGGGCTCCTATAAGACCAGAAGAAATGTTTTCTTGAGAAAAAATATATAACAAATAACATTTTAGAATTACACTTCAAAATTATAGTTGAGTCTATGTGCCTAAGAACCAAGGTTGCATGAATTATAATTGTTTTTAGGCTGAAGATCATAATTTATTTAAATGTGATGTTTTACCTTCACTCATGGCATTAGCATGTTGGCACAGAGGAGAATGTCTGAGAAATGCATCATGTGCTTATCAAAATGTTTCAGTTTCACACTTGTATTTTTTGCTAGGACCCCTTTTATCTTCCTTTACGGACATCCATAATGACAGAGGGTAAAACTTGAGCTAATAACTGATTATTCTTTATAAGACAAGTTCAAATATGAGCCTAATTAAAGAATTTCCTAACACTTCCTCATTGCTAAAGCATGTACTTTTAATAAGGAATAAAATCATTCAGACTTTTATTCATGTGCATTGGTACATACACTACTACTGCCCTCATCTCCCCATCTGGAAATACCATTTGTCACCCAGGAGTAATTGGCTCATTTGCTGGGTTCGCCCTTTAAATGTTCCATGTTCTCCTGATACCTGAAAGTTTCATTTAGAGGCCTTTAGTGCTTTTTACTCAAGATGACACTGTCTGAAAATGTGTTTTGAAGGACAAATTTGACTGCAGTATCCTTTGATCAGAAGAAAACACTCTTCCCATATGAAAAGTATACAGTTCCTGCAAGAAAGGAGCAAATGCTTGTACCACTGCCAGGACTGCAGAGAGTGTCACAGGGTTACAACCAAATACACTCATAACTTCTTACACGCATAACTGCAACAACATACCATCACAGCAAGTTACAACCACAAACTGCTACAACCATAGCTTACCATCAGAACAGGTTACAACCATAAGTAACAATCACAAATTACAACCATAACCTGTTGTGTCATATCAAGTTTGGCTAACATTCTCTCGATGTTAGGATCAAATTTTGACATATCCTATATAATAAAAGCCCAGCAAGTGAACAGCAGAACGACCAGTGGACCAGTTGCTATGATGTTCACTGACCACCAGGGGGCAGATGCTCAATGCAGGAGCTGCCCCCTGGTGGTCAGTGCACTACCACAGTGGGAGCGCCACATGGCTAACCAGGATGAGTGACTACTCCCGCTGTAAACCCCGAGCCAACAGGCAGGAACCCAGGCTGCAATCATCACCTCCTTGCCCCAGGCTCCTCCTCCTCACTCCCTGCCCCCTCCTCCGGGTGCCCGCAGGCCGTGCAGCACCGCCACCAGGCTAGCAGAGCTGACCCCAGAGGCTGGGAGGTGGGTTCGTGGCCGTTGCAGGACTGAGGCCTACTCTGTCACCTCTCAGTGCTATTGTCCCTGGGCCCGGCCCCATCCGGGTCCCATGGAGAGGTGAGTGCTCTGGCTCCATGGAAGATGCCAGACCAGGGAGCAGCCACTCAGAGGGCAGGTCCACAGCCACTCAGCTGACCGGGATGAGCGGTGCTCCCACAGCGGGCCGATCCCCGCAGGCCATGCCCCCCGACCAGTGCATGAATCCCATGCAGTGGGCCTCTAGTATTATGATAAAATTTTTGCATCATTGGTGTCTTGGGCAATTAAAAATAACTGGCTTTGGGGGAGGATGTGACTATGAAAGTTTAGCATGAGGGAGTTCCTTTGTGATGGAAGAGTTCTGCATTTTGAATCCAGATTGTGCGCATGGTTATTAAAATCTACACTTGTGATAAAATGTGATAGACCTACATGCACACATGTGCACACACAGAAACACACACATGACTGCATAAAAAATCTAATAAAATTTAAACAAGGTTGATGCTTGACTTAATAACAGTATTATACCAATATCAGCTTCCTGGTTTTGACAATGTACTATGGTTATATAAGATAGGGGAAACTAGGTGATAGATACACAGCTTTTACTTCTTGTGGGCATTAGACTATCCTATCTAATAAAAGAGCAATATGCAGATTGACCATCACTCCAACACACAAGATGGCTGCCCCCATGTGGTCAAAGATCCTGCCCCCATGTGGACACAAGTTGGCCACCACAAGATGGCCAGTAGGGGAGGGCAGTTGGGAGGGACCAGGCCTGCAAGGGAGGGCAGTTGCTGGCGATCAAGCCTGCAGGGGAGGGCAGTTAGGGGTGACCAGGCTGGCAGAGGAGGGAAGTTGAGGGCGACCGGGCCTACAGGGAAGGGCAGTTGGGGGGGACCCAGGCCTGCAGGAGAGAGCAGTTGGAGGGACCCAGGCCTTCAGGGGAGAGCAGTTGGGGGGACCAGGCCTGCAGGGGAGGGCAGTTAGGGGTGACCAGGCCTGCAGGGGAGGGCAGTTAGGGGTGACCAGGCCTGCAGGGGAGGGCAGTCAGGGGCAATCAGGCTGGCAGGGGAGCAGTTAGGCATTAATCAGGCTGGCAGGGGAGTGGTTAGGGGGTGATCAGGCTGGCAGGCAGAAGCGGTTAGGGGCAATCAGGAAGGCAGGCAGGCGAGCAGTTGGGAGTCAGCAGTCCTGGATTGTGAGAGGGATGTCTGACTGCCCGTTTAGGCCCTATCCCTACCAGGATCGGGCCTAAACGGGCAGTCGGACATCCCTTGAGGGGTCCCAGATTAGAGAGGGTGCAGGCTGGGCTGAGGGACACACACCCCTGTGCAGGAATTTTGTGCACCAGGCCTCTAGTGTCAAAATAAAAAGATATTTTAAAAGCTGTTTGGCTTGCCTGGCCAATGTTGCTCAGTGGTTGAGCATCAACCCATACATCAAGTGGTCACTGGTTTGATTCCCAGTTAGGGCACATGCCCAGGTTGCAGTCTCAATCCCCAGTAGGGGCAAGCAGAAGGCAATTGATTAATGTTTCTCTCTCCTCGATGTTTCTATCTCTCCTTTCCTCTTCTTCTCTCTCTAAAATCAATAAATATATTTATTTTATTTTTTTAAAAGATGTTTGGCTTGCTATGGATCTCTTTAAAAAATGTTTGTCACATGATTTTTGCTTCTCCCATCCCAAGAGTGACAGGCTTCCCAGTTTGGAGACTTCCCAATGAGTCCTATAACCCTCAGTTACTGTAATTGGTGCTGCCTTGGCAAATGGCTTCTTCTAATGTAGAGACATTAACCCAGTGGTTGGCAAACTGCGGACTGTAGAGACATTAACCCAGTGGTCGGCAAACTCACGAGCCGCAGTTTGCCGCTCTGTTGACTAATGAGTTTGCTGACCACTGGGATAGGGGCTTAATCACAAGGAACAATAGCAGCCTGTAATTATTGGAATCAAGAGTCTAGGTCAGTGGTTGGCAAACTCATTAGTCAACAGAGCCGCAAACCACTGCGTTAACCCATGCAGCACCCTGGCTTTAGGAACATCAGAGAAAATGTGTGACTTTTCCAAATTGGCTTATAAACTCTCCTCCTTGAGCTGCAAAGCTCGCATCATTCCAAGTAAGCTCCAAGTTGCAAGCGCAGATGTCTGGGAACTAACTCTGACTTCCCAGAGGTTAATCATGTAATCACATTGTAAATGAGAATAAGGTGTTTGGACAGATCAATGTCCCTACCTCTACCCTTGTCGGGTTTGTAGTCACCACCCCCTAATACGTCTTCGAGATCCTTGTCAGAAAAACCTGGAGAAAAAAAATATATACTTCAATGCCAAAAATACATTTTTCAGTGACAAGTAACTTATATAGGTTAATGTTGCCCAACAACCCCAGACAATGATTGCCACTTAAGAATGTTCTTGATCAATGTGGTAGGCAAAATTCTAAGATGGCCCCTAAGATTCCCTCCCACTAGTATACCCATCCTGTATAATATCCCATTACTTCGAGTGCCAGCAGGACCATGAATAGGATGGCTATTGACCCCGTGATTAGGTTATATTACATTACGAAAGTGAAGGGATTTAGCAGATGTAATTAAGGCACCAAATGAGTATGGCTTTGTATTCATCAAACAGGAGATTATCCTGGAAAGGCCTGACTTAATCAATTGAGACCTTTAAAACAGTGTTGAGACCTTCTCTGAACTCAGATACTAGAAACAACAGAGTTAGTTGTCCTCTTCTACTCTACCCCTCTCTGTCTCTGTACTGTCTTTCTCCTACTGGTCCTGGAGAAGCAAAGGTCCATTAGTTCTACAATTGCAAGGAAATGTACTCAGTCAACAACTACAAGACCTTGGAAGAGAACCCAATCCCAGATGAGACCACAGATTTGGTCAACATCTTGACTGAAGCTGTATGAAGCCCTAAACAGAAAACTTAGCTTAGCTGTTCCTGAACTCCCCAACAAAGGAAATTGAGATAATAAATGGGTGTCGTCTTAACTCACTAAGTTTGGGATCATTTGTTATGCAGCAATAGAAAATTAATACTAGGAAACAGAGTAATTAATTTTATTGTAGCTCAACCACTAAGTACACATTGTTTTAATATTCTATGTAATGAAGTGAAAGTATGCTTAAAGCAGTTCTGTTGCACTCCAAAACATTATAGTTGATTCATAAAAGCACCTGAGTGATTGGTTCAGTCCTGAGTTGTTTTAGCTGCTTTGTATCATGGAAGACAACTTTCACAGGAAAGATTGAATGATGGGCAAACTATGATTGTGGCAGCTTAAATATTTGGCTGATGATTTCTTAAAAATGAATAAAATAGGTTGTCACTTAAAACCTCTGGAGGTATTTGTTGTCAATGATAAGATTTTAAATAAGAATTAAAATTTCAAAAATCATTATCTACCACTGTGAACATAATAGCTTCCCCCTACTTAAAGATTTTTTCTGCCCTAGCTGTTTTGGCTCAGTGGATAGAGCATCAGCCTGTGGACTGAAGGGTCCCAGGTTCAATTCCAATCAAGGGCACAAGCCTGGGTTATGGGCTCGATCCCCAGTAGGGGACATGTAGGAGGCAGCCAATCAATGATTCTCTCTCATCTTTGATATTTCTATCTCTTTCTCCCCTCTCCCTTCATCTCTGAAATCAGTAAAAATATTTTTTAATGACTTTTTCTGATGAGATGGGTGGTAATATCAACAAAAGTGAATTTAGCCCTAACCAGTTTGGCTCAGTGGATAGAGAATTGACCTGCGGACTGAAGGGTCCCAGGTTCAATTCTGATCAAGGGCATGTACCTTGGTTGTGGGCACATCTCCAGTAGGGGATGTGCAGGAGGCAGCTGATCAATGCTTCTCTCTCAGTGATGTTTCTAACTCTCTATCCCTTTCCCTTCCTCTCTGTAAAAAATCAATAAAATATATTTTTTAAAAGTGAATTTAGGGAATTGCATAATGAAACTTGGCATTATTTGGAAGATCAAAGGACCTCGGGGCAACAATATTTTCCAAATGACCAAATCACAATGTACATAATCAAGAATGGGGTTTAACTCAACTATGGGAAGTTCACTGATACAATTTTATATTCCACACTAGTTGCCTGGTGTATGAAATTCGTGCATGGGTAGGGTCCCTAGGCCTGACCAGCAATCAGGGCCAACCAGAGCCTTCCTTCATTCCACGCTGCCCCCTGGTGGTCAGCACACGTCATAGCAAGCAATCGAACACCCAGTCTCCCAGTCGAACTCCTGAGCGGACACTTTGCATATTAGCCTTTTATATGTAGAGATTGCACTTAACCTGAAAGAAGTAACTACTGGTTGAGTTTTAAGTTTTTAGAGTCTTATCCAAGAATGTTCACAGTGATCTGAAAAGTCTATTAAAATATTCCTCCCTTTCCCAGCTGCATATCTATATGAGGCCAGATTCCCTCCATATACTTCAACCATTATAGCATGTTACAACTTAATCCAGAACCAGCAGTGAGACTCTAGCACTTCCACTAAGATAGTCATTATATCAATTTGCAAAAATTCTTCTCACTAAAGTCCTCTTTTTTCTTGCCAAGCATTGTTATTTGACATGATACTATGCTATTTATGTTATCATGCATGGGCTTATTGATGTTTATTTTTCATTAATAAATACTTATTTTTTTCAGTTTTAAGTTAGAAGATGATAGATACTGACGGATGTGACCCACATAACCAAAAATCCTTGAGATCCTCAATAATTTGGGGGGTCCAAAAAGTTTGAGAACACTGTTTTAGGGTTCTCCTGTGCCTGGAAATGCCCCCAGCTCTGCCAGGCCACGATTGGCTCTGTGGACTATAGTAGTGAATGAGCTACAACTTGACCAGTGAGCTACAGTGCTGCCCAGTGCTTTCAACCAGCTACAACTTACCTCCTCCTCCCGCACTCGGCTTCCGACGGCCATCATCTCGATCATTTCGATCATCCAAGGCATCAGCCAAGTCAAAATCATCAACTTCATAAAAGAGAAAATCCATTGGTTAAATGACAGGTAGCTCACTTGGACACTACCCCAGAGAGAGCTCCACGGGGTCTTTCCTCATTGCCCTCATTAGAGTAACATGTTACCTGCAGGCTTTGCTGGAGCTCTGGTCGTTCCAGGCCTCTTGGTTGTGGTAGTGACATGGTCCCATCTCTCTAAAAGAGGGAGGGGGACAGCAAGAGGAGCACGTTTAGTAACAAAATATAGCAGACACTTCATGGCTCAGGGAAGTCACATCATGAGTAGCATACCCTGGTCTTGGTCCTTGAGGCTCCTCGTAGGCCTCTGAGAATCACTTAGAGAAGGATGACAAGGAGATGTAGGAGGTTTAAATGAGACAAGTTCTGCTCACATTTCTTCAGAGGATGGGTGGTGAGGTGGATGTTGTCCCACATATGACCTATACACCTCCAATAGTTTTCACATTTTTTTGCAGATATATTTAAAACCATCCTAAAATTCATATGGAATCTAAAAAGACCCCAACTAGCCAAAACAAACTTGAAAAACAACATAAGTTGAAGGATTCACACTTTCTTAATTTCAAAACTTACTACAAAACAGTGTGGTACTGGCATAAGACAGACATATAGACCAATGGAATAGAATGGAGTACCCAGAAATAAACTCTCACAGATATGGTCAATAGATTCTTGACAAAGGTTCCAAGAAACTGGATATGCAAAATGAAATTGGAACCTTACCTTACACCACATATAAAAATTAATTCAAAATTGATCAAAGACCTAAACACAAGAGCTAAAACTATACAACTCTTAGAAAAAATATAGGGGAAAACCTTCATGATATTAGATTTGGTGATAATTTCTTGGATATGACACCAAAAGCACAGGTAAACTGATAAATAAATTTGCCTGGATCAACATTTGAAAACTTTTGTACAAAAGACACTATCAAGAGAGTGAAAAGACAATCCATAGAATAAGAGAATATATTTGTAAATCACATATCCAGTAAGACATTAAAATCCAGACTATATAAAAGAATCCTACAACTCAACAATAAAAAAACCAGTGATATTTTAAAATGGGCAAAGGGCTTGAATAGACATATCTTCAAAGAAGATACACAAATGACCAATAAACACATGTAAACATGCTCAGCATTGCTAGACACTAGGAAAATGCAAATTAAATCCATAATGAGATACGACTTCACACTCATTAGGATAACAATTATCAAAAGAAAAAAACAGCAAGTGTTGGAGAGGATGTGAATAAATTGAAACCCTGGTACATTGCTGGTGGGAATGTAAAATGGTGCTGCTGTTGTGGAAAAGAGTTTGGTGGTTCCTCAAAAGGTTAAACAGTGGTGATGTTTAAAAAATACTGGGAATGTACTTAATGCCAATGAATCATACACAAATGGTTAAGGTGGTAAATTTTGTTATGTATGTTTACTACAATAAAAACACAATTCAATGCCCTAGTTGGTTTGGCTCAGTGGATAGAGCATCAGCCTGCAGACTGAAGAGTCCTGGGTTCAATTCTGGTCAAGGGCACAAGTGTGGGTTGCGGGCTCGATCCCCAGTGGAGGGCGTGCAGGAGGCGGCCAATCAATGATTCTCTCTCATCATTGATGTTTCTATCTCCCTCTCCCTACCTCTCTGAAATCAATAAAAATACATTAAAAAACCACAAAAAATACCACAATTCAACCTAGGTGAAACACATAATCTGAATATTCCTATAACCATTAATGAAACTGAATTTTTAAATTTAAAACTTCCCAAAACTTAATTTCCAGGTTTTTATGGTTTCACTGCTGAATTCTACCAAACATTTAAAGAGGAATTAACACCAATTTCACACAATCTCTTCCAAAAAAACAGAGGAAGACTAATTCCCAACTCATTTTATGAACCTGATAACAAACAGAAAAAAAGCATATACAAAATTTACAGATCAATATTTCTTATGAATTAATACATAAAAATCTTCAACAAAATACTAGCAAACTGAATAGAATATATAAAAAGAATTACACATCATGAACAAATGGGATTTATTCTAGTTATGCAAGTCTGGACCTATATTTAAAAACCAATATAAATCCCCATATCAGCAGGCTAAAAAAGGAAAATCATCTATATATACACTGAGTGGCCAGATTATTAAGATCTCTGAACACATAATAATCTGGCCACTCAGTATATATCCTATATAATAAAAGGCTAATATGCAAATTGCCCCCTCGACCAAGAGTTCGACCAGCAGGCAGGCTGGCCAACCACCCATGTCCCCTCCCCCTGGCCAGGCTGGCCGGACCCCACCCATGCACGAATTCATGCACCAGGCCTTTAATATATATATATATATACACATACATACATACACTGAGTGGCAGGATTATTATGCGTTCAGAGATCATAATAATCTGGCCACTCAGTGTATATAGAAGGCTAAGTGTCTGTCTGTCCAACCATAGCTATGATGCGGACTGACCACCAGGGGGCAGACGCTCAATGCAGGAGCTGCCATGACGCACACTGGCCACTTAAAAATAAACAGCACCATGGACCTGGCACCAACAAACCAACACTCAGCTTCCCCCAAGTGGGACACAGGCCCTGCCACCACCCCAGAGTGACACCCCACCAAATTGCAGCCAATGCTGCCGAGATCCCATGGCACAAAATGTGGCCCCCAGCCCAGCCCAGCCTAGAAACTGTCGCTATGGGCACTGGGTAATGACATTATGTAGCAACGCCCGGCTTCCTCTTTCTAGCGACTAGCCCCCTTGGGGTTTCTTCAGCCCAGGAACCCGACTTGCTTTATAGCCAGGTGCAAACATTTTACAGTTTAACCAAATGTTTGTGACGCTTTTTCACGTGCCTCATCTCATTTTATCCTCACAGAAGTCCTGGAGTAGGTAGATAGGAGACTTGGTAGAATCCTATTTTCTTTTCATTAGCCAGAAAACAGAGATTTAGAAAGTTTAGAAACCTGACCCAACTGAAAAGAAGAAGTGGTGGAACTTGAAAATGACTTCAGGTTTTCTCACTGTGTAGAATATAGTCAAACACTGCTACAGTTAAATATTTTGCCCTTTGTTCTCCCTGCATGATCTATAATAATGTGCTTCGTGTTGATATATACTGCTGTGTTGCTGACAATTACCTGAAAGAGAAGTTGGGGTGCTTCACTGGGCTGGAAAAAGTTTAGCTAAGTCAGAAAGCAGGTCTAATTAAACAAGTTTATTCTATATCTATAAAAGGCTAAGTTGACTCGTGCATGCACTATACATATAAAGCTCTCGCTGGCGCCAATCACACACGTGTGTTTCCATCTGTCATTGTCGATCGTGAATTTGGTTGACACCTCTATTATAGAGAAAGGGTGAATAGCGATATTAAAATATTTCTTCTAATTAATTTCCTTTCAATGTGCACGAATCTGTGCACCAGGTCACTAGTATAATTATATTGACATAGAAAATCTAATATCCATTTATGGAAAAAAAAATCAGCAAATTAAGAATAGAGGAGAAGTACCACAACTTCATAAAGAACATTTATAAAACATATATAATTCTCATCAGACTTGATGATGAAAGACTGATACTCTCTCCCTGAGATCAGGAACAGGGCACAGAACCTGCTCTCACTGCTTTTATTTAACATATTAGAAGTCATAACATTGCAAAAAGAAAAAAAATTTAAAGATTTAAAAGGAAGAAATAAATCTGCCCCTATTTGCAGATAAAAAATTCCATGGAATCTACAAAAACAAAATTCCTAGAACTAATAAAAGGTCTCAAAATATAAGATTGACAAAATCAAAATTAATCATATATAATAGTAATGAGCATATGAAATTAAAATATTACCACTTATAATTGTTCCAAAGAAAATAAAATATTTAGGTGTACACTTAAAAAATATATGGAACCCAGTAATTCTACTTCTGGGTATTTATTTTAAGAAAATGAAAGTACTAATTTTAAAGGATATATGCACTCCAATGTTCACTACAGTATCATTTAGAATAGCTAAGATATGGAAACAACCTAGGTGCCCATCAATAGGTAAATGGATAAAGAAGATGTGGTACATAAATATAATGGAATATTATTCATCCATAAAAAGAGTGAAAGCTTGCCATCTGTGACAACATAGATGGACTTTGAGGGCATTAAGCTAAGTAAAATAAATTGGATAGAGAATGACAAATACTGTATGACTTCACTTATATGTGGAATGTAAAAAATAAACAAATGCATAAACAAAATAAAACAGAAACAGATTCAAAGATACAGAGAACAAACTGATGGTAGCCAAAGAGGAGGGTGGTGGGCAGAAGAATAAAATAGGTGAGGAGTAATAAGAGGTACAAACTTCCTTATATAATAAGTCACAGGGATGTAATGTACAGCACAGGAAATATACGTAGTCAATAACATCATAAAAATTTTGAATGGTGACAGATGGTTACTAGACTTATCATGGTGAACACTATGTTGTACACCTGAAATTAATGTTATATGTTAGCTATATTTCAATTAAAAAGAAACATGTACAAGACCTGCATGCTGAAAATAATATGCTAATCTGAGAAATCAGAGACTACCTAAGTAAGCAAAGAGGCATACTATGTTCATAGATTTGAAGACTCAGTTAGATGTCAACTCTCCTCCAATTGATCTTATTATGTCTTTAACATAAGCCCTATCAAAATCTTCAGGTCTAAGGGCTGGGTGAAGAGTTCATAGGCTTGAAAGCAAAACCATGATCCATAAAAGAAAAAAAAAATGTTAAATCAGACCTCACCAAAATTAAAACATCTCCTTTTGCAAAAGACCCTGTTAAAAAGATGAAATGACAAGCTACAGAGTAGGAGAAAATATTTCAAAACATATCCGACTAAGGACTAGTGTCTAGAATATATGAGGAACTCTCAAAATTCAACAGTAAAAAAAAAATCTGACTAGAAAATGGGCAAAAGCCATGAAGAGAAATTTCACTGAAGAGTTTATACAAATGGCCAGTAAGCATATGAAATTAGGGAAATGCAAATTAAAACACAATGATTTACCATTACACACCTATCAGAATAACTATAATAAAAAACCCCAGTAATAACACCAAGTGCTGACAATGCAGAGAAACTGGATCACATATATTGCCAGTGGGAATGTAAAATGGTAAAACAACTCTAGGAAACAGTTTTGAAATATTCTTTAAAAAAATCTAAATCTACAACTATCATATGACTCAGCAATTATACTCCTGGGCATTTTCCCCAAAGAAATGAAAACTCATGTTCATACAAAAACCTGTATATAAGTACTTATCGCCAAATATTAGAAACAACCCAGATGACCTTCATAAACTGGTAAATCATGGAATATTATTCAGCAAGAAAAAACCAACGAACTATTGATACATGCAATAACTTGGATGGATCTCAAGGCAATTATGCTGAGTAAAAAATCCCCACACATTACATACTAGATGATTCCATTTACATAACTTGTTCTAAATTGCCAAGTTCTATGGGTGGATAACAAATTAGTGGTAAGGTGAGGGAAAAGGTGGGAGGGTAGCAGGAGGGAGGGGTTCTGTTTATAAAAAGGACAGCAAGGGAGTTCTTTGTAATCAAGGAACTGTTCTTTGTCTGAACTATCAAGGTGGATACATGAACCTACACAGGTAATAAAATTGTCTAAGAGGACCCAGCTGGCGTGGCTCAGTGGTTGAGCGTCAATCTATGAACCAGGAGGTTACAGTTCAATTCCTGGTCAGGGCACTTGCCTGGGTGGCAGGCTCAGTCCCTAGTGGGGGTTGTGCAGGAGGCAGCCAATCAATGATTCACTCTCATCATTGATGTTTCTATCTCTCTCCCTTACCCTTCCTCTCTAAAATCAATAAAAAATATTTTTTTAAAAGTTGCATAAGAGGGAAAACATCCACACATCCACATGAATACAAGTAAAATTGGGAAAACCTGAATAAGATCACTAGACCAGTGGTCAGCAAACCGCGGCTCGGGAGCCGCGGTTTGCCGCTCTGTTGACTAATGAGTTTGCCGACCACTGCACTAGACTATATCAATGTCAACCTCCTGGCTGTGACATTATAATTTTATAGGATATTACCATTGGGAAACTGGGTATAAAATGTACAGGATCTCTCAGTAGTATTTCTTACATTTCCATGTGAGTTTACAATTACCTCAAAAGAAAAAGTCAATTTAAAACTAAAGATTTAGCCCAGTTGACATGGCTCAGTGGTTCAGTATTAACCTATGAACCAGGAGGTCACAGTTCTATTCCCAGTTTGAGCCTGCAACCCAGGCATGTGCCCTATCCCCAGTAGGGGGTGTGCAGGAGGTAGCCAATCAGTGATTCTCTCATTACTGATGTTTCTATCTCTCTCTCCCTTCCTCTCTGAAATCAATAAAAACATATAAAAAATAGATTGATTTGAGCATCAAGGTCATTTTTATACCCCCATTAAAAATTCTGACGCATAAATGACTGGTCTTCAGGGGCCTAGGAATGTCTATTATCAATCTGAAAAACTAAGGAGCAAATCATGTAGTCCTGACTTAGGGGAACATAGCAGTAAGTAAGAACATCTAGAAATGAGGTGGTATACACAAGGAAAGTTTTCAGACAACTGAAGCTTCTTCCTTCCCGATCCCAATGGTTTGTACAACACTGAAACTCTTCTAGAGAGGGTATCTTTCTAGAGCAAGTTAACACAATTCTCTATTTGAAATGAGTATATAAAACACAACCTTTCTGGAGAGCCTGGGGTCACTTTTTTCTGTGATCACACTGTTTACTTCATAAAGACTAGTCCTTTTTCAGCTTCCTAGGTTGTTGGATCTAATCTTCCAGGGCTAGGAAAACTGCAAAGCAGACCAGTAACAGACTACAAGTCAAAGCTGATATTTTTTTTTGGCTTTGAGGTGCTGCAACAACTTTCTGGGGGCAGGTTGACCTGTGGCTGAGTAGAGGCCTTTGCCAGGGCTTCTTCAGCCAGGGTGCATCAATTGACCTTAAACTCACCTTTGGGGTCATCATTACCCTGCCTGTGCAAGCACTTCCAATGGCAGCATGCAGCAGAGGAAAAAGTCCTCAAGGTAAAGCCAGAATCTCTGGGCTCCAGTCCAGCTGCATTGTTAGCTTGCAGCAGGATGTTGGACAAGTTTCTCTCATCTGAACAATGACGGGAGGACATATTCATTAAGGTGTTCCCGGGTTATGTCATCTAGAGTTCTTCCTCATTAATAAAGATGGCTTTAATTTTTTTAAAGTTGAAATTTATTAAAAAGGGAATATATGCTCAATATAAAAAAATAATCCAATGGGATAGAATGGCAAGAGAGAAAATATAAAGGTCAGTCACAAATCTCTCTCCAGAAGTGGCTACCATGAATCTTTTCAGACCTGCATGCATGCCCGTGTGCATGTCTGCATGTTCACATACACTTATATTTGATAAGAACTTGAGTCATACTACATATATCATGTTCTGTGACTTGCTTTTTTCATGTCAGTTCTAGAGATCTACCATATTTTTTTGTAATGGCTGCAGAGTATGAATGGTTTAGAATTTATGAATTTAACCCTGAGATTTGAGAGTATTTAATTTTTTAAAATATTTTAATTGATTTTTAGAGAGAGAGGAAGGGAGAGGGATAGAGAGATAGAAACATTGATGAGATCAGTTGCCTCCTGCAGGCGCCCTACTGGAGATTGAGCCAGCAACCCAGACATGTGCCCTGACCAGGAATCAAACTGGTGACCTCTTGGTTCCTAGGTTGATGCTCAACCACTAAGTAACACCGGCCTGGTGAGAGTAATTTTAGATTGATACAAAACACAAGAAAGCTGCAAAAGCTATTCCAACTGTATCTCTGCACACATACTTAAGTGCACCTAGAGGGAAAATGCTTTGAAGTAGAACTGCTCATTCAAAGACTCTGTCAAATTGCTCTCCTAAAAGCTTTAACTAATTTATATGATTATCACAAAAGTGAAATTATAAAAGTGTAACTTAATACACAGAAGACATAAAAATGACCTTCCTGCCCCAACTCCACAAATATATGCTCATTGCACATTAATATTGAAGAGCTCAGTGATTTGAAGGAAAACATATGGATGCTACATAAATATGTAGTCATCTTCTCAGAAAGTTCTTAAAAGTTTGTTCCATGGACCTCTGGGGTCCATGAGGTCATAACTATTTTCATAATCAGCCTCGGATATTCTTTGCCCTTTTTACAGGGTTGATATTTGCACTATGATGTAAAAGCAATGGCGAGTAAACCTGGCCCTAGAATGAACCAAAGCAGTAACACCAAACAGCACAAGGAGTCATTAGATTCTTCACTATACAATAGCAGTTGAAAGAGAATGCCAGTTTCACTTAATGTCCTAGATAAATATGGTAGGTAGAACTCTAACATAGTTGCCAAGACTCCTGCCCTGCTGGTATACATACCCCATATAATCCCAGCCCTTTGAGTATGAGAGTGACCATTTCACTCCCATAATCAGGTTATGACATATGGCAGAGGTGAAGGGATTTTGCAGGCTGAATTAAGATGCCCAATCAGTATGACTAAATTACTCAAAATGGAGAATATCGTGTATGATTTAATCAGGTGAGCCAATGAAAAGAGAGTTTAGGCCTTCCCTGGGCTGACATTAGAGGAAACAGACTCCGATTCTCTTGCTGACTTTGAAGAAGTAGATACAAGTTATATAACTGCACAGAAATGAATTCTGCCAACAATCCTGAATGTATAACTATATTACCTTACATGGGAAAAGGAACTTTGCTGATGTGATTAAGCTAAGGACCTTGAGATGGGGAGATTATCCGGGATTCTCTAAGTAGACCCAATGTAATTATAAAAGCACGTATAAGGGAAAGAGATGGAGGCAAAAGAGTCAGAGAAGGAGATGTGATGATGGAAGCAGGGATGGGAGTGAGAGAGAAATTTAAAGGTGCTATACTGCTGGCTTTAAAGATGGAGGAAGCAGCCACAAACCAAGAAATGTAGGTGGCATCTAAAATCAGGAAAAGACAAGGAAACAGATTTTCCCCTACAACCCCCAAAAGGAATGCAGACCTGTCAGTACCTTCATTTTATCCCAGTGGAACCGAGATCATATTTCTGACCTCTAAAACTGTAAGATACTAAATGTGTGTTTTTAAAAAAATATGCTTTTATTAATTTGACTTCACTTTTTTTTGTTTTTGTTTAATTCTCACCTAAGGATGTTTTTTCCATTGATTTTTAGAGTGGAAGCGAGGGGGGAGAGACACAGAGAGAGAAGCATAGATGTGAGAGAGACACATCGACTGGTTGTCTCCTGCATGCACCATGCCGGGGACGGAGCCTGCAACCGAGGTACGTGCCCTTGACCAGAATCAAACCTGTGACCCTTTAGTCTGAAGGCCAACATTCTATCCACTGAGCCAAACTGGACAGGGCTGTTTTTATTGATTTTAGAGTGATACAAAGGGAGAGGGAGAGATGTAAACATCGATGAGAGAGAAACATCAACATCAATTGGCTACCTCCTACATGCTTGGGCTAGGGTGAAGATGATAGATATTGACAGACTAGAGGCCCGATGCACGAAATTCATGCAAGAGTAGGCCTTCCTTCCCCCGGCTGCCAGCATCGGCTTCCCTCTGGCACCTGGGACCTGGGTTTCCCTCACAGCCCCAGCTTTGTCTGGAAGGTCGTCTGGAAGGATGTTGGTCTAATTAGCATATTATGCTTTAGTATTATAGATGTGACCCACATAACCAAAAACCCTTGAGATCCTCAATAATTTGGGGGGGTCCAAAAAGTTTGAGAACACTGTTTTAGGGTTCTCCTGTGCCTTGAAGTGCCCCCAGCTCTGCCAGGCCAGGAGTGGCTCTGTGGGCTATAGTAGTGAATGAGCTACAACTCGACCAGTAAGCTACAGTGCTGGCCAGTGCTTTCAATCAGCTACAATTTACCTCCTCCTCCCGCACTCGGCTTCCTGCGGCCATCATCTCGATCACCCAAAGCATCAGCCAGGTCGAAATCATCACCTTCAATGGGCACCAAAACATAAAGAAACAGCCAACCGATTAACAACTGGGTGCAAGATTCCAAAAAGACAAAATTACACCCATGAGCTCAGTTAAGCAATGGATTAAGACAAAAAAACTTAAATTGGGTTCTAACTCCTTCTACAGATATCAATAATGAAAACACCAGCAGGATGGAGCAAGTTACTGCTTTCTGCCTTTGCATTATATTACCATTAGAGGCCCAGTGCACGAACTCATGCACCAGTGGGGTCCCACGGCCTGGCCTGTGGAATTGGGCCAAAACCGGCTCTCCAACATCCCCTGAGAGGTCCCAGATTGCGAGAGGGCACAGGCCAGACCAAGGAACCCCACCAGTACACGATCGGGGCCAGGGAGAGATGCAGGAGGTTGGCCAGCCAGGGAGGGACCGTGGGAGGGCTGCAGGGCATGTCCAGTCCATCTTGCTCAGTCCTGATTGGCCAAATCCCAGCATCAAATTAACCTACCAGTCAGATTGTCTGACCTCTCATGGTCAGTGCATATCATAGCGACTGGCTGACCAGTTGACTGGCTGACCCCTGGTGGTCAGTGCATGTCATAGCGAGCGGTTGAGGGGCCTTAGCATATCATTAGTATATTACGCCTTGATTGGTTGAATGGCCGACCAGTTGACCAGACGACCGGACACTTAGCATATTAGGCTTTTACTATATAGGAGGACTTTCTACTTTTTATATTTCTATATATGCTTTCCTTAAGCCAGCAGTCAGACCACAGCATACTCACTGATTACAGATATTAACCCAATATTCAAAACCAGCTGCATAGAGGGCATAAACTGGACAATCAAGAGGGAGACTTCATAGTCATACACACATACACACTCACACACACACACACACACACACACACACACACACACACACCACCCTTTTGAGGGTGCAAATATGAAGACACAAGGGCAAATCATAAAGCAGCAGTAAATCTCTCTTGATTCAAGACTGTCTCTTTAGAAGAAAGGTAACCCTACTTCAAGGAACATGGTAGCATGCTCCTAAATACAAGTAACAAGTTGCCAGATGGAAGCAATGATTGCACCTCCCACCCCAATGCTAAGTTTGTCTTTATATCAGTGAAAATGTCCAAATAGTAAGATGGCCCATCTGGACAAAGGTTAAAACAACTTCAGGAAAAAGTCACAAAGAAGAGTCAAGTTCCAAAATCCTTTACTGAAAATGACACTGTAAAATAAATGTAATCCAAAATGTTCCAACTGCCTAAGAAAGCATTTGACGTGGGGCGGAGCGGAGGGGGGGGGTGGTCATAAACCTATACAATTACATCTGCCCTGATTTTAGAATGTGAAATACTTGAAAGGGGAAGAAAATCCAAATGGGTTTTGCTCTTGAAATTTTCCCAAGCAAAACTTTTCATAAAAAAACAAAGTCACAGTGATTTGGCCAGCTATATCCTCTATTAAGTTAAATCCAATGTTCAGATAAAGGTCTTGGTTGGCATTGCATATACAGGGCTTAAAACTATGGGTAGTTCACCTGCAGACTATACAACCCCAGAGAGAGCTCCATGGGGCCTTTCCTCATTGCCCTCATTAGAGTAACATGTTACCTGCAGGCTTTGATGGAGCTCTGGTCGTTCCAGGCCTCTTGGTTGTGGTAGTGACATGGTCCCATCTCTCTAAAAGAGGGAGGGGGACAGCAAGAGGAGCACGTTTAGTAACAAAATATAGCAGACACTTCATGGCTCAGGGAAGTCACATCATGAGTAGCATACCCTGGTCTTGGTCCTTGAGGCTCCTCGTAGGCCTCTGAGAATCACTTAGAGAAGGATGACAAGGAGATGTAGGAGGTTTAAATAAGACAAGTTCTGCTCACATTTCTTCAGAGGATGGGTGGTGAGGTGGATGTTGTCCCACATGCAACTTGTGACTAATGGAGTTGGGGCTTCCTCCCAGATCTGCTAGAGGTGGCCACATGGTCCAGTGAATTCCAGAGTTGGAGCATGACCCTTTCGAGCTTCAAGCCTTGGTTTACACCATTATCAATCTGGCAGCATAACCACAGACACTACTGCCCATGGATGGATGGAAGTTATGTTCCCCATAGAGTATGGGAGTGTCTTATAAACTTAAAGTGGTTGTAACAACAAGGAAATATTTTATATCAGTGTGGCAACTACTGCCAATATTGGGTCTATGGGCTTAACCATATTCCTTTAAAATTGTGGAATTCTTTCACATTAATTACAAGGCATGCCATGTACAAGTTTTCCAATAGTTTCTTTTCTTAAACATCAAGACTATGCTGTAACTGTTACAACTATTGGAAGTAGTAGGGAGAAAGGAAATTTGAGTAATGGGAAAGCAGAGATGAAACAGGTTTAGGTTTATATACAGCAACCACACAATAATTATTGACTACTCAGGAAAAAAAAAAACACAAAATAGAAATTAATTTAAAGTAAAAGGATAGATACAGCTATAGAATGCAAATAGCAATCATAAGAGAGCTGGAGTAATGATATCAGATAAAACAGACTTTAAGACAAATATTATTACAGGAGTCAATGAGTGACATTTTATAATGATGAAAGAATGAAGCCAGCAGGAAGAAATACAATTTAAAACATATATGGCCCGACCGAGAGAAACCAAGATGGCAGCATAGGTAAACACCTGAACTTGCTGCCACGCACAACCACTTCAAAACTACAACTAAAAGACAAAAGGGACATCATCCAGAACCACAGGAAGGCTGGCTGAGTGGAAATTCTACAACTAGAAGGAAAGAGAAAAGCACACTGAGACTCAGAGGAGCTGCAGAAGTAAAGTCCAGAGGTACGGAGGTGCACGCGCGGAGAGAGCTGGCAACTGAGTACGTGGCTGGCTTTTTCAATAGGGAGGGAGACACAAGCTCCCGACTGCTCTGAACTCCAGTTCCGAGCAAGACTCTGGGGACCCAGACTCATACGGGGAGAAACTGGACTGTCTGGCAGTGGGTGGAACTCGAGGGCGGCTTTCTCTCAGAGGTGCTTGCAGCGATTACCAAGGGACACTGAGACCCGGGGGCCTCTTAGGGCAGGGCTGACGGGTAGCCATTGCTGTTTGCACCATCCTGAGACCCCGCCCCACCCAAGCTGTGTGCAGAGGCTTTTGCATATGAATGGCCTAGTCCTTTGAAATCTAAACTTACCTAACAAACTGCAGCTGAGTCAGAGAGACCCAGAACATCCAACTGAAGGCCCAAGGCCCCACAGCAGCTTGCATTGTTTCACAGTTGGGCCTCATCTGGGCACCTCCAAAACCCAAACAAAGAAGAGGAATCTGAAGATCTCTCAGTAGCTCCTGCTGAGTGGCCTCAGGCAGAGGCTAAATTAGCACCTCCTTGGAGATCCAAGAGCCAGTGTACCCAGGGGTCAGAGTAGGACCATCCAGATTACAACTCCTCAGATCCATAAGGACACACTCAGAGGGCAGACTCAGTGAGCACCAAAGCCCCACTGAAGCAAGTCTTGCCCCGTAAGGGTGTCTCCAGCACAGAAGTTCTCCCATCATAGACGCAGCTGATCCTCAACCAATTGGCCTGGAGGTCAATTCCTCCCAGTGATACCAACAACAATCAAGGCTTAACTACAACAAGACTGTGCACACAGTCCACAAAGGGGTGCACCAAGAGTGTCCACCTCAGGTAACTAGGGAGGCTGGGCCACTGGGCCCTATAGGACACCTAGCACACAAAGCCACTCTATCAACTCAGGGAAGCAGGCAAACTGCGGAGACAAAAGACACAGGTCACAAATGAAAGAAATGGAGGAAAGCAAACTACTGGATATAGAGTTCAAAACCACGGTTATAAGGTTTTTCAAGAATTTTCTAAAAAAGGCTGAAAAATTTAGTGAGACCCTTGAAGATATGAAAAAAGGACCAACTAGAAATTAAGCATACACTGACTGAAATAAAAAATAATATATAGAGATCCAACAGCAGACTAGAGGATCGCAAGAATCAAGTCAAAGATTTGAAATACAAAGAAGCAAAAAACACCGAACTGGAAAAGAAAAAAGAATCCAAGACTATGAAGATAGTGTAAGGAGCCTCTGGGACAACTTCAAGCGTACCAATATCCGAATTATTGGGGTGCCAGAAGAAGAGAGAGAGCAAGATACTGAAAACCTATTTGAAGAAATAATGACAGAAAACTTCCCCCACCTGGTGAAAAAAATAGACTTACAAGTCCAGGAAGCGCACAGAACCCCAAACAAAAGGAATCCAAAGAGGACCACACCAAGACACATCATAATTAAAATGCCAAGAGCAAAAGACAAAGAGAGAATATTAAAAGCAGCAAGAGAAAAACAGTTAGTTACCTACAAGGGAGCACCCATACGATTGTCAGCTGATTTCTCAACAGAAACTATGCAGGCCAGACGGGAGTGGCAAGAAATATTCAAAGTAATGAATACCAAGAACCTACAACCAAGATTACTCTACCCAGCAAAGCTATCATTCAGAATTGAAGGTCAGATAAAGAGCTTCTCAGATAAGAAAAAGCTAAAGGAGTTCATCACCACCAAGCCAGTATTATATGAAATGCTGAAAGGTATTCTTTAAGAAGAGGAAGAAGAAAAAGGTAAAGATAAAAATTATGAACAACAAATATATATCTATCAACAAGTGAATCTAAAAATCAAGTGAATAAAAAATCTGATGAACAGAATAAACTGGTGAATATAATAGAATCAGGGGTATAGAAATTGAGTGGACTGACAATCCTAGAGAGGAAAGGGGTGTGGGGGGTGTGGGAAGAGACTGGACAAAAATCACACATGTATGGATGAGGACAGTTGGGGGGTTAAGGGCATGGGGTGGGATGGGAACCGGGTGGAGGGGAGCTATGGGGGGGGGGGGAAGAGGAACAATTGTAATAATCTGAACAATAAAGATTTAAAAAAACATATATGGCCTTAGCCAGTTTTGCTCAGTGGATAGAGCATCAGCCTGTGGACCAAAGGGTCCCGAGTTCCATTCTGGTCAAGGGCACGTACCTTGGCAGCAGGCTCTTCCCTGTCCTGGGCCCTGGTCGGGATTCGTGCAGGAGACAACCAACCAATGTATTTCTCTCACATCGATGTTTCTGTCTTTCCCCTCTCTCTCCCCAAAAATCAATGGAAAAATATCCTCAGGTGAAGATTAACAATAACAACAAAAAACAACCAAAAAGCATATATGTATCTAACAACAAAGCCCCCAAATACATGAGGCAAAAATGACAAAATTGAGGGGGAAAACAGACAACCTGTCAGTAATAGTTGGAGATTTCAATACCGCCCTTTCCATCATAAAACAAAAAATCAGAAAGGAAAGATGTGTCACTTGAGCAACACTAGACCACCAGACATCTATAGAACATACCACCCAATAACAGAAAATACATTCTACTCAAGAATACATGAAATATTCTCCAGGATAGACAATATGCTAGGCTACAAAACAAATCTCAACATATTTAAAAAGACTGAAATAATACAAATTGTATTCCCCAACCACAATAGGATGAAAACAGTCATCATTAACAGAAGATCATTTGGAAAATTCACAAGTATATGGAAATTAAACAACACACTCTTAATAGCCAATGGGTCAAAGAAAAATCACAATGGAAATTATAAAACACTTTGAGATGAATGAAAATGAAAACACAATATACCAAAACTTATGTGTTGCTGTAAAAGTAGTGCTAAGAGGGAAATTTGTAATTATAAACAACTACATTAAAAAAAAGATCTCAAATCAAGTCTAATTCTTTCACATTAACAAACTAGAAAAAGAAGAAACTAAACCTAAATCAAGCAGAAAAAGAAATTATTATAGCATAAATGAATTAAATAGAGAATATAAAATAATAGAGAAAGTAAACAAAACAAAAAAGTTGATTCTTTCAACAAAATTGACAATCTGTCAGCAGACTGACCAAGACAAAAAGAAAGACCTAAATTACTAAATTCAGGAATGACTGACCACCAACCTTATAGTTTGGCAGTTCCTCAAAAAGTTAAACATAGAATGACCATACAACTTTACAATTCCACTCCTAGATATATACCCAAAAGAATTAAAAACAGGTATTCAAATAAGAACATGTGCATGCATGTTCATAACAGTACTATTCACAATAGCCAAAAGAAAGAAACAGCCAAATGACCATCAAATAATGAACAGATAAACAAATTGCGGTGTATTCATATAATGAAATAATAAACAGGCATAAAAGGAGTGAAGCACTGATACATGCTACAAGGTAGACATACCTCCAAAACATACTATGTGAAAGAAGCCAGAGACAAAAGGTCCACATATTGTAAGGTACTATCTACTGGAAATATCCAGAACAGATAAATCAATTGATACAGAATGTAGACTGACTGTCTAGGGATGGGGGAGGGGCAAGTGAGGAGAAGCTGTTCAATGAGTAAGGGATATTACTTTTAGTAACAAAAATGATTTGGAACTGGATGGAGAGGTGGTTGCACAACACTGTGAATTTCTTAAAATGCTATTGAATTGTTCACTTTAAAATAGCTAATTTTGTTATGTGAATTTTACTTCAGTAAATAGTTTTTTTATAAAGAGGGAGGGGTAGGAAAGGAGACCATCACCACAACTCCATGTGCATTCTACCACAGTTCAGTTTTAGCAAAATATATATGGAAGTTGAGAACATGGAAAGTCTTTCCCTTAAAATGATCATGTTTACTTTTTGAGAAGGCTTTGTGCACACTAATGTATAGCTCAATATGAAGATCACACCAGTGGATGATTTTTTAAAAAAATGTTTTTATTGATTTCAGAGAGAGGAAGGAAGGGGGAGAGAGATAGAAATATCTCAATGATGAGAATCATTGATCAGCTGTCTCCTGCACGCCCCCCCACTGGGGATCGCGCCCACAATCTGGGCATGTGCCCTGACCAGGAATTGAACCGTGACCTCCTGGTTCATGGGTCATGACCTCCTGGCTCAAGGGTTGATGCTCAACCACTGAGCAACACCAGCTGGACTGGACAAATTTTTATAATAAGAGAACTACATTTAATAACCTGCTGTCATCATATATATTTCTTTAATCTAGCTCATCAGTTTAGAGATGATTTTATGCCTATAATTTCCATTTGACTTTGCACCTGTAAAATGAGAAGTACCGCTTACCTGTCTAAATGAGGCTCTTTATGTATATCTATATTATGGTGATATGTATAAATAGGAAAAAGAAATTACATTACTAAAACCATTATTATATAATATTAGCTTAAAATCTGTATGACTCGAACGGCTCTGGCATAAAAATACTTGTTTTCCCAGTTTCAAAAAAAAATCAACTCATAGTAGATGTAAAAGTTTATTTTTGAACTCTCATTTCTGTTTGATTGCTGCACATGTCTATCCTTATGCCAGTATCACACAAGTCTTGATTACTACAGCTTTGGAGAGTTCTGCCCTACTATGCACAGTTTCTGGAAAAGTCTGGTTTCTCTGAAGATCTTCAAGTGCCATTTCAAGAAAGGGCATTCCTTACATGCATGTGGAACCAGTTGCTCTGTCAGAGCCTGAGCCTGCGGTGATATAGAACATGAGCTTGGATCTGTGCACTTTTTATGATAATATTAACGACAGATCTTGTTGTTAGCCTTTAAATAGGATAAGTGAGATGAGGAAACTCTAGTTACTTATAAAGGAATTAAAAGAGTAGTTAACTTCACTAAAGCAGTGAGTTCCTAAAATAAAGAAACCTATTTCTATGAAGCCTTTCTCAAAATAAAACTTAGAAAGGATTATTTGCTGTTCAGCAAACACTGTCAGCAATATGGCATTCCTACCAGAAGTGATTCTTTATAATATGTGCTACAATAAAATAGTAAAAAGCCCTAGCCAGTTTGGCTCAGTGGATAGAGCATCAGCCTGTGGACCGTGACCTCCTTGCACATGCCCAGGTTGTGGGAAGCAGGAGGCAGGAGACAGCCCATCAATGATTCTCTCTCATCACTGATGTTTCTAGCTCACTCTCCCTTCCTCTCTGAAACAGAAAAAAATTAAAAATCAAATGGTCACCCTGGCTGGTTTGGCTCAGTGGATAGAGCATCAGCCTGCAGACCAAAGGGTCCTGGGTTTGATTCTGGTCAGGGGCACGTGCCTTGGTTGCAGGCTCCTCCCCAGCCCGGGCCCTGGTCAGGGCTCATGCGGGAGACAGCCAATCAATGTGTTTCTCTCACATCGATGTTTCTCTCTGTCCTTCCCTCTCTCTTTCACTCTCCCTAAAAATCAATGGAAAAATATCCTTGGGTGAGGATTAACAACAACAACAACAACAACAAATAAATAAATAAATAAATAAATAAATAAATAAATAAATAAATAAATAAAATGGTCATAGATACAAGGGTTTACTTCTAGACTCTCAATTCTATTCCATTGACCTCTATGCCTATCTTTATGCCAGTACCATACTACTGATTATTGCAGATTTGTAGTAAGTTCTGAAATTGAGAAGTGTGAGTCCTCCAACTTTTTCTTCTTTTGCAAGATTTTTTTTAGTTATTCTGGGTCCTTTGAAATTAGGATCAGCTTGTCTATTTCTGCAAAACTCTAGTTGGGATTTTGACAGGAAATTTCATTTAGTCTGTTGATCAATGTAAGCAGGTGAGCATTTCTTATGTATGCCTGACTCTTACACTGGAGACCCAATCCTTCCAATCAAATCAGTCAAAGAACAACAATAATGATATACACTTATTGAACACTCACCTTATATCAAGTCCTGTGCATAGTTCTTCACATGGGCCTGCTCATCTAATCCTTACCATAATCCTAGGGGGTAGTGCTTATTATTAGCCTCATGTAACACATGAGAAAACTGAGGAGCAGAAAAGTCAGGTGACTCGCTCAAGCTGATAGTTAATTAGTGTCAGAGGCAGGATTCAGACACAGGAAATCTGACCCCAGAGCTCCTGACTTTCTCAATCCACAATATACAAAGGGATCCCACAAACCCGTTAAAAAAAAAAAAAAAAAGACCAATAACCCAGTTCAAAAATCAGGAAAGAATATGAAGAGATAATTCACCAAAGAGAAAAATGCAAATGGTCAATAAGTATATAAAACTAGAGGCCCGGTGCATGAAATTTGTGCACTGGGGGGGGGGGGGGCATCCCTCAGCCCAGCCTGCGCCCTCTCCCAGTCCGTGAGCCCTTGGGGGATGTCTGACTGACAGCCTAAGCCAGCTCAGGGCTTCTGGCTGAGCAGTGCTCCCCCTGTGGGAGTACACTGACCACCAGGGGTAGCTCCTTCATTGAGCATCTGCCCCCTGGTGGTCAGTGCTCATCATAGCGACCGGTCATTCTGCCATTCAGTAGATTTGCATATTAGCCTTTTATTATATAGGACTAGTGGCCCAATGCATGAAATTCATGCATGGAGGGGTGTGTTCCTCAGCCCGGCCTGCACCCTCTCCAATCTGGGACCCCTCGAAGGATGTCCTACTGCCGGTTTACAGGGATTGGGCCTAAACCGGCAGTCGGACATCCCTCTCACAATCCGGGGCTGCTGGCTCCAGCCGCTCACCTACCTGCCTGCCTGCCTCATTGCTCCTAACCACTCTGCCTGCCGACCTGCTCACCCCCAACTGCCCCCCCACCAGCCTGATCACCCCCAACTGCCCCCCCTGCTAGCCTGCTCGCCCCCACCTCCCCTCCCCACTGGCCTGCTCACCCCCAACTGCCCCCCTGCTGGTCTTCTCACTCCAAACTGCCCCCCACTATCCTGATTACCTCCAACTGACTCCCACTGAAGGCCTGCTCACCCCCAACTGGCCCCCCTGCTGGTCTGCTTACCCCCAACAGCCTCTGCTGTCCCATCCTGGCCTGATCACTCGCCCCCCTTCCCGGCGACCCAAGGTCCCAGCCCCTCCTTTTTTTCTTTTTCTTTTTTTCAGCGCCTCCTTGAGCAGAGGCCAGGGCCAGCTGGAAGCAAGTATCTAGGATTTATTTATCTTCTATAATTGAAACTTTCTAACCTTGAACGGAGGCCAGGGCTGGCCAGGGCGGGCAGGAAGCTTGGCTTCCTCCATCTCCCGGGGGCAACCCAAGCCGCCTGCTTGCTTCAGCTCCGTGGCCGGCCGCGATCTTGGTTGGGTTAATTTGTATACTCACTCCTGATTGGCTGGTGGGTGTGGCTTGTGGGCGTAGTGGAGTGATGGTTAATTTGCATGTTTCTCTTTTATTAGTGTAGATAATACTCCATCTTAGTATAATCAGGGAAATGTATAATAAGCAATAAGATATTTTGTCCATCATATTGGTAAAATGTTTTTGATTGGTAAAATCTGGTGGTGGTGTGAGGCTGGGATAAAAGGTACTATCATAACAGTATCAATGGGAGTACATAATGGTAAATTCATTTTGGAAATAATTTGGCAAAATCTGTTAAAATATAAAATATATATACCTTTCGGCCTTGCAATTCCACTGTACTTGGGCACAAAGGATATGGACAAGAAATGTTCACTGAAGCCCTATTTGTAATTGTGCAGAACAGAAACAAACCACATGTCCACCAGTACCAAAATGGCCATGGCCATAGCCACATCACTGGAATGCTAGTTCCATGAAGCACAGGTTTGTGTCTGAGATACAGGAATATGAATAATGCAGTAGGTTGAATGGTGGCCCCCAAAATATATAGCCAAGACCTAATCCAGAGAACCCAGGAATAGGACCTTATTTGTAGTAAGGATCTTTGCAGATGTAATTAAGTTATAGTTCTGGAAATGATACCACTCAGGATCACCCAGGTGAGTTCTGAATCCAACAAAAAGTGTGCTTATAAGAAACAGAAGAGGAAAAGACACACACAAATGAGAAGGCTGTGTGAGGATGGAGGCAGTGATTGGAATGCCACAGCTGCAAACCAAGGAACACCAAGGATTGCTACCACCGCCAGAATCTGGAAGAGGCAAGAACCTCCCCTTGAGCCTTAGGAAGAAGCATGGTCCTACCAATACCTTGATTTTGGACGTCTGGCCTCCAGAACTCTGAGAGAATGAATTTCTGTGGTTTTAAGCCACCCAGTTTGTGGTACTTTGTTATGGCAGCCCTAGGAAACTAATACAAATAAATATATTCACTCAGGTCTTTTGATACATATTAACTAAAAAAACAAGTTATGAAATAATATGCATATAACTAAATTAAAAAGCCCTACACATGTTATGTAAAACAAACAAAAAAACAAACTATGTGTATAGATGTGCATAACGACATAGAACACTAATCAGCAGTTCCTTCTTGAGATGGGAGTGGGTTTTAGTAGGATGGGGAGGGGTCAAGGGAAATCTCAGCTTTACTTTCTAAGCATTCACACATGTTTTTAAATGTAAAGACAAGCTGATAACAAAGCTTACCATTTGAGAGATTACATGCAGACACCATCTTAAGTAAAGCCATTATTTTTTTAAAAATCTAAAAAAAGAAACAAATCCCTTATTCACTTCAAAGTACCTTATTCTGAACTAGGGAAGTACCTTATTCTGAGCTTAGAGGCCATGCTGCATGATGGCATGTTATACCAGTACAGGCTATGACTAGAGCTGGAGAAAATGCTATATCAGTTATAACATATTGCTTGGTACTCTCCACAGAAGAAACAAAGAATTTTAAATATTCAGATTTTCTTTTGAATAATATAATTTATGATACCCATATTTTATCCAATCAAGTGCAATACAAGCCACCTGTTTTCCTTGAGTATGTATTCTGAGTGGATGGTACATATTAATTGCTATTGTTTGCTTTTAACAGATTATTTAATTTACTACTCACGCTTTACTGAGGAAGTTTCTTTCAATGCATCACTCAGATCGAAATCAAAGTCTGCAGATCCTAAAAAATAAAAATAAAAATTTTTAATTTTAACTATTTTTGCATGAAACAAAATAATACTAAAATACTCTCTTGTAATGGTCATTTCTCTTTAGTGTCATGAAGGTAATGCCACAAAAGATCAGTTGAAGCCTCCCAAAGATATGAATTGATATCCTTCCACAAACAACTTATCCCCACCAAAAAAAAAAAAAAAAATCCTTCAGTCCATTAGAAGTTGGAAGGCTCAACTGTATAGAACATAAAGTACAATCTTACAAAAATATTTCTACATGTTATGTATGACTTTTGCAACAGGGAATATTGGAGCCTAAAGCTCCACTGAAAATGGGCTAAGATCTTTCACCTCACCCCAAGTTTCACAAAGGTTACTCTGCATTTTGTCAACTCAGGGTACCCCACGACCCTAGCACCTACACCTAGACTAGTAGCTCTAACCAATCACACATAACTGAAAAGATTCTGGGGAAAAGCTTTCCACAAAGAATCTTCCACTCCATCTGCCCAATGCTGCTTGTTTTGGAATTTGACAGCTATCATTCCCTTGAGATCGGCATGTACTAGTTTCCCATGGGGGTATATACATTATCAAGGCTCAAGCAAACAGCTATGCATTCCCACTGGAACTGAATAAGTAAATGAATGGTGGATTGTAGAAGCTAGGTTTCTCACTGTTGGAGAGTCAGATAATCAAGATTAACACGGACAGTGATGAGTAACATTGATAGTGTATATACCCTGGATATGATATGATGAGAAGGGCACTATAGTAGGTGTGTGGCCTTCCTCTCAAAAACACATGACCTAAGTATAATCATGAGAAAAACATCAGACAAATTCCAATTGAAGGCCAAATCCTACAAAATATTTGACCAGTATTCCTCAAAACTATCAAGATCACCAAAAACAAAGAAAGTCTAAGAAACTGAACAGCCTGAAGAGTCTAAGGAGATATAGTTATGGAAAGTCAAATGGTACCCTAGATTGGATTCTGGAACAGAAAAAAGGACTTTAGATAAAAACTAAGGAAATCTGAATGGAATATGAACTGTAGTTCATAATAGTGTATCAATATTGGTTCATTAATTGTGACAAATGTGCCATATTTTTATGTTTTTATTTATTTTAGAAAGACAGAAAGGAAAAGAGGGTAGGGAAGGAGAGGGAGAGAGAGAGACACAAAGAAAGAGAAACATCAATGTGAGGGAGAAACATAGATTAGTTGCCTCCTACATGCATCCTGACTGGGGATCAAACCTGCAACCTTGGTATGTGCCCTGACCGGGAATCGAACTGGTGACCTTTTGGTGCATGGGGCAACACTCAACCAACTGAGCCACACTGGCAAGGGCTCAAATGTACTATATTAATAATAGGGGAAACTAGGTGTGGAGCATATGGGAACTTTCTGTACTAGCTTTGCATTGTAAATCTAAAACTGTTCTAAAAATAAAGTGTATTTTAATATCCATTTCCTATAGCAAAAATTAAGGGTAACCACTAAGAGATGTATGATCTGTAACCTCAACTCTTTCAAAAAATAAACATGTAAGTTCAACAACAATAACTAAAATCAATCCAAAAAAGTCACTAAACGGAAAAAATAAGCAAGAAACATATTTGTCCAAGACCATAGAATATATAACACCAAGAGTGAACCCTAATGTAAATTATAGACTCTGGGTGATAATGATGTGTCAATATAGATTAATCAATTATAATTAATGTACCACTCTGGTGGGGGTTGTTAATAATGGAGGATGCAGTCACCCATACATTATTTAATGTATTTAACTGTTAAATGCATTACCCACCAATAATAAAATAGACCTTTATGAAAACTGAAAAAAATGGAGGAGACTGTGCATGTATGAGGGCAGAAGGTATATGAGAAAACTCCATGCCTTCTGCTCAATATTGCTGTGAACCTAAAACTGCTATAAAAAATAAAATCTATTGAAAAAAAGGATGACAAAAGCTTATATAATGAAATAGGAGAGGGCTCCAAGATAGAGTATTAAATAAATAAAGCAAGGTGCAGAGAGTTTTTCCATTTATCTATATGCATATCCATAAAAATTTTCTAGAAAATTTGGTAACAGTAGTTATGTCTAGAGAATGAAAAAATAGAGGTCAGGAAGAAGGAGCATTTTACAATTAATTTAAACCCTTCTCTGCCTTTTTTGTTTTTAATAATGTACATGTATTTCTATTATTATGATGATGATAATGATAATTTAAAAGCTCTGTATCAACCCTCCAAAATCATAAGCCTATCATCCTACTGGGTCTTCCTTTAAAACTCTATTCTTACTTTCTAACTCAAGAATTGGAAGAATCGGTTTTCCAAATAACATCTTGCACGGGTAATATTTTTAGCCTCAGCCATCCCACTACTGTTTGCTGACACATTCTGTTATATATATATCATCAAGTAAAGAGTTAGAAACAATATAACACAGTTTTGCAGTATTTCTTAATCCCTCATTGACCTTGGATTCAATAGACCCAAACCATCTGTGGACAAAACCATTCAATCTCAATCTATACATCCTGAGCTCTTAAGACTACTTCAGAGCATACGACCAAGCATAGCTGCTAAAATCAAGATGGGAACAAATATTTTTATGAGAAATACCACAACTCAAATGGTCTAAAGTAGGGTTGTATTCCATACCTCTTCTATGCAATCTGTACTTAAACAACTCAGTTTGGGTGCAGGCAGACAAGGATTCCCCCACTTTAACAACGCTGATTCACCCTTTGGCACCAGGCACACATTAGAAAGCAGCTTATTCATTGTAGGCTCAATTTACAAGCCCCAAATCACTGTGTATCTGGGGGACCAGTGTTCAAGTATTGGGCAGAAAAGTTACCTCATTCAGTCCACTCTCCCTCCAGGTAGCCCACCCACGCCATTCCCGCCCCCCCTACCCCCTCCCCCACCCGCAGGCACATATTCCCCAACCTCTAAGGGACCTCATGATATTTTTGCTGCTGTCAATAAAGTCTTGCTTGCTTTTCTAAAAGAAAAAGTTACCTCATTCCACTGCAGAGGGTCACAAAAATTTGTTTTAATGGAAAAAGCATGTAGTGAACCGGTCACACCTGTATGAAAACATCCTTTCATAGAGCAGAACTTTTGGAAATATTACACAAAGCTTTGTGTATGTCCTTGAGAAGATCCATTTAGTAAGGAATGCTGCTTCTACCCACAGATAGCCCAGCAGCCTGTGTCTGTCCTAAAGTAGATTTTGTCCCTTGGGGAGGGAACACAAACTTGATCTCATATTGCAACCTGACCCACCATGACTGGGGTCTAAATCTAAGTGTGCATTTTCACGAGAGCTGTAAAACAAGGCACAGCAGGCAACTGTTAGAGAATTCCACCAGGAACTGGCAGGACCCAGCACCTGTCTTAATTGAAATGTCTGATCCACGAGAACACCCACGTGATGTGCCCCTTAAGTAGTCTTTCATTTGGATTTTATTTAATTAGCCACTCTCTCCTCTGTTCTCCTGCCTGTTCCACTTAGTTTTTCCTGAAAGCTTGACCCTTGCAGGTATGTGTCTATGTTCATTCTCTCTCTAGCCCTGTCCTGTCCATCATGGGAACCACTAGCCACATGTGGCTGTTTAAATTAAAACTAATGAAAATCCAATAAAAATGTTAAGATTCAGTTCCTTAGTCACACTAGCCACATTCCAAGTGCTCCATAGCCACATGGGGCTGGTGGCTACTGTGTTCGAAGGCGCCGACAGAGAATATTTCCATCATCATGGAAAGTTCCATTGGAGTGTGCTGCTCTAGACAGTGAGCTGCTTGAAGCAGAGACTAGGACTTGGTCATCTCTATGCCTATGCACACGCCCAGAAGCAAGGAGGCACAACCTGTTCATTGTGATTATCCAAAGGGTGTCTCCATACTATGAGAATACCTTCGATCTTTTCTCCACAGACTCACCAGTAGATAGTACATGATATTACTTTGTGACAAATCCATTTGGGTTTCATGCCAAGAGCAAACTCATCTCTGCAGAGGAACATGTCTGCTCTCTGCTGATGGATTAAGAACTGCAGAGATATGGACCTCTGGCTGCTGAAGATTTCGGAGTTATAGTCACAACTCAGCCATGGAGATGGGTGCCTCTCAAGTGTCCAATTACATCTATTCCCCTGCTCTCTAAGGATAGTTTCTCATCTCCCTTTTTCCTTTGTACATATGAGAAACTTTCTATTTTTTTTCTTTTTGGAAAGGGTTCAGTACAAATCCTAAATGAATAAAAACTCACATAAACTGCTTTTGTTTCCAAATTTTAAAATATTGGCCCTTTTCTGTGGATGAATAAGAATGCAAGGGACACCTGAGACTGGTAAATCATTGATATGACATCTCCGGATTTTCCACTTGTCTGTCTAATGGAGCTTCCATAAACATCTATGTTATACTTAAATTTGTCCAATGCAGGGAGGACCCACTAGAAGGTGGGCCAGAATCAAATTCCTACCGGAGGGGTCAAATGATGATACATTTAATAGGACTCTGGCGTACACCCATAATCACTTGGGTTCAGAAAATAAGACTAGCCCGGCTGGTGTGGCTCAGTGGTTGAGCACTGATCTACAAACCAGGAGGTTATGGTTCGATTCCCGGTCAGGGCACATGCCCG
Source organism: Plecotus auritus (assembly GCF_963455305.1). Lineage (NCBI taxonomy): Eukaryota > Metazoa > Chordata > Mammalia > Chiroptera > Vespertilionidae > Plecotus > Plecotus auritus. The sequence continues at coordinate 129,164,014 of NC_137784.1, forward strand.
GGTTGTGGGCTCAATCCCCATTAGGGGGCATGCAGGAGGCAGCAGATCAATGATTCTCTCTCATCATGGATGTTTCTTTCTCTCTCTCTCCCTCTCCCTTCCTCTCTGAAATCAATAAAAATATATTTTAAAAAAATAAGACTAAAATCAGCCCTAAAAGATTGAACTTAAAGAAGGAGGGGTGAGGGGCACAGCTTGATTAACCTGAAATGATCAATGGAAGAAAGATGCTCCACCTTAATACAATAAAGACCTCACCTGATGGGGCAGCTTGTAAAAGCCATGTGTTTCCCCTGCCTTCTAGCAGGGGGCCACTAAGGCCATCTATATATATAAAATCCCAGCGACCAGAACAGCGGAATGACCAGAATGACCATTTGCTATGACATGCACTGCAGCAGCCAACCAGCCTGATCAAGGCACTGATCGACGCCCCCCATTGGCCCGCAACACCCCAATCAGGGGCGGGGCCAGCTGCCAACCACCCGCAGCCTTCCCCCCGCTGGCCCAGCCTGATGGGCCCCCATTGGGGCAGGCCAGCAGGACCCCACCCATGCACAAATTCATGCACCGGGCCTCTAGTGAGTAATAAAAAGAAAACCTGCAGGTCAGAAAAACAACTTCATACCTCTGTGCTGCAGGAAGCCTCTGCCTGCCATGGACACATTCCTGAATACTGCTAGTGGGAAATCTATGCAACAAACTCATTGGCATGCATGGTCAATTTTACAAATGTCTCTGGTAAAAATAACTTTTCTCCCTTAACACAAACAAGTAGGTCTCCCACCTGGTGCTAGAGAGGGTGGGAGCAAACCAAAAACACTAAATTATGCTAGTCCCTGATTTCCCTGAAAGTTTGCACTGTTTTAAATTAACTCTTGTTGTTTAAATCTAGATTTGAACACATTTGTCTTGCTAAATGTATGCTTTTACACCTCAAAGCATGCTGAGTAATTAATATCCTCTAGGTTAGCTAAGCACTGCAGCATTGTAAGGGAACATGAAAATGGCTTTCCTCTTATTCTGATTACTAAATGGATATAGCTATTGCCACCTGAGCTCCCACTAGTTTCATGAATAAATTTAAAGCACTCCCAGAGAGGACAGTAATGATGCAAAGGCTGTAATTCACCAGAAGCCAGGGATCAGCATTTCAGTCCAAAACAGCCACCACCATTAATACACCTGCAGTGTCCGACCCAGGCGCTTGATTACAGGTATTCACAGGACACACTGCACTCCAGTTAGCTGCTACTTAAAGGAAAACTTGGTAAACAAGAGAAGGGTTTAGATTCAGGTGCCATTGCTAAAAGCATTTTTACATATTCCTAGGAAATATCTATGTGTCCTACATACATGGAAAGTAGCTTGCTTTTAAAGGTGGGAGGAGGATTTAAATTTTTTTTATATAAATTGCGTAAGTCACCTCACTAACTAAAAGAACAGTTTTATTCTTTCTTTCCACACAGCTGTTCAGAGCAAATCCCAAAGGTGCTCAGAAGAGTTTTCTAGTTTTAGTTCTTACATTTAAAATCTATGATCCATTTTGAGTTAATTTTGTGTATGGTATGAGGTAGGGATCCAAATTCTTTTTTTTTTTTTTTTTAATATGTGGAAATCCAGTTGTCCCTGAACTATTTGTTGAAAAGACTGTTCTTTCCCTCATTGAACTATCTTGGCACCTTTGTCAAAATTTGGCTGATCATAAATTTGAGGGTTTATTTCTTGACTCTCAATTTAATTCCATTGATCTATATGATTATCCTTGTGCGAGTACTAGCCAGTCCTGAATTCTGCTGTATTGTAATAAGTTTTCAAATTGGGGAGTGTGAGTCCACCAATTTCATTCTTGTTTTTCAAAACTGTTTAACTATTATGGGTCCCTTGAATCTCCATATAAATTTTAGGGTCTGCCTGTCAATTTCTGCAAAAGCAACAGCTGGGATTTTGACTGAGATTGCCTTAAATCTGTAGATCACTTTGGGAAGTATTATCCCATCTATTTTTAAACATGCTAAAATCTCTCCCACTTTAAACTAGAAAATTGATTTTTTACTGTACAAATGGACACTGCCTTCTCTCTCCTCCTCTTCATAACCAAACTTATAAAATGGCTGTTTTTACTCGATGCCTTCACTCTCACCCCTTCCAATCACTCCTAAATGCCTCAAAGCCACCTCATACTCAGCATGTCCAAAACCAAGTACCTGCACTTGCCACACCAAACTAGACCCTGTCCTGGGCTCCTCATCTGTTTCACTCCCACCCATTGTCCAAGTCAGAAAACTGCACATCATCCTAGACATCTCTCCCACACTCCATAGCCACATCACCATCAAGAACTGTCAAGTCTACCTTCACAACATGCCCTTGGTCCACCCACTTATCCACATCTCCACTGCAGCCATCATCTCTTTCCTGGACAACCATAAGACCCATCCACCTGGTCGTTCTAAGTCTTCTCCCCACCATAACCTATTCTCCACACATTAGGCAGGGAGATACCCTTTTTCTTTTTTAAACAAACATCACAGCACATCATTTCCTTGCTCAAAGACCTCCTCACTACACTAAATATAAACTCCATATGCCAAACTATAGCCTGCAAAGCCCAGCCTAACCTGGCCCCTGCCTACCTCTCTCTGTAAGTCTCTCTTGTACTATGCCTCTCAATGTGTTACGTACATTTTTAAATTTGTTTTCAAATAATGTATGTCCACTCTGGGAATCTTACAAGATGTGAAAAAATAAGAAATAAAATATTAGTACGTGATTATCATATAGATGAATCTTGAGGACATTATGCTAAGTGAAATAAGCCAATCACAAAAGAACAAATAATGTATGATTCCATTTATGAGAAGTCTAGAGTAATCAAATTCATAGAGACAGAAAGTAAAATCGTTGTTTTCAAGAGCTGAGGGGAGAGGGATTATGGGGAGTTAGTGTTTAATGGGTACAGAGTTCCAGTTTTGCAAGATGAAAAACTTCTGGAAATTGGTTGCACAACAATGTGAATGTGGTTGCACAACAATGTGAATATACTTAACTTCTGAACTTTACACTCAGAAATGTGTAAAATGGTAAACATTAAGTTTTGTGCTTTCTACCACAATTATTTTTTTTTGCTTTTTTTTATTCCACAATTAAAAATTTAACAAACCACAGCAAGCTATGATTCTTTTTTAAAAAAAATAAAACCGCACTATTTATTTATTTGCAATCCTCACCCAGGGATATTTTTCCATTGATTTTTTTTTTAGAGAGAGTGGAAGAGAGAGGGAAAGACAGAGAGAAACATCGATGTGAGAAAAACACATCAATTGGTTGCCTCCTGCAGGAGCCCCAACCTGGCCGCCTGCCAAGGGAGGAGCCTGCGACCCAGGTATGTGCCCTTGACTGGAATCAAACCCGGGACCCTTGGGTCCACAGGCCAATGCTCTATCCACTGAGCCAAACTGGCTGGGGCAAGCTATGATTCTTAAAAACAAACTTCACAAAGGCAAGGTCAACTTTCTCAGGACTTACTAATTTTGGGCAGAACCTTAAATGTAAGCTAATCAACCATTCCTCAGAATACAGCAAACTCATAATGTATAACTCAGAGGTTTTCAGCCAGGAAGGACGGGCTGACCAAGCTTAGGAACCTCTTCTCTCAGAATCAATTGAGTTGGGGGCCCTAGCAGGTGCTTTTGAAAGTCATTCATTGGAAGAGGAAGGTTGTTGGAAACTTTTTGTGTTGACCCCAATCTGACCCTGATCCTCTGGCACTACAACGAATAAGTCCATCCCCGGTTGCCCATGACAGACACCTGAATTCTGTGGTGAGGGTCACCAGTCACCAGCACCAGATCTCATCTCCCTGCCACATGCCTCACTTCTTCCTCAACCCCTTCCTCCCTTTGACTTGAACAACTTTTCTCCATGAACCTGTCCATGTGTGTCATATCTGCAAGAAATACCTTCCTCCAATTCTCTTCCCTGATATATCCAATGACAGACATCCCTGGGTACTTGCATGACACTCTGTAAACATTGAGTAAGCAACCTGGAAGCTGTGTGTAAAACAGAAAAAGCCAGTCTGTGGGTATAAATATACTCCGCTCCATAACCTTCTTCTGGGGCTAGCTTATCATTGAAGTAGGCCATCAATCTAACTCATCCTTTAACACAAATCCTCAAAAGGAGTGAGACCCCCCTCCTCAGTTTTCACCTCTGTAGAAAAGGGAAGATTGGTGTCTTAGTCTATATAGCAACTTTAAGGAACATATCCAGGCCTGTGTCTGCTTGATTTAGTCAAATAAGTCCTTAAATCAGCCAGTTCTTTGAGGGAATATAAATCAAATAATGTATTTAATACTATACAAAATGAAATAATAGCTGTTCAGCTGACCTTTCCCCTTTTCACCACTCTACTTGTGTCTCTGTACACAAGCCAATGGGGGATGATGCTAAGGATACAATGACAATTTTTAAAAATCCACTAGAAATGACAAGCATCCTGTAAGTCTCCATTGTTGAACATTCCTGCTCAGTTTAGAGAGGGAAGCTGGAAGGGCCCCAAGAAAGCTTCCTGTGTGTCATGGAGCAGAATCCAACTTGTCCATTTGTTAAGCTTCTTTTCAGCCCAAAGGTGTCCCTTAAAACATGAACCAAGCCAGGCTTAGCAGTGGACACGCTCAACATTAAGAACCTCAGCAACTCATCAGACCATATGCATCTCCCAGATGTTGCTGACATAGATCCCAGAATTAGTAGAAACATAGTTTGCATCCCTACACATGCACCTAGCAACAAATGATGCAACGAAGTCTACTCATTGAATTGTCTAGGCACCTTTGACAAACACAGAAACAAATTCAGCAAGCTGAATTCTAACTTCTCTTCATAACTACCTTATTCACAGAAAGGTGTCTAAGAGGAAACCTTTGGAGCAGCGGTCACCAACCGGTGGTCTGCGGACCACTGGTGGTCTGTGAGGTCCGAAAGGTTGGTGACTGCTGGTCTAGGAGATGTCAGGCTGAGATTTGTGCCTCTTCTCCTCCATGGCACCTGAAGCAAGGCCAGGTGTGGCATGGATCCACTGGGCACTTAGCGCATTTGTTAAATGAAGTCACCTAGCCCAGTATTTTTTAGTAACACGAAAACCTACAAAAAGGAGACTTTTCTCATTAGTGGGAGGAAAAGGAATGAATGACTAATACACGCACAACATCGATAAATCTAAGGATAATTCCTTGTATGTTGAGTGACAGAAGCCAGGCGAAAATGAAAGAGTATATGCTGCATAATCCCATTTCTTAAAAATGCTGGAAAATGTAAACTAATCTATAGTGAGAGAAAGATCAGTGCTGCCTGTGGATGGGGATAAGGGCAGAGAGGTATTTCTTAGGGACACAAGGAAACATCTAGGGATGATGAAGACAGTCATTATCTTGATTCTAGTGATGGTTTCACAGGTGTATACATATGACAGAACTGATCACACCATACACTTCGAATGCATACACTTTATTGTATGTCCATTATACCTCAATAAAGCTAATAAAATATACACCCATTGGGGGGAAACGTAAATGCCAAAATCCTTACAATAGCCTATGAGGGCCCACAGATCTACCGCCCACCTCACCAACCTCCTTGAGGTGTTTTCATAAAGTCTGGAATAATATATAACAAAATATTAACAGTAGTTATCCAGAGGAGATGCCTGTTTTCTTCTTTATTTTCGCAGAATCTATTAATTTCACATTAAAAAACAAAACTATTTTTTTAAAAAACAATGTAATGTAATACAAACTAACCAATACCCCCTGTGGTAGGCAGAATCCCTCAAGAAGTCCCCATCCATGCCGAAACCGGTTTAGCTCAGTGGATAGAGCGTTAGCCTGCGGACTGAAGGGTCCTGGGTTCGATTCCGGTCAAGGGCATGTACCTTGGTTGCGGGCACATCCCCAGTGGGAGGTGTGCAGGAGGCAGCTGATCGATGTTTCTCTCTCATCGATGTTTCTAGCTCTCTATCCCTCTCCCTTCCTCTCTGTAAAAAAATCAATAAAATATATTAAAAAAAATAAAAAGAAGAAGTCCCCATCCTAACCCGGAAACCTGTGAATATGTCACCTTATGTGGCAAAAGGGACTTGGCAGATGTGCTTAAGTTAAGGCTATTGAGATGGGAAGATGATCTTGGATTATCTGAGTGAACTCAAGCTAATCACAAGGGTCCCTATAAGTAAAAGAGGGAAAAGGGAGGGTACAAAAGTCAATGTGATTGGAAAAAGGGGCCATGGGCCAAGGAATGTAAATACCACCAGATGCTGGAAAAGGCAAGGAAACAGATTCTCCCCTAGAGCCTCCAGAAAGAACACATAAAAAAAAAAAAACAAAAAACACACATGCAGCCCTGTTAACACCTTGATTTTATCCCAGTGAGATCTGTGTCAGATTCCCAACCTCCATAATGTAAGAAAATATATTTGTGTTGCTTTAGGCCTCTAAGTTTGTGATAATTTGTTACAGCAGCAATAGACCTTCCTTTCTTCCATGTAAGTGTTCATCTGTTATGTCAACAAAACTTTGCTGAGCAACACATTATCCCAGACCTGGAGAACAGCAAGAACAATGCATTCCCTCCCCTGGAGAAGTCACCAGAAATGCTACTGTTTGAAAGAGGCTAAGTGCCCACCTTTGCTTTTAACAGGTTGGCAGTATTCATTTAGAAATCTTTCCAGATCCTATTCTGCTAAACCTGTAATGTCACCCTTTCAACAAGCAATTACTCTTTTTTAAAAAAGAAGAGTCCTACTTACAATTATGGATTTTCTAATTGGGTAATATGACTGACAAAGGCTTTAATTATGGTCCATAATTCACACCTAGTATATTATTAGACCTTTGCTATAAGATGGCATTTGTGAACGTTACACCATTGTTCTGTCATTTGTGCAGTTTTCTCCAATTATTGTACTTGCAGGACAAGGTGACAAATGATGGTGGTTTAACTACCAGAGCCTTTATTTACCTGAGAAAAGCATGTTTTGGTCATTCAAATCCAGAATACAAAATGCATGTTCACCCAGAACATGTGAATTTGACCTTGGTTGGAAACAGGGTCTCTGCAGATGTAATGAAATTAAAAAGAGGTCATACTGGGTTAGAATAGCCCCTAATTCAATGAATGGTATTCTTATTAAGAGAAATTTGGACACAGACCCAGGGAAGAACTCCATATGAAGATAGAGGCAGAGATTAAAGTGATACAGATGCAAGCCAAAGAATGCCAAGGATTGCAGCTACCACCAGAAGCTAGGAAGAGGCAAGGATTCTATCCAGAGTCTAAGAGGGAGCAAGGTAGCAAGGTGGAGAACTGGAGACAACTTCAGAGGGTATCCATGGCTGGCAGAGAATCAAAGTACAACATGGTGAATGCTTACAAAGAAATATTCATACCATAGGGCAGCTGGAAGCAACAAATCCAATGTGATAACATGGGGAGATCTTGAAAACATGGTACTGATTGCAAACATGACAGGCACCTTATGATTTATGCAAATCACACACTCTACACATTTCACAGAAGTGTACGTATTTAATAACATGTATCAAGAACAAGTGTTTACCCTGGCTGGTGTGGCTCAGTGGTTGAGATCAACCTATGAACCAGGAGGTCATGGTTCGATTCCCAGTCAGGGCACATGCCCGAGTTGTGGGCTCCATCCCAAGTAGGGGGTGTGCAGGAGGCAGCTGATCAATGATTCTCTCTCATCATTGATGTTTCTATATCTCTCTCCCTCTTCCTTCCCCTCTGAAATCAATAAAATATATTTTTTAAAAAGAACAAGTGCTTAATGAAGGGGGGTGAAAGAAGGTGGGAAGGGGGATGAAGGGGAATAAAAACTAATATAAAACAAAATGAAAGAGAGGCCTTGTAAGGCCACCATGGTGACAGTGGGCCAGTATCAAGAAGTGAGATGAACTCCATTATCCACACTAGGGAGCTAAGAAGAGAAAGACTAACAAGGCAAAGAAGACCTCAGCCCATCACAGTGGCTGGTGCACAGGAAGTCCTCAGGAAATGGAAACTCTCCCCTCCCCAGCATTAACACACTTTTCCATGGGCATACTTGGAAAGAGATTCATGGGGTAACTTTGAACTCCATCAGCTTTCATTGCAACAGGAAAAAAAGAAGATGAAAGCTATACTGAAGTTTGGGTAGTAGTGTTTTTAAAAACCCAGTTTAGGAAACTTTCTACAATTCAGGCCATGGAGAACCCAAATGCATTGGGAACTCCAATCTTGGAATTATTGACCATTCAGCCCAGTAATTGTTAGATACAAAATGCCAGGTAGGGGATAGGATCCTGGAACAGAAGAGAGACATTAGGGAAAACTAAGGAAATCTGAATAAAGCTGGGACCCTAGTTCGACATTGGTTCATTAATTGTGACATGTACCATACTAATTTAAGATGTTAATAACAGGGGAACTGTGTTTGGGGCATATGGGAACTCTGCACTATTTTGAAAATTTTCTGTAAATATAAGACTGGTCTAAAATTTAAAGTTTATTTTTTTAAAAAGTTCAGACAGGTCCCTGAACCTCCTTCATCCTACTTCTCAGCCTGGGTTTAAGAGACTCAAAGAGGTGGGTGGCTTCCTTTGGAGACTTCATTCCTTTGAATAGAGGCCATGGAAGTGTTTTGTGTCAAGTAGGATCTAAGCCCTTGTAGACATTTTAGACTCTGCCTCCACTACACAGATAACTCACCTGGACTCCTGGCCTCATCTCCAGCCTCTGCTTGTCTACAGACCCATCTTTGGAGCTGCACTGTCTTTGACACAAAGGTCCTCAGAAGCAGCCAGGGAGCTACCAGCTCCCACTTCCTACAGTGATCACCCAGTCCCAAAGGCCAGCCCTGAGATTCCCTCATCTTTGTATCTAACATTGACCACAGAGGTATGGCTAATCATGGAGATGACACACAACTAGATCAAGAAGGGGAAGGCAGCCCAACCAAGGCAGTGGGGAGCTGATCTGAAAATCACACTTCCTACTCAGGAACATAATACTGAGAGCTCCAGCCATAGGACCTGCTGGCAACCGGTTCAAAGGAAAAATTGCTGGGCCAACTACATCCAAACTGAGCTATTCCATTCACTAGCTATGTGACCTTGGACAGATTTGTACCTCTCCCAGAACCTCTGTTTTCTCCATTATACTTCCTATGGGTCCTGGGAGGCCCTGATGAGATCCTGGATGTGCATGTGTGTAGAGGCGTTCGATCCAGTAATGATATCCTCCCCCACCTCCATTGTTTCCTTTCCTGAACAGCCTGGGAAATAGTCAAGTCTCCCTAGCCCCTGCTGTCCCTCAGCCACTGCCCTCTCTATCCCTCCCTCACTCCCTAGGCAAGACAAATAGGGACTCCAGGCCTCAATCCACCACCTGTTGCAGTCTGACATCACCCAGCACTCCCAGAAACTGTTCTCAGGAACGTGAGCTAGAACACAGGAAAGGGCTCCCTGTTTTTTGAGTTGTTCCACCCTGGCTTCTCTTTCTTCTGATTTTCTTTTCACCTTTCTGGCCATCTCCTCTCTGGCTCCTGATGACATCTCTTCCTCAACCTTAAACTATGCTGTTACCCCTTCCTTCTTCCCTCCCTCTCTTCCTTCCTGACCCCATTTCCTGGGTGATGTGGTCAAGGACAGTGGTCGGCAAACTCATTAGTCAACAGAGCCAAATATCAACAGTACAATGATTGAAATTTCTTTTGAGAGCCAAATTTTTTAAACTTGAACTTCTTCTAACACTACTTCTTCAAAATAGACTCACCCAGGCCATGGTATTTTGTGGAAGAGCCACACTCAAGGGGCCAAAGAGCCGCATGTGGCTCGCGAGCTGCAGTTTGCCGACCACAGGTCAAGGACCATGACTTGGTTTTCATCTCATGTTGAGACCTCCCAAGTTATGTCTCCAGCCCTAACCTAGGCCATTCCATGGTCTCTCCTGTGAGCATAGCTACACCCAAGACTCATTTCCTCTTTGATTTATTGGAGCTGACAATCCCTACATATCTCAGAGTTACTGAAGCAGCCCAGTATTTGGCACACAGTAGGTGCTTAGTATTGGTTGGTGTCTCTTGACTCCAAAGCTCATTATATAATGTGCTATGTGGCCATCTGCAGTTTAACTTCTCTATCTCTCTATTTCACCATCTCTTAAGTCAGGACAATAGCTCTACTCTACTGTCCGCACAGAGTATACGTTTGGATATAAAAAGTAGACAGCATATGCAGAAGTACTTGAAAAGTAAAGGGTCTCTGACACACAAAGTATGCTCAAATTGCATCATTCCATCCATACTGGCAGGTGATTCCACTGGCCTAACACTGTGCATCCTTGCCAAGTCCAACTCCCAACCTCTCTGCTGATGGGGAAGATAGGCAGTGTTCCCTTTGTAGTTTGTTACTATAGCCAGAAGGCTCAGGAAGAAGCTGGTACCAGGCACTGTAGGTGTTCTACATCATCCCCCAGAATGCTCTCATGAATACCTCTGCCACGTGGGACTTATTCTGGTCCTTACTGGGGAGTGACCAGATTGATAGAGGTAGATTTGCAACCCTGAGGTGAAAGGGTACACCCTAGAATGATTCTAGAGCAGGGGTGGGCAAACTTTTTGACTCGAGGGCCACAACGGGTTCTTAAACTGGACCGGAGGTCCGGAACAAAAGCATGGATGGAGTGTTTGTGTGAACTAATATAAATTCAAAATAAAGGAGCGGAGGGGAGAGCAAGAGAACCGGATAGAACAGCCGGATCTGGCCCGCGGGCCGTAGTTTGCCCACGGCTGTTCTAGAGGTTCTTGCTGTCTCACCCACTGCCTACTGCTTCTATCAGAGCTAAAAGCAAGCATTCTCCTTTCCTTCTCCAGACTAGGTTTCCCCAAATCATCATCCATCATCATCATCACCTGAGTAAGTGGAACTACCAGTTACTGCCACTCAGGCTGAAAATTTGGACATTATGTTACCCTTGAGTTTTCCTTCTCCTCACCACCCACATCCAACTCATCAATGAAGGCAGTCAATTCAACTGAAAAATATTAAGTCCAACCATTTCTTCTTAAAAATATTTTTCTATTGATTTCAGAGGAAGGCAGAGGGAAGAGATAGAAACATCTATAAGAAAAAAAAATCTACCAGCTGGCTCCTGCACACCCCCTACTGGGGATCGAGCCCGAAACCCAGGGCATGTGCCATAACCATGAATCGAACCCACAACCTTTTGGTGCATGGGATGACGCTCAACCAACTGAGCCACACAAGTCCAGCCATTTCTTTCATGCCCACTTTCACCACCCTACTCCTTTAACTAAGTGTACACACCTTGCTCTATAGTTAATTTCCACTTTGTTATCTGATACCTATATTAATTCTATTGTCTTCTTGTGTGTTGTCATCTCTTCTCCAGCAGGTTTCTTCTGGATCTTCCCAAGGTGCTCTAATGATCCAATAGAAAATACCCTTTAGAGTGCCCTGAATTTCTACCAGTACCAGGACAGCCAATCAGGACATGGCATGTGCTCTTGTCACTGTCACTAGCCTAGACCTCTGCTGAGGTCCTCTTTGCTTTCCTCAATAAAGAACTATTTTATAACCTTTGCATTAAAGATCGAGGGAAATAATCAGACTCCCTCTTTGAAAAAAAATATTTAAAAATGACTATCCATGTAAGTAAGTAGATTTAAAAAAGAAAAACCTTTCAAATATATTTCTATCTTGGCCTTTGGGAAAAGTGGAGGGGGGGCGGGGAGAGAATGGAAGGCTGACTGAAAAGGTTGTTCTCATTCCCAGTGCTGGTGAGGCATTTGATTTCATAAGTATTAATCAAAATCACTCTTGATTATAGCAAAAACAACCTTTGCTATAATTTTATCGCAATTAACTGGAATACATGGTAACTCTGAGCAATCTTGCTCTTGAGATTAAAGAACAGCCTGCCAGGAAACATATGAATAAAGGTTTAAGATCAAAATTTGCATAATTAGGTTTCTTCCTTACTCTACCCACCCCCCACTCCCAGCTTCGCTGGCTATGAGACAATCTGTTGAAAGGAGATGTTTCAAATCGGCAGGTCTACAACCCGGGCTGGCATCCTGTGCTGCCCTCACAGGCAGAATATTCCTTGCTGAAAGCATGTTTATGTTTCTTCAACACATCCCCAATAGACTAACAGACAATCAAAGACTATAAGGGAGGAGAAAAAGTGGACACATTGCAGAGTACAGAGATTCTGAGCCATACTAGTACTTTCAGAGGCAGCAGCAAAGGAGCAGCAGCAATGCATTCTAGAATTTGCTTCCTGGCAGTTTAGCACCATGCAAATTTGTCCACCCTGCTCTGCAGATATATCATATTCTATTCTCAAAAAGATAACCTAAGCAATACATCAAACCCCCAAAGTATAGGTTATGTGTATGAAACATTTTAATGCCTGGTCACAATGGATGTCCTTGTCATATATTCACCCAGCCCAGGCACTGCTGCCAGCAGAAAGACCCACCCACTACACTCCTCTAACTGGGGCAAGGACAGCCAGAACCACTGTCTCGCCCCACTTCACCCCCTTCCTACCAGCCTTAGAGTCCCTAACCCTCTGGGGAGAGACTGTATTGCTCCGGGGAGAAGAAAAAGCTTCAGGCAGTTATTTTCCTGAAGATGTGACAAGCAAGACCATGCAAACACATACTCCAGAGAAGGAGAAATGCAGGACGTGATGGTACCAGTTGCACATGACATGCAGGCTGGGGGCTGAGTATTCCCCGGAGTGAGTGAAACAATTCCTACCACTCATCTTCCATCTCCATCTCATACAGTCCTTTTCCATTCAACCCCACCCATAAAAAAATCTTCAACATTTAAAATTGTGTAAAATGTCAATAGTCCCATTTCCCTTTAAATAAGTTATTCTTGGACATGCAATCAAGTTTAGGCCGAAATGTTAATATTCCTTTATTGGAAAGTGTGGAGAAAACAGAAGTCACTGATTTTGTTCTTTGCTGCTTTGAAAACAAGTGCAGAAAAGAGTAAGAAAACAAGACAGGAGAACAGTTGGTCTTTTTTTTATTATTATTTACCGAGACCTTCAAGATAAAATGTCACACTAGAGACTACTCAGATAACTAAAAATCTGCCCTGACTTCCTGTTCCAGATGGTGGACCAAGCATATTTACACCCCCTGTCTTTGAAAACCACTGGGAGATATAAGAAAAGGAGTGCATGAGTGCATTCAAAATAGCAATGGGAGCAGGAAAGGGTGGGGAAGAGATGAACTTCAGAAAAACGAAGGTGGATGACATCAGAATAACAGATAAATCAAAGTCAGAGAAGCTGAATGTCACCAAATATTGGAGAAGATGTGGGAGAACTGGACCTCTCACACACCGTTGGTGAAAGTGGAAAATGGTACAATCATTTTGGAAAACTCTACCAGTTTCTTAAAAAGTTAAACATATCCTGTCCTAGCCGATTTGGCTCAGTGGATAGAACATCAGCTTGTGGACTGAAGAGTCCGGGTTTGATTTTGGTCAAGGGCAAGTACCTCAGTTGCAGGCTCGATCCCTGGCTCTGGTTGGGGCACGTGCAGGAGGCAACCAATCGATGTGTCTCTCTCACATCCATGTTTCTCTCCCCTCCCTTCCACTCTCTAAAAATCAATGGAAAAAATATCCTCCAGTGAGGATTAACAACAACAAAAGTTAAACCTATCCATACCCCATGAATTAGCAATTCCACTTGTAGGTCTCCATCCAAGAGAAATGAAGACATATGTTCACAAATAATCTTGTACACAAATGTTCATAGCAGCTTGATTTTTAATAGTGCAAAACTGGAAACAACCCAACTGTCAGTGAACAGGAGAATGGATAAACTGAAATATGTCCATACAATGGAGAAATACTCAGCAATTTAAAGGAACTGCTGATATAAGCTGTAACATGGATGAACCTTGAAGGCATCATACTGCATGAAAAAGCCAGACACACAAGAGTAAACATGGTATGGTTTATTTTTATGAAATTCTAGAAAAGATAAAACTATCTTATATTGTAAAAATCAGATCAGTGGTTGCACGGGGGAGGGGGAGGCTGGGACATGATATAAGAAAAATTTCTGTGGTGATAAAAATGGTCTGTTTTGATATGCACTCAAAGTTAGCATTTACCTGTATGTAAATTTAAAAAGATATTTAGCAAATGTACTAGAATTAAGTAAATAAAAAATTTTTAAATAATACTAAAGAACCTAAAAGAAGACCTGAACAACTGAACACTAAGTTGTGGATAGGAAGTAACAATATCACAAAGATATCAATTCTCCCTAATTTCTAAATATGACATATTTCCCATAAAAAATAAACTAACAAGAAAAAAATGTGGAAAGGAACCAAACTCAGGAGCACATCATCTGTCCAGAAGGAGGTGTGCGGGCTAGGTGGGAGAACTCCTACCCCTTCCTCTACTCAGTGTCAGGGGAGGCAGATGGAAGGAGGAGGAGCCTAGGAACTGTATGCAGACCTGGTGCTCCCCTTGGTCTCCTGCACAGCCCCCTCACTGCAGAGAAGCTGGAAATCTCTCTAAAGAAACTGAGCAAGCTGGCAAGGAGGAGCTGGCAGCTGAGCAGTCCTGGGACCTAGAAGGGGATACATTCAGGCCAGCCCTAGCCTGTTCACTAGCTCTCTCACCAGCCACAGCCCAATATGCAGCCTTCCCATCCTCCCAGATTGCAGCCAGCCTCCCAGCCCAGGAAGAGGAAATTCCAGCTGGGTTTCCACTCAAGCATACAAGCAGACACAGAGAATCACCAGACACATGGAAACGAGCAACCTCCATTCATTCATCCAACAAATAACTACTGATCAGCATGGCAAGGTGCCCATCTCTGATTTCAGCCCTAGGAAACATCCATGAACAAGGCAGCTCCAAGTGATGCCCTCACAGAGCAGCATTCTAGTGGGAGTGTTCTATCCATACAACGAAAGAGTATTTGGCCATAAAAAGGGATGACATTCTGACACATGCTACATACAATCTGAATGAGCTTTGAAAACCTTTTGCTGAAAGAAGTCTTACACAAAAGAGCACATACTGCATGATTCCATATACTATATGATACATCAAGAATAGGTAAGTGCATAGAGACAGAAAGCTGATTAGCGGTTGCCAAAGGCTGGAAAGAAGAGGAGAATGTAGGCTGAATACTTAATTGGTACGAGGTTTCCTTTTGGTGTGATGAAATGTCTTAGAACTAGACAGAGGTGATGGTCAGACAACTTTGTGAATGTCCTCCATGCCACTCTTTAAAAGGGTGAATTTTATGTTATTGTGAATTTTATCTCAAAAATTTTAAGCCACAGAAAAAGGAAACTACATTTCAAGAGGATATATTCACAGGGAAGCCAGTGTAAAGGTGATCTGAGTCAGAGACTACAGGGAGCTGGGCTGGATTCTGGCTGCCCCAGCTCATACTCCCATCTAGAACCAGGGCTGGCTTGCATAATAGGAAGTGGGAGGGAGAATGGGAAATAAGCAGTGCCCGGGGTGTGAAGAGGAGGAGAGATAGGGCAGATGTCTTACCCACTATAAATATACCTGGCTCCTAACCAGGGTCTGAGCCTGACTGCCCAAATATAAAACAGGGTGTACTTCCAGGGCCTGGTATGATTTGCTTAAACACAACAAAAGTGTTCTGACCCTGCTACATGTGATTCAAATTTCTGCAAATCCAATCTTATTTCCAGTGACCCTAGGAGCTTTCATTTAAAGGAAATCCTTAGTGAATGCTTTTCATAGGCTTATGGAACCAGAAAGTTCACACAGAACTATTTAGTCACCAAACACTGAAGACCTAGCAGATCCCAGAGACTGGGGAAGAGAGAAAGATGAAAACAAACTAACAAACAACAACAACAACAACAACAACAAAAACACAGTTCTTAACCTCAGTCCAGTGGCGGAGACATTTAAACAATTGGGGTAATGATAGCTTCATGTGCCAGATGCTATGCATCTTGGCAGCCCGTCACTAGCTCTGCCTTGCAGGCTTTAAGGAGTGGGTGGCAAGCTGGGATAGGTTTAGGAAAGTGAGCAGACATACTCTGGGAGCAAAGGAAGAGGACCTTGGCACAAAGGAAACCTCCTGAGTCAAGCCTTAGAGCAGGGGTGGGGAACGTCCAGCCCCAAGGCCCTTGAAATCATTTGGCCTGGCCCTGCCAAGGCATTAGGGATGAGTTAATTAAACGTTTGACCAAATATAGCAGGCTAATTTTTAAGTGGATAATTTTGTATGGCCCGTGAATGATGTTATCAATATCCAAATGGCCCTTGGCAGAAAAAAGGTTCCCCACCTCTACCTTAGAGATACAGTAGCCCATCCACCATTCTCAGAGAGCAAGGAGGTACCATGAGGAGGGAGAAATTAGGAGGGCTAGAACCAAGTATGTGGCAGGGAATGGCCAGAGAAGGTAGATGAGAAAGGCCATATTGGGTAAGGGTAGTGAGGATAGTTAAGAAGTGATGCAGGTGTGAGAGGAGTATGAGGATGACCTACACATGTCCCTTGGCATGTGGGCTAGAATGGTGATACCACCCACCAAGCTGGGGAGCATAAAAGAAGAGGCCAGCTTGGGGGAGAAATGCCATGTCCAGGCAGACTTGAAGACTCATCCTTCTGAGTTTTTAAAAATTGCCTTTTATTAAGTACTAGAGGCCTGGTGCATGAAATTCATGCACAAGTAGGGTCCCTAGGCCTGGCCAATGATCAGGGCTGATCAGGTTCCCCACCTCCCTGCCTCCCCACCTCTTCCTTCCCTTGCTCCCTCAGCGCCCCGCCACCACTGCTGGTCACTCGCCATGTTCCACCGCCTGGTGGTCAGCACACGTCATAGCAAGTGATCGAACTCCCAGTCTCCCGGTTGAATATTAGCCTTTTATTATATAGGATAGTTGGTATACAACGTAGTGATTCAATTCGACATTTATATAGCTATGATGACATCACCACAAGTCTAGCAACCATCAGTTGCCTTGCCATAAAAGTCCTAGAAGAAAACAAAAGCAATAAACTCTTTGACAGAGGTCATAGTGATATATTTTTGGATGTCTCCTCTGACAAAGGTAATAAAAGCAAAAATAGATAACTGAGACATCAAACTAAAAAAAATCCACACAGTGAAGTAAAATGAATGGGAGAAGATATTTGCAAATGATACCTCCAATAAGGAGTTAATATCCAAACTATATAAGCAACAAACAAGTGTTGGCAAGGATGTGGAGAAAGGGAAGCCATCATGCACTGTTGATGAGATTATAAATTGGTACAGCCACTGTGGAAAGCAGTATGGAGTTACCTCAAAAAAAAATTAAAAATAAAACTACCATAGGACCCAGCAATCCCACTTCTGGGTATTTATCCAAAGAAATAAAAAATACTAATTTGAAACGATATATTCACCCCTAGATCACTACAGCATGATTTACAATAGGACTCATCTTTCTGACCCCTCCACAGCATGTGACACCTTCCTTGAAACAATTTATCTTGAATCTGGGCGATACTTCCTCCTCAGGCTCTTGTCCTCTTACTTCTCATTCTCCTTCACTGATCCTACTCTGACTCTCCCCTTCCATTCAATTTTGGTGTTCCCCAGATAGCTCATGTTAACCCTCTCCCAGAGTGATCCCACCTGTTCCCATAATTTCAGGGTGTTTTTTTTTTTTAATATATTTGAGAAAGGAAGGGACAGAGAGATAGAAACATCAATGATGAGAATCATTGATCAGCTGCCTCCTGCACGCCCCCTACTGGGGATCAAATCCGCAACCTGGGCATGTACCCTTGACCAGAATCAATCCTGGGACCCTTTAGTCCACAGGCCGACATTCTATCCACTGAGCCAACCCGGCTAGGGCCCATAATTTCAGTTCTTATTGCCCCCTCCCAAATCTAAATAAACACAAAGTGGCTCTGAGCTCTGGACCCAGGGCCTCCGTCATACACCTCTCTGATCTATCAGCCTGAGTTCTGTTGAAATGCTTCAGTGTTTACTGCCAGCTCTTCCTTCCCTTGGCTTCCCCTTTTCTGAATCATTATTTTGAATCACCCCTTGCTTGACTCCTTTGTATTATTAACTAGATGTCTCAAGCAGGGTTCCTGAATGACACACAGCTTCCAAAGCATTACAATTTTAAATTGAAATTTTTATCAAGATAATTATAGATTCACATAGAATGGTAAGAAATAATACAAGGAGATCCTTTTTATACCTACCCAATTTCCTGCAGAGGTCATATTATGCAAAATTATAGTGTACGATCACAATCAAGATATTGACATTGATACAATCTACCCATCTCATTCAGATTTCCCCAGTTTTACTTGCATTCATTTGTGTGCATTTATTAAGTACTACACAACTTTATGACATGTGTAGATTTATGTGACCAGCACCACAGTCAAGATAAAGAACAGTTCCATTGGCACAAGGATCCCTCGTGCTGCCTTTCTATAAGCATACCTATCTGTCTCCCATTTTACATGCCCCTAACACCTGACAACCACTAATCTACTCTCCATCTCTATAATGATGTTAATTCAAGAATGTCATAGAAATGGAACCATGCAGTATGTATTCTTTTGAGTCTGGCTTCTTTCACACAACATAATGTATCTGAGATTCATCCTGCTTATTGTATCAACAGTTTGCTCCTTTTTATTGCTGAGTAGTTCCATGGGGCAGATGTACCATAGGTTGTTTATCCATTCACCCATCGAAGGACATGTGTGCTGATTCTGGTGTTTGGTAATTAGAAATAAAGCTGCCATCAACATTTGCAGATAGGAAGCCTTACATTTTCAGAGTGCCTTTGTGTTACCTCCCCTCACAGCTATGTAGTGGTATTGCCCTGATGGCTTCTGACATCAACTCCTGTCATGAAAAAGGGTGAAGTAAACCTAGCTTCTTTTCCTCTGATAAGTGATTTGATCCTTCTGTCTAGACTTTTTTTAAAAAATGAGCACCAGCTCAGCCGGTGTGACTCAGTGGTTGAGCATCAAACCAGGAGGTCATAGTTCGATTCACTGTCAGGGCACATGCCTGGGTTGCAGGCTCGACCCCCAGTGGGGGTTGTGCAGGAGGCAGCTGATCAATGATTCTCTCCCATCCTTGATGTTTCTATATCTCTCTCCCTCTCCCTTCCTCTCTGAAATTAACAAAAATATATTTTTTAAAAATGATCACCTGAAGAGATAAATCATCTACCTAGGAATATTATGTCATCCCTTAATTCCTGTGCAATAACAGGTGTGTGAATTTGCCTAGTCATTTGAAATCTGAACATCAATTT
Organism: Plecotus auritus; assembly: GCF_963455305.1. Taxonomy (NCBI): domain Eukaryota; kingdom Metazoa; phylum Chordata; class Mammalia; order Chiroptera; family Vespertilionidae; genus Plecotus; species Plecotus auritus. The sequence continues at coordinate 129,183,417 of NC_137784.1, forward strand.
TCTCATCTGAGAAATGAAGATAACCATATCTGCTTCACCTCCACCACCCTTGAGTATTACAGGGAAATCACAGATCTGAAAACAGAGGGAAAGAAACATGCCACCACATGGAATTTATTGAATCACTATTTAATTCAGACCTCTCCCTTAAGTAAGTTGGTTCTCCTATAATTCATTACTGGGAAATTAGCAAGGCTTTTACTGCACAATGTCTGAAATCCCAAGTGAATAGGGCAGCTGTGAGCAAACCCCAACAGACATCTATCAGTGTAGTAATAAAAAAGGCAAGAGGCACATTCAAGCAATTCTGGGAGTGTCTCTATTCTGCTTTACACCCCAGAGCAGCACAATATAGATATGAGGCAGGACAATGGGGTGGTTGGTAGCTCCAAAAACAGACTGCCTGGGTCAAATCCTGGCTCTGCCACTTCTTAACTGGGTGACTTTGGATAAGTTACTGAAATTCCCTGCACACCAGTTTAGTTTCCTCATTGGTAAAATGGAGATAATAATAGTCTAAACAGGATAAAATGTGAATGGATGTGAGAGTGATATTTAACCATCCTTGGAGGGATGCTATGTGGATTAAATAAGTAAATTTAAGTCCAGCATTTAGCTAAGTGCTTGGCACATAGTAAGTGCTCAATCAATATTAATCAATATTGTTTGCTTTGCTACTAAATCTTAGTCCAGGTGAAATGGACATCAGGGATCCTCTTCAAGAAAATTTGAGGATGAAATTCAACCTCTACCATTTGGGTTCTATCAGAACTTGATATAATCATAAGCTCTTCCTTTAGCAGCTAATTTAGGTAAGAAATATAACAGAAAGGCTCCAGCTAGATGTAATGGTCTGACTTTGGCCCAACTGGTCAAATCTTGCTACCCAGTCTCAGAACAGAATGGAGTTTTATTGCTAAATCCAGCAAAGCTTCCTTATTTAAGCTGTCTATAGTTTTTTTCCATGGACAGTCCCCCAAATTCCCTGGTAAACTTACTCTGGGAAGTGTGCTTATCCCTCCCTCTTCTCTGAAACACTCACACTCTGAACCATCTGGTAACCACTGACATTCTATGCCAGGAACTGGGAATGCTTGAAATAGTGTTTGTCTATCCAATTCCCTTCCCATTCTTGGTGCTAAATGAAACAGAATGGAGCTTTTGAATGACTTGATAATGTTCCTGGAATACCTAATTGCCTGTTCCTCCTGCAACCATTGGTCACCAATTACATTGAACTAGATGATTCTAGAAGGTGACTTTTGGCTCATCCCCCAGTTCACTGTTTTACTGACTCCTGCCTTGGTCTCTTTGCTTCCATTCTGCTCCTTTTCAGGCCCACCACTGACAGGCGTCCAAAGTTACTTCCCTTAAACCACGTAAAGCATTAAAAATGATTCATGGGCCCCAGTGATCCCACTTCTAGAAATACCAGTATATCATAAGAAATCAGAATAACCAATCAGAACATATGCACCCCTAGGTTCATAGCAGCACAATTTACAATAGATAAGAACTAGAAATAGCACAATTGCCTATCAACAGATGAGTGGATAAAAAAGCTGTGGTACAGGAGGACTGAAGATGGCTGCCGACGTGAGTGCGAGAACAAAAGGAGAGTGTGTGGATGTATGGGGAGTGTATATTTGTGGGTGAGAGACAGCTATACTCCAAGAAACTGTTGGGGATTGCCAGACCAGACTCCCCTGACTGGGCAGCCTCCACTGCTGCTGAAATCTCTCCCAGAGTGACTGGCTCTACCACAGAGACTGCACCATCTTGAAGGGGAGAGTGGCTGTGATTAGAAGCCTATACATCCCGGGACTCTACAACCACAACACCCAGGGACCAGTTGCAAACCCAGGAACACCGAATCTCAAGCAGTGCGAATACGTGGACTCAGACGAGCTCTACACCTTCTCATGGAAAGGTCAGATTTCGCCTAGGGAAAGGAGAGAGAGAGCTACATAACCAGACACCTGGAGAACAGAGACCATGGGGAGACAAAGTAACAACAGCCTGCATATGAAAGAAAAGGAGGCATCACCAGAAAAGAAAGTAAACTAAATGGAGGCAAGCAAGATGTCAGAGAAAGAATTCATAGAAATGGTCATAAGGTGGCTGAAAAGAATGGAAGACAAATTCAACAATATGTGTAAGAACCAAGAGGAAATGAAGAAGAACCAAGAAGAAATGAAAAATGACATCGCTGCTGTAAAGAACTCAATAGAAAGCATCAACAGTAGACTAGAAGAAGCAGAGGACCGCATCAGTGAGGTAGAAGACAAGGTAGGAAGAAATACCCAAGCAGAGCAGCATCTAGAAAAAAAACTTAAAGAACAGGAGGAGAGCCTAAGGGAACTTTGGGACAAGAGGAAATGAGGCTGCTCTCCCCAGTCTGTGAGACAGCTCGGCTGGGTACTTCTCCTCCTCCTCCTTATCTAATCCTGTTTTTTCTACCCTCCTTTGTAATGAATCTCACTTGTTAGTGCGGAATAAACTTCCTCTTTAAAAAAAAAAAAAAAAAAAAAAAAAAAGAGGAAATGAAACAACATACACATAATAGGGTTTCCAGAAGAAGAGGAAACTGAGCAAGGAATAGAAAACCTGTTTGAAGAAATAATGACAGAAAACTTCCCTGATATAGGGAAGAAAAAACTCACACAAATCCAAGAAGCTCACAGAGTCCCAAACAAAATGAACCCCAAAAGACCAACGCCAAGGCACATTACAATTAAATTGGCAAACACCAACAACAAAATAAGAATCTTAAAAGCAGCCAGAGAGAGACAGAAAGTTACCTACAAAGGATCCCCCCTCAGACTAGCGACTGATTTCTCAACAGAAACACATCAGGCAAGAAGGGAATGGAATGAAATATACAAAGTCATGCAAAGGAAGGGTCTGAATCCAAGAATACTGTAGCCAGCAAGGCTATCAATCAAAATTGAGGGTGAAATTAGGAGTTTCACAGACAAAAAAGGACTAAGGGAGTTTATTACCACCAAACCAGCAATGCAAGAAATGCTAAAGGGTCTGCTGTAAAAAAAAGAAATAGGAAGCGAAGAAGGAACACTGGGGTAAAGAATAAAAATGGCGACAAACAAGTACCTATCAATAATAACTTTAAATGTAAATGAATTAAATGCCCCAGTCAAAAGACATAGGGTAGCTGAGTGAATAAGAAAACATGATTCATATATCTGCTGTCTACAGGAAACCCACCTCAGAAAAAAGGACTCACACAGACTGATGGTGAAGGGATTGAAAAAGGATTTTCAGGCGAATGGAAATGAAAAAAAAACTGGGGTAGCAATACTTAAATCTGAAAAATTAGGTCTCAAAGTAAAGGACAGTACAAGAGATAAGGAAGGCCACATCATAATACTAAAGGGAGCAATCATAATACTAAAGAAGATGTAACTCTGGTAAACATATATGCACCCAATATAAGAGCACCGAAATACATAAAAAAAACTTCTGGAGGATATCAAGGGAGAGATTGACAGCAATACAGTCATAGTGGGGCACTTTAATACCCCACTATTACCATTGGAGAAATCCTCTAAACAAAAAATCAGCAAAGAAACATCAATACTAAATGACTCACTAGATCAGATGGAATTGACATCTTCAGAACATTTCACCCCAAAGCCACAGAATATACATTCTTCTCAAGTGCACATGGGTCATTTTCAAAGATAGACCATATATTGGGTCACAGGCAAAGTCTCTTCAAATTCAAGAAGATAGACATCATATCAAGCATCTTCTCAGATCACAATGGCATAAAACTAGAAATCAGCTACAATAAAAACAATAAAAAAAAATCAAACATCTGGAGGCTAAATAGCATGATATTAAACAATGACTGGGTTACCAGAGAGATCAAAGAAATAAAAAGCATCATGGCAACAAATGACAATGAAAACACAACAATCCAAAATCTATGGGACACAGTGAAAGCAGTCTTGAGAGAGAAGTTCATAGCTCTACAAGCCTACCTCACAAAATAAGAAATAATGGTAAAAAATTATCTAAGCCTACAACTCAAAGAGTTAAAAAGAGAGCAACAAGAAAAGCCCAGTATAAGCAGAAGGAAGAAAATAACAAAGATCAGATCAGAGATCAATGACATAGAAACCAAAAAAAAAAACTAATACAAAACATCAACAAAACCAAGAGCTGGTTCTGTGAAAGGATAAACAAGATTGATGAACCTCCTGCCAGGCTCACCAAGAAGCAAAGAGAGAGTACCCGAATAAACAAAATCATAAATGAAAGAGGTGAAATAACAACCAATCCCACAGAAATACAAACGATTATGAAAAAAATACTATGAACAACTCTATTCCAACAAAGTGGACAACCTAGACCAGTGGTCGGCAAACTGCGGCTCGCGAGCCACATGCAGTTCGCGAGCTGTGGTTTGCCGCTCTGTTGACTAATGAGTTTGCAGACCACTGACCTAAATGAAATGGGCATATTCCTAGAAAAACACAAGCTCCCAAAACTCAACCAAGAAAAATTAAAAAACCTGAATAGGCCGATAACTACTGAAGAAATTGAAACAGTCATCAAAAATCTTGCAGCAAACAAAAGCCCTGGTCCAGATGGCTTTACAGGGGAGTTCTACCAAGCATTCAAAGAAGAACTAAAACCTATCCTCCTCAGACTATTCCAAAAAATTCAACAGGAAGACACACTTCCAAGCTCTTTCTATGAAGCCAGCATTACCCTAATCCCAAAACCAGATAAAGACACCACACAAAAAAGAGAACTATAGGCCAATATCCTTGATGAACATAGATGCTAAAATCCTCAACAAAATTCTAGCAAATTGGATTCAGCATTACATTAGAAAGATCATACACCATGACCAAGTAGGATTTATCCTGGGGATGCAAGGCTGGTACAATATCCGCAAATCAATAAATGTGATACATCACATAAACTGAGAGACAAAAATCATATAATCATATCAATCAATGCAGAAAAAGCATTTGACAAAATCCAACACCCTTTCTTGATAAAAACTCTTAGCAAAGTGGGAATAGAGGGATCATACCTCAACGTAATAAAAGCCTTATATGACAAACCCACAGCCAACATCATACTCAATGGGAAAAAACTAAAACATTTCCCCTAAGAACAGGAACACAACAAGGATGCCCACTTTCACCACTCCTGTTCGACATAGTACTAGAAGTACTAGCCATAGCGATCAGACAAGAAGAAGAAATAAAAGGCATCCAAATTGGGAAAGAAGAAGTAAAACTGTCCTTATTTGCAGATGACATGATATTGTACATAGAAAACCCCAAAGACTCCATCAAAAAAACTACTAGACCTAATAAATGAATTTGGCAATGTAGCAGGATACAAAATTAACACCCAGAAATCTATGGCCTTTTTATACACCAATAATGAACTCACAGAAAGAGAAATGAAAAAAACAATCCCATTTACCATTGCACCAAAAAAAAATTCAGATACCTAAGAATAAACTTAACCAAGGATGTAAAAGACCTGTACTCAGAAAACTACAGGACCTTGAAAAAAGAGATAGAGGAAGACACAAACAAATGGAAGAACATACCATGTTCATGGATTGGTAGAATCAACATCATTAAAATGTCCATATTATCTAAAGCAACTTATAGATTCAATGCAATACCTATTAAAATATCAATGGCATATTTCAAAGATCTAGAACAAACTCTCCAAAAATTCATCTGGAATAAAAAAAAGACCCCGAATTGCCACAGCTATCCTGAGAAAGAAGAACAAAGTTGGAGGGATCACAGTACTATATTACCAAGCCATGGTTCTCAAAACTGCCTGGTACTGGCACAAGAACAGACATATAGACCAATGAAACAGAATAGAGAACCCAGAAAGTGACCCAAGCCAGTGTACTCAATTAATATTTGACAAAGGGGGCAAGAGCATACAATGGAGCCAAAACAGCCTCTTTAATAAATGGTGCTGGAAAATTTGGTCAGACTAAATGCAAAAAAATGAAATTAGATCACCAACTTACACCATACACAAAAACAAACTCAAAATGGCTAAAGAACTTGAATGTAAGGGCAAACCATAAAAATCCTACAAGATTCCACAGGCAGCAAAATTGTAGACATATGTCCTAGCAATATCTTTACAGACACAGATCCTACCTCACAAAATAAGAAACAATGGTAATAAATTATCTAACCCTACAACTCAAAGAGTTAAAAAGAGAGCAACAAGAAAAGCCCAGTATAAGCAGAAGGAAGAAAATAACAAAGATCAGATCAGAGATCAATGACATAGAGACCAAAAGGGCAAGAGAGACTAAGGAGAAAATAAACAAATGGGACTACATCAAAATAAAAAGCTTCTGCACAGCAAAAGAAACCATGGACAAAACAACAAGAAAGCCCACTGCATGGGAGAACATATTTGCCAATGTTATCTCCGATAAGGGTTTAATCTCCAACATTTACAGGGAACTCATACAACTTAACAAAAGGAAGATAAACAATCCAATCAAATATGGGCTAAAGAGCTAAATAGACACTTTTCAAAAGAGGACATTCAGAAAGCCAAGAGACATGAAAACATGCTCAAAGTCACTAATCAACCAAGAGAATGCAAATCAAAACAACAATGAGGTACCACCTCACACCTGTCAGAATGGCTATCATCAACAAATCAGACAAGTGCTCACAAGGATGCAGAGAAAAAGGAACCCTCCTTCACTGCTGGTGGGAATGCAGACTGGTGCAGCCACTGTGGAGAACAGTATGGAGTTTCCTCAAAAAACTGAAAATGGAACTCCCATTTGACCCAGTAATCCCACTTCTAGGAATATATCCCAAGAAAATAGAAACACCAATCAGAAAGGATATATGCACCCCTATGTTCATAGCAGCACAATTTACAATAGCTAAGATTTAGAAACAGCCTAAATGCCCATCAGCAGATGAGTGGATTAAAAAACTATGGTACATCTACACAATGGTATACTATACTGCTATAAAAAAGAAGGCATTCTTACCATTTGCAACAACATGGATGGAACTGGACAGCATTATGCTAAGTGAAATAAGCCAGGCAGTGAAAGAAAAATACCACATGATCTCACTCATTTATGGATAATAAAAAACATTATAACCTGATGAATAAAAAGATAGATACAGAGGCAGTAAAGCATCAAACAGACTGTCAAATTACAGCGGGAAGGTTAGGGAGAGGTGGGGGAAATAAGCGATCAACCGAAGGACTTGTATGCATGCATATAAGAGTAACCAACGGATGCAAAACATTGGGGGATGAGGGCATGTATGGGAGTGGGGGGGGCAATGGTAAGATATGTACACATATAATACCTTAATAAAAAATAAATTAATTAATTAATTAATTTAAAAATTTTAAAAAAGATAGATACAGAGGCAGTAAAGCACCGAACAGACTGTGAAATTACAGTGGGAAGGCTGGGGAGTTTTGGGGGTGGTTAAGAGATCAACTGAAGGACTTGTATGCATGCATATAAGCATAACCAATGGACGCAAGCCACTGGGGCGGTGGGGTGAGGGCATGTGCCGGGGGACAGGGGAGGCCGGAGGAAGGTCAATGGGGGAAAAAAAGGAGACATATGTACTATTATTTGTAATACTTAAAACAATAAAATTTTTTAAAAAGCTGTGGTACATGTACACAATGGAATACTACACAGCTGTAAAAAATGAAATCTTATCATGTACAACAGCATGGATGTACTTGGAGAGTATTATGCTAAGCAAAATAAGGCAGTCAAAGAAAGATAAGTATCACATGATCACACTCATATGTGGAATCTAATGAACAAAATAAACTGATGAACAAAATACATCTAGAGACATAGAAGCATGGAACAGACTGTGGAACCTCAGAGGGAAGGTGGGAGAGATCACCCAAAGAACTTGTATGCATATTTGCATAACCCATGGATACAGACAAAAGGGTGTTGAAGGCCTAGGGCAGGGGCAGGGGGGACAGGCTAGAAGGGGTCAATGGGGGGGAAAGGGGACACATGTAATACATTCAGCAATAAAGATTTTTTAAATTTTAATTAAAAAAACAACAAAGAAAACATTATGCCACTAAAAGATGCCAGGGACAAAAGACCACATATTTTATGACTCCATTTATATAAATAGCAGAAAAGTTGTTCCTGGGGGAGGGGACTGCTAAAGGGTTAAAGGGTTTCTTTTGGGGTTGAAAAAAATGTGCCAAAATTCAGTGGAGGAAATGGTCGTTCAACTCTGAATATACTAAAAACCAATGAATTGTATACTTTAAGTAGGTGAATTGTATAGCATATGAAAATGGAACTGTTTTGACATATGGGAGGGGAAATGAAATCAACCTGCTATATAAAGGCTTCTGTAGTTCAGAGGTAGCAGATATAAAGGTCCCATCTGTGACCATGGGCAAGTCCCTTTACGACTTTCTGCTTGCTTCCTCCTCTAGAGAAAATATTGGGGCCCTCTAAGCAACTCACCTTCACTGTCAAAGAACCCTCCCTTCACTCTTAAGGCTGCAACCCCTTTCCTTGAGACCATAATCTTACGACTTCTAGCACATTGCCTCCTAGTCATGGAATGAGGTAAAGCTGCTTGGCAGTGGCTGGGTTCTCTCTCTCTCACTACCCTAAGTCTGCCTGTCCTATGCTGGCATCTGTGGCCTGGATCTACTTCAAATCCTGCCCTTGGCCCCTTCACCTCCTTCCTCATCTCCAACATCCTTCACTCACCTCACTTAGCTAAAGGCAACTCCATTCCCACTCTGGACAAGAAACTGTGCCACGTTGGAAATCTCACTCTCTGGCCTGGCACTATCTTCCCAATTCTGGCCAGACCTCCTGCCCCAGCAGATTTACAGAACCTGCCAGACAGCCCTTTGCCATCCCTTCCTATTTTCCTTAGGGATTTTTAACTGACTCTTCCTCTTTTCCCACCTGGAACAGTCCCAAGTCAGTCATGGCTGAGACTCAAGCCAGCATCGACAATCCCTGTCACAACATTCTGCCCTCTCCCACCAATCCCCAACTTTGACAGGAGAACCCACTCTCTAGACACACTAGACTGAGAGCTCTTTGAAACAAGGCCAGTGTCTGAGTCATTTCCTTTGGCTCAGCATTACGCAGGGTGCCTGGCACTCAAGCAGCATTTAATTACTGCTTGAAATAAACTGACTATGCCAAGTGATCCCGCGACCTGCCCTGCTGCATTCTGGGGTGGCGTCACTTTGCAGTAGCAGGTCTCACATCCCTGTGCTGACTAGCATTAGCACAACTGCCAGTTCAAAATGTTTGACTTGAGACAGGCCTTCAGGTTACCTTGGCAATCCACATTTCCATAATCAGCTCCCTTTGTTCCCTGGCATTACTCCTTCAAACCTTAACTGTCTAGCCAGCTGCCAGCACTCTCAGCACAAGACCTGCCTCCCCATCCATAGAAAAGACTGAGGCCATCAGACAGGACCACTCCATGTGCATATGTGATAATAACAGTTACAATAGTTGGCATGCATCTAATACCTATTAAGTAAGATTCAGAACTTCTCTCTCCCACCTCTCCCAGCCACCCTGTAATTAGGTACCATTATCCTCAGCTAAATATTATGTACAAAGATACTTACTGAAATATACTTTATAACAGCAAAGACCTGGAGTCCACACAATATCCATCAAAAATCATATATTCAAAATCATTTTAATTATATAAGAAAATAAGATTAAATACCTAAATAGGATAAAGATATATATCAATTTGTGTTTCTAGTAATGGCAGAATAGATTATATAGACGAACCTACCTATTAAAAACAACAAAAATGTTTGATTTTAAAAACATCCAATTAAAAGGATGGAAGAACTGACAAGATGGTATAAAACTGATCATGGAAAAACAAAACAAAACCTAAGAGACAGCATAAAGTCTACAAATGTAGAAGCCAACAAATCTGAAGGCATTTGCCAAGCTGGATAAACTTGGCCTTTCATTTCAGCCCCCTTCCAAGGCAGGAAAAGGGACTGAAGTTAGGCCTATGACCACCTAAATTGAAGACTCTAATAGAATGCCTTCCCATATTAAACTGGGACTCCAAAGGGCTACACCCATGGTGTAACGGTGAGTCAGAAACAAACTTGCTTCTCCCCAATTCAACCACCAGAGCAAATCAAGGAAGGCTTCTTGGTGCTGGGGAAACAAGGGAAAAAGGTTGGGAACTTATTTCAGATGGTCCCAGGCTAATAACATCCAAAGGCACCTGACAAAAATCAAAGACAAATCTCCCCTGGAAGAAGGCACACATACCCTAGACTTCAAAGAAGCCCTACAAATATATTTTAAGAACAATGAGCAGTACATAGCCAAAAATAACCAAGCACAAGAGGAAATAAAGCATCATGAGTGAGAACCATAGAAAAATAACAGGAAAATGAGCTAAGACTTGACCAGGCAATTCATAAACGAAGAAATCAATTTGGAAAATAAACATATGGAAAGATGCTCAACCTCATTAGTAACAAAAGACATGCAAATGAAAACATCTACACTAATAAAAGAGAAAAATGCTAATTGACCATACCTCTGCTATGCCCACAGCCAATCAGGAGTGATATGCAAATTAAGCCAACAAAGATGGAGGGTAAATTTGCATATTCAGGAGGGGCGGGCTGCACCTGACACTGCCTGCGGGGTCCAGGCCATCATTGGGGACCAGGCAGGCCAGGGTGGCAGCGCCTGATGCCACCCACGGGGTTCAGTCCACCATGGGGGACCGGGCAGGCCAGGCAGGCAGCACCTGACGCCGCCCGTTGGGTTGAGGCCGCAATCGGTAATCGAGCAGGTGGGGTGGTGGGGAGCAGCGCCTGATTCTGCCCGTGGGGTCCAGGCAGCCATCAGGGTCGGGCAGGCCTGGTGGGCAGTGCCTGACACTGTCCGCGGGGTCCAGGCCACCATTGGTAAACGGGCAGGCCGGGCAGACAGCGCCTGACGTCACCCGCAGGGTCCAGGCAGCCATCGGGGGTCGGGCAGGCCTGGCAGGCAGCGCCTGACGCCGTCCGCGGGGTCCAGACCTCCATCAGTAAACGGGCAGGCCTGGTGGGCAGTGCCTGATGCCACCCACGGGGTCCAGGCCGCCATCGGGGATCTGGGTAGGCGGGGGTGGCCAGGGTCCCTGGGATCACTGTCTGCCCCCGAGCCGCCTGTGGACACCGGTGGAGCAGGCCGGGGTTGAACATTTTAATGAAAATGGGATGCCTGTGCCCCGGCCCACCACGCCCCGGCCCTGGCGAGGAGAGGGCAGTGGGCAGTTAGCAGGCACCAGGGCTTGGAAGGGACTGGGAGCAACTTGCAGGCATGCTACCAGGAAGAGGTGCTGAACCATGATTACGCAGAGGGCTGGCTGATGGAGAGCCACAAATGTGCAGATGAGTAGGCTCTCGCTGGCGCTGAGCTTGAAAAGCACATCGACAGCCTGATGGACTAAATCGCCTTTCTGAAGAAGGTGCATGAAAAGATCGCCGAGCTGCAGGCGCAGATCCAGTACACTCAGATCTCTGTGGAGATGGACATGTTCTCCAAGTCCGACCTCTCTGCTGCGCTCAAGGACATCTGCGCCCAGTACGAGAAGCTGGTTGCCAAGGACATGCAGAATACAGAAGAATGGTACAAGAGCTGCTTCACCATGCTGACTGAGAGCAATGCCAAGAACACCTACAGGGTGCGCGCCGCCAAGGAGGAGGTGTCTGAAAGCCGCCGCCTGCTCAAGGCCAAGACCCTGGAGATCAAAGCAAGCCAGGGCATGAACGAAGCTCTGGGAAAGCAGCTGCGAGAGCTGGAGGATAAGCAGAACACTGACGTTAGTGCTATGCAGGACACAATCAACAAATCAGAAAATGAGTTGAGAACTACAAAGAGTGAAATGGCACGATATTTAAAAGAATACCAGGACCTCCTCAATGTGAAGATGGCTTTGGACATTGACATTGCAGCTTACAGGAAACTCTTGGAAGGTGAGGAGACCCCGCTCAGTTTCACCAGCGGTGGGAAGCATAGCCAGCGGCTACTCCCAGAGTTCCCAGGTCTTTGGTCGATCTGCCTACGGTGGTTTACAGACCAGCTCCTCCTTGATGTCCGCTCACTCCTTCCCTTCTTAATACACCAGCCACGTCCAGGAGGAGCAGATCGAGGTGGAGGAGACCACTGAGGCTGCAAAAGCCGAAGAAGCTAAGGATGAACCCCCCTCTGAAGGAGAAGCTGAAGAGGAGGAGAAGGAGAAGGAAGTGGCTGAGGAAGAGGAAGGAGAGGAAGAGGAAGAAGGTGCCAAGGAAGAATTTGAGGATGCAAAGGAGGAAGAAGGAGGTGAAGGTGAAGGAGAAGATGCCCAAGAAGCTGAGGATGAAAAGAAAGATGAAGGTGCTGGGGAGGAGCAAGCAACCAAGAAAAGACTAAGCCCCCCTTTCCTTAATTATTTCAGGAATAATCCTCCTGAAACCAGGTCAACCCCATCACCAACCAAGCAGTTGAGTTCCCGATACTATATGAATTAAGAAGTCAATATATATAACATAAATGTTGTGCTATGACTTTTCTCCTTATGCAGAGTATCTGTTTGCTTGCAGAGTGGCTTCCTGGCTTGCTGCCAGCCTGTGCATGGTCCATACTTATGAGTTCAGGATCTATGACAATGTGAATAATTCAGATGTTTACAATAAAAACACATGAATACATGAATTCACTGATGTTAATGTTAAACTTCATGGAAAAAATAGTCCTTTGAATCTTTGGTGGTTAGAAATTAAAGACCTCAACTCATGTGCAATAAACAAGTTCAGTGTAAAATAAAGTTACACTGAATGACAAAAAAATACATTAGGGGCCAGGAAACATTCAAAGAACTGGGGAACCATTCCCAAATCAGGAAGGGAAGTCACAGGGTGTATATTATTGCTATGAATACAATATTTTCTACTACTTACAACATATACAATGTAATGTATTAGATGCCTTCCTATCGCATGAAGTATGTATTCTCATAGAGTAATACTGGTACATATGTTATAGTTATGGCAGTATGTCATATCCTATCTATATTAATAAAAGGGTAATATGCTAATTAGACCATGAGACCTTCCAGAAGTCCTTCCAGACAAAGCCATGGTGGCGGGGCTGAGGCAGAGGCGGTTAGGGGTGATCAGGCCAGGAGGGGAGGGCAGTTGGGGGTGATCAGGCTGGCGGGGGGGGGAGGGCAGTTGGAGGCGAGCAGGCCAGCAGAGGGGACCAGTTGGGGGCAATCAGGCCAGCAGGCAGAGTGGTTAGGGGTGATCAAGCAGGCAGGCAGGTGAGTGGTTAGGAGACAATAGTCCCGGATTGTGAGGAGGTTGTCTGACTGCCAGTTTAGGCCCGATCCCACAGGAGTCTCAGATTGGAGAGGATGCAGGCCGGGCTGAGAGACACCCCCCCACCGTGCACGAATTTCGTGCACCAGGCCACTAGTCCTATATAAGAGTAATATGCAAATTGACCCTAATGGCAGAACTATGACATGCACTGACCACCAGGGGGCCGACGCTCAACATGGGAGCTGCCCCCTGGTGGTCAGCTTCCACAGGGGGAGTGCCACTCAGCCAGAAGCTGGCTCATGGCTGGCCAGCGCAGGGGCAGTGGCGGGAGCCTCTCCTGCCTCCGCAGCAGCACTAAGGATGTCTGACTAATGGCGTAGGCCCGCTCCCGGGCTGCCAGAGGGATGTATGACTGCCAGCTTAGGCCCAATCCCCCAAGGAGCGGGCCTAAACTGTCAGTCTGACATCCCTCAAGGGGTCCTGGACTGTGAGAGGGCGCAGGCCGGACTGAGGGCCCCCCCCCCCCCGCCAAGTGCACATGCACTGGGCCTCTAGTAATAATATAAAATTACACACTTATCAACAGCTAAAATTATAGTAAAGTCTAATAATACCAAGTGTCGGTGAGGCTTTGGCACAACAGAAAGTTTTATACAATCTTGATAGGAGTATAAAGTGGTACAGCCACTTTAGAATATAGTGTGGCATCACCTGGTAAGAATGAAGTTACAAACTACATAATCCATAAACTCCACTCCTAGGTAGAACCCTAGATAGAACCACAATTTTCAAACTTTTTGGTATTAGGACTCTATACACTCAAAAATTTAAGAATCTCAAAAGAGCTTTTGTTATGTGGGTTATATCCATTATATTTCTCACATTCGAAATTAAAACTGAGGCCCAGCCGGCATAGCTCAGTGGTTGAGCATTGACCTATGAACCAGGAGGTCACAGTTCAATTCCCAGTCAGGGCACATGCCTGGATTGTGGGCTCAATCCCCAGTAGGAGGTGTGCAGGAAGCAGCAGATCAATGATTCTCTCTCATCATTAATGTTTCTCTCTCTCTCTCTCTCTCTCTCTCTCCCTCTCCCTCTCTGTTCCTCTCTGAAATCAATAAAAATATTTTTTTAAATTAAAACTGACAAAATTTTAAAGACAGGAAGACACAGCACACATTCTGTTAGGCATCAGAATAATGATATTACATGTCACATCAACTCTGGAAAACACTGTACACCCTTGAGAACAGTGCAAAAGGCAATTGACATCTTAGTGTCATTATAAAAATAGTTAAGCCTTGAAGTCTCAGAGGCCCTTCAAGGGTCCCCAAATCACAGTTTAAGAACCAGTGCCCTAGAGAAACTTATGCATATCTGTATAACCATATTCATGGCAGCACTGCCTGAAACAGTCAAAAGGAGAAAACTACCCAAATGCCCATCAATAAAAGAATGAATTAAGAAAAAACTTGTGTATATTCAAACAGTAGAATAATGCATAGCAATCAAAATTAATGAAGTACAAACACACACAACAAATCATAATCTTATGGGGGTTTTTTTGCGGGGGGGAAGGAGACAAAAGACAAAAGCCTGTATACAGTGTAATTTGATTTCTAAGACAGCCAAACTAAACTATAGGTGGTAAAGCAAGAAAATGACTGCATAGAAGTGAAACTAGTAGTAACCTCTGAGGGGATAGGGGGCTGTGATAAGGAGGGCCAAACGAGTTCTACTTGGGTGTTTGTCAACATTCTATTTCTCACCCTGATTGGTGATAACACAGATTTTCACTTTACACTTATTCATTAAAGGCCTTGCACACTTTTCTGAATTTATATTTCACAAAAAGGGGAAAAGCTATATATACAGGTTGATACCAATAATGTAAAATATATATTTCTGCAGAAAAATAAAGTATTGAAATACTGTATTCCAATATGTTAACAATGGCTAACCCTGGGTTATGGGGTTTGCATTTTCTCTACACTTTTCTATATTTGCAAGTTTACTACCAAGAGCACATATTACTCTTCTGGCCATGTAAACACCTGGTACTGTCAGATTTTATTATAATTTTAGCCTACTGGAGGGTATGTAATTTTATCTTATCGTTTAATTTGAATCTCTCCAATCACTAATGAAGTTGAGAATCTTTTCATGTTTGTTGTCCAATTTGATTTCTTCTTGTATGAATTGCCTGGTCAAGTCTTCGGCTCAGTTTTCTGTTTATTCTTTTCCACCAGTTCTCAGAAAATCATAAAACATATTTAAAAAGACAAGGCCACCATCTAAAATTGAGACTAATAAGGATCAACACAAAATAAATGGGGTATCGATCTCTGGAAATTTAGGCAGAACATAACTCTCTAAAGAGATTAGTGATGTGCCTGATCTAACTAGGATGAGCTCAAAGCTCACCAAGGAGCCCCTAGGGGTATACTCCTAGAGTCAAAGGGAGCTGCTACCAATCCACAAAGATTGGCTATGATCTGATTTACTCCACAAAGCCCAGGGTGGTAAACCCTCCAGATGCTTCTTCATCACCCAAGGGGCTTCACCACCCCTTGTTGGTCTCCCTTAACCCTGCCCATATCTAG
Organism: Plecotus auritus; assembly: GCF_963455305.1. NCBI lineage: Eukaryota > Metazoa > Chordata > Mammalia > Chiroptera > Vespertilionidae > Plecotus > Plecotus auritus. The sequence goes on from NC_137784.1 coordinate 129,199,394, forward strand.
CCTTTTGCTTAGATATTCAATTACTAGGTTTGAGGATGCCATCCATTTCCTGGTGAGTCCCTGACTGCGCCAGGTTTTGTTCTAGATATTGGTAACAAAGCAGACAAAAACAAAGTCCCTGCCCTCATGGAGCCCAAAGTCAAGTGCTGGAGACAGACAGTAAACAAACAGGTGAGCAGATAATATCAGCAGATAAGGGCAAGCTGGTGATAGAAGGGTATTTACAGTACAATTTCAGGTACAGTGCTCAGGGGTGGCCTCTCCAAGGTGGGGGTATTTGGGAAGAAGTGAGAGTAAGGACAGACACCTCCCTGGGACAAGAACTAACCAGGAGGAGATCCAAGATGGCGGCGTAGGTAAACACCTAAACTGCTGCCTCGCACAACAATTTCAAAACTACAACTAAAAGACAAAACGTCTATCACCCAGAACCACGGGAAAGCTGGCTGAGTGGAAGTTCTACAACTAGAAGGAAAGAGCAAACAGCATTGAGGGGTGCACAAGCGCTGAAAAGCTGAGGTACGGAGACGTGCGAATCGGGCTGGCGACGGGCGACTGGGAGCGTTGCTGTTTTCAACCCGAAGGGAGATAAGCTCCCGATTACTCCGAACTCGTTTCTGGGGAGACGCGGGGGACCCAAACTCCTACGGGGAGAAGCTGGACTGTCTGCCGTGGGGTCGGAAAGTGAGGGAGGCTTGCTTGCAGGGCTGCACGCAGGAACAATTGTTTATTGTGCTGGGGCGCAGGACGCAGGGACACGGTCGGAGACGCAGAGCCGCAGAGCCGGCTTACTGGCAGCCATCGCTGTTTGCCACGCCCTAGCCTAGTCACGCCCTGAGACCCCGCCCCGCACAACCTACAAACCCACCCAAGCTCCAAGCAGCAGCTTTAGCATATGAATGGCCTGCCCTATCGCAGCTTAACATAGCAAACTTGCAGCCCGGGTCAGACAGCTCCAAAACCTCCAAACCCCAAGCAAAGAGGAGAAAACTGTAGTTCTTGCTGTAGTGCCTGCTGGGTGGCTTCAGACAGTAGCTGACCTGCACCCCATTCGAGATCCAGAAGCCAGTGTACCTAGTGGTCAGTGTGAGACACCAGATTTCAACTCCTCACATCCATAAGTGATACATTCAAGAGGCTGACTCAGTGAGCACCAAAGCCCCACTGAAACAAGTCCTGCACCATAAGCGTGTCTCCAGCACAGCAGTTCTTCCATTATAGACACAGCAGGTCCTCACAGCCAATTGGCCTGGAGGTCAATTCCTCCCAGTGTACCAACAGCAATCAAGGCTTAACTACACCAAGACTTTGCACTCAGCCCACAAAGGGCGTCCACCTCAGGTGATTGGGGAGGCTGAGCTACTGGCAACTATAGGTCACCTACCACACAAAGCCACTCCATCAACACAAGGAAGCAGCAAAATGCGGAGACAAAGAAACATGTCACGAATGAGAGAAATGGAGGAAAGCAAACTAATGGACGACATAGAGTTCAGAACCACATTTATAAGGTTACTCAAGAATCTTCTAAAAACCGCCGAGAAACTTGATGAGACCTCCAAGGAGCTTAGTGAGACCTTCAAGGACCTTAATGAGAATGCCAAAAAAATGGAAAAGGACCAGTCAGAAATTAAGCATACACTGTCTGAAATAAAGAATATACAGAAACTCAACTGTAGATCAACGTACCCCAAGAATCAAACCAAAGATCTGAAATATGAGGAAACAAAAAACACCCAACCAGAAAAACAAAAAGAAAAAATCCAAAAATATGAAGATAGTGTAAGGAGCCTCTGGGACAACTTTAAGCGTACCAACATCCGAATTTTGGGGGTGCCAGAAGAAGAGAAAGAGCAAAATATTGAAAACCTATTAGAAGAAATAATGACAGAAAACTTTCCCTACCTGGTGAAAGAAATAGACTTACAAGTTCAGGAAGCACACAGAACCCCATACAAGAGGAATCCAAAGAGGACCACACCAAGACACATCATAATTAAAATGCCAAGGGCAAAAGACAAAGAGAGAATCTTGAAAGCAGCAAGAGAAAAACGGTTAGTTACCTACAAGGGAGCACCCATACGACTGTCAGCTGATTTCTCGGCAGAAACTATGCAGGCCAGAAGGGAGTGGCAAGAAATATTCAAAGTGATGAACAGCAAGAACCTACAACCAAGATTACTCTACCCAGCAAAGCTATCATTCAGAGTTGAAGGTCAGATAAAGAGCTTCACAGACAAGAAAAAGCTAAAGGAGTTCATCACCACCAAACCAGGATTACATGAAATGCTGAAGGGTGTTCTTTAAGAAGAGGAAGAAGAAGAAAAAGGTAAAGATAAAAATTATGAACAACAAAATGACATCAAATACATACCTACCAACAAGTGAATCTAAAAATCAAGTGAATAAAAAATATGAAGAACAGAATGGACTGGTGAATATAATAGAATCAGGGACATAGAAAGGGAGTGGACTGACAATTCTCAGGGGGGAGGGGGTGTGAGGGGTGCGGGAAGAGACTGGACAAAAAGCTTACACCTATGAATGAAGACAGTGGCGGGGGGTAAGAGCATGGGGTGGGGTGGGGAATCAGGTGGAGGGGAGCTAGGGGGAAAAAAAAGAGGAACACCTGTAATAAACTGAACAATAAAGATTTATTAAAAAAAAAAAAAAAAAAGAACTAACCAGAGGAGAGGGCAAACACAAGGTCCCAAAGTGGAGGAGCACTTAGCTCATTGGAAGACTGGCAAGCCAGCCCTGGGCAGGGGTGGAAGCTGAGGTCAGAGCACCAGCAGAGGTCCATTCTGTTGGGACTTGTAGGCCATGGTAAGGATTTGGGTTTAATTTTCATTACAACTGGAAGCCACTGGAGGGTTCTAAGCAGAGGGACACAATGTGACTTATGTCTCTAAGATTGTCTTGCTGCTATATGGAGATAACTATAGGGGCAGGAGTGGACTCTGAGACACCCGTGGGGAGGACACTGCAAGGGCTCCAATGAGAGGGAATGGTGGTCCAGATAAGGGAGGGAGCCAGAGAGGAAGTGAAAAGAGGTGGGAGTCTGGATGATTCTGAGGGTACTCACATGTGATCCAGTGAGAGATCAGTTGTGGGGCAAAAAGAAAAGGCAACCCTGGAGAAGTGGCCAGAGCCACCAGCAGAATGGGGCTTCCAGTTACTCAGGTGGGAGGAGGGAGTTTGAAGGGAGCAAGCAGAAACTCAGGTTTGCACAGAGTCCTTTCGAGATGCCTATTAGCAGGAATAATAGTCAAAATAATTTAGCATGTCGTGCAGGGCATGAACCCTTTGGTTGCTGGGCTTTGGGGAGGTCTGGGGACCCTGGGGTAAGAGCCAGGATTCAGATGTTGGGTGGGAATAAGTGAACCTGAAGGATTTCAATAACCTACCCCAGCAGGGCATGAGACAACCAAGTAGAGATGTTGGGTGTAGGGGCCTGGAGGTCAAGAGAGAGCAGGTCTGGAGATAGAAACTGAAGACACACAGGCATTTAAAGCCATGAGGCTGGTGGAAGCCATCTGGAAAGCAAGTGCAGGGAAAGAAGCCTGTAGAGGAAGAAGCTGACCAAAAACTAAGCCCCAGGCACTGCCACCAGTCCTGAAGTCAGGGAGGTAAGAAAGGCAAGAATGACTAGTAAAGTGTGGCTTCCCAGAAGCTAAAGAGAGAAAATGCTTCCAGGGGGGAGGGTGTGATCAGAGGTGTCAGATAACCTCATTTAGCAACACAGAAGACATCACTGACCATGCATGGCAAGGAGCAGTTTCATGGGAGATGTAGGAAGTGTTGGGTGGGAATTAATGAGAGCCCCAAACTACAACTCCACATGGTATGTTGTATTTGACAAATAAAAGGTGAAAACATGGTTTTTGTTGGTTTCTTTTTATGTACTACTTTGGATTCCTGGCTTTTTTTTTTTTAAGCTGGATAGCCAAATGAACTGTAAAAAACTCTGCAGGAAGCCAAAAGGATATGTAAGCCACTCAATTAGAGTTGCTCTTGGGGCAATTCCTCCTGAGCTCATTCAAACTCTGAGCCCAGCTCACTAATTTAGCTGGTACTTTGGTTCTGGCCAAGCAAACACTGTAAACATCAGCCCCTGGATTCTCATTAGAACCAAAGAAGCAGGTGGCCTTTTTTGCATTCTAGTACCCTCTAGGGAGCCTAACTTGGGTAATACCTTGACAACACACAGTCTGTTTGCATTAGTAATTAATTGCCTACTTGGACAATTCTGTGAGGCCAACAAAGCAGAGATCAGATAAGACCACTGTTGACAGCAAATGGTGGGGCCATACTGGAATGCAGGCCCTGTGTTAATTCCCTCACCCTAGGCTAGCTGAGGCAGCAAAAAATAAATAAAAAGAAGAATGCCAAAATGAGCCCTGTCTGTGCCTTGGCACTGTTTTGGTCGTAATGAGTTCTGCACTGCAACAATGCTTCCTGCTGAGGATACCGCCTCTAATTTAGAAAATAATCCCAAATAGAATAATCCCAAATAAAGCCACCTCACGATGCCAGCCAGATGTCAAGCTTCTCCTTTAAACAGATGTTCACTGAGCAGGGGCATTCCTCTCAGTGGGAGTCAACTAAAGCATTCTTCTACTTTAGTTTTCAAAGTGATTTTGTTTGTTTTATTTTTGTTTGGTTTGGGGTTTTATTTGTTTTTTGTTTTTTGGTTTTTTTTTGTGGTTGTTGATCCTCACCCGAAGATATTTTTTTCCTTTGATTTTTAGAGAGAGGGCAGGGGAGATAGAGGGAAACGTCGATGTGAGAAAGACATCCATTGGTTGTCTCCCACACATGCCCTAACCAGGAATCAAGTCTCCAACTGTAGTACATGCCCTTGACTGGAATCAAACCTGACACCCTTCAGTCCGTGGGCCAATGCTCTAACCACTGAGAAAAACCAGCTAGGGCAACTGTTTGTTTTAAAGCTGCAGAACCCTCTGACATCTTCTGAGCAGCCCTAGTAAGAAAACTAATAAAAACAGAGCTCAAAACTGGTTGAAGCTGGAGTGGAGGTCCAGGCCATTGACCCTTGCTCTGTTCCTCTCCCCTGACCTGTCTCCAGAGAGCAGTCATCTGGCAGCAAAGGGCAGGCCTAGCCTCAACAAATAAGAAACCCTGTCTGCCCTAGAGCATTGTCCTGATACACCAAGGTTACAAGTAATGTTCCTCCCAAAATTGTTCAAAAACACCCTCTGTCTGCTGGCCCTAGACTGTTTCCTGCTTCATGAGCAGCCATCAGGACTGGGTATGGGAGAAGGGCCTCTTGGGAAGACAGCCGGTGGCCCCCACTGCAGGCCTACAAAACAGGATGCACTCTGAAACAGGGGCAGGCCCCAATCTCCTTGTGAAGTAGTTTAAAATCAAAGCCAAGCTTGTGCGGCCGGTGTGGCTCAGTGGTTGAACATCAACCTATAAATCAGGGGGTCACAGTTCAATTCCCAGTCAGGACACATGCCCGGGTTTTGGGTTTGATCCCCAGTGGAGGGTGTGAGGGGGCAGCTGATCAGTGATTCTCTCTCATCATTGATGTTTCTCTCTTTCTCTCTCTCTCTCTCTCTCTCTCTCTCTCTCTCTCTCTCTCTCTCCCCCCCCCTTCCTTTCTGAAATCAATTTAAAATTTTTTTTAAAAAATCAAAGCCAAGCTAAAGAAATCAGGCTGCCTTCCAGAGCCCTTTGAGGTTTATTGCTGCACCAAAATCATCACTGCCACCCAATTTTATGGACATTTATCTTAAAATCCTAAACTCAGAGTATTGGTGATGGATTTAAACTGGCAAAATTAAAACAATGTAAAGAAACATCACAAGCTAGTTTTTTGTTTTTTTTTCAAAGAATGAAGAGGACACTAATATCTACCCTCAGCTTCTCTGTTAGTTTCCTCTTGCTGCTATAACAAAATACAACACACTTAGGGGTTTGAAACACATTTTTATCTTACAGTTTTGGAGGTCAGAAGTCCAATAAGGTCTCACTGGGCTAAATTCAAGGTGTGTGCACGGCTGCATTTCTTCTGGAAGCTCTAGGAGTCTGTTCCCTTGCCTCTTCCAGCCTCTAGAGCAGGGGTGGGCAAACTTTTTGACTCAAGGGCCACAATGGGTTCTTAAACTGGACAGGAGGACTGGAACAAAAGCATGGATGGAGTGTTTGTGTGAACTAATATAAATTCAAAGTAAAGGAGCGGAGGGGAGAGCAAGAGAACCCTCCGCTCTTTTGGCTCCGCAGGCCGGATAGAACAGCCGAACGGGCCGGATCCGGCCCGCGGGCCGTAGTTTGCCCACAGCTGTTCTAGAGGCTGTATGTGCTTTCCTTACCTCAAGGACTCTTCCATTTTCAGAGCCAGCAAAGGCCAGCTGAATCTTTCTCGCATAGCATCACTCTGATCCTGACTCTACTTCCTCCCTTTTCCATATTTAAAGGACCCTGTTCTTTAAATGGCCAGGATAACCCAGGATGAACTACCTTAATTCCATATGCTACCTTAATTCCCCTTTACCATGTAACTTAACATAGTTACAGGTTCCAGAGATGAGGGCATGGACATCTCTGAGGGTCATTATTATTATTATTCCCACCTGCCTCCAGTGGAACCTGCATGGAAGATTTTCCTGCCCATTTGTTAGGTGTTTAGTATCACTTTAAGCTTTTACATGCAAACCAAGACTGGCTAGTCAGTGGACTTGTGACCAAGCCTCAAGGAGGGCAAAGTCTGGGCTGGGGGGACTGGAACCCCTGCAGCCAGTCCTCCCAAGCACAGCAAGAGCAACAAAGGAATACAAGCCAAAGGCAGAGCAGAAGTGGACTCGCAGCAGGGGAAGCGCCAACAGCAGGTGGGGGAAGAACCCAGAACAGGAGAGTCAGTGCACCTGGAAGGTATCTTTCCTGGAACTCACAAGAACCAAAACCAGCTGTCTCCACACTACCCTCTAAGTGGCCAAACAGCCTCATTGTCCTCATTATTGTCATCTCTACTGGAGGCAGCTTCAGGCCCTTCCTCAGTGCCTGCTGGTGCTGACTCGTGGGTTATTTCTACATTGCTGTTTCAAAAAACACGTTTGCCCTGGCCAATATGTGTCAGTTGGTTGGAGTGTCATCTCGCACACCAAAAGGTTGAGGGTTCCATTCTGGGTCAGGGCACATACCTAGGTTGCAGGTTCGATCCCCAGTTGGGGAGTGTACATGAGGCAACCGATGGATGATGGATGTTTCTCTCTCACATTGATTCATGTTTCTCTCTCTCTCTCTCTCTCTCAATCCCCTCTTTGGTTACCTGGTGTCCAAAATGATGAGGGGAAAAGTAGTTCGGGAGACAAAATGGCAGCTGGATAGACAGACGTGTCCCGAGCCTTGTCCCAGAGCAGATAGAATGAACAGCTGAAACGAATAACATCCAACCCGAATTGGTGAAGGAGACTCAGCGGGTGAGACAGTTTGCAGCTGGGAAGGGCATAGGATCCCTGGAGAAAGGTGGTTACTTATGTGGGGTCATTGGTGTCGTGAGTACATTCGTGTTTGTTCCCTTTGTGTTTTGTCTTGTCGAGGTGAATTTTATCTTGTCTGGCCAGGAGCTAGAGATCGAGCCACATAACCAGACACCTAGAGAGGAAACTCCATACACGAACACGAACGGGTCAATAACACACCAGACGCAACTACAGAGGCAGGAAGAAGATGGCAGTGAGGGAGAGAGTGTGAGTGAGGAAGGGAGCAAAAGAGGAGTGTGTGGTCATGTGGTGTGTGTGTGTGTGTGTGTGTGTGTGTGTGTGTGTGTGTTTCAGGCACATTTAGATCCCGCAGTACCTTCGGGGGCAGGCTAACCAGGCTCGCCTAACTAGGCAGCCTCTGCTACCATTGCAAACAGTACCAGGAGGCCAGCTCATCCTCAGAGGCCTAGCCTTTTTGAAGGGGAGAGCTGCTGTAACTGGGAGTCCAGCCTCACCTCCACCCAGGGTGTCCTCAGAGAACACCTGGGACTCTACAGCCACCCCTGCCAGGGACCTACTACCTAGGCTGTGGTCCCACGGTCAACAAGTCTCCAGCCACCCCAGGCACAGGCTCCTATGAGTTCTGAAGTGCACTCCCCTCTGACCGGCCCAACGCTTTAGCCCAGGGCACTGCAACCATATGAGTAGCAGACACATGAGCAGCCCACTCCTGTCCGAGGAGCAGCAGCCCTGTGAGCAGCCCGCCCAGGCCTATGAGCAGCAGCCTCATGTGGCCTGCCCCTGTCCAAGGAGCAGCAGCTGTATAAGTGGCCCACTCCCCCATCCGAGGAGCAGCAACAACGTGAGCAGCGCACCCCATCCAAGAAGCAGCAGCCGCAAGAGCAGCCCACTCATGATTGAGTAGCGACAGCCCTGCACAGCCTGCCCCCATCCAAGGAGTAGCAGCTGCATGCAGCCAGCAGCCAGCACCCTGCACCAGACTGAGGAGCAGCAGCTGTGTGAGCAACCTGCCCCCATCCGAGGAGCAGCAGCTGCACGAGCAGCCTGCCCCCATCCGAGGAACAGCAGCTGTGTGAGCAGCCTGCCACCGTATGACGAACAGCAGCACCGTAAGCAGCCCACCCCCATTTGAGGAGCTGCAGCCACCCAAGCAGCCCACCCTGGACCGAGGAGCAGCAGCCACACAAGCAGACCACCCAACTCCGAGGAGTGGCAGTCCTGCGCAGCCCACACTGGTCCGAGGATCAGCAGCCACAAACAGCCTGCACCAGTCCGACGAGCAGCAGTGGGGTGAATGGCCCACCCCCATCTGAGGAGCAGCAGCCACACGTGCAGCTCACTCCTGCCTGAGGAACAGCAGCCACACAAGCAGCCCATCCCCAATCTGAGGAGCAGCAGCTGCGTAAGGAGCCCACACACGTACAAGGAGCACCAGCCCTACAAGCAACCTGGCCCTGTCCAAGAAGTGGCAGCCTCACGAGCAGCCCGCCTCATCTGAGGAACAGCAGCAACGTGCAGCCAGCCCCGATCCAAGGACCAGCATCCCTGTGAGTAGTCCGCTCCTGTCCGAGGAGCAGCAGCCACGTGAGTAGCCCACTCCTGTCCAGGAACAGCATCTGTGCGAGCAGCCTCCCCACCAGCCAAAGGAGACACCACTGCTGCGAACAACACCCACCAGAGGAGCCATTGCCAACTGAGAAGCAGCCACTTCAGTGACCACCTGAGGAGCAAGCACAGCCCTAGGAGCCACTGCCACCAAAGGAGCAGCCCCTGCATGACTCGACATCTAGATCAATTGGTGAGACCAAAAATGGGTAGGCAAAGAAACCCCCAAAGGAAAGAAAAGGAGTAATCACCAGAAAAGCAGCTAAGTGAAACAGAGGCAAACAATATGTCAGAAAAAGAATTCAGAATAAGGGTCATACAGTTCATAAACAGGATGGAGGAAAAAATCAAAACTTATGTAAGAACCAAGAAGAAATGGATGAAAAAATCAATAACTTATGTAAGAATCAAGAAGAAATGAAGAGTGATATAGCTGCAATAAAAAACACCATGGAAAGGTTCAACAGTAGGCTAGGAGAAGCAGAGGAATGAATTAGCAAATTAAAAGACAGGGAAGCAAAACACACCCAAACTGAACTGCAATTGGAGAAAAAAATTAAAAGACAGGAGGAGAGCCCAGGGGAGCTATGGGACAACATGAAATGAAGCAACATATGAATAATAGGGGTGCCAGAACAACAGGAAGAGGAACAAGAGTTAGAAAACATATTTGAAGAAATAATGTCAGAAAACTTCCCTGATGTGGTGAAGAAAAGTCACACAAGCACAGAGAGTCCCAAACAACATGAACCAGAAAATACCCACACCAAGACACATCATAATTACAATGACAAATGTTCAGGACAAAGAGAGAATCTTAAAGGCTGCAAGAGAGAGACAGAAAGTTACATACACGGGAGCTCCCATTACATTATCAAATGATTTCTCAACAGAAACACATCAGGCAAGAAAAGAATGGAAGGAAATTTACAAAGTGATGCAAAGCAAGGGACTGAATTCAAGACTACTCTATCCAGCAAGGCTATCATTCAAAATTGAAGGGGAAATAAGGTGCTTCACTGGCAAAAAAATGCTAAGGGAGTTTATCACTACCAAGCCAACAATGCAAGAAATGCTAACGGGACTGGTGTAAAAAGAAATAAAAAGGTAAGAAAAAACACAGACACAAAAAATAAAAATGGCCACAAACAATTACCTTTCAATAATAACTTTAAATGTAAACGGATTAAATGCTCCAATCAAAAGACATCGAGTGAGTGAATGGATAAAAAAACATGACCCATATATGTGCTATCTACAAGAGACCCACCTCAGAACAAGAAACTCACACAGACTGTAAGTGAAGGGATGGAAAAATATCTTTCAGGCAAATGGAAATGAAAAAAAAAAAATCTTGGATAGCAATACTTATATCTGACAAAATAGACCTCAAAGTGAAGGCCATAACAAGGGGTACGGAAGGCCGTTTCATAATACTAAAGGGATTGATACAACAAGAAGATATAACCCTGATAAACATATATGCACCCAATGCAGGGGCACCCAAATACATAAAAAAAAACTCCTGGAAGACATCAAGGGAGAGATCGACAACAATACAATCATAGTAGGGGAACTTAATACACCATTGACATCACTGGATAAATCCTCTAGACAAAAAAATCAACAAAGAGCAAACCTAAGTGACTCACTAGATAAAATGGAATTAATTGACATCTTCAGAACATTTCACCCCAAAGCCATAAAATATACGTTCTTCTCAAGTGCACATGGCACATTTTCAAAAATAGACCACATATTGGTTCACAAGCAAAGTCTCTCCAAATTCAAGAAGATTGAAATCATATCAAGCATTTTCTCAGACCACAATGGCATAATATTAGAAATAAACTACAATGAAAACAGCCCAAAAAATTCAAACACTTGGTAGCTGAATAGCATGCTATTAAACAGTGATTGGGTTACCAAAGAGATCAAAGAGGAAATTCAAAATATTATGGAAACTAATGACTATAAAAACACAACAATGCAAATGCTATGGGACACAATTAAAGCAGTCCTGAGAGGGAAGTTTATAGCTCTACAGGCCTACCTCAAAAAACAAGAAAAAATTGTAATAAATCATCTAACTCTACAACTCAAAGAATTAGAAAGAGAGCAACAAGCAAAGCCCAGAGTGAGCAGAAGGAAGGAGATAATAAAAATCAGAGCAGAAATAAATGACATAGAGACCAAAAAAACAATACAAAAGATCAATGAATCCAAGAGTTGGTTCTTTGAAAGGATAAACAAGATTGATGAACCTCTAGCCAGGCTCACCAAGAAGCAAAGAGAGAAGACCCAAGTAAACAAAATCATAAATGAAAGAGGAGAAATAACAACAGACCCCACAGAAATTCAAAGGATTGTTAAAAAATACTATGAACAACTCTATTCCAACAAACTGGACAACCTGGAGGAAATGGACATATTCCTAGAAAAATATAACCTTCCAAAACTCAATCAGGAAGATTCTAAAAATCTCAATAGGCTGATAACTATGGAAGAAATTCAAGCAGTCATCAAAAAGCTTCCAGCAAACAAAAGCCCGGGGCCAGACGGCTTCACAGGGGAATTTTACCAAATATTCAAGGAAGAACTATAACCTATCCTTCTAAGACTATTCCAAAAAATTCAAGAGGAAGGCACCCTTCCAAGCTCATTCTATGAAGCCAGCATCACCCTAATACCAAAACCAGATAAAGACAACACAATCAAAGAGAATTACAGGCCAATATCCCTCATGAACATAGATGCCAAAATCCTCAACAATATCCTAGCAAATCAGATCCAGCAGTACATCAGAAAGATCATACACCATGACCAAGTAGGATTTATCCCGGGGATGCAAGGATGGTACAATATCTGCAAATCAATAAACGTGATACATCACATAAACAAATTGAGAGATAAAAATCACATAGTCATATCAATTGACACAGAAAAAGCATTTGACAAAATCCAACACCCTTTCTTGATAAAAACTCTCAGCAAGGTGGGCATAGAAGGATCATACCTCAACATAATAAATGCCATATATGACAAACCTACAGCCAACATCATACTCAATGGGCAAAAAATAAACCCATTTCCCCTAAGAACAGGAACAAGACAGGGATGCCCACTCTCACCACTCCTGTTCGACATAGTACTGGAAGTATTAGCCATTGTGATCAGACAAGAAGAAGAAATAAAAGGCATCAAAATTGGAAAAGAGAAAGTAAAACTGTCCTTATTCACAGATGACATGATACTGTACATAGAAAACCCTAAAGACTCCATCAAAAAAGCATTAGTCTTAATAAATGAATTCGGCAATGTAGCAGGATACAAAATTAATGCCAAGAAATCTATGGCATTTCTATACACCAATAATGAACTTACAGAAAGAGAGACTAAAAAAGCAATCCCATTTACCATTGCACCAAAAAAATTAAGATACCTAGGAATAAATTAACTAAGGAGGTAAAAGACCTATATGCGGAAAACTACAGGACACTGAAAAAAGAGATAGAGTAAGACATAAACAGATGGAAGAACACACTGTGTTCATGGATTGGTAGAATCAACATCATCAAAATGTCCATACTACCCAAAGCAATCTATAGATTCAATGCACTCCCCATTATAATACCAATGGCATATTTCACAGACCTAGAAAGAACTCTCCAAAAATTCATCTGGAATAAAAAAAGACCCCGAATAGCCACAGCAATCCTGAGAAAGAAGAACAAAGTAGGTGGGATCTCAATACCAGATATCAAGCTGTATTACAAAGCCACTGTTCTCAAAACAGCCTGCTCCTGGCACAAGAATAGACATATAGACCAATGGAATAGAGTAGAGAACCCAGAAATCGACCCAAATTACTACGCTCAATTAATATTTGACAAAGGAGGCATGAAGATACAATGGAGTCAAGATAGTCTCTTCAATAAATGGTGTTGGGAAAATTGGACAGATACATGCAAAAAAATGAAACTAGACCACCAACTTACACCATACACAAAAATAAACTCAAAATGTATAAAGGACTTAAACATAAGATGGGAAACCATGAAAATACTAAAGGAATCCACAGGCAGCAAAATCTCAGACATATGCCGAAGCAATTTCTTCACCAATACCGCTCCTAGGGCAATGGAAGCTAAAGAGAAAATAAACAAATGGAACTACATCAAAATAAAAAGCTTTTGCACAGCAAAAGAAATCATCAACGAAACAACAAGAAAGCCCACTGCATGGGAGAACATATTTGCCAATGTTATCACCAAAAAGGGTTTAATCTCCAACATTTACAGGGAACTCATACAACTTAACAAAAGGAAGATAAACAACCCATTCAAAAAAAATGGGCAATGGATCTAAATAGAAACTTTTCGAAAGAAGGCAGAAGGAAGGCCAAGAGGCATATGAAAACATGCTCAAAGTCACTAATCATCTGAGAGATGCAAATCAAAAGGACAATGCGGTACCATCTCACACCTGTCAGAATGGCTATCATCAACAAATCAACAAACAACAAGTGCTCGCGAGGATGCAGAGAAAAAGGAACCCTCCTTCACTGCTGGTGGAAATGCAGACTGGTGGATTAAAAAACTGTGGTACCTCTACACCAGGGGTCCTCAAATTTTTTAAACAGGGGGCCAGTTCACTGTCCCTCAGACCGTTGGAGGGCCGGAATATAGTTTAAAAAAAAAAACTATGAACAAATTCCTATGCGCACTGCAGGCCCGGGACAAGTCGGCTGCTAAGCAGGACAGGCAGCGGCACCTGGCGGGCCGGATAAATGTCCTCGGCGGGCCGCATGTGGCCTGCGGGCCGTAGTTTGAGGACCCCTGCTCTACACAATGGAATACTACGCTGCTTTAAAAAAGAAGGAATTCTTACCATTTGCTGCAGCATGGATGGAACTGGAGAGCATTATGCTACATGAAATAAGCCAGTCAGAGAAAGATAAATATCACATGATCTCACTCATTTATGGAATATAATGAACAACATAAACTGATGAACCAAAACAGATCCAGAGACAGAGAAACATCGATCAGACCATCAAACCTCAGAGGGAAGGTAGGGAGGGTGGGGTTAAGGGGGAGAGATCAACCAAAGGACTTGTATGCATGCATATAAGCCTAACCAATGGACACAGACAACAGGGGTTGAGGGCATGAGTGGGGGGGAGGGGGGGTAATGGGAGAATAAGGACACATATGTAACACCTTAATCAATAAAGAAATTTAAAAAAATGATGAGGGAATAGGGGTGTGACCTGTGACAGTGAGGAAGAAGCCAAAAACCCAAACAAATGAGACTTCAAGGCAAACAGTCCCCAGACAGTTTCCGTCTAATACAATGACTGTCTGGGGTGCATAATGGTAACGCTGAGCCATCCAGAAAAGGGAAGGTTCCCCTCCTCTGCCCAGGATGTTCCTTTCCAGGGGCAATTCCAGAACTCAGACAAGTGGATTAAGCATTTCTCGCCAACCCTGTGGCCTATCTGGCTCATACCCAACAGCCCAAGTCAGCTCAGAGAGTTTCTGCCTCAATTCTAGCCTGGCATCTCAGTGTCACTGGCCCTTGGGGCCCACTCTGCTCTGCTTTCTCCCCTGCCCAACCAAGTCCAAGGGCTCTTGAAGACCAATTCAAACTCAGGGGTCACATGCTCCACCTCCTTCATTTGTTCTAATGGATTAATGCCGTGGTTGGCAAACTGCAGCTCGCAAGCCACATGCGGCTCTTTGGCCCCTTGAGTGTGGCTCTTCCACAAAATACCATGGCCTGGGCGAGTCTATTTTGAAGAAGTGGCATTAGAAGAAGTTTAAGTTTAAAAAATTTGGCTCTCAAAAGAAATTTCAATCGTTGGACTGTTGATATTTGGCTCTGTTGACTAATGAGTTTGCCGACCACTAGATTAATGGATTTTTTAATGGAAATGTAATTCACATTCCATACAACTCACCCTTTCAAAGTGTATAATTCAGCGGTTCTTAGTACATTCACAAGGTTGTGCAACCATCACCTCTTTCCAGTGCCAGAATATTTCTATCACTCCAACAGGAAACCCTGTACCTGTTAAGCAGTTACTCCCCATTTCCCTCTGTACCTGCCAACCAGTGATCTACTTTCTATCACTATGGATTTGCCAACTCTGGACATCCTATATAATAAAAGCCTAATATGCAAATTGTCCCCTCAGGCAGTTGTTCGACTGGGAGACCAGGAGTTCAACCACTTGCTATGACGTGCACTGACCACCAGGGAGTGGTGCAGAACATGGCAGGCATTGGCGATGTGCTGCAACCTCTTGCTGCCTACGTGGGGGTAGGGATGATGGGACAGAGTTGCGGTGAGAATGCAGGGTGTCCGCTGCTCACTCTCACTCTTCCTGCTACCCGCCCCCCCCCCCACCCCCCAGATGCCAGGGTTTGCATGCCAGGGAAGCCCCCGCACTCAGGTGCCAGGTGCCCGCAAGGAGCCCACCTCGCACCCGTGCAGCCTCTTCTGGGTGAGCCAGGCCACAGCCGCTGGGACCGCAGGGGCCGGTCAGTCTCCCCGTGGGTTCGCGCAGGAGCCAGTCTGCTAGGCTGGCCAGGAGAGAGCGCGCTGCCTGCCTGGCTTCTGTGCAGTTCTGCTGGGCAGCCCAGAGGCCCACGTTGTGCCCCGGCCTGTGGAGTCTGGCTGCGCTCACCACATCTCTGCATGGGGACTCGGGCGCCGTGACTCAGGCAGAGGGGACCCAGTGGCCCAGGTGCTGCCCAGGGTCCAGAGGTCAGCTGGGATCTGCCATTCCATGCCAGACGCTCACACTTCGATCACCGGCCAAGCCTAGGGACCGCACCCATGCACAAATTTTATGCACTGGGCCTCTAGTTTTATATAAGTGGGATCATACAATATGTGGGGTTTTGTGTCTGGTTTCTTTCACTTAGCATAATTACTTCAAGGTTGGCACTGTGTA
The DNA here is from genome assembly GCF_963455305.1 of Plecotus auritus. Lineage (NCBI taxonomy): Eukaryota > Metazoa > Chordata > Mammalia > Chiroptera > Vespertilionidae > Plecotus > Plecotus auritus. The sequence continues at coordinate 129,215,429 of NC_137784.1, forward strand.
TTTTTTAAATGTGGCTTGGAAGGTCTTAGGCAATGAGAATAATTACTAACATAAAGTTCACCTGGAGCCAGGTGCTCTGCTAAGCACTGCACTCATATAATACTAATAGCAATACCATGAGATAGATGGTATGGTTATCCCCATTTTTCAGATGAGAAAACCAAAGTACCGAGCAGTTAAGTGACTTGCCCCAGGGTGTAGTAGCACTGGACAGGATTGCTCCAAAGCCTGCACTCTCCCTGACAGCTGGGCTACCTCTCTTTAAGGGAGCAGGCTCCCTCACCACACTTATTCTCGGCCACTTCTCACATTTCTATGACCTACCTCAATCCTGGAAGTGTCTGCATTCGTGCCCTCTGTTTTGGTTATTCAGGATAAACCTACATTCAAGTCCTAAACCTCACTGGACCACATATTTTTCATCTGAGATATGGGTTACCACTCAGTTACTTTCAAGGCTGTAGGCAAATGTTCCTTATAGACCTCAGGAGACAGAGGAGTCACCATGCCAACCTTTCTGGGCAGTTATGATGAGGAGATATGTGTGAGGCACTGCGGGCCTGGAATGTGGAAGACACTGGGGAAACGGAGCCCTCATTATGATTACTACCCACCTGTACCACTGAGCTGCTTCTCCCCACTGCTCAAAAGAACAGCTTCCCATTTCTGTAGGTGTACATAGGCTACAGACCTGTCCTCAGAGCTTTCCGAACTAGTAAAATACACAGTGCACTAAAAACCCATCTGTAATTAGAACAGGGATGATTTCTTAACCACCATTTTAAACTCCTTGGATCCTAAAGTCTCTCTCAACTTGCCAGCATCTGGAGGGATTTCACAAATCATGCTTCAAGCCCTAACTGGTTTGGCTCAGTGGATAGAGCATTGGCCTGCGGACTGAAAGGTCCCAGGTTCGATTCTGGTCAAGGGCATGTACCTTGGTTGCGGGCACATCCCCAGATGGGGGGCGTGCAGGAGGCAGCTGATCGATGTTTCTCTCACATTGATGTTTCTAGCTCTCTATCCCTCGCCCTTCCTCTCTGTAAAATATCAATAAAATATATTTTATATATAGTGTATATAGTGCTTGAAAGCAAGGACTGTGGAATCAGACAAGCCTGGATGAAATCTTAGCTTTGCCACATGAGGGAAGTTATTTACCTCCATTTACTCATCTGTAAAATTGTTTCACCGGCCCTCGTCGGCGTGGCTCAGTAGAGTGTCGGCCCACGCACCGAAGTGTCTCGGGTTCCATTACTGGTCAAGGATACGTACCTGGGTTGCAAGTTCGATCCCCAGCCCCAGTCAGGGCGCATGCAGGAGGTAACCAACTGATGTGTCTCTAACATCACATCGATGTTTCTCTCTCTCTCTCTCTCTCCTCTCTGTCCCCCTCCCTCCCTCCTTTCCACTCTCTCTGAAAAAAAAACATGGAAAAAATATCCTCGACTGCTGAATGGAGTGGATCCAGAGACTCGAAGCATGGAACAGAGTGCAGAATCTCAGCTGGAACACAGGGGAGGGTGAGTGGGTGGGAGGTAATCAACCAAAGACCATATATATATATATATATATATATATATATATATATATATATATGTCCCATGGACACAGACAATAGGCCTGGGGTGGGAGCGGGCTGGAGGGGGTCAATGGGGGAAAAAGGGGAACATATGTAATACTTCCAACAATAAAGAATTATTTTAAAAAATATCAAGTGAGGATTAACCCAAAAATATTTCTTTAAAAAAATTTTATTGATTTCAGAGAGGAAGGGAGAGGGAGAGAGAGATAGAAACATCAATGATGAGAATCATTGATCGGCTGCCTCCTGCACATCCCTTACTGGGGATCGAGTCCACAACCCGGGCATGTGCCCTGACTGGGAATTGAACCATGACCTCCTGATTCATGGGTTGATGCTCAATCACTGAGCCATGCTGGCTGGGCCACACAAAACAATTTTAATGGTTTTATCAGTTTTCAGTTTCCTCCACCACCTCCTAAATCACCTAGCAGTGGTCAGCAAACTGCGGCTCACGAGCCGCAGTTTGCCGCTCTGTTGACTAATGAGTTTGACGACCACTGACCTAGTGTAACACATGATGGTGAAAAACTGAGACTTGATCATTTACATTCCTCACCTTCTCAATGTACGTAGCATGTTGAAAACTTTCAGAAGATAGCCTTTATTTTTTTTAAAATATATTTTATTGATTTTTTTTACAGAGAGGAAGGGAGAGGGATAGAGAGTTAAACATCGATGAGAGAGAAACCTCGATCAGCTGCCTCCTGCACACCCCCTACTGGGGATGTGCCTGCAACCAAGGTACATGCCCTTGACCGGAATCGAACCTGGAACCTTTCAGTCCACAGGCTGACGCTCTATCCACTGAGCCAAACCGGTTAGGGCTCAGAAGACAGCCTTTAAAAGAGTATCATTTTTCTAACTTTTTTGTGCTTCCACACTCAAATTTTCCACATCATTAGATGCAAGTCAATTAAATGATTATACTTTTTTCCCCACAAATGCATTATACAGAAAATTAAATTTTTAACCTCAAAAAGAAATAGAAAACTCTACAACCCTGTAACTTTGTTTTTCTTCAAGGCACTAACAATATGCCATATAGACTGTCATGTTTGTACTTGTTTTCACCCCCCACCAGAATATCAGCTCCATGAGGACAGTCCAGTTATGTTCACTGCACTACCAGTGTCTAGAACAGAACCTGGCACCTTTTTCCCATGTTGTACCAACTCCAGGAGAATTGCTCAGATGAGAAACATTTCTGCATCTTTTGCAAAACTATTTTGTCTAGCACTGTCTACTGTTTTCCAGTGCTCCTTATATGTAACATAAATCCCACAAGAAGTCAGTACTAAGACAAACTTATTTTTGCTCAGCTCATTTGTTTTTCATTAGTTGAATTTGCCTTGGTTGTCAGGAAGCTCAGAGCACAATTCTGTACTCAACTGCAGTGTTTTTTTAAAACCCTTTTTTTGATGTGGGGATGGGATATAAATAATTGTGAGAAGATTCTGCCAGTACAAGTGTGAGACCCTATTTTTAACCACAGACAACTTATTCTAAGACACTTCTCAAACTTGAGTGCAAATTACCCGGGGATCCAGGTAAAGTGAAGAATCTGACTCATAGGCAGGGGTCTCCAGATGCTGCATTCCTAACAAGTCCCGGGTGATGGAGCGCGGGCCCTGGCCAACACTTTGAATAGCCAGGATCTAAGAAACTTACTGCCTTGATTCGGCAGAATTTCTCTCTCCCCATCTTTGGCAAAATATCATTAATGGTTCAAAAACTGGGGAGGTCACCAGAGGCACCTGGGGAGCTGGTTAGACCTACACGTCCCCGTCTCTGCAGAGATCCTGAAAAGTGGGGTAGGAATGCGCCCAAGAAGCTCACCAGGTGTTTCTGTCGCAGGTGGCCTAGAAACACATTTCGGGAAGCCCCGCTGGAGGGAATGAGTGCTCTCTTCAAGGTTTCCCAAAGGCAATCTCCTGAGGACAGCTGTTGTCACCGGTGGTGACACCTTGTTCAGGATTTTAAGGGGTACTATCCTGCTGTTTCCAGCCCAGCACCAGAAGGGGTCCCGCTGCCTCCTTTCCGGCCACGTGGATCGCAGCAGGGTCAGCCCCCAGTGGGCTTGGGGCTCGCACCCCCGCCCCACCGCCTGCCGACTGTGTCCCGCGCAGGCCCTTGGGGCGGGCACCGGGCCGCTCATGCGCACCACTGGGCCGCAAGGGCGTCGAGCCCCCGCCCCACGGGTCCCAGGGGGGTGGTCCCCGCGTGCACCCGCTCGCCTTACCTCTCTGGACCAGAGTGTCCAAGGAGAAAGCGAGGCAGATGAGAAACGCCGAGGGCCAGGCCACCATTGCTGGGAGCGGACAGAGGGGACCCAGAGGAGAACAGTTTGCGCGAGAGCACCCGAGGAGTAGGTCCAGATGGAGTGGGGAAAGGGGAGGAGCAGCAGGAGGAGGAGCCTTGCCACCACCGCAGGACCCGCCCAGAGCTAGAGCGTGCAGCGCGCTCCGGGAGTGCCGAAAGGGGCGCGCACGAGCGCTGACGCCAGGTGCGCGCCCTGCTTGGGTGAGAGGGGGGTGGTAGGGTTTGCGACAGAGGCGCTAGCGGCAGGGGGAGCCTGCAGTTTCGGGGGCGGGGCTGGCGCGCCAGGGGCGGATCCAGAGGACACCCCGCGGGTGAGGTTGTCTGGGTTGGGTGCGGGGCCAGCATCGGCGAGCTGCCTGCAGGCCCTTCCCACCCGGGTCCTGGAGATGGAAGTCTCCGAGGTGGACCCTGCGGGCCCTGAGCAGTGAGTCAACAGTAGTGAAGGAGCCAGAGGCGTGGGAGTCGAGTGTGAGGTGAATTACACGCAGTGCGCCACACTCCGGGCTGTAGCGGGACCTAGGGCGGCGTGCTTGCCCAGTGCGGTCTGCCAGACTGGTGACCCTTGGACAGAGCTCTAACCCTTCTGACCTTGGTGTCCTCAGGGTAAAAGGCTCTTCCCTAGAGGCCCCTCCAGCTGCGGCTCCAGGATGGCACCCGCGCTTTTGCCTCAGTCGTTGTGGCCGACCTTAGTTTTTCAGAGCCGCTGGCTGCCCGCCCACTCGCTAATGCCTGCAGGAAACTGTAGTGGAACCCCGTCTAGAGATTAACAAAAAGGGCTGTTTTCGTGTCTGGCGGCGGTTGGCAAACAGCGATACGTCTGGAGGAAACTAGCCCGAGGTCAGGGCGCCAGGGCAGGCCAGAGGGAAGGGGTGGGGGTGGACTGAACTGGAGCGCCACGGGCCCCGGGGACTAGGGGGTAGGCACAGGGTTAGCTCTCCGGAGACTTTGATGAATGCGCCGAAAGCGAAAGTTCATATCTGCAGAGTCTCTCTATAAACGTGCTCACTAATAGACAAACGCGCTGCAGTCCTTTCCCATGAACCCCCGCAAACGAAGTCCTTGTCCTGGACCGGGCAAAATCAGACTCTGGCACTGCCCTGAAGAGCCAAATGCCCATTCCAGCCTTTGACGTGAACGCCCTCAAGAAGGGCTCCAGCTGCAGCCAGCTTTCAAGGACCAAGAGAAAGCACCGCTGCTGTCCTGAGTGGCAGAGCAGGGGCGTCGAGCCTGTCCCTACCATTATTCGACAAGGGCTGCGTTTGGCCACATTGTCCTTAAAGGGCAGCTACTACCACGTCCACCCAGTGTCCCTTCGCAGACTTCCTGTGCCCCACACCGCCGGGCCCACCCCTCCAAAGACCCCCCCCCCACACACACACACACACACACCAGTGTCTTCCATCAATCACCCTCTGAGCCATAGTGGGGAGTAAGGGTCTCCTTGAAATGGAGCCTGTGACTTCCATCCATTGCCCTGAATCCTGGGGCTTGAAAAATAAAACGTAAGGAGTAAGTGGTGTTTGGATTTCCAGGGCAGTGCTTACTTATTCTGTGTCACACTACCAGCAGAAATAGCTAGTTATTGAACACATACTACATGCATGGTATATTCTAGGTATTTTGCCCTTATTTTTTATTCCTCACAACTTCATGTAACACCTCAATGATTAATGAGGGGAAAGAAGCAAAATGAAGGTTCCTTGAGGTTGAGGAGTAAATCAGCTCCATTTCCTTAGTGTCCTTAGGCACAAGGGGATCACTAGGAAGCCCAGTGGGTGAATGGCTAAGAACATGTGCTTTAGAGTCAGGCAGAGATGAAATCCTGGCTGGGCTCAATAGGTTGTGTTAAGGATTAATTGACATAGTGGAAAGTCAGTGGCCTACACTGTGGAGGTGAGGAAAATGCAGCCTGAGTTGAGGCCATCTCAGTCAACATGCCCTGGACAGTCACACCCACCAGGAGCTCTAACTGGTACATGTGTAATGCAGACACCTAAATCCCCACCAGCTGAACACTGGTTATGGTGTCATACACAGTAAAACTATCTTCTAGCTCAGGGGTAATTAGCCCACTGGCCAAATCCAGCCCACCTGTCTCTCTGCATGGCCTGCAGTCTAAGAGTGTTTTTGTATTTTTAAATGCTTGAAAAACAAATCAAAAGAAGATTATTTTGTGACATGGGAGAGTTAGTTATATGATATTCAAATATCAGGGCCCATGAAGTTTGTGGGCACATAGCCACACCATTAATTTCTGTATTGTTGATGGCTATCTCTGTGCTGGCACAGCAGAGTTCAGTTATTGTGACGGGGATCATGGAGCCCACAAAGCCTACAATAGTTACTACCTAGCCTTTTACAGAGAAGTTTGCTGGCCTCTGTTCTACCAGCTTGAACTCTGACAAGGATGAATATTTTTAAAATATTTTTTATTGAATGTTTTAGAGAGAGAGGAGAGGAGAGGAAAAGAGAAACATGGATGTGATCAATTGGTTGTCTCCTGCACACCCCCTGCCGGGTATCAAGCCTACAACCCGGACATGTGCCCTGTCTAGGAATCAAACCGGCAACCTTTTGGTGCACAAGGAGAATGCCCAACCATTTAGCCACACCAGCCAGGGGTGACAAGGATGAATATTAACAGATGACGGTGCTAGACCTAAACAGTGTGCTCCACCAGAACACAGGATGACACAGAAATAAGAACCAACAGAAAAGGGTAATGTTGCCCAGCTGGCGTAGGTCAGTGGTTGAGTGTCGACCTATGAACCAGGAGGTCACGATTCGGGTTTGGGGGACATGCCTGGATTGCAGGCTCAATCCCCAGTGTGAGGTGTGAAGGAGGTAGCCAATCAATAATTCTCTCTTATCATTGATGTTTCTGTCTCTCTCTCCCCCTCTCCTCTCCTCTCTGAAGTCAATAAAAATACTTTTTTAAAAAGAAAAGGGTAATGTTTACCATGTGCCAAAAGACACCCACTCAAAAAAATGTAATTAATCAAAATAATGAAAATGTCTGAGTTCCGTTATCCTACCAGATAACTCTCCCTATGTACTTAGTAAAATGACTCATCTGGGCCCAGGCTAGTCTCTAAGTCTCATGTAAATTAGGTTAGTGTGAGTCTGAAAAGGCTGATGACATCTAGGTCCCGAGTCTGCCAGGCTGAAAACCAGCCTAGAACTTGGTAATCCTGTCAGTCAGATAGTGGTTATCCTGCTGAATTGAAATAGAACATGGAGTTGATTTACAAACAGGAAATTCTACACTTAGAAACTCTGATTCTGTGCCTGCCCCTGGACACACACACACACACACATACACTCCCCACTGCCCCTGAACATGGGAGCTGGGGCCAACTCCTGGCCCAGCCGGCCTTGTCCCCACCCTCTTGCAACTCCTTACACCTTCCTGAACTTCTCACATCCTAAAAATTGTCACCAATTGGAAAACCATTTGGTCTGACAAGCTCCTCTCCTAAAAAGCCCTATTTTCCTCAGCTCTGACAGAGAAGTATGCCATAGACAAATGGCCATCAGGGGAGTTGAGTCTGAGAGTACAAAAGAGGCAAAGATGGAGCTGGGAGGACTTCTGAGGGCTAGCCTGGTATTCCACCATTTCCCAACCTCTGCCCCCACCCTCATTACACACCATAGTCTTGGGAAGAGTGCTCTAAATTCCAAAACAGCTATATCTCACTATCACTAGTGCAGAGTTCCAGTCTAGATCACAAGTGCCACAGACCCTTCCTTGCAAAGTCCCCCAAGGGGGCCTCCTTCACCCATGGCCAAAATCACTACCACCAGTGGTGAGGGCCTGGGGTGGGGTATGGGGGTGGGTGGAGGGGGTTGATGGGGAAAAGGGGGGGGGACATATGTAATATTTTCAATAATAAAGATTTAAAAATAAAAACAAAATCACTAGTAGCATCTGGCCACCAGGCCACTGGAAAGGCCTTGCCACCGCCGCCTCCACCACCACCACTGTGGAGTGGGAGGGGCCACTAGAGAGCACCACTGTCCATGTCAGGAGTGCCATTTCCTGCTAACCTCCACTCCCATTGATCCTTGGGGGGCCAGAATGGAGAAGGAGGGCAGTGACAAAGGCTGAGGGGACCCAAGGCAGCTCAGCTTGTGCTCATGGTTTCAACAGCCCTTCCATCTGCTTCCTCTTTTCTGGCACAGCCTTTAGTTAATCCCTCTTAACCAAACTAGTTTGTGGGGCCCTGCACCATAGGGGTGGGAAAGGGAGCAACGCCTCCCCTACCCCCTGAACTCCCCACTGTGCAGGCCAATTAAGAGACAAAGACTTCGTGCATTTCAATGGGAATTACAGAGGCTAGCTAGCAGAGGGGAGGGGGAGCACGAAGAGCTACAAAAGTTCCCCAAATGCCTGACATCACACATCAGGTCTTTACCAGTCCCAGGCGAAAGAAGAAAAATGAGGTTGTTGTTGCAAGTTTTTCCCCATAAAGCTAGAGTACTGACCTTTATTCTGAAATCATAGGCTTTTTAGTATACAAAAGTCCTTTATTTCATGAAAAGATGGTAGTGTTTTGTTTAATGTGCTTACTTTGCAAAATAGGAAGTTGGCAACCCTACCCATCCCCAAATTTAAAAAAAGAAAGAAGGAAAGAAAGAAAGAAGGAAAGAAAGAAAGAAAGAAAGAAAGAAAGAAAGAAAGAAAGAAAGGAGAAAGAAAGAAAGAAAGAAAGAAAGAAAGAAAGAAAGAAAGAAAGAAAGAAAGAAAGACATCTACTTGCTAGTAAAATTCACAAGTCTGGGAATCACTGCCTATACCAGCATATTCAGCCCACCCAGGACCCTGAAACTTTTTTTTAACACACCACACCCCATATGTAAACAAAAGCCCTGAAAATGGATTCTAAAACAATATTCTCTTTCATAGTTTTTAATTGTAAGCAAATTATATCTCAGTCTTCTACGCCTCTCCACAGAGTTCTTGGATTTTATGATAAGGCAAGGTCAGGCAGAGCCTTGAATGCCATGCTAATGAGCAAAGATTTGATTCTGAGAACAAAGGGAAGCCACTACAGGGTTTTAACCATTAAACAGCAGAGTGGCTATAGGAGTGGTTACTGGCATCATCTAGGGGGGAGAGGCTGGGATCTGTGGGGCTGAAGAGAAGAGTTTATTTAGATTCAGAGTACATATGTGGTAGAGGAAGCAGTGTCCATGAAAGAAGGGGATAAGTATGTGGGCCTGGACCAGTTTTCAGGACAGGGAGGAAAGTTAGTCCCAGGTGCCCTGTGGGGAGAAGACAGATGACAAGCAATTATAATCCATGTGATACAGGCAATTAGAGAGGGGAGCACAGGGCACTGTGGGGCCCATCCCAGTTGGATGACAAGGGTTGAGCTGATTTAAGGAAAAGTAATAATTCACCATGCAGATAGGTGTGTGTGTGGTAGTGGGGGGGGGAGGGGGCGGGGGGGAGTGGGGGGTGGAAAACCGATGAAGGAAAGGCCCAGAAATGAGAAAGCTCAAAACATATGAAATATGAGTCAGCTATATCTGGGTCATGTAGGACTCACTGAGCAAGTGAAGTTTGGACTCTATCCAAAGGCAACTGGGAACCTCGAAGAGTTTTCAGTGGGGCCGGGGTGAGACTGCAGAGTGACAAGATCAGATTGACATTTCATGGATCCATTTCTTTTTTAAAAATATATTTTTTTATTGATTTCAGAGAGGAAGGGAAGGAGAGAGAGAGATAGAAACATCAATGATGAGAGAGAATCATTGATCAGCTGCCTCCTGCACATCCCTTACTGGGGATCGAGCCCACAACCCGGGCATATGCCCTTACCGGGAATTGAACTGTGACCTCCTGGTTCATAGATCAACACTCAAGCACTGAGCCATGCCGGCCGGGCTCATGGACCATTTCTTTACTGAGACTCAGGGGTCTCTTGTACAAAATCCAGCATCTCCCTTAGAAAATGCTGCTCTAGGTGACAGAGCCATTGAAGAATAAAAAGCTGGGGAAAGTAGAGAGGGGATCTTGATGGAGCATAGAGGCAGGGAGAAGAGTGAGGAGGCTGGGGCAAGAGTTCCAGGAGTGCTTAGCCAGGCTTAGGCAGAGCAGGGAACTGGGATGTAAATTCTCAGGCTCTGCTGGATGCCTGGATACAACCCAGTGTGGCTGGTCAGGAGCTGAAGCTTCACAGAAAGAGGTGACTTCGATCTCTCTGGAAGTCACCTCTTCAGAATCCTTCCTCCCCAATCATACCTGTTGCAACTTCGTGTCATAAAATTGCTCAACCCCAGCTCACCCCCCCAAAGGGATCCTTTGACCAGAGCATTTTGTAATCCAGTGCCACAGATTCCCATTAGATACTAATCATCTCATCCTTTTTATTTCTGTTAGAATTCCCGTTTGGGGGTTTCAGTTCTTTTCTTTTCATTTTATTTTATTTTTTAATTTAAATTCTATATTGTTGAAAGTATTACATATGTCTCCTTTTTTCCCCCATTGACCTCTCCCCGGCTGCTCCTGCCCCCCATGAGTTTTTTCTTAATACACCAAGGACCATACAACAGTGATGATAATGGCAATGGTGGTCATGGTGACAAGAATACTGAGGAAAAGAAGACGGGTACAAAATGCCAGTGGGTCAGGACTTGGTTTCAAGGCTCATTATCATGAGGAGTCCTCTTTTCTGGAAATCTAAATGCAGAACACCCACCCATCTTCTGGAAGCCTGTGTGCCAAGTCAAGCAGGGCAAAACCTCATACCTGCATGTTTTCCTAATGCAAGAGACTGTTCTGTACATTTCTTTTTAGTGCTCAGTCGAATTAATATGAAATTTGCATAAGCACTTGGCAAGAAATAATTTATGTCTCTGTAATACTTCCGAGGCAGCATTTTCCACTCTGAATCCTGACCTCCGCAGGAACAGGACTTAACATTTGCCTACCAAATGTGAAGATGTAAGGAACTTATTTAACTTAAGTAGTGAAGTCTACCTGAAGCACTTGGGAGATACAACCCACAGAAACCAATATTTGGCCTCTTTATGTCTTTTCCTATAATGGAAGCAGCCCAAGAAACCCCTCAGAAGAAATTACAGGACACAAATGTGGAAAGCAGCATCAGATTACCTCCTGCTGGTTTTCAATGGGCATTGCCACTTATTTGGGGCACCAAATACATCAAACACCCTCCTGCACACAGACAGACACATGCATGCATGCGCATACACACACACACACCCATAAGGTACTGGTGGACGTGAATTTGGATATTACAGTAGCCAAATACCAGTCCATCCAACAAGACCATTCTATTCCATTAACTCCTATGCAAATGTCAAACCTCTGTTTGACAGCAGACTTTTATCACCAGGCATGGGTAACCTGAGGAAGAGAAAAATCGGAGCAGTATGGATCTGCCACTAACTGATTTGTAAATTTGAACAAAACTTGATTACCATGTATTAAATACCTAGCAATTCAACTCATTCAAGACTTCTCAAAGAACTCCCCTCTTTCCACCCCCACTAAGGACACCCCAACACAAGTGACCACCTGAGACTACTGCAAGAAAATGGAGCGTCTTAACTGGGATCCTTACTTCCCTTTCTCTGTCTACTCTTCACACTAGAGGGATCTGAAAGTGTTCAGTCAGATCACAGCCCTGCCCTGCTCAAGCTTCTTCCCATTGTTCCTGGGACCTGCTGTAAACTCCTGAGCTCAGCATCCAAGACCTTGCAGGACTTGGCCTCAGATGACATCTTCAACCATCTCCCTCCCACCACTCCTGGCCCCAGCATCCATCCTCATTGGAGCACTTGCTGGGCCCCAAACCTCTGTGCTTCTTCCTTTCTCTGTGTTTTTGCTCACACTGTACCTTCTGCCAGGTTCTTTCGTCTCACTCTAACTCTCTCCCTGGGCCATCTCATTCATACCCACATGCAGATCACACCCACCTTTACCTCTCCAGCCATGCTTCTTCTGTGAAACTAGATATCTACATTCAAGTGGCTGTTCTGCATTGTCTAATGGCTTTTTCAGAGGCATTACAATGTCCAAAACAGAATTATCCATCCTTGTCACCCTGCCACTCCCCCACATGGTCCCCACAAGTAAATGGCACCACGGATTTCCCAGTTGCTGGGTCCACAAACCTAGGAGACAGCCTTGACTCCTCTCCTGGTCTAATCCACTCCATTATCAAGTCCAAAAAACTCTGCCTTCCACACAGCCTTGGATGGCTCTGGCTGGTTTGGCTCAGTTGGTTGAGTGTTGTCCTGTGCACTGAAAGACTGAGACCGGTCAGGGCACATGTCCAGATTGCAGGCTCGATCCACCCCCAGTCTGGGATACATATGGGAGACAGCTGATGAATGTTTCTCTTCTCTCTCTCTCTCTCTCTCTCCCTCTCCCTCTCTCTCTCTCAAATCAATAAAAACATATTTTTAAACAGCCTTGGATGTAGGCAACCCATCTCTGCCCTGAATAACTGTGTCGCTGCCTCCAGCCCATTCTCCACCCAGCAGCCAGAGGGAGCCTCTTAAAAATAAATCAGATCATGTTGTTCCCTTGCTTAAAATCCATAAATCTCATGTTAAAGACTCTTCATCTCACTTAGAGCAAATCCAAATGCCTGACTAAATGACCTTCCTTCTCTTTTCCACCTGGCTGGCTTTGGTTTATCCCCCAGGCCTTACTAGAACACACTGCCCTCCCTATCCCCCCCTGCAGCCACAGAAGTGTGAGGGGCCCGTTCTTTCTACTCCTATGATCTCTGTGCTTGACTCTCCCTTAGAACTGGGCCTGCTACTTTGAAAATTGTTGTCTCCTCTCACTGATCCCCTGGTTCTCAGCCCTGGTGACATAATAGAAGCTTTTTTAAAATTGTTATAAATTGAGATAAAATTCACATAACATAAAACTCACCCCCTTTTTTTTTTTCAGAGATAGTGGAAGGGAGGGGAGAAACAGAGAGAGAGAAACATCAATGTGAGAGAGACATATCAATTGGTTGGCAAGATACATGCCCTTGACTAGAATTGAACCCACAACCCTTCAGTCCATAGGCTGATGCTCTATCCACTGAGGCAAACTGGCTAGGGCAAAATCCACCCTTTTAAAGTGTATAATCCTATATAATAAAAGGCTAATATGAAAATAGACCAAACAGTGGAACAACTGGTCTCTATGATGTGCACTGACCACCAGGGGGGCGCGTGCGGAACATGGCAGGTGTTGGCAGCAAGCAGCAGAGGATGCAACATGGCGGGCATTGGCCAGGGTGGGATGGTGGAGTAGGTGAGCAGGGGTGCCAGACCAAGGTGGGATGCCAGTTGCTGTCATCAGGGTGAGCCTCTGATGGTTACTGAAAATTCTTTGCTCCCACACTCCATGGTCCGCTCTGGCACTCGCACCTGCTGCTGGCGCCGATCGCCCCTCAGGGCTTCTCCACCTCCTCCTGCTCCTGAGGGGCAATTGGAGCTGGCAGCCACCTCTCCCACCCACTGCTGGCGCCGGCCCCAATCACTCCTGGCCATCAGCAGGTGGGAGCAGCAGCAGCAGGCAGGAGCGGGGCTGCCGACAGACAGGGGACCAGGGACCGCGGGGGGCGCAGAGGATGGGCCAAGACCAGCCCTTGTGCCTAATGCAGCCTCGCAGATCACAGTTCCTTTCAAGGTGCATGAATTTGTGCACTGGGCCCCTAGTTTAAAATAAATAAATAAATAAATAAATAAATAAATAAATAAATAAATAAAGTGTACAATTTAGAGGTATTCAATACATTCAGCATTGCATAACCATCACCTCTGTTTACTTCCAGATTGTTTCCATCACCCCATACCCATTAGTAGGCATTCCCTATTTCTCCTCCCCAGCCCCTGGCAACCACAAATCAGCTTTATGTCTCTATGGATTTCCCTATTCTAGACATTTCATACAAATAAATCATATACTATGTGCCATTTTGTGTCTGGCTTCTTCCACTTAGCATAATGTTTTCAAGGCTTATCCATGTTGTAGCATGATCTTGGTTGCTTTTTATGGCTAAATAATATTCCATTGTATGGATACACCACATTTTATCCATTCATCAATAGATGGACATTTGGATTGTTTCCAGTTTGGGGCTATTATGATTAATGCTGCTATGAACATGCATGTAAAAGTTTTTGTGTGAACATATATTTTCCTTTCTGCTACCCATTAGCACAATGGGTATCCTGGTATCCAAATGCTAATGACCCTAAGCCAGCCGTGGGCAAACTACAGCCTGCGGGCTGGATCTGGCCCACTCGGCTGTTCTATCCGGCCCGTGGAGCCGAAAGAGCGGAGGGTTCTCTTGCTCTCCCCTCCGCTCCTTTACTTTGAATTTATATTAGTTCACACAAACACTCCATCCATGCTTTTGTTCCGGCCCTCCGGTCTAGTTTAAGAACCCATTGTGGCCCTCGAGTCAAAAAGTTTGCCCACCCCTGCCCTAAGCCCAAGGTCACCATGTACCTCTTTCTCGAAACCTTTGAAAGTCAGATATTATTTGTCTATTTAATGAGGTATCCTCTGTTACTATCTTGGGTGGGCATTTCCCATCTTTTACTATTTTTCACATATACCCTGATGTTGATTTTATCTAGATGGAAAGTTTCTGGAAGCCAGGGACACCTCTTACTTTGTGTTTCTCTCCACAGTGCATATAATTGATATGAAACGAATTTTGGTCAAGTTGGTTGGGTGAAAAGGAGGGGCACATCTAAATATTGAGTCCCTCCTTCCTCTGCACCTTCACTCTTTCCATAAGACTCTCAGGGAGAGAGGAGCCGGCATTGAGCACAGAGCATAGGGAGGTCAGTAACCTTCCCTTTGTCATCTGTGGGAATTTTCCTTTGGAAACTCTGACCTTTGAATTTTTCCGAGACTATCTTTCTGTGGTGAAAAATTGTTAAAGAACTGAGTGAGCCCAGCGGACCTGGCTCAGTGGTTGTGCGGCGACCTCTGAACCAGGAGGTCACAGTTCAATTCCCGGTCAGGGCACATGCCTGGGTTGCGGGCTCGATCCCCAGTGAGGGGCGTGCAGGAGGCAGCCAGTCCATGATTCTCTCTCATCACTGATGTTTCTATCTTTCTCTCCCTCTCCCTTCCTCACTGAAATCAATAAAAATATTTTTTTAAAAAAAGAACTGAATGAAAGTACCTCACTCAGGGATCTCCTCACTGTGTCTTCTGAGACTTCCTTCTTGCTGTCACCACTGTCTTTTCCCTGGTTCCAGTTGTCCCCATCTCACATCAGGATAATTGGACCAGCTGCTCCCTGGTCCCATTGCCTCCAGCACTGCACCCACGAACCCAAGCTTTATAGGCAGTTGGGTGGCTCTCCTGAAACAGATTTCCTCCGTTGACTTCCGAGCTTACAAATGGCAAGTTGTCTCCAAGCTCCTGAGCGTGGGATTCCAGGCACCCCCACCATCTGACCCTGAGGCTCAGACCCTGTCATAATTCCTATGACACTTCGTTTTATTTGTTTGTTTGTTTTTTAATCCTCACCCAAGGGTATTTTTCCATTGATTTTTAGAATGAAAGAGAGAAACATTGATGTGAGAGAAACACATTAATCGGTTGCCTCCTGCAAGAGCCCTGACCAGGACCTGGGCTGGGGAGGAACCTGCAAGTGAGGTACATGCCCTTGCCTAGAATCAAACCTGGGACCGTTTAGTCCGCAGGCCAACACTCTATCCACTGAGCCAAACCGGCTAGGGCTGGCACACTTTATTTACAAAATGAAGTGGGAATATGGATGTCTCTGGGTTCAGTCCAGGCCATCCCCTTTCCTGGAATGTCTGACCACTCACAACCAATCCTGAAAGATTCACCTCCTCTGCAAGCACTGTCTCCTCAGCACTCCTCCCACCTGGGAGCTTTGTCCCAGTATGAAGCCAATAAATACTCTCTAAAGAAAGCAATAGGCCACAATGAGATCCCACTTCATTCCCACTAGGGAGGCTATAATAAAAAAGGCAGATAAAGTGTTGATGGGAATATGGATGAATTTAAACCCTCAAAGATTGCAGCTGGGAACGCTGTCTTTGTTCGAACTACTACAACAGTGCCATAGACTGGGTGGCTTGCAAAAATACATTAACACATGCCCTAGCCCAGGGGTGGGCAAACTTTTTGACTCGAGGGCCACAATGGGTTCTTAAACTGGACCGGAGGGCCGGAACAAAAGCATGGATGGAGTGTTTGTGTGAACTAATATAAATTCAAAGTAAAGGAGCGGAGGGGAGAGCAAGAGAACCCTCCGCTCTTTCGGCTCCGCGGGCCGGATAGAACAGCCGAACAGGCCAGATCCAGCCCGCGGGCCATAGTTTGCCCACGGCTGCCCTAGACGGTTTGGCTTTGTGGATAGAGCATTGGCCTGTGAACTGAAAGGTCCCAGGTTCGATTCCGGTCAAGGGCACATGCCCAGGTTGTGGGCTTGACCCCCAGTGGGGGACTTGTAGGAGGCAGTTGATGCATGATTCTCTCTCATCATGGATGTTTCTATCTTTCTCTCCCTCTTCTTTCCTCTCTGAAATCAATTATATATATTAAAAATACATTAGCACACATGGAAAGCACACAAAATAGTAGGTGGGAAGGGAAGGAGGCACAATATGGAAATCATCTGGGTTATGTATACTTCCTGAATCACAACAGAAATATTTTTACATATTTTTTCCTTATACCCTCTCAAAAAGCCTTGTTCTGCTGTATAAGGAGGGAGGTGACAGTCCTCCTGTCTCCTGGTCAGCCCACAGTTCCAGGATGCATACTCTATTCTGGCTACCAGTAACCTCTCTGAGAGGCATTAATTAACAAGCTGAACTTGTTCTAGGAACAACCGATCCGGATGTCAAAGGGAACTCAGGATTTTCATACAAGGAATAATCTTGGGAAGTGTTTAGGCAAGAGAAAATGATGACTTTAAAGGGTTAAAGGGGGAAGGGTGATGAAGGAGAATCCTGTAGGGTATTTATGGGGTATTTGAACTGTTGTGAGTGGCCTCAATTTGTGGAAACAAAGATAAATGGGAGAAGTTATGGGATGATGGAACTTTCTAAGAGGCAGAACAACCTCAAGATGGAAGAGCTGGCTGGTCTCTTGGGGATGCTTAGGCCTGGTTCTCTAGTCCTTCTTTGATGTTCCTTTCATCTTGGAGACCTTATGACACACTGACCTCCCCCACCAGGTTTTGGCCAGGACAATAGTGAAAGGCTGGTTTCCAAAACTGTTAGAGCAAAGCAAACAGAGGGTTTGGCAGGTCCTCTGTTTAGTCTAAGCCCAATTTGAGACACACCTTTGAGGCTTTGCCACATCCTGCCTGTGGCCAAGTTGAATGGACACAGATTTTTCTGCCCACCTTTCCATTCTTACCCTATGATGCTGAGCTGAGAAAGTGAGGCTGTGAGAGAGCTTCTGCCAGGAGCTTTTGTATTTAGAAGCAAGATGAATGGATGAATAGGAAAAGCAAACATATTGGAAAAAAAGTCTTGGGATTCTATGTAGATGAAGGCCAGGGTCTAGCTGCTGAATTGGGGCCCATCACATCCTTTCTAAAGTACACAATGCTCTTTCATCTCTTAAAAATGAAATTCTGACATTTAAGTGTGATCCATGCCTTTACAGAGTTCTTCATTGAGATGGATGATGAAAGGTGGTACATGGGAGGCTTTCCCAGCTCAGCCCAATAGTGCAGAAGGCTCCTTCCTTCAATATTATCTGGTTCAGCAGCCCCTAATATAAAGATGAAGAAACTAAGGTCCAAAGAGGGAAAGCCACTTGTCCAAGGTCACACAGCATCAATGATGTAAAACAGGCCTCCTGCTTTCCCGTGGAGTTGTTGGTAGTGCAGCTTCCTGGACCGTGGCTGTTTAGTGGCTCCCTGGGGGCCACTCCTGCTGCCTGGTCCTCTAAGAAGGCCTTTCATTTGTGTCAGATTCTTCTGCCAAGTTCGAATCAAGCAGAGTGGTTTTTAACCACCAGCAGGGTTTTCACTTGTAAACCACAGGAGGGACCAGCTACTGACCAAACACAGGGATAACTTGACTCTCTCCAATGGAGCCCAGCATTTGAAGGGGTGATAATTGTTGATTTAAATGTTAGTAAGTTGTCCTAACCGGTTTGGCTCAGTGGATAGAGCGTCGGCCTGTGGACTGAAGGGTCCCAGGTTCGATTCCGGTCAAGGGCATGTACCTTGGTTGTGGGCACATCCCCAGTAGGGGGTTTGCAGGAGGCAGCTCATTGATGTTTCTCTCTCACCAATGTTTCTAATTCTCTATCCCTCTCCCTTCCTCTCTGTAAAAAAATCAATAAAATACTTTAAAAAATAAATATATGTTAGTAAGTTAATGCTTGTAATTTGCAAGCATTAATTTACAGGTGATGCTGTTTCTCTTAGTGCCATTTCTTGTGGGCTCTTTGGAAGTGCAAACAATATTACCCTTATTAGAGGATTTGTGCTTATTTTCAGTTTGGCTTGCCATCTGGTAAGAGAAGAAGAGAGATTTGGAGAGTGTTCTGAGACTAATTCTGCTCTGCCCATTGACGAGCCTATCCTGTGCAATGTTCCATTTGCAGTCCATGAATCAAGTGCTATTCATGGGCACAGAACAGAACAAACCAACCCAAATCATTTAGCTTGCTTCACAGTCTCTCAATCCCACTACCCCCTTTAAATGCATAAGCTCAAGGCCTGTCTCAAAGGCAAATATTGTACAAATGAAGAAATTGTCACAGAGTGTACTTGAAAAGAATTCAACTGATGTCGAACTACCCTGACCTGTAGGTGGCATGTCTTCAAAGAGATTCACTTGAATGGATTTAAGTTGAGGACCAGTCATTAACAAAATAGCTGTTTGTGCATTACATGTGGAAACATTCTCACTATATAGGGCATCGGTGGAGCAGCACTTTCACACATTGATTTTAGATTTTGGCCTAAGAGGTCTGAAGGCAAAAACCTCTAGCCTAAAGTGATGATTAGAAGATAAAAAAAAAAAAAAAAAAAAAAAAAAAAAAAAAAAAAAAAAAAAAAACAAAGTCAGCTCTAGTTAACCACCTCCTACATACATCAGAAATCTGTTTAGGAGGTCATTTCATGGCTCAGAAGGGGAGCTGAAATTTAAACTGTGAATTTTTAAAAAATATTTTTTATTGATTTCAGAGACAGAGAGAGAGAGAGAGAGAGAGAGAGAGAGAGAGAGAGAGAAACATCAATGATGAGAGAGAATCATTGATTGGCTGCCTCCTGCACGCCCCCCATAGGGGATCGAGCCTGCAACCTGGACATGTGCCATGACCGGGAATTGAACCATGACCTCCTGATTCATAGGTCCATGCCCAACCACTAAGCCACGCCAATTGCATATATGAAGGCTGGAAAGTGCCAAGATACATCAGCAAAGAAAAGCAGGTGATCTACAAACAAGAATCAGGGAATGTGGATCTATAGTCAACTCTAGATCCACCAGGTGGCTGCTCCCCCTCCACCTGAGAGCATGGGAATTGGGGTCATTGTGACACAGACCAGCAGAAAGAGAACCCTTAGGGGATCTGAAGCCTTTCTCATTACCATTTAAGGGGGAAGGTTTGGGTTGGTCAATGGAAATTTCAGATCCACAGGCAGACATTTGCCACCTCCATTCCTATGGGAGGCTGACCTACAAATATATCTGAATCCTAATTCTGAGAACCCGTGAATGTTACCTTATATGGCAAAAGAGATGTTGCAGATGTGATTTAGTTAAGGATCCTGAAATGGGGAGATTATCTTGTTTTTCTTTTCTTTCTTTATTTTTTTGGGGGGAAGATTATCTTGGATTATCCAGCTGGGCTCTAAATATAATCACAAATGTCCTCATAAGAGGGAAGCAGAGGATCATTGCCCACAGAGGCAACGTGACCACTGAATCAAGATGCTTTGCTGCTGGCTTTGAAGATGGAAGTAGGGCCCATAAACCAAGAAACACAAGGAATGCAGTTATAGATGCTGGAAAAGACAAGCAAACAGATTTTCCCCTAAAGCTTCCTCAGGAAGGGTAGCCCAGCCCACATGTTGGCTTTAGCCCAGTGAAACTGATTTTGGACCTCTGACTTGCAGAAATGTAAGAGAATAAAGATATGTTGTTTGAAGCCTCCGATGTGGTGGCAACTTGTTACGGCAGCCAAAGGAAATGGATACAACTCCCCTGATGTGATATGCTTTTGAGAAGTTACTGTAGTCACAGAAGTTTGGGCTCAAGAACAGGGCATTCAGTGTGTATTTGCTCCTTGCCAAGGACAGTTTAAACTGGCCTAAGTTCCTTTATGTATATTGCCCCGGCTGTTCTGGAACTTGCTGGCATATTCCATAGAATAACAGGAGACATAGTGGAGGGCCACACTCTTCAATCTTAGCAGAGCAGCTTCCTATTGCACAGGATCATATTCCTTTAGCCAGGGATTCTGGGTGAAGCCATTCCTGCCCAACTCTGACCAGCTATCTGACAGTGCCATCTGCCCTACCTGTCAGGGCAGAATGTGGTCAAAGAAGTATTATTCTTAATTTTTTTAATGTATTTTTATTGATTTCAGAGAGGAAGGGAGAGAGAGAGATAGAAACATCAATGATAGAGAATCATTGATCAGCTGCCTCCTGCACGCCCCCTACTGGGGACTGAGCCTGCAACCTGGGCTTGTGCACTAACCAGGAATCCAACCGTGACCTCCTGGCTCATAGGTTGATGCTCAACCACTGAGCCATGCTGGCTTGGCAGGAGTATTATTCTTCCACTGTCTTAACAAACCTCCTCTTTAGTGTCTACTTCAAGAAATGAACTCTTGGCTTATTTTAGCAATCATCAGACTTTTATGCGTTTCTATGTTGTGCTTTCAACTATGTTTGGCTTAAAGTCTGAGCTATATTTGCTTATTCATTCACCAAACATTCACCAAGGGCCATGCTCCCTCTGAATGCTGTAAGAAAGCATCTGTCGCAGGCCTCTCTCCTAGTTTCTAGTGGTCCTTGGTTTATAGAAGCATCACTCCAATCTCTGCCTCTGTTTTCATATGTCCTTCTTACAAGGATACCAGTTGTTGGATTTAAGGCCCACCCTAATCCAGTGTAGACTCATCTTAACATGATTACATCTGCAAAGATCCTGTTTCCAAATCAGTTCACATTCACAGGTACCAGGGATTAGGACTTCAACATATCCTTTTGGGGGACATGATTTAACCCATAATATCTTCCAAACAGTCTTGCAATTTCTTGCTACTTTGAGGCAAAGCTGACTGCTCCTCCCATTCAGTGTCCACCGTGTTCCTTTTTTTTCCTGCTATCTAGAACATTGGGATAAGAAGCAGCCACCTCCAGGGCCTGGGTATTCAAGATCAGCAAGCAGGCTCAATGAATAAATGCGTAAAGTTCCAGACATCATAGAATAATTACTCTCCTGGCTCACTTCAGTCAATCTGGCCTAGCTGCAAGGGGCTATCAGCAATGGTGGGTATTCCTCTGCCCCAAACTTGGATCAAGTGAAACCTGTACACTAATGTTTATAGCAGTATTATTTATAATAGCCAGAAGGCAGAAACAACCTAAATGCCCATCAACAGATGAATGGATAAGCAAACTGTGTTATATCCATATGGTAGAAATATTATTTGGCAAAAAAAGGAATGAAGTACTGATATATACCATAAAATGAATGAACCTTGAAAACTTCATGCTAAGTGAAAGAAGGCAGACATAAAAGACCACATACATATAGTATGATGCTATTCATATAAAAGTCCATAACAGGAAAATCTATAGAGACAGAAAGCAGATTAGTCAGTGCTTAGAGACGGGGAGATGGGGTGGAGGTAAAGGGCTGTCACAGCTAAAATGTACAGACAGGGTTTCTCTTTTGAATTGATGAAAATGCTCTAAAATTAACTATGGTGATTGTTGCATATACTAAAAACTTTTGCAGTTTACACTTTAAATAGGTCAATTATGTGATATGTGAATTATATCCCCATAGAGCTATTTAAAAACGTGCTACAATTTCTTGCTACCTATGTATGTATGATATATATATACACATATACATATATATACATATATATACATATATATATATATATATATATATATATATATATATATATTTCCCATCCAGCTATGCTTATATGAAAGTCTCACACTCAACTACCTTGTCATTACATGGTTGTTTTATTTAATTAATTTGGGTTTACACCACCCATAATTTTTAAGAAATATATTTATTTTATTTTTTATTTCTTTTTATATTTTTTTTGGATTTACTTGGAGGGGTAACATTTGCTAATAAGATTATGTAGGTGTCAAGTGTACAATTCTATAGTACATCATCTGTATATTGTATTGTGTGTTCGCCACCCCCCCCTTTACCCTCTTCTACCTTTCCTACCGCCCCCCCCCCCGCCCCTTTCCCTCTGGTAATCACCATACTATTGTCTGTGTCTATGAGGTGTGTGTTTTTTCTGGCCATTTCTTATAGCAATATTTTTTTCTGATATATCTCCACAGGCATGGGAAACAAAAGAAAAATAAACAAATGGGACTATATCAAACTAAATAGTTTTTGCACAGCAAAGGAAACCATCAACAAAATGAAAAGACAACCCACTGGATAGGAGAACATACTCGCCAATGATTCATCTGATAAGAACTTAATATCCAACATTTATAAAGAAATTATAAAACTCAACACCAAACAAACAATCCAATTAAAAAATGGGCAAAGAACCTCAATAGACACTTCTCCAAAGAGGACACACAGATGGCCAATAGACAAATGAAAAGATGCTCAATGTCACTTATCATCAAAGAGATGCAAATTAAAACCACAATGAGATATCACCTCACACCTGTCAGAATGGCTACCGTCAATAAATCAACAAACAAGTGCTGGTGAGGATGCAGAGAAAAGGGAACCCTGGTGCACTGTTGGTAGGAATGCAGACTGGTGCAGCCACTATGGAAAATAATATAAAGTTTCCTCAAAAAATTAAAAATAAAACTGTCTTTTGACTCAGTGATCCCTCTTCTGGGAATATATCCAGAGACCCGAAACACTGATTCAAAAGAATATATGTTCCTCTTTATTAATTGCAGCCTTATTTACAACTAGAGGCCCGGTAGTGTTTCTGGTTTTGCTCTTTTCCCGGTTTGTCATTTCTGCCGGCCCCGGCATCTTTAGGACTTGTGCGTGGGCACTTCTTATTCATGTCTACCATACCTCCCTGCCTTGGTGAAAACTGTAGGGGAAAAGGCCTTCCTGGGTGGGCTCAAGCCCTGCCCAAGGTGCTGAGGAACCAGGGTGGGGAGCACCCACCACTGCCCCTACAGAGTCAACCTGTGGACCTCGGGGTACTCTCCAGTAATGTAACTGCAATGTCCCTGTTTGCCTTCAGAAATTAGTTGTAAGTTACTTCCGATGTGAAACCCTATCTCAGACATTTCCTTTGTGGTTTCTAAAGATTTTAAACAAAACCCATTTACCTCCCTAACCTGGTCAGAAGTTTCTACCCAATGGGAGAGGTTTGCTGGGCAGCATCGCCCAGATACCCGCCCCCCATCTCCAATCACTCAGCTGGGGGCAAGGGAAGTTCCAAGGGAAGTTCCAAGGTGTGTGTGGGGGGATCACTCCATGGGGGTGCAGGCCCTTTGGAGGCTGACACCCCAGGCTGCTGCTGGGAGGGGATCATTCTGGGGGGCACGGCTGCCTCCCAGGCCTACACCCCCTGGCTACAGCTGGGAGCGGATCACACGGCGGGGCAGGGGGGTTAGCGCGGCCATCTCCCAGACTGACGGCCCAGGCCACACGCTGCCGGCTCTCAGAGGCAGCCCTCCCTGAGACTGGGGGACTCCAGCAGTCCTGAGAGGACTGGGCGCCGCCACCTTCTGTCTATGGGCGTCGCCATTTTGTCATGGAGTGATGGTTAATTTGCATATTACTCTTTTATTAGATAGGATAGCTAAGATCTGGAAACAGCCCAAGTGCCCATCAGTAGATGAGCGGATAAAAAAGCTGTGGTATATTTACACCATGGAATACTATGCAGCAGGAAAAAAGAAGGATCTCTTACCCTTTGAGACAGCATGGAGGAACCTAGAGAATATTATACTAAGTGAAATAAGCCAGAAAGACAAGTATCACATGATCTCATTCATATGTGGATTCTAATGAACAAAATAAACTGATGAACAAAAGAGATCTAGAGACATAGAAGCATGGAACAAACAGTAGAATCTCAGACAGAAGGCAGTGGTGGGTGGGTGAGAAAAGATTAACCAAAGAACTTGTATGCATGCTAGAGGCTCGGTGCATGAAATTCGTGCATGGGTAGGGTCCCTAGGCTGGCCAGTCAGGGCTGATCAGGTTCCCCGCCTCCCAGCCTCCCTGTCCCCTCCTTCCCTCACTCCCTCAGCGCCCTGCCACCACAGCTGCTGGTGGGCTGCCATGTTCTGCACTGCCCCCTGGTGGTAAGTGCATGTCATAGCAAGCGATCAAACTCCTGGTCTCCTGGTCGAACTCCCAAGGGGACAATTTGCATATTAGCCTTTTATTATATAGGATATGCATAACCATGGACACAGACAATAATGCAGTGAAGGCCTGGGGCAGGGGGTGGGTGCGGCCTAGAAGGGGTCAATGGGGAGAAAA
Source organism: Plecotus auritus (assembly GCF_963455305.1). NCBI lineage: Eukaryota > Metazoa > Chordata > Mammalia > Chiroptera > Vespertilionidae > Plecotus > Plecotus auritus. The sequence goes on from NC_137784.1 coordinate 129,240,033, forward strand.
GGGGGACAACTGTAATACTTTCAACAATAAAGATTTAAAAAATAAAATAAAAAGCCACAAGTGGCACTGGCTACTGGACAGGCAATTTAAAATAAAAGTTATGGCTCATTTACACAAGGGAATACTACTCGGCTGTACCCCACCCACATTTTAAAATTATCACTTGGGTTCAGTTGACATGCAACAAGGAAATCTATGTTTGCTGAATAACCTGTACTTAGTTTTTGAAGATAATTGATGTTTACCCCCACTCTGTTCTGTTCTATAGTATTAAGGCTAGCCTGCAGCTTGGTGAATGTTTTAGTTTCCTATTGCTGCTGTAGCACCTTACCACAAACTTAGTGATTTCAAATGACACAAATGTGTTACCTTATAGTTATGGGTATCAGAAGTTTTCCAATCAAAGTGTGGGCAGGCTGCATTTCTTCTGAAAGCTCTAGAGGAGAATCAGTTCCCTTGCCTATTCTCACTTTTAGAGACCACCTGCATTCCTTGGCTCATGTCCCCTTCCTCCGTCTTCAAAACCAAAAACATAGCATATCTCTCTCTCTCTCTCTCTCTCTCTCTCTTTCTTTCTTTCTTTCTTTCCTCTCTCTCTCTCTCTCTCTCTCTCTCTCTCTCTCTCTCTCTCTCTCTCTCTCTGACTCTGACCTTCCTGTATCCTTGTTATAGGTACCCTTATGATTATATTGGGCCCACCTGGGTAATTCAAAATAATTTCTGCATTCCAAGATCCTTGACTGCAATATCCCTTTTGCCATGTAAAGTAAGATAGTCACTGGTTCTGGGTTTAGGAATGGACATTTTCTTGGGGAGGAGCTGACAGCAGTGAAGTTCCTTTTTATTTTATTTTTAAGTTTGTGGATGATTTAAAAAAATAAATTTATTGGGGCAACATTGGTGAATAGGATTATATAGGTCTCAAATGTATATTTCTATGGTAGTTATGTGTATATTGCATTGTATGTCCACCACCCAAAGTCAAATCATCTTCTGTCACCATATATTTGGCCTCCTTTCCCCTTTACTACCCCTCTCACCCCTTCCCTCTGGTAACTACCATACTGTTGTCTGTGTCTCCCAGTTTAAGTTTTTTATCCCACATGTGAATAAAATCATATGGTTCTTAGCTTTTTCTGACTGACTTATTTCGCTTAGCATGGCCCATCCATGTTGTCGAAAGGGCAGTATTTTATCTTATGACTAAATAGTATTCCATTGTATATATGTACCACATCTTCTCTATCCAATTATCTATCCAAGAACACTTTGGTTGTTTCCATGTCTTGGCCACTGTGAATAATGCCACAATAAACATTGGGTTGAATATATAGAAAAAAGAACTAAATCAGAGATATCACACTACCTGAATTCAAATCTTACTACAGAGCAACGATAATTAAAACAGCATGGTATTGGCAGGAAAACAGACACACAGACCAATGGAACAACTGAGAGCTCAGAAATAAAACCACATGTATATGGACAAATAATTTTTGACAAAGGAGCCAAAAACATACAATGGAGAAAAGAAAGCCTCTTCAATAAAGAGGCTAGGAAAATTGGAAAGCCACATGCAAAAGTATGAAAATATACTACAGTTTGTCCCCATGAAGTTCCTTTTTAGATTGATCATTTGATGCAGTCTCTCTCAGAGGATTACTGTGAGAGAGAAACGGAGGATATTTTGTATCCTAGTCATTCTGTGTCTTTGTAGAAGACTCTCCCACTTGGAAATGCCATGAGGTAAAATCTCCTACCTCCCTATGTGCAGGTTCTCCACCAATGGTATCGAAAGGGATTGGTGCCTTCAGTCCCAGGCATACTGCTTTGCACATGCTAGGTGCTCAAGGCTGACTGGGTCTTTGCCCCAGAGAGGATGAAGGTCAATGTAAAAAGGTTCCATGTGATTGGACCATTTCAAGGTCACCTCTAAGGCTTCTTCTCAATTAACAACTCCACTCATAGGAGCTCTTCATTGGGACTATTTTAAATCTTTCCTACCATTATGGAAACTCATTTTGTTTGCTCTTGTTTAGTTCTCAGGGTAAGTGTACAATAGCTTCTAAACAGAGAATTCATAGACCAGAAAAGCACCATTGCTTTACTTAGGCCTTTTGATTAGGTGAAATCATTTCAAATCCTTTAATCTTTCTTAGGAATTACCCACACTGCAATAAACTTTACTCCACCTTTTCTACAAGACCCAGAAATTCTCCTGTGTCCAAACTGTCACTGCTAAAAGATACCCATTGAGTGATCTGCTGTGAACTCACCTTCTTTCCTTCTCTCCCCACTGGTCTTCTGTCCCCTGCTGGTTCATTTAGTTTTAAAGGCAGTCTGCCTCTCAGTCTTTTTTTGTTTACTAGTGACCCAGTGCACAGATTCGTGCACATTGAAAGAAAATTAATTAGAAGATGGCTGGTGGGGTGGGACTTGGTGAGGTGGGCCAGACATGCCCTGGAGGCAACCTCCTGCAGTCCCTTCCCTGCCAGCCACATCTGGGGTGGTGCTGTGGCTCAAAGGGCATCTGCAAAGTGAGTGCCTGGCCTGCGGGGATTGGGCCAAAACCAGCTCTCCAACATCCCCCAAGGGGTCCTGGAATGCAAGAGGGCATTCTGTAAAGTTGCTGTTGTGCAGGGTGTGGAATGCAAATGCAAGTGTGCAGTACACCAGATTGGGGGCCTACAGTGCCCCAGCAACAACATAACCCACGACCGAAGGTGGAATTGTGTGGCTCCGTGAGGAATCGGGCTCATCACCCGAGAACCACTGCTGCCAAGTCACTGCAGCTCAGCAGCTCCTATGTTGAGCATCTTCCCCCTGGTGGTCAGTGTGCATTATAGCAACCAGTCGGATGGTGGGACACTTAGCACATTAGCCTTTTATATACCAGTATGTAGATTATTTGTTTGTTTGTTTATTATAGTTTTATTGATTTCAGAGAAAGGAAGGGAGAAGGAGAGAGAGATAGAAACATCAATGATGAGAGAGAATCATTGATTGCCTACCTCCTGCACACCTCCTACTGGGGATCGAGCCCAAAACTTGGACATGTGCCCTGACTGGGAATCAAACCGGCGACCCCTTGGTGCATGGGGAGACATTCAACCAACTGAGCCACACTGGCCAGGGCCTCTGCTGATTCTTATTTGTTTCATTTTAAGGCAGGCATCAAGACAGAATATAAATAACATAGGATTTGAGTCAAAAGACATGAACTGGAGTTCATGGAGTGGACCTGTTGACTGTGTGACCTTCAGCCAGCCACCTCCCTTCCAGAGAAAGTCTGTTTGTAAATGGGAGATTGTTAAAAATTCCTGTGCTCAGCTCCTCCCTCCAGAGGGTGAGGGTCTGGTGACAGGCTCCCCAGACCCTGTTGAAAGAGCCTTACTCTTTCCCCCGCAAAGCCTCTTGATCAAGTTATAGCAGAACAAGCACTGACTGCACTTCACCTTCAGAAACTAAAAATGAAATAGCAACCTTAGCAAATGAGACTTTGAGGCAGACAGAATATAAATCAAACCTGTCATTTTTGCCATTAACTTAAAATGGATAAAAGACTTAAATATGAGAGCTACAACTATAAAAGTATAAAATCCTTAGCAGAAAACATAGAGGTAAATTGTCATGACCTTGGCAATGGTTTTCTAGACATGACACCAAAAGCACAAGCTAACAAAGAAAAAAATAGGTAAATTGAACTGCATCAAAATTAAAAACAGTTCTTTTCAAAAAACACATCCTGACAAGGATATATCCTGGTGAGGATACTTCCTTGCCATTATATTGTTTCGATACCCCTGAATAAAAATGGCATGGGCATCTAACCCATTGCTCAATGGTTAGAGCATCAGCCTGTGCACTGAAGGGTCATGGGTTCCATTCCCGGTCAAGGGCATGTACCTTGCATGTTCAATCCTGCCCCAACTCTCTCCATCTCTCCCTCCCTTCCACTCTCTCTAAAAAAAAAAAAAAATGGAAAAAATATCCTTGGGTAAGGATTTTTAAAAAAAGAGAGAAAAAAATCCATGGGTGTGGTACTGGCATAAGAATCGACAATAGATCAATGCAATAGAATTGAGAGTTCAGAAATAAACTCACTTTATGACAAATTGATTTTCTACAATTATGCCCTAACAATTCAGTCGGGCAAGAAATAGTATTTTCAATAAATGGTGCTAGGGAATCTGAATAGTCACATGCAAAAGACTGAATTTGCACTCCTACTTCTCAGCATATACGAAAATTAACTCAAAATGGAAAACTCTTAGAAGAAGACATAGTTGTCAATCTGTATGACCTTGGATTAGGGAATGGCTTCTTAGATATGACACCTGAAGCACAAGTGATCAAAGAAAAAGTAGATAAATTGGACTCAATCAAAATTTAAAATCATTGTGCTTCTAAGGACACTATCAAGAAATTGACAGATTGGACCCCTCCTATATTGCTGATGGGAATGTAAAATGATGCAGCCATGGTGGAAAACAGGTTGGCACTTTCTAAAAAATAATTAAACATAGAATTAACATATGACCTGCCGGGCTGGTGTGGCTCAGTGGTTAAGCGTCAACCTATGAACCAGGAGGTCACAGTTCGATTCTCTGTCAGGGCACATGCCCGGGTTGCTGGTTCAATTCCCAGTGTGAGGTGTGCAGGAGACAGCTGATCAATGATTATCACCCATCATTGATGTTTCTTTCTCTTCCTCTCCCTTCCTGTCTGAAACCAATAAAAATGTATTAAAAGTAATTAACATATGACCCAATAATTCTACATTTTTTATATCTAAGAGAATTGAAAACTGGTGTTCAAACAAATACCTTGTACATGAATGTTCATTACAGCACTATTCACAATAGCTGAAAGATGGAAACAACCTAAAGATCCATCCAACAGATGAATGGATAAACGAATTGTGCTATAGCCATTCAATGAAATATTTTTCAGCCATCAAAAGGAATGAAGTAGTGATTAATGCTACAGCGTAGATAAATTGTGAAAATATCATGCTAAATGAAAGAAGCCAATCACAAAAGACCATGTATTGCATGATTCTATTTATATACAATGTCCAGAATAGGCAGATTTAGAATAGAAATTAGATTAGTCATTGTCAGTATCTGGGGAAGGGGAAATGAGGAGTGACTGCTTACTGGTTATGGAAGTCCATTTGGGTGTGATGAAAATGTTCTGGAATTACAAATTGGTAATGGTTGCACAACCCTATGAATACACTAAAAAACAATGAATTGTCCACTTTAAAAGGGACATGTGAATGTCTTGGTATGTGAATTCTAGCTCAGTAAAAGTAAACCACACAAGCAGCACTGAATGTGTGTGGTGGGTGAAGAGGTCAAGAGCCTGGGCTTTAGAGTCAGGGGGACTTGGGTTCAAGTCCCAAATCCCTTCCTTCCTAGCTGAACATTCTTTGGCTGTTTGCTGAGCCCCTCTGTGCCTTGGTTACCTTATTGGTCAAGTGAATCTGATCATAGCCTCCTTGGGCTGTTGTGAGGATTGCAGATATAACTTAAATATAGATATTGTTATCCTAATTGTGGTTGTGGTGGTCATTGTTTTTCTCATCCTGAACAAGAAGAGACTCAAGAAGAGCTGGTACCTATCTTCAAATCTCCTCAGGGCTATAAAGGAGAAAGGAGTTAGACTTTCTCCCTGAGACCTAAGCAGTAAAAATAGGAGCCATAAGAAGATATGGGGAAGAATTTTCTACAGGATTTTATCCAGGGCTGCCTTGGTAGGTAGTGAGGAGAAGGTCACTACAGGTGTGTAAGCAGATGAGTCCCTGACAGGGTTTGAACCACACACAGAGGTCTGAGCCTCCAACCTTGAGAAGCTGGGGTTTTATAGATTACCCAGTGAGTCAAGTGATGACTGTGGGGAGGCTGCCAATGTCCTCCGTGGTACTCTCCTGATCTGGAGAAAGGCCAATTGGCTCTGGAAAGGAGGAGAACGCAGGAAGTTAGCAATAAATTAACATAATGGCAGTCCCTTCAAGAAAGGGGCTCTGCAATCCTGAGAAAGAAGAACAAAGTAGGTGGGATCTCAATACCAGATTTCAAGCTGTATTACAAAGCCACTGTTCTCAAAACTGCCTGGTACTGGCACAAGAACAGACATATAGATCAATGGAATAGAATAGAGAACCCAGAAATCGACCCAAACCCCTATGCTCAATTAATATTTGGCAAAGGAGGTATGAACATACAATGGAGTCAAGACAGTCTCTTCAATAAATGGTGTTGGGAAAATTAGACAGATACATGCAAAAAAATGAAACTAGATCACCAACTTACACCATACACAAAAATAAACTCAAAATGGATACAGGACTTAATCATAAGACGGGAAACCATAAAAATACTAGAGGAATCCACAGGCAGCAAAATCTCAGACATATGCCGAAGCAGTTTCTTCACTGATACTGCTCCTAGGGCAGTGGTCAGCAAACCGCGGCTCACGAGCCACATGTGGCTTGTGAGCCGCGGTTTGCCACTCTGTTGACTAATGAGTTTGCCGAACACTGGACTAGACTAAATGTTACCGTGTAGTTGGAAGCTGTGAGGATTAGGCAATTGTGGCATATTGTGTGCAAAGAGGTAAAGGGTAGTATATGACAGTGGTCAGCAAACTCATTAGTCAACAGAGCTGAGGTTTGCCGACCACTGTCCTAGGGCAATAGAAACTAAAGAGAAAATAAACAAATGGGACTACATCAAAATAAAAAGCTTCTGCACAGCAAAAGAAACCATCAACAAAACAACAAGAAAGCCCACTGCATGGGAGAATATATTTGCCAATGTTATCACCAATGAGGGTTTAATCTCCAATATGTACAGGGAAGTCATACAACTTAACACAAGGAAGATAAATGATCCAATCAAAAACTGGGCAAAGACCTAAATAGATACTTTTCGAAAGAAGACAGAAGGAAGGCCAAGAGACATATGAAAACATGTTCAAGTCACTAATCATCCGAGAGATGCAAATCAAAACGACAATGAGGTACCATCTCACACCTGTCAGAGTGGCTATTATCAACAAATCAACAAAGGACAAGTGCTGGCAAGGATGCGGAGAAAAGGAACCCTTGTGCACTGCTGGTGGGAATGCAGACTGGTGCAGCCACTGTGGAGAACACTATGGAGTTTCCTCAAAAAACTAAAAATGGAGCTCCCATTTGACCCAGTGATCCCACTTCTAGGAATATATCCCAAGAAACTAGAAACACGAATCAGAAAGGACATATGCACCCCTATGTTCATAGCAGCACAATTCACCATAGCTAAGATTTGAAACAACTTAAGTGCCCATCAGTTGATGAGTGGATCAGAAAACTATGGTACATCTACACAATGGAATACTATGCTGCAGTAAAAAAGGAGTTCTTACCATTTGCAACATCATGGATGGAACTGGATAGCATTATGCTACTTGAAATAAGCCAGTCAGAGAAAGATAAATATCACATGATCTCACTCATTTATGGAATATAATGAACAACATAAACTGATGAACAAAAACAGATTCAGAGACAGAGAAACATCGATCAGACCATCAAACCTCAGAGGGAAGGTAGGGGAGGGTGGGGGTAAGGGAGAGAGATCAATCAAAGGACTTGTATGCATGCATATAAGCCTAACCAGTGGACAGAGACAACTGGGGGGTGAGGGCATAAGTGGGGGGGATGGGGAGGTAATGGGGGGATATGAGCACATATATAACACTTCAATCAATAAAGAAATTTAAAAAAAGAAAGGGCCTCTGTAAGGAGATAGAGGCTATGCAATAGCAAATATACATGTGCACCTCTTCTCTGGGGTACAAACAAAACAGGGCACCCTCCAGCTTCCTTCTCTCTTGTTGGGGGGGCAGCCCCAGGGAAGGATAGTGGGGTGGGAGTGAAGTGTCAAAGAAGGGTAAGTATCTATGGAGACAGGGCGAGAGAGTGGGACTGTTCCATACTGAATGGAGGAGGGCAGTCCCTTTCACACCGCACCTTTTTCTTTTTTTTTTTTCCACACCCTACCTTTTAATGTTCCTAAAACAATAGGGTTATGACCTCTTCCTTTTTTGGCCATCCTCCTCTCCATACCCCCAAATCCTGATCTTCAGCCCATGGGCAATTTTCCTTTTGAAAGGCTGATGATTAAAACCCACATATTTCATTCATATGAAAATTCAGACTAGGGAAATCTATAAAGACAAAAAGTAGATGAGTGCTTGCCAGGGGCTGGCTGGATGGAGAGGTATAGGGATAATAGCTAAAGGGCACAGGGTTTCTTTTTGGGGTGACAGAATGTTCTAAAAATGAGTGTGGTGATGGTTGGGCAACCTTGTGAATATACCAAAAAAATCATTTAATTGGCCCTAGCTGGTTTGGCTCAGTGGATAGAGTGTTGACCTGCGGACTGATGCCCAGGTTGCAGGCTCAATCCCCAGTAGTGGACATGCAGGAGGCAGCTGATCAATGATTCTCTCTCATCATTGATGTTTCTATCTCTCTCTCCCTCTCCCTTTTTCTCCAAAGTCAATAATATATATATATTACATCATTTAATTGTACACCTTAAATGGATGAGTTGTATGGTATGTGACTTACATGTCAACAAAGTTTTTTTTTTTAATAAAGGCAATCATTGGGCAGTCCTTCATTTAGCTGACCTATCTCTTTTAAATTTCTAAAAACAAACAAACAAACAAACAAACAAACAAACAAACCAGAAGAGCATGTGATGTGGGTCTGTCTGCACCCAGCCTGTATCAGCATCATTATTGGACCTATTGTCGCTGGTTCTGGGTGCTGCATCTTTGGGCTGGGCACCTCATTGTGATTGCAGATGGCTGGCCAAATGCACTCTGTGTATGCAGCAATGAGAACTATCTGGAAGGCATTTAATATAGTGACTCACCGGGTCATGCTTGGAAAATTAAATCAAATTGGCTTGGCATCAAGCCAAGGAATACTCTCTGAAGAGGCTGTAAACATAAGATAATGGATCAAGTTGAAGGAGGAATAGAGGGAAGGCTGCAGGGGGATGGCCCAGCTGCACAGCACCCAAGGCAGCTAGCTGGAGGGGGCTGATGTGGTGGCTGGCACTCTCTGTGCTTGGTTGGGGTTGGGGACTCATGTTAGTTCTTCTCCCGAATCTGGAGTCACTGGTAACTGGTCTATTCCTTCTGGCAACACTGATCCCTGTCACCCCAGGTATGGTTGGCAGCCCAGACACTTCTGTTTGCACCTTATCTCCCTCCCTACTGCAAGCTCCTTAAGGGCAGAGAGGGGGAAGCTTTAGACAAATGATGACTTGTGGGGTCCACCATAGCGTCTGCCCAGGGAGGCCCTGGTAGGCTGCCAGGGGCCCCACCTTTTTAAACCCATTCCTCAGAAAAAACAAACAAACAAACAAACAAACAAACAAACAAAAAACACCACTCCTCAGTGGACAAAAATATTAATGCAAGCCTTCATTCCAATAGTTTGTGCTGGGAAAATATAGGTTTCTTTGTGGGTTTTACGAAGAGATGGTATAATGCCTTTGAGGATTTTCTTACAGATGTATTGAGGTTTAATATAGATACTATAAATTGTAGCTGTACAATTCAGTGATTTTTAGGAAATTTGTAGAGTTGTGCAAACATCACCATAATCACTGTTTAGAACATTTCCATCACTAAATATGTCTTTTAAACCCTGCATTGCCCCCCATATTCTGATGCACTCAGAGTTGCAAAATGTCCCTTTATCCCCCTTCCTGGCCCTGGGAAGTGAAAGCTCAGTGACCTGAGGGCCTGCCACCTGGGTTCTCAGCCCAGCTCTGCCACTGTGCAGTTATGAGAACTTGAGCAAGGCTTTCCCCCTCTCCAGGTACGCTTTTTTCTCCTGTAAAGTGCCAGAGTTTGGACTGGGGAGGGGACCCACCTGTTCTGTGGAGGCCTTCCAGCTCTGGCACTGTGTGAGTGCCAGAGGGCATGGCGAAGGTCCATGGGATGGGGAGCTCTGAGACCCTGAAGGTGTACAGCCTATCACTGGAGCCAGCTGGCACCTGCACAAGTGGGAACAGGGGTGTGGAAGGCTTCAGATGCTTCTTGGACAAAGTGCTTGAGTCTGAGACTCCTTTCTCAGGCATTAAAATCATCCCATGCTGCCCCCTCAGGCAAGTATACCATCCCTGCAGCTGGAATTGTGACCAATCTTGAGCAAACAGAATGGGATGTAAGCATCCATAGGTACCCTGACTCCCTCAGAAGGTCCCTCAGGAGGCCTCATACATTTGTCGTGCTCCTCCAACCTATACTGTCCTGGATGAGTGAATTCAAACAAATATTTCCTGAGTACCTACTAGGGTTCAGGTGATGAGACCCTGCAGGGATGTGGATGTGAGCAGGATAATTCAGGCCTTGGAGAACCACACACTGTCCACAGTAGAGGAGATGGGGTAGACATGTTTTCTATGGCTGTTGTAATCAATAGACACAGGCTAGTGGCTTAAAACAGAACATGTTTAGTATCTTACAGTTCTGGAGGTCAGATGTCCAAAATGGATTTCACTGGACTAAAGTCAAGGTGTCAGTATGGCTGCATTCCTTTTGGAAGCTCTAGAGGAAAATCCATACCTTTGCCTTTTCCAGCCTCTAAAGATGCCCACATACATTCCTTGTCTTATGGCTGTATCACTCCAACCTCTGCTTTAGTCTTCACATCTCCTTCTCTGATTCTGACCTTCCTGCCTTCCTCTTGTAAGGACCCTTGTCATTACATTGGGCTCACCGAAATTGTCCAGGATAGTTTTCCCACCTCAAGATCCTTAACTTGCCCCCAGTGTGGCTCAGTGGTTGAGTGTCAGCCTATGAACCAAGAAGTCACTGTTCAATTCCCTGTTAGGGCACATGCCCAAGCTTCGGGCTCCATCCCCAGTGAGGGGCGTGCAGGAGGCAGCCAATCGATGATTCTCTCTCATTATTGATGTTTCTATCTCTCCCCCCTCTCTCTTCCTCTCTTATATAAATAAAAATATATGTATTTTAAAATCCTTAACTTAATCACTGAATCCTTAAGTTTCTGTTTCCATGTAAGATAAGATATCCAAAGGTTTCTAGAATTAAGACACAAACATCATTGGGAGACAATATTATGTTCCACCTACAAGGCCTCAGTTGAATTTTTACTATAATTCATTATTATCATTTTTTTATTTTGATACTCATATTGTCCCAGACTTAGTCTCTGAGAGTCCTTTCAAACTGGCTTCTGGGTCCTTTCAGCATGTTCCCATCATTCTCTGAGCATATCCTCCCCTTCTTGGAAGTACAAAATGTTCAAGACTCATCTGTCAACTTCACTGTCCCAGGAAATTAACCATTTCTCATTTATTTAGAAACCAAGGCCTGGGGACCAGGTGTGTTCATTGCTACTTGGATTTCATTGCTTCTAGGCCCTCTCAGTGGACAGAGCAAGGGAATATATGTGTGTACAATCACATGCACATATGCACATATGTACCAGTACACACATCTGTGTCTGTGTATCAAAAATCGTGATACACCAATTCCTGCCATTCAAATCCAACAACCCAGAGTTTATTATTACTCTCCACTATGCTGCTAGTATATTTGCACTTCCTTCTTCCAATAGCAAGAAAACTGGTCTTTATTATCCTCAACATATTTACTTATTTGCCCAATTCCCCCATGCGGTACTAATCTTCTGGTCACAAAGGCCATCTCAGCTGTGGCTCCACTGATCCTGCCTGTTGTACCTGCTGAAGCACAGTGCCCTGCATTGCGCAACACTGCAACACTACCACTCAACTTGACATCAACCTGCTCTGCGACCAACCTGCCTCCTCCCTTTTATTCTCTTCCTCTCACTCAGGCAATTGGAGTGGCAGGTAGAAATCTGTGCCTCTTTGAGAAATGTGCAGAGCACTGTGAGAGGCTAGAGCTTAAGAATAGGCTGGAGGCATGAGACATGGGGCAGGTCTTCTCAAACTGGGGCTTAAAGAGCCCCAGGGGCAGTTGCTGACTGTAAAGTTTGGGGGAAACACATGGGGTGGGAATAGGGAATGGAAGGTGGACAGCTCCGTAGGAGTAAGGAACTTGGATGGGGACTGGGTCCTGTGGCTTACATGGGGCAATAAAAAGTGTGAGCTGGAGTGAGCAGATCAAATTTGCATTTTCTTTAGAGGCTCTTGCTGTCCTATAAGTAGGTGAGAGAAGGGTTGAGCAGACAGGAAGCGGGATAAGATTGGAGGCAGAGACCAGTTAGGAAGCTCTTGCAGGAGGCCAGGGAGGGGTAATGGAAGTAGGAATGAAGGCAGTCACAGTGGCAGTGGCAGTGCAAGTGCCAGAAGAGGAGACAAACAATAGGGATGGCTAAGTTCAAGGATACCCTCTCTGTTCTATCTTGGTGATCTGAATGGTAAAGGCCTCAAGCAAAGACTGGGAGATTGGGAAGGAATGATTCAGGGAGGAGAGGGAGGGCTGAGGAAAGAGAAAGGCGGCAGAGGGAGGAGTAGGGGAAGGGAGGGTTTCTTTTGATTGGGAGGGGACAGTGAGATCTCAAAGTGAAGCCTCTGTACCAGGCAGATGAAGGCAGAGATGGCAGAGGAGGCACTCTACAAGGATAATTCTTCAAGGCCACATAAGGAGTGAGCTCTTTCAGAGAAGTGTGGGGCCCAAGGCCAAGGCCTGAATATTGGAATGGTTGGAATTGTGGGAGTACGGGGCAAACAAAGAAAACCAGGGTAGGGAAGGAGGGGAGACAGGAGAGAGTATGTCATTCAGGGGCTCACCATAGCTGAACTGGATTCTCTGTTGGAGCCCAGACCAGAAATCGCCTAGGAAGGAAGGAGTTTGTCCAAGTCCTTCTGGAGTGGCCCTTGTCCTTAAACTCCAACAAACATTCCAATCACCCTCGAGACCATCCACCACGAAGATCCCTGCCCTTTCCTACCTGAAGGAAGGCTCTTCCATATAGGCCCCATTCAAGCCTGTGGATTCTACTTTTTTTAAGCTCCGTCTCCTCCAGGCAGGCCACCATGATTTGCAGGAGGATCTGAAGATTCAAACATCACCGAAGATTTGCATGTAAATCCAGTCTTAAATCCATTTCCCTCATTGACAGTTTCAGAGGGGGTTATCTTCCTTTAGCATCACTCAGGCCCCAGTGGCACTCAACACCTTAGCTTTAAGCTTCTCTGATCTCCTGCCTCTTTGTTGGGGAGAAAAATGGTCTCTTTACATGCACCTCTGAACTACCCCATGGAGCTGCTGGCAGAGCCAGATCTGCTTACATCCTTCTGTTGTGGGGGGAAAATCCTAGCGGTGACTGTTTGCATACTCTAGTTTTCCCTAGAATTGATTATCAATGACACTGCTTTGCCCTAATTCTTGCCCAGGCAGAGACAAGGAGATGAGGCCAAGCCCAGAAGTGATGTAATAGTATAGATGGACAACAAAGTGGACAACAAAGTCATGTCACCCAGTAGCACAAGTGATACCCTGTGATAGGCCCTGACCCAGCCTGGTACTCCTTGGCACCTCGGTATATTCTTCCCACCCATCTCTTGCCCTGTCTAAAGCCCGGAGCCCACCACTAACTCATCCTCTATCTTCACCCTCCAAAAAGGTCCAAAACTCACTTAGAGGTCACTTCTCTGGGCTGCTCATGAGAGCAGAGGTGAGAGCAGGCTGGAGGGCCAGGACCACAGAGCCCAGTTCTCTTGTTGCCACTTGTGTGGAACTGTTTCCTATTACTCATCAGAAGCACGCAAACATGTCTTCCAGCAAGCAGGTAAAAGGCCTTCCCTGCCCAGCAAGTGACCAACCCAACAGAGCTCACAGGCCAGCCTTGCAGTGTTGTTTCCTGTAAGCAACAAGCTACCTTAGGTCCTGTTAGAGTAATCTGGCTTCCACACAAGTGTGTGCTTTATGGACTGTCAGCAGTCACTTATAGTTTGTTGCTGACTTTGAAAGCCATACCATATCCCACTTAGCTGACTCAGGGCAGTCCATTCATTGATCCACAGGAGTGGAGCTCAGAGTGATCCTAGGCCTTGGGAAAGAAGCAGGAGGGGGCTGGGCAGACAGAGCAAACTCTCACTGTGCCTGTCCTAAAGCCAGTCATAATTACTGCCAATTCAATTCAATCCACATGTCCTGGCTGGCCTCCTGTGAGAGGCCCCGGGCAAGCATTGAGGGAATACAAGGTAAAGCAGCAGCTCTGGCTGCTGACCTCAGTTTGCTCAGGTTTGCAAGGGGCCAAGTAGGGCACCCAACCTGGGGCTTAAAGCTCACAGGTCCACTGTGTGGCACAGGCATACTTTGCATGTGTTTGAAAGTCATACTCACCTGCTGTCACTATGAATCTTTCTCTCTCAGCACTTACCTCACTCGCACCCTCACTCACATATGCACACACTCCCTCAGTATACCGCCTCACTCACATACACATACTCCTACACCAACATACTCTCACACTTATACATGTGTCCTTACATACATACACTCATGCTGCACATACAAACTCACATACATTCATAACTCTCACACACATAAATCCCCCATATACACACATAAACCCACACAGCCACATTCTCACTCTCACACACTCTCACACAACTACACACACTTACAGACTCTCATTCTCATACATATGCCCTCACACACACACACTTGCTCACACATGCTCACAACCGCATACACGCACACCTCCATGTAATCCCTCATACGTATTCTGCCATACACCTTCCAACACACTTATTCCAGTCACTTATGGCAGTCCTTGCCAGGCCCTCTGTGTGTCTTTGTAAGCTGAGGAAGCCAGCAGATCCATAGATCTCTGTGTAGAGTGTGGTTTTCACATAGGCATGAAAAGGGAAGGTTGGTCCCTAAGTTAAAAGGGAAATAGGAAAGAGTTCTTTTTACTTTATTTGAACACCTGGAGTGCTTTTCAAAAATACACATTCTTGCAGAAACCAGTTTGGCTCAGTGGATAGAGCGTCAGCCTGTGGACTGAAGGGTCCCAGGTTCGATTCCGGTCAGGGGGCACATACCTTGGTTGGGGGCACATCCCCAGTGGGGGGTGTGCAGGAGGCAGCTGATAGATGTTTCTCTCTCATTGATGTTTCTAACTCTCTATCCCTCTCCCTTCCTCTCTGTAAAAAATCAATAAAATATATTTAAAAAATACACATTCCTTCACTAAGCCTCTAGACCTCACTGCCAGGTGACAGGAAATACAGGGGGTAGGCACCATGTGTCTCAAGCATCAGAGGAGCACATTCATTTAGTCAGTCATTCAGCCAGTCAGATACTCAAGTATTGATTGAGCACCTACTAAAAACCCAAATGTCAAAAATACAGCCTGGCTGGCAATGCCCAGATGGTTGAGTGTCAACCTACAAACTAGGATGCCATGGTTCGATTCCCGGTCAGGGCACATGCCCAAGTTGCGAGCTCTGTCCCCAGTGTGGGGCGTGCAGGAGGCAGCCAATCAATGATTCTCTCTCATCACTGATGTTTCTATTTCTCCCTTCCTCTCTGAAATCAATAAAAAATTTAAAAAGAATAAAGAATAAAAAAAAAAAGAATACAACCTTGAACAAAAAGACACAGCCCCTGTATTCACAGTTTGGTGGAAAGACATATGAGCAGAGGATGACAGTATAGCCCAAGGGTGCTGGGACAGAGGTGCTCTGTGGGTGCACTGAGGACAAACCTCTCCCCTGACCAGGGTGACCAGGTAGCAATAGTCCTAGGCAGACACAAATAAACAAGCTCCATGGTTGGCAAGCTCCAGGGCACATCAGCAGCCCCTGGAGGACTTGTTACAACACAGATTCCTGGAACCCAGCCTAAAGCTTCTGAGTCCGAAGGTCTGGGGTGGGGCATGAACATTTGCATTTCTTCCACTGTTACTGCTGGTCTTTGGATCTATGCCTGGGAGTGGAGTTGCTGGGTCATATGTTTAAATTGTTGGGGAACTGTAAGACTTTTCAACAGTGACAGAACCATTTTACATTCCCATCAGCAGTAAACGAGGGGCCAAATTTCTTCACATCCTTGCCCACCCGTGTTGTGGTGTGTTTTTTTATCCTCACCTGAGGATATTTTTTCATTAATTTTTAGAGAGAGTGAAAGACAGAGAAATATCAATGTGAGAAAAACACATCAATTGGTTGCCTCCTTCACGTTCCCTGATCCGAGCTGGATCATGCCCTTGACTCAAATGGAAAGCAGGAACCCTTTAGTCCGCTGGCCAACGCTCTATCTACTGAGCCAAACTGGTTAGGACCCCACCCATGTTATTTGGATGTGAATTTATAATGGTTCAGGTTAAGGAGAAGCAATCTGAGTAGAACCAAGAGGAGTGGCAGGGAAGAGAGGAGGAAAACCAAGGCAGCACAGTGTCCCAGAAGCCTGAGAGGCTAGATTTCAGGATACAGCCAGTGCTCATGCTAGCAGGATAGTGACAGAGCCCTAAGACTGGGGAAAACTGGTTAAGGGGCTTCTTAGGGGCCAGGATAGGGTTGGGGTAGGATGGGGGTGGGTTGGGGAGGGTGGGCAGGGGCTAGAGGTGTGGCAGGAGTTTGAGGAAGTGGAGACACAGCTGCTGAGCTGGGAGGGGGTGGTCATGGGTGTGGTGGGGGGAATGGGATAATGGGGTTCAAGCAAGTTTTGGTCAGGGCCCTGGGACTTGCATGATGCAATTTGAGCTGGCTCCTGTGCTGGCAGTGCCCTCCATTATTGTTGGGGGTTTAGATCATGTTCTGAGGGCCCAGAGGCCCTGCTGGCCTGACAGTTTGTTGGAAGAGGAACTGTCTGGAGCCAGCCAGCAGAAAATCTGGCTGAAGCAGCTCTAGGGAAGCCAGAGAAGACACTGGAACCATCCCCACCATTGAAATGACAGGTCCCTGTCTCTACGGGGAAGAAAGCCCCAAATGGTTGGGGCTCAACAAATGTGCTGGGATAAATGAAAAGGAGAGAGAGAGAGAGAGAGAGAGAGAGAGAGAGAGAGAGCAAGAGAGAGAAAAGAGGGGAGAAGAGAGAGGGGAGATGGGAGAGGGGAGAGAAGGGAGAGGGGAGAATGTGAAGTAAGAGGAAACAGTAATCACTCACAATGACCACAAAAAGAAAATTCAAAAGCAAGTCCTTTTTCTCACAGACATTATCTTCTCTAAATTAATAAAAATTATTTTAACGTAAACTGTATTAAAAAAAACAAACTAAAAACTCTTCAAGTAACTAAAGATAATGCTCCAAGGCCATTTTCACAGCTTTTTTGTTTGTTTGTTTGTTTGTTTGCTTGCTTGCTTGCTTTAAATGCCATTACAGCCAAATTAACACACATTTGACCAAATATTTCCAAAACAGTCCAGCAACACACAATGGAGTTTTCCATTCAGTATCTTAAGCACAAAAAATAGGCTATGTTTACAGTAGTTAAGGTGATCAAATTTTAAACAAAAGCAATTTTAAAAAAGGGGAAAAATAAAAAACGTTTTCCATGCTACTCCCATAGACCTTATTTGTAAGTGCAAGACAGGAAAACCAACACTGTGCAAAATGCTCTTGCCCCATGTGCTGCTCACCACACTGCACGCTGGGCTGCAGCCTCTGCCGCGATCCACATAGTCTACTAACCCCCTTCCCCATGTCAATCAAGGCAGTCCAGACCTTTCAGCCTGGGGCTTTTTTAGTCCATAGAATCTTTTCATGAGTCTGGGGAGGGGGTGGGAGGTGGGATAGGGAGAGCGGGTAAGGAAGAAGGGGAGAGAAAGAAAAGGGGAGCAAAAAAAAAAAAAAAGAATGACCTATTGTCAATTTGTGCAGTAGCTATTCTAAAGATGCTCATCTGGGTATAAATGTGTATGCCTAAACTTCGAGCTGGCACGGGTTTTGTGCAATCAGAAGTTTGTTATAAATGCACACTGCACATGCAAATCTTTAAGTCGTTTGTAAACATTTATATTTTCCTTGTTATGCACTAGTAGCGAAGTTATCAATTTGCAGCTTAAGTTTATTCAGCTTAACAGTTTCAACTTAAAAACAATGGGAAAGTCGATTTAAATTATATAAAATAAAAACAAAAACAGTGCATTTACGTTCTTCATAACACCAGGTTATTTTCTGAATGGTGCTATTTTTTTCTAAGAAAATTAAATAATTTTAAACTCACTTGTTAAAGTTATACAATGCAAACAAAGACAAAAATATATACCCTTCATTTCTTTTTATTTTCCTTCCCTTCCCTTCTCTACTCCTGGCCCTGCCCAGTTAGAGGAAGAGGCTGGACCTTAGTCTTCAGTCTTTCTTAGGGGGAGAGGGGAGGGGAGAATGTGGTGGGGGTAGGTAGTGGCCGGGAGGAGTTGCCTGTTTCAGCCTCAGGAAGCCTGGCGTCAGCTGTGGGGTGGAAGAGGTGGGTAGGGGTGAAATTCCAGGTAGGGCCCTGTTTATACCTCCCTGCCCACTGCTTTCACTCCCCTCCTACATATACCCTTTGGCCTCAGTACTGCTCTGGAGTGCCCAAGAAAGGAAGGAATGGGTGACTGCAAGGCTGCCATGTCACATGGATGTTTTCTAGGTACTTCCTGGCTTCTTTCTGCTGGACCAGACATGATGATGGTGACACTGATGGGAAACACTACAGAGTGACTGCCATGAATCACCTTGGCCATTTGTAAGCCAGTCCCCACACTGTGGAGAGGCATGTGTATGTCCTAGGTGAGTCCTTTTGGGATATGTACTAGTATATGCAAAGAAATGAAAAGAGTGCTGAGCTGGCAGTCTGGACTTGGCCAGCGGTGTGACCGTGATCAAGTCACTTACCCACTTTGGATCTCATTTTCCTCCTCTGTGAAATTCATTGGCCTGGTGAATCCTGGGGTTACTTTGAGTACTAGCGCTCAGGTGAGTATAAGCCACTGTCCCATCCTCTTTAGACTTCCTATTGTTGGTTGGTCAACTGCAAGGCTGTGTGGCCTCTGAACCCACGCACTGGCCTTCCCTGTACAATCCCTGGGCCAGCAGTGTCAAACTCACCTGGGAGCTTATCAGAAATGCAAATATTTGCACCCCCCATTCTAACTCAGAAACTTTGGGAGTGGGCCCAAGAATTGGGCACATACAAGAAGCAACCAATGAATGCATAAGTAAGTGGAACAACAAATCTCTCTCTCCCCCCCTTCCTCTTTCTCTCTCTAAAATCAATAAATAAAAATTTTAAAAAAGAATCTGGCTTTGAACCAGCCCTCTGGGAGATTCTAATGTGCACTGATGTGTGACAACCACTGTGCCAGACCGTTTGTATTAGTGGGAGGAACGGCGTAGCAGTTCATCCCAAAGGGTGGGCAATGCATGGATCCCTGTGGGTTGACCTTCAATTGACACACAGAGAGCACAATAGTCCCTGACCAGTGCACCCCCCTGTTGGCAACCTTGCTTTAGATAGATTTGATTATAGCAAAATTAAGGATTTATTTCCATGAAGGACACCACAGATAGTTAACAACAGGCGACAGATGGAAAGAAGATATTTGCTGTTTAAACTGACAAGGGATTAATGGAGAAAATATATAAGAAAATTCTGCAAACCACCAAGAAAAAGACCCAACAGGAAAATGAGCAAAGCATATGAATAGGCAATTCCCAGAAGGAGAAACCCAAAAGGCTAGCAAGTAAGTATGTGAAGAGACACTCAGATTCGTTAGTAATCAAAGAAATGCAAATTAAAACAATGAGATAGGATACACACATGTCAGATTGGCAAAAAGTAGCTACATGATGCCAAGTGTTGGCTTGGATAAGGAGAATGGGGAACCATTGTGTGTACTAGTACTGGTGGTAATCCAGCTAGATTGATGCAGCTGCTTTGGAAAACCACCTGGAAACATCTGGCAAATCAACTGTACATGTACACACTGACCTAACAACCCCTCTCCTGGGTATGCCCCCAAGAAATTATCCTGCTGGTATACAAAGGGGCTACTAGTTTCCTGTGGCTGCTGTAACAAATTACCATGAACTTGGCGGTTTAAAACAACAGAAATGTATTCTCTCATAATTCTGTAGGCCAAAAGTCCAAAATCAGTATCACTGGGCTGAGTCAGGCTGTCAGCAGAGCCCACACCTTCCCACGGCTCTAGGAGAGGATCCTTCTTTATCTCTTCCAGTTTCTGGTGGCTCGAAGTGTTCTTTGGCTTGTGGATGTATCACTCAAATCTTCAAGGCCAGCATATTCACTTCTCTCTCTGTTCTGTTTTCACATTGCCTTTCGTGCGCGTGCGTGCGTGCGTGCGTGCGTGCATGTGTGTGTGTGTGTGTGTCTTGCCTCCCTTTTAAAAGAATATATATGTACTGGTTGAATAGTGTCTCCACAAAATTCATGTTCCACCAGAATATCAGAATGTGACCTTATTAGGAAATACTGTATTAGAAGGGACCCTTAATCCAATGACTGGTGCCCTTATAAAAGGCAGGGAAGAGTTGCCTGTTTCAGCCCAAGAAGCCTGGTGTCGGCTGTGGGGTGGGGAAAGGATACATGAAGACATAAGGGAGAAGGTTTATGTGAGGACGGAGACAGAGATTGGAGTGATGCAGCCACAGCTAAAGAGCACCAGAAGCTGGAAGAGGTGAGGAAGGATTCTCTCCTAGAGCCTTTGGAGAGAGTATGCCCTGCTGACAGCTTGATTTCGGACTTCTGGCCTCCAGGACCATGAAAGAGTTAATTTTTGTTGTTTTAAGCCACCTAGTGTGTGGTACTTTGTTATAGCAGCCCCAGGAAACTCATACAACATGTGATTTCACTTCAGGCCCACCTTGGTAATCCAGGATAATCTCCCCATCTCAAAATCCTTCACTTAATTACATCTGCAAAGTCTTTTTCCATACAAGGTAGCATGCATGCATTCCCGGCATTAGGAGCTGATATCCTTTGGCACCATTATTCAGCCTGCTACAGAGATCCACACAAAAAGTTCATCATACATTGCTTATGCGAACAGAGGATCAGAGGCAGCTCAGCTGTCCACCACTAGGGAAAAGGGGAAGTAACTGAGTGGTTACAAACAACCCACTCAGGAACAAACAGCAGCACGTAGAGGAACATACTAGTACGTAGGGCTGAGTGGTGAAACACCCAGGAAGAAACTAAAGAAGTTCTCAAGGACAATACCACTTGTGTTTATTGAAAACACACATACAAACACTCTACCCTACACATTTGCCAGAGCGCGCACTCAAGTGTTTGCTACTGAGGGGAGGGGAATTGGAGTGGAAAACAGGAATTATGAGTATGACATGGATGTATGGATTGATCCAGCCAGAAATGGACTTGACACACAAATGATGGTAATGTCATGAATTGAGGAGTTTCATCACCCGAAGGCCAAAATAAACAAAGTAAAAGAAAAAGTCCCAGATGGGTTGTTTCCAGTGAAGGCTGTCTTGCTCTAGAAGTGCCTAGGTATTTTTTGTTTATTTTTTTGTTTGTTTGTTTTTTGTTAACACTCACCCAAGGATATTTTTCCCCCACTGATTTTTAGAGAGAGTGGAAAAGAGGCAAGACACACAGTGAGAAACATCAATGTGTCTGATCAGTTGCCTCCCCCAGGTGCCCCAACTGGGCCCTGGGAATGAGCCTGTAACTGAGGTACATGCCCTTGATCAGAATCAAACACCCAACCCTTCAGTCCGTGGGCCGACGCTCTAACCACTGAGCCAAACCGGCAAGGGTGCTTTGGTGTGTTTTGCATAAAGATATACTGTTCCATTAGCTGCAGTGGTAGTGGGTGGCAGCCAGTGAGCTTAATCTTTTCCTGCCCATCTTTCCCTTCCCTTTGGGAAAGGAGAAACCATGTGGTCTCCAGAGTGGAGGAAGGATACTCTCCTTAGCAACACCAAGGAACAAAGAAAGCCACGTGGATGCCATTTGCTGTCGCCTGACAGTTGTTTTCCATCTGCTGTACTGAATTTCCCCTTCTAGTAGCCTTGAGCAGGCAGTTGATATTGTTGGTTCACCCATTGGTCTTGGTTCAGACCTACCATGGTTTTTGTTCATTCTTGGAACACACCCTGCCTCCCTTTTCTCAGATACAATACTTCTCTCAATGCCACTAATCAGGTAACAGGAGTGCAAAATAAAATGAAGCCAGTGGCCCTGGAAACAGTTATATAAATCATCGTGAATTCCAAATCAGTTTGGTAAATAGTCAATAATTTTAACCCCCAGGGAGAGGAGTTGGATCTTGTTTGCTTATTTCCTGTTGGGCTCATTTTAGTTCCTTCTAAAGTTCCCTTTGAAAATGCCATCCTTCTTGACGATTCTTGGGAAGAAAACAGAACTTGTCTTTAATGTTTTGTCTGTTAGTACCAAGGCCAGAGGGAAACGGGGGAGTAATATTTTATTGTAACCTTTTCTATATCCCCCACAAAGGCCTTTTTAGCAGACTTGACCTTCAATATTTTTGAATCTAACAACAACAAGAAAAATCTGATTGTGGCATTCAGCTATGTTCTTGTCCGGGCTCTCTTTGATCCACTTGAGGATTCATATTTTCAGGTACATCAACAGCTGCTTAATTTTGCGATTTATTCCTGTCCACTTCCTCATTCCTACTGTTATAGGCATACCCAGGAGACAACATTTCCAAACACAGGTGAGGAATCAAGCAGTGGTTTTTCATCTCCTAAAATGCTCTAACAGCCTGCTCAATGTCTGTGCTCTTTGTGAACAAATGTTTCATTTGAGCTTTGCCACATTGACACAATTGGCAGTCCTTTTTCAAAACAGAAACTGGTGATAAAAACAAAGTTCTTTTAGAGACTCCACTGTATTCTTAAATGTTTGTTTGGGAGACAGGGATTTAATCCAACCAGGAAAGGAAAGATGAGAGAACAAGCAAAGGTGGCTTGCCTTGTTTCCTCCTCACAAATACTCTTTGCCTGCAGGCCAAAAGAGGCCCTTCAGCCAATTGCTAAGTCCCACAAAGCTTCAGTTTACCCATCTATATAGTGATGTTTTTGGAACTGGTTGCATGTTTTCACACTCTGTTGGTGGAATGTTCTCAGAGGTGTGTCAGGAGCCACCATGGAGATAGGAAGAGACGCCCCTTTTCAGCCATTGCCCCTCTACTTTCATTGGTTGTCTTGATAGGCTGCAGCATATGAATTTTTATTTGAAAAGTCATCTATTTTGCTCCTAAAAATGTGCGGGAATCATTGGACTAGATCAGTGGTCGGCAAACCGATGCTCGTGAGCCACATGCGGCTTGCGAGCCGCGGTTTGCCGCTCTGTTGACTAATGAGTTTGCCAACCACTGTACTAGACTAAATGTTATCGTGTGTAGTTGGAAGCTGTGCGGATTAGGCAATTGTGGCATATTGTGTGCAAAGAGGTAAAGGGTAGTATATGACAATGGTCGGCAAACTCATTAATCAACAGAGCGGCAAACCGCGGCTCACGAGCCGCATGTGGCTCGCGAGCCGCGGTTTGTTCACCACTGGACTAGATGAACTCTAAGAGCCCTGTACTAGTTTCCTGGGGCTGCCATAACAAATTACCGTGAATTGAGTAGCTTAAAACAACGGAATTTTTTTCTATTCTGGTACCAAAGGCCAGAAGTCTGAAATCAATATCACTGGCCTGAAATAAAGGTGCTGTAGGAGAAAATTTATTCCTTGTCTTTTCCAGCCTCTGGTGGTTGCTGGCATTCTTTGGCCTGTAGCCAAATCACTCCAATCTTCAAGACCTGCATTTTCAAATCTCTATCTGCTATGTCTCACATCACCTTCCCCTCTGTGTGTCTAATCTCCTTCTGCTTCTCTTTTATATTGGTACATGTGATTGCATTATGGCCCATTCAGATAATCCAGAATAACCTCCCCATCTCAATATTCTAAACTTTATCACATCTGCATCTACACAGACCCTTTTTTGCCATACAAGTTAATATTCAAAGGTCCTGGTGATAGGACATAGATATCTATTGAGATCAATTTGCAGCCTATCATAGGCCTCTCAAACAATAAGATTCTAGGATTTACTTCCCCCCCACACACCAATTTCCATCTTAGAAGCTTTTTCTACATTTCCATGCCTTAAATACTCTAAAAGTACAGCATTGTTTTGTTTTATATATTTTTATTGATTTCAGAGAGGAAGGGAGAGGGAAAGAGAGAGATAAAAACATCAATGATGAGAGAGAATCATCATTGGCCTCCTCCTGCATGCCCCCCACTGGGGATTGAGCCTGCAACCAGGGCATGTGACCTAACCAGGAATTGCACCGTGCCCTCCTGGTTCATAGGTTGATGCTCAACCACTGAGTCATGCCAGCCGGGCTACAGCATTGATTTTACATTCAACCCAGAAATATGGAACCCAGACTTTATTCCTTCATCATGAAACAGTGTAGGTTTGTGAGCTCCTCTCTGACCTGTGATCTTTTTCTTTCGATAAAAATCTAGTAAGTTGGTTTTGGTTGACCTTGCTGCCCAGAAGATACTGTGTGCCATGCATAGCCCCAGGCAATGTAAAGAGAAGCACCAGTGCTGTCCTCAGGGCACAAGTTAGGACTACAGTCTCCTCTCCTACGTTGGTCTCTTTCCTTTGCTCTGTGATCTGGAAGAATCTGTCTGCTCTCTGATGAGGAAAATACCTTCAGGGCCTCACAGCAGTAACTTTGAGGAGCTATTTAAAAACTATTTTGTCGCAAGGATAATTTTTCCCTCTTCTATTCTATTTTTTTTTTATCAGAAAAGTAATTCTTGTTTAGTGTCCAAAAGTACAATATTTCAGTATAAAAGATCTCCCATAATTCCTCCTTTTCAGTACATTCACATTTCTATATGTCCAGACCCAGGCTAAGTGCACTCCATACTTTATCCCTTGCAATCTTCACAACTACCCTGTGAGGTGGTTATCATCAGACTCATTTTACCTATGAGAAAACTAAGGCATAGAGAGATTCAGCAACCAGCTCAAAGGACTAAGATAGTATATTTGGAGTTGAGGCATGAACCCAGGTACTCCTCACTTCAAAGCTCATGCTCTTGATCTCTGCACCCACCACACATTTTCAGTACAACTTTGTATTCAGGATTCTCAAAACAATATGACTGTGTGCTCACGAGAACATCTCCCCACTAGGATGCATTGTGTGTGTGTGTGTGTGCGCGTGAATCTTCAGCCAAAGATATTTTCCCATTGATTTTTAGATAGAGTGGAAAGAAGGGCGACAGACAGAGAGAGAGAAACATTGATGTGAAAAAGACACATCGATTGGTTGCCTCCTGGACCAGGGCCAGGGATAGAGTCTGCAACCTAGGTATGCACCCTTGACTAGAATTGAACCTGGGACCCTTCAATCCTTGGGCCAACACTCTATCCACTGAGCCAATTGGCTGGGGTTAGGATGCATTCTTGCAAGAAGTGTCTTTGCCAGGATTGATTTATATTCCGTCAAACTCAAAACTTTATTCTGTGAGGCTGTTCTGAGTTTCTGGAGGGGAAGTTTCTGGAGAGGGAGTTTGGTTGCTGGTGTACTCATCTAGCCACAAGTTAATCAAGATGCTTGGGGAAGCCCTAGTGGGTTTGGCTCAGTGGATAGAGCATCAGCCTGCAGACTAAAGGGTCCCAGGTTTGGTTCCAGTTGGGGGAACATACCCTGGTTGCAGGCTTGATCCCCAGCCCTAGTTAGGGTGCGTGCAGGAGGTAACCAATGGATGTGGCTCTCTCGCATCGATGTGTCTCTGTCTTTCCCTCTCCCTTCCACACTCTCTCTCTAAAAAAAGAAGCAGAAGCAGAAGCAGCAGAAGAAGCTTGGGGAAAGCAAGATCCCATCAGCAGGGCCTGAGGAGTCTCTCTCCCCAACTCCACCCTTTGGAGGGGTCATGGCGTGGTATATTCCAAAGGCCAATTCATACACTCAGGACAACAGGAATGATGCCACCATAAGGAGTGGATTTGCTGGAGTACGGGACAGGTAGGGTGATGGGAGGTCACACACTCCTCTCAGTCTTAAATTAACTAGTTTGCCATCTATATTCATTTCTTTTTCCAGTGAGTTATGTGCATCCTTTTCCCTTGGTGCAGTCAAAACATATCCACTTCCATGTCTAAAGCACTGGAAGCTTTCCAGTCTCCCTATTGGTGGTAGAGAGAGGCAGTGTTGTGTAGTGGACAGAGCTCAGGATAGTGAGGCAGAGTCATTCGGTTCTAGACCGAGCTCTGCCCCTGATACCAATGTGACCTTGAGCCAGTTCTTAGCCCTCTCTGGAACTCAGTTTCCCATATAGAAAAGGAAAAGTTCTGCTCGGCTGGCGTGGCTCAGTGGTTGAGCATCAATCTATGAACCAGGAGGTCATAGTTCAATTCCTGGTCAAGGCACATGCCTGGGTTGTGGGCTCTATCCCCAGTGTGGGGTGTGCAGGAGGCAGCCAATCAATGATTCTCTCTCATCACTGATGTTTCTATCTCTCTCTCCCTCTTCCTTCCTTTCTGAAACCAATAAAAATATATTTTATAAAAAAGGAAAAGTTCACACTAAATGCTAATGATCTTTTTACCTATAAAGTTCTATGATTTATAGAGTGTTAATACTCTAGCATGCTAAGAGGTGATTTAGAAACCCATCCCAAATATTTAAATTAACTAGCAACATATGCTAAGCTCATCATATAATCACAAGCAAGATCATGGCAAGATCTAGAAGAGAGAAGGTGACACAGCATAATTTGGTACTCTCTTCTCTCTAGATCCCCCAACTAAGTGTTCCCTAAGCTGGATTTCTGTGTGATCCCAGCTTATCATCATCATTATCATCACCCAGTTCTTAAGATGAAAGGCAGGAAGCTAGCTAGTGGGAGGAGTTTCCCAGAGGCCACCACCACAGCAGCAGCAACAGCAATAGCAACAGTAGCAGCAGCAAGGCTAATGCAGATATTTGTCTTTCTTCTCACCCTTTTTTAAAAATAGAATTTAGGTTGCTGCATTTATTACCAAACAATGCCAGCCCTCATGTCTCAACACTGTCAAGCCAATTTGATCCAGTTCAAGTTTTACTCTGAGATCCTACCTAGTAGGGACCAAACCTTTGCAAGGCGGTAGGCAGTCTACTAGAGGTTATGGGAGACAGTTCTGACCCTGGGGCTCTCCAGGTCTGGTAGAGGAGCCACACAGGTACAGAACCAACTGGAACACCCAGGTCGTTCTGACTCTTAAGAATAGTGTGAGCAGTGCCAAGGTGGATCACAGGATCTTTATATGAGATTGGGGGTAAGAGGTATGCACTAGAGTCTTACAGTGCCTTCATGGCATCTCAGGAACTTGGGTGAATCTGGATCTTAAAAGGTCTTTCTGTGGCTTTATTTCAAGGTTATAAAGAGTCATGAAAGGATTTTAAACCGAGCAGTGACAAGAAAGAAATGTACATTTATAAAAGACCCCTTGGGTTGCTGGTGTTGAGAGCAGATGATATGAGAGGGCCAAGCAGGGAGACCAGTTGTTCAGGGGAGAGATGACCATAGCTGAGTAGAGAGAGGTGGGAAGAAGCAGCTGTATTTGGGAGATATTCTGGAAACCAAATAGATAGGATTTGGGGACATGATGGATATTGGAGATGGGAGAGAGAGGAAAACTAGGCAGGATGCTGGAGGGATGATGCTTCCACTCTGAGGTATATATGAAGGAGGGGCTGAGGTTAGGGAGCTTGCTTTGGGACACACTGGGGTGAGATCCTAGAACAGGGGTGGGCAAACTTTTTGACTCGAGGGCCACAATGGGTTCTTAAACTGGACCAGAGGGCCGGAACAAAAGCATGGATGGAGTGTTTGTGTGAACTAATATAAATTCAAAGTAAACATCATTACATAAAAGGGTACGGTCTTTTTTTATTTCAATAGTTTTATTCATTTCAAACATTTTAACAAGAAGAATGTAAACACTAATTATTATAATTTGAAACTTCAAAAAATGGAGGAATCATAGCACAATAACATACCTTATATTGAAGATGGCAAAGGCAAAATAAAATTGCCTAACAAAGGAAAGGTACAAAAGCCTTTCAAATTAAACTTAAATATAATAAAATAATTTAAAACTAAAACAAATAGAAAAGAACAAAATGTGTAAACAGTAAATTAAACATTTTCTTTAGTGCAACTTCCAAATTATACCCGGGACGTAGATGTAGATGGCAATGTAGACTGGGTTGAAAGGTTTTTGGTCTTTAAAACATCAACTTCAGTGGGAACAGTGTTGTTGGTCTCCTTTTTAGCTAATTCTCTGATACTGTGCTCTCCAGGGTCGTGTCTCCCTACATCACCATGATAATGTGTCTACGCATTCCCAGGGTGATGTCGGGGGACACGTCCGTGGGCATTACAAGGAGCCTCTGGAAGATTGAGAGGTTGTTCCTTCTACTGAATGGGCGGATATAAATCCACCCACTCAGAAGAAGGAGCTGCGGCCGTGTTTCCCGACGTTGCCATGTTAACACTGCTGCTGGTGAAGGAGTGGAGGGGAGAGCAAGAGAACCCTCCGCTCTTTCGGCTCCGCGGGCTGGATAGAACAGCCGAAAGGGCCGGATCCGGCCCACGGGCCGTAGTTTGCCCACGGCTGTCCTAGAAGATCACTTATCAGATGACTTGAGCAATTGCCCACAGGCCCTTGCCCTTCTCTCTGTAGTTTTCGGCAGACAGAAGAGTCCTGGATGGTCATTGACACAGGAAATGCCCTCCATGGATCTGCCCTCTCCTTGTTTGTTTGCCCACTGCAAACAACTGGCAGTGACGCCTGTTCAAAAGACTGGGAGGCAGGAGTTTCAATTCTGTCCAGATGGTCTAGTGTCCTTGAGCAAAACACTTGCTTTCTCTGGGCTTCAGTTTTTCCAAAATATGCACAAATATCTCATAGGACTTTTTTTTTGTGAGGTGTAGGTTAGATTGTAGATATGCAAGCACCTTGTGAATTCTTAAGGAACAACATGCAAAATAGCATTATTATTATCATTATCATCCTGTTCTTTGACCTATCTTGGGCCATTTGTACTTTATGTTTACAGTTCCTCACCTTTATATTTTTATCTGATTTTTCTTTTCTCTGATAACCAGTGGATCATGCAGGCCAGGTATAAATATATCCAGAAGTAAATGGAAAGTTGAGATGATAATGTAGATAAATCATGATTTTTTAAAAAGGCTTTTCCTCGAAATATCTCAAGGCAGGCTGAACTGTGAGTCACGTCACATTTAAAAAGTTGTCCTGCCCTAGCTGGTTTGGCTCAGTGGGTAGAGCGTTGGCCTGTGGACTGAAAGGTCCCAGGTTCGATTCCAGCCAAGGGCACATGCCTGGGTTGCAGGCTTGATTCCCAATAAGGGGCGTGCAGGAGGCAGCCAATCAATGATTCTCTCTCATCATTGATGTTTCTATCTCTCTATCCCTCTCCCTTCTTCTCTGAAATCAATAAAAATAAATATTAAAAAAGTTGTCGAGTATCATTTGAAAAGATTAACAAATAAAGGAGATCAAACATACATTTTCCACTTCACTGCAAGACCATAGAACCAGAGCCTCTTCATCCATTCATTCATTCAGCAAATATTTACTGGATATATTACAGTGTGCCTTCTTCCAGGCATCTGGGGAACACCGAGGGGCTTGTGCTCCAGTGATTATTAGCATGAGAAAGGCCCTGGAGATCATCTGGTATCTAGTTCAAACCTCTGATTGTACAGAAGGGGAAACCAAGGACTAGCAAGGCTTGGGATTTGTCCAGGATTTGCCGAGGCCCCTTGCAGCTGAGGAAGAGCAGAGAGCAGAGGCCCCTGTGCTCCTAGGCTGTGAGTCCTGTTATGTTACCTGTGTTGCTTTGGATTTGAAAACACAGAGCTATTTGCCCAATACTTCATGAAGCAAACACTGTGCCAGGCCTTAGGCTGGATCTTGTGGAGGTGAAGTCATTGCAAGATAAATGGTGCTCAGTCCTTGCTCTAGAGTCTAGAGGATCTGTCAGTTCACCTGGCAATTACAGTCCACGATCTAAGTGCCTTTCTCTAGGGTTCTGCTCTGGTTGTCTCCTTCTCCTCCCCATTCAGGACACAGTACACAAGACAAAATACCCAAGACTTAGACCCTACTGGATGTTTATGGAATGAATGTGTGTTGAGGTACAGCTAGTATGGAAGTGGGTGCACGCCTTTTGATGTACTACTGGTCCAGCTGGTCTTAATACGATAGCTCAGGTCCTAGACAACCCAGAAAGAGTGATTCACTAGGGAAAATGCAATTTCCAACAGGGTCAACTGTTTCTGAGTTGTGGACAAATACAGTTCAGGTTTTGTCCCTGTATTTGGATTGTCCTTCAACTGCTGCTCTTCTGAGCTGTCTGAAGCAACAAGAATTAAATTGAAGGGGGCCATTAGAACAGTGAAGCTTTTTTAAAAAAATATTTTTTATTGATTTGAGAGAGAGAGAGAGAGAGAGAGAAACATTGATTGGTTGTCGCCTGTATGCACCCCACTAGGGATCAAACCCAAAACCTGGGTATGTGTCCTGACCAGGAATCAAACCAGTAACCAGTACATGGGATGAAAACTGAGCCACATCTGCCAGGGCAGAACAGTGAACACTTTGTGAGTGCTAATTTTGTGTCAGGCATTGCTATAAGTACTTCATATATTCTCCACAAGAATTTATGAAATGGGTACTATTACTAGTCTCATTTTACAAATGAAGAAACTGACACAGAGAGGTGGAGTTTCTTGCCCAGGTCACACAGCTTGTAAGTGGTGGAGCCCAGGCTCCAACCTTGGCATAGTGGCTCCTACTTTTCCCACATACCCAAACTAAAATACTATTCAGAGCTGTTTGGACTTTGGAGCTCTCTATGCAAGCCATAGCCCTAGTATGTGCCACAAATGTGTTATAGGATAGTAAGAAGCTAGGAAAATTCCAGAATAAGCAGAATAGGGAAACTAAGACAGATAGTTAAAAAGCAGTTTGCAGCCACCTAGTAAATCCTATGCTCCCTAAACCAAAGATAGTCATGAGTAAATGGTTTGGGGTGGGCAAGAAAGGGTTAAGGGGGAAAAGAGGCACATCTGTAATACTTTTAACAATAAAGATAAACAAAATTTTCCAAAAAAAAGAGTACAGGAAATGGTGTGCACTTCCCCTCCCCAACCAGAGGTTAAATAGCTTAAATCACCCTAATCAGGGAGACAGATAACAGAAATCCAATTAGTACCATTTGCCAGCCACACCCAAGGACAGACAAATTAAGAGAATATATCTCACTTTGGTACATCAGCATAAAGCTGATAAATATTCGATTGATCCTCACCTAAGGCCTCCCTTAAACACCCAGCCTTTAAAATCCCTGAAAAGGAAGGTTGCAGAGCACTCTCCTTCCATGGAGTACACCCTGTCATTCCCTTCCTCTCTCTTCCCCCCATAGGCATGTATCCCCAAACCTCTAAGGGAACTCATGACACTTGCAACCAGGGGAGCAATGGGCAGCGGCGGCTTGTCCTGGGCTAACCCCCTGAACCTGTCTCCAAGGCCCCCTTTCCTCTGACTTCCCAGTGAGCCAAAGCAGCCCAGCCTAGGCTCTCCTGTTGCTTCTTCTATGCCCTTCTGCATTCCACTGTCCTAAGTGTGTTTTTGCTTCGGTCAATAAATTCTTGCTTGCTTCTCTACATTGTGTCTCTTGATTGAAATCTTTCCTTCAAGAATACAAGAACTGAGGTCTCATTGTCTCACTGGTAACAAATGCACTACAGGACTCTAGTGCTCAGAAATCAAGAATGGGAACTCACCCTCCCTCTGGTTTCCCAGTGCTGCTCTGAGGCACCAGCCAGCCAAAGGGAAGTGCCCTCTCCCTTCTCTAGGAGTGAGATAGATCCATAGTGACTCCTCTTCTTGGTTGAATTAAGTCCCTTGTGGAGTTGTCATTTGTCTTCTAATTTTCTCATTACTCCACCCCCATCTGAGAGAGGGCTGATGACTTTCTAAGAGGGTGTGCCCTCCACACCTAGCCTTCAATAACACAGGCATGCCTTTACTTTCTCAGGCCTTTATTTGTTCACCTAGTATTTCTCAGTGTCTCCTAGGTGCCAAGCCTGTGCTAGTTGGGCAGAAGCCCAGTTGAGATAGAGATTCAACAAGCAATAACTCAGAGGATGGCCAAATGAGGGCTGTGAGAAGTGCCCTAAGGGAGACCAGATGGAGAAAGGAAAGTGTGGGTGGGGGACCTCAGGAATGTCTTATTATAGTGCTGAAGTGGGCAGAGGGCCACCTGTCAGTTTTTAAAAATATATATGTTTTTATTGATTTTTTTAGAGATAGAGGAAGGGAGAGGGATAGAAACATCAATGTGAGAGAGAAATATCAATAAGCTGCCTCCTGCATGCCCCCTACTGGGGATCAAGTCCACAACCCTGGGCATGTGCCCTAACTGGAAATCAAACCGGTGACCTCCTGGTTCATGGGTCAATGCTCAACCACTGAGCCACACTGTTTGGGCTGTCAGTTCTGCTTTTATTTTTTTTTTGGGGGGGGGTGGGAGTGGGTAAAGATAGGAGAATCATTCCCTTTGTGAAGCTCCAGTGACAAACCTAAGAATAGTGACCCCAGTGACCAGCTCCTGCTCTCCCTTTTCAAGATGGGAAACTAAGGTCCAGAAAGAGGAAGTGAGGAGCATTTAAAAAATAGGAACTCCAGTCCCATGTTAGAGGGTGTGCATCTTCAGCTCCCGCTTTCCCCACCACAAGAATCCCTTTGGTTCAGGTGAAGAGAAACATCTTGTACTTTTCCCCTAAGACAGTGGAGCTGGACCATTAGATGCTCAGTGAGTCAGAACAAGGCTTTTGCATGACACCAGGGACAGACACAGAAGGGCCTGGTAAGCTACAGGGGTGGGCGGGGGGGAGGAGATGATGAGAAGGAGGGTCCACAGGTGAAGTAGTGTAGAGCAGGTAACCCAGTGGTACCCTGAAGTCTTTTTCTTTTTAATTAAATTTATTGAGGTAACATTGGTTAATAACGTACAAGTTTCAGTTGTACAATTCTTTTAAAATATGTTTTTATTAGTTTTTAGAGAGAGAGGAAGGGAGAGGGATCGAGAGACACAAATATCAATGAGAAAGAAACATCATCGATCGAATGCCTTCTGCCTATTGGAGTTCGAGCCTGTAACCCTGGGCATATGCTCTGACTAGGAATCGAACCAGTAACCTTGGTTCATGGGTTGATGCTCAACCACTGAGCCACACCAGCTGAGCCAGGTGTACAATTCTATAATACAACATCTATACATTCCATTATGTGCTCACCACCCATAGTTTAGTCTTCCTCTATCACCATGCATTTGGAACCTCCCTTATCCTCTCTATCTTCCCCCTACTCCCTTCCCCTTTGATGACCACCATACTGTTGTCTATGTCTATGAGTTAGTTTTATTTGTTCCTCTGTTGTTTTTTGTTTTATCTCCACATATGAGTGAAATAATATGGTTCTTGTAGTTTTATGTCTGAATTATTTCTTGAAGGCTTGACAGGGCAAGGCTGTTCCTGGAATGGGATCGGGGGGGGGGGCAGTGAAGGAGACCCCACTGCAGTGTGTCACCTCCCCTCTGCTCCTTTCTCCCCCAAATGAACTCCCAGGACCAGGTTCCTGGGAGGGCAAGGTCCTTCATTTCATCTCCTTCTTCTCCACAGGCCCTTGCCCAAATGGTGTCGTAGGCCCTAGGTGGGCTGGTGTTGGTCAAGACTGTGTTCCCACAGGCAGCAGGGTGGGGACTAACTCCTAGGAAGCCGTTTGGTTGCTGATCCTTTTCCTTTCCTCAGTCAATAGGAAAGCCTCAACCTGTGGGCCTTGTAGCGCTGATTCTGCTGCAGAGGCCTGGGTGTACCCTCCCTTCTCGAGCGTCCTTCGGTGGGGCCTTGCCATTACTCCACCCCGTCCCAGGACCAGAGCCTCCAAGACAGGCACATGGTGGAGGGTCCTATGGCTCGAGGTGCCCTTTGGGCTCTGGGCCACCATGCAGGCCCCCTTACCTAACCTGTGGCCATGCTGAGGAGAGAGGCTGAGCAGAGGTTCCCTGTGAGCCTCTATGGAGTGTGGCTCTTCTGAACCTGGAATCCCTTTATCTCAATGGCGCTGGCTGCCCCTGCCAGCTCGCCAGTGGCCTTCATACCCACAGTGAAGCTGAGCTATTAAGAGTAGAACAAGTGTGACACTAAGGGTCAAGAGACCATGCTTTCAGCCTTGGCTCAGCCACTGACTCCCATGTCAAGAGGAGGCTGCGCTGGAGGACCTGACTTTTCTTCCAAAGGGAGGCTTCAGACCTTGAATAGATCACCTGGGTGTGAGTGAGGCAAGGGCCCTAGGAAGGCCAAGAAGCTAGACTCCCTATCTGTGAGGATATGAATTTACAAAGGCTCCTAGATCCCTTCTGAAAGGGTGTGTGTGTGCTTCATTGTAGGACCTTCACAGCAATTTCCCTTAACATATTTTAAATGATTCAACAATCTGGCCCCGCTCTGCCCCCATATTCAACTGGCTGCATTTTCATTGATCTTCAAGGAGACTGGCTGATTTGGGCCTTGGGGATGTCATCTTTAAGTACTGGGCACCCAAGTGGAGACCTGGGGCAAGGATGGGTGTGGGTGTGGGTGTGGATATGTGTGTGTGGGGTGGGTATAGAGAACCAAGACTTCAGGGTTTTTTTGTTTGTTTTCTTTATTTATTTTTCTTTTGTTTTCTGATGTTTTCAAAATATGTTTTCATTTTAGAGAGAGAGGAAGGGAGAGGGATAGGGAGATAGAAACATCAATGAGAGAGAAATATTGATTGGCTGCCTCCTGTGAGTTCCATATTGGGGCTCAAATCCGCAACCTGGGCATGTGCCCAGACTGGGAATAAAACTGTGACTTCTTAGTTCATAGGTTGATGCTCAACCATTGAGCCATGCTGGCCAGGCCAAATACTTCATTTTTGTTGAATGAGGAGAATCCTTTTTATCTTTTGAAGGGTCTTGAACTAGCAAGAACCAAAAACCTCTTTAAATAATATTTGTCATTTTTTGTCCTATTTCCTATTTAATTTCATATATATATTGATTTCAGAGAGGAAGAGAGAGAGATAGAAACATCAATGATGAGAGAGAATCATTGATTGGCTGCCTCCTGCACACGCCCTGCTGGGGATCAAGCCCACAACCAGGGCATGTGCCCTTGACTGGAATCAAACCCAGGACCCTTCAGTCCACAGGCTAACGCTCTATCCACTGAGCCAAACCAGGTAGGGCCCTATTGAATTTCAATGTTTTCCTAATCTCCCCAGGTAGCCAAGCAGCTTACAGGGTTCTGGTTCGAGGTTCCCCTGTGTGATGGGCTTGGCCTGGGATTGGGCCTCACAGGTAAATGGTGTGATTAGGTACTTTCCAGGGAGGACCAGGGCAGAGGTCCAGAGCCTCTACCAGTTGAAGCTATCCCACAGCCACCATTGGGCCCTGAGCTTTGCTACAGAGGAGGCAGCCTGCCTTGGGGCCCCTGAGTCCAGAACTTGCCCAGGCACCCCTGACTTTCGGTCACTTTTTTCACCTTCCAGATTGGCTTTTAGCCCTTCCCTAGGTGGCCTTTTACTGGTGATACCCAGACCAGCTTCACTCATACCCTCCCTCACAAGCAGACTAGAGAGTGGCTGGGGTGGGTAAGGTAGGTGAAATTACCTTTGAAGCTGGAAGAGATGAAGTGACATGGCAGAAGATACACCAGGAAATCAGAGCCCAAAGTCACTGCCTTGCCCCTGCCTTGTAGCCCCACCCCTACTTCACTTAATCTCCCCTCTGTTATGTATTAGTAGGCATTCAATATATGTACATGGAATTGAATTATGAATTTCTCTTGAGGTAGGAACCCGCTATGCCACAGATTTTGCTTAGGTGTGCTGCCACACACAAGCGGCACTGAGGAGAAAACCAGGCTGTGAGGAAGGAGCCTTCCAACTGAGGCTCGTGCGAAAGGGATGGAGGACTCATAGAGATTGGGCCTGAAGAAGACATGGAGACTTGGAGTGACATGTGTTTGCAGGGGGCAGAAGTAGGGAACCACAGCCACCATTTTCAGGTCTAGGACACGCCCACTCAGTGATGTCATAATCACGTTCTGTGAAGTTCTGATGACAGCAACCATAGGTTTGAGCTTCAGGAGCAGTGCTTCAGCTTGAAGGAAGGAGGAGCTTTTTCAGGAGCAGAGATGGAAATCGTTCCTTCGAATACGCGCAGACCTTTCGTTCTTCGAAGTAAGTACCCATGGGTAGGGCTGTGGCAGTGGGTGGGGAAGAATGGGTTTTGAGAGGGGTTTCTGGACACCACTTACTATGTGGTCTCTTCTGGCTGGGAGATACTCTTATTCTCTGGGTTGGCCTTCTCCTCTCTGCCTCTGGGAATGTTGTGTGTGTGCCTGGTCTGAATGTGAACATATATGCTGCTGTGACCCTCACCATCCACTCAGGGGCCTACCAAATAGTGCCTGGTGGGCTCTGAAGCTGACAACTCTGGTTCTTCCACTTTGGTGCCTGACAACTGGTAAGTGCAGCTTCCCAGCATGGCCAGGATGCTGGGCGGTGGCTGGGTCCCACCTGAGACCCCAATTTGCATCTCTAGCCTAGGAAGGCCTAACAACATGGAGGCTAGGGCACTGTGACAGAGGGAAGGTTGGTCAGATCATATGTGGAGACCCTGCTCTCCTTTGGGAAGGGCAGAGACAAGGGTGGGGGGAAGAGGCCTGGGCAGGTTAGACCTTGGGGACCTGGTAGTAGAAGAAGCTGGAGCTACCTGGCTGGAGAAAAGGCCTGTTTTGCCAGAAAATCTCTGAAGGGTGAGGGGTGGGATTGTGTGTAGGGTGGTGACCCCAAGGTTCAGAGATTGATCAAGATGGAAAAGACAGCCCATAAGGTAGGTGGCAAACTCTCTGTGAGTGAAGGTATGTGAGCAGAAGGTAAGTAACCATTAAGGTAGGTAACCATTAAGGCCTTAAGATATCCACATTCCCAAGGGTCTGTAAATTGGGTACTTAGGAAGGTGACTTCATACCTGTTGGCTCTGATCAAAGCAGCACTATTTTTGGCTTCTGGTCTCAGTTGGGTCCCTAATAATGGAAGCCTAGCGGTGCCAGCTTGCCCAGGAGGCTCAGAAGAGTTGGCAAGAACTGGGTGAGGATGGGGAGGCAGTTGCCTTATGGGGTCAGCTCCCTCAAACACCTCAAACTCAGTCAGTTTCTGGAAACAGCATTTGGAAAACTCATCTTCTGATCTCATTTCTAAATATGGGAATTATAAATAGCTGGTTATCTTGGTGGTTCAAAGTGTTTAGGAACGGAAACTTAGAACTCATGATGTGCCTCTTCCAAATTTCAACCCATAAAATGTGTACCTTTTCCTCACCCTTCCTTCATGCATTATTTCTTTCAGGAAGCTCAAAGAGGGAAAGGCCCCTCAATATTTTTCAATAGGGCTGACACTAGCATTTGTAGTGGGACATTTCTTTCTTCTGTATGACTCTCTGCCCAACGCAGGACATTTAACACTCCTGCCATCTCCTCCTCTTATTAAATTCCAGCAACAACTCCCAGTCATGGGCGTTTTCAAACATCCCTTAGAGGTGACACTGCCTCCCCCACCACACACACACTTTGAAAACCATTGCCTGAATCCCCTAAAAGATGTGACTTGCTCAAGGCAATACCACTAGCCAGTGGCAACGCTGAGGAGGCCAAGTCAAGTCAAATCCCATTTGTACATTCCAAGAACTTTTATTCTTCACCAGGGTGTGTGTCAGGAGAGCAGAAGGAATGTGGGCCTGAACTGAGGCAGGGAAGAAGTGACTCCCTAAGCACAGAACTACTAGTACAATTTCTCACTATTTCTCTGCTTTTGCCAAACTCCGTTTTCCGCCTCTAGCTCACCTAGCTCGCTCTTTCCGCAACTGCAAGCACAAACAGATTTTCTGGCAATTAGTGCAAAGAGCCTAGTGGAGCAGGATCCACGGGAGCGGAGTCAGGTCCCTTTTTATGGGGAAGGGGGGGGGGAGCGGCAGGGGGCAGCGGGATCCCAGTACTGAAACCCCGAGGTTTTGCCAGGGGAACAGCTGCCTTCCACTGTCATCAAGGAGAGAGCTGCGGGCAAGACCCCGGCCGCAGAACCGCGACAGGATTGGGCAGAGGTGGAGGACCCTCGACCTTCGCTGTTCGCCCCCGGAGGTTTTCCGGGGCTGGGGGCTACCTGGGGGCCAGGAGTGGGAGGCGGGGGCGCCCAGGTCGCAGCGCAGCGGGTGCAGAGGGCACCGCAGCCGGACTCGACCTTGCCATCCCACGCCAGAGGCCAAGGCCGAGGGGAATAGCGGGGCCACCTCTCCAAAGTCCTTTGAAGTCCCAGCTCAAGTCGAGGAGGGGGTTCGGGGGGTGGGAAAGCTCTGTTTTGCCTCTGCAGCCTGCGCCGGCGGGTAGTTCTGTTTGAATGAATGATCCCAGAGGCCATGCCCAATGGGCGCCTGCGCCTGTTTAATATGCATGAGGCCCGCAGCCAATGGCCGGGCAAGGAGGCTGTTTTAAACGGCGGAGCCCGCTGGCCAATCAGGCGGCTCTCGTGGAGGCAGCTAGCGCGAGGCTGGGGAGCTCTGAGCCTCGCGTCGTGCCCTGCGCTGCCCAGACTAGCGAACAATACAGGTACGTTTCCTTCGCCCGCGCCCGCCGCCGCCGCCGCCGCCGCCGCCGCCGCAGCCGCTACCGCCACCGCCACCGCCACCGCCACCGCAGCGCCCGCACAAGTTTCCAGCTCGGGCAGCCGCCAGCGCGTCCCGCTGCCACCGCCTCCTGCCTCTCCTCCCCGCGCCCATCCCGCCCCCTCCACCTTCCTTCTACCTAGGTGACTGGGAAGGAAGAAGCAATTCAGGTGTTTCAACTTTCCAGTGCTTCATTCCGAGCTCCCCACTGTCTGCGCTGGGCTCCCTTCCTTGAGCCAACCTCGGCTGCCGCCACCCGGGGCCGCGCCGCGGGGCTCAGGCCCCCTGAAGCCAGATGTTGGGGCAGCTGCGGCGGCGGAGGCAGCGCGAACTGGGGCGGCTGCGGGCTCCGGTGGCGTGGGTCCCGGCGCCAGGAGGCGGCATTGGGAAGGGGGCAGGATTCTCCCCGGCCCGGGACGGACGCCGCGGGTTACGGGCAGCCGGTGCCCGCGGGGGGCTGCGGCGTGAGCAAACTTCGCTGTTGGGCTCTGCCGGGCACTGTGCGGGCCCGCGGATTGCACTGCTGCTTCTGCATTAACATGGCCGTCTCGGGAGCGCACGGAGGTCCGGGAGGGGGGAGGCGGGCCGGCCGCCCCCGCTCTTCGCCTGCCCGTGGGGCACCGGCGCAGCCACCG
Source organism: Plecotus auritus (assembly GCF_963455305.1). Classification (NCBI taxonomy): domain Eukaryota; kingdom Metazoa; phylum Chordata; class Mammalia; order Chiroptera; family Vespertilionidae; genus Plecotus; species Plecotus auritus. Next base: position 129,279,472 of record NC_137784.1, read on the forward strand.
TCGCCGCCGCTAACATGGCTGGCGCGTGATGGGCCCTGGCAAGGGGTGGACAGACGGGCTGGGCGGGCGGCGGGGCTCCCGGGCGGGCTCTGGCCTTGGTCTCGGCGCCCGCGGCCGGGGTCTGGTGGCGTGAAGGGCCAGGGGCGCTGCCGCGGGCCCCAGCGCTGTCGAACGTCATGGCTGCACGGGCGCCTTTGTTATCCCGAGGAATGCGCCCCGCGCCGGCGAGGGGGGGGTCCGGCCCCCGCAGCCCCGCGCCCCCGGGCGCTCAGGGCGGGGCGGGGCGGGGTGGGGGCCGGCGAGCGGGCGGCGGCTGCGGTGGCGGGGCCCGGACCGCTTTGTTCGCCACCGACGCCTGTGCCCGCTGCTGGCGGATCAGCCATTTTAGCAAAGCCGGGCTCCAGGCAAGGCGGTCGCCACCATCACTGCGGCCGCTGCCGGCCAGGCTCCGTGCCTCCGGAGCGCGGCTGCCATCGCTGTCCCCGGCCTGGCGCCTCCCTCGGGGGAGGCAACGGTGGATTTCAGGGGCACTTTCTTTCATCAGGAAGCTTTTGACAAAATGGAAGGTGAATTATGGGTGTCCAGGTGACCCAGCACTGGCCGAGTCTGGCTGCCCACTGCCAGCCGGAGGCTTCCCTGTGTTCTGTTCTGCGCCACCCGCACAGCCACTGTGGAGCCCTAATGCAGCCCCTGGGTCGGTCCCCGCAAAGGGGAGTGCTTTAGTTTTACATGATGACCTTGGGTGTGGGAAAAGGAAAAGATGGCGGGAAGCTGGGGGGGTGGGAAAGGGACTATGACACGCCACAGCTGCATTTTTATTTGGAAACTTTCTCCAAAGTATTTCTGGCTGGACATGCATTCCGCTTTACAGATGAGCAAGACTTAGCTCTTTTTGTATCCCCTGCCCCTTTAGATAATGAAGAAGAGACAGATTTGAACTAATAGTCCAGGGGTATCAGCTCACTTCCTGTATAACCATTCTTGTAAAAGCCATTTTTATAAGTCAAAAGGCAGCAAAAATGCTGAAATATAAAAATTTCCCTATTTACAGTTCTGCGTTGATCTTGTGTTTAGCAGCACTTGACAGTATTTTCGTTTCTAACATGGGAGTAAAACAGATGACCAGCTAGCTTTAAGTCATTGGTTTCAAGCTTCTATCATCAGCCTGTACCACCTACAAATGTATCCTCCCCACTGTGGTTGCAGTTTCCAAAACATAGCCTTTCTGAATTGGAATGTAGAGCTGAGCCACCCCACTTGGGTCTGTTCCATTTGGAGAACTTGATCTACTCTTGGAGAAGTAACTCGGAAACCTGTGCACTTCATGCTGGTCAAAAGTTAAATGACAAGTGACAGTGAGGCTGATTTCCCCCCCAGTCTGTCTTTGGTTGCCAGTGGCATCAGGCATTTTGCAGGGGGTGGCGGGGCGGGGGGGATCCTAAGAGCAACATTAATTTTAATTTACCCTGCCTTTTGTTATATCTTGTAGTTCTATTCTGTTCATTGGATTTGTTTTTCTTTGTTTCTCTTTCTTTCATCCATCACAGTCAGGATGGCTAAAGGTGATCCCAAGAAGCCAAAGGGCAAGATGTCTGCTTATGCCTTCTTTGTGCAGACATGCAGAGAGGAACATAAGAAGAAAAACCCAGAAGTTCCAGTCAATTTTGCAGAATTTTCTAAGAAGTGCTCTGAAAGGTGGAAGGTATTTTTGCTTTGTATCCTTCAAGCTAGTCTGAGTTGGATTTGATACTTTGGTGTTATTTACCTTTAGAGTAGCCCCAGGTGGCTGTTTTCTTCCTCTTTACTTAGACACATTTTACTTGTTTTTAGGATTTTGTGTGTGCTTTTATTGTTTAAGATTCTACTAGGGGGGTTAACCCACAGCTTTGTTTTTCCTTCCAATAAGTTTTGTTTTCTTCCCCCCCGCCACACACACACAAAAAGACTCTACAAGGGTTTAAGGCTTTCATCCCCTTTTACAAGTGGTTATGGCAGCTGCCACTTTAATTATAGGACAACTGAACAGGTATGTATTCACTGCATTGAGGAATTTATCAGGTCCTGTTCTTTGCAGACAATGTCGGCAAAAGAGAAATCTAAATTTGATGAGATGGCAAAGGCAGATAAAGTACGCTATGATCGGGAAATGAAGGATTATGGACCAGCTAAGGGAGGCAAGAAGAAGAAGGACCCAAATGCCCCCAAAAGGCCACCGTAAGTGACTGTAGGATTCAGGACAACCATGAAGAGCTCTCCTTCTGCTTGAAAGATTTTTAAAAAAATACACCTAAAAATGTCAGGATACCTCTGTAAAATATTCTGTACTTTGAGCCTGAGGTGTTGGTGAGCTGTGTATGCTTGGTAGTTGCCTGTTGACCTTTCCACTGAGAAGCAGGCAGCCTAGTTTGGGGTGTCAGGATCCTTAGGTACATTTTCTACCCCTTGCCCAGTAACTGAGAGACTGAGAAACCACTATATATTTCTAAAGCAGCTTAAACATTCTATAACCTTCAACTTTGAAACACTGTATATGGTATCACACATTTCTTTACTCTAGGGAGGAGTGATAGGAAGTATGTGGGTTCAGGAACATGGGATTTTGACTGAAGCTCACTTTTTGAAGATTCTCATCTACTTTATATAATTTTCTCCCCCAAGGTCTGGATTTTTCCTTTTCTGCTCGGAATTCCGCCCCAAGATCAAATCCACAAACCCTGGAATTTCTATTGGAGATGTGGCAAAGAAGCTGGGCGAGATGTGGAATAACTTAAGTGACAGTGAAAAGCAGCCTTACAACAATAAGGCTGCAAAACTGAAGGAGAAGTATGAGAAGGTGAGGTGGGCCAGAGTGTGCGTTCTGGCTGGTGAGAAGTCAGCTGCCGCGGATGTGAGGGTTTGTGGGGTGGAAGGCTGCTTTGCTGGGCACATGAGGGCCCATCTCCACTCAAGATCAGCTATGTGTGCTGATGTTCTGGCTTCTGATCTTTGTATTTTGGAGAACTTCAGACAGGCTTAAAAAATTGGATAGCATGGGATGCCACTGGAATAGGATTTGATAGTACTATAACATGACTTAAAGGCTACTTGATCACCCATTACCTTTTAAATTTGAATGGTTGAGAACCAGATGTGTATCAGGAAACAAATACTTCAAGTAGCAGCCCTGTACTGTTTTTGAATTCCAGCTTTCTTATTCTGAGGCAGGGACAGCATGTTTTCACCCTGTGTTAAAATAGCTGCAGGAGAGCTTGTCTTCTCATTTGGAATGTGTCCCTGTTCTTTCTAGGATGTCGCCGACTATAAGTCTAAAGGCAAGTTTGATGGTGCAAAGGGTCCCGCTAAAGTTGCCCGGAAAAAGGTGGAAGAAGAAGATGAAGAAGAGGAGGAGGAAGAGGAGGAGGAAGAAGAAGAGGAGGAGGAGGAGGAGGATGAATAAAAAAACTGTTTATCTGTCTCCTTGTGAATACCTTAGTGTAGGGGAGCGCCGTAATTGACACAGCTTATTTGAGAGGTGTCTGTTGCCCTCAGTAGGATTAATTACACAATTGGATCATGATCATATGTAGTCTCTCAAAGTGCTCTAGAAATTGTCAGTGGTTTACATGAAGTGGCCATGGGTGTCCGGAGCACCCAGAAACTGTATCAAAGTTGTACATATTTCCAAACATTTTTAAAATGAAAAGGCTCTCGTGTTCTCCTCACTCTGTGCACTTTGCTGTTGGTGTGACAAGGCATTTAAAGATGTTTCTGGCATTTTCTTTTTTTTTAATCTGTAAGGTGGTGTTACCTATTTGGTTATTGGCTAGAAATCCTGAGTTCTCAACTGTACATATCTATAGTTTGTAAAAAACAAACAACCAAGACAAGCTCTTGATGCTCTTTGCTTGGCGTTGAGGCTGTGAGGAAGATGCCTTTTGGAGGGGCTGTAGCTCAGGGCGTGCACTGTGAGGCTGGACCTGTGGACACTGCAGTGGGCATCCATTTAGCTTCAGGTTGTCTTGTTTTTGTATATAGTGACATAGCATCCTGCCATTCTTAGCTGTGGAAAAGGGGGGTCAGCTGGCATGAGAAGTATTTGGATCGTTTTTAGTTGTGTGGTAGTTTTAAACTTTGCTTTAAAACAAACTACAGCTCTTCATTGTCAACAAAGTGAAGAGTCACTGCATCAATGAAAGTTCAAGAACCTTCTGTACTAAACACAATTTGCAACGTTTTGTTAATTTTTGTATGTTTAGAATGCTGAAATGTTTTTGAAGTTAAATAAAAACAGTATTACATTTTTTAAGCTGTTCTCTATTATAACACTCTAAATTTCTGACTCATAGCAGTCTTAATGGTAAAACAACCCACCCCACTGTATTTGATGACTAGCCTCCCTATAAATCTGGTAACTTAGGACGAGTTGAAGAGAGCTACTTGAAGTTACTGCATGATTTTGTCTGGCGTCAAGATGAAGTCTGAACTATTGAATGTAGGAGCTAAGATAACGACACAGGCAAGGTTTAGCAGCCTTTAGAGGTGCAGGAAGGTGGGTGGTTAGGATTGAGGCTGACTACTACCTATGAGGTTTAAAAACTTTTTTTGCCTCCTGCCTCACCCCTTACATTGTGGGGCCAAATTAATTGCTAAACAGCAAAAATATCTTCCTGAGGGTATGTATGGTGTATCAAACATTCAGGCTTCATTCCCACCCCCCCTCCCCCCGGACATTTGTTCTGCTCAACAATTGGGGTCTTAAGCTGCCACTTCTCTTTTTGGTCCCCAGTGATGGTGGGGTGGGGAGCAGTATCAATACCACCCCCCCCCCCGCAACTTCAAGAAGCCTTACACCCCAAGGAAGTTTACTGGAGCTCCTGTTGGCAGGCTGTGTTGGGGAACCTGCAAGGCAGGCTGACGGAATCAGTTATACTAAATGCATCAGATGGAAAGTAGAATGGCCTACACGTGATGTGAGCTCATTCATTGGAAACATGGATTGTTGTTAAATATTCTTGAAGAAGCTTGATTTGTGTTTCAGTGATTATTTCATGGTGGATGGTGTGATATTTTGTCCAAGTTGGGGTGAGGGATGATGGCCACAGTGGCAAAACGGTGATACTAAATATAAGTATTTTGAGGGCTGATGTATACATACACATCTTAACTGTTGGCAGTAATGAGGGGTGCTGTGTTATGGGTGAGTGTTGCTAATGCCTAGCATTGACACTCATATGTATGTTTGAGGCTGGGAAGCACTCTGGAGTGTTTTAATGACATGTTTTCATGCTTACTCAGGAGCAAGCAGCTTTTTTCTTAAAATTGACTATTTGGAACATTGCATGTCTGCAGACAGTGTCCTCCCCACCCTGTCAGGTTCTGTGTGTGTACAAGTTATGGTAATGATCACCGGCCTGATCACTGATCTCTATATTTATAGCCATTCCTTCTCATGTCAGAACTGTTTGTCCTAAATGTGTTTTTCTAGTTCTTCTAGAAAATGACCACTAAGTAAAAATCTCTTGGTCCTGAGCTTTGCCTGGAGGTACTTGTTCCAGGATTGCCCCTCCTGCTTCAGCCATGCCCTTGTTACTTTCTTACAGCCGTCACTTGGTATTGTAGTCTTAAGCTGCTGCTGCCCCAACACAATGTGCCATGCTAAGATTAGAGAGCTGTGGGCAACCTCGTCACATATGAAAGAGCTCAACTTGGCACAAAGGAGAGATTTCTGCTAAGGGGTGCACCTCTATCTGGTTGTAAATAGACATTCCAACTATGGAAGGGGATGAGTTTCTTTTGTGCTCCCACAGTAACTAAACAGAAGTAGGGAAGCTGGTAAGTGATCTTTGATTAAGCGGATCTTTAATTCTAAAGAAACTTAAGGCCACTTGGTTCACTCGCTGCTTGCAGCAAGACTACTATTCACCTTATCAAAAGATTGCTTGTCTTAATGGATTGATGCTCTGTAGCCTCTCTGAGGTATGACAAGTGGCATGGTGTCATCGCCTAAGGCTTAGGCTTTATTTTATTTCTGGGCCCACAGTAGGTGCTCTTGCAATGCCAACCTGTGTGTGTGTGTTTTTAATCTAAAGGACAGTATCTGCTTTCTCTAACCACCTCTCCCAACACCCTCACCCTGTTCTTAAATGGTGTTTTATCCTTTGGAAAGAATATGGCTGTGATGTGGCAACTATTGTCTATGTCTCCTGTGTGTCTCTTCTTGTCACAAATGTATTTGGGGACATTAGATGCATTCATTTTCTGTAATAAAGTTTCTTAATCAGTCATCCCCAAAAGTAATCAGTGGGCTGTCTGCAATCTGTTTGAGATACTGAATCTGTATTTTGGGTTGATTATAATCAAGGTTTTAGAAGTACAAGCTTTGCTGTAACCACAGATCCAAACTAACATTTAATGGAAAAATAACATCAAAAAGGGCAAGTGTTAGGATTCCAAAGCCCCTATATCAGTAGTCGGCAAACTCATTAGTCAACAGAGCCAAATATCAACAGTACAACGATTGAAATTTCTTTTGAGAGCCAAATTTTTTAAACTTAAACTTCTTCTAACGCCACTTCTTCAAAATAGACTCGCCCAGGCCGTGGTATTTTGTGGAAGAGCCACACTCAAGGGGCCAAAGAGCCGCATGTGGCTTGCGAGCCGCAGTTTGCCGACCACAGCCCTAGATCAACCCTTCAGACAGAGGGGTAGAGGGGGAAGTTGGCTCTGGAGCTCTATGCCAGGATAACTGCAATTTGCAGGATGCCAAAGTAGCTGTGTACTTGTAATCAGCCAGCCCTGCCAACCAGGGATTCCTAAGGCCAAGGGTTGGGGCTTATTTGGCTGACAGAGCCAGCTCAACAAGGGAGTTTTGGATGAGAGGGCCCTAGGGTCCTCTTGCTGTTCTTGGGCCCTGGCTTAGTTTCTGGTGGGGCCCAGGGCTACTTGGGAAGTAATTACTGATGGGCCAATTTGGCAGCTGCAGACTTCCCTTCCTGCTTCAAGCAAAGCAAACCCTCACTTTGTTTTTTATCTTGAGCATCCTTCTAAGATTTTAACTTAAAAAAAGAAGCTGGGGCACCATATTCATAAAGGGGAAAAAAAACCACATCACCTCAATGGATATATAAAAAGCGTTTGATTAAATCCAGTACCCTTTCATGATAAAAACACTCAGAAAACAGACTGGATGGGAACTTAACCTGATACAGAACACTAAGAAAAACCCACAGCTAATACAATGAAAGACGAAGCTTTCCCCCTAAATTCAGGAACAAGAAAAGGATGCCTGCTTGTGCCACTTCTATTCATCATTGTATTAGAAGTTGGAGCCAGGGAAATTAGGCAAGAAAAACTAAAAGCATTCAGCCCTGGCCAGGTAGCTCAGTTGGCTAGAGTGTCATCCAATATGCCAAGGTTGAGGGTTTGATTCCCAGTCAGGGCATATGCAAGAATCAACCAATAAATGCATAAATAAATGGAACAACAAATGATGGAGGAACTCAGACTTCTCAATTTCAAATTTACTACAAAGCTCTAGTAACCAACACAGTGTGGTACTGGCTTAAAAACAGAATATGCCCGGCCAGCATGGCTCAGTGATTGAGCATAAACCTATAGCAGCTTAAGACTACAGAACCAGGAGGTAACTGTTTGATTCCCCATCAGGGCACATGTCCAGGTTGTGGTTTTGATCCCCAGTGTGGCGTGTGCAGGAGGCAGCCAATGAATGATTCTCTCTCATCATTGATGTTTCTATCTCCCTCTCCTTTCTGGAATCAATAAAAATATATTTAAAAAATAAAAACAGAACATACAGACCAATGGAATAAAATTGAGAGTTCAGAAATAAACCCATACATCTATGGCCAATTGATTTTCAATAAGGGTACCAATATCATTCAATTGGAGAAAGAATAGTCTTTTAAACAAATGGTATTCACATGCAAAGGAATGAATTTCAACCCCTACCTCACACCACATACAAAAAATTTAATTCAAAATGGATTAAAGATCCAAATGTAAGAGCTAAAACTATAAAATTCTTAGTAGGAAACATAGGTGAAAACCTTTGTGACCTTGGATTTGGCAATAGTTTCTTAGGATTTCAAAAGCGCAAAGCAACTGAAGAAAACATCAGATAAAAGAAGAAAACATTAGATAAATCTAATTTAAAAAATACTTTGTGCTTCAAGCAATATCATCAGGAAAGTAAAAAGAAAACCTAATGTGAGAAAATATTTGCAAATTACATCTCATAAGAACTTAGTATTCAAAATATATAAGGAACTATTACAACTCAAAGATAAAAAATTAAAAAAAGGTTAAAATGTGCAAAAGATCTAAATAGATATTTCTCCAAATAAAGTTTAACAATAAGCACATCAAAAAATTCTCTGCATCATTAGCCATCAGGAAAATACAAATCAAAACCATAATGTGATACCACTTCACTTCCACTAGCATGGCTATCCTATATAATAAAAGCCTAATATACTAAGTGTCCAGTCGTCCATTCAACCAAGCAAAGCCTAATATGCTAATGATATGCTAAGGCTGCTCAACCACTCACTATGATGTGCACTGACCACCAGGGGGCAGATGCTCCAACCGTTAGGTTAGCTTGCTGCTGGGGTCCAGCCAATTGGGACTCAGCGAGACGGGTTGTGCATGCCCTGGAGCCCTCCCATGGTCCCTCTCTGGCTGGCCAACCTCCCGCCTCCCTCCCCGGTCCTGATTGTGCACCGGTGGGGTCCCTCGGCTTGGCCTGCACCCTCTCTCAAACCAGGACCCCTCGGGGGATGTTGGATTGCTGGTTTCAGCCTGATACCACAGGCTAGGCCGAGGGACCCCACTGGTGCACTAATTCGTGCACTGGGCCTCTAGCCTATATAATAAAAGCCTAAGTGATCGTTACAGCGGAATGACCAGAACAACCAGTCGCTATTATGTGCACTGACTACAAGGGGGCAGACACTCAATGCAGGAGGAGGGCCTCTCAGCCAGAAGCCGGGCTCACAGCTGGCAAGAGCAGCTGCCACAGTGGGAGCCTCTCCCGACTCTGTGACAGCAGGCGCAGTGGGCCAGGATTAGCATGAGCGGCACTTGGCCCCGATTTGGGCTCCTCCCTGGCCACCTGCTGCTTGGCTCACTGATACATCCCCCAAGGGGCCCCAGACTGTGAGGGGGTGCAGGCCAGGCTGAGGGACCCTCCAGCGCACGAATTTCATGCACTGGGCCTCTAGTAATAACATAAAAAGGAAAAAAAAACTGGTAGTGGTGGGGATGCGGAGCAACTAGAATCCTTGTACAATGCTGGTGGGAATATAAAATAATGCAGTCTCTGGGGAAAATAGTACAGTCCCTCAAGTTAAACATAGAATATGAACATAAACTATGACCCAACGATTCCACTCTTAATATATAACCAAAGAATTGAAAACAAGTATTCAAACAAATACTTGTACATGAATGTTCCTAGCAGCCTTATTCATAAAAATTAAAAAATGGAAACAACCCAACAGTCCATCAAGTGATGAATGGATAAAATGTTGTCTATCCATTCAATGCAATATTATTGAGCTGTGAAAAGGAATGAAGTGTTGATGCATGCTATCACACAGATGAGCCTTGAAAACATGCTAAGGGAAAGAGTCCAGTTCAAAAAAGGTACATATGGTATGATTCCATTTATATAAAATGTCTAGAGTAGGCAAATCTATAGAGACAAAAAGTAGATTAGTGTCTGCCTAGACTGGCGGTTGGTGGGGGGAAATGGGGAGTGACTGCTAATGGGTATAATGAGGTTTCTTTTTGGGAAAATGAAAGTTATAAAATTAGGTAGTGGTGATGGTGGTACAACTCTGCGATATAGTAAAAAGTGAATGCTTCGAATGGTTGAATCTTATGGAATGTGAATTATATTTCAGTAAAGCTTTTGAAAATAAATGGTGGGAAAAGTCCAGTGTAGAGGGAAATGTTGAAGCACAGAAGGAGAATATTCAATTGATGGACCAAGGACCCTGGTCAGAGAGAGGGAATGGATCCAGAGCAAACTTGAAGGAATTGGCCTTTTATAGAAGGGAAGACACTAGAGTGATCAGTAGTAAGTGATGGAGTGCCCATCTGGCAATTTTATTTTCTTGTGCAGTTTATGGGGGTAGCAGAGAGGAAGGGTGGAGTTTAAATCCGGCTAGTGTTGTGCAATTAGGTAGGAGAAGTGGATTTTGAGGTGGCAGTAGTCAGTAGAGTCACATGCTCCTGAAAGTTCAAGCGATGCAGTGATGGAAAAGTGTTTTTGCACTTGATAGCATGGGAAGCCTGGTTAGCCTTTTTTTTCTTTTTTAAATTTATCTTTATTGTTGAAAGTATTACAGATGTCCCTCCCCTACACACACATTGACACCTTCCACCCTGCACCTGCCCCTCCCAGGCCTTCACCACACTATTGTCTGTGTCCATGGGCTATGCATATATGCATGTAAGTTTTCCAGTTAATCATTCCCCACCCCCACCCCCACCTTCCTTCTGGTTGGCCTTCTGACAGCTGGTTCAGGGGAATGGAGACCTGATTCTTGTGTGAGGGGTTTGGGAGAGTAGATCTGGGGGAGAGAAATGGCGTAAAGGAGCAGAATAAGAGTTTGTTTGTTGTTGCTCTTGTTTTTAAGATAAGAGAGGCATGATGAGTTATGATCCATGATGACACTTTCTGTATATCAATAGACTAGGCCTCTCTACTGAACTCCAGACCTGTAGATCAAATTGTCTTTTTTTTCTCCTGCTTCTACCATATAATTTCTTTTTTTTTTTTTGTAAATTTATTGATTGATTGATGAAAGAGAGTGAGAGAGAGATGGATTTGTTGTTCCACTTATTTATGCATTCATTGGTTGACTCTTATATGTGCCCTGACCTCCATGTCACTGCAGAATAAGCTTTAGGACAAGGCCCAGAAGTGGCATTATATCACTGTTAACCACATTCCATGGTTCCCAACTTAACTACAAGACATTTGGGGGATGTGCTCATTCTGGGTGCCCAGGGAGAGAATGAAATGGATTTGTGAACACATAGCATTTCCTCTGCCATCCAGGGAGATGGGATGGGGTGGTTACAGGAGTCTATCTGGATGAGAGATGCTGATGGCTTATATAAGAACTAGAGGCCCGGTGCACGAAATTCGTGCACGGGGGGGGGGGGAGGGCGGTGTCCCTCAGCCCAGCCTGCACCCTCTCCAATCTGGTACCCCTTGAGGGATGTCTGACTGCCCGTTTAAGCCTGATCCTGGTGGGATCGGGCCTAAACGGGCAGTCGGACATCCCTCCCACAATCCAGGACTGCTGGCTCCCAACTGCTCACATGCCGGCCATCCTGATTGCCCCTAACCGCTTCTGCCTGCCAGCCTGATCACCCCCTAACCACTCCCCTGACAGCCTGATTGATGCCTAACTGCTCCCCTGCCAGCCTGTTTGCCCCTAACTGCCCTCCCCTGCAGGCCTGGGTCCCTCCCAACTGCCTTTCCCTGCAGGCCTGGTCGCCCCCAACTTCCCTCCTTTGCCAGCTTGGTCACCCCTAACTGCCCTCCCCTGCAGGCTTGATTGCCCCCAACTGCCCTCCCTTGCTGGCCATTTTGTGGTGGCCATCTTGTGTCCACATGGGGGCAGGATCTTTGACCACATGGGGGCAACCATCTTGTGTGTTGGAGTGATGGTCAATCTGCATTTTACTCTTTTATTAGATAGGATAGAGGCCTGGTGCACAGGTGGGGGCCAGCTGGTTTGCCCTGAAGGGTGTCCTGGATCAGGGTGGGGGTTCCCTTGGGGTGTGGGGCAGCCTGGACGAGGGGCCTGTGGTGGTTTGCAGGCCAGCCATGCCCTCTGGCAACCCAAGTAGAGGCCCTGGTATCTGGGGTTTATTTATCTTCTACAATTGAAACTTTGTAGCCTGGAGTGGAGCCAAGCCTTCTGCTTGCTCCGTGGCAGCAGCCATTTCTGTTGGGATTTATGTATCTTCTATAATTGAAACTTTGTAGCCTTAAGTGGAAGCCTGGGCTGGCCAGGGTGTGCGGAAAGCTTGGCTTCCTCCATCGCCGGGGACAACCCTAGCCTCCTGCTCTTTCCAGCTCCGTGGCTGCCGCCATTTCTGTTTGGGTTTATGTATCTTCTATCATTGAAACTTTGTAGCCTTGAGTGGAGGCCTAGGCCGGCAAGGGCAGGCGGAAAGCTTGGCTTCCTCCATTGCTGGGGAAACCCAAGCCTTCCTCCTGCTCTCTGTGGCCGTATCCATCTTAGTTGGGTTTATTTGCATATTCGCTCCTGATTGGATGGTGGGCGTGGCTTTGTGGGTGTGGCTTGTGGTGTAGCAGAGTGATGGTTAATTTGCATATTACTCTTTTATTAGATAGGATGGTGGTGATGGGGGTAGGAAAGAGTGTGGGATTCAAGAGATACTTAGGATTGCTGGGACTTGGTGAGGAGTTGGAGGTGGGGGATGAGGAAGAGGAAGGAGTTAAGAATGAGTCTATTTCTCTCATTTGGGGTACTGGAGGGATGGAAGAGTCTTTCAGAAAGATAGACTCCTGAGGAGAAGCATGTTTGAGAGGATATCATCTCAAGTGTTGAGAAAGGTAACAGATTCAGGTTCACATTTCCCCAAAAGGGGAAGTTTGTAACTTGGAATCACATACCACTCATGTTGTCTGTCTAAGTCTTACCCTCTTAGGACTAGTCTGGAATTTGCAGTTTTGAGGCTTGTTTTTTTCACTGGTTTCCCTCCGGGGAAATCTCCAGCTCTGACATCCTGGTAGACTCTGTCTGCTATGGTATGATCTTACCAGAGTGTCAGAGCCAGATATTACGCAGGAGGGAAACTAAATCCCTCGGGTTGGAAGGGGGTTTCCCCTTTCCACACTTACACTTCCAAATATGTTTCTAAACTGGAAGCATTTGAGAAAAAGCTCAAAGAACCTTCCTATCATTGGCCTCAGGCCACAGTTGTTTTCTCAATACACATAGGAAATACGAGATGCACATTTTCCTGGGTTGTGTATTTTGTTCTAGGCCTGTGGTGCGTTTTTGTTTTTAAAGTCTTTTGGAAGCATGTCAGTGGTGATACTGTGGCAATGTTGATTGCAGCATTTGACAGCTCTCATTGCAAGATGTGTAGAACATATGATGCTTTTGTCCTCTGTCCAAACGCTCTATCGTGTACATGAAAAAAGGGCTGGTATTTCAGCGATGAAACATTAGCAGACGGCTGAAATATGTCACTTAAAAATATTGGGCTAGCCATGATTTTAAAAATCTTTTTGTACTGGAGCTGCTTTTAACTTCTATATCAAAAAACTCTCTTCTGCATATATTTAATTTATCAAATAAAAGCAGCTGATTGAGGAGCATAACTCCCAAAGTTTCTACCTGGATTTAGTGATTGCAGAGCATCCTCAGAATAAGAGGCCACACGGGGTTGTAGAGGGACACCAAATAACTAGCTCAGGGCCTGGAATATAGGAAGAGTACAATATGAATTCCTCTTTCTGGTGCTGCTCACCCCCTCTCCACTCCAGGAATGAGAAGGTCTAGGTTCTAGAGGGGCTAAGTGATTGTCTTAGGTTAGACAGATAGTTGGTGGTGGAGCTAAGATTCAAATTGTTGTCTGTTGACACAAAGTCTTTGCTATTACTCACCCTGCCTTCAGACAATACATACTATGTAACAAATATCTCACTAGAAACTGAAGATGTGGAAATCATGGCACTATACAGCATGATCTTGGCCCTCGAGTTAGTTGTTCATAGACTGCTGCACAGTTAAGTGAACAGGTAATTTAAATATAGTAACTGTGCTAATAGAAGTCAGAAGAAGATACGTAGGGAGAAAGGAAGCAGAACAAGTTATGCATTGCCCAATTAGAAAAGTCTTCCTGGAGGAGGAGATGCTTGAGCTATTTGTTAAAGGCGGAGGAGTAGCTGAATGAAGAAGGATGGGAAGAGGGAATAGCACATACAAAAGCATAGAAAGGAGAAGCAGCATGGTGTATACTGGGAAATTGCAATCAGTTTTTTTATTGTTTAAAGTATTACATATGTCTCCTTTTTCCCCAATTAACCCCCCGGCCACTCCCACCCCCGAGGGCAAGCCCCCACTGCCCCAGTGTCTGTGTCCATTGGTTATGTTAATATGCATGCAACAAGTCCTTTTGTTGATCTCTAGCCCCCTCCCCTGCCATTTGTCTCTGGATCTATTTTTGTTCATCAGTTTATGTTGATCATTACACTGAGTGGCCAGATTATTATGATCTCTGAATGCATAATAATCTGGCCACTCAGTGTGTGTGTGTGTGTGTGTGTGTGTGTGTGTGTGTGTATATATATATATATATATATATATATATATATATATATATATATGAGGCCCAGTGCATGAATTCATGGTGCATGGGTGGTGTCCGGCCAGCCTGGCCAGAGGGAGGGGACATAGGTGGTTGGCCAGCCTGCCTGCTGGTCAAACTCCTGGTGGAGCGGACAATTTGCATATTAGCCTTTTATTATATAGGACCAGAGACCCAGTGCATGAAATTAGTGCATGAGAGCGGGTGTCCCTCAGCCCAGCCTGTACCGTCTCCAATCTGGGACCCCTTGAGGGATGTTTGACTGCCCGTTTAGGCCCGATCCCGGTGGGATCAGGCCTAAACAGGCAGTCGGACATCCCTCTCACAATCCAGGTCTGCTGGCTCCTAACCACTTGCCTGCTTCTGCCTGTTTGCCCCTAACCGCTTCTGCCTGCCAGCCTTATCGATGCCTAACTGCTCACAGCTGGCCCGATTGCCCCTAACTGCCCTCCCCTGCTGCCCTGGTCACCCCTATCTGCCCTCCCCTGCAGGCCTTCCTCACCCCCCAACAGCCCTCCCCTGCAGGCCTGGTCCCCCCCAACTGCCCTTCCCTGCTGGCCTGGTCTCCCCCAACTGCCCTTCTCTGCCAGCCCGGTCACCCCTAACTTCCCTCCATGCTGGCCTGATTGCCTACAACTGCCCTCCCCTGCAGGCCTGTTCCCCCCCAACTGCCCTCCCCTGCAGGCCTGCATCCCCCCCAATTGTCCTCCAATGCAGGCCTGGTCCCCTTCAAACTGCCCTCCACTGTAGGCCTGGTCTCCCCCCAACTGCCCTCCCCTGAAGGCTCATTACCCCCCAACTGCCCTCCCCTGCAGGCCTGGGTCCCCCGCAACTGCCCTCCCTTGCTTGCCTGGTCTCCCCCAACTGCCCTAATCTGCCAGCCTGGCCACCCCCAACAGCCCTCCCTCTGCTGGCCTGGTCACCCCTAACTGCCCACAAATGCCCTTCCCTGCAGGCCATCTTGTGGCAGCCATCTTGTGGTGGCCATCTTGTGGTGGCCATCTTCTGTCCACTTTGTGTCTTGGAGTGACAATCAATTTGCATATTACTCTTTTATTAGATAGGATATACACTGAGTGGCCAGATTATTATGCATTCAGAGATCATAATAATCTGGCCACTCAGTGTATATCCCACATATGAGTGAAATCATGTGATTATCTTTCTCCAACTGGCTTATTTTGCTTAGCATAATGCTCTCCAGTTCCATCCATGCTGTTGAAAATGCTAAAAGTTTCTTCTTTTTTATAGCAGCATAATATTCCATTGTGTAGATGTACCACAGTTTTCTAATTGCAAGCAGTTCTTTTAATGGGAGGTGTATTAGTTATTTATTGCTGCATAAAAATTATCCCAAACTGCAGTGGCTTAAAATATAACAAAATTTATTATCTCACAGCTCTTTGGGTCAGGAATCCAGACCATTTAGCTGGATCCTCTGGTTCAAGATCTCAGCCAGGATCATTTCATGTCTTGTGTGGAGGAGAATCACTTCCAAGCTCATTCACGTGGTCGTAGGTAGTGTTTAGTTTCTGGCTGTCTGGTGGTAGTTCCTGGTCACATGGGCCTCTCCATAGGGCAGCTCACAACTTGGCAACTTCATTCATTCAGAGAGAGGAAGAGAGAAGAGAAAGAGTGTGAGTGAGTAAGATGGAAGTCACAGTTTCTTTGGAACCTAATGTCAGAAGTGAAATCCCATCACCTTTCCCACATGATACTCATTAGAAACAAATTACTAGGCCCAAATTACTCAAGGGGAGGGGATTACACAAGGGCATTGCACAAGTGGGGATCATTGGAAATTCCGAAAATTTCTGTTGCATTTAATTTATAAGAAGGTACAGTTGTATATCAATCTTATAAGGCTTTTTTTCACATTAAATTAAATCACAAAGATTCATGCATATTGTTTGTATTGCTTGAGTTCATTATGACTGCTGTATTCCATTGTATATGTATACCGTAAATTCTTTATTTTCTCCCATGGATGGGCATTTGAGTTGCCTCAGGCTGATGTCATGTGGTAATTCTGTGTTTAAATTATTGAGGAATGCCCTGACTGGTGTGGCTCGGTGGATAGAGCGTTGGCCTGCAGACTGAAAGGTCCCAGGTTCGATTCTGGTCAAGGGCATGTACCTTGGTTGTGGGCACATCCCCAGTAGGAGATGTGCAGGAGGCAGCTGATCGGTGTATCTCTCTCATCGATGTTTCTAACTCTCTATCCCTCTCCCTTCCTCCCTGTAAAAAAATCAATAAAATATATTTTAAAAAAAATTATTGAGGAACCACCAAAATGCTTTCCATCATGGCTGCACTATTTTACATTCCCATCATCAGTGAATGAGGGTTCTGACTTCTCTGTATCCCTGTCAACACTTGTTATTCTCTGCCTTCTTAATGGTAGTACTCCTAGTTGGTTGAAAGTGGTATCTCTTTGTGGGTTTGATCTGCATTTCCCTAATGATATTGAACATCTTTTCACATGATTATTGGCAAGGATTGCTAACTCCATTTTCCCAATGAAGAAATCAAACTTCAGAAAGGTTAAGTGACTCATTTCATGCCATGCAGTCCAAGGCTCCTTTTTTTCTTCCAATGCATTTCTGCCATCTCCATGGAAAGCAGCATTCTCCCAGCAGGTAAGCATAAAGGTCAGCCCTGGTTCTTCTTGGGAGTTTGCTCTGGCCTCACCCTGTGCCTTTAGGTTTGCCTGGGTCAGTTTCTGTTGCTGCCATCAAACCCCTAATATCTTATTGGGTCTGCTGGCATCACCTTATAGCATCTGCCCTCTGTTCTATCTAAAGCCTTCTTCAAGACTTTCCTACAGAGGGGCTCTTGGCTTTACCTAAACTGGAACCATGAACATCCTGGCTTAGCAAACAGATTAAGAGAATCCCAGAATGTCAGGGCTGGCAGGGTCCTATGAGAGCATCCAAACCCTTGTCATTCAGAGGGGGAAACAGGTTTCTAGAAGGCAGGGAGCTGTCTAAAGTATCACAGAACACTAGTGGTGGAGTTGTGGACAGGGCAGAACTCTTCCTGCTGTGCACATGATGGAAAAAATAGAACAGCTCTAGCTGGTTTGGCTCAGTGGATAGAGCGTTGGACTGAGGACTGGAAAGTCCCAGGTTTGATTCCAGTAAAGGGCACATGCCTGGGTTGCTGGCTCCATCTCCAGTTGGGGGTGTGCAGGAGGCAGCTGATCAATGATACCCTCTCATCATTGAAGTTTCTATCTCTCTCTCTCCCTCTTCCTTCCTCCCTGAAATCAATAAAATGTATTTAATAATAGGAAAACATTCTTTCCTTTACACTCTTCTCAAGGAAGGGAGCATGCCACTGTGCTGTCTTGAGGGGGAAGGGCAAATGCCTGCTGGCTGCTGCTCAGCATAGAATAAAGCCAGAACTCCGTGTTGATGGGCAATCTGGGTGCAACCACTGAAAGCTGGATTTGACCAGTACTAGCAGGCACCCTAATCTGGTAGAGCAAGGTCTTCTGCCCTGGTGACAGGTTAACCACAGCCAATTGAGAAAGGTAAAGATAAATGAATTTCTCCTCCAAACCATTTGACCTCTGCAAACCAGGTGCAAAGTATGCTTAGCCCTAGCGGAATTGCTGAAGGAAGCAGGGAATAATAGGTCTTTTCTTTTTCAGTTTTACAGTCTTTGACCTTCAGCCAGTCCACCTGTTTCTTCAAACCCACAGACTCACTGGGAGAGTGGGAGTGGAAAGCCCACTGTCTGCTGGGACTCTTCCCCCCTCCCATGCCTGACCCAGTAATGTTCGTGTTCTCCTTAGAGGATTGAGCTTTTGAGGCTAAGCTCCAAACTTCAGGTCCCATTACCATAAAGGTCATTTCTCTTTCTAGAATGTCAGTGCTACAGGAAGGCCTGTGGTGCTGAGGAAGTGTCCTGGGCTGGGAGCCAATCCTGGATTCCACCCTCAGCTTCTCCACTAACTCATTATGTCACTATGAGCACACACTTTTCTGAGCCTTAGTTTTCTCATCTATAATATGGAGCTAAAAACAACACTATCATACCTTCCTCACCAGAGGATTGTGAAGATGAAATCAGAGCATGTATCTTGACATACTTTTAAAGTCCTGAAGGGACAGATAACCAATTCATAGTCCAAACATGAAAAGAGCTCCTAATAGTGATGGACAAAAGACAAATTCCACAATTAAAATTGGAAAAAGTTAGTTAAATAAAATACATAAAAAGAAGGAATATGCACAACCATTAAATATATGAAAATCTTAAACCAAATAAAAATTCAAATTAAAACCAAAATATGTTTTAGCTTATTGAATGACAAAAGTTAAGAAGAATGATAATAGAAATAACTCGGCTAAGCATATACGCACCCAATACAAGATTACCCAAATACATAAAAAAACTCCTGGAGGATATCAAGGGAGAGATTTAAAGCAATACAATCATAGTAGGGGACTTTAATACCCCACTATCACCATTGGACAAATCCTCTAAACAAAAAATCAGCAAAGAAATATCAATACTAAATGACTCACTAGACCAGATGGAATTAATTGACATCTTCAGAACATTTCACCCCAAAGCCACAGAATATACATTCTTCTCAAGTGCACATGGGTCATTTTCAAAGATAGACCATATATTGGGTCACAGGCAAAGTCTCTTCAAATTCAAAAAGATAGACATCATATCAAGCATCTTCTCAGATCACAATGGCATAAAACTGGAAATCAACTACAATAAAAACAATCCAAAAAATCAAACACCTGGAGACTAAACAGCATGCTATTAAAACATGACTGGGTTACCAGAGAGATCAAAGAAGAAATAAAAAACATCATGGCAACAAACAACAATGAAAACACAACAATCCAAAATCTATGAGACACAGCTAAAACAATCTTGAGAGGGAAGTTCATAGCTCTACAAGCCTATTGCAAAAAACAAGAATCAATGGTAATAAATTACCTAACCCTACAACTCAAACAGTTAGAAAGAGAGCAACAAGAAAAGCCCACTGTAAGCAGAAGGAAGGAAATAATAAAGATCAGAGTGGAGATAAACACCATACAGACCAAAAATCAATACAGTAGATCAACAAAACCAAAAGCTGGTTCTTTGAAAGGATAAACAAGATTGATGAACCTCTAGCCAGGCTCATCAAGAAGCAAAGAGAGAGGACCCAAAAAAACAAAATCAGAAATGAAAGAGGAGAAATAACAACAGACCCCACAGAAATACAAAGGATTGTTAAAAAATACGATGAACAACTTTATTCCAACAAACTAGACAACCTGAAGGAAATGGACATATTCCTAGAAAAATACAACCTTCCAAAACTCAATCAGGAAGAATCTAAACATCTCAATAGGCCAATGACTATGGAAGAAATTGAAACAGTCATCAAAAAGCTTCCAGTAAACAAAAGCCCAGGGCCAGATGGCTTCACAGGGGAGTTATACCAAACATTCAAGGAAGAACTAAAACCTATCCCCCTCAGACTATTCCAAAAAATTCAAGAGGAAGGAACACTTCTAAGCTCCTTCTATGAAGGCAGCATCACCCTAATACCAAAACCAGATAAAGACAACACAATGAAAGAGAACTACAAGCCAATATCCCTCATGAACATAGATGCCAAAATCCTCAACAAAATTCTAGCAAATCAGATCCAGCAGTACATCAGAAAGATCATACACCATGACCAAGTAGGATTTATCCCAGGGATGCAAGGATGATACAATATTCACAAATCAATAAACGTGATACATCACATAAACAAATTGAGTGATAAAATCACATAGTCATATCAATTGAGGCAGAAAAAGCATTTGACAAAATCCAACACCTATTTTTTTTTTAAATATATTTTTATTGATTTTTTACAGAGAGGAAGGAAGAGGGACAGAGAGTTAGAAACATCGATGAGAGAGAAACATCGATCAGCTGCCTCCTGCACACCTCCTACTGGGGATGTGCCTGCAACCAAGGTACATGCCCTTGACCGGAATCGAACCTGGGACCTTTCAGTCCGCAGGCCGACGCTCTATCCACTGAGCCAAACCGGTTAGGGCCCAACACCTATTTTTGATAAAAACTCTCAGCAAGGTGGGAATAGAAGGATCATACCTCAACATAATAAAAGCCATCTTATCTAATAAAGGAGTAATATGCAAATTGACCGTACCTATGCTACACCCACAAGCCACGCCCACCAGCCAATCAGGAATGAGTATGAAACTTAACCCAACCAAGATGGCTGCGTCCATGGAGCGAGCAAGAGGCTTGGGTTTCCCAGGCAATGGAGGAAGCCAAGTTTCCTAAATACCCTGGCAGGCCATGGACTCCACTCAAGGCTACAAAGTTTCAATTATAGAAGATAAATAAATCCCAACAAAAATGGCTGCAGCCACGGAGTGAGCAGGAGGCTTGGCTCCACTCAAGGCTACAAAGTTTCAATTATAGAAGATAAATAAATTCCAGACACCAGGGCCTTCACTTGGGTCGCCAGGGGGCGTGGACGGCCTGCAAACCACTATAGGCCCCTCACCCAGGCTGCCCCACGCTACAAAGGAACCCTCACCTTGATCAGGGACACCCTTCAGGGCAAACCAGCTGGCCCCCACCTGTGTACCAGGCCTCTATCCTATCTAATAAAAGAGTAATATGCAAATTGACCATCACTCTAACAAACAAGATGGCTGCCCCCATGTGGTCAAAGATGGCTGCCCCCATGTGGACACAAGATGACCTCCACAAGATGGCCAGCAGGGAAGGGCAGTTGGGAGGGACCAAGCCTGCAAGAGAGGGCAGTTGGGGATGATCAAGCCTGAAGGAGAGAGCAGTTAGGGGTGACCAGGCCATCAGAGAAGGTAAGTTGGGGGTGACCAGGCCTGCAGGGGAGAACAGTTGGGGGGGACCCAGGCCTGCAGGGGAGAACAGTTGGGGGGACCAGGCCTGCAGGGGAGGGCAGTTAGGGGTGACCAGGCCTGCAGGGGAGGGCAGTTAGTGGCAAACAGGCTGGCAGAGGAGCAGTTAGGCATCAATCAGGCTGGCAGGGGAGTGGTTAAGGGGTGATCAGGCTGGCAAGCAGAAGCGGTTAGGGGCAATCAGGAAGGCAGGCAGGTGAGCAGTTGGGAACCAGCAGTCCTGGATTGTGAGAGGGATGTCCGACTGCCCGTTTAGGCCCGATCCTACTGAGTATTAGCCATTGCGATTAGACAAGAAGAAGAAATAAAAGGCATCCAAATTGGAAAAGAAGAAGTAAAACTGTCCTTATTTGCAGAAGACATGATATTGTACATAAAAAACCTGAAATACTCCATCAAAAAACTATTAGACTTAATAAATGAATTCGGCAATGTAGCAGGATACAAAATTAACGCCAAGAAATCTATGGCATTTCTATACACCAATAGTGAACTTACAGAAAGAGAGACTGCAAAAGCAATCCTATTTACCATTGCACCAAAAAAATTAAGATACCTAGGAATAAACTTAACTAAGGAGGTAAGAGACCTATATGCGGAAAACTACAGGACACTGAAAAAAGAGATAGAGGAAGACATAAACAGATAGAAGAACGTACCATGTTCATGGATTGGTAGAATCAACATCATTAAAATGTCCATACTACCCAAAGCAATCTATAGATTCAATGCACTTCCCATTAAAATATCAATGGCATATTTCACAGACCTAGAAAGAACTCTCCAAAAATTCATCTGGAATAAAAAAAAGAACCCGAATAGCTACAGCAATCCTGAGAAAGAAGAACAAAGTAGGTGGGATCTCAATACCAGATATCAAGCTGTATTACAAAGCCACTGTTCTCAAAACAGCCTGCTACTGACCCAAGAACAGACATATAGATTAATGGAATAGAATAGAGAACCCAGAAATCGACCCAAACCACTATGCTCAATTAATATTTGACAAGGAGGCATGAACATACAATGGAGTCAAGACAGTCTCTTCAATAAATGGTGTTGGGAAAATTGGACAGATACATGCAAAAAAATGAAATTAGACCACCAACTTACACCATACACAAAAATAAACTCAAAATGGATAAAGGACTTAAACATAAGTCGGGAAACCATAAAAATACTAGAGGAATCCACAGGCAGAGAAATCTCAGACATATGCCGAAGGAACTTCTTCCCTGATACTGCTTCTAGGGCAATGGAAACTAAAGAGAAAATAAACAAATGGGACTACATCAAAATAAAAAGCTTTTTCACAGCAAAAGAAACCATCAACAAAACAACAAGAAAGCCCACTGCATGGGAGAACATATTTGCAAATGTTAACACTGATAAAGGTTTAATCTCCAACATCTACAGGGAACTCATACAACTTAACAAAAGGAAGATAAACAACCCAATAAAAAAATGGGCAAGGGGCCTAAATAGAAACTTTTCGAAAGAAGACAGAAGGAAGGCCAAGAGACATATGAGAACATGATCAAAGTCACTAATTATCCAAGAGATGCAAATCAAAACGACAATGTGGTCCCATCTCACACCTGTCAGAATGGCTATCATCAACAAATCAACAAATGACAAGTGCTGGAGAGGATGCGGAGAAAAAGGAACCCTCCTTCACTGCTGGTGGGAATGCAGACTGGTGCAGCCACTGTAGAGAACAGTATGGAGTTTCCTCAAAAAACTAAAAATGGAACTCCCATTTGACCCAGTGATCCCACTTCTAGGAATATGTCCCAAGAAACTAGAATCACGAATCAGAAAGGATATATGCACCCCTATGTTCATAGCAGCACAATTCGCCATAGCTAAGATTTGGAAACAGCCTAAATGCCCATCAGCAGATGACTGGATCAGAAAACTATGGTACATCTACACAATGGAATACTACTCTGCTATAAAAAAGAAGAAATTCTTACCATTTGCAGCAGCATGGAGGGATCTGGAGAGCATTATGTTAAGTGAAATAAGCTAGGCAATGAAAGAAAAATTCCAAATGATCTCACTCATTTATGGAAAATAAAGAACATTATAATCTGATGAACAAAAAGATAGATACAAAGGCAGTAAAGCATCAAACAGACTGTCAAATTACAGCGGGAAGCCTGGGGAGTGTTGGGGGTGAGGATGGGGAAAGAGATCAACTGAAGGACTTGTATGCATGCATATAAGCACACCAATGGACACAAGACACTGGGTGGGGGGTGATGAGGGCATGCGACAGGGGGTTAGGGGAGGCTGGGGCAAGGACATTGGGGAAAAAAAAGAGATATATGTACTACTATATGTAATACTTTAAACAATAAAAAAAGAAGAATGATAATACTTGGTGTTAGCAAATATGTGAGAGAGTAAAATAATGTAGCATGTCTGGAGGGCAATTTAGCAACATGTATACAATTTTTTGAAAAGTGCATATATATTACTCTTTGGGTGTACCCTAAGAAAGCAACTGAGATACATGCAAAAATATAAGTGTATACCATCATATTATTCTTTTAAACATTTTTGAATAATTCAGATTGTGATTTTTATTAAAAGCAAACTTCGATTGCATTTTAAAAATATATAACCAATTCAAAAATACGTATTTATAGAGGGGATACATGGTGTAGGGGTGTAGGGAAAAAAGTTTGTGTTAAAGTAAAAAAAACAAAAACAAAAAAGAAAACCCATACTTTCTAATCTCTCTTCTGACTAGTTACCCAGAACTACTCAAATTACATGTTAAATATATTTAAGCAGCAGAAATTGATACTCTATTAGAAAGTACATCCATTTGTACAATGTCCTAATGATGTAACACCTACAATTACAAAGGAAAAGTCTAACAAGTTGAACACTACACATCTTTAACCCTAATATACCTACCTGCTTTTCATATTGTTTATATTTTTTATGTATGGAATATTTCACAACACATTTTTAAAATAAAATGCATTATAAATGAAAAATTATTGAATAAGGATGGTTATCATGGCCTTGCTTATAATGGTAAAAAATTTAGAAGAATTTTTTGTGTGATATTTGGTATAATCATGTCCCCAATGAATTATACCTCCCTATGTCCATCATTCTTTGCAACACAACATTGTTGCTCCTTCCCTCAAGAGGTAGAGTGGATTTTCCCATCCCTTTCTTTGACTCTGGGCTAGGCTTATGACTTGTTTGGGCCAATACAATGCATCAGAATGATAGTGTTACCTCCAAGGCTAGGCCTTAAGAAACCTTGCAGTTTCCATTTTCACCCTCTTGGAATCCTCAGACCACTATGCTGTTTTCCAGTACTGGAAATAAGAGATATGTGCAGTAAAGGGTTAACTCAGAAGGTTAGGGTGCTCAAAAGCTACATACTCCAAAGAAAGGGCTGACCTCCCCTGGCTTCTGGGGAACAAGCCCTTGGAATGCCCTCCTGAGAGTAAGAGTGTTTCTTTGTGCTTGAGGCTTTGGGCCATGTGTCATTTTGACTTTTGGGGAGTTAAGATCAGAGTATCTGAGGTCAGTCATGTGGGTACTGCATGTCTCCTGGCATTACCCCCAATAGAGACCTTGGACAATAAGGCTTTGTGAGCTTCCCTAGTTGGCAATACTTCATATGTATTGTCACACATCATTGCGGGGAATTAAGCCTGTCCTCATGAGATTCCACTAGGAGGAGATACCTGGAAGCTTGTGACTGGTTTCTGCTGGACTTTTCTCCCCATGTGCCTTTTTCTTTTAAAAAATATATTTTTATTGATTTCAGAGAGGAAGGGAGAGGGAGAGAGAGATAGAAACATCAATGATGACAGAGAATCATTGATTAGCTGCCTCCTGCACGCCGCTCACTAGGCATATGCCTTGACCGGGAATTGAACTGTGACCTCCTGGTTCATAGGTTGACGCTCAATCACTGAGCCATGCTGGCTGGACTTCCATGTGCCTTTTCCTTTGCTGATTTTGGTCAGCATCCTTTCACCACAACATTCTTTATCTGAGTCCTGTGAATCTTTCTAATGAGTCATCAAGCCCGAGGGTGATCTGGGACCCCTGACACTGAGGCTACACGGAGAAGAAGAGAGGAGCCCTAGAAATAGCCAGCACTATTTAGTAGGTACTTGAGGTAGAACATCTGGGGCCTTTGAGCCCCAGTCAAACTGTTGGATTGAGCTGCAGGATTGAGCACAGGACAACCCAGCAGAAGGACCACCAGCTTACCTGCAAACTCATGACAAATAACACATCATTGTTATTTTAAAGCACTAAGATTTTGGGGTGATTCATTAGTACCTATAGGTAGGTGAAATAGTAAATGATCAAAAATAGGCACATGGTTAAAGAAGTTATTGTATATCTATACATTAAAATACTAAGGTGTTCTTTAAAATGCTGATCTAGCCCGGCCAGCATAGCTCAGTGGTTGAGTGTTAACCTATGAACCAGGAGGTTACGGTTCAATTCCTGGTCAGGTCACATACCTGGGTTGTGGGCTCGATCCCCAGCAGGGGGCATGCAGGAGGCAGCTGATCAATGATTCTCTCTCATCATTGATGTTTCTATCTCTCCCTCCCTTTCCCTTCCTTTCTAACATCAATAAAAATATATTTAAAAAAAACAAAAAACAAAAATGCTGTTCTAGAGTCTATTCATACAGTGGTGGGCA
The DNA here is from genome assembly GCF_963455305.1 of Plecotus auritus. Classification (NCBI taxonomy): domain Eukaryota; kingdom Metazoa; phylum Chordata; class Mammalia; order Chiroptera; family Vespertilionidae; genus Plecotus; species Plecotus auritus. Next base: position 129,305,464 of record NC_137784.1, read on the forward strand.
AACGTAAACTTACAGTTGTTTGTATGAAAAAAGATATGCAGGTTATGATTAATAATAAATAATAACACAAGAATAAACTCTGTCTTATGTACTCACAAATGTAAACCTATTCTTTCCCACCTCTGTATTAACATGGAACTGTATTCACTATGTATTTCAAGTAATGACCATCCTATTTAATAAAGAGGGAATATGCTAATTGACTGCCCCACCCTCAAATATGGCAGCACCCACAGCCAATAAAGAGGGAATATGCTAATTGACTGCCATGCCCTCAAAGATGGTAGCTCCCACAGCCACAAGATGGTGGCACCCAGTCCCCTCAGCCCCGCCGGGGCAGCAGGTGTGCGGCAAGGCCGGGCCCACCCCAAGGTGGGCCTGGCTGCTCCACGCACCTGCCTCCAGAGTCCTCCAGTCCCCTCAGTCCTCCAGCCGCCCAGGGCTGGCCCGAGGCCCAGGCAAGCCTCGAATGGCGGCTGCCCAGCCGCCCGAGGCTCAGGTAACCAGGGCTGGCTGAGGCTTGCGCTGCCGGCAGTGGCAGAAGCAGAGGTGTGATGGGGTGTCACCTTCCCCTGATCGCCAGGTTGCCTCCTGCCCCTGAGGGCTCCCAGACTGTGAGAGGAGGCAGGCCTGGCTGATGGACCCCCCCTCCAGTGCATGAATTTTCATGCACCGGACCTCTAGTCTATATATATAAAAGGCTAAAATGCAAAGTGTCCCCTCGGGAGTTTGACCAGAAGACTGGGAGTTCAATCACTCGATATAATGTGTGCTGACCACTAGGGGGCAGTGTGGAATGAAGGAAGGCCCTGGCTGGCAACCAGAAGGCCCCAATTGGTCCTGATCGCTGGCCAGGCCTAGGGACCCTACCCATGCACAATTTCATGCACCAGGTCTCTAGTTATAAATAAGTATGTGTAATACTAGAGGCCCAGTGCACGAATTTGTGCATGGGTGGAGTCCAGTCAGCCTGCCCCGATTGGGGTGGAGGGGGCCGATCGAGGCCGGCCCTGCCCCCTGGTCAAACTCTCAGTTGAACTCCCTGTTGAACTCCCTGTCCAGGGGCGAATTCATGCACAGATGGAGTCCCTTGGGGTGCCCTGTGGGGACTGGGCTGAAACCCACAGTCCAACACTGTCTGCAACTCCTACCTGCTGCTCCTGCTCATCCCACCCCCACTGCACCTACTGAGGGCTAGTGCCCAATCAGTCCCAATTGGGAGAGGCTCGCACTGTCACAGCAGTGCTCACCAGCTGTGAGTCCTGCAACTGGCACACTCCCGAGAGGAGTGGCCTGTGGGATTGGGCTGAAACTGGCTCTCCAACATCCCCTGAGGGGTCCCGGATTGTGAGAGGGTGCAGGGTAGGCCGAGGGACCCAACCAGTGCACGATGGGGCCAGGGAGGGAACATGGGAGGGATCCAGGGCATGTCTGGCCCATCTCGCTCAGTCCCAATTGATCGGCTGGACTCCAGTAGCAAGCTAACCTACCAGTCGAAGCATCTGCCCCTTGGTGGTCAGCACATATCATAGCAACTGGTTAACCAGTCGACTTTCTCCCCCTGGTGGTCAGTGCACGTCATAGCAAGCAGTTGAGCAGCCTTAGCATATCATTAGCATATTACACTTTGGTTGAACAGTTGACTGGTCACTGGATGACTGGACACTTAGCATATTAGGCTTTTATTATTTATTATATATGATAATCCCATTTTGAAAAAATATTTGTATTTAAGTGTATAATTAGGATGAGCTGTATACAGTTGCTAATATTCAACCATTTCAACCTACCAAAACAACAATTTCTTGTGATTCAACTAATACATATTAATAGAATCAAGGCTGGAAGGCCCCACAGCAAAATATTAACTGTGGCTGTATTTGGATGGTGAGTATGGGCACTGTTTTTTGTTGTTGTTGTTGTTCACCTGTATTTTCTAAATCTTGTATATCAAACATATATTTCTTATTGTAATATTAGGGTAAAACCAAAATGAAACAGTTCCTTTTATAAAATGCTAAAGAAACATGTGAGCAATGATGACTGGATGAGTAAATTGAGCTGAGGTGGAAGAAGGGCAGAGTTGGGGCCTGGATCCAGGTTCCCCATTAGCCTGGGATTCAGGTTTACTGCCTGTGGCTCAGGTCAAGTTCACAAAAGCTCAGGGCAAGGCAAAAGGAGGCCAAGAGCAGAGGCTTCTAAATTAGGTGGCTGACTGTGGAGCTGGGCTCATCCTAGAGCCTTGTTAATTATTGCCTTTTGTCCCTAGGGGCACTGTTGGTCTCAGGCAAAGGATCACTGGACAAGAGCCAGCCTGTCCTTCAGGTTGCTTGGGCAAGTGTAGGAGGAGCAGTCCATGCCCATAGCCTCTTACCTATGATGGAGCCCACTATCTAGATGGCTGCCTCTCCTTTCTTAAAAATTTTATTTTTATTTTTAAAATATATTTTTATTGATTTCAGAGAGGAAGGGAGAGATAGAAACATCAATGATGAGAATCATAGATCAGCTGCCTCCTGCACGCCCCCTACTGGGGATTGAGCCCACAACCTGGGCATGTGCCCCTGACCGGAACTGAACCGGGGACTCTTCAGTCCACAGGCTGACGCTCTATCCACGGAGCCAAACCAGCTAGGGCTGCCTCTCCCTTTGAACTGGAACATCTTGGGGGCAGGGGATGGGGGATGGTGTCTTAGCTCTATAGGGAGCCTCGGAGATCATTTAGTGCCAACCCTGCCAGATTCAGGACTCCCCCCAGCAGGAACTCTCTTTACCACCCTCCAAAGTCACTACCCTTTGCCTGTCCTACCACAGCCCTATGATCATGGGGGCCCACTACTCTTAGAGTACCCACCCCATGTGGCAGTGATCAATAATAGAAAATCCATTTTTACTGGGAATAGGCTCAACCTTCCCCCATTGGAATCCCCCCTCTTCACTTTGGACACATCTGCTTTTCCTTTGTGTGCACAGTCCATGGTAGTAGTTGTTTTCTCTAAGTGGAATATCCTCCTCAAAAAAATTGCAAATCTGTGTTGATGGCATGGTATATTCCAGGCATGAGACTTGGTGTTGTGATGTACATATACTATTTCTCTTAATTTACCAAACAACCCAGTGAATGAAGTATTAATGTCTACATTTTAAAGATGGAAAAACTAAGGCCCAAGAAGAGGAATGCCTAAAGTAACATAATAGGAAGTGGCAAAGCTGGGGTTTAACCCTGGTCTGTCTGTTCAAGTCCCTATATTATATAGCTGCCTCCATTTCATTGATTGCTACTTGGCTTCATTTGATAAGGAGTTTGAGACAGCTCAGAATATCCACAATTTGATAAAATAGAAATAGAGAAGCAGATCTAGAGAAAATGCAAACAGCAGTAGCAAATCAAAACAAGGTAAAGAAATGTATAAATATGCATAACATCAGGGCTACAATCAACAGTAAGGGTTGTCGTAGGCTCTGAACTGCCAGGCTTCGAACATGACAAGGGAAAGCCAATTATTCTTCTAATTCTCATTACCAGTAAGAAGTTGTTTAGAGAAAACCTAGCTGGCAAATAATTCTAAAAGCCATTTATGAGCCCTGGCCAGGTAGTTCAGTTGGTTAGAGCACAGTCCCAACACATCAAGGCTGTGAGTTTGATTCCCGGTTGGGGCACATACAAGAATGAACCAATGAATGCATAAATGAGTGGAACAACAAGTTGATGTCTCTCTCTCTCTCCCTCTTTCTCTTTTTTTTTCTCTCTTTCCCTCCCTCTCCCCTCTCTCTGCCTTCCTCTCACTCTCTCTCAAATCAATACATAAAAAATTTAAGTCAATAAAAGGCATTTCTGAAGACTTTTGATGATACTGTCAACTCTTAGCACTTGGCACCTTCCAGGTGCCATTAAACCCACCTTAGGGTTTCTAATGTCAAGAATGGGGAAGAAGTTTATCTGTACCTGTATCTGTGTCTCTAAGATACTTGTATCTACATCTAATAAATACCATAATCTATGTCTTTATCTCACCTTTATCTGTCTCCACCTGTACCTGTATCTAAATCTCTATCTGTACCTATATATACAACTCTAACTGTACCTGACTTTGTGTCTTCTGTACTTGTGTTTGCACCTATATTTTGTCTGTATCTAAGACTATATATGTTATTCTCTCTAAACCCATGTCTGGGTTTCTGCAAATATCTGTGGCTGAGTCTCTATCTTTACCTGTATCCGTATCTCTATTTGTACTTGTTTCTGTGTCTCCATCTTTGCCTGTATCTATTTCTCTATCTGTCCAAGTGTCTATGTTTTTTATCTTTACCTATATTTGTCTTTATCTGTATATGTATTACTATTTGTCACTGTAACTCTGTGTCTCAATGTGCACCTGTATTGTGTCTCTATCTATACTTATATCTGTGTGTCCATCTATACTTCTATCTGTCTCTATCTTTAATTGTATTATGTCTCTATCTGCTCCTGTATCTGGGTCTCTATCTGTACTTGTATGTATTTCCATCAGTATCTGTATATGGGTTTATCTTTACTTATATTTGAACTATATATGTACTTATATCTCTGTCTCTAACTGTATCTATATCTGTGCTTCTGTCTATCCAAGTAGAGGTACCTATATCCCTGTTCTCAATCTCTATCTGTATCTGGGTCTATATAAATACTTGTATCTGTGTCTCTAAGTGTACTTTTATCTGATTCTCTATCATACCAGTATCAGTGCTTCTTTCTGTACTTGTACATGTGTCTCTATATGCAACAGTATCAGTGCCCCTGTCTGTACATTTATTTATTTACCTCTATTTTTATCTGTATCTCTATTTGTAATGTAACCTTGTCTCTATATCTGTTTTTGTGTTGACATATCTGTAACTATATCTGTGTCTTTATTTGTACTAGTATCTTTTTCCTACAGGTAATTGTATCTCGGTCTCTATCTGTAACAGTAAATGTGCCTCTATTTGTACCACTGTCTGTGTCTCTACCTGCACCTGTATCTGTGTATCTATCCGAATTTGAACCTGTGTCTTTATTTGGATAATAGAGGCCTGGTGCATGAAATTTGTGTATGGATAGGGTCCCTAGGCCTGGCCGGCGATCAGGGCTGATTTGTGGGGTGACCAGCAGGGCGATGTCCTCCCCCCCCACAGCTGGCACCCACCTTGGCTGGCCTGGGGCCTGCAGCCTGGGGACAGCTCCTACATTGAGCATCTGCTTCCAGTGGTCAGTGCACGTCATAGTGACCGTTCGTTCTGCTATTTGGTTCATTTGCATTTTAGGCTTTTATTATATAGGATGTATATGTGTCTCTAGCTGTACTGTATCTGTGTTTCTATTTGCACTTGTATTTGTTCTGTATATGTACCTGCATTTTTGTCTCTATAATTACCTGCATCTGCCTCTCTATCTGTATTGGTAACTGTGTCTCTATCAATACGCACATTTGTGTTTATATGTGCACTGTATCTGTGTCTCTAATTGTATCTTCTTCTGTGTCTCTATCTGTGCCTGTGTCTGTCTTTATATTGGTATGTCTATCTGTGTCTATAGAAGTACTTTTCACTATGTTTCTGTACCAGTAATAGAATCTCTACAAGTAACAGTATGTACCTGTATCTAGTTCTCTACCTGTACCTGTTTCTTGGTCTCTATCTGTACCTATGTCTGTTACTTTTTAACTATGTTTATTGTGTCTTTATCTGTTACTAGAGGTCCAGTGCACAGGGGGGTGTGGCCCTCAGTCCAGCCTGCACCCTCTCTAATCTGGGACCCCTCAAGGGATGTCCGACTGCCTGTTTAGGCCTGATCCTACAGGATCGGGCCTAAACAGGCAGTCGGACATCCCTTTCACAGTCCAGGACTGCTGGCTCCCAACTGCTCACATGCCTGCCTTCCTGATTGCCCCTAACCACTTCTGCCTGCCAGCCTGATCACCCCCTAACCACTCCCCTGCCAGCCTGATTGATGCCTAACTGCTCCCCTGCCAGCCTGTTTGCCCCTAATTGCCCTCCCCTGCAGGCCTGGTCACCCCTAACTGCCCTCCCCTGAAGGCCTGGTCATCCCTAATTGCCCTCCCCTGCAGGCCTGGTCCCCCCCAACTTCTCTCCCCTGCAGGCCTGGGTCCCCCCCCAACTGCCCTTCCCTGCAGGCCCGGTCGCCCCCAACTTCCCTCCTCTGCCGACCTGGTCACCCCTAACTGCCCTCTCCTGCAGGCTTGATCACCCCCAACTGCCCTCCTTTGCAGGCCTGGTCTCTCCAAACTGCCCTCCCCTGCTGGCTTGATCGCCCACAACTGCCCTCCCTTGCAGGCCTGGTCCCTCCCAAGTGCCCTCCCCTGCTGGCCTGATCACCCACAACTGCCCTCCCTTGTAGGCCTGGTCCCTCCCAACTGCCCTCCCCTGCTGGCCATCTTGTGGTGGCCATCTTGTGTCCACATGGCGGCAGGATCTTTGACCACATGGGGGAAACCATCTTGTGTGTTGGAGTGATGGTCAATTTGCATATTACTCTTTTATTAGATAGGATAGAGGCCTGGTGCATGGGTGGGGGCCAGCTGGTTTGCCCTGAAGGGTGTCCAGATCAGGGTGGGGGTTCCCTTGGGGCATGGGGTGGCCTGGGCGAGGGGCCTGTGGTGGTTTGCAGGCTGGCCACACCCCCCTGCAACCCAAGCAGAGGCCCTGGTATCTGGGGTTTATTTATCTTCTATAATTGAAACTTTGTAGCGGAGGCCAAGGCAGGCCAGGGCTGTGGGAGCTTGGCTTCCTCCATCGCTGGGGGCAACTCAAGCCTCCTGCTCTCTCCAGCTTTGTGACTGCTGCCATTTTTGTTGGGATTTATTTATCTTCTATAATTGAAACTTTGTAGCCTTGAGTTTAGGCCTGGGCTAGCCAGGGCGGCAGAGAAGCTTGGCTTCCTCCATTGCTGAGGAAACCCAAGCCTCCTGCTTGCTGCAGCTCTGTGGCCGCAGCCATCTTGGTTGGGTTAATTTGCATACTCTCTCCTGATTGGCTGGTGGGCGTGGCTTGTGGGTGTAGCGGAGGTGTGGTCGATTTGCATATTATTCTTTTATTAGATAGGATTGCTTTTATGTCTCTATACATATTGGTATCTGTACCAGTAGCTATGTACCCCTACCTTTTTATTTACACTTTTATCTGCTTCTCTAGCTATACCTTAGTCTGCGTTTCTATAATAACTTGTATCTGTATTCTACTTGTACTCCTATATGTGCCTATTTCTATATAACTGTGTTAGTGTCTCTATCTGTACCTGTATCTCTTGTCTCTGTTCATATTTGTGTCTGGGTCTCAATGAAGCTGTACATGAATGTACATGAAGCTGTGTCTTATCAATACCTGTATTTTGTGTTTGTACACGGATCTGTGTCTCTACCTGTATCTGTGCTTCTAGCTTTATCTGTATCTCTATCTGAATCTGTCAGTGTCTGTCTATTACTGTATTTGGTTCTCACCCTACCTGTTTCTAGTTCTCTATGTGTATTTGTATCAGTGTCTCTATTCATACATGTGCCTGGTCTCTTTTTGAACCTTTGTGTGTCTATCTGCACCTATACATAGATCTTTATCTGTTTCTATATTTGTGTCTCTATATATAACTCTTTCTAGGAGTCTGTACTTGTATCTGGTTGTGTACCTGTACCTGTTTCTGGGTCTCTATCTTAATCTGCATCCATCTTATCTGGTGTTTATTGTTATCTGTGTCTGTATTTCTATCTTTACCTGTATTTATGTCTCTCTCTGCATTGCATGGGTATCTGTATATATACTGTATCTGTGTCTCTGTCTTTACCTGCATTTTTGTCTCCATCTCCACTCCTATCTGTGTTGTTATCTGTACCTATATCTGCATCTCTATAAGTACCATTGCCTGTGTCTCTATCTTCACCTGGATTTGTGTCTCCATCTGTAACTGTTTCTGCATCTCTATCTCTCTACCTGTATCTGTTTCTCTATTTTCACCTATATCTGTAGCTCTATAAGTATCTGTATCTTTGTCTGTACCTGAAACTTTATCTGTTTTTCTGTAAGTTTCTCTATGTTTGTCTCTATATCTACCTCTTGTGTACCTGTATCTATTTCTCTATCTGTACCTCTATTAGATCTCTATTAAAACGTATATCTGTGCTATCTGTATTTGTTTTCTTTCTCTACCTCTACCTATATCTGCATTTATATCTATACCTATGTCTGTTTCTATATGTGTTCCTGTATATGGGTGTCTGTCTGTAACTATATCTCTTTGTGTACTTGTATATGTGTCTCTATATGTATTTGTTTATCTATCTATACCTGTACTGTGTCTCTATCTGTCCCTGTATCTGGGTCTGTATCTGTACCTGTATCTGTGTCAAGGGAACTTGGAGATGCTCTAAGACTTCCAGGAAGGGTTATAAAATCTGCTTGTTAGCTCTGTTGCTAGTTTCACTATTGTTTATCATTTTATTAGTTTACTGAGCCTGATGTAAGAAATAGTGACAAACTGCGTGTCTTAAACAAGTAAAATTATTGTCCTAATGTTCTGATGGGTAAAAATCTGAGGTCAGTGATTTGGTAGGATACTTCCTTCTGAAAGTTGCGATGGAAAATCTGATCCATACTTATCCCCTAGCTTCTGGTGGTTTGCTGGAAATCTTTGGAATTCTTTTGCTTGTGGAATCATCACTCTGATATCTACCTTTATCTTCATATGGTGTTCTCCCTATGTAGGTGCCTCTGTGTCCAAATTTCCCCTTTTTATAAGGATGTCAGTCACATTAAATTACAGCTCACCCTAATGATCTCATCTTAACTAATGGCATCTGCATTGAACCTATTCCCCAATAAGGTCACATTTTAGAGTCTGATGGTTAAGACTTCCTATCAATTTTGGGGGACACAATTCAACAGATAACAATGATCTTACTTACTCCTTCATTTCACTGCCGAGTTCATACCTTCCCAAGCTCCTCACTTCATCCTTCAGATTGGCTCTTTTCTAGGCTCTTATTTGGGCCTGGACAGCTAGTTGAGAAGGCCACTGCCATTATTTAGAGAAGGTAGCTCCAGGGCAACCCAGAGGACAGGCCTGTGGGTCAAGGATCTGTGGAAAGGTTGGATCTCTGCACAGAAGTGTTCAATCATGGGGAAGTGATGTGTCCTCAGACCTAGAAGTGGAACTTGGGAGGAGAATCAATCAGGTTCGGTTAGGTGGTGCCACAAAAGCAAATGATCACAAAGTCTCAGTGATTAACTCAACAAATATTTATTTCTCACTTATGCAATATGTCAATTGCAGGTCAGTTAGAATGTTCTGCTCCATATCATCCTCACTCAGAGTCCAGGCTTTGGGAAGCTCTATCCTCATGATTCCACTATCCTTAAGGCAGGAAAAAGAAAATGTAGCCTATTGTATACTGGCTTATAATGCTTTTGCTCAGAAATGAGATACCACACTTATGCTTATATGCCTTTGGCCAGAGATGGTCACATGGTCATACCAAGTTTTAAGGGATCAGGAAAATTCAATTATACTGTATGCCTGGGGAAAGAACTGGAAATATTTGGAAAACAGCAGGCCTTAAGAAGCTTGGGAGGGGCCTCTACTTCTTTCTCTCCCCTGTGTCTCTTTGTAAGGGTAACCATATGTCCTGCCTGGCCAAGGCAACTTGTACAAACTGCTCCACCTTAAATATTAATGGTGAACGTTTTCAGTCTTAAAAAAGTCCCTGTTTGGATACAGATTCTGTGGCCTCCATCCTCTTTGGTGTCAAGAGATAAAAAGAGTCTGTGTGCAGGGAAGTCAATGCTATTAGGAAGGGAGACCAGATGCTAAAGTGACATGTTATTTTCTATCTTTCTTTACTTTTTTATTACCATTCAGCCCTCAAGTGAGTCTTCTTTAGAAACCTAATATGGTCTCAGTTGTGTCCTGAGTGAGGAAAAGGACATGTGTTCAGGGAACTGAAGGAGAACAGCATTGTTCAAAGGCCAGCGTGGTAGTGGCAATGGTGATAAGCAAGGGGCTTCCATGGGAAGACAGATTATTCAGGTGAGTGTTAGGAGCCTGTGTTGCCTTCTCCTACACCCAGAAGTCTTCTAGTGATGATCACGGTGGCTCTGGAGTTTTATATTTGAGGAAGATGGTGCTTTCTCAAAGATACCTCCACAGGTAACACCCATTCCTTTCATTTGACCTTCCCAGCGTGGTGAGGAAGTCACTTCCATTTCAGAACATAGAGGCAGAGCTGGAAAGAATAACCTTACCATATTGTGCAAGAATAGAGAATGGGATTTCTCCCCGCCCCCCTTGTCACTAGGTGGTTGTCCTTTTCCTCCTCATACCTCCCTGCAGTAGGGCCTTTGCACCTACTCTTTTTTTTGCCTGGAATGTCCTTCCTCTACTCTCTTCATGTCTGTCTTTTCATCCTTTTGGACTTGGCAATGACACTTCCTTAGAGACATTGAGTATTATTATTCTCTCTCAGTAGATTACTCTTTCCTTCCATCCTCTGTCATGGCACCCCATTAATTTCCTTCATGACAATGGTTATGTTTTTTGAGTAATTATTTCTCTATTAATTTTTAATTTTTCTTCAAGACTATAAGCCTCATAAGGGTAGAAACTATGTCTGTTTTATTCATCATTGTAGTCTACAGCCTAATAGAGAGCTTGGCTTTTAGTAGACTCTTAACACATATTTGCTGAGTGAATGAATGAATAATTAAACAGATGAATGATTATATGCATTTGAACTTGATTTCTTAGGATTTGCTCATCTCCTGGCACTGAACAACAATGTAGGAAGGTGATAAGCACGCCCCCCCCTCAAAAAAAAAAAACCACCTGAAATTGAGTTCTAGTTCAAAATGGCCATTCCTAGCAATTCAGAAAAACAAAACTGAAAATGATCTAAAGGTCAAAGTAGAACTCAATAAATATACAGAAACACCATCTTGGAATCTATCAAAGGACAGTCTTTTTTTTTTCTCAAGGACATTACTTTTTATTTTATATTTATTTATTTATTTATTTATTTATTTTAAAAATTTCTTTACTGATTAAGGTATTACATGTGTCCTTATTCCCCCATTACCCCCCACCCCCCCTTCATGCCCTTACCCCACGTCTGTGTCCATTGATTAGGCTTATATGCATGCATATAAGTCCTTTGGTTGATCTCTCCCCCTTACCCCCACCGTCCCCAACCTTCCCTGAGGTTTGACGTTCTGATCGATGTTTCTCTGTCTCTGGATCTGTTTTTGTTCATCAGTTTATGTTGTTCATTATATTCCACAAATGAGTGAGATCATGTGAAATTTAACTTTCTCTGCCTGGCTTATTTCACTTAGCATAATGCTCTCCAGCTCCATCCATGTTGTTGCAAATGGTGAGAACTCCTTTTTTACCACAGCATAGTATTCCATTGTGTAGATGTCACAGTTTTTTAATCCACTCATCTGCTGATGGGCACTTAGGCTGTTTCCAAATCTTAGCTACAGTGAATTGTGCTGCTATGAACATAGGGGTGCATATATTCTTTCTGATTTGTGTTTCTAGCTTCTTGGGATATATTCCTAGAAGTGGGATCACTGGGTCAAATGGGAGTTCCATTTTTAGTTTTTTGAGGAAACTCCATAGTGTTCTCCACAGTGGCTGCACCAGTCTGCATTCCCACCAGCAGTGCACGACGGTTCCTTTTTCTCTGCATCCTTGTCAGCACTTGTCATTTGTTGATTTGTTGATGATAGCCATTCTGACAGGTGTGAGATACCGCATTGTTGTATTGATTTGCATCTCTCAGATAATCAGTGACTTTGAGCAGGTTTTCATATGTCTCTTGGCCTTCCTTCTGTCTTCTTTCAGGAAGTATCTATTTAGGTCGGTTGCCCATTTTTTTATTGGGTTGTTTATCTTCTTTTTATTAAGTTCTATGAGCTCCCTGTAAATGTTGGAGATTAGACCCTTATAGTTGATATCATTAGCAAATATGTTCTCCCACACAGTTGGCTTTCTTGTTGTTTTATTGATGGTTTTCTATGCAGAGCAAAAGCTTATTATTTTGATGTAGTCCCATTTGATTATTTTCTCTTTAGTTTCCATTGCCCTAGGAGCAATATCAGTGAAGAAATTCCTTCGGCATATGTCTGAGATTTCTCTGCCTGTGGATTTCTCTAGTATTTTTATGGTTTCCTGACTTATGTTTAAGTCCTTTATCCATTTTGAGTTTATTTTTGTGTATGGTGTAAGTTGGTGGCCTAGTTTCATTTTTTTGCATGTATCTGTCCAATTTTCCCAACACCATTTATTGAAGAGACTTTCTTGACTCCATTGTATGTTCATGCCTCCTTTGTCAAATATTAATTGAGTATAGTGGTTTGGGTCGATTTCTGGGTTCTCTATTTTATTCCATTGATCTATATGTCTGTTCTTGTGCCAGTACCAGGCAGTTTGTAGAACAGTGGTTTTGTAATACAGCTTGATATCTGGTATTGAGATCCCACCTACTTTGTTCTTCTTTCTCAGGATTGCTGTAGCTATTCGGGGTCTTTTTTTATTCCAGATGAATTTTTGGAAAGTTCATTCGAGGTCTGTGAAATATGCCGTTGGTATTTTAATGGGAAGTGCATTGAATTTATAGATTGCTTTGGGTAGTATGGACATTTTGATGATGTTGATTCTACCAATCCATGAACATGGTATGTTCTTCCATCTGTTTATGTCTTCCTCTATCTCTTTTTTCAGTGTCCTGTCGTTTTCCGCGTATAGGTCTTTTACCTCTTTAGTTAACTTTATTCCTAGGTATCTTAATTCTTTTGGTGTAATGGTAAATGAGATTGATTTTTTAGTCTCTCTTTCTGTAAGTTCACTATTGGTGTATAGAAATGCCATATATTTCTTGTTGTTAATTTTGTATCCTGCTACATTGCCAAATTCATTTATTAAGTCTAATTATTTTTGATGGAGTCTTTAGGGTTTTCTATGTACAGTATCATGTCATCTGCAAATAAGGACAGTTTTACTTCTTCTTTTTCCAATTTGGATGCCTTTTATTTCTTCTTCTTGTCTGATCGCAATGGCTAGTACTTCCAGCACTATGTTGAACAGGAGTGGTGAGAGTGGGTTTCCCTGTCTTATTCCTGTTCTTAGGGGAAATGGGTTTAGTTTTTGCCTATTGAGTATGATGTAGGCTGTGGGTTTGTCATATATGGCTTTTACTATGTTGAGGTATGATCTTTCTTTTTTTTTTTTTTTAAATGTCCTCGTTTATTTATTTATTTTATTTTTTTTTAATATATTTTATTGATTTTATACAGAGAGGAAGGGAGAGGGATAGAGAGTTAGAAACATCGATCAGCTGCCTCCTGCACACCCCTTACTGGGGTTGTGCCCGCAACCACGGTACATGCCCTTGACCGGAATCGAACCTGGGACCTTTCAGTCCGCAAGCCGACGCTCTATCCACTGAGCCAAACCGGTTTCGGCGAGGTATGATCTTTCTATTCCCACCTTGCTGAGAGTTTTTGTCAAGAAAGGGTGTTGGATTTTGTCAAATTTTTTTCTGCATCAATTGATATGACTATGTGATTTTTATCTTTCTATTTGTTTATGTGATGTATCACATTTAGTGATTTGTGAATATTGTTACCTTCCTTGCATCCCTGGGATATATCTTACTTGGTCATGGTGTATTGTCTTTCTGATGTACTGCTGGATCCGATTTGCTAGGATTTTGTTGAGGATTTTGGCATCTATGTTCATGAGGGATATTGGCCTGTAATTCTCTTTCATGGTGTTATCTTTATCTGGTTTTGGTATTAGGGTGATGCTGGCTTCATAGAAGGAGCTTAGAAATATTCCTTCCTCTTGAATTTTCTGTAATAGTCTGAGAAGGATAGGTTTTAGTTCTTCCTTGAATGTTTGGTAAAACTTCCCTGTGAAGCCATCTGGCCCTGGGCTTTTGTTTGCTGGAAGCTTTTTGATGACTGTTTCAATTTCTTCCATAGTTATCAGCCTATTGAGATTTTTAGAAGCTTCTTGAGTGAGTTTTGGAAGGATGTATTTTTCTAGTAATGTGTCCATTTCCTCCAGGTTGTCTAGTTTGTTAGAATAGAGTTGTTCATAGTATTTTTTAACAATCCTTTGTATTTCGGTGGGGTCTGTTGTTATTTCTCCTCTTTCATTTCTGATTTTGTTTATTTGGGTCCTCTCTCTTTGCTTCTTGGTGAGCCTGGCTACAGGTTCATCAATCTTGTTTATCCTTTCGAAGAACCAGCTCTTGGTTTCATTGATTTTTGTATTTTTTTTTGTCTCTATGTCATTCATTTCTGCTTTGATCTTTATTATTTCCTTCCTTCTGCTCACTGTGAGCTTCACTTGTTGCTCTCTTTCTAATTCTTTCAGTTGTAGAGTTAGATGATTTATTACCATTGTTTCTTGTTTTTTGAGGTAGGCATGTAGAGCTATAAACTTTCCTCTCAGGACTGCTTTCATTGTGTCGCATGGGTTTTAGATTGTTCTGTTTTTATTGTCATTAGTTTCCAGAATGTTTTTAATTTCTTCTTTGATTCATTGGTAACCCAATCATTATTTAATAACATGCTATTCAGATTCCAAGTGTTTGAATGTTTTGGATGGTTTTTATTGTAGTTTATTACTAATACTAGAGGCCCATTGCAGGAAGATTCCTGCAAGAACATGGCTTCCAGTGGGCTTCCCTCCCACCACCGCCCCGTGTTTTCCCTTCCCTCCCTCCACCTCTGCCCCCCACCCTGCACTTTCCCTCCTGTCATCGCTGCTGCCCCCGTGCTTTCTCTCCTGCCTCTGCCCTGCACTTTTCCTCCTGCCACCGCCCCATGCTTTCCCTTTCCTCCCGCCGCCTCTGCCCCTCACCCCACGCTTTGCAGTTGCTGCTGCCCCGTGCTTTCCCTCCCGCCGCTGCCTCGCACTTTTCCTCCAACCGTCACCGCCCTCCCAGCCCCCCGCACTTTCCCTCTCGCAGCTGCCGCCACCACTGCGCTTTTCCTCCCGCTGCCACCGCCACCTCACTTTCCACTTACCCTCCCTCTTCCTTCTATGCTGTCTTCAGTCTTCACTCCATCTGTGTATGCAAATTAACCGACATTTTTCATTGGGTTAATTTGCATACTCACTCTGATTGGCTGGTGGCCATAGCGGAGTGATGGTTAATTAGCATGTTTCTCTTTTATTAGTGTAGATTATGCCATTGTGGTCTGAAAAGATGCTTGGTATGATTTCAATCTTCTTGAATTTGGGGAGACTTTGCTTGTGACCCAGTATGTGGTCTATTTTTGAAAATGTCCGATGTGCACTTGAGAAGAACGTATATTCTGCAGCTTTGGGGTGAAATGTTCTGAAGTTGTCAATTAAGTCCATCTGATCTAGTGAGTCATTTAGGATTGTTGTTTCTTTGCTGATTTTTTGTCTAGAGGATTTATCCAGAGATGTCAGTGGTGTATTAAAGTCCCCTGCTATGATTGTATTGTTGTCTATTTCTCTCTTGATATCTTCCAGGAGATTTTTGATGTATTTGGGTGCTCCTGCATTGAGTGCATATATGTTTACCAGGGTTATATCCTCTTGTTGTGTCGATCCCTTTAGTATTATGAAGTGGCCTTCCTTATCTCTTGTTATGGCCTTCACTTTGAGGTCTATTTTGTCAGATATAAGTATTGCTACCCCAGCTTTTTTTTTTCATTCCCATCTGCCTGGAAGATATTTTTCCATCCCTTCACTTTCAGTCTGTGTGAGCCCCTTGTTCTGAGGTGGGTCTCTTGTAGACAGCATATATATGGGTCATGTTTTTTTGTATTTTGTTTTTTTTATCCATTCAGCCACTCGATGTCTTTTGATTGGAGCATTTAGTCCGTTTACGTTTAAAGTTATTATTGAAAGGTACTTATTTGTAGCCAATTTTATTTTTTTGAGGCTGTGTTCCTTCTTTCCTTTTTGTTTCTTCTTTTTACAGCATTAACTTTATCATTTCTTGCATTGCTGGTTTGGTAGTGATAAACTCCCTTAGCCTTTTTTTGTCTGTGAAGCTCCTGATTTCCCCTTCAATTTTGATTGATAGTCTTGCTGGATAGAGTATTCTTGGATTGAGTCCCTTGCTTTGCATCACTTTGTATATCTCCTTCCATTCCCTTCTAGCTTGATGTGTTTCCGTTGAGAAATCATTTGATAATCTGATGGGGGATCCTTTGTAGGTAACTCTCTGTCTCTCTCTTGCAGCCTTTAAGATACTCTCTTTGTCGATAACATTTGCCATTGTAATTATGGTGTGTCTTGGTGTGGGTCTTTTGGGAGTCATCTTGCTTGGGACTCTTTGTACTTGAGTAACTTTTTTCTTCCCCATATCAGGGAAGTTTTCTGTCATTATTTCTTCAAGTAAATTTTCTAATTCTTGCTGCTCTTCTTGTCCTTCTGGCAGCCCTATTATATGTATGTTATTTCATTTTGCATTGTCCCAAAGCTCCCTTAGGCTCTCCTCCTGCTTTTTAATTTTTTTCTCTAGTTGCTGTTCAGATTGGGCTTGTTTCTGTACCTGATATTCTAACTCGCTGATTCGGTCCTCTGCTTCTTCTACTCTACTGTTGAAGCCTTCCATGGTGTTTTTGATTATAGCTATATCATTTTTCATTCCTTCCTGATTTTTGCATAGGTTGTTGATTTTCTTGTCCATCTGGTGTATGAACTGTATGACCATTACTCTAAATTCTTTTTCTGTCATGTAGCATGCTTCTGTTTCACTTATTTCCTTACCTGGCGATTCCTCCTTTTCTTTTCTCTGGGGATTGCTTCATTGTCTCCCCATTCAGACTATCACCAGAACGTTCAGATGTCGAGTGGTGGGAGCCTGGAATGTGTGCAGTGGGAGTTTTGCACCCCCCAAGTGTCACTGAAGAGCTCTGATACCAAGACGTGTGGTTGCTGTGAATTGGTGGGAGCCACGCTCGCCATGGTCAGAGTCACTGGCGCTTAGTGTGCATGTTGAATCAGGGACTATGCCTGTGCCACGTTGAAGCAGAGAACCCACTGGCATGTGCCAAAAATCAAAGTCCCCTATTGCTTGTCAGGAGTCAGAGGCTCCCTGTGTCCATGCTGAGAATTGAGTATCAGAGTCTCTGTTTCTTGGTGCTACCTCACACTGAGAATCAGGTCCCTGTGTGCACATGCGCCAAGAATTGGAGTCACTGGCTCTTAGTGTGAATGTACAGGGAATCAGGGATCTCAGGTGCATGTAATGAAGAACGGAGTCTAGTCACTGGTGGTCAATGCTGCCTCTTGTGTGGAGATTCAGGGTCCCCGATCTGCCCAGGAGACTGGGTTGCTCAGTTGCACTGTGATGGCAGGAGGTCCACTTCTGCCCTGCGGTAAACAGCCTTCTGTGTGCGCTTGCCCTGAATCAAAGTCAGGTGGCACCGCCCCTTAGTGTGGGTGTGGGGTCTGGTCATGCAGGTGTGCACTGTGGAAAACAAACTCCCTGTGTCCATATACCCAGGCTCAAATTCAGCGCTGCCTTCCTGTGTGGGCACCGGGCCTGGTCGTGGGGAACAAACTCCCTGAGCCCACACATCCAGGTTCAAATTCACCACAGCCTCTCTGCTAAGGTTCAGGGTCTGGTCATGGGAAACAAATTCCCTGGGTTTGCACCCCCAAGCTCAAATTCAGTGCGGTCTCCCTGCGTGGACAAAGGACCTGGTCACAGAAGACAATCTCCCCAAGGTCGTGCACCTATGCTCAAATTCAGGACTGCCTTCCTGCCTGGCCGTGGATACGAGTCGCTGGAAACAAATTCCCCGAGTTCACAAGTCGGGGCTCAAGTTCAGTGCTGTCTCCCTGCCCCGTGTGGGAGCAGGATCTGGTCGCAAAAGACCACATCCTTAGGGGTGAGTGGCTAGGCTTGAATTCTGCACAGTCTCCCTGCCTGGGCGAGGAGATGAGTTGCAGGAAACAAATTCCCCGAGTTCGCAAGTCCAGGATCAATTTCAGCGCTGTCTCCCTGCCCTGCGCGGGTGCAGGATCTGGTCGCTGAAGACCACCTTAGTAAGGATGAGCGGCTAGGCTTGAATTTGGCTCAGTCTCCCTGCCTGGGCATGGAGACTAGTCGCAGGAAACAAACTTCCCTTGTCTGACACCAAGGCTCAAAGTCAGGCAGAGTCGCCACTGCTTTGTGTGTGCAGAAAGCCTTATTGTGCGGCTGGGGTCTGGTAGTTTCTATGTCACTGCCGTTGGGCGGCGTGGGAGGGGGATTGGCTTTGACTCACAGAAATCTGCGGCCGAGTGCCTGGAGTCCTGGTGTCCCTGGGTCTGCAGCTGTGATGGGAGGCCTTTTACCAGAGCGGCTGTAGGGTTCTGGTTTGCTTCCGAGACCAGATTGGGTGGTAGCGAGCCTAGGATCCAAGTCTCAAGCAGTTCTGTTCTTCAAGATGGTGTGGTCTCTATGCTGCTGGTGTCCTCTCTGGAGTGTTTGCGGCAGCTACGGGGTTTTGTTGTCTAAGACTGCCCGGATTGGCAGCCCCCTGGAAGTACTGCAGGGTCTAACTGTCCCTATTTCACTCACACACACACCCACACTCATCCACACACACCTCTATCACTCCCTCACTCTCTCACACACTCTCCCTCCCTACCTTCCTGCCAGTCGCCATCATGCCTCCCTCCTATTTCTTATTTTACTCAAGTCCCTTTAGCATTTCTTGCATTGCTGGCTTGGTATTGATAAACTCCCTTAGCATTTTTTTGCCAGTGAAGCTCCTTATTTCCCCTTCAATTTTAAATGATAGCCTTGCTGGATAGAGTATTCTTGGATTCAGTCCCTTGCTTTGCATCACTTTGTAAATTTCCTTCCATTCTTTTTTGGCCTGATGTGTTTCTGTTGAGAAATCATTTAATAATCTAATTGGAGCTCCCTTGTATGTAACTTTCTGTCTTTCTCTTGCAGCCTTTAAGATTCTCTCTTTGTCCTGAATATTTGCCAGCATAATTATGATGTGTCTTGGTGTGGGTCTTTTCAGGTTCATCCTGTTTTGGACTCTCTGTGCCTGTGTGACTTTTTTCTTCGCCACATTAGGGAAGTTTTCTGTCATTATTTCTTCAAATAGGTCTTCTAACCCTTGTTCCTCTTCCTGTCATTCTGGCGCCCCTATTATTCGTATGTTGCTTTGTTTCATGTTGTCACATAGCTCCCTTAGGCTCTCCTCCTGTCTTTTAATTTTTTTCTCCAATTGTAATTCAGTTTGGGTGTGTTTTGCTTCCCTGTCTTCTAATTTGCTAATTTGGTCCTCTGCTTCTAGTTTACTGTTGAAACTTTCCATGTTTTTTTTTTATTATTATTATTACAGCTATATCACTCTTCATTTCCTCTTGATTCTTACATAAGTTGTTGATTTTTTCATCCATTTCTTCTTGATTCTTACATAAGGTGTTGATTTTTTTCTTCCATTGGTTTATGAACTCTATGACCCTTATTCTGAATTCTTTTGCTGACATATTGCATGCTTCTGTTTCACTTAGCTGCTTTTCTGGCGATTCCTCCTTTTCTTTCCTTTGGGGGTTTCTTTGTCTACCCATTTTTGGTCTCACCGACTGATCTAGATGTTGAGCCATGCAGGGGCTGCTTCTTGGGTGGCAGTGGCTTCTCAGGCTGTGGTTGTTCCTCGGGCAGTTATGGTAGCAGCTGCTTCTCAGTTGGCAGCGGTTCCTCTGGTGGGTGCTGTCTGCAGCCATGGTGTCCCCTCTGGCTGTTTTGGGAGGCTGCTTGTATAGCTGCTGTTCCTTGGATGGGGGTGGGCTGATTATGAGGTTGCTGCTCCTCAGATGGGGACGGGTTGCTCGTTTCCACTGCTCCTTGGACTGGGGCCGGCTGCTCACGTGGCTGCTGCTCCTCAGACAGGGGCGGACTGCTCGTGAGGCTGCTGCTCTTTAGATGGGAGCTGGCTGCGTGCTGCTGCTGTTCCTCAGATAGGACGGGCTACTCGTGATGCCACTGCTCCTTGCACAGTGGTAGGTTGCTTGCAGGGTTGCTACTCCTTGTACGGGTGCGGGTTGCTCATGCAGCTGCCTCTCCTCGGACTGGGGGCGGTCTGCTCGTGCAGCTGCTGCTCCTCATGTGGGAGTGAGCTGCTTGTCCTATTGATGCTCCTTGGACAGGGATGGGCCGCTCACCCGGCTCCTTCTTGTTGGACAGGTGCAAGCTGCGTGTGGGTGCTGCTCCTCTGACCAGTGCGAACTGCACAGGGCTGCTGCTCCTTGGATGTGGGCGGTCTGCTTATGTGGCTGCTGCTCCTCAGATCGGGGGAGGCTGCTCTGTGGCTGCTGCTCCTCAGAAGGGGGTGGGCTGCTCACATAGCTGCTGCCCCTCGGATGTGGGCAGGTGGCTCATGCGTCTGTTGCTCCTCGGAAGGGGGTGGGATGCTCACACAGGTGCTGCTCCTCGCATGGGGGCAGGCAACTCACACAGCTGCTGCTCCTTGGAAGAGGGCAGTCTACTCACACAGCTGCTGCTCCTCATATGGGGGGCTGCTCGCACAGCTGCTGCTCCTTGGAAGGGGGCTGGCTGCTCATGCGCTGCTACTCCTTGGATGGGGGCAGGTTTCTTGCACAGCTGCTGCTCTTCAGACAAGTGCAGGGTGTGGGTTGCATGCAGCTGCTGCTCCTCGGGGGGGGGGGGGGCGGCTGCGTGGGGCTTCCACTCCTCAGTAGTGGGTGGGCTGCTCAAGCGGCTGCTGCTCCTCAGATGGGGTGAGCTGCTTGAGTTGTTGCTGCTCCTCAGACGGGGGAACTGGCTGCTTACACAGCTGCTGCTCCTTGGACAGGGGCAGGCCACGTGAAGCTGCTGCTCTTAGGTCTGTGGCGGGTTGCTTGCGGGGCTGCTGTTCCTTGAACAGGAGCGTGCTGCTCACGTGTCAGCTGTTCACATGGTTGCAGTGCCCTGGGCTAAAGCATTGGGCTGGTCAGAACTCACAGGAGCCTGTGCCCAGGGTGGCTGGAGCCTCATTGACCGTGGGATCACAGCCTAGGTAGCAGGTCCCTGGCAGGGGTGGCTGTATAGTCCCAGGTGTTATCTAAGTCACAGTCTGGCCTCCTTCTGAGGGAGGCAACCAGGCTGATCAGGGGAAGGCACCACCCCCATCACCCTGCTGCTGCTGCCACTGCCAACCATGGCGGCTGTGAGGCCTGAGCCCCGGGCATCACAGCCACCAGGCTCACAGCTGCCTGAGCCCCAGGCCTCACAGTTGCCAGGGCTCTCAACTGCTTGAGCCCATGGCTGCCTGAGCCCATGGCTGCCGTGAGCCCCAGGCCTCATAACCACAAGGGCTAATGGCTGCCTGAGTCCTGGGTCTTGCAGATGCCTGAGCCCACGGCTGCCTGAGCCCCAGGCCTCATAGCCACTGTGGCTTTGTCCATATGGACATCCAGAAGATGTCCGCCCTAATTAGCATATTACCCTTTTATTAGTATAGATACTAGAGGCCCTTTGCACAAATTCATGCATGGGTGGGGTCCCTTGGGGATTGGGCCAAAACCCACAATCCAAC
The DNA here is from genome assembly GCF_963455305.1 of Plecotus auritus. NCBI lineage: Eukaryota > Metazoa > Chordata > Mammalia > Chiroptera > Vespertilionidae > Plecotus > Plecotus auritus. The sequence continues at coordinate 129,327,025 of NC_137784.1, forward strand.
ACTGGCTGCAGCTCCTACCTGCCTTTTCCACTCATCCAGGCCCCACTGCCCCTGCCACGGGCTTGCACCCAATTAGTCCTGATCAGGAGAGGCTCACACTGCCACAGCTGTGCTCGCCAGCCATGAGCCCTGCATCTGGCACCCTCCTGAGGGGAGTGGTCTGAAGGATTGGGCTGAAACTGGCTCTCTGAGATCCCCTGAGGGTTCCTGAATTGTGAGAGGGCACAGGCCAGGCTGAGGGACCCCACCAGTGCACAATCAGGGTCATAAAGGGACAGCAGGAGGGCTCCAGGGTGTGTCTGGCCCATCTTGCTCAGTCCCGATCTGCTGGACCTCAGCAGCAGGCTAACCTACCGGTCAGAGCATCTGACCCCTGGTGGTCAGTGCATGTCATAGCAAGTGGTTGAGCAGCCTTAGCATATCATTAGCATATTACACTTTGATTGGTTGAACAGTCAACCAGTCAACAGATGACTGGACACTTAGAATATTAGGCTTTTATTATATAGGATTAGATCATCACAGGCTAAATAAAGGGTAAATAAATGGCTTTTTGCTACCCCAACCATATTGCTGCCATTCCTCTCATCAGGTAAAAAGGGCTCTTGACAACCTTATACTGGAAAATGTCTTTGCAGTAATTGCCCAGAGAAGGTTCATTGCTGTCCCACTGCCAATTTAGGCCTGTTAGGCAGCAAGAGAACCACAAGCCAAACTAGACATGTCTGAGACCAGTCATTTCCAAATAGATCTCTCATCATTGTAATCTTCAGACACTTCAAGAACCCTAACCTTTCCCTACCCAATATTACCATCCTATTATTGTTAGCATTCTCATCCTGGAGCCTTCCAACTGTTGTCCCTCCCCACCAAGTTCTTTCAAAGGGCCCTCTAGAACTCCTATTCCTCTGCAAGCAAATGCCACTACCTTCTTAATCTATTCCTGTAATGCTTTCTTTATCACCTTGTAGCCATACCTGGAAATGCCTCCCTCCATTAGGGTGCAACCTCCTCCATCACATTCCATCTTAGGGAGAGGGGGGCAGATTCTTCTGACTCCTTGTTGAGGGATCTAAACTACAGCATGATTCTTCTACTGTCAAAGCTGACCTTTCTATAAGTCTCAAACTATTAAGTTGAACATTTTGTCTTAAAAACAAAGGGGTTTTAAATTATGCAATCTATATATACAAAATCCCAGTGACTGTTACAGCAGAATTACCAGAACAACCAGTTGCTATGATGAGCTGCCTACTGGTGGTCAGTGTGCTCCCACAGTGGGAGCGCCGCTCAGCCAGAAGCCGGGCTCATGGTTGGCGAGTGCAGTGGCAGTGGCCGGAGCTTCTCCTGCCTCTGCGGCAGCATTAAGGAGTGGCAAGCCCAGCAGTAAGGAGCAAGCAGGAGTGTAAGGAGTGAGCAGGAGAGTGGTTAGGAGCAAGGGGTCCCGGATTGCGAGAGGGAGCAGGCTGGGCTGAGGGCCCCCCCACTGCACAAATTTCATGCATTGGGCCTCTAGTAAATGCATAATAAATCCTCCCTTTAAAAATGTCATCCTTTACAGATAAAGTCAGTCCTTTGAATTCAGTCCCATCCCCAGCTGATTTTTGGTGAATCCTAATTATCTGGTTGGTACATCTCTCTTCTGACCTCCTTCTCTACAATAACCCACTAGAAATGTAGAGTTTAGGTGTGTGTGTGTTAAAAAACAAAAACAAACTACAAATGGCATCTTACTATAAACATTGTTCTGTAACTTGCTTTTCTCACCTATCTGTCCTGGCAATCTTTCTACTTCATTTTTTTTTTAAATTTTTGCATTGTAGCTCTTTTTGGAAATACCACAATGCTTCTTTAATCATTCCTCCAACATGAACATTTACGTTGTTTTTATTTTCCCCTATTATAAAAAATGCAGTGATAAGCATTAGCTTTCTATGTGTTGGTTTGCACACAAGGAAGAATGTTTCTTCATTCTTAATATTTTTAAAAGCATAATGACTCTCTCTATATATAAAAGCCTAATATGCTAAGTGTATGACTGCTCGACCAGTCGCTATGATGCCCACTGACCACGAGAGGGCAGATGCTCCGACCGGTAGGTTAGGTTGCTGCTGGGGCCCGGCCGATGGGGATGGGGTGAGAAGGTCTTGATCAGCCACGATTGACAGCCAGACTGAGGGACCCCAGCCATGGACAAATTCATGCACCAGGCTTCTAGTGGTTTTTATAAAGTCAGTAATGCATCTTATAAAATTGAAGCAATTTAAGAATTACAGTGAATAAACAAACAGATCACCAACAATTTCATCATCCAGAAAAGAAAACTACAGTTAACATCTGGTGAACATCATCCCAATCATCTCTTTACACACATGTCCAGTAGAAGACAGCAAGCTAACTAGAAATTTTATTATACTGAGATCATACCAGTCATGTTATTTTTAACAAAAGTATGAAATTTGGTTGTATTTGAATTTAAATGATAAAAAAGGAATAGTAAAGAAATAAAGGAAATGTTGAACGTGATGTTAATTAACTCCCTGATGGACTCGACTATAATAGCTTTACCCCCAGACATCACATTCAGAGGGTTTCTGGATTATTTGATGATTTCTAAGGACAGATTGATGATCAAACTATAATAAAAGGCTTTTCAACATGGATTACAAAGGTGAGTGTTGTGAATTCTCTTAAGTGAATGAAACTATGCTATAAAGCTAAAGACTTTCCCATAGCCATTGTATTTATAGGATTTCTTTCCAATGTGCACTATATGACACTTAATAAGACTTGAGACATGGTTGAATGGCTTCCCTGAGCCCTTATATTCACAGAAGATTTTTTTTTGTAAGTGAACCTCTTGATGTTTCCTCATATGTGTCCTCTGGCTGAAGGCTTTCCTATACTCATTACATTCACACATTATCACCAGTGTGAAAGCTATGATGTTTAAAAGGTGTGAACACCACATTAAGGCACCCTCATGTTCACTAGTCATATTCTTCTCCAGAATGAATTCTTGGATATTTTATGGGGTTGAGCTCTGTCTAAAATCCTTCCCACACTCATTATATCCATAGATTTCCTCACTCCTGGGAAATTTGATTTTTTTATTACATTTAAATGGATTCTGGCTGAAGGCTTTTCCATATCCATTCATATGTTAGGCTTCTTTCCCACAATAAGGTTTGAACACATATGGAAAGCTTTATCACATTAGCTGCACTGATAGATTTTTCACTATCCTAAAATCACTTACGCTTTTGAGAACTGAACTTTGGTTGAGGGATTTTCCACATTAATTACATATAAGGATCTTCTCTCTTGTGTTATCTGATGTTAAATAATATCTGGGCTTCTCTGAAGGTTTCCCCACATTTATTACTTATACATAGACTTTTAGCTTTGTGAATTCCCTGATGGCTCATTAGATACACATTCTATGGGAAACTTCGGTTACATATGTTATGCTGCTGAGGCCTCTCTTCTGTAGAAACTTCTTAGTGTATATAGTAGGGTTTAGGTTCAGACTGAAGAGTCACCTGAATTCATTATATTTCAAGTCTTTCTCTCAGGGATCCCTCAATCTCTTCTTAATATGCCATTACAGAATACTTCAAGTTCAGGTGCTTGGTATTACTAATATAGTTTCTTTTAAAAAATATTTTTTTTATTGATTTCAGAGAGGAAGGGAGAGGGAGAGATAGAAACATCAATGATGAGAGAGAATCATTCATTGAACCGCGATCCTGCAACTGGGGCATGTGCCCTGATGGGGAATCGAACTCAGGACCCTTCAGTCCGATTCTCTATCCACTGAGCCAAACCGGCTAGGACCAAAGCCTGCTCTTTCTGCAGTCCTCCTCATTTCAATTATGGTAACTCCATTCTACTACCTGTGACTCCTCTACTTCTCTTATGCCCCATAGCCCATCTGTTAGTGATTCTTCTGGTTGTTTACTTTCTATATATATATATATATATATATATATATATATATATATATATATATATATATATATATATATCCTAAATATACCTGCATTGCTAGCTCTGTGGTCCAAGCCAAAGTATTCCATCAGCTCAAACTTGGACAAGTGCCTTCTTCTAAATGATTTTCTTGCTTCTACTGTTGCTCTTCTCCAACCCATTTCCCACACAGAAGCCAGAATAATCCTTTTTACACATAAACAAGATAGTCAGGCCCCCACTTAATACTCTCCAAAGACTTCCTAGCCACCATTCTTCAGAGAAGCCAAGTGTATTCCTGTCTTTTATACATTCTATCATTCTATCTTTACTTTCTCTTTCCCTTCCTTCCTTCCTTTCTTCCTTCCTTCCTTCCTTCTTTCTTTCCTTCCTTCCTTCCTTCCTCCCTCCCTCCCTCCCTCCCTCCCTCCCTCCCTCCCTCCCTCCCTCCCTCCCTCCTTTCTTTCTTTCTTTCTTTCTTTCTTTCTTTCTTTCTTTCTTTCTTTCTTTCTTTCTTTCTTTCTTTCTTCCTTTCTTCCTTTCTTCCTTTCTTCCTTTCTTCCTTTCTTCCTTTCTTCCTTTCTTCTTTCCTTCCCCCTCCTTCCCTCTTTCCCTCCCTCCCTCCCCCCTCCCCCTTCCTTTTTTCTTCCTTCCTTCCTTCCTTCCTTCCTTCCTTCCTTCCTTCCTTCCTTCCTTCCTTCCTTCTCTTCTTTCCCTCCTCTCTCTCTCTCTCTCTTTCTCTCTCTCTCTCTCTCTCTCTCTCTCTCTCTCTCTCTCTCTCCCCCTCTCTCTTCTCTCTCCCACTAGAATGTGACTTCTATAAGAGCAGAGACTTGGTTTGTCCTCTTTGCTGATGCTGTATCCTCAAAGCCCAGAAAAATGCCTTGCACATAGTAGATGCTTAATAAATATTTTCTGACTGAATGAATGAGCAAATGTAAGGGTGATGCAACATTAAAAATTTCATTGTTATAATTAATCAAATCAGCCACTATTCCAAAGGTGACTGAGCAGATGATAATTTCAATAGATGCCAAAGAAATATTTCATAAAATTGAACAAATACTTCTAGCAAAAGATTTGGTAAACTTGATGCCTTTAAAAATCAATTTCAAATAAATAGCCCAAATCATAACTAATATTAAACTCAGGACAGAGAAGGAAGTTCTTTCTCCTGAGAGTATGTAACACCAACTTATTTTTTCATCTTCTATTTTTTTTACTAGGACTTACTAAGTATTAGATATGGTGATAAATTTCTTACACATACCATGCAACTAATCCTCATGCCAGTACTATGAGGGCTGGGCTATCCTCTGTTTATAGTCAATGAAATGGTATCTAAGCTAAGTTAACCCCTGCCCCAGTGTTACTCAGCAAACAGAGGAGGCAAATAGGATGCAAAACCAGGGCTGACTGAGGGTGAGGATCTGGCTTGATTGCACCTTAGGATGATATAAGAATAATGAACTTTATATGGGCCTCAGACATGAAAAATAGTTCTTCCTCACTAATAAACAGAAGTGCAAACTAAAGCATTAATGGCTATCAAATGCATAGTAATTTTTAAAAATGTAGAACAACTAGTATTGGTGAGGGTACAAAATAGTAGGTGCTGTCTTTTGGCACAGGGGAGTGTAAGTGGTTCAGTCTGTCTGGAAGGCAATTGCAGTGCATTGCTTAAAGCCTTAGAACTGTTCATTTGCTTTGATCCAGCAATTCTGCTTCTAGTAATTTATCCTTAGGGAATAATTCAAGATGTCAGCAAAGACTGAGTTGAAAGGATATTCAGTGTAGAGTAATCTTACAAAATAGCTTTATAACATGAATTCCATTTTTTCTGAGATGTGTGTGTATATTTATCTATATCTATATCATCTATATATTTATATCTGTATCTATTAAGCAAGAAGAAATATATCAAAGTAATGAGTGATTTTCTTAGGATAATTAGATTACATGTGATTTTAAAATTTGCTTCTGGACACTTTGCTCTATTTTCTGAAGGTTTATAATGATCACATATTATACTTACAATTGCAGACCACAATAAAACAACTTTCATTTTGGAAATAAGGTGGGTACTTTCTTCTCTTGTACTTGCATTTGAGGTGGGAGGAAATGGTTTGTGCATTCAACAATTAGGCCCTGTGCCAGGGAAGGGAATACAGTAGTGCACAACAGACTCCTAGCCCCTACTCTCATGGAACTGACATTGTAGCATGGTGAGACATTAAACAAACACACAGATATAAGAACTATATCTGCAGGCGCTATGTGCTATCAAGAATAAGTAAGATGGAACAAAGTATAAAAGTGCTATTTTGTTTTATTTTATTTTTAAATTTATTTTTATTTTTAAAAATAGGTTTTTATTTATTTCAGAGAGAGGTAAGGAGAGGGAGAGAGAAATAGAAGCATCAATGATGAGAGAGAATCATTGATCAGCTGTGTCCTGCATGCCCCACACTGAGGAGCAAGCCCACAACCTGGGCATATACCTTGCCTGGGAATCAAACTGTGACCTCCTGGTTCATAGGTAGATGATCAAGCACTGAACCACCCCGGGCAGTCTCATTTCCCCCTTTAAAATCAGAGTAGTTTGTGTTGGAAGCTATGGACCCCAGGAACCCAGAAGGCTGATGGACCTTGAGCTCTGGCAAGGGTCAAAGCTATGCACCAATTGTTTAGCTGAGACAATGGTGGTTCAAGCAATTTCCTGACCTAATAGTCTCAAAATAAATCTTTACTAATATTTACTGACCTTTAAGATAGTCTGTCTGCTACCGGAATTGCCTGCCTGACTAAGGGAAATATGTGTATCTAAAATTGAATAAAAGGACTGAGCCACACACCTGTGCGGAGCTTGGGGACATGGGCACCCTAGTCCCGCCATTGCCGCTGCTACTGAGGTCACTGTGCTGTGCCTCCAAAGAGGAGGAGGAAGAGGAGGCAGAGAAGGAAGTCATGTGATGCAGGAAGAGAGAGCAAATGATATGGAATGTGAGCAGCTGCCAGCAGAGACACTGTGACAAGTGGCCATTAACCAAGACCCTATATATGGCTTTGGCTTTGTGGCCAGCAGTGAGAGGCCTGTGGTGGTGCGATCTGTGAGGCCAGAAACAGCCCACAACCATCTGAGGAGCAGCAGCTGTGCAAAAATCCCGCCCCTGTCCAAGGAGCAGTAGCCGCACACAAGCAGTGCCTGTCTAAGGAGCAGCCCATCCCTGTCTGAGGAGAGCAGCCACACGAGCATCCCACCCCCATTCGAGGAGCAGCAGCTGTGTGAGTGCCCTCCCCCCCCTGTATGAGGAGCAGCAGCCTCACGAGCAGCCTGCCCCCTTCATAAGAGCACCAGCTGCATGAGCAGCCCAACCGTCAGAGGAGCAACAGCTGCATGAGCAGTCCACCATGGTCCAAGGAGAAGCAGCTGTGTAAGCAACCCGTCCCTGTCTGAGGAGCAGCAGCCACACGAGCAGCCCACCCCCATTTGAGGAGCAGCAGCCTCACGAGCAGCCTGCCCCCTTTATAGAGCACCAGCTGCATGAACAGCCCAACCGTCAGAGGAGCAACAGCTGCATGAGCAGTCTAACATGGTCCAAGGAGCAGCAGCTGTGCAAGCTACCCATCCCTGTCTGAGGAGCAGCAGCTGCCTGAAGGGCCTGCCACAGTTTGAGGAGCAGCAGCCACACAAGCAGCCTGCCCCCATCCAAGGAGTGGCAGCTGCATGAGCAGCCCACCCTCATTCGAGAAGCAGAAGCTGCATGAGCAGCCCACCCCCATATGAGGAGCAGCAGCCCTGAGAGCAACCTGCCCCTGTCCAAGGAGCAGCAGCCTCGCAAGCATACTGCCCCTTTCCGAGGAGTGGCTGTCCCCATGAGCAGCCCACAACCATACAAGGAGCCACAGCTCAAGAGAAGTCCACCCCCATCACAGGAGCAGCAGCTACAGCTGCACGAGCAGCCTGCCCATCTGAGGAGCAGCAGCCCCGTGAGCAGCCTGCCCCCATCTGTGGAGTAGCAGTTGTATGATCATCCCACCCCATGTCCCAGGAGCAGCAGCCCCTTGAGCAGACAACCCCGGTCTGTGGAGCAGCAGCCACATGAGCAGCCTGCCCCCATCCCAGGAGCAGCAGCTACATGCAGCCTGCCCCATCTGAGGAGCAGCAGCTTTGTGATCAGCCCACCCCCATCTGTGGAGCAGCAGCTGTGTGAGGAGCCTCCACCCACCAGCCAGAGGAGCCACCACGGCTGTGAACAGAATCCACCAGAGGAGCTGCTGCCAATGGAGGAGCAGCAACTGCTGCGACCACCTGAGGAGCAGCCACCACCCAAGGAGCCATTGCCACCCAGGAGCAGCTTCTGCATGACTTGACACCTAGGTCCTCTGGTGAGAATAAAATTTGGTAGACAAAGAAACCCCAAAAGGAAAGAAAATGAGGAATCACCAGAAAAACAGCTAAGTGAAATGGAGGCATGCAATATGTAAGAAAAAGAATTCAGACTAAGGGTCATACATTTTATAAATCAGATGGATGAAAAAAATCAACAACTTATGTAAGAATCAAGAAGAAATGAAAAATGATATAGCTGCAATAAAAAACACCATGGAAAGTTTCAACAGTAGACTAGGAGACGTGGAAGACCAAATTAGCGAATTAGAAGACAGGGAAGCAAAACACACCCAAACTGAACTGCAATTGGAGAAAAAAGTTGAAAGACAGGAGGAGAACCTAAGGGAGCTTTGGGACAACATGAAAAGAAGCAATATACAAATAACAGGGATGCCAGAATGACAGGAAGAGGAACAAGGGTTAGAAAACCTATTTGAAGAAATAATATCAGAAAACTTCCCCGATGTGGGGAAGAAAAAAGTCACACAAGCACAGAGAGTCCCAAACAAGGTGAACCCAGAAAGACCCACACCAAGACATGTCATAATTAAGATGGCAAATGTTCAAGACAAAGAGTGAATCTTAAAGGCTGCAAGAGAGAGACAGAAAGTTATGTACAAGGGATCTCCCATTAGATTATCAAATGATTTCTCCACAGAAACACACCAGACCAGAAAAGAATGGAGGGAAATTTACAAAGTGATGCAAAGCAAGGGACTGAATTCAAGCATACTCTATCCAGCAAGGCTATCATTCTAAATTGAAGGGGAAATAAAGAGCTTCACCGGCAAAAAAAAGGCTAAGTTAGTTTATCACTACCAAGCCAGCAATGCAAGAAATGATAAAGGGACTGGTGTTAAAAGAAGAAATAAAAAGGGAAGAAGGAAGACAGACACAAAAAGTAAAAATGGCTACAAACAAGTACATATCAATAATAACTTTAAATGTTAACAAACTAAATGCTCCAATCAAAAGACATCGAGTGGCTGAATGGATAAAAAAAAAAAAAAAACACAAAAAAACATGACCCATATATATGCTGTCTACAAGTAACCCACCTCAGAACAAGGGGCTCACACAGACTGAAATTGAAGGGATGGAAAAATATCTTTTAGGCAAATGGAAATGAAAAAAAAAAAAACCACACTGGGGTAGCAATACTTATATCTAACAAAATAGACCTCAAAGTGAAGGCCATAACAAGAGATAAGGAAGGCCACTTCATAATACTAAAGGGATAAATACAACGAGAGGATATAACCAAGATAAACATATATGCACCCAATGCAGGAGCACCCAAATACATAAAAAAACCTCTGGAAGGTAACAAGAGAGAGATCAATAACAATACAATCATAGTAGGGAACTGGATAAATCCTCTGGATAAATCCTCTACACAAAAAATCAGCAAAGTTACAGCACTCCTAAATGACTCATTAGATCAGATGGATTTAATTGACATCTTCAGAACATTTCACCCCAAAGCCACGGAATATATATTCTTCTCAAGTGCACATGGGACATTTTCAAAGATAGACAACATATTGGGTCACAAGCAAAGTCTCTCCAAATTCAAGAAGATTGAAATCATATCAAGCATCTTCTCAGACCACAATGGCATAATATTAGAAATAAACTGCAGTAAAAACAATCCAAAAAATTCAAACACTTGGAAGCTGAATAGCATGCTATTAAAGAATGATTGTGTTACCAAAGAGATCAAAGAAGAAATTAAAAACATCCTGGAAATGAATGACAATGAAAACAGAACAATCCAAAATCTATGGGATACAATGAAAGCAGTCCTGAGAGGAAAGTTTATAGCCTTATAGGCCTACCTCAAAAAACAAGAAAAAATGGTAGTAAATCATCTAACTCTACAACTTAAAGAATTAGAAAGAGAGCAACAAGCAAAGCCCACAGTGAGCAGAAGGAAGGAGATAATAAAGATCAAAGCAGAAATGAATGACATAGAGACAAAAAAAAATAAAAAATAAAAAAGATCAACAAAACCAAGAACTGGTTCTTTGAAGGATAAACAGAATTGATGAACCTCTAGCCAGGCTCACCAAGAAGCAAAGAGAGAGGACCCAAATAAACAAAATCAGAAATGAAAGAGGAAATAACAACAGACCCCACAGAAATACAAAGGATACTTTAAAAGTACTATGAACAACTCTATTCCAACAAACTAGACAACCTGGTGGAAATGGACACATTCCTAGAAAAATACAACCTTCCAAAACTTAATCAGGAAGAATTTAAAAATATCAATAGACTGATAACTATGGAAGAAATTGAAGCAGTCTTCAAAAAGCTTCCAGCAAACAAAAACCAGGGGCCACACGGCTTCACAGGGGAGTTTTACCAAACATTCAGGGAAGAACTAAAACTTATCTTCTTCAAACTATTTCAAAAAATTCAAGAGGAAGGAACACTTCCAAGCTCATTCTATGAAGGCAAAATCACCTTAATCCCAAAACCAGATAAAGAGAACATAATGAAAGTTCATTACAGGCCAATATCCCTCACGAACATAGATGCCAAAATCCTCAACAAAATCCTAGCAAATCGGATCCAGCATTACATCAGAAAGAACATACACCATGACCAAGTAGGATTTAACCTGGGGATACAAGGATGGTACAATATCTGCAAATCAATAATGTGCTACATCACATAAACAAAATGAGAGACAAAAATCACATAGTCATATCAATTGATGCAGAAAAAGCATTTGACAAAATCCAACACCCTTTCTTGATAAAAACTCTCAACAAGGTGGGAACAGAAGGATCATACCTCAACATAATAAAAGCTATATATGTCAAACCCACAGCCAACATCATACTCAATGGGCGAAAACTAAAACCATTTCCCCTAAGAACAGGAACAAGACAGGGAAGCCCACCCTCACCACTCCTGTTCGACATAGTACTGGAAGTACTAGCCATTTCAATCAGACAAGAAGAAATAAAAGGCATCCAAATTGGAAAAGAAGAAGTAAAACTGTCCTTATTCACAGATGAAACGATACTGTACAGTGAAAACCCTAAAGACTCCATAAAAAAATTATTAGACTTAAATAAATTTGACCATGTAGCAGGGTACAAAATTAATGCCAAGAAATCTATGGCATTTCTATACACCAAAAGTGAACTTACAGAAAGAGAAACTAAAAAAACAATCCCATTTACCATTGCACCAAAAAACTTAAGATACTTGGGAATAAACTTAAGTAAGGAGGTAAAAGACCTGTACTCAGAAAACTACAGGACACTGAAAAAAGAGATAGAGGAAGACACGAAAATAACTCAAAATGGATAAAGGACTTAAACATAAGATGGGAAACCATAAAAATACTAGAGGAATCCACAAGCAGCAAAATCTCAGACATATGCTGAAGGAATTTCTTCACTGATGCATACTGTGCTCATGGATTGGTATAATCAACATCATTAAACTGTCCATACTACCCAAAGCAATCTATAGATTCAATACACTCCCCATTAAAATACCAATGGCATATTTTATAGACCTAGAATGAACTCTCCAAAAATTCATCTGGAATAAAAAAAAGAACCTGAATAGCTACAGCAATCCTGAGAAAGAAGAACAAAGTAGGTGGGATCTCAATACCAGATATCAAGTTATATTACAAAGCCACTGTTCTCCAAACTGCCTGGTACTGGCACAAGAACAGACATATAGATCAGTGGAATAAAATAGAGAACCCAGAAATTGACCCAAACCTCTATGCTCAATTATTATTTGACAAAAGAGGCAACATACAATGGAGTCAAGACAGTCTCTTCAATAAATGGTGTTGGGAAAATTGGACAGATACATGCAAAAAAAAAGTAAGTAGACCACCACCTTACACCATACACAAAAATAAACTCAAAATGTGATTAAGGACTTAAACATAAGATGGGAAACCATAAAAATACTAGAGGAAACCACAGGCAGCAAAATCTCAGACCTATGCCGAAGGAATTTCTTCACTGATACTGCTCCTAGGGCAATGGAAACTAAAGAGAAAATAAACAAATGGGACTACATCAAAATTAAAAGCTTTTGCACAGCAAAAGAAACCATAAACAAAACATGAAGGCTCACTGCATGGGAGAACATATTTGCCAATGTTATCACCGATAAGGTTTTAATCTCCAATATTTACAGGGAACTCATACAACTTAACAAAAGGAAGATAAACAACCCAATAAAAAAAATGGGCAACGGACCTAAATAGAATACAGAAGTAAGGCCAAGAGACATATGAAAACATGCTCAAAGTCACTAATCATCCAAGAGTGTAGTGAACCCCTTTCACATCCCGTGTGGTTCAGGGTTCAGGGTTCAGGTTCTGGAGGAGGTCGCACACAAATGAAAGAGACTAGACAAGAAAGTATAACTTTGGGAATATTGGGGGCCAGGCGGGAGCCCAACTCAAGGGGAAGGACTCCACCTTGCTCCAGCCTAGCAACCCCTTTTATTAAGATTATGGGTTACACCCATAGCCTTTAGGCAGGCAATTCCAATAATAGCCAATCAGCAAGAATTTACATAAAACTAGAAGTGGAAGTTGCTTCAGCTACCATTGTCTCAACTAGACAGTGGGTGGTTGGCTCTGACCTTTCAGAGCTTCAAGGTTGACCAGCCTTCTGGGTTCCTTGTCCACACCTCTCTGCTAGTGAGGACAATGGGTGGCTTCCAACATCTCCCCTGTTTTTTTTTTTCCTTAAAAATTCTTGCATCTGCAGACTAGGAATAAATATATAAGAACAAAAATGAGATAAGCAATAGTGGTTATGCTGAGAGGCAAATGAATCAGTCTATAGTAAGTTTCTTTCTGGGTCAACAGTTTTGAGTCCCAATTTCAATGTCCAACAGTTTTGAGTCCCAGTTTCAATGTCCAACAGTTCCTTATGTGTACATGTCAGCAATGATATTTCAGTTCTGGATGGTGGACAAACAGTGGCAATGCAGGTCCGACCCTCTCTGGTTTGGTCCTGGGCATCCTGCTATGACACAAAGCTGCTGACTGCTAGTATGGTAAGGCATCTTCACCATCTTCCATCTCTGGACTGTTTCTCCTCTTGTCTTCAGGGCTGGAGCAGTCCTGTCAATTCCTCTCTGGAATCTGTTGTTGCAGGAATACACATGGGCTTTTCTGGAAATATACAAACATATTCTCAACCAAAGGTTAATAAAGGAATCTTTTCTATAAATTAGACTTGGGATCCTTTTTATTTTTGCCCAAACAATTTTCCTTTGGCTTATTTTGACACCATGTGTGTTCATGGGTTTCTTGCTGTTATCATTACAAATGAAAAATAATTTTCCAAAGTAAAAAATTTCTTGATGTAATTTATTTACAGGATATTTCTCCATATATCGTATTTTTCCACTATCCCCCCTTTTTTATTTAAATATTAGGAAGCTTTTGGAAATTTTTACAATGCAGTCTTGATAACTTTTAATTTTTTGCACAAAAATATGACTGGTTTAGATTCATTGCATGTTAAGTAATTTTACTATGAGATGAACTATCAATAAAAATTTTTATTTAATACTTCAGGAACAGGTTTTTTGTCCAGTACAATTAAGTTTTCTTGAATATTCACTTATTTCAATTAGCCAATTTAAATTAATCTGAAATAAGGTTTATTTTTTAACTTCACTTGCCCTAGGTTATGGACAATAAATGATATTAATTAGACTTCTTAAATTAGTTTTTAAATAACTTTACATAAACTTTGTCAGGGAGGCCAAACCACAAATTATTTACTTCAGTTTCTGAGGCCAAATTTATTGACTTTTAATTACAGTTCTTCAGATGTTTGAAGAAAACCTCTCTTTATTTCCTTCCAAAATAATATTTCAGGAATAGCCATGTCATAGGAAATCTCATTACAGTAAAGTTGACTACTATTTTGCTGTCAGGTTTAATACTCTAACAACAATCTTAGTTTACCCTTAAATACCAATGAAAGAGATTTCAAAATTTTTAAATTTGTCCTTTTTATTAAGCTAGAATTTTATTTTTAAAGAGTATCCCCTTTGGCTAATTAGCATACACAGAGGGATCATGGGAGGTCTCAGTAACTTTATTCAAAAAGAGGGGTTGGCCTTTGCTGTTTTAAGATGGCGGCCCCGAGGGGAGCAGCAAGCCATGAGGCCAACATGGCGGCTGCCAAGTCAGGCAGTCCTCATGGTGACTGTCTAAACTGTTAAAGCCAAAACTACACTGCAGACAAACAGAAATCTCACTAGCTATTTCTGGTCTTTTGATATAACTTAATTTATATGAGACCTTGATTATATTTTAAAAAGCTAATTTTATAAAGTAATTTAAGTAGGTATCTTTATTTAAAAACCAAACTAAAGTAAACTTAGTAAATGTTTATGTCTGATTCACAAGGCACAAAAGTTGCCCCACCTCCATCCTAATTAAAAATGCTAGAGGCTTTTGTTATTTTAACTTTTCACTATTGGATTTTAAGAAATATTTAGTTACTTTATTTTATATTGCTCTTCTTAGAGGCCAAAACCTTCATAACATTTATAAGTAAAATACAGTTATTAATTTTTATTTGATAAAGCTTTCCATGCGATTTCAAGTATATTAGATCGGTTAAATTTCAAAAATATTTCCTTTAAGGAGAGAGAATAACTTCTTGAATTACTCTGGGCCCTTGGAGCTCTCCAAGAATCATCTCTTGGTTAAAGCCTTGAAATTTTAACATGGAAAAAAAATATCAAAAAATATCTATATATGATTTAAAGATTATAATACTTTTTATAATTATCTTAAGATATCAATTAAATTTTAAACTGGTCTTTATATTCAAAATTTGGTTGGGATTACAGAATTAATCCTCTTATTTAATTAGATCAATAAACAGCCTATTTTGAATTCCTAATTATTTCAGAGAAGACACATTTTAAATTTCTATACTTTAGGCATTTAAGTACCACAACTATATAATTTCTCCCAATTTAATTTGAACTTTAAACTTTTAAAGCAGGCAAGTCAAATATTTAGCAGTTCCTAGATAAATAACACTTCACATTTCTAAGAATAAATTTCAAAAATACAAGACATAATCAATCAATAGCTTCAATTCTGTCCTCTAGGTTTTTCTCATGAGGAAGCAAACTTCCAAAATTTTAAGCTGCCATAACCCACATTTCTGGATGGCAAAATAGGTTCCGCAAGGGCTTAACCAATTGATTTTAAACCGACCATGGTTTTTCTGTGCCCGGGG
This sequence comes from Plecotus auritus, assembly GCF_963455305.1. Classification (NCBI taxonomy): domain Eukaryota; kingdom Metazoa; phylum Chordata; class Mammalia; order Chiroptera; family Vespertilionidae; genus Plecotus; species Plecotus auritus. Next base: position 129,342,658 of record NC_137784.1, read on the forward strand.
AAATTGAGTAGCAAGCCTGCAGGTATTTAAATGCAAAAAATGTCCTTAAAGAATGGCTACTGGCGGGAAACTGGTCTACCTGTATCCTGGGGGAAGGGCTACTAGCCTTCTTCCTCCATTAATAAAAGTGGGTAGCCTGTCATTATCTGGGCTACTTGATCTTTTTTTAAAAAATATATTTTATTGATATTTTACAGAGAGGAAGGGAGAGGGATAGAGAGTTAGAAACATCGATGAGAGAGAAACATCGATCAGCTGCCTCCTGCACACCTCCTACCTGGGATGTGCCCGCAACCAAGGTATGTGCCCTTGACTGGAATCGAACCTGGGACCTTTCAGTCCGAAGGCTGATGCTCTATCCACTGAGCCAAACTGGTTTCGGCTGATCTTTATAATATATTTTTCAACAATTTTTGAGATTCTAGAGTCAATTATAATTATTTTAAGCCATTTTCTTTGGATAAATTCTTTTGTAACACAATTCACTGATTTTCTTGAAGGCCTTAAAATTAACTTTTGAACACACTTCGTTAGCATTTTAAAAACCACTCTTTATTATGGAAATGCCAATCTGCTGCTGGAACTAGCCTGTGTTCTTTCCTCTCTCATCGATGTTTCTAACTCTCTATCCCTCTCCCTTCCCCTCTGTAAAATATCAATAAAATATGTTTTTTAAAAAAAGATCAAGTCAAATCCGCCATTTTTTCTCAGAAAAACAAAAACAAAAAACCAGTCTTGGGTTTTTCATTTCTGTAGCTCTGTAGAGAGATTCAAGCTTAAAACCCTATCTAATATGTCCAAAAATTGGACAGTTGCGCGCATTTGTTTCAAGCCAGGCTTCTCTCCCCACGAGTACAGAAATTTCAGACACATTTCTAAATTTTTTAAAACTTTTTCAGGGAGAGAAAGGAGACTTTAAATTAGCATACTGGGAGAGTGGCCTTCCATATTGGATTGCCACGTGTCTCCCTTCCCGCACATCCTGCTTGCTCTGGGGGAAGTTTTCAGTAACAGATCTGGCTGTGTATCTTTTCATCCTTAATAGATAAAGACAGATCTTAATTTTTTTCTTTCTTTTTCACTTTCCAAAGTAATTACTAGCACTTAAGCTTATCTTTGCCAAAATTTGCATTTCCCTGTGAGTTCTTCTATAATTTTTAAACAAAACTTTAAGTAATCTCATTGCGGGAGAGTGGATAGCCCTGCCCTCTCCTGCCACATTTGAATTTCTCCGCACCAGAGGCGGTTTCAGCAGCGGAGTTTCATTTCTTATTACAGATTTTAGATTCCAAATACAAATTAAGATTTTAATTTGAACAAGAAACCACATTCCTTAAGCATGCAAACCAAAAGTCTATAATAAAGTTTACTTTATAACCTAATTCTGCCCCATTAGCCTGGCTGAAAAAGACGTTCCCACCCTACTTACAGATCGCGACTTCTGCAGCTGATCATGGGCTTTGTGTGCAGTGAATTTCCCTCACCTATATGGTGATCTTTTCCCCACCTTTTCGGTGTATTTTTCCCCCCCACCTATTTGGTGTATTCTTCCTTTCTTCACTCTAGGCGAAAATATCATCCCCTCCAGAGGTCCCACATTGAAGGCACCAGTTTGTAGTGAAGCCCTTTCACATCCCGCGTGGTTCGGGGTTCAGGTTCAGGGTTCGGGTTCTGGAGGAGGCCGCACACAAATGAAAGAGACTAGACAAGAAAGTATAACTTTGGGAATATTGGGGGCCAGGCGGGAGCCCAACTCAAGGGGAAGGACTCCACCTTGCTCCAGCCTAGCAACCCCTTTTATTAAGACTATGGGATACACCCATAGCCTTTAGGCAGGCAATTCCAATAATAGCCAATCAGCAAGAATTTACATAAAACTAGAAGTGGAAGTTGCTTCAGCTACCATTGTCTCAACTAGACAGTGGGTGGTTGGCTCTGACCTTTCAGAGCTTCAAGGTTGACCAGCCTTCTGGGTTCCTTGTCCACACCTCTCTGCTAGTGAGGACAATGGGAGGCTTCCAACACAAGAGATGCAAATCAAAACGACAATGTGGTATTATCTCATACCTGGCAGAATGGCTATCATCAACAATTCAACAAATCAACAAGTGACAAATGCTGGTGAGGATGCAGAGAAAAAGGAACCCTTATGCACTGCTGGTGGGAATGCAGACTGGTGCAGCCACTGTGGAGAACAGTATGGATTTTCCTAAAAAAACTAAAAATGGAACTCCCATTTGACCCAGTGGTCCCACTTCTAGGAATATATCCCAAGAAACTAGAAACACCAATCAGAAAGAATATATGCACCCCTATGTTCATAGCAGCACAATTTACCATAGCTAAGATTTGGAGACAGCCTAAGTGCCCATCAGAAGATGAGTGGGTTAAAAAACTGTGGTACATCTACACAATGGAATTCTATGCTGCTATACAAAAAAAGGAATTCTTACCATTTGCAACAGCATGGTTGGAACTGGAGAGCATTATGCTAAGTGAAATAAGCCAGTCAGAGAAAGATAAATATCACATGATCTCACTCATTTATGGAAAATAATGAACAAAATAAACCAATGAACAAAAACAGATCCAGAGACATTGAGGTATCTTTCAGACTGCTAAACCTCAGAGGGAAGGTTGGGGAGGGTGGGGGTAAGGGAGAGAGATCCACCAAAGGTCTTGTATGCATGCATATAAGCCTATCCAATGGATACAGACAACAGGAGGGTGAGGTCATGAGTCGGGGGGGGGGGGGTTGGGGGCAATGCAGAGATAAGGACACATATGTAATACCTTAATCAATAAAAAAATAAAATAGTAAAAAAAATTGAATAAACTGTTGGCAGAGCCTGGGCACCAGTGAAGCCCTCCCACTAGAGTTGGGCTCTCTGCCTGGCTCCCTATTTCCAAATTCATATTTCTTGTCTATTCTCATCATTTGTGCATGGCCCTTCTCCAGATCCTGAACCCAAGCCACGCAGGATGTGGCTATCACAACTTTCCCAAGTTTAAAAGTATCTCAATGAGTATTAATTGAATACATGTGGGGTTGAGTAGGCATCCTATATAATAAAACTGTAATATGCAAATTGTCCCCTTGCTGGGAGTTTGACCGGAGTTTGACCAGGGAGAGGGGTCTTCCAGCCAACCGCCCATGGCCCCTCCCCCTTGCTGGCCCTGCCCGATCAACCTTGATCAGGGGATGGCTGGCTGGACCCCACCCCTGCATGAATTCGTGCACTGGGCCTCTAGTATGTAATATCTACCTAACAAAAGAGAAACATGCTAATTGACCGTACCTTTGTGAAGCCCAAGAGCCAATCAGGAGTGAGTATGCAAATTAAGCCAACAAAGATGGCGGGTTAATTTACATACGCAAGCACCGAGGGGCTGGGGATGGGGCGTTCTGCACCACCCCATCTGCTCCAGGCCTCTAGTTAGTGTGGGAAGGCAGAAAGGCTACTCTGGCCAGAGAGAAGGTGGTGCCAGCAGCCAGGGGAACAAAGGCCCATTCTTGCACAAATCTTCATTCATGCATCGGGCCACTAGTCAGTTTATAATTCAGCAAAGTACCACTATTCCCCATGGTCATTTTGACTCATTATACAGTTGTAAATTGACTTTATTCTTATACTAGAGGCCTGGTGCACAAAATTCATGCACTGGGGGGGGTGTCCCTCAGCCCAGCCTGCACCCTCTCTAATCTGGGACCCCTCGAGGGATTTCCAACTGCCCATTTAGACCTGATTCCGGTGGTATCAGGCCTAAACGGGCAGTTGGACATCCCTCTCACAATCCAAGACTGCTGGCTCCCAACTGCTCGCCTGCCTGCCTTCCTGATTGCCCCTAACTGCTTCTGCCTGCCAGCCTGATCACCCCCTAACCACTCCCCTGCCAGCCTGATTGATGTCTAACTGCTCCTCTGCCAGCCTGTTTGCCCCCAAGTTCCCTCCTCTGCTGGCCTGGTCACCCCTATCTGCCCTCCCCTGCAGGCTTGATCACCCCCAACTGCCCTCCCTTGCAGGCCTGGTCCCTCCCAACTGCCCTCTCCTGCTGGCCTGATCACCCACAACTGCCCTCCCCTGCTGGCCATCTTGTGGTGGCCATCTTGTGTCCACATGGGGGCAGGATCTTTGACCACATGGGGACAGCCATCTTGTGTGTTGGAGTGATGGTCAATCTGCATACTACTCTTTTATTAGATAGGATAGAGGCCTGGTGCATGGGTGGGGGCCAGCTGGTTTGCTCTGAAGGGTGTCCTGGATCAGGGTGGGGGTTCCCTTGGGGTGTGGGGTGGCCTGGGTGAGGGGCTTGTGGTGGTTTGCAGACTGACCACGCCCCCTGGTGACCCAAGCAGAGGCCCTGGTATCTGGGGTTTATTTATCTTCTACAATTGAAACTTTGTAGCCTGGAGTGGAGCCAAGCCTCCTGCTCACTCCATGGTGGCAGCCATTTCTGTTGGGATTTATTTATCTTCTATAATTGAAACTTTGTAGCCTTAAGTCAGGGTGTGCGGAAAGCTTGGCTTCCTCCATCGCCTGGGAAACCTAAGCCTCCCTCCTGCTCTCTCAGTGGCTGCAGCCATTTTGGTTGGGTTAATTTGCATACTCGCTCCTGATTGGCTGGTGCGCGTGGCTGGTGGGTGTAGCGGAGTGATGGTTAACTTGCATATTACTCTTTTATTAGATAGGATGAATAAAATATTTTATTTTATATTTGTAATAGACCACTGCTTAAAGGCGTAAGCATAAGGAATTCCTGATATTCAAAGATAAGTTAATGAGAAGGATAAAAATGATAATATTTTGTAAATCTACCTCAGGATGATTTTCATGATATATGTAAGTTATATTAATCTCAATATTTCTATAAAAAACACCAAGAAGTTTCTATTACTTCAAAAAACAGTGTTAAGAAGAGAAAATATACTGTCAATTCTAGCCAATTTGCCTTTTCACTTATTTGGAATAAAAACTTGTGAATTATTTCTGGAGAAAAGTCCTTACAATGAGCAGCCTTTAAAGTCATTTTTTAATTAATCATTAAGCTCTGTAAATTTAAAATAATAATTATATGATTTCAAAAGTTCAAATAAAAGAATCCCAACATTAGGTCACAAAACTAGTTTTTGCATCTATAGTATTTGATCCTGTAACATGCAATTGAATTTAATCTACATATTAATATACAAGCTAATCATGATCAATGTCATTTAAAAGATATTTGTTGACAAACCATGCTTTGTGCTTCATAACTGGTATAAATTGAAATTAAGAGTACATGCCATTTTTATTTTTTTAACTTTTTTATTGTTTAAAGTATTACATATAGTAGTAAATATATCTCCTTTTTTCCCCCATTGACCTTTCCCCAGCCTCCCCTACCCCCTGTCGCATGTCCTCATCCCACCCCCCCACCCAGTGTCTTGTGTCCATTGGTTGTGCTTATATGCATGCATACAAGTCCTTCGGTTGATCTCTTTCCCCCCCTCCCCAACACTCCCCAGCCTTCCCGCTGTAATTTGACAGTCTGTTTGATGCTTTACTGCCTCTGTATCTATCTTTTTGTTCATCAGATTATAATGTTCTTTATTTTCCATAAATGAGTGAGATCATGTGGTATTTTTCTTTCATTGCCTGGCTTATTTCACTTAACATAATGCTCTCCAGTTCCATCCATGCTGCTGCAAATGGTAAGAATTCCTTCTTTTTATAGCAGTGTAGTATTCCATTGTTCAGGGGTCCTCAAACTTTTTAAACAGGGGGCCAGTTCACTGTCCCTCAGACCGTTGGAGGGCCGGACTATAGTTTAAAAAAAAAAAACTATGAACAAATTCCTATGCGCACTGCGGGCCCAGGACGAGTCGGCTGCTAAGCAGGAGAGGCAGCGGCACCCGGCGGGCTGGATAAATGTCCTCGACGGGCCACAAGTGGCCCGCGGGCCATAGTTTGAGGACCCCTGTTAGATGTACCATAGTTTTCTAATCCACTCATCTGCTGATGAGCATTTAGGCTGTTTCCAAATCTTAGCAAGTGAATTGTACTGCTATGAACATAGGGGTACATATATCCTTTCTGATTGGTGTTTGTAGTTTCTTGGGATATATTCCTAGAAGTGGGATTACTGGGTCAAATGGGAGTTCCATTACATGACATTTTTAAATGGGAAAAGTATAAATTTGTCTATTATGAATATTACTAGTAATATTGTTATGAAAGGAGGTTATAAGACAAAAATGATTGATACATGCCAACCTGGATGCTTTTCCATCTCTTTCCCACTCTCCACTGCCATCCCCAGTTTCCCATCCCACAGAGCAGTGCAGAGGAAATAATGACAAGGAAATAGTGTTGCCTAAGGCAATACCTTTCCTTGGGAGGGTACATGTGTGGACACAATGTATAAACATGAGAGTGTCAGTGCATCTGTGGGTATGAATGTGAATGTATGTGTTTGTAATTTTTGTATGTGTGTATGAGTCTGTGAGTGTATTTGTGAGTGTGTGAGTATATATGTGTAAGTGACCATGTGTGAATGTGTGTAAATGCATGTATGTGTGATTGTGTGAATTAATGTGTGTAAGTACCTGTGTGTTTGTGTGAGTGAGCATTGTGTGAATGTGTGTATGAGTGTGTGTGTGTGTGTGTGTGTGTGTGTGTGTGTGTAAAACACCCCACATTCTGAGGAAGAGAATTTGGGATTATATGACTGTGGAACAAGAAAATTCTAAAACATACCAATCTGTTAAGTGAAATAGATTCCTGGTATCCTGAGTGAGATCAACGTCATCTTTTTCTCTGTTCATTTGGTGGCTATAGCAGAATGAGGCTACGTCTGACTTTGGTAGAAGCAGATGTGTGTTTTGTTGAAGGGGGACTGATGAGGAGTAGTCCACAAAGTGTAGCAAACCATCAACCCAGGTTCAGCCAACTGAGTGTGCTCAGGGAGGAAGGTAGCTGTGGATGGTAGCAGTGTGAACCCACACAACAATAGCTCAGTGGACATCTCCTAAGCACCTTGGATGTCCCCTCCTCCTTTCCTCCATCCCCCATTCCCCCAGAACACACACACCAAAGTGCACTCAAGCCTCCGTCTTTAATAAGCTCAGAAGACAGTAAATCATGGAAATGAGGAAAAACAAGGAGCACATCTGCTCCTGATGAAGCATTGCACACGGGCTGATCAATTGCTCTAAGAGTTGTCCTTTGTACATTACTCAGGATGAAGTTGTCCGGCCAGAGTGCAGTTTCCCATATGTAATTGGATGATGTGTCAGATTTGTTGCAAGTCCCTCTGGTAGGACCATCATGTTATCAGTTCAGGACATCCTAAGAAATTTGGGTTTGTGTTTCCAAAATGCTTTTCATGTTCTTTTTAAACCCCAGAAAAACATTTCACAGAAAAACAATTTTAGCAAGTATGATGAATTTCCAGGAGCATCTGGCTTAAAGACATGTTTTTGATCCCCGAATTGATTTTGGAGTAGTCTCCCATCAACATTAAAACCCCCTGGGACATTCTAACCTCGCTGAGAGTTGTGTGCCCTCAAGACCTGGGAGTCAACCTTGGACCTGGGAGTCAACCTTGGAATGTGGTCCATTCTCATTCAAGAACTACTTAATATCATGGAAAGATTAACAACCTTGTTGCCCAAACAATGGAGTTCTGCCCCAGCTCCTCCCAAGCCCACATTGCCTACTTCCCCATGCCTGTGATTCCTGCTTCCCCATGTAATCTTTGTCCTACCCTATATAAGCAGCTGGCTTATGGGGGGGGGCGGGGCTGCAGAGCAGATTTTTGTGGATGACCTGCTGCTCTCTCATACTGCCGGCAGTATTGGAATAAACACTCATATATGATTAAAACAAACAAACAAACAAACCCTGGGAATTTGCATTTATTTGTGACAAGGATGGGAGGCAGCTTGTGATTAAAAAGACTGAAAAGTATTCATGGGCCTGACTGTGAGCCCCTGGGAGTGTGCTCCTCTCAACCAGCTCTGGTATACTCATGCCATATCCAGAGCCACAAGGTAAGGGTGTTATAAGTATGCATCCTCTTCGGGCTTCTAAGGACTGTTCCTATCACTACCACTATGTATTCATTCATTCATTCACTCATTTGTTCATTCATTCAACACTGGTTTAGACACTTGGGATACATTGGTGAAACAAATGGACAAAGACCCCTGCTCCCACCACCCCGAGGTTTACAGGATAGCAAGTAGAGACAGACATGCAGTAAGCATCATAGAGGAAATAATATAGTATGTTAGCAAGTGGTGTGGGAAATAGAAGAGCAAGATGAGGAGGGGTCATGAGTATTAAATAGAGTGGTCAGGAAAAGCCTTGATGAGAAAGTGACATTTGAGTACACTTGAAGGATGAAGTTGATGTCAGGGAAAGAGCATTCCAGCAAAGGGGACAACTAGAGCAAAGGCCCCAAGGCAGGAACATGCCTTACGTATATGCACAACAGCAAAAAGGCTTGTGCAGTTGATTCAGAGAGCAAGGGGAAGGGCATGAGAAGAGGAGGTGAGAGTGATGGTCAGAGACAGAAGACAGATAGGGCCTTGTAGACCATGCGGAGGACTTGGGCTCTCACTCTGTGTGAGATGGGGGCTGTTGCGGGATTTTGAGCAGAGGAGGGATGGGACCTACCTGGCTTGTGTTTTAATAGAATCACTCCAGCTGCTGTGCTGGAAATAAACTGTAAGGCAGTAAGGCTGGAAATAGGCTAACATAGTCATTCAGGTGAGAGTTGATGGTGGCTTGTCTCATTCGCCGGGTTGAACTGCTGAAGTGAGGAACCTGCGTCTAGAATAATGGCAGGAACTTAGCAGGTTAAGTTTTAAAAGCTGGAAGTGGACAATTTTGAAGGGAGAGGGAGAGGGAGAAGAGATAGATATGAATCTAGTTTTTTGGGTTTTTCTAAGACTCTAGGGGAGGCTACTGCTTGGGGATTGAGAAGATCAACATGACAAACCTCCAGGGGTCTGAAGGAATCTGGGTCCAATGACCTGGGTACCTGGGGGTTGGGGATCAGATTCCAGGACTGGCAGGCAAGTAGGAAGGCTGACTACTCTTTAACTGATTAGCTGCCTCAGTTTGCCCTTCAGCACCTGCTTGCTACTCATGACACTCTGGAAGACTTTAAGACACAGAGAAAGAATGGACAAGTCATTCTCATCTCTCTCAACAAATGAATCCACTGGCTTTCTTGGTGTGCCCTGAGCAGAAATCCTCTCCTCCCTTCCCCTCCCAGTCTTTTGGCTGTGCCATGGAGGAGATAGGGAAGGGATCTGTAGGTACACCTGGGCAGGAACTTCTCTTTTTTAAAATATATTTTTATTGATTTCAGAGAGGAAAGGAGAGGGAGAGAGAGATAGAAACATTAATGATGAGAGTGAATCATTGATCTGCTGCCTCCTGCACGTCCCCTACTAGTGATTGAGCCTGAAACCCAGGCATGTGCCCTGACATCCTGGTTCATAGATCCATGCTCAACCATTGAGCCACACCCACCAGGTCACAGGAGCTTTCTTAAAGGGGGAAAGAAGCAGTGTATCTTGGAACCTTGGGGTGGGAGTGTCAGTATGCCACCAAGGACAGGGCTAGATGGGGACCTTGGCAATGGGGAGCTTGAGTCAACTATACAGTCCCGGGGATAGCCAGAATTTTGCAAAGGGCATTGGACCAATCGGTATTCAGGAGGACGGGTTTGTGGTCCTGAGTGCACCATCATGGAGCTTGAGCCAGGTTCTGCCCCTACTGGATGCCATCCCTGAAGAAGAGGGTGGGCCTAGGTGACCTCCAAGACCTTCCAATTTGATCAAGAACACGAGGGACTGCGGCTTAGCCAGAGGACAGCTTCTCCGTGCACGGAGCCAGCTCCGCAGAGGACGAAATGCGCCAATGCAGGAGAGTGCGCTCTGAGTCAGGACTTGAATAATTCACGCAGTTGCTGGCTCTGAATACCAATGCGGAGGCTGCCCAGACAGTCTGGGCGGGATTGTCCAGGCCACCACCGCCACCCTATGGTCAGCCTGCGCAATGCAAGCTGCGCTTTGGATTATTTGATTCTTTCTGGAAGGGTTTGGGGTGGGGAGCGTGGTAGTGAAGAGAACGAGGTGTGCCTCCGCAGTCAAACCTCCAGCTCATCCCCACAGTCCCGTCCTGACCATTTCTTGAGGATTCTTCTATACGCAGTCACAGATGACTTTCCCTTTCTGAGTCTCAGCTTTGGGGACTGCACAATGGAGGCAATAGCACCCACCTCACAGGGTTGTTGTGACTATCGCCCTTAAACCTGGACAAGCCGGGTCCCTGCCCCGGGACCTGTGTCTCAGGGGTCTCATGTTTTGCTGTTGTCTTCCTCCAAGGAAGTCCCCGAAAACCTCTAGATCACACCACGACCTGCATGGATCCCAGGTTTCCCTCTTTGGAGTCCCTTGGATCCTCCACTTTATCCCCATCCACAAACACACACCCATAGAGTCTATCAAATCTCCTGAGAAGTTCTAGAACTCCCACATTTGGGAATCATTCCGGGGTTCCAGGAGGCCTGTCTGGAGAACAGAATGCTCCCACTGGCCAGCGAAGTATTTCTGTCTCATGAGGGAGAAAGTTTGACCTGCCCACTGGTACTGACATGCTGATTTTAGTGACTCAAATTGTTTGGATAGATAGGAGCCCAGTACACCCTAGGGGTGCCCCATAGCAAACAAGTATACTCAGGACTACTGCCTGTGCTGTTATTAATGAGGAAACATTCATTTCCTCCTTCCACCAGCCTCGAGTGGCTCTTCTGTACCAGGCACATTGCTGGGTACCAGCCTGGTACAGAAGAGCCACTCAAGATAGACACAAAGGGTTTCTCATTTTCTGGGACCTATTGGTTCCTCTGATCTATCACTTCAATTTCTGAAAGGCTCTCTTCTGCAGGCTTCCAGGACACCACCTGTTCCCGACTTTCCTAAGACCTCTCTGTCCACTCCAAGTCTGCTGTGCAAAATTCTTAGTCTGTCTCTCTGAGCTCTGTTTTGGGCTCCTGGCCCTTTCTACCTTAATTTACCTATTTGTTCATTAAAATCATGATTTTTGCATACCTCAGAGAGCTGTTGAGGAAATTAAAGTTACAGTAATATATGCAGACTGTAAAGAACAGCATTCCCTTAAGGCAGTGACTGACAAGTAATACATACTAAAGTGTGTGTGTGTGTGTGTGTGTGTGTGTGTGTGTGTGTGTTTAAATTTTACTTGGCTCTCATCAAAATTTTTAGGGGGGTAGAGATTATTATCCCCAAATGAAGAATGTGATATCCAGAGAGGTTAAATAGCTTGCCAAGATACTTGGTTAGTTAGGAACAGAGTTGAGACAAGTCCCCAGTCTCCTGACTTGCTGCTCAACACATTTTCTACCACAGCTCACTTCATTAAGGGAATATGAGAAGTGGTGAGTGAACAGGTCAGGTGATCAGCAGTATTTCATTTGCCAAGAAATTCTCCTTCTCATCAAATCATACATTTGCAGAGCCCTCAGTTACAGCCCTAGATAGTTCACCATCAGCCCCTTTAAGCTGAGGTCTATGTTTTCATTATCTCTGATTCCAGGACCCACTTCTGGTTGGTCCTGAAAGCTAGCTAGTGGAAGAGTTAATTTGCCCTCAGCCTAATCCAGTACATCTCACCTAGTTCCTGAAGAGCATAATATTCAGACAAACTAGTGATATGATTAGTTTGGGCACCTCCTGCTCTGGTTAGCCCCCTGTAGTGTTAATTATAGGGGGAGGAGGATTAAATTAGCAATGATGCTGAGATGCTGGAGCTGCTGAAATGTGTTTACAAATGGATTTTTAATACAAAAAATAAGGGCAGTTGGCACTGGCAATAAGGATACTAGTATAATGAAGGCCCTTGTAGCTAGTGTTGCTGATAAGAGGGTAATAATTGAAGAATGAGAAACTCCTAAACCAATAGACTCTGAGAGTATCTGGAGGTATTTATATAACTTGTAACTATGGGCTTTTCTTCTCCGTTGGTTGCAGTGACCAAAGTGTGGAGCAGACAAGCAGAAAGCAGAAATTTCTCCAATATCAGGAGGGGCAAGGCAGAATGAGATCCTTCTAGTGGGTGAGAGCAGGTTGAGGGCATTTAGCAAACAATGGTGGTGCAGACCTTAAAGGAAGGGGCCTGGCTTACAAAGCTGGTTAGTGCAGGCTAGGAGGAAGAGCAGGACTTAAATGAGATGGATGATATAATATGGTGATAATATTTCATAGAACCCAATCTAAAAAATAAGTATAACTGGGTTCAGGAATCTGAACTATCACCTGGCTGCAGATCTGATTACATTAAAAAACAAAACAGCTTTATTGAGATACAATGCACATGGCATAAAATTCACTCTTGTAAAGTGTACTTCCAATGGTTTTAAAAAGTATATTCACATTGTGCAGCTATCACCACAATCAAATTTAGAACATTTTGTCACCTCCAAAAGAAATTCTGTACCCTCTAGCAGTTAGCCTTCATTCCCTTCTCCCAAGCATTGACAACCACTAATCTGCTTTCTATATCTATGGATTTGTTTATTCTGGATATTTTGTATAAATGGAATCATACAATATGTGGCCTTTTGTGTCTGGCTTCATTTACTTAGTATTTTTTCATGGTTCATCCATGTTGTAGCCTGTATCGGTGTTTCCTTCTTTTTAAAGGCTAATGAAATTCCATTGTATGGAGATGCCACATTTTATTTATCCAGTCATCCATTGATGGACATCTGAATTGCTTCCCCTTGGGGATATTATAAGTAAAACATCTATGAATATTGTGTACAAATTTTTATGTAGTTATATGTTTTCATTTCTCATGAGTATACTAGTATGTCTAGGATTGAAATTGCTAAGTCATATAACACTCAATATTTAACTTTATAAAGACCTTCCAAACTTATTTCCACAGTGGCTGTACCATTTTATGTTCCTACTAGCAATGTAAAAGAGTTCCAACTTCTGTACATCATTACCAGCACTTGTCATTTTCCATTTTTTAAAATTATAGCTAGCATAGTGTGTGTGAAGTGGGATCTCACTGTGGCTTTGATTTGCATTTTCCTAATGACTAATAAGTTTGAGCATGTCTTCATGTGCTTATTGGACATTTTTATATCTTCTTTGGAGAAATATTTATTCATATCCTTTGACAATTTGTAATTGGGTTATTTGTCTTTTTATGGTAGAGTTATATGAGTTCTTTATATATTCTGGATACTAGACCTTTATCTGATATATGACTTGCAAATATTTTCTTCCATTCTTTTCACTTTCTTGATAATGTATGTCCTTTGATGCAAGAAAATTTTTAATTTTGATGAAGTTCAACTTCTTTGTTGTTGTTGTTGTTGTTGTTGTTGTTGTTGTTTGTGCTTCTGGTGTCATCTGACTGCTTTTAAAAGCAGTGGTTCTTGATATTTCCTACTAGATGGCCACCCAGCTCTATCCCCAATCATTCCATTGAAGTTCTTTGGTCTCAAGCAAATAAACTAAAAACTTACTTTTGCTGAGAACACATTTATATGCCTAAAGGTATTTTGTTGTGATGTTGCTAATCTATGGGAAATTGTGAGGCTAGACCCAATTACATTGGGTGAAAAGAGATTGTAGCAAATTGTATTTCCATAGCTCTGAACATAAATACACTGAATTATTTCCATTAGTAATTGAAAGTTGTAATAATACTGTGGAAGAAATGTGATCACAGTGGCTGAACAATACAAAAATGGGAATTTTCAAATGACTGGTATTGATGGCACTAAATGTAGTTGTTCTGATGAAAGCACTATAAGCAAAAAGAATATTGGTAATAACAATAATTGATATGAGCACTCTGCTTCCAACCAAGACTAGTCCTAGGTTGAGAATCCATACTCTGTATTCCTCTATGTTTCTATTCTATATCTTTGAGACTGACCCCACTTCATCTTTACATGCTCAAGTCCTATTCTACCTTTAAAGCCCAGCCCACTTCCTCCATGAAGCTTTCCCTGATTTCCCCATCCTTCACCCTCAGAAGTATCCTGAGGTGAGGGGCACTAGTCAACTGCAGATAGAGGGATGACTTGGGGGAGAACCAGGGCTCAGGGTGAGGAGGTGGAGAGAGCCTCCAGTTTAGAGAGCCAGGCTGAAGAGTTTAATTTTATAGACTAGGAGTGGCTGAATAATTCAATGGTGAAACTCTTAGTCATTAACATGTTGTATGATCATTCTTTGCCCTCTCTGTGCCTCAGTTCCCATCTGCTCAATGAGATTATGATAGTACCTACCTCATAGGGCCTCATAAGGAAATTAAATGAGTTAATTAATGCAAAGGACTAAGAACAATGCTCCCTTAGAGTAGTGCTTGACAAGTAATACACACTTATTTATTTCTAAATTTCATTTGGGTAAATCTCAGACTTCTGACATGAGAAGCCCAGGGGTAGTTCCCATAAGTCTCAGGTTCCACCTCACAAAGACTTCTCATAAATGCTGTCATCTACACAGAGTAAACGGGAATATGGTAGGTAGCAGAGACTCCTGGACTAATTCAGTGACTTTAGTAATTTTTTTTTTTTTAGGGAGACAATCCTGTTTATTGTTGAGGACTAAGAAACAAAGTCTGGAGATGCTCTGTACAAGTGGCGATGAGCTACTAAGGGGGGGAGGGGTAGAGAGGAGACACAATAACACAGCATTATTCTGAGTGAGCACCGGCTCTTCTTTCTAACATTGAACCAAGGAGAGACAGCCACCCTTGCCACTAAGGCTGCAGGAGAATGGAAACCTCACTCAATTTACTGTATCAGTTTCTACAGGGCAGGCTGAGCAAGAGGTTATTATTTGAAGCTGATGCAAGAAGCCACTTGTGGTCCATTGGGGTCCCAATCCCAAGCACAGAGTGGGTACTGGAGGTGGTCCATGGTTGCTGATGGTGCTGGTCTTTAGGTCTTGGGCTTCTCCTGATTCTCAATGATAAGCTTGTCAGTTGAATACAGTTGGCCAATGTGGACCTGTCGATGAATAATTTCCAGGTCTCTCTTGGCTTTATTCACGACTAGAGTCTGAATTTCTACAGGATCTTTCACAGTCTTATTTTCTCTGAAGGCATCTCTTATCTTCCTGATAGCATAAGTTCTGTAATTGTAGGCGCTGAATTGCTTGCTGTCTCTCAGCATCTCTCGATACAGATCTAATGCTCATGCTCGGCTGGAGGCTGCCATTTTGGAAAGAAAAAAATAAGTGGGTCCTCTTCGCGGAGGTCCCGAGTTTAACCGATTCACAAAATTTCAGCCTATGGAAAACCACGCACGACCTCAAATGCAGTGTGGTCTCAAATGCAGTGTGGTTTAGTTAGGCCAGCGGGCCGGGCCTCAGCCTGGGCGAGCAGCGCCGCCGCCTCGGGCCGCAGCGGACCAAGCCCGGCGTCTCTCGGAACTTCGGACGCGGGCGCAGCGACTTTAGTAATATTTGGATTTAAAATCTGGAGCAAAGAAAAAATTAAAAATTTACCAATAAGCTATTAGAATTAATGAGCAAAGCCATTTATATATACCAGCAACAAACACATAGACAAAATTAAATGATCCTATTTACAGTAGCAATAAAATATTAATTGCACAGGATTTAATGTAAAGTTTTCTATACTGATCATAATGAAATATTGCCGATAAATTAAAGATTTAGAGAAATGGAGATACATATGTTCATGGATTGGAAGAATCAATATTGTTAAGATGTTAATTCTCTCCAAATTGATCTACAGACCCACTATGATTTCAATAAAAATAACAGTAGGGTGAGTGTGTGTGTACATGTATGTGATTGATGATCTGATTATGAAATTATATGGAAATGCAAAGAATTGAGAATAGCTAAGATAATCCTGAAGAACATAGCCTAGGGCATTTACACAACTATATATCAAGATTTGTAAAGCACAGTAATTATGTCAGTGTGTTATTGGCACAATGATAAGCAAAAAAACAACAACACCTGAGCAATGGAATAGAGAGTCCAGAAACTGACCCAACACATGTCACTTAATTTATGGCAAAGATGATATGATAGTGCAGTGGAAAAAGGATGGCCTTTGTGATAAATGGTGTGGCCATCTGGATACCCACATGGGAAAAATGTATTTGGACCTCACCTCATGCCATATGCAAATATTGATTCCAGATGTATTAATATCCAAATGTGAAAGATAAATCAATACATCTTATGGAAGATAAAATAACAGAATATCTTCATGACTTTAGAGTAGGTAAATATTTTTTATTTAAGTACAGTGAGTATACAATATTAGTTTCAGGTGTACAATGTAGCGATTTGACATTTATACATCTTATGATGTGATCACCACACTAAGTCTAGAAATCATTGTCACTGTGCAAACTTATCACAATATTATTGACTATATTACCATTCACATTTTTTGCTCCCTGCCCTCTCCCTGCCCTCTGGTAACCATCAATTTGATCTGTTTTTATAAGTCTGTTTATGTTCTGTTTTGTTTGTTCATTTGTTTTGTGTTTTTTTAAGGTTCTACATATAAGTGAAATCATACAGAATTTGTCATTCTCTGATTCTCTCTCTCTCTCTCTCTCTCTCTCTCTCTCTCTCTCTCTCTCTCTCTCTCTCCTTTTTTTACAAAAATTGAAATGTTATTTTGTTAATCCTCACCCGAGGGTATTTCCCCATTGATGTTTTTAGAGAGAGTAGAAGGGAGGGGGAGAGGCAGAGAGAGAGAAACATCAACACATTGATTGGTTGCCTTGGGGCAGAGGATCGAGTCTGCAACCAAGGTATGTGCCCTTGACCGGAATCAAGTCTGAGACCCTTCAGTCTATGGGTCGATGCTCTATCCACTGAGCCAAACCAGCTAGGTTGGGATGAGGGTGATAAACCAGCAGGCTGGTTCCAGAACATCATCACACTCCTGGTTTTTCTCTTATCACTGGCAGCTTCTTCTCAGTCCACTTCTTTGCTTCTTTTTCATCTGCTCCACCCTATAATGTAATGACCCAGAGCTTGTATCTTGAACTTCTCTCTTCAATCCTCACTCACCACCTTGATGTACTCACCTAGTCACAGGACTTTAAATACAATTAATATTCCACTGACTCCTGAATTTATATCTCTAAGCCAGTCCAGACTCTTATATCATACTGTCTGCTGAACATCTCCACTCAGATAGAAATGCCTGCCCCTACATCAAATCTGCTAGTGCCTTGCTCTTGGACTTCCAGCCTCCAGAACTGTAAGAAATACATTTTTTGTTGTTTATAAGCCACCCAGTCTATGGTATTCTGTTATAGCAACCTGAATGGACTGAAACATACATTAATGAAAACACTTTCTTCAGTTTGTTCTCAACATAGAGGCAGGGTGATCCTGTTGAAATATAACTTGGGATCACATCATTCCTTTGCTTAGAAACTCCCATGTCTCCTCATCACACTGGAAGTAAAAGCCTAAATCCCTACCCTAGCTGGTGTTGGTCAGTGGTAAGAACACTGGCCTGCACACCAAAGGGTCATGGGTTCAATTCCCAGTGAAAGGCTCATGCCTGGGTTGCAGGTTCCCTCCTTGGTCCCAGTCAGGGTGCATGCGGGAGGCAACCAATCAATGTTTCTTTTTCTCTCTCTCCCTCTCCCCTTCCATCCCGCCCCATCTCCCTTCCACTCTCTCTAAAAATCATTGGAAAAATATCCTCAGGTGACAACAACAAAAAAGCCTAAATCCCTACAAAGCCCTATCTGATCTGGCTTCCTATTAGTTTTCTGACCACATCTCCTACCACTTTCTATGTTCATTCACTCTTTTCCAACTACCTGGACTCCCTTCTGTTCCTTGAATACTCTAGGCAACCTTCAACCTTAATAGGATCTATGCACTGGATTTTCCCTTTGCTTTGAATGCTCATTCCACCAGACAACCACATGGTTCCTTATTTCAGATTAAATGCACACACTCACACACACGTGCACACCTCCATACCCTGAGGAATAATAATATTTTCAGGCCATAAATTTGGCTGATGGGTGATGTCTGTACTGTTGGTCCCACTTCTTCAGGCTTCAGACTCAGATCTCTGCCCAGAACTCCTGGAACTCCACAAATGCACCTCATGGTCATATGTATTTCCTTACTTGCAATTGTCCATGCTTTGGAGGAAAAATTTCGCTAGAATCAAGAAAAACTAGTAAGTAGAATCTAATGGGGTTCCTGAAGCTATCTGCTTCTCACTTGCTCAAAATTTCTTCAATGCTGTCAAAGTACCCATCTGGGCACTAGAGGGCGGTTCTGCACAAAGAATGACTTGCTCTTCCTAACCAGCTGCGTCATTTTGCACCAGTTCTGTGCGATTGCTAAATTCTAGTTCCTTGGAGCAGACAGAGCTTGCCCTGCTACAGGGACCGGGGTGGACAGTCCCCCTTCCCCACGGTATCGGATATATCACTTTAAAATACTAATGCTCTCTTTTCTCCTCTCCCCACTCTCAGAATGAGTCTGCCTGCCTTCCCATGATACCTTCTAGTACCAGAGCTACCTTATTTTTTCCCTTTAAGCTAGCAGTCACTGGAGGGAAGGAGGTCTGAGTCCCTGGGTAGTTATCTTCATTCTTAAAACTTTCTCAAAGGCCCATTATACAGATTTCAGAACAGAAATGGACGCCCCAGTAACTCCATGTGCTATAAAGTTTCTCTGGGGAGCACTAGTGAACTTTGAATTTTTCTATGTAAAAGGTGAGCATAAATTGGACCTCTGCTGTTTGGAAAGGAGATGTCTTGGAGAGAGTAAGGATAAAGGTGGAATCTATAAATTAAGAGACAGTAAGCAGTGTATTGGGTATATAATTCCTGGCATATAGCAAGGACTCAATAAATATTTATAAGTAAATGAAAAAATGAGGGAGTGAAAGGATGTCAGAATAAGATAACTAAGGGGTATTCATTAAGGCTTTAAAAAATCTCTTCTAAAAAACACACAGCATAATTGAGGTATGATTGGTACACAAAGAAGTACTCATATTTAATGTATACAATAGATGAGTTAGGACATATGCAAACACCCATGATACCATCACCACAGTCAAGGTAATAGATATATCCAATACTTCTCAAATCTTCCTTGTATTCTTTGTTTATTTTTAATTGTTTTTATTGATTTCAGAGAGGAAGGGATAGAGGGATAGAAAGATCAATGAGAGAGAAACATTGATCAGCTGCCTTCTGCAGGCCCCATACTGGTGATTGAGCTGGCAACCCCAGGCATGTGCCCTGACCTGGAATCAAACTGTAATCTCCTGGTTCATAGGTTGATATTCAACCACTGAGCAACACTGGCCTAGCCATCCTTTGTTTTCCTTTTTTTAATTTCTTTATTGATTAAGGTGTTACATATGTGTCCTTCTTCCCCCATTACCCTCCCATCTCCCCAACTCATGCCCTCACCACCCTGGTGTCTGTGTCCATTGGTTAGGCCCATATGCATGCATACAAGTCCTTTGGTTGATCTCTCCCCTTACCCCCACCCTCCCCTACCTTCCCTCCGAGGTTTGATGGTCTGATCGATGTTTCTCTGTCTCTGGAACTGTTTTTGTTCATCAGTTTATGTTCATTATATACCACAAATGAGTGAGATCATGTGATACTTATCTTTCTCTGACTGGCTTACTTCGCTTAGCATAATGTTCTCCAGTTCCATCCATGTTGTTGCAAATGGTAAGAATTCCTTCTTTTTTAGTGCAGCGTAGTATTCCATTGTGTAGATGTACCACCATTTTTTAATCCACTCATCTGTTGATGGGCACTTAGGCTGTTTCCAAATCTTAGCTATGGTAAATTGTGCTGCTATGAACATAGGGGTGCATATATCCTTTCTGATTGATGTTTCTAGCTTCTTGGGATATATTCCTAGAAGTGGTATTACTGGGTCAAATGGGAGTTCCATTTTTAGTTTTTTGAGTAAACTTCATACTGTTCTCCACAGTGGCTGCACCAGTCTGCATTCCCACCAGCAGTGCACGAGGGTTCCTTTTTCTCCACATCCTCACCAACACTTGTCATTTGTTGATTTGTTGATAGCCATTCTGACAGGTGTGAGATGGTATCGCATTGTCGTTTTGATTTGCATCTCTCAGATAATTAGTGACTTTGAGCATGTTTTCATGTGTCTCTTGGCCTTCCTTCTGTCTTCTTTCAAAAAGATTCTATTTAAGTCTGTTGCCCATTTTTTTAATTGGATCATTTATCTTCCTTTTAATAAGTTGTATAAGCTGCCTGTAGATGTTGGAGATTAAACCTTTATCAGTGATAACATTTGCAAATATGTTCTCCCATACAGTGGGGTTTCTTGTTGTTTTGTTGATGGTTTCTTTTGCTGTGCAAAAGCTTTTTATTTTGATGTAGTCCCATTTGTTTATTTTCTCTTTGGCTTACATTGCCCTAGGAGCAGTATCAATGAAGAAATTCCTTCGGCATATGTCTGAGATTTTGCTGCCTGTGGATTCCTCTAGTATTTTTATGGTTTCCCGACTTATGTTTAAGTCCTTTATCCATTTTGAGTTTATTTTTGTGTATGGTGTAAGTTGGTGGCCTAGTTTCATTGTTTTGCATGTATCTGTCCAATTTTCCCAACACCATATATTGAAGAGACTTTCTTGACTCCATTGTATGTTCATGCCTCTTTTGTCAAATATTAATTGAGCATAGTGGTTTGGGTCGATTTCTGGGTTCTCTATTCTATTCCATTGATCTATACGTCTGTTCTTGTGCCAGTACCAGGCTGTTTTGAGAACAGTGGCTTTGTAATACAGCTTGATATCTGGTATTGAGATCCCACCTACTGTGTTCTTCTTTCTCAGGATTGCTGTGGCTATTCGGGGTCTTTTTTTATTCCAGATGAATTTTTGGAGAGTTCGTTCTAGGTCTGTGAAATATGCCGTTGATATTTTAATGGGGATTGCATTGAATCTATAGATTGCTTTGGGTAGTATGGACATTTTGATGATGTTGATTCTACCAATCCATGAACACGGTATGTGCTTCCATCTGTTTATATCTTCCTCTATCTCTTTTTTCAGTGTCCTGTAGTTTTTTGCATATAGGTCTTTTACCTCTTTAGTTAAGTTTATTCCTAGGTATCTTAATTTTTTTGGTACAATGGTAAATGGGATTGCTTTTTCAGTCTCTCTTTCTGTAAGTTCACTATTGGTGTATAGAAATGCTATAGATTTCTTGGTGTTAATTTTGTATCCTGCTACATTGCCGAATTCATTTATTAAGTCTAATAATTTTTTAATGGAGTCTTTAGGGTTTTCTATGTATAGTATCATGTCGTCTGCAAATAAGGACAGTTTTACTTCTTCTTTTCCAATTTGGATGCCTTTTATTCCTTCTTCTTGTCTGATAACAATGCCTAGTACTTCCAGTACTATGTCTAACAGGAGTGGTGAGAGATGGCATCCCTGTTTTGTTCCTGTTCTTAGGGGAAATGGTTTTAGTTTTTGTCCATTGAGTGTGATGCTGGCTGTGGGTTTATCATATATGGCTTTTATGATGTTGAGGTATGATCCTTCTATTCCCACCTTGCTGAGAGTTTTTATCAAGAAAGGGTGTTGGATTTTGTCAAATGCTTTTTCTGCGTCAATTTATAGGACTATGTGATTTTCCCCCCCCGCTCAATTTGTTTATGTGATGTATCACGTTTATTGATTTGCGGATATTGTACCATCCTTGCATCCCTGGTATAAATCCTGCTTGGTCATGGTACTTTCTGATGTACTGCTGGATCCGATTTGCTATGATTTTGTTGAGGATTTTGGCATCTATGTTCATGAGGGATATTGGCCTGTAATTCTCTTTCATTGTGTTGTCTTTATCTGGTTTTGGTATTAGGGTGATGCTGCCTTCATAGAATGAGTTTGGAAGTGTTCCTTCCTCTCGAATTTTTTGGAATAGTCTGAGGAAGATAGATTTTAGTTCTTCCTTGAATGTTTGGTATAACTCTCCTGTGAAGCTGCCTGGGCCTGGGCTTTTGTGTGCTGGAAGCTTTTTCATGACTGCTTCAATTTCTTCCATAGTTATTGGCTTATTGAGATTTTTAGAATCTTCCTGATTGAGTTTTGGAAGGTTGTATTTTTCTAGGAATATGTCCATTTCCTCCAGGTTGTCTAGTTTGTTGGAACAGAGTTGTTCATAATATTTTTAAACAATCCTTTGTATTTCTGTGGGGTCTGTTGTTATTTTGCCTCTATCATTTCTGATTTTGTTTATTTGAGTCCTTTCTCTTTGCTTCTTGGTGAGCCTGGCTAGAGGTTCATCAATCTTGTTTATCCTTTCAAAGAACCAGCTCTTGGTTTCATTGATTTTTTGTATTTTTTTTTTTGTCTCTATGTCATTTATTTCTGCTCTAATCTTTATTATCGCCTTCCTTCTGCTCACTCTGGGCTTTTCTTGTTGCTCTCTTTCTAATTCTTTGAGTTGTAGCATTAGATGATTTACTACCATTTTTTTCTTGTTTTTTGAGGTAGGCCTGTAGAGCTATAAACTTCCCTCTCAGGACTGCTTTCATTGTGTCCCATAGGTTTTGGATTGTTGTGTTTTTATTGTCATTAGTTTCCAGAATGTTTTTAATTTCTTCTTTCATCTCATGGTAACCCAATCAATATTTAATAACATGCTATTCAGCTTCCAAGTATTTGAATGTTTTGGATTGTTTTTATTGTAGTTTATTTCTAATATTATGCCATTGTGGTCTGAAAAGATGCTTGGTATGATTTCAATCTTCTTGAATTTGGGGAGACTTTGCTTGTGACCCAGTATGTGGTCTATTTTTGAAAATGTCCCATGTGCACTTGAGAAGAACGTATATTCCACAGCTTTGGGGTGAAATGTTCTGAAGATGTCAATTAAGTCCATCTGATCTAGTGAGTCATTTAGAATTGTTGTTTCTTTGCTCATTTTTTGTCTAGAGGATTTATCTAGTGATGTCAGTGGTGTATTAAAGTCCCCTACTATGATGGTATTGTTGTCTATCTCTCTCTTGATGTCTTCCAGGAGATTTTTTATGTATTTGGGTGCTCCTGCATTGGGTGCATAAATGTTTACCAGGGTTATATCCTCTTGTTGTGTCAATCCCTTCAGTATTATGAAGTGGCCTTCCTTATCTCTTGTTATGGCCTTCACTTTGAGGTCTATTTTGTCAGATATAAGTATTGCTACCCCAGCTTTTTTTTCATTTCCAATTGCCTGAAAGATATTTTTCCATCCCTTCACTGTCAGTCTGTGTGAGTCCCTTGTTCTGAGGTGGGTCTCTTGTAGACAGCATACATATGGGTCACGTTTTTTAATCCATTCAGCCACTCGATGTCTTTTGATTGGAGCATTTAGTCCGTTTACGTTTAAAGTTATTATTGAAAGGTACTTGTTTGTAGCCATTTTTATTTTTTGAGGCTGTGTTCCTTCTTTCCTTTTTGTTTCTTCTTTTTATAGCATTCCCTTTAGCATTTCTTGCATTGCTGGTTTGGTAGTGATAAACTCCCTTAGCCTTTTTTTGTCTGTGAAGCTCCTGATTTCCCCTTCAATTTTGATTGATAGTCTTGCTGGATAGAGTATTCTTGGATTGATTCCCTTGCTTTGCATCACTTTGTATATCTCCTTCCATTCCCTTCTAGCTTGATGTGTTTCTGTTGAGAAATCATTTGATAATCTGATGGGGATGCTTTGTAGGTAACTCTCTGTCTCTCTCTTGCAGCCTTTAAGGTTCTCTCTTTATCGATAACATTTGCCATTGTAATTATGGCGTGTCTTGGTGTGGGTCTTTTGGGAGTCATCTTGCTTGGGACTCTTTGTACTTGAGTAACTTTTTTCTTCCCCATATCAGGGAAGTTTTCTGTCATTATTTCTTCAAATAAATTTTCTAATCCTTGCTGCTCTTCTTGTCCTTCTGGCAGCCCTATTATATGTATGTTATTTCGTTTTGCATTGTCCCAAAGCTCCCTTAGGCTCTCCTCCTGCTTTTTAATTTTTTTCTCTAGTTGCTGTTCAGATTGGGCTTGTTTCTGTACCTGATCTTCTAACTCGCCGATTCGGTCCTCTGCTTCTTCTAGTTTACTGTTGAAGCCTTCCATGGTGTTTTTGATTGTAGCTATATCATTTTTCATTTCTTCCTGATTTTTGCATAGGTTGTTGATTTTCTGGTCCATCCGGTGTATGAACTGTATGACCATTACTCTAAATCAGCCATGGGCAAACTAGGGCCCACGGGCCGGATCTGGCCCGTTCGTCTGTTCTATCCGGTCCGTGGAGCCAAAAGAGTGGAGGGTTCTCTTGCTCTCCCCTCCGATCCTTCACCAGGAGCAGTGTTAACATGGCAACGTCGGGAGACATGGCCGCAGCTCCTTCTTCTGAGTGGGCGGATTTATCTCCGCCCATTCAGTAGAAGGAACAACCTCTCAATCTTCCAGAGGCTCCTTGTAATGCCCACGGACGTGTCCCCCGACATCACCCTGGGAATGCGTAGACACGTTATCGTGGTGATGTAGGGAGACACGCCCCTGGAGAGCACAGTATCAGAGCATTAGCTAAAAAGGAGACCAACAACACTGTTCCCACTGAAGTTGATGTTTTAAAGACCAAAAACCTTTCAACCCAGTCTACATTGCCATCTACATCTACGTCCCGGGCATAATTTGGAAGTTGCACTAAAGAAAATGTTTAATTTACTGTTTACACATTTTGTTCTTTTCTATTTGTTTTAGTTTTAAATTATTTTATTATATTTAAGTTTAATTTGAAAGGCTTTTGTGCCTTTCCTTTGTTAGGCAATTTTATTTTGCCTTTGCCATCTTCAATATAAGGTATGTTATTGTGCTATGATTCCTCCATTTTTTGAAGTTTCAAATTATAATAATTAGTGTTTACATTCTTCTTGTTAAAATGTTTGAAATGAATAAAACTATTGAAATTAAAAAAAAGACCGTACCCTTTTATGTAATGATGTTTACTTTGAATTTATATTAGTTCACACAAACACTCCATCCATGCTTTTGTTCCGGCCCTCCGGTCCAGTTTAAGAACCCATTGTGGCCCTCGAGTCAAAAAGTTTGCCCACCCCTGCTCTAAATTCTTTTTCTGTCATGTTTCATGCTTCCGTTTTACTTATTTCTTTACTTGGCGATTCCTCCTTTTCTTTCCTCTGGGGATTGCTTCGTTGTCTCCCCATTCTGAATATCACCAGAAGGTTCAGATGTCTAGTTGTGGGAGCCTGGACCATGTGCAGTGGGAGTTTTGCACCCCCAAGTGTCACTGAAGAGCTCTGATACCAAGACGTGTGGTTGCTGTGGGTTGGTGGGAACCACGCTCACCCTGGGTTAGAGTCACAGGCGCTTAGTGTGGCCTCGTGTGTGCACCTAGAATCAGGGACCCTGCCTGCACCACGTTAAAACAGAGAACCCACTGGCGTGTACCAAAAATCAAAGTCCCCTATTGCATGTCAGAAGTCAGAGGCTCCCTGTGTCCATGCTGAGAATCGAGTATCAGAGTCTCTGTTTCTTGGTGCTACCTCACACTGAGAATCAGGTCCTTGTGTGCACATGTGCCAAGAATTGGAGTCACTGGCTCTTAGTGTGAATGTACCGGGAATCAGGGATCTCAGGCGCAAGTAATGAGGAATGGAGTCTAGTCACTGGTGGTCAATGCTGCCTCTTGTGTGGAGATTCAGGGTCCCTGATCTGTCAGGGAGAGCGGGTTACTCAATCGCACTGTGTTGGCAGGAGGTCCACTTCTGCCCTGCGGTAAACAGCCTTCTGTGTGCGCTTGCCCTGAATCAAAGTCAGGTGGCTCTGCCCCTTAGTGTGGGTGTGGGGTCTGGTCATGCAGGTGTGCACTGTGGAAAACAAACTCCCTGTGTCCATGTACCCAGGCTCAAATTCAGCGCTGCCTTCCTGTGTGGGCACTGGGTCTGGTCGTGGGAAACAAACTCCCCGAGTCCGCACATCCAGGTTCAAATTCACCGCAGCCTCTCTGCTAAGGTGCAGGGTCTGGTCATGGGAAACAAACTCCCGGGGTTTGCACCCCCAGGCTCAAATTCAGTGCTGTCTCCCTGCATGGGAGTAGAATCTGCTCGCAGAAGACAATCTCCCCAAGGTCGTGCACCTGTGCTCACATTCAAGACTGCCTTCCTGCCTGGGCATGGAGAGGAGTCGTGGGAAACAAATTCCCCGAGTTCACAAGTTCGGGCTCAAGTTCAGTGCTGTCTCCCTGCCCTGGGTGGGCACGGGATCTGGTCGCAGAAGACCACCTCCCTAGGGATGAGTGGCTAGGCTTGAATTCAGGGCTGTCTCCCTGCCTGGGTGCAGAGATTAGTCACGGGAAACAAACTTCCCATGTCTGACACCAAGGCTCAAAGTCAGGCAGAGTTGCCACTGCTTTGTGTGTGCAGAAAGCCTTATTGTGCGGCTGGGGTCTGGTAGTTTCTATGTCGCTGCCGCGGGGGAGGTAGGGGAGGGGGATTGGCTTTGTGACTCACAGAAATCTGCGGCCTGGTGCCTGGAGTCCTGGTGTCCCTGGGTCTGCAGCTGTGGTGGCAGGTCTTCTACCAGAGCGGCTGTAGGGTCCTGGTTTGCTTCCGAGACCAGACTGGGTGATGGCGAGGCTAGGTTCCTAGTCTCAAGCAGTTCTGTTCTTCAGGATGGTGTGGTCTCTGTGCCGCGGGTGTCTTCCCCGGAGTGTTTGCAGCGGCCGCAGGGTTTTGCTGTCTAAGACTGCCCGGATTGGCAGCCCCCTGGAAGAACTGCAGGGTCTAACTGTCCCTATTTCACTCACACACACACCCACACATGTCCACACACACCTCTATCGCTCCCTCACTCTCTCACACACTCTCCCTCCCTACCTTCCTGCTGGTCCCCATCTTGCCTCCCTGCCCATCCTTTGTTTTTTTTTGTGGTAAGAACACTTAACACGAATTCTAACCTCTTAACAAATTTTTTATTTTTTAAAAAAAAATTTACCTTTATTGTTGAAAGTATTACAGATGTCCCTCTTCCCTCCCCCCCCCATCCATTGACCCCTTCCACCCTGTACCCACCCCTTCCAGGCTTTCACACTAGTGCACAATACCATATTGTTAACTGTAGACATAATGTTGTACAGCTAACCTCTATAACATTTTCATTAGAACACACAAAGGCCCTAAAGGGTGAAGTAACTTGCCCAGGGTCACAGAGCTAGTTAACAGCAGAGCAGGACTTGATTTCTGGTTTTACATTCTCCTAACTCCAATTTTCAGCACAAAGCCCTCAGATATTCATGTCCCTGGGAAGTTGATAGCAGGCAGGCATAATTTGTCTGCTTTGGCTGAATCACTGCTGGTGACAGCATCTCTAGCTTTCCATCTTGATTGCTTGCTAAAGAATTGGTCTTTGCCACACAAGCTGAACACTAGGGGTGCTATTGTTTAACAAGTGGGCTTATTTGTTCAGTTATTTTCCATTTGTATCTTGGGGGTGCTCAGACTTAGATTGGGGGCTGTTCAAATGTTTTTAGGTATGTCTAAGCTTGACCACTAAACTCTTTTCCTAGGCTTCTGTCTGTAGCAGGCCACCAGTACCTCAAGGACCTCTTCAAACGACTTAAAGCATTGACTCTTAAGCATTCAGGAATTACAGGCTCTGTTGAGAATTGGAAAATTGCACACATGCACAAAACATGGCACACCATTCAAGGGATCATGAAGTTTGTGGGCCATGGATTAAGTATCTTTGTTTTTTTTGGACATTTTTCTCAGGAAACCATGTTAGAAATCCTTGACACACAGGAATGACTGTATCTGGGGGGGGAAACAACAAAATTTCCCCTGGGGAGTGGGCTAGGATTAGAGTTAGGGGGTGAAGGATTTTAAATGCCCCAAAAATTCCTTTCACAGAGGTCCCCTCCATCCTTTGGGGAGAGTGCTGGCAGCACACAGCTCAGCCAGTCGTGACTGTGTTATATTGTCGTCAGCACAGATGAGTCATTCAAGGTAGATCCACAATCATATTTGATGTGACTTTCAAAATTGTTCATTTCAGAAAGGCTGCTCACCACCCCCGCAGAGCAGTGACTGATTCCAGGGGCTTCACCTGTTAAGATGATGCGGCTTGTCTGCAAGCCATTTTCAGAGAACAAGGGGAACAATCTTCCCACTCTATAATTAAAGTGCTGAGGAGTGGTATAGGGAGCATGAGCATGCATGGGGTTCTCATTCTTATTCACTGGGTATCTGTAATTCAAACAGGGCCATGGGGAATGCCTCAGATGTAATATTCTTTCCAAAAACAAGGGAAATATTTTCTCTTAGAATGTCGTATTGCTGCAACTTTGTTGTAAGGCTCCATTTGATAAATATATAGAAAAACAAAACTCACCTGTTTCATTTTTTAATTTCTTCAACTATTTTGTGCATATAATTAAATAAACCCTGCTTGATCTGTAAATGTGTGTGTTTTAATCTTAAAGGACCAAGTAGTTGGAGTGTTCATGCCCTTAGCACAGCTCCATGGAGTCTACCTAATCACTTAGATTCTTGAGCCTTTTGCTGCCCTGTTGTTTTGAGAAATGCAGTGTCTTTATCCCTTAAAAAACAACAAACTTTCTCACTCTTTGAACTCCCACAATGCCTGGGGAAAAAAGGTGAATACTGGGCTTTAATTTTTTTAAAGGGAGAAGGGAGAGAAAGAGAGAAACATCAATCAGCTGCATCCTGCATGCTCCCTACTGGAGATAGAGTCCACAACCCAGGCATGTGCCCTGACCAGGAATCTAACCAGGGACCTCCTGGTTCATGGGTCGACACTCAACCACTGAGCCACACCAGCCAGGCTAGTTTGTGTATGTTTTAAAAAATACTTTTATTGATTTCAGAAAGGGAGAGGGAGAAATAGAAACATCAATAATGGGAGACAATCATTGATCAGCTGCCTCCTGCATACCTCCTACTGGGGATCAAGCCAGCAACCTGGGCATGTGCTCTGACAGAGAATCAAACTGTGACCTTCTGATTCATGGGTCTATGCTCAACCACTGAGCCACACTGGCCAGGCAAGTATTTTTGTTAGAATTTTCAGCTGCTTTGTGTAATTATATAATCCAGTTGATTTTTGGAATGGAAGATAAAGGAGAAAAACATCAAGCCAAGAGTTGAAGGCTGATTGTCTCTATATCATCAAGTTCAAGCACAGAATTCTGAGCTTCAGAAATTAAAATTTGAACCTACCCCTTCTGGTCATTAAGAAACTACAATTGTCAATCTAGAAGGACAGCATATTTTTATTTAACATATTGTTAGATTCATTAAAACTCTTAAATATTTAGATATACTGTATAGTGTGTGGCCCTTCATTTGGGACATGCAAATATTAGGCGTGGGTCTGAACTCAAGAGTTTGCTCTTGTTTCACTAGCCAGCCTGTCCCACCATTCTAAATTCTTCATTAGCTCCCAGTTATTTGCAGGATATTTTCCAGGACCCTTCTCTGAGGGGGTGGCAGTGGGGGCTGAAATAGGGGAAGAGCCTTTAGAATCAAGAGGGCTCTTGACTCACTCTAACATGCATCCTGAACCCAAGATTGTACAGGCAGCAAAACTAAAGCCTATTCTTTAAAACTGTGTAGTCTACCACTGTAGCCAACAGCCCAGCCGCATGTGGTGATTGAAATCTTAACCTAAATTAATTAAGAACTAAATTCAATGAAAATATCAGTTCTTTGGTTGACCTAGCCACATTTCAAGTGCTCAATAGTCATATCACACTGGTGGCTACCATATTTAAGACAGGGAATATTTCCTTCAGTGCAGAAAGTTCTATTGGACAGTTCTGAGTTACAAATCAGGTTTAAACCATCTGAAGGTGTTAATGATAGGTTATGTCTAAACTCTTTCTGAACAAGCATTATCAGAAATAAGTAATATGTCCTATTCTCCTATTTGGGCATAAACTTAATGTTTACTTTTCCCAGACCATCACATCACATTAGAAAATTCAGCTAGTGAAGAATGCCAACATTCAGACACTTTACCACACACACACACACACACACACACACACACACAAAAAAAAAAAAAAAAACAACCCAAAAAAACTTGGAAAAAAACTAATCTTTCCCTTCCCATCAAAGTTTCATGGTAATTTGATTTTAGATCCTATATAAAAGACTCAATTATAAAAGGAAAGATCCCATAATTCTTACAGACAGAGTATGAAGACATGCAATTCAAATGCAGAGGATTGATGTTTCAAGATAGCCTTCCATATATATACTAGAGGCCCGGTGCATTAAATTCGTGCATGGGGGTGTGTGTCCCTCAGCCCAGCCTGCACCCTCTCCAATCTGGGACCCCTCAAGGGATGTCCGACTGCCCGTTTAGGCCCAATCCTACCAGGTAGGATCAGGCCTAAATGGGCAGTCGGACATCCCTCTCACAATCTAGGACTGCTGGCTCCCAACTGCTCGCCTGCCTGCCTTCCTGATTGCCTCTAACCGCTTCTGCCTGCCAGCCTGATCACTCCCTAACCACTCCCCTGCCAGCCTGATTGATGCCTAACTGCTCCCCTGCTAGCCTGTTGGCCCCTAACTGCCCTCCCTGCAGGCCTGGTCACCCCCAACTGCCCTCCCTTGCAGGCCTGGTCCCTCCCAACTGCTGTCCCCTGATGGCCATCTTGTGGCGGCCATCTTGTGTCAACATGGGAGCAGCCATCTTTGACCACATGGGGGCAGCCATCTTGTGTGTTGGAGTGATGGTCAATTTGCATGTTACTCTTTTATGAGATAGGATAGAGGCCTGGTGCACGGGTGGGGCCCAGCTGGTTTGCCCTGAAGGGTGTCCCGGATCAGGGTGGGGGTTCCCTTGGGGCATGGGGTGGCCTAGGCAAGGGGCCTGTGGTGGTTTGCAGGTCGGCCACACCCCTCCCACCACCCCCCCCCCCCCGGCGACCCAAGCAGAGGCCCTGGTATCTGGGATTTATTTATCTTCTATAATTGAAACTTTGTAGCCTTGAGCAGAGCCAAGCCTCCTGCTTGCTCCGTGGCCACAGCCATTTTTGTTGGGATTTATTTATCTTCTGTAATTGAAACTTTGTAGCCTCGAGTGGAGGCCAAGGCAGGCCAGGGCTGCAGAAGCTTGGCTTCCTCCATCGCCGGGAACAACTCAAGCCTCCTGCTCTCTCCAGCTCTGTGGCTGCCACCATTTTTGTTGGGATTTATTTGTCTTCTATAATTAAAACTTTGTAGCCTTGAGTGGAGGCCTGAGGCGGCCAGGGTGTGTGGAAAGCTTGGCTTCCTCCATTGCCAGGGAAACCCAAGCCTCCTGCTCTCTCCTTGGCTGCAGCCATCTTGGTTGGGGTTATTTTGCATACTCGCACCTGATTGGCTGGTGGGCATGGCTTGTGGGTATAGTGGAGTGATGGTTAATTTGCACATTACTCTTTTATTAGATAGGATCTGTCAAAGAGGGTATGCCACTGTGATTCAAGGAGGGGACTGATGTTGTGATTCTTTTCCTAATTCTCTTTTAGACATAGCTCCAGGTAAAGTTACTAAACATTTCTGTCTAAACTCACATTCCCACACAGTATGGGATTCTAGGAAAACACATTTGATCACACATCATACACAGTGAAATGAAAACTACTGAGCACTAAAGGGTATTTGTTCCTCTAAGTTTCCTTCTCCAGAATGTAGCATTAAATGTTGTTGGTCAGAACTGGTCCTACTGAGGTTTCATAGAAATTATTTACTATTATATCTATTCCTGAAAAGGTCTTTAAAAATATGGAATTATAAAAATTTAAAACTGAAAATACTTGTAGAAATCATAAACTGAAGTCCAGAGAGTGGAAGTCATTTGTCTAAATTTAATAGAGTAGGAAATAAAAATCAGGTCCTTTGAGCCTGGGTTCAGTGTCCATTTACATGTTGGTAAGAGGAGAAAAAGCCAGAAAACAAATGTCTAGGGAACAGGGAAGTACGTAGAGAGTCAAGACAGTATGCTGTCGTGTAAGGAAAAAGAAGAGGATGTTTCAAGATGGAGGGAGAAGGTGTCAACTGTATCAAAAATAGTGGAGATGTCAAGGAAAATGAGAGATGGTAATTTCAGGAGAGCAGTGGAGGCAAAATTCAGGTTACAGTGGGCTGAAGAGTGAAGAGGATTACCATTTAGAGATGATCAATTGAGTACTCTCGTTTATCTTCCAGCTCTAGTAAGACTCCACTAGGAAGAAAAAAGTATAAGTATATAATAACAAAGAAAACATGAGATAGCCTTGTAGCAGAGATATCCCAATGACTATCTTCAGGGCATAATGAAGATGAAAGAGTGGTAACTGACAAAGCAGGGTAAATGGAACTTCCTCCTGGAGTCTACGAAGATGTTGTTAAAGAAGGAGAACCTAAGAGACCATCAGGACATGGAGATGCCAAAGGGCAAGAGAGAGGTGAGATTAAAAATAATGCTGAGGAGGATTGTCTGAAAGCCTGTGCACAAAGTAGTTGGACCATCCAGGATACAGGCATCTGTTTCAGAGAAGGAAAACTCTCCTCACAGAAAATGAAAAGGTTTGAGGACTTCCAATTTCAGAAATATGACAGACAAGGTTAATTGGGCCAACTCATCTGTTGAAAACAACCAGAAAAGTTAGATAAAAATATATATTTTTAAAATTTTTAAAAAATTATATCTTTATTGTTGGAAAGTATTACATATGTCCTCTTTTTCCCTCCATTGACCCTTTCTAGCCTGTCCCCACCCCAGGCCTTCACCACCTTATTGCCTTTGTCCATGTGCTATACATATATGCATATAAATTCTTTGGTTGATCTCTTCCCACCCACCCACCCTCCCCTGCCTTCCCTCTGAGATTCTGCAGTCTGTTAGGAGATATTCCCTCAAAATAAACTGAGACCCTAAAGAATTGTAACCTCAAAGTAAGAATAAAACAGAAGTGAAAATCCCTGAGGAGTTGTAAGCACAAGATGGCCCTCCTGTGGATTTGCAGCCCAAATTCACATCACCTATGTAGTTCATGAAACTCCAAACATGAAATTAGTTTAAAATACTCTCCAACTGCCCTGGCTAGGTTGTCTCAGTGATTAGTCAGGCCACATACCAAAGGGTCTCGAGTTCGATTCCCAGTCAAGGACACTTACCTCAGTTGCAGGAAGTAACCAACTGATGTGTCTCTCTCACATTGATGCTTCTCTCTCTTAGTCTCTCCCCCTCCCTTCCACTCGCTCTGAAAATCAATGGGAAAAAAAATCCTTGGGTGAGGATTAGCAAAAAAATAAAAATACTCCATGACTAACAGTGACTTTAAGTCTCTGTCAGAAATAAAGTAAAATTCTCTCTGGAAGGAGTTTTTATTCAGGCCTCAAATAATCTCTAATTTTCATGCACAGGGTATAAAATAACAAAGCACATAGGAAGCAAAATACCATGAGAGAGAACTAGCAGAAATAAGAGATAAGGAGAATCCCAGATCTAGAGAGACTTCAGATAATTAAATTATCAGACAGCTATGAGAAAACAAGTATGTTTACTATATTTATTTTTTAAATATATTTTTATTGATTTCAGAAAGGAAGGGAGAGAGAGAGAGAGAGAGAGAGAGAGAGAGAGAGAGAGAGAGAGAGAAACATCAATGATGAAAGAGTATCACTGATCGCTGCCTCCTGCATGAGCCCACAACCAGGGCATGTGCCCTTGACAAGAATCGAACCCAGGACCCTTCAGTTCACAGGCTGACGCTCTATCCACTGAGCCAAACTGACTAGAACTGTTTACATATTTAAAGAAATAAAACAGGAGTTTAAAGTTTTCTTCATAGCATAGAAAACCAAAATAAGTGACCTAGCAGATTTGAGAAAAAAATATATAACTGCTAGAAATTAAAAATACATTAACAAATTAAGCAGAACTAAAGAAAGAATTAGTAAGTCTCCAGAATGCAGAATATGATAGCAAAAGGAAAATACGGAAATGAGGCAAAGTGGCCTTAGTTACAGAGAGAGAAGGTCTAAAATATGTTTACTTGGAATTCCAGAAGGAGAAGAGAGTGAGAGGGAATGGGGCAACTGGCAATATCTGAAGAGAAAATTTCCAGAAATATTAAAAGGTAACAACCTATAGATCTAAGAAGACCATTGAAGTCCAAGAAGAGTGAATTTTAAAAAATATAACTTTCACACATCATGGTGAAACTGTAGTACTCAAAAATGTAACAGATGAAAATGTAAAGCAACCAAAAAAAAAAAGAAAAGAGAAGCTATTTCAAAGAGTGCTTATTATATTGATAGCTGAATTTCTAACAGCAAATTTAAAAGATACGAGACAGTGAAATGTCATCCTGAATATGTTCAAAGTAAACAACTACCCATCCAACAAAATTCTATCTGAAGATTTAGAGTAAAAAGACAAAAACCGAGAAAAATTATCACTGCTGTTATTCAAGAAAGGAAATTCTAAAGGAGGTACTTCAGGCAGAAGGCTACAAATCTGAGAATAAAAATCTGACTTGTTGGAAGAAATGAAGAGCAAGAAAGTATTAAATTTATAGGTAAAATTAATCAACATTTACTAACTG
Organism: Plecotus auritus; assembly: GCF_963455305.1. Taxonomy (NCBI): domain Eukaryota; kingdom Metazoa; phylum Chordata; class Mammalia; order Chiroptera; family Vespertilionidae; genus Plecotus; species Plecotus auritus. The sequence continues at coordinate 129,377,320 of NC_137784.1, forward strand.
ATATGATGATATAATAATGTCTTGTGGGTTTTGAGATCAAAGTTAAGATTAAAATACATGAAAATAATAATATATGAGTTGGGAGGGTCTACTAGTAAGTGGAGCTAAAGTGGCCTGAGATTTTCACATTGTCTGGGAAAAAGGCAAAGGTATTGATAAATTCCAGATTTCATAAATTAGTCATGCATATTGTAATATCCAGATTAGAAATGAAGATAACTTTCAAACTTGTAGAAAGAATAAAATGGAATGATTTAAAAAGCACTCAATGCATCTAAAGGAAAGCAAGAAAGGAGGGAAGGAAAACATTGCCCAGAGCAATACAGCAGTTAACATCATTGATGTAAGTGAAGTAAATGCTTCAGTTAAAAGACCATGAGTATCAGTCTGGACAAAATCAATCCAAATAAATGCTGTTTGTAAGAGGCACATCTATAATAGAAAGATGCAGTAAGGTTGAAATTTTAAAAGAATACAAAAAATAAGTTAAACATGAAATTACTAAGTAAAAGGAAGCTGGTGTGACTACATTAATATCAGACAAAATAGATTTTAAGGCAAAAAGCGTTAGTAGGTACAGAGTGTTATTTCATTATGATTGAAACTGCAATTGACCAAGAAGTCATAAGAATTATAAAGGTGTATGGACTTAATATCACAGGCTCAAAATATATAAAGCAATACTTTCTAGAACCACAAGTAGAAATAGATAAATTTTAATATGCCTCAGAAACTGATGAATCAAGAAGACAGAAAGTCAATAATGATATAGAAGATTAAATTAAAAACAAACTTGGCCTAACAGGCATACATAGAATATTGCATTCATAAGCTACAGAATACACACTGGTTTTAAGCATACTATTATAAATGCTGACCATATTTAGGGCAATAATGCAAATATCAACACATTTAAAAGGTTTAAATCATATGCAATATATCATTTGATCATAATGAAATTAAAGTAGAAATCAATAACAAAAGTATGTATCTATATGTTTGGAAATTAAGAAACATAACTTTAACCTATGGGTTACAAAAATACTTTAATGGAAAAATATATTTGGATCTTAATACTAATGAAAATATTGCATATTAAAATTGTGAAGTGCAACTAAAGAAATGCTTGGAAATTTATAGCTTTTTCTATATTAGAAAAGAAAAAGACTAAAATTAATAATCTAAACATTCATCTAAAAAATAGCAAATTAATCCCAAAGAAAGTGAGATTCATAGAGATAGATAGTAGAATGGTGAGTGTTAGGGGGTGCAGGAGGGAGACAGGGGAGTTAATGTTTAATGAGTTCAGTGTTTCAGTTTGGGAAAATGAAAAAAGTTTTGGAGGTTGATGGTGGTGATGGTTGCACTACACTGTTAATGCATTTAATGCCACTGAACTATATACTTAAAATAGATAAAATGATAAATTTTATGTTATGTTTATTTTACCACAATAAAAATTTAGATGTAGCTTAAAAATTAAAATAGAAACCTGAACAGTACTGTAAGTATTAAAAAAGTTTAATAATTAATTTACAATTTTCATAAAGAAAACCCTAGACCAGATCCAGATTTATGTTTCACAAAAATCACTACCCAAAGCAGCCCAAGAGTAGCTGTTGGTAGCCAGCCTGGGAGGAGTGACCTTGTTGTCTTGGCAACAAGAAACAGCCAAACATACTTCCATTTATATATTACCAACCAAACCTTATTCAAAAGCAAGGTCAAAGGAGAGCTGGAGAATATGTTCCCTCACCCTTGACTCCATATGGGAATTGTGAACCACAGATAGCAAAGGAAGGCACTCTGTGCCATGCCAGTCTCTTGGTTCAGCTCTTGAGGCACAGCAGCATAACCAAGAGGAGACAGAAGGAAGACAGATAGGGGCAGTATCACGGGAAAGGAAAATAAAACTTGGGAACCCAGCTAGTTGGAGTTACTGAGGCACCAACTGGGAGTGGAAGGAAGGGCACTCCAGAGGCATGAACTTTAAAATGTATGAATGTTGCTAAGACAGGCAGCTTGCGGATAACCAATCACAAGATAGTAAGGCGTAAAAACCAATCCCAAGATGTTGCTAAGTCAAAATTCCTTGAAAGGACCAATCAGGAATTAACAAGCATATATACATATATTTAAAAAGTGGCAGCGCTTCCTCTTCTCGCTCCCCTGCCCCGCCCCCTCAACCCCCCACCTCATGTACTGGGAGCTCCTATGGCAGGAGATGGATTCCATGTGGGGCTCTACACATGGACTAATAGACTTTAACACCAAACTGTAACATGGAAAGAAAGCTTTGGACACTGACCTGCTCTTGGAACCTTTTCCAGGTTCCACCTGGAATCTGCTGCACCAATTCTAGGACTGGCTTCTTTTAATAAACTTCAGTTCCACTAACTATTTTTGTCTGTGATTTTATTCTTCAATTTCACGAGACAATGAACTCGGACTCAACATCCCACATTTTGGTATCACCAGCAACTCAGCATTTCACACTGGAGTGGCTGGTGCAAAGAAAACTAAGACTGCCTTCCAGGATCTGCATAAGTTCTGGGATCCTGGAGCTTTATCTGCCAGCCCAGGCACAGGGAAAACATTTAATTAGTGTATTCTATCCCAGAGTAAACTGTGCATGACATATAAAGGCCATGGAAGAAAGTGACTCTTGTCATTATCACTGCTAGTGTAGGGAGGGCTGCTGAGTTCCAGTCTCTCTGGTGAAGGACTAGGTAGGTCCAGAAGTCTTCCTTCTTCAAGACTGCAGAGTATGGAGGGGGTTGAGGGTAGGGAGGAAAGGAGAGGACTTGGTGATCACTTCAAAACTCTTTGCAATCAAATTATTTGAGTTTTCCATTATAGCCTAAGGGGTGTCAGGAAGAAGAAAAGTCACAAAAAAGGTTTTTTTTTTGTTATTTTGGGAAAATGAATGTGGCTCAAGGGAAAATAGGAACCATTCTATGAAAAGAATATTGATTAAGTAAAACAATTTTGATTAGAAAGTGGAACTTAACTATGCAATATATGTTTAAGGGAGGACAGAAGCACCACAGTTTCTAGTGGATTGTCAGTAGGCATTCTGAAGATGCAGGGGAAGAAGGGGGCCTCTTTTTGACACGCACTTCATCAAGTGTCCCTTAGATAAGAGCCTTGTAAGCCAGGCAGAAAGGGGAATCTCAGAAAATATCTATGCTTAATGTTCCAAATGGGAGCTCAGTGGGGCCACATGTCACTGGAATATAGTAATCTGCTCAATCTAATTTCCTGGGGCCTTAAAAATATGTTTTTATTGAAGAGAGAGAGAGAGAGAGAGAGAGAGAGAGAGAGAGAGAGAGAGAGAGATCCATTGGTTGTCTCCCACACGCCCCTAGCCCATACTGGGGATCAAACCTGAAACCTGGGCATATAGAATTGAACTGGTAACCTCTCAGTGCCTGGGATGACACCCAACCAACTGAGCCATACCAGCCAGGGCTCCTTGGGGCTTTAAGTCCTGCAAATTGATGCTGGTCTCAGCAAAAAGAACACACACACACACACACACACAAAACAAACAAACAAACATCCCCCCCAAAAAAACAACAATAACAACAACAACAAAAAACAGAAGAGAAGCACATGTGAGGTCTTGGAATCTTTCTTGACTTGGGTTAGTGTGAGATTGTTTCCTCATTTGTCTCCTTTTACAGAAAGTTCCAATGATATTCTTTAGTGATTCTACAGAAAAATAAATGGTTCTGGTAGTATGTTTCATTGTAGTTCATGCTTGTGCTTCTTTAAATTTCCAGAGTCACATCTCCTCTGTCCCTCCACCCATTCTCTTGTGTCATTCCAGTCACACCTAACTTGAGGAGGTGGTACTGGTACCTTCATATAACTCATGGACCTCCCTCTGCCTGGGATGGATTACAGAAGTAATATTAGACAGTCCTGACATGACTTACTAGTTAAGATGACTGAAATATTTAAATAAAAGTAACAAGTTTTTCTGATTGCTTACTGATTTTAACATTATGTAAAAACAGCTAGATGTTCACCAAATTTGAAAGTGATTCGAGATGATCTGACTTAAAATATAGGTTACATGGAATATGCAAAATTTCTCTGGGCAAGTCCTGGAAAGGACCCCCCTCCCTCCCCAAAACACACTAACTCTTCCAGGGAAGCCGAAATAGAGGTTCTCAGACTTACCCTAACCTTTAAGATAGCATCGATAGAAAATGCACAATGGTTTCAAATATGAGCTCACATCAAAACACGTATCTCAAATAATGGGGGCCAATTTGCAGACAAACTGCTACTTGCAGAAGCAGCTCTACAGTGCAGTCTATCTCAGACTAATGGGAGACAAGTATTTCTTTAAAATGAGTCACAAATTTCCTGAGCAAATACAGAGTGCTGGCTAAAGCCAGTAGAAAATATTCACAAGCCAGTTTCTAACAGGGACAAGATGGCAAGGTGATAGCCACAGGGCAAATGGGGCTCCTAGGGTCTTGAATTAATACACTCTGCTCTCCAAAGCTGACCAAGCCCCTTGTTGAGAAAAAGGTTGAGAGGAAGGAAGGAAAGCCCTTTACCTACCAATGCCAAGTCCTCAGATTTGTCTCATACAGGATGAGCCAAAGGGTGTGGCCCTCAGTCTAAGGGTTGCCAGGTAATATACAGGGTATCCAGTTAAATTTAAACTTCCAAAGAAATGGATAATTTGTAGTATAAGCATGTCCAAATATTGCAAGAGCATACTTATACTAATATTTTATTTGTATTTATTTGAAATTCAATTTTAACTGGGTATCCCACATTTTTATTTGCTAATGCAGGCAATCCTACTCAGGTAGGCTATAAGTGGGACTCTAGCAGCAGAAAGGGAGCATGATAGGGCCTATAGTCCCTGAGAGAGCCATATAGCTCTCTTTCCATGGAGCTGGACAGATTATTATCAGGCATTGGGCCAGGAGCCCCATTGCCAGAAATAAGGCACAGGGTGGAATTTAGTCTGAGGACCAAAGCAAGATTTTATGAACTAGACAAGTATATAAAATCCCATAAGGACCATACCATCAGGAGCACTGAATCACTTAGTGCTAGGTCTAGAATTCCTTAAATTGCCTGGGGCTAGGTAAAAGATTGGGTTAAGAGCAGGGTTTCTCCAAGAGGGGTCCCTGAGTCACTTGCATCAGAATCATCTGGGACACTTGGGAAACATACAGATTCCAGGTCCCCACCCCAGACCTACTGAATCAGAATCTTGAGGGGCAAGCCTAGAAAGCTACATTTTCCCTAAGCACTCCTGGTGGCTTTAACATGCACTAAATTTGAGAACCAGTGCCTTAGAGATGGGAACAATGTGTGCAAATAATCAGTAAGGCATAATGTTAAGGCACAGACTCTGGAGCCAGACCTCTCAAGCTAGACTTCTGGCTTTACCATTTATTATCTGTGTGACCTAGGGCAAGTGGCATAACTTCTCTGGAACTCAGTTTCTTTATCTGTGAAATGGGATAATAATTTTGCTTGTCTCATAGGACTAATGTCAGAGTTAAATGAGAACATATGAACAAACATTCTGAACAGTGTCTGGAATCTAGAAAGCACACATACATTCATGTTAGCCATTATTAGGGGACGAGTGGTCCTGCTGGGATGAAAGAGGATTATTTTGCACCCTGAGGGTCACCCATGTCCCATTTCTTGCAGTAGAGTGGGCTGTAGGAGAGCTCCCAGGGCAAGGGGCTTGCTGCAACAGAAGTCATGAGGATGAGTAATAAGAGGAACAGTTTTTAAATGCATGGATGATCCCGCTTGGCTAGAAGGAGAAGTTAAGAAATTCATATTGTTCGTTAAGCTCTAATTAGCAGATAAATGTACAAGGGGAAGGGAGTCCAAGTGTTACTGCTATAGGTGATTAATGTGCTTCTTGCCTCCCTTGTAACCCTTTGATTTAAACCACTTAAGCTGTGGTCTTTATCAGGCACTACAATCCTGGAAATACTGGGTGCTAATTATTTTGGTGAGCCCCTGCTCTCTGTAATGACTCACGCATAGGGAGAGGGAGAATAAAGTGGTTCTAGCCATGACAAATTAAGCCCAGAGGATGTACTAGACATAGTCTTTTTAGGAAAACAACAACAGTAAAAATGACAGCACCTGTCACAAATTGCTCTTGAGTTTGCTGATGTCATGACCTGGCTGGCCCCTAGTTCTAGTGACTTGATTCTTGTCAAAATCCCTGCTCAGTTCCTTGGAGACTGCAGCCTTTTCCCTGAAATCCTGCTCTAACCCTCGACCTGGAACCAGATCTTCCTCAGCCTGTGATGGTTCTACAATCTGCTGAAACCCAGCTTCCCCTGCCTGAGGTCACCAGCCACCTGTGCACTTCCATCTGACCTGTCTCTGGACCAAGTATCACCCAAGCTTTCATTCTGACCAATGTCAAGAAATCTGATCATTCCATCTTGTGGAAAACATACAAACTGTGTCAGTGAAGCATCTCAAGGAGCAGTGAAAGGGAAACCCCTGTGTATGCCCCTTTCCATCTGACACTCTGTCACATGTCACAGTGGCCTGGGATGTTGTTGAGTTCCCACTGGGTGGCTACTTCTAGGAACTAGAGGTGAGAGGCAAGGTCTCTGATATCTCATAGAGCCTCTGTTTTCTATGGAAGTACAACAGAATAGAGTTTAGACAGAATATTAGAAACTTTCAGAATGAGAATCATAATAATAGCTACTGGTTGTTGAATGCTTACTCTCTTCTGGACAGTGTTCTAAGTGCTTACATGTATTACCACATTTAACTCTGCCATTGACACTATGATGAGGCACTATGATTACCTGCATTATATGGCTTAGGAAACTGAGACACAGAGAGGCTAAGTAACTTTTCCAATGCCACACAGCTGACCAGTGGCAGAGCTGGGTTCAGGCTTGTTTTTATTTTCAAGCTAAATACACTCTCGATTCATTAGGCATCTACGAGGTCCTGGGGTAGAAACAGTTTGATGAGTAGGGGCTGCATAGGCAAAGCAGCTCCCATGCTTCCTAATACCTTCCCATGAACACATAAGATACCCCAAGGGTTCATGAATGAACAGAAAACGTTTTGCTTGTATTCAAACCAAAAGACATTTTCATTATTACTGGGGTTGTACTGCATTGTCATTTTGCCAGTTTTCATATATTAGTGTGTCAATCAATGGTCTAATGTGGATTTAGCAGATGATCTGGTAATGTCAGAGGAGCATTGGTCAAGAAGGTTGGAGTGCTTGGGATGGCCCTTGGGTGCCCAGCCTTCCCTGAGGGAGGGGGCAGGTGTGAGCTGGCACTAAGAGGCCCTCTTCTTCACTATTTTGGGCCAGGGACCGCTTGCAACTAAAAGAGAATCCAAAATGTTCATAGCAGTAGTCCTCAGAATAGTCAAAAAGTGGAAACAACCCAACGGTCCATTAACAAATGACTGGATAATCAAAATGAGGTCTCTCCATACAATGGAATATTATTCAGCCATAAAAAGGCAGGAAGTACTGATACATACTATAACATAGATAAACCTTGAAAACATTATGCTAAAGGGAAAAAGCCAGACACAAAAGGACAAAATTTATTATTTCATTTATATGGAATGTCCAGAATAAGAATTGGCAGATCCACAGAGACAGAAAGCAGATTAGTGGTTTCTAGGAGCCGAAGGAGAGAGGAAATAGGGAGTAACTGCTAATGGGCCTAGGGTTTCATTTTGGGAAGATGGAAATGTTCTGAAATTAGAGAATGTTGATAGTGGCACCACTTCATGAATGTACATAAAACCACTAATTGTGTACTTCAAAAAGGTGAATATGCTATATGACTTTATGTCTCAGTAAAATCAATCAATCAAACAAACAAAAAACTAGAACTACAAAAAATCAGAACAGATTTCTAGTATTGAAAAATCCAAGTCCCACTGGGTCACGGTCAAGCAGTGTCAAAATAGGGGCCAGGGGATCAGCTCACTCCTCAGTCCCAGGGAAGCTCAGGCCACGTCCACGGAGAATTCCCAGCACCCTGGGCCTCCAGGGGCTATGGAGCCATCGCATCTCAGAAGTACAGTGCACTGAAATATAACAATGCCTGAAATAATAGTTTGCCAGCTCTCTTAATAGGATTGGGGAGGGGGGGTGCAGAGGATATTCCAGTGTCTTAAGTCACTATAACGCTTGTTTTCTCTTTCTCCTTCAAATTTTTGTTGATTTGCATTAAAAAAAAATCTCTCCTTGCCACAAGTTAAAGGACCTAAACCGGCGCCAGTAGCCTGTTGTGGAAGAACTACTACTCCAAGGTGTGGCTGGGCTTTTGGCTGCTGCCCCTTTTCGGGGCTCACAATTGCCTAGGGAGGATAGCAGAACCGGTTCTTGGGCTGCATTTAAGGCTCCAGGTAAAAGATTGTTATACCTAAGGATTCCCTTCTCAGTAGGGAGCGCAGGATAGGTCTCTCTCTCTCTCTCTCTCTCTCTCTCTCTCTCTTTCTCGTGTGTGTGTGTGTGTGTGTGTGTGTGTGTGGTGTATGTGGATGTGTGTGGGGGGATTCATCTTCAAACAAGGGACACATTCCTACTTGGGCTTTTAAGCTAGACAAAGTGTGTGCAATCTAGTTGTCTGCAGGGTCTGTTTTTCTGTTAAAGGTCCCTAAACTTTGAAGTCCCTCATGGAACCCGCCCCCAGCCTCACCCCCTCCCCCGTTTCCACCTCTCTCCTGGTGGGGCAGGAGGGCGGCCGTGTCCAGACGGTGGCGCTCAGGGACAAGCAAGCCCCTCTCCTCTACTGCGGCAAGACAAGTCAGGAAAACTTTCAAGGTGTTTAGCTGAAATTTTCTGGGAGGTTTCTCAACAAGAGCCATAACTTTTACTAACAGGCAGAAATCCACTCTAGTGACCAAGGTTGTTGAGTGAGCAAGTGTGAGAATCTCGCTCTTTTAGCCGGGACATTAGGATTTCCCGGGCCCGCGCTCTGCTTGCCTAGGCACACCCAGGGAACCGTGACACCTGGGGAGGGAGATCCACTGGGCTCGGGGACAGCCTGACCCAGAGGAAGACGAAATGAGACCCTCGGAAGGAAATGGCAAGGGACAATGACCGAAATAAGTTGTGCCTGGGATTGGGGGTAGTGGTACTGGCTCCGGGTGGCTTCTTGGCTGAGCCTCCCCGCACCTCCGCGCGCCGGCCCACCTCTGCGGTTTAGCTCCAAAAGCTTTCCAGAGTGCTTTGCGCCACCTGCGGAGCACAGGAGCCAGAGATACTCACCTCTGGTTTCTTTTGAGAAGCAGCGGCCCAAGAGAAAGGCTTTCTTGGTGTTTTCCTTTTTTTTCCAAAGCAGCATCTGAGCTCCCGCAGCCAGGGTGACTGGCAGCTGGGAAGGGGATGAACTCCCGCTCTCACTTGCCCCAAAGCTGTGCTGGAGTGGCCACCTCCCCTTGTTTCCAGAGTACAGGCTCTATCCCTGCTTCCAGAGCCTGGCGCAGGGAACATCTCTTCACGCAGAGCACAAGTCTGGACTGGACTGAGCGGCCACCAGCCATTGATGCTATGGATGCCAATGGGCTCCTGTCAGGCACAGACCGGGGGCCTAGATTCGGGGTGGAAACATCCAGCAGCTGTCCTCTATTCCCCTAGGAGTGTGGAAGGCTTTGAAATGCTGTGAGTAAGATGAACCTCTTAAGGAGACTGTAGGGGCATACATACAAGGTTCAAAGGGCCACTGGTCACCTTTCACACTCTGATGGGGGCTTCAGAGTGGCCTGGGTTGACACTACACCCCAAGAAGGACCCAATGACTGTGCTCTGCCATTTACATTGCTTTGCAGAGTGTTTGCATTGGAAGCAGAGAGAGAAGAATTTGCCAAACATGGATGCGCAATGGCTGGGGTGTCTGTGGGAGGGAGGTGGACTCTGAGCTTCTCACGACCAGAAATACCTAGGGAAAGGCTCAGGAGGGGGCTTGTGACTAGAGGGAAAGCACAAATAAGGCAGTCGGAAGCAAGATGACACCTCAATGTGGATTTGTCCAAGAGGAGTTGGTGACTAAAGCAGGGGTGGTCAGGAAGGTCTGATTGGTCAGGGGGTGGGATTTGGGGTGGGGCTATGTCCCTCTTGAGGCTTTAAAAGCTCAACGAAGAGGGGGGCAGGATGCTGTCATTTGCTCTCTGTTTCTCAGAGGGGAAGCAGCTTTTCCAAAGCAGCTCCTGGTGACAGAGCAGGTGTTCACTGTCTGGACTGCCTGGGAGATCCTAACGGTCTCTGGCAGCAACATGGTGCCTACCTTGGCAGTCCCCACCCCATACGGCTGTATTGGCTGTAAGCTGCCACAGCCAGACTACCCACCAGCACTAATCACTTTCATGTTCTGCGTAATGGTTATCACCATCGTCATAGACCTCACTGGCAACTCCTTGGTGATTTTGGCTGTGGGGAAGAGCAAGACGCTCCAAAATTCTGGTAAGCTACCCTTCCTTCTCTCTATCCAGCAGGCAGCCACTAGCAACACCTAACGGTGTTAGTTTGTGCGCCGGAATAGGGAATGTATGGATAAGCCCTCACACTGAATGTCCCTGCTCCCAATTCCCTGAGAATCTGAGCGGTGATGTTATGCATGGGCCCCATAAACAGCACTTTTCCAGGCTGAGGGAGCTCAGAGATTTAGCTTTGGGAGGCCAAGTGCAAAGCTCGCACTGTGTGGCAAACCGCCTAGTCCTGCCCCGTCAGGGACCTGATGCAGAGGAACGCGGCGCTCTAACGGAGAGTCCGGCAACCACCTGGGGACAACACGAGGAGCTGGACGCCACAGAAGTGGCCGCGCGGAGGCGAAATGGACGCAGGGAGAGCAGCGGGGCTGAGACGCGCTACCCCGCTCCGGGAAAGTTAAGTTCTAGCGTCTGCCGGCTGCCGTGGCGCTTACCACTAGGAAGCGCAGCAGCCGTGCCTTTGGGGGGCCAAGTCCCCACTCTCCCCGGACCTGGGATCCAGGGCGGCTCCTGGGTAGCTCCGGAGAGCGGATCACAGACCCCTGAGCCTGAGTATGGAGCAGGTTGGTCTGAGCCCGGAGCCGAGCTCCATCCGCCTGTCCCAGGGCGCACGGTGGAGAGAGGCGAGAGGCAGGCTGGGCGCAGCAGGCTGTGGCAGTGAAGGAAGAGGCAGTGGAGATCCCGAAGTCCTTAAGCAAGGTACTGGGGGTCGCAGTGCGGGGCTGAGGTGAGGCTCGGGAGCTTGGGGTTGGACAGAAGACAGGATTGCAGGAGGGTTGCAGAAGTGCTCAGAAGGGTGGTGATGGGCTCAGAGAGTCTGGAGAGCGAGGGGGATCTGGGTCCTGGTTGAGCCGGGTGAGTGAGACTTCTCTTGCTGCCAGCCAGTGCTCAGGGAAGGGAGCCGGCTGATAGCAGGACTGCGGGGAGAGGCGCAGGAGGATGCTGGGGGCTGAGACCTGGGCTGGAGGTAGAGTCAGCAAACATTGCGAAGCGGTGAACCCACTTTGCAGGTTGGGTGGGAGAGGATTCAGAGGGAAAGAGGAGGGCAAAGGGGTCCAAACTCTGCCCTCTGGCCACGGAAGGGAGGGGCCAGCGCCCGGGGGTCTCTAGCCAAGTTCTCTTTGGGACCCCCGGGGGTGGTGGTGCGAAAAGATGGAAGGGGAGGTGTCGGAGGGGTTCGAGTACCCACTGGACCCGGGTGGTCCAGGAGCGAGGGAGAAGGCGGTCAGTCTCTGGGGGATTATTTTGCTGGGTCAGAGAATCAGAAACACCACACAAGTTTCAAAATGCAGTGGAGGGCACGAAATCATTAAAAGTTTTCTAAACTTTGGTGGATGTGTTTGATTTCCCCTGGATCCCCTGGGGATACGGACCACACACTTGGACCTCACCTTTACTTTAGTAGTCCGGTCCGAGGGGGCAGAACCACCCAGCCCAGGGTCACCTGAGAAGCCCATTTTTCTTTTCTTTAATTTTCTTCTTCCCTTTACTTTTCTCCTTCCTTTCCTTCTATAATTCAAGTAAAGGTTTTCATGGCTGTGTGGCTTTGTTTTTAAGGCTTTGCCCTCTCTGTTTCCCGCTTCTCTTCGCCTAATTCATTACTTTGAGGGAAACCCTAGAAAAATCCTCTTGAGTGGAAAGCACCGAGGCCATGCCAGTCAGCATAAGGAGGCAGAGGAGCCATTCCTTTGCTCTTTGAAAAAATACTCATTTTCTCCCAGTCCCAGATGAAGTGCAATATTTTGCTAAACCAGTGCCAATTAGCAATGAGGTGCTTCCAGAGAAAGAGCGTTCTCCGCCTTCATTTGGCTTCTGTCTTTTCTTCCTTCCTTCCTTCCTTCCTTTCTTTCTTTCTTTCTTTCTTTCTTTCTTTCTTTCTTTCTTTCTTTCTTTCTTTCTTTCTCTCTCTCTCTCTCTCTCTCTCTCTCTCTCTCTCTCTCTCTCTCTCTCTCTCTCTCTCTCTCTCTCCCCCCCTCCTTCCTTCCTTCCTTCCTTCCTTCCTTCCTTCCTTCCTTCCTTCCTTCCTTCCTTCCTTTTGAAAGGTTTTACTAAAACGTTCCTACCGCTGCCCTATGAAACCGGAGTCCGCCGCGCCCCCCGCCCGCCGCCTCATTTTCCTGTTTAGCAGTGCCAGGGGCCAGACCCTGGTGCAGGGTGGCGAATGTGCTTGTGCCGCTCAGAGCCTGGACGGGCATCAAGTATGCACTTGTGCTAATCCTTGCAGGATTTTCCTGATTTTTTTTTTTTTAAAAAGCCCTACTCACTATTTCTTTGGTCTCAGACTAAATTTTACAGGGTTCCCTCTCTTCCCCTCAGCTTTTATTCTTGTTATATCGGAAATAATAAATTTTACTAGGCTGAATCTTAGATTCTTGTCTAATTCCGCTGGGAAAGACTGCCTAAGAAAACTACAGTTCTCTGTGGACTTATTTGCATTATGATTGCAGTGCTAGGCTAGAGAAGGCAGAAGTCTAATTTTGGGTGGTGCAGGGTATGGAAGCTTGAGGACGTTATTCCAATCTCTCCCTCCTCCCATTTGCCATCCTGCTTCCTAAAACAGCTTGATCTAGCTCACCTCCGCCACCCTTTCCCATCTCTCCCCATGCTACCCCCAGGAAAAAAACAAACGTTTGCATTTTGCTTTTGTCTAAAATGGTCGCTTTGTGTCGCTGTGTGAGTGTGAAGGGGCTTTTGTATTGACTGCTTTTTGAAGAAATAATGTGGACAAAGAACCAGTCTCCCTAACCTGACGGTGCATCAGAATCACCTGGGATATGTTTGTCAATAAAAATAAAAACACAACTGTATTTCATTGAAAGAATTCTAGAATTCTAATTGTCAAGATTCCAGTTGGCCTTTTCCTCAAGTTTAAACTTGTAGTTTTTTCATACTTAACCATTTATTCTTCTCTGTCTTTCCACCTCTCCCTCCCTGAATGTGTTTTTCAGGCAACATCTTTGTGGTTAGCCTCTCAGTGGCTAATATGCTGGTGGCCATTTACCCCTACCCTCTGATGCTGCATGCCATGGCCATTGGGGGCTGGGATCTGAGCAAGTTACAGTGCCAGGTGGTCGGATTTATCACAGGGCTGAGTGTGGTTGGCTCTATCTTCAATATCATGGCAATTGCCATCAATCGTTACTGCTACATCTGTCACAGCCTCCAGTACGAGCGGATCTTCAGTGTGCGCAATACCTGCATTTACCTGGTGGTCACCTGGATTATGACCATCCTGGCTGTCCTGCCCAACATGTACATTGGCACCATAGAGTATGATCCTCGCACCTACACCTGCATCTTCAACTATCTGAACAACCCCATCTTTGCTGTGACCATCGTCGGTATCCACTTTGTCCTCCCTCTGCTCATAGTGGTTTTTTGCTATGTGAGGATCTGGATGAAAGTGCTGGCAGCCCGTGACCCTGCTGGGCAAAATCCTGACAACCAACTTGCTGAGGTTCACAATTTTCTAACCATGTTCGTGATCTTCCTCCTCTTTGCAGTGTGCTGGTGCCCTATCAATGTGCTCACTGTCTTGGTGTCCATCAACCCAAAACAGGTAGCAAGCAAGATCCCCAACTGGCTTTATCTTGCAGCCCACTTCATGGCATACTTCAACAGCTGCCTCAATGTTGTGATCTATGGGCTGCTCAATGAGAATTTCCGAAGAGAATATTGGACCATCTTCCATATTATTCGGCACCCTATTCTCTTCCTCTCTGGTGTCATCACTGATATACGTGAGATATGGGAGGCCAGTGCCCTAGCCCGTGTCCATGCCCATGCCCCTGCCCTTGACCAAGCTCAAGAACAAGCCCATGAACAAGACCATGCCCATGCCTGTCCTGCTCTGGAGGAAATACCAATGAACGTCCGGCATGTTCCACTACCTGGTAATGCAGCTGACCAACCTGAGCATGCCTCTGGCCACCCCACACCAGCCTCTGTTCACTCCAGGCCAGCCTGTGCCTACCACAAATCTGTTTCTGACCACCACAAGCCTGTCTTTAGCCACTCCAAGCTCACCTCTGGTCACCCCAAGTCTGCCACTGTCTACCGCAAGCAGGCGTCTGTCCATTTCAAAGATGACTATGTCCATTTCAAGCCTTCCGCTGTCCATTTGAAGGCTGACTCTGTTTATTTCAAGCCTGCCTCCAGCCACCCCAAGCCTGTCCCTAGCCACCAAATCCCTGCTGGAAGCCCCTCCAAGAGACTCTTCAGCCCTGCCACCAGCCACCCTAAACTCACCACTGGCCACGTCAAGCCTGCCATCACTGGTTATCCTCAGCCCTCTACTGCTGGACACTCTGAGCTCACTATGTCCTGCTACCCTGAGACCACTGCTACTGGACACCTTGAGTGTGACGTTACTGATCGCCCTGAACCTCCCTCCAGCCCTGCCACTGGCTCCCTCAAGCCTGCTGCCACCACTCACCCTCTTGACTCCACTGTTGTCACCACTGACAACATTGATTACCATGAGGTTGTGGTTCTTGATATTGAAATTGATTCTTATGAAATGGCCATATGAAAAATGCTATTAAGGGGTGGCCAAGCAATGATCCACTTTCAGGTTTGTCTGCATATGTAACCTCACTGCATTTAAATATAGAAAGGCACGCAAACACTGACTCACAGCCATGTTGTAAACTAATTCCATCATTCACGCATACTCCCTTGTATCACATACTCAAGTGTGTGTGTGTGTGTGTGTGTGTGTGTGTGTGTGTGCACTTGCTATTTTAGAAACCAAATTGCCATCAAGTTTGACTTCTGTTGTTCTGAGCCTACCTTTCCTTGTGCTGCTGGCTTTGAGCCCACAGTGATTCTTGACATTTTAGACTGATTTTTCCCTACTCCCGTGTCCACCTTCCTCCCCTTCCCTCATTTCCTCCTCCTTGTTCCTGCTTTCTTCTTCCATCCTCTGAGGGAGGGATGGGGGAGGAGTGCATGTGCAATGTTTAAGGCTTCTGTAAAGTTAATGTGACCACAGAGCTTTATGTTCCTAAGTGTCTAATTCTATATTATACATTTAATGGCAGTCAGAAAGGCAGATGTAATAAAGTACAAGTAGTTGAAACAGTTTTGTTTCTAAATTCCAGCAACAAAATATGATCCATATCTAAAAATAATTTGATAAGCTCTTATTAAAATAAATTTTTATGCTTATGAGATCAAATGGCAAAATGAAAGATGTGGCCACAAGGAATTGTTTTTATTTTGTGAAAATTCAAACATCAGTGCTTATTTTTATAGTCAAATATGAATAGAAAGAATGACATGTTTTTACGTTTTTTGTAGTCACTTACGTTTTTTAGTATCTGCCAGGATTTTTTTTTCCATTTAGATTCAGAGAGACACATCCATTCATAAATTGGTTTCTACTAAAATTTAAACTTACAGTTGCTAGGATCAATTATAGTTGGGTTTTTAATATTGTAATTCATAATACACTATATCTCAGAGATTTTTTAAACTGCCTGATGTTTTCACACAATCAGTTTTTATATTTTTCTTTTTCGTTCAAAAGGGAATTCAAAGTAATAACTGGTAGCCAGAAGTCAATGAAGTCCTTCCATGGAGGTTGTAAATTAGTGTTTCTCTGAAAGCCTTTTCCTCCTGCCTTGTCCCTAACTGGGGTGAGAGGTGGAGAGGAAGAGATGGCAACACCAGCCAACCCCCCACTCCCTTGGTTGAGGTGATAAACAATGTTAAGTTATAGACATCTTGCATCAGCAGACTTGACAGCCCAAGAAATGATTTTTCCCTAGGGTTCAAGAAAAAGTTGTTTTTTAATAAAAATTTCAATTATTGATTCAAATTGACACTTATAATAACGTTTACTGTACAAAAGCTTGTAAGGATAAGTGGAAATGTATTATACTGCCTTATTCAATTCTGTTTTTGTGGTAGCAATTAAATAAAAGTGTTTTTGTGGCTTTGGTGTGTGATTTGTTGATAAATTCACTTCTTCCACCCAGCTTACTTGTGGGGAGGGTTCAGAGGTGGGTGGAAAAGCATTGACCTTGGGGGAATCAAAAGATTTGTGTGCAAGTTCTATCCCTGCTACCAGCTTGCTACACCCCAAGGCAAGTCACATGACACCTTTCTATTCAGTTTCTTTTCTGTGGTAGGGTGGGGGGTGTGGATGGCTCACTAGCTTTGGTGTGTTCTCACTAGTGCACTGACAATGGATGACTGAACCTGCTGCTCTTGGACTTTTGGATCTTGCCTTCCATGGCTTC
This sequence comes from Plecotus auritus, assembly GCF_963455305.1. NCBI lineage: Eukaryota > Metazoa > Chordata > Mammalia > Chiroptera > Vespertilionidae > Plecotus > Plecotus auritus. Next base: position 129,394,056 of record NC_137784.1, read on the forward strand.
TCAAAACAGGTCCCTTTTCACCCCCATGGAAGGAGTGAATCCAAGCCAAATAATGTCACAACCCCAGAGGCTGCTGGGACCAAGTGATAGAGCATATGGACCAGTGCAGGGAGGCACAGGAATGGCAGCAGGAAAACAGGTGGTTTCTGTTTCAGCTGGAAAATGGTGGTAAGATCCAGCCACTGGGCAAGATTCCTGACTTCAAGAATGTAGTCTCAAAAGAATCTTTAATGACAAGGGAATACCTAAAATAAACTGTTCCATAAAAAAACAAAAACTGGATATATGTAGTAAGATACCAATTTTGTTAAGAAAATACATACACGTAAAACATGCACATATACATAGACCCAGAGATATGCATATATGTATAATGGTTTTATCCAGGTTTAGCCAGACTATGAATATAAAGTGAGGTCACCTTAACCTTTCATGCCAAAATTACAGTGGTTCTAATCTAGTCTCACCAGAATGACTGCTGCACCTCGGCTGATCACCTGTGCAAAATTTCTTGCAAGCATTCCTGGACACCCAAAAAAGATGCTTATTTGTGCTCACAAACTGATCAACAGTCAGTACCCCCTCCCTTGTTCTTCCTCTCTGCCTCTACCCAAGGATCTTTGCTTTGGGTGAGATTACAAGTGTTCAAACCAAGGGTGCTGTGTCTCAGTGCTCCAAAATGTTATTCTCCAGGGGCTCAAAGGGTGCAGGGCTCAAAGGAGTTGGAAGGGATAGAAAAACTGTCACTTTTAAAAACTTTGTTTCACACTCTGCTCCTAGGTGCCTGAAGCAACACTGTTTATGCCCAGAGTAGAGTCTCACAAAGTCTCATGGAAGCAGCTACTTCAGCCATCGCTTGCCTGCAAGCTGCGTTCATCATTTGTGCTTGCCCACCTCTGCCCCCAAGGAACAAGCAGCAGTTCATGCACAGTGCCTTATCAATTCATATATAACCAAGAAACATTTTTCTCTACTCCCCCTTCCTTATCCTCTCTCTCTCCACTTCCAAAATCAAAAAGCCTCATAAACACATTTCTTGACTTACCATGCCCGCTATGAGTGACCAAGGCAAGACGTTGAATTTCTGAGGTCAGTTTTAAGGTGCTTTGTAGTTCTCCCCAGCAAAATGCAAAGCTTCTGGCTTTATACTAGTGAGAACAAAAGAGCCGGTTTTGCTGACTTTCCCAAAGAGAAAATCTGCCTTCAGGTGAGTCTAAGTCTCCATATAATCAAGAGATAAAAAAAATACAAAGCAACTCTTATATGACAGTTTTCCCCAGTTTCTACTTTTTTCTTTTTAAATGGACATGTAATTTATATACTGTCAAGTGACAGCTTAACAATTTTACATACTTATATATCTGTATAACTGCCACTATAACCAAGATATATACTGTGCCCCCAAAATTGTATACACTAACAGCTGATAGCTCAATTTAAAAAATGAAATATATATTAATAAACACTGCCTTTATAATTTTTCAAAGTGTGTGTATATACATTTTGGGGGGACACCCTCTATATAACTCTCCAGAAGGCTCCCTTTTGCCTCCTTAGAGTCAACACTACATCCAAAGGAAACCACTATCCTAACATCCTTTACCATACAATGATTTTGCCTATTCTAGAACTTCGTATAGATGGAAGCATATGATATGTATTTTTTGTGTCCAATTTCTTTTTTGAAGAAATTGTGGTAAAATATACATAAATAAAAAATTACCACTTCAACCATTCTTAAGTGTACAATTCAGTGTTGTGCAATCATCACCACTATTCATTTCTAGAACTTCATTATCCCAAACACACTCTGCAGCCATTTTACCTAATAATAGACAAACATTATAATTGTCTGTACCTTCGCGACGCCCACAGCCAATCAGGAGTGGGTATGCAAATTAACCCAACAAAGATGATGGTTAATTTGCATACGCGACCGCCAAGCAGCCAGGGGCGGGGTGGGATGCTTGTACCATCGCCATGGTGACGATACAGGCGTTCCGCCCCGCCCCGCCCCCGGCCACTCTGGGCCTCTGAGCAGGGTAAGAAGGTGGGAAGGTGGGAAGGCAACTCTAGCCAGAGCGAAAACAGTGCCGGCAGCCAGGGAAAGGAAGGCCCATTCTGGCATGAATTTTCATGCATCGGGCTTCTAGTTACATAATAACCACTTATTCCTGCTTTCCCCAGCTCTTAGTAACCTCTATTCTACTTTCTGATTTTATGAATTTGCTTATTCTAGGTACCTAATATAAGTGGAATCATACAATATTTGTCATTTTGTGTCTGGCTTCTGTCACTGAGCATAATGTCTTCCAGGTTCATCCATGTTGCTGCCTGTGTCATACCTCATTTATTAAATAAATTTAATTGATTTTTAGAGAGAGAAAGAGAGAACTATCACTGTGAAAGAGAAACATTGATCAGTTGCTTCCCATATGCAACCCGGGGATCGAATCCATAACCTGGGTATGTGCCCTGACTGGGAATCAAATCCAGGACACAGGATGATGCTCAACCGACTGAGCCACACCAGCTAGGTCAGTACTTTATTTTTTAGTGGCTGAATAATATTCCAGTGTATGTATATACTACATTTTGTTAGTCCACCCATTCACTGATGGACATTTGAGCTGTTATGAATAGTGCTGCTATGGTCATTGATCTACAAATATTTTTTGAAGTCCCTGATTTCAATACTTTGGGAATATATCTAGGAGTTGTGTTACTAAATCATGTGTTAGTCTTGCTTCTTTTGCTCAATATTATGTCTTTTAAGTTTATTTATGTTTTTGTGTATAACAGTATTTTTTATTTTTATGTAGTACTCTACAGAATGAATATACCACAATTTAGTTATTGATTCTACTGTTGATGGACATTTAAATTGTTTCCTGTTTGAGACTACTACTGTCCTAATTTAGAGGCTTGAAATCAACAATGTTGACTTTTGTTTAAGCTATCATTTACTAAGCTCCTGCTATGTGATAGGCACCATTCAAAGCACTTTTCTTCTTTTATCTCTAATTCCCATGAAATCGCTGCCAGGTTGATATTATTACTTCTTTTTTTGAGAAGAAGAGATTGAGGCTAACAAAGCTTAATAAATTTGTCTAGAATCACAAAGCTGGAAAGTTGGGCAATTTGAACCCAGAACAGCTTAGAGAAGGTCAAGTACAAATTTTGAATAGTACTTCATAGTGAATTCTGTTAGGATTAATCAAACCAGTTTAGCCTAAACTTTTAGGCCCTAAAGTAACAACAACCATAGCTAATCTTATTTCATAATTTCTATACGCCAAGTACAGCACTCAACAACTTACATAAGTTATGATAATTAATACTGAGAATGAATATAAAAGTTTGTACTCTTTACATTTTCTCTGACACTGTTATCTACTTCACTGCCCATATTGAATCCCCAGGCTTCATCCAGGACTCCCACCTCACCCACATCAATTTGGTTTATAAATCCAGTAAATTCTGCCTCTTCAATAGCTCTTTAACGCATCTTTTTATCTTAGTCCTCATAGATCCTTTTTTAGAAAAAGGATAACTGTGTTCCTTTTTAAAAACAAATTTTTATTATTGATTTCAGAGAGGAAGGGAGAGGGAGAGAGAGATAGAAACACCAACGATGAGAGAGAATAATTAATCAGCTGCCTCCTGCACTCTCCCTACTGGGGATTGAGCAGGCAACCCAGGCATGTGCCCTGACCAGGAATCAAACTGTGACCTCCTGGTTCATAGGTCTATGCTTAAGCACTGAGCCATGCCAGCCAGGCATTACTTTCTTTTTTGACCCACCATCATCTCTTATATGTATTACTTTAAGAGCTCTGAACCCCTCTCCCTGCCTTTTTAACCTGTTTTCACCAAGCCAACATAGTATTCTTTCTATATTGCAGATCTAAATCTAACTCTCCTCCAGTCTTCCTTCTAACCTAACTTGATTGTACCCTCCCTTGACTCACTCTGTATGTCAGCTATATGAAACTGCCTGATCCTCCCTGGTCCTAAATTTTTAAGAGTTCTTCATATATTAGGTTTATTAGTCCTTCACCTATAGTATATATTGCAGATATTTTCTCCCCATTTGTCAGTTGTCTTTTGATTTTGTTTATGGTGTATTTGCCATGCAAATATTTAGGTAATAAAATTTATTTGACATCTTTTTCTTAATATTTATTGTTGAGAATATTACTGATGTCCCCCATATTTGATTTCTATTATTGCCCCTGGATTTTGAGTCATAGAAAGCCTTCCCCTACACGAAGGTTAAAAGGGAATTATTCATGTTTTCCTATAGTACTTGCATGGTTCCATTTTTTTATTTTTAGCTATTCAATCCATTTTGAGTCTATTTTTTTTGTCTATGGTGTGAGATATGGATGCAATTTTATCTGTTTCTTGTGAAATCATCTGGGTTTGGTGCTTTTTTGTGGAGTGGTTCCTTAGAAACTTCTTCTATCCTTCTATAGAAATTGGTCTATTTAAGCTTTCTAATTCTGATTGGGTCAATTGTGGTAACTTGAATTTCCTCAAATATTATCCATTTTCTCTAGGTTTTCAAATTTCTTCAAATTTTGTTTGTATAGAGTCTCATAATTTTTAAAATTTCTTTTGTTTCAATGGTGACTTCCTCCTTGTCATTTCTTATTTGGTATATTTTGTGCTTCCATTCTCTATTTCTTTTCTTGATAAAGTCAGTTAGTACTTTGTCTGTATTATTAATATTTACAAAATTGTATTTATTCTTCATTTTTTATTTTTAAAAATTTATCTTTATTGTTGAAAGCATTAAGTATGTCCTTTTTTTCTCCCATTGACCCCCTCCACCCCCGTTCCCATCCCCTCCCCAGGCCTTCCCCACACTATTGTCTATCCATGGGCTTTGCATATATGCATATATGTTCATTGGTTAATCTCTTCCCACCTGCCCCCTTCCCTCTGAAGTATGTCAGTCTGTTGCATGCTTCAATGTCAACCTTGATCTTTTTTGTTCATCATTTTATTTTGTTCATTACATTTCATATATGAGTGAGATTATGTGATACTTGTCTATCTCTGACTGGCTTATTTTGCTTAGCATAGTACTCTCCAGGTTCCTCCAGGTTGTCTCAAAGGGTAAGAGGTCATTCTTTTTTATAGCTGCATAGTATTCTATTGTTTAAATGCACCACAGTTTTTTAATCCATTCATCTACAGATGGGCATTTGGGCTGTTTCCAGATCTTAGCTATTGTAAATAATGCTGCTATGAGCATAGGGGTGCATATATTCTTCCTGATTGGTGTTTCTGGTTTCTTAGGATATATTCCTAGAAGTGGGATCACTGGGTCAAAAGATAGTTCCATTTTTAATTTTATGAAGAAACTCTACACTGTTTTCCCACCAACAGTGTACTAGGGCTTCTTTTTCTCCACATCCTTGCCAGAAATTGTTGTTTGTTGATTTATTGATGATAGCCATTCTAGCAGGTGTGAGGTTGTACCTTATTGTCACTTTACTTTGCATCTCTCTCTGATGATTAGTGACACTGAGCATTTTTTCAATATGTCTCTTGGCTATTTGTATGTCCTTTTTGGAGAAGTGTCTATTCAGGTCTTCTGCACATTTTTTTGTTGTTGTTGTTAATCCTCATGGGAGAATATATTTCCATTGATTTTTACAGAGAGAGGAAGGGAGAGGGAGAGAGAGATAGGAACATCAATGATGAGAAATAATCATCAATCATCTGCCTTCCACATGGGGATCCAGCATGCAACCTGGGCAAGTGCCCTGACCAGGAATCAAACCAGCGACCTCTTGGAGCATGGGTCAATGCTCAACCACTGAGCCATACAGGCTGGGCCAGAAAGAACTTCTGAACTCTCCTCCTCTTTTTATATGCAAAGCCCATGAATAGATAACAGTGCAGAGAAGTCTTGGGGAGGGGATGGAAGCAGGGTGGAGGGAGTCAATGTGGGGGAGGATGGGGACATCTGCAATACTTTTAACAATAAAGATAAATTTAAAAAATAAAAGTACAATTTAGAAAATATTAATAATATAGACGAGGTACTAACTGACTTGAATCTGCAAGAGATTCAGGCAGAGAAACCTATTTTAGGAAGGATAATTTAGGTTGTTTGCCTTAGCCTAGTTTCAATTAAATATGGTAAATAAAATGGCTTCAGGCAGGTGCCTATTAGCTAGATAACTTCTGTGTCCCATTGTTTCTGAATTACCTAGCAAGAATTTTCCTGCCAAGTGTGTTCAGCTCTTCCTCAACTATTTGTAAAGCAGCCATCTTCACTTCTGAACTCTAATACTTCATTTTCCCCTTTTTCTTCTTTATCCAATATGTCTTATATGCCCAATGTTGCTCCATTATCTTTGGAATTTTCATGCCTATGTGAATTCTCCATGTGCATGTATAAAAACTTTTATTTTCTCATGTTAATCTGTATCTGTTAATTTGATTATTAGCCCAGCCTAGAAGAACCTAGGTGAGAGGAAAAGTATGAATTTTTTTTAGCCCCTCACAAGGACAAATTTCACGGTGCTCAGCAGAGAACCAGTACTGGTATAGAGGGCTTCCAGAGCTCTGCCAAATGTGGAAGAGCTTTGGTTTAGCTTAGAAAAGAAGAAAACTGGGGAGAAACAATAGCCTCTGAGTTCTTCAAAACTGTCTTGGGAGACTTCTAGAAGCAGAACTTGTGAAAATATCTGTAGGATTTGGCTCCATGAGTTCAGGGATCCTTCCATCTCTCATAGTCTATGAATTCATGATCATTGAAAGTTGCTCTTTGGGGTTTATCAAAATTTTTCTTTACATTATACTGTAAAGAGCAGGGCCTTAGCATAGTAGTGACTCATTAAATGTTTGTTGAATTGAATTGAATCCTTGCTACATAATAGAATCATTAGAAAAATGAACCTCATTATATTGAAGTTTAACTTGGCAATCGAATTGCTACCCAATTTTTCAACCCCTGAAACAAAAATCCTTTGTGAAGTGTTACAATATTTATGTGAATTAGTACCAACCTTTTCGAGGGCATTAAACATTCCCCATTAATAATTGCTTCTAAGTGATAGTGCATACTTAGCAGGGAATGGGAGCATTTATGTGTTTTCTCTCCCACTATTCAGTCTTTTAATGAAGGCTGTGGCTCACTTGAGGTGAGGAATAAAGGACAAGGGAGCACTTGGATTCCTCCTTTTGCTCTTCACATTGGGGAACAAGGCTGATTTCATTCCACAGCTGGATTGATATGTAAATGTACCCCGACTAATTGGCTTCCCCAGCTGTCTCCAGAGGGTGGATGTATTCTTTTATAAAGTGCTGTCTTGAACTGCATTGAGAAAATTAGAACTACTTAATTGAATATCAATGAATCTTTATAAACTAATAATGATGGGGAGCCTGGGAAGCATGGTGTAGATTTGGGGCATTGAGAAGGGAAGAGCCCTGATTTGAATTTGTGGGAAGTGAAATTTTCTCTGGGTTTTACAAAACCTAGTTTAGGCTTCTTTGATTTGAAGTCCTTGAAAGCTCCACTGATGCCTTCTGAACATGTTATGTGGTGAGTATTGCACATGAGCAAGTGTCCAGGGATTACTGCCCCCCCCCACACACACACACCACCACCACCACCACCACCTTTTCCTAACAGTAAAACTCAATGGTGGTTGAAGTTAAGTTTTGCTTATGCAGGAAGAGTCAGTATTTTCTAGGACTCAGCTTAGAGCCTTGGCAGTGCAACCAAACTGGTATACCTTGTCTCTACCTGCACAGGACAGTGACTGTGTCTTCTTGGTCTGACAGAGCTGACATTTGGAAACTGAGTAAACACAGATTTTTGTCTTTAAGTCCTACCAGGAAGTCCATTGAATTAAAACAAACCCAAAACACTAATCCAAACAAAAACAACAAATAACAAAATCCTGCATAGGTAAAAATAGCTGAGCTAATATTGCTGGATCTCTGGGATATTCAGAGGTTCACTGAGTTGTGCCCAAGGTGAATATTTCATTTTCCTCCTCTTCTCTACCTCTCTCTACTATCTGCACTATTAGACAATCAAAAGTATTGTAAAAATACAACAAAAGCAAGTGCAACATCACTGTAAGAGATAGGCATAGTTTAATGGAACAAAATAAAATGTCTAGAAACAGGCCCAAGTATTTAAGAATTTATTATGCATTAAGGGTGTCATTTCTGATCTGGAAAAAATTATTTATTCCATAAATGGCCCTGGGATAATTGGTTAACTATTTGGTATAAAAGTTCTTATTAAAGATAGACCTCCCAGGATACTCTTAAACAAATTCTGACTGTTTAAAGACTTTGATATGTGACCATTAAAAAAGGAGATAGATAGGTATCTATATATATATATATATATATATATATATATATATATATATATAAGGCTAAGTGACCGACCATCTGTCCATCTGACGGTCCAGTACATATGATGTGCATTGGCAATTTAAAAATAAACATTGACTCATGCATGCAGTTTAATCAATTTATCAGTCATTGTTTTTATCAATGTTTTTATATCATGTTGTTACATCATGTCTTTGTTGTTGTTATATCATGTTGTTACTGTTTATTTATTAACCAATTTATATATTATTTTCATATACATTTTACTAATTTTCTTTCATCTCTGACACTTGTATTATAGAGAAAGGGTGAATAGCAATATTAAAATATTTCTTCTAATTAATTTACTTTCAATGTGCACAAATCCATGCACTGGGCCACTAGTGTATGTATAAACATGGAAGGCTATACTTAAGTTGTTGGGTTTAAAAATCCAGTTTCCAGAATAAGGTCTCTTTGAAAAAACTCTATTTAAAATTAAAGTAAAACAAATTTTAAAACTTTTGATTTGTTTATTGGAGGCATGTTCCTTTGTGTGACATATTGACATTTTGACCAATGTTCACAAAAAAAACAACAACCATGGAATCTGTCTATGTTTTGGAATAAACATGAAATACACTTTTAATTTGAAAAATAAAAAAAGCAAAGAGAAATAATGACAGGAAGAGGAAATGAAGATGAATAATAATGTGATTTGAAGATAAAGAAAATATTTTAGTATGAAAACAAAGGGAGAAATTATGAAGAGAAAATATGATAAACTTGATTATTAAAAGGACTACAAGTCAATAAAATCACCAAAAATAAAATTAAAAGGCAAATGACAGACTTAGAACAATATTTGTAATACATACTGTATATATCAATATTCTGACAACTCAATAAAGATGAACCCACTCAGTAGAAACATAGGCAACAGACATAAAGACAATTCACAATGAAAAAATACAAAAGACCAATAAACATGAAAACCTTATTAGTAGCAAACCCCACAAATTTGAAAGTACTATAATTATTGTCTATCAAATGGGAAGCATTTCTTTCAGTGCTAACTCCCAGAGAGGAAGAGAGAGGGGGAGAGAGATTGAAACATCAATGATGAGAGAGAATCATAGATCAGCTGCCTCCTGCACAGTCCCTACTGGGGATCAAGCCCGAAACCTGGGCATGTATGCTGATCGGGAATCGAACTGTGACCTTATGGTTCATGGGTCAGTGCTCAACCACTGAGCCACAATGGCTGGGCTAATTGTTAGGTTATTATTTGGCAAAGCTAAACATGTTTTTGTATATTCATTGACTATTTGGATTATTTTTCTAAAAACTTTAAAGAATTTATTGGTATTCTTCATTCATTTTTTGATTAAATTGTTTGTAGAAATTTTTGCCTGGAAAAAACTATTCACCCTTTTCAGATGTGTTGTAAATATTTTTCCTGTTCTATTATTTGCCCTTTAACTTTGTTTATATGTATTTTACCATATAATTTAAATTTTTTTATGTAGTAATATTGTCAATATTTCACTTTATAGCTTCTGGGTTTGAATATTTTATTTCAGGGTAAGAAAAACATTATTTTGTATTTTTCCTTAAACTCCATAGGTTTTACATATTGATTTTTTAACTCACCTGAATATATTTTTGTGTAATGTGTGAAATAAGGCTCTATAATGGTCAGTGCACTTTGCAGAATAAACCTTACTTTTCCCACTGATTTGAAATATTAATTTTATCATATATTACATTGTTAACTATATATATATATATATATATATATATATATATATATATATATATATCTGTTTCTAGAATGCTCATTCTATTTCAATGATCTCCTTGGTTATTTCTGTGCTGGTATCATGCTGTATTAATTACTGAGACTTTATAATGGATTTACATTTTTATTTTATAATGGATTTTGATATTTAAAACATATATCCTCCCTTATTATTCTTTTCAGAAATATGTTATTTATAATTATATTAAATCTGCCAAAAGAAATCAGAATTGATTTGTTAAATTTAAAAAAGTTACCATTGACCCTTTGATTGGAATGACATACTAGTATTTATGTTCATTTGCAAAATATCTGCCCAGGAACCAGGTATGTCACTCTATTCATTCAGGTCTTGTTATGGGTCCTTTGGTGAAATTTGGATTCCTCTCTCTCAATCCTCCATTATTTGCTGTTCCTCAAATTTCTACTCCAGATAAAATATACATTATTTTTCAATGAGGAACTGGATGTGGAATGATTGTGCCAGGTCCATACAGTGAATTGATGACAGGACTATGGTAGAGAGAGACCTGCAGAGAGAGGGGAAGAGGGAGAAAACAAAGATATTTTGAACAGAAAATAAACAACCTTTGCAAAGGGAAGAAATGTGATAAACTAACAAAGTAAATGAAGGAGTGGTAAGGGAGAAGTTGGGGGGCTCTCATGCCTCAAGGCCCCTCTTCTGCTCACAAAAGTTATTCTCAAGGAAGTACAGAACATGGATAGGGTGCTTGGTTATTCACAATTATCTACAGTAGGTCTGTTATTAAGAACTCAGAAACTCTGAGTGGGAGCTCAAGTCATTTAGAGACTCTTAACTGTAACCAGACACTCAATTTCTCAGTGGCAGGCAATGGTCCAGGAAATGAAGGTTATTTGTGGATCAATGGTCTAAATCAGAAGTTATTTGGATAATGCATCATGGCAGCATCTACTAGACAGAATACCCAGCTAAGAGCCAGGAAGCTTGAGTCATAGTTTCGCCCCTAACACCAACTCACCAAGGGACTTTGGGCCAATCATGAAATCTCCCAGGGCTTCACCTTTCCCAAATGCAAAATTGAGATGCTACCTGGTTCCTGCCCTATTTACCTAGAGGGGCACTAGAAGGTTAGAACAAGTAAACAGTGAATGCAGGGAAGAAGACAACATGGCCACTCTGACAAGTTGTGTAAGTAGCCTGAAGAAGTAGTTTAGGGGTAGAAGAAGAGGAAGACAGGATAGGTATAAATCATGGTGGGGAAGAAAACTCAACTACAAAATCTGTGTTGGAGCCAAGTGCAAGTAAGAACCCTTTAGAAAAGGAAAAATCCAAGAACTGGGGCAGATGAGAGAGAGAGAGAGAGAGAGAGAGAGAGAGAGAGAGAGAGAGAGAGGAATGTGAAGAATTTCGAGGGTGAAGAACAAAAGAAAAGGAGCATAATATTGTCTACAGTGATCTGGCTAAAGGCGTTGAGAGGAGGGAAGGGCAAGGCGAAGTGAGAAGCAATTCTCCAGTTTTCTCTGGATGGGCAAGACAAACTGGAGACCCCTGCAGGGGAAGATGTGTTTGGAGAACTAGAGCAGCTGCTCAGCCAGAGACAATCTGGTGGGGACCTTGTTTATTAATTTGATTGCAACTGACCCATGAGACCAATTAACAGTAATTACCATCCTGAAGAGTAAGAGGTTTGATGGGCACTTCAGATGAGCAGAGAGAAATGTGATTTGTAGTGGAGACCATATCAGAAGAAAAGGGGCCAGAGTGGAGGCAGGATGATTCCCTTTGGCAGTCCATAGGTAGGGAATCCGTTCATGCTCTGCAGGAATGAAATGCTGACCTGCTTAGGGAGCTATTGTAAACTTATTCATGGTTGCAGAGCAATAAGTAGACAGCTCTGGAAGCTGACTTGAGCATGCAGGCATGACCCAAAGAGCTGGAGGGGCAAGTAGATGCTCTCCAGATTGAGTCAGGCAAGAGTTGGGTCTAGAGAAGGAGTGCTGCTTCTTTGGGATTTATTTCTCAGAAAATACATATGGAACACATTCTGAGAACTCAGTGGGACTTAAGTCTTTATTGCATTGAGGCATACTTCATAATTGCAAAGTCTAAGTCAGAGAAAAAGCTGTCATTGTTCCATTTTTGTTTGGAAATTGTTTTCAGCGCAGGTGTTGGGGAGACCCAAAGACAGAATATTGGTGTTGTACAAGAAATCAGGGGTGGGACAGGGGTCTTTGGTGACTCAACTGTGCCATTGGCCAAAGGGCATTGAGCATAAACTTTGTCTTGGGAGAAAGGCAAGACAACAAGGCCAGCCTTGAATGCCAGAGGGAAAGGAGAAATGGAAGAATTGAATGACCCAGGAATTTCTTAAAAGGGGAAGACAAACAAAGAGGAGGCTGGATCTCAATTTCAGCAGGAAAGAAACAGAACTCAACTGGAAAAGGAGCTGGGGAGGACAGAGAGGTCTCAGGAAATGGTAACTGGGCCAAAGACAAAGGACAAGAAAGCAGGAGCCCTGCCTCCCCAAGAACTGACCACTTTACAGGAATCCACGGAGCAGGAAAAGACAGGATAGAGGGGTGGCAGAGTTGGGAGGAGGACTTCCAGGGTCCATTGAAGGGAAAGAGCAAAGAGAATGAGCTCAGCAGATCCAGACTAGATGGAATCAAAATACAAGAGCTAGCCCCCAGCCTAAGAAAGGGGAAAGCAAAAGAAGTGCAGGGTAGGAAGGGGGAAATGCAAGGAGTTCAAAGGCAGGCTCAAATGCTTCATTAAAATGACACAAACACAAATCACAGCTCATCATTGAGACATGTACAAGTGGGCTAATAATGCAGAGGGCCACAGAGGTAGCAGCTGGGGCCCTGGGAGAAGAGAAAAGGGATGTCATTTCAGTATAAGGACAAGGCTGAATACAAAGAGGACAGTGTATTGTGGGGGAGGCCAAGAGGGTTGGGGGCTTTTCACAAAGGAGCAGAGAGGAGAGCTAGAAGAGCAGGCTGAGTTTCTTACACAGTTTGCATTTTCTAGTTCCTGTGAGATGTGGGTTCAAGATGTGAAGGTGAACTAGAGAGAGAGAAAAAGCAGCATTGTGAACATGAAGAACACGAAAAATATTAAAGGGAAAAGTTACTTAAGCAAGCCACATGTTTCTCCCAAGTAAAAAGAAATATAAGAGTAAAAGGGTATTTCCATTCTATGTATATTATAAAAATGAGCTGAAAGCAACTGGAGAATGGTTTTTCTTACTCAATAGTCAACATTAGACTGAATAAGAGATGCAGAATTTCAGTTGGGGAAGATAAAAAGAGCACTGGAGATGGATGGTCATGATGGTTGCACAGCAATTTGAATGCACCTAATGCCACTGAACTATATACTTACAAATGATTAGTGTGGTCAATTTTACGTTACTTGTGTTTTACCACAATAAAAATTCGTCTGGACAAATTCTGAGAACTGCAGATAGAAGCCACTCTTTGAAGAGATGCTATTACTGACCAAGAACAGGACAAAGGGCTGGCAGAACCTAGGACATCTGATTGCCAAGTGTGGTCTCTAAAGCCAGAATGTCTGGATTTAATCCCAGCTCTACTACTTATTCCCTGTGTGATCTCAGATGAAAGGATTTTTTATCTATAAAATTGTCATAATAATAATAATAATAATAATAATAATAATAATATCTACTCAAAGGGTTGTCAGAGAAATTGAGTTAATGCTTGTTATGTGCTGTCACAGAAAAAGCACTCAGTAAATGTGGGCTCCTGTCACTGTCCCATAGCTGCTTCACAATAGTAAACTCTTAACTTGAGAACCAATTTATGTAAAGCACCAGGCACAGTGCCTGGGACAAAATACATGCTCAGAGAAATTTAGTTTCCTTTCAGCTTTTCAGTTTATAAAGTATGTTATATTTATTCTCTCATCAGTCAAGACAATTCCAGGAATTAAGAAAAATGTTTCATTTTTTTAATTAAATTTATTGGGGTGACATTGGTTAAGATCATGTAGGTTTCAAGTGTACATTTCTAAGGTACATGATCTGTATATTGCATTGAGTGCCTACTATCCAAAGTCAAATAGTATTTTATCACCATATATTTGGCCCCTTTTACCTTTTACTATACCTTCACCCTCTTCCCTCTGGTAACCACCATACTGTTGCCTATGTCTCTGAGTTTCAGTTTTATATCCCACATATGAGTGAAATCATATGGTTCTTAGCTTTTCCTGACTGACTTATTTCCCTTAGCATAATATTCTCAAGGTCCATCCATGTTGTTGCAAATGGCCCTATTTCATCCTTTCTTATGGCTGAGTAGTATTCTATTGTGTATATGTATCACATCTTCTTTATCCAGTCCTCTATCACAGGACACTTTGGTTGTTTCCATGACTTGGCCACCAAGAATAATCCTATATAATAAAAGGGTAATATGCAAATAGAGTGAGCAGCAGAACGACCAGAACGCCTGTGGCCCCTCGCCCAGACCGCCCTCCCCCTCCCCCCAGTGGGCACCCCTAACCCGATCGGGGACAGGGCTGGCTGGCAAACTTCCCATGGCCCCTCGCCCTGAATGGCCTTGCCCCTGATTGACCCCCTGCCCCAGCCGGCCCACCCCCAATAGCCCCCATCAGGGGAGGGCCGGCTGGACCCTACCAGTGCACAAATTCGTGCACCGGGCCTCTAGTGTTACAATGAACATAGAGGTGCATATATCTTTGTGAAACATGACTGAGGTTTGGGGTCTATACCCAGGAGAGGAATTTCTGGGTCATATGGTAGCTCTATTCTCAATTTTTTGAGGGATCACAGACTGCTTTTCACAGTGGTTGCTCCAGTCTATATTCGCACCAGCAGTGAATGAGGGTTCCCTTTTTTCCACAACCTTTCCAACTCTTTCTATTGTTTGTCTTGTTGATAATGGCTACTCTAACAGGTGTAAGGTGGTATCTCATTGTAGTTTTGGTTAGCATTTCCCTGTCAGTAAGGTTGAACATCTTTTCATATATCTATCGGCTGTTCATATGTCTTCTTGGGAGAGGTGTATTTTAAGGTCCTCTGTCCACTTTTTGATTGGGTTGTTTGTTTGGTGTTGAGTTTTATGAGTTCTTATATTTTTTTGAAATTAAATATTTGACAGAGCTGCTATTTGCAAATATCATCTCCCATCTGGTTGGCTAGCTCTTTGTTTTATTGTCAGTTTCATTTGCTGTGCAGAGCTTTTTAGTTTAATATAGTCCTATTCATTTATTTTTGCCTTTACTTTCCTTGCCTTTGGGGTCAAGTTCATAAAGTGCTCTCTATGACCAAGGTCTATAAGTTTGGTACCTATATTTTCTTCTATGTAACTTATTGTTTCAGGTCTTATATTTAGGGATTTTGATCCACTTTGAATTAATTTTTGTACAAAACTATAATCCAGTTTCATTCCTTTGCATGTGGCTTTCCAGTTTTTCCAGCACCATTTATTGAAGAGACTATCTTTGCTCCATTGTGTGTTTTTGGCTCCTTTGTCGAAAATTATCTGTCCATATACATGTGGTTTTATAGCTGGGCTCTCTATTATGTTCCATTGATCTGTGTGTCTGTTTCTCTGCCAATACCTAGCTGTTTTTATTCTCATAGCTCTGTAGTATCATTTGAAGTCAGGTAGTGTGATACCCTCAGCTTCGTTCTTTTTTCTCATGATTGCCTTGGCTATTTGGGGTTCCATACAAATCTGATGATTTCTCATTCTATTTCTTTAAAAACTGACATTTGGATTTTGATGGGGATTGCATTAAATCTGTATATTGCTTTGGACTCATATTTTTAATATAATAAAGAAACTAGTTATTTAAAGGAAACTCTTACTACAAAATTTTTTTAGAAACAAAATGATTTTTCTGCTTCTTCCTGATTCCCTCTCTACCTGTCCAATTTTGACACATCTTCATAGTGTAGTGCCATTAATATTTCCTCCAGAAAATCCTCCTTTTCTCCACTCTTCAATAACTATAAATGCTTCATGTTCTCTAAATTTCCATAAACCTTCTTTATACCTCTCATATGGTTGTTTTCATTTTCCAGTGATGTATGTTCTTGTCTCAGCCCTTCTATTAAGCTGTCTTGCTCACCTCTGTATCTAACACAAGCCAGTCAATGACATTATTTCTTTCCATGATAAAAAATACTTTAGTTCACATTTTTAGCAGATGAGATTGTCCTAGATTTTGTGAGGCCTGGCTTTGCCATCAACTAGTTATATGATATTGGACAAGAAGCATTCCTTAAAGCCTCAGTTTCCCTTTTGTGCAAAATGAAGGCTTTGGGTTAGATGAGTTTGAAATTGCCACCAGTTCTTGCTTCTGGGAGTCCAGAGTTATTATTTTTCCTATTTTTCATGGGTGTAATACAATTTTGGTTATTAAATATACTTCCTAGAGAAGGAATTTATTTTTATATATGAAAAAATAAATTCCAGAAATACATGCCCTCTGGCATATACCTAATGCTACATAATAGAATGAATCATTTTCATCTGTTCTGAAGCATATCCTTGTTATCTGGATGACACCTGACTTATACTGTAATTCAGTTAACTTCAACTTTCTGGGACATAATCAAGAAAAACCAATGAATAGAAAAACAATACTTTCCAACGTCCACCTTTCAAAATCAATTATCTCCCAATAATGAAAATGCATATTTCATAATTCATACACCAAGACACGTGTGCTTCCCTTTCAGAAGTGCCTCAGAGGCCATGGTCAATAGCTTGGTACTCACTGTTCCTGTATACAGACCCCACAAGCAGGCTCAGCCTCCCAGGCTATAGGACCAATCCAAAAACCAAGGACAGTCAGCTTGGGAAGAACTCCAAAACTTATACTGGAGGCTGCATGGCAGGGCTCCAAAAGTCAGGTGAGGGTATGGTAGAAAGGTAAGCTAATCACACACACACACACACACACACACACACATCGACTCTCGACTTTAGCTTGGTTACTGTTATACACTAGTGGCTCCCTCAGTCAGCAGAACCACAGCAAAGTGCTCATCTACCCAATCACTAAGGAAGGCTTTGGTTAATTAGTTAGAAAAGAACCATCTGTTCCATGGATTTAAATATGAGAGGAAGCTTCAAGAAATTGGGTGCTTGTAGAATGGAGTGAAGGGTAATCTGGAGCCAGAGACATACTATATATATGAAGATCAGATCTCAATGCAAGTTCAGAGAAGAACTAATTAATGATCTCACCACATCTGGCAGCTGCCATAACCTAAATCTGCTCTAGGGTGCAAGGTGAAGTGTTTTGGTCTACCTACTGTCCTCCATCATGCAACCCAAAGAAAAAGGCCTAGGTGGTTGGGTGTCCTCATAAGCATTTCTAGAAAAGAAGATTGGGGACAAGTCACTAAAGTTAGAATCAGATTCTTCGATTTGTGTCTGCATTATTTTCTCTAAGTTATGTAATTAGCATCCTTCTCTAAAAAAAATGCCAAGCTTCCCTCAAATGAACATCAGTTAGAATGGAGAGTGAGATAAATTAGTCCATTGCTGAGGATTGCATCATTCCTCAATCAAAGTCCAGCGGCCTTCTAATCAGACATAAGAAAACTCAGGCTTGACTATCCTAGAGCAGTGGTTCTCAACCTTTCTAATGCCACAGCCCTTTAATACAGTTCCTCATGTTGTGGTGACCCCCAACCATAGTATTATTTTCGTTGCTACTTCATAACTGTAAGTTTGCTACTGTTATGAATTGTAATGTAAATATCTGTGTTTCCCGATGGTCTTAGGCGACCCTGCTAGCGGTTCTCAACCTGTGGGTCGCATCCCACAGGTTGAGAACCGCTGCTGTAGAGCCTAAGACCATCGGAAAACACAGATATTTACATTACGATTCATTAACAGTAGCAAACTTACAGTTATGAAGTAGCAACGAAAATAATATTATGGTTGGGGGTCACCACAACATGAGGAACTGTATTAAAGGGTTGCGGCATTAGAAAGGTTGAGAACCACTGATCCTAGAGGGTCAGAGACTTAGACCCATGAAGTAGAACAGGGAAAATGTCATGCAGCAAGGTGGGAAAGTAGATGCGAGTCAGTTTGGAGAGAGCCCCGTGAGCCAAGTTAAGAAAATTATATGTCATTCTCTAAGCAGTGGGAAGCCTTCAAAAGTGATCCTTGGGAAGTAGCTCATAAGGTGCACCTGGGGCCAACGATGAAAAAGAGCAGTCCAGTGTGAAGGCCACTGCAGCAGGCCAGCCATGAATGTTTTATTAAAGAGTGTCAAGACTGCTTATTCAAACAAACCCCCATCATCCTTGGAGAATTCTCTGTAAATCCACTTGGGAAGTGACACTGGAGTGTAAAATTGAAACTTAGAAAAAGAATTCACCTATTTGGACTGACAACTACAAATCTGAGGGATTTTGCACCTAACCATACAGGAAATATCAGACCAAGATACTGGTGAATAATTTGCTTTTATAGGATATTAATTACTGGAGAACACAAAACAAGAATGAGATTGCTATAGTAAGATGCTAATAGTGTAACAGCCCACTGGCCTCATTCCCCACTCTGTCATACAGCTTTTCAGGAATTTCAGAGCCTATTATCAGCACGGTTTAAAGGCTAATGAATAAACAACCTTTTTTGTAAAGCAACAAAGAACAGAATTTGAAAGCAGATTCAGGAAAATACAAGAGGAAAAACTTGGTTCAGTGAAAGGCATACTTTCCTATGAACATACAAGGTTTTTCTTTTCTTTTTTTATTTCTCCTTCTTCTTCTTCTTCTTCTTCTTCTTCTTCTTCTTCTTCTTCTTCTTCTTCTTCTTCTTCTTCTTCTTCTTCTTCTTCTTCATACTATAGGTTGCTTCACAACTTTTAGAATCTGTGCTGTCTCAATGCCGGTTCTGTGGTCAGCACTTTGTTAAATGCACCATGTGTGGTTAACTGGGGCAATTTAGTATCAAAAAATTCTAAGAAAAATGAAACCCAAAGCAAGAGAGTACAGGGCAGTTTTACTGTATGCTTTCTAGACTTCTGAATGAATATTGAGGTTACTCTCAAATGGAACATGATGTACTTGTTTAAATCCTCCTGAGGGAAGTGATTGTGAAGAGTGTTCAAGGCAATTGCTTCATGGAGGAAAAGAGGAGAGAAATCCAAATCCAGACAGCCCTCCCAAAATGTGATGTTCATGGCATTGAAAAACGGGTATTTCACTAGACTAAATGTTACCGTGTAGTTGGAAGCTGTGAGGATTAGGCAATTGTGGCATATTGTGTGCAAAGAGGTAAAGGGTAGTATATGACAGTGGTCAGCAAACTCATTAGTCAACAGAGCGGCAAACCGCGGCTCGAGAGCGGCATGTGGCTCGTGAGCCGCGGTTTGCCAACCACTGTCATAGGGTGACAAAGTGATGCCAGTTAAGCAAATAGCAGGAAGAGAAAACTTGGAATCCTGCCACTGATGCTTATAAAATCTTGTGGCTTTGAGCAAGTCACTTTATGCTTCAGAACTGATTTTCCCATGTGCAAAAATTAGATAACAATCCCTTCCTTGTCTACAGTGCAGAATGGTAGGCTCCAAAGATATAATGTAGGGAAACATGCCCTGTTTATGCTAAGATTTTAATAAATATGAGCATCATATGTTTTCTCCCTTACTAAACTGTAAGTAGCTTGCATTTTATTCAGTTTTTTTTTATTGTGAGCACTGATAGTGTGTCTGACATTTATTTAGTGATTTAACATTTAATTAGCTCCCTGCACTTCACAAGTACAACATTGAATAGGAGAGAAATGATAATGCTTTGTTTATATATTATATCTTAGGCACCTCATCACTGCTTGTTAAATGAGTGAATGGAAGATGCTATTTTCTCTTTAGAACCATTAAACTGGAGTTATGAAACTTTTGGAAGCCCTGCTACCCTACTCATTACCTCCGCTCATACTCTAACAGCTTTGGCCCCTCTCTTGGTCTTCTTCTCATTCCAAAATGTCCATAATCTTGAGTGACGTTGTCATCTGTGAAAATGATCCAACTAGCACCCCGACCTTAGTTTCCTGACTTCTTTATCTCTAGTCCCTCATCTACCCCATCACAGCCATAATGACTCTGGAAGTTATCATCACTCACATCTACTCCACCTTTGAATCAAACTCATGAGGCTTACTACCCGACTTCCTCAATTTCTAGTTTGCTAATTCATTTATTTCCAGTATATCAGTTATTCAACTCCCTCAGTACTTCCAACCAATGACACTTCAGTTTTCTTATCCATTCGCTCTCTCCTCTTATCTTCACTTTCCCCTTCCCCAACTTAGCTCCCCAAATGTTCCATCACTTTATCCAATACTAGTCTTAGTCCACGGCATGTAGTGCCCTACTCTGGTTCCATGCCTCAGGAAGCTCCAGGCTTTGCAGCACCTTCACGATGTTTTATGTTTCCCTCCAGTGCCTGGGACCAGCCAGAGACAACAATTCTTTTTAGGCAGAATGTCCGAGCCTGAACCAGAGCTCTCATGGGTTTCAATTCCTATTTCTTCTCTCAGACCCTATATCCCTCACATGGGGATAACAAGATGCCACAAGGAACCCCAGGTATCATACCTATAGGTTTTCCCAAGGTCCCATGGCTAGGATTTGCTTATAAGTGTGAGTCCTAGTGAGAAGATGCCTCCACTGACTGGCGTAGCATTTCTTTCACAGCATTGGGCAAGATTAAGAAGCCATAATGATGTTGACATGCTGATTTTATGTGATACTCACAATGGACACAGGATGAGTTCAGGGCTCTGGGCTCCTGATGGTCCACTACTGACCCTTGGGTTTGTACCATGTGTGCACATTCAGATTTTGGTGACACATCCTATCTATAACATTCAATGGTGGGGAAAAGTGGTGGCAGGTGTCATTTATCCTGTGTACCTCCTCTTTCCCCAGCCAACACTGCTGGCACCCAGAGCATCACTACACCCTTTCTGCAGGCTTCATGCCATTTGTCAAGCTGTTTTCTGGGGGTGACCATGCCTATCTCTTCTGAGGGCTTTTGAGACCATTACTCTGCATGACCAACATAACTTTGCAGTTAATATCCTTTCTTGCCTTCAATCAATATGGCTATGTGCTCTCCCAGGTTGGTCTTGAGCCTGCCAGAAGATGGGCAGACTTTTTTTTTTTTTACATGAATGGAACAACTCATCTTCACGCTTTGCCAATGGGCTCCTTGCCTGTTCTCCCTTCTAGTGGCAGTATGTGGAATGCAGGGGTATAGTCAACATAAAAAGAGATCCCATTCTGCATGGTCAGCGTGGCTCAGTGGTTGAGTATCAACCTATGAACTAGGAGGTCACGGTTCAATTCCTCATCAAGGCACATGCCAGGGTTGTGGGATCAGTCTTTAGTAGGAGACATGCAGAAGGCAGCTGATCAATGATTCTCATCATTGATGTTTCTCTCTCTCTCTTTCTCTCTCCATTCCTCTCTGAAATCAATAAAAATATGTATATTTTTAAAAAGGGATCCCATTCTAAGAATGCAGTGATTACATCCTAGGGAGCACAAAAGAGGACATTGTTGGAAGATGTGCTGTTCTACATTTATGCTATAAAATGCCAAACAGTAACTCTAATATAACCAGGAAAAAACCCTTATCATTTACATCTTTCTACATACTCTGGGAAAGGTTTGCATTTGTAGTCATCATCAACAAAGCAGAGTAACAGTGTCTGAGAGTCAATTGGAAGCTGATGTCCCTCTATGGCCCAATAGATAATGGGAGCGTCATGAATAATGGTGTAGCCAGCATTGAGTTAATAGTATAAGGGACACGCAGAGCCAAAATCCAGGTTGTTCCAATATCAGCAGGTTCTTAAGATCCATGGCATGTGAGTAATAATAAAAGCAATACTTTATTTTCTTTCCATGAGAGATATGAAATTATCCATGCGTGCTGTAGTGTCCCAGTGGAGGGAAAGGAGGCCAAACCCACTCAGACCAGCCTTCTGGAGAGCTCCCAAGAAAGGCCTGGTTGAGCTTTGGACAGGGGTATTTATTGTTCTGCAACAAATTTCCTTCAGGATGATATCTTAATTGCTACAACATCAACAGAAACTTTAGGGAACAAAGTATAATCTGGGCTTCATTTGAAGGGTTAGGGACATGAATGCTGTTTTTATTATTTCTTAAAGCTTATAAGAAGAGAAACTCAGATATGGACATGTATTTGGCGGTATGGAAGAGTGTTATTTCTATTTTTCTACTATGGCTAGATATTTCAATGTTTAGAGATAACTCCATTCTCCTCAATGGCAATCTATTAAAGTGATGATAAGTTATAAGGCTTCCAAGCACTTGCTATCAGTTAGTCCCTTCTAGAATGGAATTTCATGAGGGCAGAGACCTTGGGTGTCTTCTTATGGCCACATTTGCTCTTTTTAGGACAGTGCCTTGCACACAGTTAACTGGACCTTCTATAAATGTTAGCTCAATCAATGAATGCTCGGAGACTTATTGCTCTGATCAGGATAGCAGAAGATAGAGATAGAATGCTCAAATTGTCCCATAAATATGAGCACCTTGAAGGACTTTGAATATGGCAGAGAAAAGGAAAAACAATTACAAAGATGGTCAGTGATTCTTAGGAGAAAATAACTGGGAAAGTGGTAAAAAAACAAAACGTATGTTCTCAGATGTCAATATCCCAATGGAGCATTGGGTATGAGGAGAGCAGCACTGATACTTAAAGATAAGGCAATAAATATAATCTCATAGATATCACCAAGATATGCAGTGATGTGACTCATGGCTGGAAGCAACTTTGAAAATGCAAACTTTGTCCAAAAGGAGCAGTTCTGGTAGATAAGGAGACAGGAGAACATTTAAAGCTTGCAAATATCCAGGGTCCTAATGCAGAAGTTCAATGAAAGGCCAATGGGCAGAAGCAAAAGCCAGATAGTGCCTTACACATTGCTGCCTCAGTCCATGTTTACTCTGTGGATGAATGAGTGAATATGTGATGAAATCCTCTTATGGGAGCAGAGCACCAAATACCTAGTTTTTGGGAGGTGGTAGTTATTATGTGGATTTCAAGACAGACATTTAGGCAAGGTCCATCAGTGATGGGTGGCTGGCAGCTCCTTAAGCCCTCTTTACTACATGTTCTATAAGACTGCAGCACTTGACCCAACTTATTGCTTCTTTTTCATCCCACCAAATTTTTCCTCACATCTGCTGTAGATACTGGCCTAGCTACCTTCCTAGACCTGACAACCCTATCCAGTCCAGGTGCTAGAAAGTTCCAGAAGGTCCATCTTCTGGAAATTTTAGGACTCCTTATCATACTCTAGCTCAGCTGGAAGAAATTAAAGTTAGCCCCTAAGTGTCATCAATAATTGTTTTCTGGAATGAATCTAATCTATCCCCTTCATCCTAACAATCTCCCACCCTCACACATGAAGGTGAAGGTATCAACACCTGGAGAACAGAGAGCACTTGTTAAAGTTCCATAGTGAAAGAGTTGGGACCAGAGTCTCAGGTTCCCAATTCTTGAGCTAGTACTTTACACTATCTCTATGTCATTTCTTTTGGCAACTGCTAGTCTTCTCTGTTTAATCTGGCTTCCACTCCACAACCGTATATTTTATAAAGCTTTCTTACTTGTCACTTATTTCCTCCTTCCTCCTTCCTCCTTCACACTACCCACATCATATCTTCAATAGATTCTCCTTAACAATGTTATTTGTCTTCTGCCCTGTTATTCTCTCTTTCCCTGGAATATTTTCCTCTTAACAAAGAAGCTTGGTATTTTTAGTAGAAGTGATCGGCAAAGTCAGCAAAAAGTCTTAAAGTTGATACTTTATGTAAAGGGGGTGTGTGTGAGCAGGATCTATATTCACTATTTGCATTTAATGTGCCAATCTGGGAAAAGTACTATGTCTTTGGGAAGTAGGCTAAGATGCTACTTAATTTTTCTAGTATGCTTTTCCTTCAAAGATACCAAAAGCCTCATTTGTACTCATTCAATAAATGAGTATGTTGGAAATTTAATGCCAAAGATTTGAAAGACTGGTTTAAATCCCCTGGAAATACATCTGAGTAAATTTTAGGTTGTGATTTAAATGTGAAAAATAAAACCATAAATATGTAGAACATAAAAGTAAATATTTTATGCTCTTGCAGTGCAAAAGGCACCCTTTTTTTCTAGTATTGTTTTAAAGAAGGGTACTAAAAGTAAAAAAAAAATGATGTATTTCATATAAATCTACACCTTTTGCACAGCACACAAAACAACAAATTGTGAAAAAATTGCAACATGCACAACAAAAAGTTAACAGTCTTAATATTTTAAAACTCTTAAAAATCTGTAAGAAAAGATAAACAATCCAACAAAAAAACAAACAGAGATCATGAATGGAAATGTCATCAAAAATTAATAAAATTTTAAAAGGCTTTTCAATCAAACTACTAATCAGAGAAATGTAATGTTGGTTTCAGTATAGATCAGTGCAAACTTTCTGCAGGTCAATCTGGAGAAGTGTGTGAATCAGACAAACATGGGGTGGACAAAAGTATGCGAAACACTGAATTTATTTTTGTATTACTTATTTATTTCTTTAATAATTTATTTATTTATTTATTATTGTGTTATTTCTTATTATTATTAACCAACTTTTGCCCACCCCTGTATGTAAAGCACCTTGTTTACAAAACACAGCATATTAGAAAAAATTGAATGTCTATTAATGGGATTTAGTTAATTAAGCTATTGGTGTACCAAGACAAAGGACTATTATAGATGTGTTAAAAATTATAATGTAAATATTTTATACTGACATCAAATGATGTCGTCAGCATATTATTGAGAAAATTAGCTTACAAAAACAATATAAATAAAATAACCTTCATCATAAAAAAGCTTATTTACATATGTTAAAATCCTCCAACTACATCAAATTTTTAGTTATAATATCTCTAGTGTGAGATTATATATGATTTTCATGCCTCTCTTTATATTTTTCTAATTGTCTGAAAAATTTTGATGATAATATTTACTCTATTTTATTTAAATAAATAAACTTCCTTATAGTGCTGACGCATGTCAGGCACTGTTCTGAAAATTTTACACATATTAACTCATTTTCTCCAAACAGAAAAATGTAGTAAAGTATTTCCATGTGGTGGGTAAAGTGGAAGGGAAGCATCTCGGAAGTGAGGGGATGCTGGATAATGAGATTCTTATAGGAGAAATCCACCATGTTTTGACTCAGCTGTCTCCTTTTAATGAAACAACAAGGTCAACAGGTCATGGGAGACCCATTCCTTTGCCTTTCTCTGATTCCTTTCAATGATGGGACAACTAATTATCCATTAAGGATTAGCCAAAGAGGGCTTAAGCAGAGGAGCATGTTGAAGCCAGGGGGGTGGACAGGTGGGGGTGGGCTTTCAGTGTCATAGGCCCAGCCTTGATTCTGGGCTCCACTACTTAGGAGCTGTGTGATTTGGGGGAAATTGCTTCATTTTTCAGAATATCAGTTTCCTCATCTGTAAGCATTTTTATATCGTAAGATTATTTCTCTCCTAAACTTGAGCTCCCTCACTTTTCCCTCTTCTTTAAAGAGCTAGGAAGGCTGGCTTCCATCCTTCCCAGAACATCCCAATACCCTCTGATTTGGGCTACCTGGGCCCCAGAAAGTTTTATATTCATTTGGTGGCTGGGTTACCCCAGAATAAGCTGTGAAGGCAACCTTTGATTATCTGCTGGAGTCTGGAATTACTGATCCTTGGTCTTGGAGTTCTAAATGTTTTACATTTTCAAATGTGTTTGTTGTCCTTCCTGTTAAAATGGCCCAGAAAGCACCATCAATAAACAGGGTGTTTGATTACCTCATGAATAATCTGCTTGATACATTTATTCTCTGGCCAGAAATACCTCTGAGGATGAATTCCTTTTGCAAATTATCTGCGAACTCCAAATTTTTCTCAGTCCTCTCAATCTCAGTCCCGAAATGTCCAAGAACCTCTCCTCCCAAACTCCCCCACCCCAATTTTAATCTCTCCCCCTCTCTCGACCTCATTATCTCATACTTTAGAATATAATACCAAAATCTGGAGCATAACTGGCAGGGCTTAGCAGGGGTGGGCAAACTTTTTGACTCGAGGGCCACAATGGGTTCTTAAACTGGACCGGAGGGCTAGAACAAAAGCATGGATGGAGTGTTTGTGTGAACTAATATAAATTCAAAGTAAAGGAGCGGAGGGGAGAGCAAGAGAACCGGATAGAACAGCCGGATCCGGCCCGCGGGTTGTAGTTTGCCCACGGCTGGCTTAGGGCCATGGGTTTGGCCTAGCCCTATCTCAAGACTTGGATTTAGTGATGAGGAAGCCTTCTAGACTGTCATATATAGCAGGTCTCTTAAAGAGTAGCACTTCCTTCATTGTACAGATGGCAAGACTGAGGTCCAGAAAGAAGCAGGGTCTTAACAAAAGTCTTTTGAGTTAATAGTGGAAACAGGACTGGTTTTAATAACAGCACAGAATAATTTTATCATTGTCAGCTTAGCCCAACTCTACTTTTTTATTTATTCAACAAATATTTATTGCAGGCCTACTTTGATTCCACTACTAGGGATACAGCAGTGTCCACGATATACAGGGTTCCTGTTTCCACAGAGCTCATAATATAGTAGGAATGAGACTTGAGTCCCCAGGTAGTTACAAGTGGTGGTGCATCATGGTAGGTAGAGACATGGGCTTTAGCTTTAGAGCTGCTCTGGTCCATGTTCTGATCATCCTCTTCCACTTAATAGCTGTGTGAATTGGAACAATTTCTTTAAATTTTCTGTATCTTGGTTTTATGATCTCTAAAATGGAGATATTAATAGGGTTTTGTAGATAAATATCTTAAAGCAATGTGTGCCATACAGTAAATGCTAAAAAGTGTTAGCTAGTACATATCATCACTATGAAACCAAATAGAGAAATTTGTTAAGAAGTCCATTTTAAGTACCCAAAGTGGGTGTTTAGCATCTTAACTAGAACCATCAGAAGGTAGTGGAAAGCCAGGGATTAGCAGAAACAGGTTCCATTCAAGCCCCTACTTAATGGTCTATAGCAGTGGTCGGCAAACTCATTAGTCAACAGAGCAGCAAACCGCGGCTCTCGAGCAACATGTGGCTCGCAAGCTGCGGTTGCTGACCACTGGTCTATAGGAATTTGGAAAGGGCTCCAGCACTGGCTTCAAATCCCAGGTGACCTGGTCAAATGCTTTCACCTCTCGGGCTCCAGTTGCCATAACTATGGTGGAAGGAAGTACATCTGAATGACCTCTGTCATTGCTGTCAGCTGAGTGAAGGAGAATTATCACAGCCGTGTTAAAAGACTATGGGAGAAATCACTAAGCAGATTTACTCTTTAATTTGCTCAGAAGCCATTCTTGCTATTTTTTATTCAATGAATTCTCTTTTATACAACTTGGTGCTTTTCAAAAGATGCTTATGAAAGACTCCAGTAAGGCATAGTGTTCATGACTTTCAACAATTACGTTTTATAATTTCTTTACCTCTAGACCACCTTTGCAGCTGGTCTCATGAAGACAATTTGGATCAATAAATAACTCTCTTGTTTGAATCATCCTGGCATTGTTAATATGTTCAATGAGCATTTTAGAATGCTTAACACTCTCCCCCTTGAAATCCAGTTTTGTTTTTATGCAGCTTACCTTGGAGACTAAGAACACCTTGAGAGTAAGAGCACAGCTTTTTCCCTGTGAACCCCTCAAAGTGCTTACCACAGAGCCTTGAAAAGACAAAGACCAAGGTAACTGTTTATGATAAGTTCTATATGGCAATGATTCTTGAAGTGTTGACCACCAGCATTAGAGTCACTTGGGGGAAACTGATTTGAAAATCTCCTCAGTCCAAGATTCTAATTCTAATATCAAGCCTGATATTCAAGTCTAAACTGATAGATCCAAGGCTTCCTCTCCTGTATGAATCAGAATCTTGGAAGAGGAGGAGCAGTAGTCTGCATTTTTAACAGGTACTCTAAATAATTTGAATGCATCTTACAGTCTGAAGACCACTGGGTTAGACTTCCTAAGTATTTAGTTGAAGGCTCAGTGGGACAGCAATTCATTTTCTCAATTGTCAGCTACAGAACTTATCTATGAGTTTTAAGGTCTTGTTCATCTCCAATATGTTCTAACTCCAAGAATAAAATTTTGGAAAATCTTTTTGTCTTTCCAACTTCAACAAATTACCTCCACGCACATCTCTGTTGAGTTGAGTTCATAAAGCAAACTATGGTATTAGATCCCTTCCAAGTGGCTTCACTGAGTTATTTGGGTAATTCTGGCATTGGGAAGAAGTCCAATAAATCATCAGCAAAATTCCACATGCCATCAGGGAATGAATAACTTTTTTTCTTCCTTCCTGGCCCAGGTTTTTGGAAGTGACTCTCTCCTTTCCATATGTGTCCAGAAGGAATGCATTTGAATGGAAAGTTTCCAGGTCCAGGCCCACTCATTACCACTCCCTCCCTGGGCTTCCTGACCCTACACTGTTTCCTCCTCCCCTCTTTGTCAAGGTAAATGTTCCCACCTGACTCAGGTTCTGATGGTGGCTCTCCCCTGGGCCATGTAGCCTCACATGGCTTCTCATCAATCAAACAGTCCAAGGTCCACATTACTGAGCATTACATTGAAGGCTATTAGTGACTAGGCCCTGACATCCCTATCCCTAATATGCATTCCCTTTCCACAAGCACTGTATGTTCTACTTCAGTGTTTCTCAAAGTGTGGTCCCCGGGCTACTATCTTCAGTCACTTGAAAGTGTTTCTGCACCATGGAATTCTCACTATCAGAGTTCTAAAAATCTGCAAGTCCTAGATACTCCAAAGCTCTCTCTGTTGCTAGACACTATCGTGTAGCTGTCCCCAAAGTCCCCATCATTTTTACACAAACTCTGGGAAGTCTTATTTCGGTTATACTTTCCTGACACCTTCTGTGGAGCCAGTGGGTGGTCAACAGAACAGAGCTAGCAGATTTCAATATCCTATTCCAAACAGTCCAAGATTCTAATGACAAGCCTGATATTCAAGTCTAAAGCACAGACCTTATGGGGGAGCCTAGAGTCAGAAGCCAGGCTGAAACAGGGTTGGAAGAGGGACATGTGAAGTAAGTCGCCAGCATTTACAATAAACAGTGCTGGGTTATACTTGAGCCACTGTTTTTGATTATGAGGTGCATAACTTTGAATAAGTTATTCCTCCAACTGGAACACCTTTCACTTGTTTCCTTTAAATCTCATCTCCTCTCTCTCTCTCTCTCTCTCTCTCTCTCTCTCTCTCTCTCTCTCTCATATGAACAATTGTCTGACCTCAGTGGGCTAGTGCAGTTCCCACACATACTAATGTCTTTCAATTCTCCAAATCTTTTCAGTGCTCTATCCCCTGCCTGGAAGCTGTTGCTTCCTTTTGTCTGTCTCCTTTTCTGCTCTAAGAACTCTCTTTTGTGAATCTTTCCATGACTCTCTCCATTGAATGAATATTCTTTTCTGTGGGCCCATGGAATTTTTCCCCCTCCTCCAATGGGTTTGGTGGTAGGATTTTTCTCTGTCTCTCTTCCCTCGCAGATACCTTAAAGGCAGCCTGACCCCAGGACCCTGAACTCTGTCAATATTCTCTGAAGCATTCACTGAGCCCAGAGGGGCCACACAAGAGACACCTGCTGAAATACAATAAATGCATGAAATAAAGCATAGGTGAGATGAGTTGAGATGAGACTAAAGCAGATCAGATTATACCAGACCAGGTAAAAATGTGATGTTTCTGGAAGGTTAAGAGAGAAGAAAATAAGGCCCTCAGCCTCATTCTTCAGGTTGGTGTGTGCCACCTCAAAAATGTTGTCTCTGCTTATCACTCTATCTGTGAGAGTGACTCAACCAACTTTGTTCGTGATCCCTTCCACATCAAGATTGAAATCCCAAGTGGGCCTCAGGTTAGCTTGATAATCTGAAAATATGCATGAAGTCCAGGAATAAATTTTAAAAAGGCTTTACCATAGTGGAGGAGTTGTCACAATGTTCATATACTTGAGTGCCCACATTTTACTCATAGATTCAGATTCTTTGGACTCTTACTTTATACTGGTTTTAAAAAGCTAACAGTACTTACTATGGAGTCATTGTTGGCTCCCTCCCCTCCCCTAAATATAGATTACCCCTAATATTCTTTTCTTGATACTCTTCTCTCTCTTTACACTCTTTCTCTTCCTCTTTTTAAAAAAGTGAAATTGAGGTTTGTCATTTTAAAAAATATATATTTTTATTGATTTCAGAGAGGAAAGAGAGGAAGGGAATGATAGAAACATCAATGAGGAGAGAGAAACATTGATTGGCTGCCTCCTGCATGCCCCACACTGGGGATCGAGCCCACAACCCAGACGCTCAGCCACTGAGCAACACTGGCCGGGCCATTCATTGCATTTTACTCAGGAAAATCCCTTTGCCTTCTAAGGTAAGTTATTTGAGGTGTGGGAATGTGCTTTATTCCTCCCTGTATTTCTTCAGATCAGGTATTGGCACTGTTTTGGCTCTGTTGATTCTCCCCTGGCTCCTGGTGAGTCTACCTAAGGAAGCTACAAGTGTGAAAATGACTCAAAATGAGCTTTTTCTAAACATTCAAAATTATTTTGTATTAGTTTCAGGAGTATAGCACTGTAGTTAGACAATCACATACTTTACAAAGTGTTACCCCTGATATTTCCAGTACGCACGTGGCACCATACATAGTTATTATAATATTAATGACTACTATTGTACTTTACATCCCTGTGTTGTACTTTACATCCCTGTGACTACTTTGTAACCACAAATTTGTACTTCTTAATTCCTTCACATCTTTCACCCAGTCCCTTGACTCCCCACTCTTCTGGCAACCATCAGTCTGTTCTTCTTATCCATGAGTCATTTTCAATTTTTTTGTTTGTTTATTTTGTTCTATATAAGTGAAATCATATGGTATTTGTCTTTTTCTGACTGAGTTATTTCACTTTCATGCTGTCCCAAATGCTAAGATTTAATTATTTTTTATGGCCAAGTAATATTCCATATATCCAAGGATTGTTACTTGATTATAAAAATGAAATACGTTGTTAACTCTCAGTTTCAACAGGGTATTTTATTATGTAGGAAGGTGCTGTTAAGATAGCCAAGACATGGAAACAATCCAAGAGCCCATTAATAAACAAGTGGATAAAAAAGTTGTGATACATATATACAATGGAATATTACTTGGACATAAAGTATTATGCTAAGTGAAATAAAGATGTGGAGAAAAGAGAACCCTCATGCACTGTTGGTGGGAATGCAGTTAGGTGTAGCCACTATGGAAAGCAATATGGAGATACCTCAAAATATTAAAAAAAAAATGGGCTGTTTTTCCTTTTCTCCAGGTAGTAATCTCACCTGTGATTCCAGAACATGCAGCTCAAATCCATGGACATTAACCCTGAGATGCTGACAAAGTCCTGGCCTGGCTGAAGGTCGCCAGCCAGTGGTGCTTTGTGGAACTGCTGGGACTGGAGGAGGAGGCTTGGAGCTTGGAAACAGTACCAGCCTGCATGCTGCTGCTGCTGTTTCCACTCACTGACCAGCTTGAGAACTTAGGGGAAAAACATATTGAAGAACTGAAGGGACAAGAAGTAAGTCCTAAAGTGTACTTTATGAAGCGGACCATTGAGAATTTCTGTGGTATCATCCAACTTATACACACAGTAGCCAATAATTAAGACAAACTGGAATTTGTTTTTATGCCAATTATTCTCTATTTTTTTCAGGCCATTCAAGCAGCCCATGACTCCGTGGTGCAGGAACGCCAGTATCAGGTAGATGGCAAAGTGAAATTTCATTCTATTCTGTTTAACAACATTGATGGCCGCCTCTATGAACTTGAAGAATGGATGCCTTTTCTGGTGAACCATACCACTAGTGAAAAGAACCATAGCACCAGTGAAAAGAACTTGCTGCTGTAGGATGCTGCCAAAGTCTGCAGAGAATTTACTGAGTGTGAGCAAGGGGGAAGTCAGCTTTTCTGTGGTGGCCTTCTGCAAGGCCGCCTAGTGCCCTGTGGGAAGGGACTAAGCTCTTTTCCCCCTCTTCCCTTCACCATCAAAATATATCCCTACCAGGATCGAAAAAATGGCAGCGGAATAGACAGATGTGTCCCGAGCCTTGTCCAGGAGCAGATAGAAAGAACAGTTTAGGGTCACACGGGGAGTGTTTGTTGGTGAGTTGCGGGACAGCTATACTCCAGGAGACGGTGGGGGACTGCTGGACAGGGATCCCCTGACCAGGTAGCCCCCACTGCTGCTGGGTTCCCTCCCGAAGTGACCTGCTCAGACGCAGAGACTGTGCCATATTTAAGGGGAAAGTGGATGTTATCAGAAACCTGAAAATCTACAACTACGGCACCCACCGAACAGCTGCGAACCCCCCAAAACCGGTCCCCAATTGGCAAAAACACGCAGATTCAGAGGAGCTCTACACTTCACCATGGAAAGGTCAGATTTCGCCTGAGATAAGGTGAGGTCTCTGGTCCTGGCAGGACAGAGAAACGTGTGCAATGTGGGAGCTGGAGGACCAGGGGAAGTCTGCGCCTAGAAAAATCCATGGCTGTTAGGGCTGGCATGATCCGTGAATGTGGAAGGGGGTCCTCAGAGCTGCTAACAGAAGGGATCTCTAAAAAGCAACCCATTTTGATCTGATGCAAAAGGACAGCCTAAAAATTTTAAAAGTGTGCTGGCTGCTTAGACCCAAGGGGGAAAAAAAGACTGAACAGACTTACATGCAGCCCCGGAGTTCACACACTTACGCTGACTCTTCCCCCCCCCTCTTTTTTCTTTTTCCTCTTTAAATCCTTGCTTCTGATTACTAAGCCCAATACATAGGATCACCCAATTGGGGACACCCTAAGAGACTGCAGGGGAAAGTTGTTTTTCTGGAACCTGGGGATCAGAGCAGGGAATAACCACCAGAGAACCAGCTCTGGGGCAACCCACTCCCACAAACCGGTATTGAGTGCCACAGGGAAAGCAGAATCTAAACACTGGCTAGAGAGGATCTATAGACCAAGAGGTCAATCCAGAAACACTGCCACCCAGGGGTTGAATCACAAATTGACTCTTATGTAAACACAAATAAAGGAATACAAGAAATTAAGACACACTGCCTGCTTAAAAATCAGGACTGGCTTACAACACTGAGGAACAATGGAATGCAGGGAACTGCAATACTGTCCTGACTAGGAAACAGGCGTGCCAAACAGAACAGTAGAGGAAGTGAATGACCTTCACTAATGCACATTTTTATTTTTATTTTTTTTCATCTTTTACTTAAGAAACTATTTTTTCTTTTTTCCTCACTTGATTTTACCTTTTTAATTATTACATTTTTATTTTCAATCAGTATTATTACTACTACTATTTTACCTTTTTTTAAAAAAGTGTAATTTCATTTTCTCTTTATTTTACTTTGGGATTAGTGTTCTACATTCTTTTTTTAAAAATATATTTTATTGATTTTTTACAAAGAGGAAGGGAGAGGGATAGAGAGTTAGAAACATCGATGAGAGAGAAATATCAATCAGCTGCCTCCTGCACACCTCCTACTGGGGATGTGCCTGCAACCAAGGTACATGCCCTTGACTGGAATCAAACCTGGGACCTTTCAGTCCGCAGGCTGATACTCTATCCACTGAGCCAAACCGGTTAGGGCAGTGTTCTACATTCTATTTTCATCCTTCCTTTAACATCATTTTACTCGATCTCAACTTTACCTTTATGCCATCACTCTCTTCCTAACTTTTCCCCTTTGTTGTCCTGTTTCTCTTACCCTTTTTCTGCTTTAGATTTTCCCTATTCTTTCTTTTTACCCCCTGTTAAAATTTCACCCTACTTATATATCTAATTTCCAATCCCCTGCTCCAAGTCCATACACAACTCTCTCTTCTCTGTCTTCACTATCCAAAAAATTGTTTTTCTCTCTGTCCTTTTTTTGTTGTTTGCTTGAATGTTGATTATATCAATTCTTTATGCTTGTGTGTGATATTGTTTTGTTTATTCTTTTTGTTTGTTTGTTTTGTTTTTGTTTGTTTTTTGCTTCTGTATTCCTTCCCCTCGCTTGATATTAGTTGTTGTTTGTAGTTTGTATTCATCTCCAGGTACTTGTTGCTGGCATTTGTTGGGATTAGTGGCTGTTCTATTGGAGTTTTCTTCCCCATATATATAGTTTGTTCCCTTCTTCTTTCTTATTCTCTTTATTTTTCTCTCTTACTTTTTTTTCCTTTTCCCAATTTCATTTTTGCACTCCTTTCTTTTTTTTCTCTTCTTCTTTCTCTCCTATCCTCTAATTTGCCTTTCTCTGGTGGTCACCTTTATTTGGGGTTATTAATATCGTGAATACCTTTCTGTTCAGTGCCTTGTGCGTTGTACCTGGTTGTGTTGAATTTTGTGCCTTTAAATCAATGCAGGAGAGAGAGAACTACATAACCAGACACCCGGAGAAGAGAGACCATGGGGAGACAAAGAAACAGCCCGCATATGAAAGAAAAGCAGGCATCAGCAGAAAAAGAAGTAAACGAAATTGAGGCAAGCAACCTGTCAGAGAAAGAATTCAGAGAAATGGTCATAAGTTGGCTGAAAATACTGGAACACAAATTCGACAATATGAGTAAGAACCAAGAGGAAATGAAGAAGAACCAAGAAGAAATGAAAAATGACATCGCTGCTGTAAAGAACTCAATAGAAAGCATCAAGAGTAGACTAGAAGAAGCAGAGGATGGCATCAGTGAGCTAGAAGACAAGGTAGGAAAAAATACCCAAGTAGAGAAGCTTCTAGAAAAAAAAATTAAAAAGCAGGAGGAGAGCCCAATGGAACTTTGGGACAACACGAAACAGAACAACATCTGCATAATAGGGGTTCCAGAAGGAAAGGGAACTGAGCAAGGAATAGAAAACCTGTTTGAAGAAATAATGCCAGAAAACTTCCCAGGTATAGGGAAGAAAAAACTCACACAAATCCAAGAAGCTCACAGAGTTCCAAGCAAAATGAACCCCAAAAGACTGATGACAAGGCACATTATAATTAAATTGGCAAACACCAACGACAAAGTAAGAATCTTAAAAGCAGCCAGAGAGAGACAGAAAGTTACCTACAAAGGAACCCCCATCAGACTAGCAACGGATTTCTCAACAGAAACTCATCAGGCCAGAAGGGAATGGAATGAAATATATAAAGTCATGCAAAGGAAGGGTCTGAATCCAAGAATACTGTACCCAGCAAGGCTATCAATCAAAATTGAAGGTGAAATCAGGAGCTTCACAGATAAAAAAGGACTAAGGGAATTTATTACCACCAAACCAGCAATGCAAGAAATGCTAAAGGGTCTGCTGTAAAAAAGAAAAAAAAAAGAAATAGGAAGCAAAGAAGAAACACAGGGTAAAGAATAAAAATGGTGACAAATAAGTACCTATCAATAATAACTTCAAATGTAAATGGATTAAATGGCCCAATCAAAAGACATAGGGTAACGGATTGGATAAGAAAACATGACCCATATATCTGCTGTCTACAAGAAATCCACCTCAGAATAAAAGACGCACACAGACTGAGGGTGAAGGGATGGAAAAAAGGTTTTTCAGGCGAATGGAAATGAAAAAAAAAAAAAGCTGGGGTAGCAATACTTATATCTGACAAATTAGATCTCAAAGTGAAGGACATAACAAGAGATAAGGAAGGCCACTTCATAATACTAAAGGGAACAATCCAACAAGAAGAAATTACTCTGGTAAACATATACGCACCCAATACAGAAGCACCCAAATACATAAAAATAACTCCTGGAGGATATCAAGGGAGAGATTGAAAGCAATACAATCATAGTAGGAGACTTTAATATCCCACTATCACCATTGGACAAATCCTCTAAACAAAAAATCAGCAAAGAAACATCAATCCTAAATGCCTCACTAGACCAGATGGAATTAATTGACATCTTCAGAACATTTCACCCCAAAGCCACAGAATATACATTCTTCTCAAGTGCACATGGGTCATTTTCAAAGATAGACCATATGATGGGTCATAGGCAAAGTCTCTTCAAATTCAAGAAGATAGAAATCATATCAAGCATCTTCTCAGATCACAGTGGCATAAAACTGGAAATCAACTACAATAAAAACAATCCAAAAAAATCAAACACATGGAGACTAAACAGCATGCTATTAAACAATGACTGGGTTACCAGAGAGATCAATGAAGAAATAAAAAACATCATGGCAACAAATGACAATGAAAACACAACAATCCAAAATCTATGGGACACAGTGAAAGCAGTCTTGAGAGGGAAGTTCATAGCTCTACAAGCCTACTGCAAATAAACAATGGTAATAAATTACCTAACCCTACAACTCAAAGAGTTAGAAAGAGAGCAACATGAAAAGCCCAGTGTAAGCAGAAGGAAGGAAATAATAAAAGATCAGGGCAGAGATAAATGAAATTGAGACAAAAAAAAAATAGAAAAGATCAACAAAACCAAGAGCTGGTTCTTTGAGAGAATACACAAGATTGATGAACCTCTAGCCAGGCTCACCAAGAAGCAAAGAGAGAGGACTCAAATAAACAAAATCAGAAATGAAAGAGGAGAAATAACAACAGACCCCACCAAAATACAAAGGATTGTTAAAAAATACTGTGAACAACTCTATTCCAACAAACTGGACAACCTGGAGGAAATGGACATATTCCTAGAAAAATATAACCTTCCAAAACTCAATCAGGAAGAATTTAAACATATCAATAGGCCGATAACTATGGAAGAAATAGAAACAGTCATCAAAAAGCTTCCAGCAAAGGAAAGCCTGGGGCCTGACGGCTTCACAGGGTTTTACCAAACATTCAAGGAAGAACTAAAACCTATCCTCCTCAGACTATTCCAAAAAATTCAAGAGGAAGGAACACTTCCAAGCTCCTTCTATGAAGCCAACATCACTGTAATACCAAAACCAGATAAAGACAACACAATGAAAGAGAACTACAGACCAATATCCCTCATGAACATAGATGCCAAAATCCTCAACAAAATTCTAGCAAATCAGATCCAGCAGTACATCAGAAAGATCATACACCATGACCAAGTAGGATTTATCCCAGGAATGCAAGGATGGTACAATATTTGCAAATCAATAAACGTGATACATCACATAAACAAACTGAGAGATAAAAATCAAATAGTCATATCAATTGACACAGAAAAAGCATTTGACAAAATCCAACACCCTTTCTTGATAAAAAATCTCAGCAAGGTGGGAATAGAAGGATCATACCTCAACATAATAAAAGCTATATATGATAAACCCACAGCTAATATCATAAACAATGGGCAAAAACTAAAACCATTTCCCCTAAGTACAAGAACAAGACAGGGAAGCCCACTCTCACCACTCCTGTTCAACATAGTGCTGGAAGTACTAGCCATTGCGATCAGACAAGAAGAAGTAATAAAGGGCATCCAAATTGGAAAAAAAGAAGTAAAACTGTCCTTATTTGCATATGACATGATACTGTACATAGAAAATCCTAAAGACTCCATCAAAAAATTATTAGACTTAATAAATGAATTTGGCAATGTAGCAGGATACAAAATTAATGACAAGAAATCTATGGCATTTCTATACACCAATAGTGAACTTACAGAAAGAGAAACTAAAAAAGCAATCCCATTAACTTTTGCATCAAAAAATTAAGATACCTAGAAATAAACTTAACTAAGGAGGTAAAAGACCTATACGTGGACAACTATAGGACACTGAAAAAAGAGATAGAGGAAAACATAAACAGATGGAAGAATATACCATGTTCATGGATTGGTAGAATCAACATCATTAAAATGTCCATACTACCCAAAGCAATCTATAGATTCAATGCACTTCCCATTAAAATACCAACAGCATATTTCACAGACCTAGAAAGAACTCTCCAAAAATTCATCTGGAATAAAAAAAGACCCCAAATAGCCACAGCAATCCTGAGAAAGAAGAACAAAGTAGGTGGGATCTCAATACCAGATATCAGGCTGTATTACAAAGCCACTGTTCTCAAAACAGCCTGGTACTGGCACAAAAACAAACATATACATCAATGGAATAGAATAGAGAATCCAGATATCAACCCAAACCACTATGCTCAATTAATATTTGACAAAAGAGTCATGAACATACAATGGAGTCAAGAGAGTCTCTTCAATAAATGGTGTTGGGAAAATTTGCAGATATATGCAAAAAAAAATGAAACTAGACCACCACTTATACCATACACAAAAATAAACTCTAAATGGATAAAGGACTTAAATGTAAGATGGGAAACCATAAAAATACTAGAGGAATCCACAGGCAGAAAAATCTCAGACATATGCCGAAGCAATTTTTTCACCAATACCGCTCCTAGGGCAATGGAAGCTAAAGAGAAAATAAACAAATGGGGCTACATCAAAATAAAAAGCTTTTGCACAGCAAAAGAAACCATCAACAAAACAACAAGAAAGCCCACTGCATGGGAGAACATATTGGCAAATGTTATCACTGATAAAGGTTTAATCTCCAACATCTACAGGGATCTTATGCAACTTAATAAAAGAAGATAAATGATCCAATAAGAAAATGGGCAACGGACCTAAATAGAATCTTTTCGAAAGAGGACAGCAGGAAGGCCAAGAGACATATGAAAACATGCTCAAAGTCACTAATTATCCAAGAGATGCAAATCAAAACGACAATGCGGTACCATCTCACACCTGCCAGAATGGCTATCATCATCAAATCAACAAACGGCAAGTGCTGGTGATGGATGTGGAGAAAAAGGAACCCTCGTGCACTGCTTATGGGAATGCAGACTGGTGCATCCACTGTGGAGAACAGTATGGAGTTTTCTCAAAAAACTAAAAATGGAACTCCCTTTGACCCAGTGATCCCACTTCTAGGAATATATCCCAAGAAACTAGAAACACCAATCAGAAAGGATATATGCACCCCTATGTTCATAGTGGCACAATTCACCATAGCTAATACTTGGAAACAGCCTAAATGCCCATCAGCAGATAAGTGGATTAGAAAACTATGGTACATCTACAGAATGGAATACTTCGCTCCTATAAAAAAGAAGGAATTCTTACCATTTGCAGCAGCATGGTGGACATGGAGAGCATTATGTTAAGTGAAATAAGCCAGTCAATGAAAGAAAAATACCACATGATCTCACTCATTTATGGAAAATAAAGAACATTATAACCTGATGAATAAAAAGATAGATACAGAGGCAGTAAAGCACCGAACAGACTGTCAAATTACAGTGGGAAGGCTGGGGAATGTTGGGGAGGGAGGGAAATAGATCAACCAAAGGACTTGTATGCATGCATATAAGCACACCAATGGACACAAGATACTGTTGGTGGGGGCGATGACGGCATGCGACAGGAGGTAGGGGAGGCTGGGGGAAGGTCAATGGGGAAAATAAAGGAGATATATGTACTAATATATGTAATACTTTAAAAAACAAAAAAATATTTAAAAAATATATATCCTTACCAATGTAGTCTTAAAATGCTTTGGTACTCATAGAAAACAGCTCTTCTCCTTTGGTTCTATAGCTATACTCCCCCTCAACAACACCCAAGCACTACCAGAGCTCAGCTGTTGATTGAGCAGTTTGGTGTAAGCCAGTGGTCGGCAAACTCATTAGTCAACAGAGCCAAATATCAACAGTACAACGATTGAAATTTCTTTTGAGAGCCAAATTTTTTAAACTTAAACTTCTTCTAATGCCACTTCTTCAAAATAGACTTGCCCAGGCCGTGGTATTTTGTGGAAGAGCCACACTCAAGGGGCCAAAGAGCCGCATGTGGCTCATGAGCCGCAGTTTGCCAACCACTGGTGTAAGCTTCAGATGACAAGGCATTTCCCCCATTGTATGTCTCATACCTCAATAACTAATGCTTTAAATGGCTACTTTGGTTTGTAAGTTAAGGCCTTGGATGTGGTTTAAATTGTTTAAATTGTTTGTCATTATAAGGAATAAAACTTTTCTGCTGATAAAAGAAGTTAAACATGTCTTATGATCCAGTTACTCCACTTCTGAAAATATATACAATGAAACCCAAAATACTAATTTGA
This sequence comes from Plecotus auritus, assembly GCF_963455305.1. NCBI lineage: Eukaryota > Metazoa > Chordata > Mammalia > Chiroptera > Vespertilionidae > Plecotus > Plecotus auritus. Next base: position 129,434,425 of record NC_137784.1, read on the forward strand.
AAGAATATATGCACCCCTACTTTTATTTCAGTGTTATATACAACTAGAAGCCTGGTGCATAAAATTCATGCACAGTGGAGTCCCTAGGCTTAGCTGGCGATCAGGGCTGATTGGGGCCAGGCCGATCAGGGCTGGGCCAGAGAGGAGGCGACAGTCGCTGGGCCAGGCACAGAAGGAACAGATGCTAGACTCCGCTGCTGACATCATCTGCACCCCACTACCATGGGGTTCCCCACCTCCCCACCCCTTCCCTCCTCCTTCCCTTGCCGCTTCACTGCCACCATGGCAGGCGGGTGGCAGGCCAATCAGGGCCTGCCGACCAGGGGGAGGGATGGGGCATGGGAGCTTGGCTGCCAGCCCCAGGGAGGAAGCTGGCCCTTAGCCTCCCTGGGAAAGAGGTTATTTCTGCTGCCACCCACCCCCGGTTCCCTGTCCCATCCTGGGGGCTGAGGGAAGGGACCGTGGCCAGCTGGGGGAGGTTGGCTGTGGGAGCACACTGACCAAGAGGGGCAGCTCCTGCATTGAGTGTCTGCCCCCTGGTGGTCAGTGTGCATCATAGCAATGGGTCATTCTGTCATTCTGGTCATTTCAGTCGCTTAAGCTTTTATACATATAGATAGCCAAGATTTGGAAGCAGCCCAAGTGCCCATCTGTAAATGAATAACTAATGAACACAGATACCAGGGGAGGTGAGGGCATGAGCCAGGGAGTGGGGGGGCAATGGGGAGATAAGGACACATATATAATACATTAATCAATAAAGAAAGAAAAAAATGCTATGGTACATTTTCACAGTGGAATACTATTAAGCTGCAAAAAAGAAGGAACTCTTACCCTTTTGCAACAGCATGAATAGACCTGGAGAGTATTATGCTAAGTGAAATAAGCCAGTTAGACAAAGACAAGTACCATATGATTTCACTTATACAGTATGTGGAATCTAATGAACAAAATAAAGAAACACAATAGAAACAGACTCATAGAAACAGAGGACAAACTGATAGCTGTTGGAGGGGAAGGGAGTTAGGGGGCTGGATGAAAAAAGATGAAGGCATTAAGCAAAAAACAAACAAACAAAAAAACCAACAACGAAAGTCATAGACACAGATAACAGTATGGTGATTACCAGAGGGAAAGGGGGTGTGGGAAGAAATAGAAGAGGTATACAGGGATAAATGGTGACAGACTGAAGGAGACTTGACTTGGGGTGGTGAACACACAATGCAGTATACAGATGATGTATTATAGAATTGTATACCTGAAATGTATATAATTTTATTAACCAATGTCACCCCAATAAATTCAATAAAAAATGATAACAATGTGAAAATATTGTAAATTAGTGAAAATTTTAATTTAAGATATCAATTTTGCACGCAGGGTGTATCTGCTCTAAAGACATTCTAGATGAATTTGGTTTCTAAATCCTTGTGGAAAAGTATCACACTTAACATACCAGAAACCATGGGAGAGTTCTTGGGTGAACCAGGAGACATTCTGAATAGGTTATTTGGGGGCATGTTTGAGGGGGAAAAATCCTTACCAAATACCCATTAGTGATTCTCAGAATGAGGTGATAATATGTAGCACATTTTTTCCAGTGTTGTTTTAGAACATATTGGTAATAAAGTTGGTAAATCTATTGAATACATAATCTTTTTAAAACTCCCATTATATTTTAAATTTTATTTTTGAGAATAAATTGTATCTTTTCTATCAGGAATACTTAACTATTTTTGTAGTGTTAGACAATGGGAAATATAATATAAATATAATAAAATATAATTCTATAAATATATTTCCCTTCACACCCTCCTTATGGCAATATTAGATGAATCAATCAAATAAATATTAATGGAATTGTTCTTGTGTGCAAAATGAACATTTAACTTTGGGCTTTTTTACATGACTCATGGATATTTGTTGCCAGTGGTTTTTGTTTGTTTGTTAATCCTCACCTAAGGATATTTTTCTATAATTTTTAAAAATATGTTTTTATTGATTTTACAGCAAGGAAGGGAGAGGGAGAGATAGAGATAGAAACATCAATGATGAGAGAGAATCATTGATCGGCTCCTTCCTGCAAGCTCCCTACTGGGGATTGAGCTCACAACCCAGGCATGTGCCCTGACCAGGAATTAAATCACATCCTCCTTATTCATGGGTTGATGCTCAACCAGTGAGCCACACTGGGTGGGCCATTTTTTTTCCATTGATTTGCTTTTTATGAAAGGGACGGGGAGAGAGAAAGAGAGAAACATCAATATGTGAGAGACACATTGATTGGTTGCCTCCTGAAAGGAGCCCTGACCCGGGGCTGGGATGGAGGTTGCAATTGAAGTACATGCCCTTGACTGGAATCGAACCTGCAACCCTTCCATAAGAGGACCAATGCTCTAACCATTGAACAAACTGGCTAGGGCCAGGAGATCATTCCTATTGCTCAGCATTAACTCACTGGTAGCCCCAGGAAGTAGTCCCTTTGTTATTTCAGAAATTTATCAAGGAAAACAGATTAGAATCTTCATATATTTTATCTCACAGCATCCTTAGGCTAGCCCTGAGGTGGACAGGGCAGAAATTGTCCTGTTTTTTTCACATGACACATCTGGAGTTCAGAGAGATGAAATAATTTGGCCAAGACAAAACAGTTACTGGTGAAAGTCAAATTTGAAACTGGTTCTGATTTCCATATTTTCCTTGACAGTAGTTCATGCAATAGACCCATTTCCTGATTTGATGTACTTCATCCTTGATCTCAGTTACAAAATAGAACAGCAAATAAAATGAAATCAATGGAATTAGAACGTCTGTTAAGATAACTCATGTTGATTACATTTATAAACTGTCCAGATGCCCTCTTCCTACAACTTTTGGTTCAAAATTTAAAATTGTACATTTTTTTTCTAGGCCCTAATCTTAGAGGTGTAGTCATTTTTTTTTCTGGCTCTTAAGACTTTATCAATATCCAGAAAAATTATCAAAACTCTGTAAATTCTATGGATCTACTTTTAGTCTCAGGTCGCACTGGGAGCTGGCTGAGCCCTGGAGAGCTCTGGAATCCCAGAGCTGATCAGCAGGCCAGACTTGCAAAAGTCCCTCTGTGTTTCATGGGGGCAGGGTGGGAAACCTAGCCATGTGAGATATAGAAGCCGTGGGGGAGCAGGATAGCTGTCTTTGTAGCAACCTCAGCCTGTTCAGAGCCTCCAGCCCAGCTCCTGTCCCATATCTGAGAAGTTATGGCTGAAGAAACTTGATTTGTTGTGGTGTAGCTTTAAATTTTTCTTAATTGACTCTAGAGAGAGAATAAGGGAGAGGGAGAGATACTGAAAAACAGCCATGAGAGAGAACCTATTGGCTGTCTCTTGCACGTCCCTTACTGGGGATCGAGTTTGCAACCTGGGCATGTGCCCTGACTGGGAATTGAACCAGTGACCTCTTGGTGCACAGGACAATGCTCAACCAACTGAACCACATTGGCCAGGCTGTGGTGTGACTTTAAGGGTAGAAGCAGGAACAAGGTTCCAGAAATATGAGGAAGGCATATTCTAACACAACCCCAGAAAGACTTTCTTAATAATAGGGCTACAGACATGGGTACAGATTGACTCCATGGGAGAAGAGGAGCCTACCATGTCTTAGGTAGTGCTCATAGATGGTGAACCCCTCTGGCAAGGACTCTTCAGAGGAGATTCCTATTTCAGGTGGGAGGCTGAGCTGTGTTCCATTTACTCAAATGCCTAAAGTTACTATGATTATTAAGCCATACCAGCTTATCCTGTATCCCAGGGATGGCCCAATAAAAGACCATTATGAGGGTTCCAAGATATGAAACTTGTCCTACAAATGGCAAATGTGTTCTCTGTAAATAAGGCCCGAGTTTTTCCTTGACAAGAATAAAGTATTTAAAGTATTGTACATTTTTTGAGGGAAGTGACCATATCTGAATCACCTACTTTGTGTAATATAGTCTACTGGACACTTAAAGATGATACAAAGGTGAGCAAAGTACAGCCTCTACCCAAAAGTCACTATGGCCTATGAAGGGAGGTAGTTAGCACACCCTATAAAATGTTTATAAATAGCACAATTCAAAGGCCAACTGTGAAAAGTGCCACAGGAGAACTTTACAAAGTTCTGGGAGCATAGACAATGGAGGCTGATTCCAACAAGGAGGACCTGGGAAGGCATCCTGTGACCTCAATGGATGGGAGGAATTTTGAAAAATGAGGGTAGAGAGCTTTAAAGGAACAGAGAGCAGTATTAGCAAAGGTTTTGAGGCAGGAAACCAAGGCACAGTAATGCTAAGTTGGAACCAGGCAGCCTGAATTTGAATCCCAGCTTGATCACCTAGTAGCTAAAATTGTTTAACAAGTTGCTTATCCTCTATGTGTCACAGCATGTCATCTGTAAAACTGGGATAATAGTATCTCCTTTATAAGGTTGTTACAACAATATAAAACAGTGCCTGAGACTCTAGAAACATTCTCAATGTGCCTGCTGTTATTTTTGTCACACATACAGTAGTCAAAACCCATGTATAGAGGGACCTGGAGAGTATTATGCTAAGCAGAATAAGGCAGTCAGAAAAAGACAAGTATCACATGATCTCACTCATATGTAGAATTTAATGAACAAAATAAACCAACAAACAAAATAGATCCAGAGACATGGAAGCATGGCAGACTGACGAATCTCAGAGGGAAGGTGGGGGTGGGGTGGGAAGAGATTAACCAAAGAACTTATATCCATATATGCATAACCCATAGACACAGACACAGACAGAGACAATAGTGTGGTGAAGCCCTGGGAGGGGGTTGGGGGGGTCCGTGGGAGACAGGGTGGAGGGGGGTCAAAGGTGAATAAAGAGGGGACATCTGTAATACTTTCAACAATAAAAATACTTTTTAAAAACATGTATTTTTGCTCTTATACATTCTGAGTTTACAAAAGCGCTGTTTTTTTTTAATTGCTCACAGCTTAATAAGGCACACAATAAAAATTAGAGCCTTTTTCCTAATAAAAAGTGTCAGAAAAATATGTTATCCCCAATTTCCCAATTTACTAATAAATAGGCCATGCACCAAGAGCATATTTGTAAAATCCGAGTTTGGAACTGTGAAGGCTTTTGTCCATGGAAGCACTGTATTCAATCACCACTGCATGAGTCCATCAAAAGCTATGTAAACCACAATGTAACAAATAAATGTCCAGGCCTAAGGGGAGTTCTAGAATAGAAACAGGAAATTCCTCTCATGGAGTGGAAGGAAAAGGAGATTTCTACCCAAAGATGGTAATGGGACAAGACACTTCAATTCAACTATAGTTTCCTAAGGAGTCCACTGTGCCTGGCACTGTGTTGGCACTAGAGAGGGATTTCAGAGATGAACTTGTCTGGTATTGTCTTTATGTTATAACTGACTACGTCATCTCCCTCCTTTCCCTTTCCTAGTATTCAGTCTTAATAGCTGTATTAAGCCTTTCACTTCTTTGGGCTTGCTCCCAACTCCTTATAGTTAAAAAACAGCAACAGGGGGCAGTTAAAGTGCAAGTCAGTGTTAGGAGGCAAGTAATCAAATTGAAGAAATTCATCTTGAAATCGGAACTAATAAGTAGGCAGTTCAACTCAGTCTTTCATCTGCTACCTAAGTGTTCCTCTTACTCTGTTGTCCTGCTAAGCCTACATGCTCTGCAAGAACATCAAGTCATTTCCACTAAAATTTTCATGATAGCTGAATGGGTCCAGCTAGGGCACAGGGACAAAGCTGGGGTGAGAAGACATGAAGATGGCCATTTGTAAGGGACTCGATTTATCCTGATTCATCATTGTATCCTCAACTTTTCTCTTGCAAATATATATAACTGAGGGAGGAAGATAGTCTGAAATTCACATACATAAAAAGTACCCATAGAGATATGAAACATGTCTGGCCTTGATCTCATTGACCCAACATAGGCTGCTAGGCTTAGCAGTTGACCCAACATCATTCAAGATCTGGAAAAGTAGAATTGGTGACAAGCTTATAACCCCAAGTCTGTGACATGTTGCTCCCCACTCCTCCTCTCAATGGTCTCAGAGGAAAAAAGTCTTCCCAGAGGTGATGAAAAGTTTGACATGACCAAGAAAACTTCTGTTGAAATGAATTTATTATAACGAAAGTGCTGAAATTAAAAGCTAGTCTCCAGGGTATCTGATTTCAATATAAGCAAGTCTCTGGTTATTGTCATATATCAACACCATGTAATAGAGAGAAGGAGAAAGATTGTTTTGCAAAAGCTAATGCAGACAGGCAGCAAATTCCCTTTTAGCTAAATTTATAAAATACCTCTCAAGAGAACAAATCAGAATTGATCATGGAACAATTGATCAATGATGACTAAGTGTGGCTCAACATTGATTTGTCTTGCATAGCAACAGACTAGTTGTTCCAAAGAATTACAAATAATCCCCAAAGCCACCCCCTTCAGCAATATGTGAGTGCAACCCTAACCTCGAATTTTTTTTACTTGTTTAACTTCTACAATGGATTCATTTTTTTTTTTTCATTTTTGTTCTTAGAATAGGGGAAAGGTGCTACATAGTAAATATGCTTCCAAATTTAGCTGGTAACTTTTAAAAAGGAACTTTATATTGACTTTTAAAATGTAGAAAATTAATGAAGGCAAATTAATCCTCAAATTCATTAGGTTAAATCATTTTTTGTTTTTCAGTTTGCTAAGATAGAATTTAAGGCATAGAAATAAATGAGATAATATCAGTTCCTACTTTCTCTACTAAGTTAGTGCCCATCTAAAACCCAGGTCAAGTATCACCTCCTCTGTAAAGCTTTTTTTCATCCATGGTGTCATAGTCTGATCCTTCTCTCTTTTGTATTCCCATAGGCACTTTTGTTCATACATAGTTTTTGCTGCTTACTTATTTGCACTCTATTTATTTGTGCCTCTGTCCGCTCCCTAGCACCTGGCACCACAGCCTACACAGTGAGTATGCAGTAAAGTTCGTTGAATGCTGAATGAGTGAGGCAGACTTTTGGAATGTTAGGTCTGTCCTCTAGATTTGAAGGTACAATATATCACAAGATAACTTCAGCTATGAGGAGGAAGGGATTCTCTTAGTACCCTAGTGTCATTTCAGTATTTTTATTTATGAAATAGAATTCTTTGCCAAGTTTTGTTTTTCTATAATTCTGTCTTTTTCTCCCTTTCTGTCCTGTGAGAGAAGAGTTTCCAGTGATAACTCCACTTAAAATTCAGAGCTGTCAGTGTTTGCCTACACCCCTCTGCTTTGCCAGAGACTGCATCTGGGGAAGGCAAGGCCAAAGCCATTTTTATCCCAGACTGTCTTCACTTCACTCTGTGATCATCATCTGTGTTGAAAGAAGAAAGCAAGGTTTTCTTGTGATGGTTATCTTACCTATGTCCCTTGCCCTTTCTGGGCCTCAGTTTCTTCATCTGTTACACAAGGCCTCACTAGATGATTTCAAAGGTCTGCCTCAGGAATAATGCCCTCTGAAGATAACCATTTTCCTGTTGGTTTATAGATGTTATATAATGTTTTTACACATGTTATCTCCTTTTATGAAATAATATCTCTGAGATACATGTTATCATCCCTATTTTTCCAATTAAACTAAGGTCAAGGTGGGTGGATGAATGACTTGACCATGAAGTCAAATACCTAGATCTATCCTGTTGCTATAAGGTCTTCCACATAGACAAAGCTTGGCAAAGCACGCCTTTGTGGTATGCACTTAAAATAATGATATGTCCATTACCACATATGCTATTAGGGCTACCACGGTGGAGAGCAGGAAAAATAGCAGAATGAAGAGTCCAGATGAATTAATGGGAGAATGCACCTAGTCACTGGGTGTCTTTAGGAGGAGGTAGCACTGCATCTCATTCTCTCAGAATCCCAGGGTCAATGAAAAGAAAGAAAAATCATGAAATAAACTTTAACACTGACATCCTCAGTTCAGCTCATAGAGGCAGAAACTATCCTATCTAATAAAAGAGTAATATGCAAATTGACCATCACTCCAAGACACAAGATGGTTGCCCCCATGTGGCCAAATATGACTGCCCCCATGTGGACACAAGATGGCCACCACAAGATGGCCTGCAGGGGAGGGCAGTTTTGGGCAGTTAGGGGTGACCAAGCTGGCAGAGGAGGGCAGTTGGGGGAGACCAGGCCAGCAAGGGAGGGCAGTTGGGGGGGACCCAGGCCTGCAGGGAAGGGCAGTTGTGGGTGATCAGGCAAGCAGGGAGGGCAATTGGGGGTGACTAGGCTGGCAGAGGAGGGCAGTTGGGGGAGACCAGGTCAGCAGGGGAGGGCAGCTGGGGGGGACCAGGCCTGCAGGGGAGGGCAGTTGTGGGCAATCAGGCCAGCAGGGAGTGCAGTTAGGGGTGACCAGACCAGCAGAGGAGGGAAGCTGGGGGGGACCCAGGCCTTCAGTGGAGGGCAATTGGAGGGGGACCAGGCCTGCAGTGGAGGACAGTTGGAGGGGGACCAGGCCTGCAGTGGAGGACAATTAGCAGGGGACCCAGGCCTGCAGGGGAAGGCAGTTGTGGGTGATCAGGCAAGCAGGGAGGGCACTTAGGGGTGACTGGGCTGGCAGAGGAGGGCAGTTGGGGGGGACCAGGACTGCAGCAGAGGGCAGTTGGGGGGCAGGCCTGCAGGGGAGGGAAGTTGGGGGGGGGGACCAGGCCTGCAGTGGAGGACAGTTGGAGGGGGACCAGGCCTGCAGTGGAGGACAGTTAGCGGGGGACCTAGGCCTGCAGTGGAGGGCAGTTGGGGGGGACCAGGACTGCAGAGGAGGGCAGTTGTAGGTGATCAGGCCAGCAGAGAGGGCAGTTAGAGTTGACCGGGCCAGTAGAGGAGGGCAGTTGGGAAGCAGGCCAGCAGGGGAGGGCTGTTGGGGGGGACCAGGCCTGCAGGGGAGGGCATTTGGGGGGGGGCAGGCCTGCAGGGGAGGACAGTTGGGGGGGATCCAGGCCTGCAGGAGAGGCAGTTGGGGGGGGTCCAAGCCTGCAGGGTAGGGCAGTTAGGGGTGACCAGACTGGCAGGGGAGGGCAGTTAGGGGTGACTGGGCCAGCAGGGGAGGGCAGTTGGGGACAACCAGGCCAGCAGGGGAGGACAGTTAGGGGTGACCAGACTGGCAGGGGAGGGCAGTTAGGGGTGACCAGGCCAGCAGGGGAGGGCAGTTAGGGACAATCGGGCTGGCCGGGGAGCAGTTAGGCATCGATCAGGCTCGCAGGCAGGAGAAGTTAGGGGCAATCAGGCAGAGGCAGGTGAGAGGTTGGGAGCCAACAGTCCTGGATTGTGAGATGGATGTCCAACTGCCCGTTTAGGCCCGATCCCGGTAGGACATCTATCAAGGGGTCCCAGATTGGAGAGGTTGCAGGCTGGGCTGAGGGACAAACCCCCCCCCCCCATGCACGAATTTCGTGCACCGGGCCTCTAGTTTTTTATAAAATTGGGTTCAATCAGTATGACTTCTGAAGACATCTTGATTTCATAGATTTTATTAATGTCAAAGTGGATCACTCTGAACTTAACCAATACCATCTTTGAGAAAGAAACCACGTTAAATATTCCATTGGCTACTACAAATTATTTTATTTGGAAGAGCTCTTAAGATTATTTAGTCTAACACCCTTATTTTACATACATGGAAACTGGGGTATAGAAAGGTGAAGTAATTTGCCCAAGGTCTCATGGAAAGTTAGCAGAGGAATGAAATGAGAACATAGGTCTCCCAACTCCCACTCCTAATTTCTGTCATTGTACCTGTACAATAGAGAACAATAAAAAGAAAGATGCATCTATGTTCCTGTTAGAAGCACAAAAAGATGCTAAAACCAAAATGACTCAAATTATAGCTATAATTCAGTTAAAATAATACAAAATAACACTACCAACCACCCCTACGACCCCCTCTTCCCTACCTCCACTCCACCACACCCACACATATATACACCATGCTTACAATGAAAAATTCAGATCTGTTAGTGATGGAAACCAGCCCTGGGTCTGGAATAGCCTTTTCAGGGGGAAAATTATATATATATATATATATATACAAACTTTGGCAGGAATTCAATCAGTGCAGCTCAAATACACACACCCACACAAAATCCTGGGCAATATCAGTCTTTTGTCAAATGTGGACATTTTCTGGGAACTTGGGAATGATGGTTATGGCAAACTGTGGCCCTAAAGACTCACAGGCCAATCTAGGTGAATTTGATTAAGTAAATGGGTATAGTAGAATAAGATTTAACATTCTATCATTCTTCATGAAAGTTGATTAAGTATAAAAATGACCTCATTAGGAAAATTGTTCCATTTTTCTTATCTTTTCAAAAGCTGAAGTTCAGACATAGAGGAAGAGTTGGTTTGTTTCCTATATTTTGTGATTCTCACATACTTGTGAGCATAGTCTTTCTTGGATTATAATTTTGAATACTCTAAAAGGACTATTTACAAATGTAGGTAAAAGTGATGATATGGGACCATTGTTGCGTATGATGATAATTTTTACTACAGAAGCAGGACCTCAAATAGCAGTTGTGCTGCTGAGAGTAGAATCACTGGAGTTCTTAACTCAGGCATATGGATGCCTGAGGGGCCCACTGAATCCTAATCCTTTCTATCCAAATGTTCTAGTTTTACCTCCCATCACTCTCCCCAACACACACCCCAACAGCTCTGGTTATGCTGGCCACCTCCCTTTTGCTTAATAGCACTGTCTTCAGGTACTTTCATGCCTCTGTATCTTTGCTTGTGTTGGTGCCTCTTATTACAGTGCCCTCTACTCACTCCTACCTCTTGTTCACCCTTCAAGATCTTGATCAAATACCATCTTCTCTGTGTAACTGATTGATCTCTCCATTTTAATAACTTTTCCTCCCAACTATTTCTGAAAATCTCTATCATGTCATATTAATTTATTTGTTTGCTTAGTCTCCCTCCCTCTATGGAGAGAGCTAATTAATGAATTTAATTTATCTCTATATCTCCAGTAATCAATATATACTTTGGAATGAATAAGTGCATGCAAGATAAAGTTTCCCAATGAGTTTAAACACTGTAATACTAGATAGCTAATTGCTTACCTATCCTTTCTTTCCTTGTGTGTGTTCCAGGGGAGTTTGGTGTGTGTGGTGTGTGTTTGTGTACTGTTATTCTACTGTTGTTTATTGGCCAAGTTTTGAAACTATCACCTTTGCTCTCCACCTTTCTCTGGCTCTCATGGAGGTGGTGGGGAAGGTGATCTGGTGGACCTGGTCTGAAGAAAGAGATTATCAGCAGTGCCCCATCATCTAGGGCAGTGGTCGGCAAACTGCGGCTCGCGAGCCACATGCGGCTCTTTGGCCCCTTGAGTGTGGCTCTTCCACAAAATACCATGGCCTGGGAGAGTCTATTTTGAAGAAGTAGCATTAGAAGAAGTTTAAGTTTAAAAAATTTGGCTCTCTAAAGAAATTTCAATCATTGTACTGTTGATATTTGGCTCTGTTGACTAATGAGTTTGCTGACCACTGATCTAAGGTTAACATAATCTGAAGAGAAACTGATCTTCACATCTGTTATTCAGAGAATCAGGACAGCAACTTGTGGGTCTCAAGATCTCAAGTTTATATCACCATCATACTTTGGAATGATGAGTTTTTATCCCCTTATCTCTGCATGTTGCCAGATATGTTTCTTTTTCTCTCTTACAGACACTGCTGACAATTTCTTCTGTATATCTCAACACATCTCTGTGACTAGAGGAAGTTTGAAAGTTTATCACAATATTTTCTCTAGTCATTCTGCCTAACTTCTTGGACCTTCTATAACATGGCTGCTGTTAACAGAAAATGGAAGCTAAGTTTTTTACGAAATTCATATGTAAAATATATCGTATTATCATTAGATTTTAGTAGAGATTAAATCGCAGAGGGCCCTCTGTGATTTCTCATGGTTTATACTGGACACCAGTTCTTCTTTACTTAAGTACAAAAACATTTTTTAAAATGTAATTTTGAGAGTCTTTTTTATTATTTTGTTACATCGTATGAGGAGTACTTATCTTGTGCATTGTTCTATGTTCTGTGGCTACAGTGGCAGACAAAACAGATCATAGTACATGTTGTTATGAAGCCTACAGCCAGCTGTATATATACTGTGACGCAGCTATGAAGGTGGAGTGAGGATGGCAATGAGAAGATGCACAAATGCAACTACCCAGTAAAATATATAAAATAATTGCAATTTGTCAATAGGTGCAATAAAAGGAGTGATAAAACTTAGATCTTCCAGACAGCACATTTAAGGTCATACAAGAGTTACTTTCTATCGGTGCCTACCAAACCACCATTGAGTGGATGGAGGGGAGGAGGAATGAAGACAGGAATAGGTAAAGCCACTTGGAATTTTAATTATAGTTGAACAAGTTTCAGATATTTCCTGATGATACTTCCCAGGGAAGGACAATATTATTTCTAGACCTCCCTGGTGTCCTCTACTTTCCTGTCTCCATCACCAAGAGAACTGCCTGAAAATTTGCTTAGCCACTGACTCTCAATGAACCTTTCCAAGGCTTCCCTTGTTACATAGCCCCTTACTATGAGGCCCCTGTTGCCCTGCCATAATTTCCTCTCAGTTCCTCAGTCAAGTGTTTTGTTTTTAAAAATTGAGATATAATTGACATATAACATTGGGTAAGTTTGAGGTGTACAATGTGTTGGTTTGATATACTTATATATTGCAATATGACTATTACAGTAATGTTAGCACCTTTATCACAACACATAATTATCTTTCTTTTTTATGTTGAGAATAATTTTTATCTAGTCTCTTAGCAACTTTGAAGTTTATAATATAATATTGATGAGAGTAATCATTGTTATGCATTAGATCTCCAGAATTTATTTATCTACTAGTTGTAAGTTTGTACCCTTAAATAACACCTCCCCCCTGCCCCTGGTAATCCCATTCTATGCTGTTTTAACAAGTTATTTTTTTAAAAAAAATATTTTATTGATTTCAGAGAGGAAGGGAGAAAGACAGAGAGATAGAAACATTGATGAGAGACAAACAACATCAATCAGCTGCCTCCTGCACGCCTCCTACTGGGGATAGAGCACACAACCAGGGAATTGAACCGTGAACTCCTGGTTCATAGGTCGATGCTCAACCACTGAGCCACCACAGCTGGACATTTTAACAAGTTCTGTTTTCTTACATTCCACATATAAGTGATATCACACAATAGCCCAGATTTGGAAACATCCCAATTGTCCATCAATGGATGAATAGATAAAGAAGGTGTGGTATAATACACAATGGAGTATTATCTAGCCATAAGAAAGAAGGAAATCCTGCCATTTGCAACAACATGGATAAACTCTCAGAGCAGTATGGTAAGTGAGATAACTCAGTCAAGTCTTAAGTGGTGAGAGCATGTTTTAATTTTGTTTTTAGCTTTTTAAATGTTTGATTTGGTGACTTGTTATTAGATGAGTCATGCCATACACTTGAATACATTGTTGTCCCTTGAAGAATTATGATGAAGTACATAAGGGGGAGATAGTATGCTTGGTGTAATGAGCTTCTAACTGAAAATTGGGATACCAATTTTCAAGTCCTGGTATAGCCATCAACTCACTCTTTGACCAAGGAGAGACCATAGTACTTCCAAGCCTTGTTATCTCCACGAAGGCAATGGGGATCTTGGTGAAAAATTAAGGTAAGTAAGTAGCAAGAAGAGCTACTCATGTGGAAGTGATCTCTGGGGTGTGCTCAGCCTGGGTCCTTACCCAGGAGAAGATTTGTGGCTAACTATGTTCTTAGGCTACTTGCAGGCCCCCTTACCTGTGCAGCAAAGAAAGCATGTATTTTTCTTCTTCCTGCTTCTGTATAATAAATTGCCAGACTAAAACGGAGCTATTCAATAAATATTTCTTTTTTATTACTGCAACTACCAGATACACAGGGCTTGGTTCCATAATTTATGACGGTGTTTGCTCTATCACTCTTTGCTAAGGTTTTCAAGATACAAAAAGTTTTGGCAGGCTCTCTTAGCTCGGATTTGAAAGCCAAATCCCATTTCTTCTATCTCTGTAGTGTCTCCAAAATTCATCGTTTCCTCTTCTCCAATCTCAGTGCCTCTGCTCATGCTCACACCTTTATCATTTCATATTTAGACCATTGCAGTAGTTCCCTAACTACCCTTCTTATGGGACTCTTTCTACAGCATAACTCTGATCCTAGAAACCTTGTATGACACCCAATTTCCTACAGAATAAAGTCTAAATTATTTTTGTAAATTATCTTCCACTACTCAACTTCCTTAACTCTTTTTTAAAAGTATAAATATTTCAGGTATGTAGAAAAATATTGAGAAATGCATAGAATATATCAATGTGCCCAACATTTGGCTTTTTGAGATCCTAAGACTTTAACATTTATATCAGATCTTTTTTTTTTAAGACACAAAATGTTGAAGATCCAGTTAAAGCATTGGGAATCCCCTCCACACTACAATTCTTCTCTTTCTCAAGAGTTAACCACTATCTTATTTTTAAACTATATGTAATATTTTATTGTATGCTTTTAAACTTTATGTAAATGGCAAGACACTCTAGCCTTCACAATGTGCTTTCTTCACTCATTGTTAAGTTCTTGCAATTTTTCATGTTGATACATGTAGCCTATAAGTCATTTATTTTTATTGTTCTTTAGTATTCTGCTTTATGAACGTGCCTTTATGTATTTGTCTATTCTCCTGTTTCTTGTGTCTATTTTTTTTTTGCTATTACAGAAAAGGTTGCAATGAAAATTTATGTATGTCTCCTTGTGTACCATGAGAGAATGTTTTTCTAGGATATACCTTTCTTAGGTCTGGAATTGCTATGTGTTTATTTTCAGCTTTACCAGACATCTTCATACTGCTCTTCTAGATTGTACATTTTATCCTCTTACCAGTTGTTTATGAGTTCCTATTCCTCCACTTCCTTGAAATGTTTAGTATTATAAGACTTTTAAATATGTGTCAAGTATACAAGTGTGGAATGGTGTTTTATTGTTGTTTTACTTTGCATTTCTCTGATTATTAGTGAAGTTGAGCATATTCTCCTAAGTTCAGCCATTAAACTTCTACTATTATTGTCTGTTAATATTGTTGCCCATACTTAGCTGTTAATCTTTTTCTTATTGATATAATGAGTTCTTTATTAATTCTGGATATTAATATTTACAAGTTATATGCATTATACACATCTTCTTCCAGTTTGTGGCTTTTCATTCTATTAATGGTATCTTCTGTTGAGTAGATATTTTACATTGTAATATGATAAAAGTTATCATTCTTTTTCTTTATGGTTTGTGTTTTTGTGACTCGATAAAGAATCCCTTCCTTAATTTAAAGCCATAATGATATTTCCCTATATTTTCTAATAAAAGTTTAACATTTGCTTTTCATATTTAGTACTTGAAATACAAATCCATTTGGATTTGTTTCTGTACTTGGTTTGAGGTAGGGATATATACATTTATATTTGTTTTTATGTGGATAACCAGTTTTCACAGTATTTTTTACTGAATAGTTTTTCTTTTCTTCACTGATTTGTAGTGCTATCTCTGTTGTATATCAAGTTTCCATACATGTGTAGATCTGTGTCTGAGCTCATTATACTGTTCCATTGATGTCTTTGTCTATGCCTGTGCAATATCACATTGTCATGTAGCTTTATAATAATTTATATTTAGTGGAGAAATCTCCCACCTTGTTTCTTTCTTCAATATTTTAATGTTTATTTTTTGCCCTTTGCTCTTCTGTATGAATTTTTTAAACTTAGATCCTCAAGTTCCATGAGAAAAACCAGTGAAGACTTTGAGAGCATATTGAATATATAGAATAACCTGAAGATTTGACATTTTAGGATATTGAGCTTTTGCATTCATGAGCATAATGTATCTTCACATTACTTAGGTAATTTTTATGGCTTCTTATACAAAATTGTAGAATTTTATTTATAAATATGTTTCATACCATCTCGTAGATTTATATCTTATAATTTCTGTTGCTATTGTAAGTGGTATATTTTAAAATTATATTTTCTAATTGTGTGTTGCCATCATTTACTTTCTAACCCATTGTAATCAGGCTCTTACCTTATTATTCTGCTAACATTACTCTCACTTATAGCTCCCAACTAAAAAAGTCAAATGGACACATTCCAGGCCTTAATTTTTATGGCATTTAATATTAATGACCACTTCCATACTCTTGAAACAACTTTTTCCTCCTTTGTGTTGTAAAACCATGCTTATGGTTGTTCTCCAACTTGTTATCAGTCTCCTTTATAAATCCTTATACTTCTTTCTGAATATTTGTCTCCCAGGTTCAATAGATCCCAGATCATGGGAGATTTAATAATCTCCCATGGCATCTACAACTCTATGCAATAAATCTGTATAAAACCTCAGAATTCTATCCTGAGATCCAGACCCATAGATCTAATCAACCTACTGAAATCTCTGTTTTGACGTTCCTTCATCTTCACAGACTCAATATATTCCAGACTGAATTCAATATTCTTCCTCTCAATCTGCTCTTTTTTCTTGTGTTCCCAGTATCAGTGAATAATTCCACTAGCTACTCAGGTGCTCAAGTCAGAAACTTGGAAGTCATCTGACTTTACCATCCCCTCACTTCAGCATCTGCTTTGCAGATTCCACTTTAATATGGAAGTCAGAGAGAATAGCCCAAAATAAAATATAATAATATCACTCTCTTGATTAAAACTCTTCAAATTCCCCAATAACCTGATTTTCAGGGACTTTCATGTTCTAGTCTTGCTGCTGTTAACATTGCCTTCCCCAACTAGGCCTTTGCCTATCTTTTCAGCCTCATCTCAGTCCATATCTGATTCTCTCATATTTCCCATCATGGTTAATGATACTTCACCTCAGTTACCTAGGTCAGGGACCCAGGATTGATCCTTTGCTGTTCAATAGACATTTATGGAGTTTCTTTTTTTGTACTGTGTTGTATTCTAGGTGAATAAGACATGATTTCTATGGCACAGAGCTTATAGCCTTGTAGATTTGTTATGGATTCTTTTAAATAGTATCACACAAGGAAAATACTAAGTGCTAATAACTGTGGTTATTTTGGGGAGGTGAAACTAGAGTTGATTTTGGTCCTATGTTTCTGTGTTTTTCAAAATTTCTATAATGAGCATTTGTTACTTTAAATATGGAAAAATAAACTTTATTAAAAGTTAAAACATAAAATAGGATAAAAGTACATTTTATAGTTACGCACCAAAACAGGTCATTTTTCAAACTGATCTTAGAAGCTTGATTTGTTGTTGTAGCCCGAGCCAGTGCCATTCATAAATTCCCAATTTCCAGCCTGTGGTTTTTAGATACTGTGGAAAAGTAAAAGGCAATTAGAAATACACCTTTAAAACTGTATTAGAAGCCCAGCTGGGTGTGGCTCAGCAGTTGAATGTTGACCCAGGAACCAAGAGGTCACTGGTTAGATTCCTGGTCAGGGCATGTGCCTGGGTTGGGGACTCGATCCCCAGTGTGGGGTATGCAGGAGGCAGCCAATCAATGATTCTCTCTCATCATTGACATTTCAACCTCTCTCTCTCTCTCTACCTTACTCTCTGAAATAAAAAAAAAATATATTTAAAAAAAACTGTATGGGAATATCAACTCCTATAAACAACTCATGAAAAATAAAAGTTCTAAAAATTATATGAAAAACACTGCACTATCAGATGTACAAGAAAAATATTTTTGTTCTAACAAGAAAATAATTAGAAGAAAAGTAGCCATTATAGCTATTTTAGAAATGGGAATGAGAAAAAAATGAAAAGAAATCATTACATAGAAAAAGCAGATTAAGAGGATCCAAGATGGTGGCATAGGTAAACACCTAAACAGATGCCTCACACAACAATTTCAAAACTACAACTAAAAGACAAAACGTCTATCACCCAGAACCACAGGAAAGCTGGCTAAGTGGAAGTTCTACAACTAGAAGGAAAGAGAAAAGAGCATTGAGATGTGCACAAGCGTTGAAAAGCTGAGGTACAGAGGCCCACGAATCGGGCTGGTGACGGGCAACTGGGAGCGCTGCTTTTTCCAACCCAAAGGGAGACAAGCTCCTGATTACTCTGGAATCTAGTTTCTGGGGAGACGCGGGGACCCAAACTCCTACGGGGAGAAGCTGGACTGTCTGCCATCAGGTCGGAAAGTGAGGGTGGCTTGCTTGCAGGGCTGGGCGCAGGAATAATTGTTTACTGTGCTGGGGCGCGGGACACGGGGATGCGGTCAGAGACGCAGAGCCGGCTAACTGGCAGCCATCACTGTTTGCCACGCCCTAGCCTAGTGACGCCCTGAGACCCCGCCCCACACAATCTACAAACCCACCCAAGCTCCAAGCAGCAGCTTTAGCATATGAATGGCCTGCCCTATTGCAGCTTAACATAGCAAACTTGCAGCCCGGGTCAGACAGCTCCAAAACCTCCAAACCCGAAGCAAAGAGGAGAAAACTGTAGTTCTCGCTGTAGCGCCTGCTCGGTGGCCTCAGACAGTAGCTGACGTGCACCCCATTGGAGATCCAGAAGCCAGTGTACCTAGTGGTCAGTGTGAGACACCAGATTTCAACTCCTCACATCCATAAGAGACACATTCAAGAGGCAGACTCATGAGCACCAAAGCCCCACTGAAACAAGTCCTGCACCATAAGTGTGTCTCCAGCACAACAGTTTTTCCATTATAGACACAGCAGGTCCTCACAGGCAACTGGCCTGGAGGTCAATTTCTCCCAGTGTACCAACAGCAATCAAGGCTTAACTACACCAAGACTTTGCACTCAGCCCACAAAGGGGTGCACCAAGAGCGTCCACCTCAGGTGATTGGGGAGGCTGAGCTACTGGCCCCTATAGGTTACCTACCACACAAAGCCACTCCAACAACACAGAGAAGCAGCAAAATGCAGAGACAAAGAAACATGTCACAAATGAAAGAAATGGAGGAAAGCAAACTACTGGACGACATAGTGTTCAGAACCACATTTATAAGGTTACTCAAGAATCTTCTAAAAACCGCCGAGAAACTTGATGAGACCTCCGAGGATCTTAGTGAGACCTTCAAGGACCTTAATGAGAATGCCAAAAAATGGAAAAGGACCAGTCAGAAATTAAGCATACACTGTCTAAAATAAAGAATATACAGAAACTCAACTGTAGATCAACGTACCCCAAGAATCAAACCAAAGATCTGAAATATGAGAAAACAAAAAACACCCAACCAGAAAAACAAAAAGAAAAAAGAATCCAAAAATATGAAGATAATGTGAGGAGCCTCTGGGACAACTTTAAGCATACCAACATCCGAATTTTTGGGGTGCCAGAAGAAGAGAGAGAGCAAAATATTGAAAACCTATTAGAAGAAATAATGACAGAAAACTTTCCCTACCTGGTGAAAGAAATAGACTTACAAGTTCAGGAAGCGCACAGAACCCCATACAAGAAGAATCCAAAGAGGACCACGCCAAGACACATCATAATTAAAATGCCAAGGGCAAAAGACAAAGAGAGAATCTTGAAAGCAGCAAGAGAAAAATGGTTAGTTACCTACAAGGGAGTACCCATATGACTGTCAGCTGATTTCTTGACAGAAACTATGCAGGCCAGAAGGCAGTGGCAAGAAATATTCAAAGTGATGAACAGCAAGAACCTACAACCAAGATTACTCTACCCAGCAAAGCTATCATTCAGAGTTGAAGGTCAGATAAAGAGCATCACAGACAAGAAAAAGCTAAAGGAGTTCATCACCACCAAACCAGGATTACATGAAATGCTGAAGGGTATTCTTTAAGAAGAGGAAGAAGAAGAAAAAGGTAAAGATAAAAATTATGAACAACAAAATGACATTCAAATACATACCTACCAACAAGTGAATCTAAAAATCAAGTGAATAAAAAAAATCTGAAGAACAGAATGGACTGGTGAATATAATAGAATCAGGGACATAGAAAGGGAGTGGACTGACAATTCTCAGGGGGAAGGGGGTGTGAGGAGTGCGGGAAGAGATTGGACAAAAATCTTACACCTATGGATGAAGACAGTGGCGGGGGGTAAGGGCATGGGATGGAGTGGGGAATCAGGTGGAGGGGAGCTATGGGGGGGGAAAAAACAGGAACACCTGTAATAATCTGAACAATAAAGATTTATTTAAAAAAAAGAAAAAGAAAAAGCAAAGACCCCAAAAGGAAAATAAATAAATGGGAAAAGAACAAGGAGGGAAGGAGAGGGAAAAGATGGGCTAAAAGATACTAACATTGAGAAGTAGACTTGATGAAAGCTTGCAAACAGGTATGTTAGAACCCTGAAGGATTGAAAATGGTTTCAGAATGTATGTTTAGCCCTAACTGGTTTGGCACAGTGGATAGAGCGTCGGCCTGGGGACTCAAGGGTCCCAGGTTTGATTCCGGTCAAGGGCATGTACCTTGGTTGCGGGCACATACCCAGTGGGGAGTGTGCAGGAGGCAGCTGATCAATGTTTCTTTCTCATCGATGTTTCTAACTCTCTAGCCCTCTCCCTTCCTCTCTGTAAAAAATCAATAAAATATATTTAAAAAAAAAGAATGTATGTTTAATATGAAAGTGAGTCAGCAAAGGCCAATTAGCTAGCTTCAGTGTTTGGAAAGATATCGAGAAAGATCAAGATCCTAATGGAAAAAAGAAGGGACTGCAAGGCAATCTGTTGAAGCATTGAGGTACAGCAGTGAAAGGGAATTGAACCCCATGTTTGGCTCCTGATGATAATGGTGGTTGAATCATTAATTGTTATTGAGCCCAGGCATGGAAAATGCAAACCACTGTGCAGGGCACCAGGGAGAAGGCTGAACATTGGGATAAGGTCTAGGAGTTTCAAAATGGGTTCACATCCACTATATCAGTAGTTTTTAGAGCCTCTTAACTATCCATGAAGTGGTTAGGATACTGTCTACCTCCATTTTTACAGATGAACAAACTGAGAGCAGTAACATGACTTCTTCATGATCATGCAATGGCTAGACTGGACAAAAATCTTTCAGTGTGGCAGCCCTTCCCCTGCATTCATTTATCTCAAAGCAAATTGACCCCAAGAAGAGCTGTACAGCACCCAGGTGATTAACCACTCAGCAGAGCACAGTACAGTGAGAGATTTCCTAGTCCCTTCACTCTACACCTATCCCACCTTTAGACACATGCACACACAGAATTAAGGTTCCAGTTATGATGTGTGTCCCTCAGATAGAAAGCACAATGTCCCTAGTACTGAAAGAGTAATAGACTGCTCTGAGCTCCCTGCCTTAGGGATAACTGTGGGCAGAGGATCACATACAACATTTGCAGATCTGAAAAGCTAGTCTGAGCAGAAGGCCTGGGGCAGGGCTTCCAAGTCTCTCCTCTGTGTTTACTTAGGAGAGGGAAGCACTGATTGTGGGCTTGAACATTTCACTAATTTGTAGAGAAGGGAAAAGCCTTGTTCAAAAATGTAGGCCATAGAGGTGTCACATCCAAGGTAAATGTAAGGAAAGGGGCAGGACCAATTTCCATCCAAAGAATGTCCATTATCTGAGACTACAAACAACCTGAACATATTGGACAAAAGGCTTTGGGGACAAGAAAGCAAACTCTTTTCATAATCTTATCTTAAAAGCATTCGTGCAACAATGCTGCCTTAACAGCTCTCACCTGCCATTTTCTTTCCCAGGGAAGCAGTAGAGTGGTATGAGAGGGAACTAATCAAGGAGCAGAGGGCCAGAACCCTGCAGTCCAATCCCACTCCAGCCACTTAGCTTTTTGGTGACAGAATGGCCTAACACCTCTGAGCTTCCCTTTACTCCTCTTCAAATGAGATAGTCTTTCCTACTCCTTAGGATTATTATAAAGATAACAGAAAACTAGTTGAATCACCTTTGGGCTAAAAAGGCTGTTGAGGCAAGTGAGCAGGCAAGGGCCTTAGAGCTCCCTGGCTCCAAGGAGATGGGAAAAGTGAGACCCAAGCTCACCAAGGAAATTAGAGGCATGTGCTGGACATGAATGCATGTCTAGGCTGAATGTCCTGCACCTGATGAAGATGGCATTGTCAGAGCCCTAGGTCCCAAAGGCCTCTGAACAGAACTGAGAGTGTATAGCCAGGGCAAGGCTGGGCGTCTGGGGTGTTGCCTGGACGGCTGCTCGAAAGAAATAAAGAACCTCTGCCAACATTCTTCCTTTCCCTGCCAGGGAAGGAAGTGTGGGAACTGGGCTTCATTTACCTATTTTAGGTTCCAAAATTTTTGACGGTTTTTAGGCAGTAAATGATCAGCTAATTTTTTTAATTGAAGGAAAGGGTTCAGGACATGGCCAAGTACACATCTTACTCCATAGCCTTGAGTCCATGTTCTTCATTGGGAGGAGAGGACATCTCAGTTGACAGAATCCTGTAGCAGACCATGGGTAAAGGCAGCTCAGCTGCAAAGCCATTAGTTCTTGAGTCTGTGACCTAAAAGGGAAATGTCACCATGTCATGCAGAGCTCTCTTCTGTGAGGTCCATATTTCCATTTATCCCCGAATATTATTGAATTTTGGTCCCAATTATAATAATAAGTGCATATACACTAGTTTCTTTTATTTAAGAAATAAGGAAACAGTGGAGCAATTAAGATAATCAATTGCTTTTGACATTTCAATCGCACAACTTTCTCAATTTGTACCTTGGCCTCAAAACTCACTGTGTCCCAGAGTCCTGCTCCCAGAAAGATTTGCACAGCTGTTTGTAAGCATGCATCACCTGCTCCTGCTCACACCTGCTCCCAGCGCTACTACCCTCACACTTCCTTGCTACCTCCCTTAAGCAGCAGCAACAGCACCAGAGTCCCCATGTTCCACACTTTTGAATTTATAAGACTCGTGAACCTGTTAGTGCATGTGACCTCTCAACAGCCCCGGGTGGGTGGCAGATCTGGATTCTTGAGCCTCAGTTTACAGAAGAGAAAACTAGGACCTAAAAAAGTGCAATAGCATCAACAGCACACACCTCAGAGGTGGAGAAGCTAAAGGTCAAGGCCAGGCTCTCTGCCTCCCTGCTGCATACTGCATCCTCAGGAATGTTGGGGTCTCCTAGAGGTTAAAAAAACCTTGTATTTTGTTATTGTTGCTGTGATCAAAGCTTTCTCAGAATCAAATACTACATGGTAAAATAATACATTGATATTTGGACATCCATGTTCATAGTAGCATTATTCACAATGGCAGAAGATAGAAGCATCATGTGTTTATTGACAGAGGAATGGACAAACAAAAACTGGACCATCCATATAATTAAATACTATTCAGCCACACAAAGGAAGGACATTGTTGTTTTTTAAATTTCTTTATTGATTAAAGTGTTACAAATGTGTCCTTATTCCCCCATTACCCGCCCTACCCCCCCCCCCCCACACACACACTCATGCCCTCACCCCCCTGTTGTCTGTGTCCTTTGGTTAGGCTTATATGCATGCATACAAGTCCTTTGGTTGATCTCTCCCCCTTACCCCTACCCTCCCCTACCTTCCCTCTGAGGTTTGATGGTCTAATCGATGTTTCTCTGTCTCTGGATCTGTTTTTGTTCATCAGTTTATGTTGTTCATTATATTCCATAAATGAGTGAGATCATGTGATATTTATCTTTCTCTGACTGGCTTATTTCACGTAGCATAATGTTCTCCAGTTCCATCCATGATGTTGCAAATGGTAGGAACTCCTTTTTTCCCTCAGCATAGTATTCCATTGTGTTGATGTACCACAGTTCTTTAATCCAATCATCTGCTGATGGGCACCTAGGCTGTTTCCAAATCTTAGCTATTGTAAATTGTGCTGCTATGAACATAGGGGTGCAAATATCCTTTCTGATTGGTGTTTCTGGTTTCTTAGGATATATTCCTAGGAGTGGGATTACTAGGTCAAATGGGAGTTCCATTTTCAGTTTTTTGAGGAAACTCCATACTGTTCTCCACAGTGGCTGCACCAGTCTGCATTCCCACCAGCAGTGCACGAGGGTTCCTTTTTCTCCGCATCCTCGCCAACACTTGTCGTTTGTTGATTTGTTGATGATAGCCATTCTGATAGGTGTGAGATGGTATAGCATTGTCGTTTTGATTTGCATCTCTCGGATAATTAGTGACTTTGAGCATGTTTTCATGTGTCTCTTGGCCTTCCTTCTGCCTTCTTTCGAAAAGATTCTATTTAGGTCCGTTGCCCATTTTTTTATTGGATCATTTATCTTCCTTTTATTAAGTTGTATAAGCTGCCTGTAGATGTTGGAAATTAAACTTTTATCAGTGATACTATTTGCAAATATGTTCTCCCATACAGTGGGGTTTCTTGTTGTTTTGTTGATGGTTTCTTTTGCTGTGCAAAAGCTTTTTATTTTGATGTAGTCCCATTTGTTTATTTTCTCTTTGGCTTCCATTGCCCTAGGGGCCGTATCACTGAAAAAGTTCTTTTGGCATATGTCTGAGATTTTGCTGCCTGTGGATTCCTCTAGTATTTTTATGGTTTCCCGTCTTATATTTAAGGCCTGTATCCATTTTGAGTTTATTTTTGTGTATGGTGTAAGTTGGTGATCTAGTTTCATTTTTTTGCATGTATCTGTCCAATTTTCCCAACACCATTTATTGAAGAGACTGTCTTGACTCCATTGTATGCTCATGCCTCCTTTGTCAAATATTAATTGCGCATATTGGTTTGGGTCGATATCTGGATTCTCTATTCTATTCCATTGATCTATATGTCTGTTCTTGTGCCAGTACCAGGCTGTTTTGAGGACAGTGGCTTTGTAATACAGCTTGAAATTTGGTATTGAGATCCCTCCTACTTTATTCTTCTTTCTCAGGATTGCTGTGGCTATTCGGGGTCTTTTTTTATTCCAGATGAACTTTTGGAGAGTTCTTTCTAGGTCTGTGAAATATGCTGTTGGTATTTTAATGGGGAGTGCATTGAATCTATAGATTGCTTTGGGTAGTATGGACATTTTGATGATATTGATTCTACCAATCCATGAACATGGTATGTTCTTCCATCTGTTTACGTCTTCCTCTATCTCTTTTTTCAGTGTCCTGTAGTTTTCCAGTATTGGTCTTTTACCTCCTTAGTTAACTTTATTCCTAGGTATCTTAATTTTTTTGGTGCGATGGTAAATGGGATTGCTTTTTTAGTCTCTCTTCAAAGGAAGGAAATTCTGACATATGCTACAACATGAACCTTGAGGATATTATCCTAAGTAAAAGAAGCTAGTCACAAAGGACAAATACTGTGTGATCTCACTTACATGAGGTCCCTATAGACTCAAATTGTCAGAGACAGAAAGTAGAATGGTCATTTCCAGGGACTGAGAGAAGGGTTGATGGGGTGATGGTGTTTAATGGGGATAGATTTCAGCTTAGGAAGATGAAAAGAGTTCTGGAGATCGATGGTGGGGATAGTTGCACAATAATGTGAATGTAATTAATGCCACTGAACTTAAAACATACCTGAGTGTTCACATCTTCTCTTTTCTACTTATTCTATCACCTCTCTATTCAAAACCTTTTGTGCCAACTCTCTTCATGGAGAATAAAAGCCATACCTCTGAGCTCAGTCTGCAGACTTACCTCTTTTTCCTTTTGTGCTTGCCACACTACAGCCAATCTGACTTCTCCAGCCCCCTGCCTCAGAAGTTAAGAGCTTAGGTGCCAGTGTTCTGGGAGTCAAGCTGGGCAAAGGTGGTGGATACCTCTTCTTTCAGTATTCAGGCCACATATATTTACAAAATCCACTGTTTGAGGTAGTGGCTATTGTCCTCAACCATTCCTGGTGTCCTCCAGTACAGAGATACTCTGTTTAATTCTCTCCAGAGCATAACTTATCCACACCCCAGTTCCAGAGATACCTGGGCCTACCTATTAAGGATTCTGTGATGTAAATTGGATTGGTTCTTAGCTGTCCCCACTGTCAAACTGGATTCAGCTTCTTCGAGTCTGCTAAGTCAGCTACCCCTGGCCCATCTCTCAGCTTTTACAATGTTGCTATACTTGTTTCCCTTTCTATTCTTCCTTCCATTATAAGTTTATGTATTTAAAGGAGAGAGTCAAATTAGAGGTACATGATGATATCACCCTCTTTACCCGAAGCTTGAGCTGAGTAAAAGAATGACTAATAGATGAAAACCAGAAGGAAAGCATTTAAGATAGAGGAAGCAGCATTAGTAAGATATTGGAGACAGAAAACTGTGTGGTGTGTGCAGGAAACCTAGGGCATAGAGGACCTTCCTTAAAGAGCCTCAAAATTGGTCATGAGGGGCTTACAAAGCTGAGATGATGGCTGGTGGGGATCAGACCAGTATTGTACTCTGTACTAGTAGCACATGCCTCCACTGCCATCTCAGGGGCCAGGAACCACTGGTCACTGGTGTGGCTTGAACTCCAGGCAGAAAAATACTAGCTTAACCATCAGTTTCCTGAGCAATGGCTCAGGGAACAGCCCCAGGAATAGTTAAAAAGATGAAGCATAGTACCAGGAGAACATCAAGCCATCCACATGGAGGAAGCAGATCCAGAGTAATGACAATACTGTCAAGTAGGCATGGCCTGGCCACAAGAAATTCAGAAACAAGTAAGTTCAGGGTCTCAGAACAAATTGACCAGAATTTTCCTTAACAGTCATGGTTGAAGCTTATATACGGGGAAAAGGTTTGTGGGGAGAGAAAGAACAGATTATAATTTTATATTTGTTGCCTGATATTTTAGAGAATGAAAAAAAAAAACACCCCCCAAAACTAAATAATCAGATAGCTAGTAAAATATAGAGGGCTCTCTACTCTTCTAGTTTGTTAATGGAATTTAAAAAGTCTAGGAAAATGAAAGTACAGTTTATTCTGGACCAGCCAAATAAAATGCATCTAGCCAATTCCTCAGCAGATAAGAGGGCCCAGTAATCATGTTGGCTTTGAAAGGACTCAGGCCATGGGAGAGGGCTGTGCAAGAGCATGGCATGGTTACTACTTTAGAGAAACTGGACTGCATTCGAAGATATAGCCTCAGTCCTAGACACAAAATTCAGTTATAACAACTAGGACAGGAAGGGGGACTTGCTCTCCAAGGGCACCAGGCTTAAGGCTTGGGCATAAGGTAGGAGGGAACTGGAGTGGGAGCAAGGAGGACTCGATGCTGCAGACTAGCTATTGCTGTCCTACCTGCCTCAGGACACTGGCATCCCATTACTAGGTGTGTGCCCAGGTAGACCAAGCTCTGGGCAAAGCAGAGCTTCTGAGGCTGCCATTTGGACAACTACCTCTGTTTCCTAGTTTTCTAAAGCTGCCATAACAAAGCACCACAAACTTGTGGCTTAGAACAATAAAACTTTATTATCTAATAGTTCCTGGAGCTACAAGTCTGAAATCAAGGTGTCAGCAAAACCACACTTTAAGAATTCTAGGGATAGAAAGGATTGTTAAAAAATATTATGAACAACTCTATTCCAACAAACTGGACAACCTGGAGGAAATGGACATATTCCTAGAAAAATACAACCTTTCAAAACTCAATCAGGAAGAATCTAAACATCTCAATAGGCCAATAACTATGGAAGAAATTGAAGCAGTCATTAAAAAGCTTCCAGCAAACAAAAGCCTGGGGCCAGATGGCTTCACAGGGGAGTTTTACCAAACATTCAAGGAAGAAGTAAAACCTATCCTCCTCAGACTATTTCAAAAAAAATTCAAGAGTAAGGAACCTTTCCAAGCGCATTCTATGAAGCCAGCATCACCCTAATACCAAAACCAGATAAAGACAACACAATGAAAGAGAATTACAGGCCAATATCCCTCATGAACATAGATGCCAAAATCCTCAACAAAATTCTAGTGAATCGGATCGAGCAGTACACGAAAGATAATACACCATGACCAAGTAGGATTTATACCGGGGATGCAAGGATGGTACAATATCTGCAAATCAATAAATGTGATACATCACATAAACAAATTGAGAGATAAAAACCACATAGTCATATCAATTGATGCAGAAAACGCATTTGACAAAATCCAACACCCATTTTTGATAAAAACTCTCAGCAAGGTGGGAATAGAAGGATCATACCTCAACATAATAAAAGCCATATATCACAAACCCACAGCCAACATCATACTCAATGGGCAAAAACTAAAACCATTTCCCTTAAGAACAGGAACAAGACAGGGATGCCCGCTTTCACCACTCCTGTTCAACATAGTACCGGAAATGCTAGCCACAGCAATCAGACAAGAAGGAGAAGTAAAGGGCATCCAAATTGGAAAAGAAGAAGTAAAATTGTCATTATTCGCAGATGACATGATACTGTACATAGAAACCCTAAAGACTCAATCAAAAAACTATTAGACTTAATAAATGAATTTGGCAATGTAGCAGGATACAAAATTAATGCCAAGAAATCTATGGAATTTCTATACAACCAAAAGTGAACTTACAGAAAGAGAGACTAAGAAAACAATCCCATTTACCATTGCACCACAAAAATTAAGATATCTAGGAATAAACCTAACTAAGGAGGTAAAAGACCTCTACTCAGAAAACTACAGGACACTGAAAAGAGAGCTAGAGGAAGACATAAATAGATGGAAGAGCATACCATGTTCATGGATTGGTAGAATCAACATCATTAAAATGTTTATACTACCCAAAGCAATCTATAGATTCAATGCACTCCCCATTAAAATACCAATGGCACATTTCACAGACCTAGAAAGAACTCTCCAAAAATTCATCTGGAATAAAAAAAAAAAAAAAGACCCCGAATAGCCACAGCAATCCTGAGAAAGAAGAACAAAGTAGGTGGGATCTCAATACCAAATTTCAAGCTGTATTAGAAAGCCACTGTTCTCGAGGGAGGAGACAAAATAGCAGCAGAATAGATGGACGTGTCCTGAGCCTTGTCCCAGAGCAGATAGAGGGAGCAGCTGAAACGAGTGGAATCCAGCCTGAATTGGCAAAGGAGGCACAGCTGGTGAGACAGTTTGCAGCTGGGAAGGGCAGAGATCCCCCGATAAAGGTAAAGTCAAAGATCTAGGCAGTAGAATCTGCTGGACCTCTGTGCCCAGGTCAGGGAGAAACTACACAGCACCAAGCTGTGTCCCTGAGGACAGGCACAGCGTCTGACTGAAAAAAAAAAAAAAAAAAAGGGTCCACAGGACTGCGGGAGGTAGGGGATTTTAGACCTTGGAGTCTGGATTTGGGATCTGAGCTCTAAGGCAGCCCTGAAGAGCTGCCAGACCGTGCAGTGCCGGCAAGAAAGGAACTTGCAGAGATGCGGTCCCTCCTCGCGCTGGGGCCTGTGTCTTTCTCCACTGAACCTGGTTCGTAGGACCCTTAGTATACAGACGCTTACCTGTGGTTGAGGTGCAGAAGAGGGAGTGGGGTTGTGGAATCTGGGGAGAGTAGGCAGCGGATGGTCCAGGAGAGGTGGAAGCAAGTCTGGTGCTGAGTCATATCTAGGCCCCGTCGCCATTTTCTCCTGAGAGATAGCCCCTCCCTCCAGTCTCCAGGCAACCAATATAGCCATACCCAGATCCCACACTGATTAACACCATGGAAACTCAATACTCCCTGAGGCCATAGGATCTGTCCTAAAGAGAAATCTTTAGAAGTTAAGCACCTCAGTTACACAGCTACACTGCCAGAGCCCTTCAGAGTGCTTCAGTGTGCCTCACTGGCAAACTTACCGCGGGTGCTCCTGTGAGCCGCCACTGAAAGTAAGTGCCTATCCACCACAGGTGCAGCAGTGAAAGCTGAGCCTGCCCACCCAATAACTACAGAACTCTGGGCATCACAGTCACACCTTTCCAGAGTGCAGGCTCCCTGAGCCACATCACCCTGACAGACAGTTCCTTGGTGCCACTGTGAGTCCCCACTGGGCACGCGTGATTTCAATTAAGGGTGCAAGACAGCAAAAATTGGGATACTCCCCTCCACGGCTGCTGACTTCTAGATACCGCAGTTGTGCCTCTCAAGCTCACAGGCCTACATCAAGAGAACCCAAATAGCTCAAGTAGGGAGCTACACTAGATTACCAAGCCCAGGAGAACTAAGAGATTACACCAGTAGCACCATCACCAAAAGAACCTGGGTAGCAAAGCAATTGGATCTACAATTAAAACATTACAGGAAAACATGGGGAGACAAAAAAGCAACTCCCAAAGGAAAGAAAAAGAGGAATCACCAGAGAGGGAGTTAAATGAAATTGAGGCTAGTAGCTTAACAGAGAAAGAATTCAGAGTAATGGTTATAAGGATGTTTAAACGGATGGATGACAAATACACACAACTCAATGACAAATACACACAACTCAATGAGAACTATAAGGAGCTGAATGAGAATGTCACCAACATGAAAAGAAACCAAGAAGAGATGAAAAATGACATAGCTGCAATAAAGAACACATTGGAGGGCTTAAACAGTAGACTAGAAGAGGCTGAGGACCGCATCAGCGAATTAGAAGACAAGGTAGGGAAAAACACACAAACACAGCAGCAACTGGAAAGAAGACTTAAAAAGCAAGAGGAGAGCCTAAGGGAGCTTTGGGACAACACAAAACGAAACAATATTAGAATAATAGAGATACCAGAAGGAGAAGAAGAGAAGCAAGGAATAGAAAACCTGTTTGAAGAAATAATGACAGAAAACTTCCCTGATATTGGCAAGAAAAAAACTATGCAAGTCCAAGAAGTACTTAGAGTCCCAAACAGGTTGAACCCCAAAAGACCAACACCAAGACACATCATAATTAAATTGGCGAACACTAATGACAAAGTAAGAATCTTAAAGGCTGCCAGAGAGAGACAGAAAGTTACCTACAAGGGCTCTCCTATTAGAATATCAACTGATTTCTCAACAGAAACACACCAGGCCAGAAGGGAATGGAATGAAATATACAAAGTGATGCAAAGCAAGGGTTTGAATCCAAGAATACTATACCCAGCAAGGCTATCATTCAAAATTGAAGGTGGAATCAGGAGCTTCACAGACAAAAAAGGGCTAAGAGAGTTTATCACTACTAAACCAGCAATGCAAGAGATGCTAAAGGGACGGCTGTAAAAAGAAGAAAGAGAAAAGCAAAAAGAAACACAAACACTAAGGAAAAATATGACAACAAACATGTACTTGTCAATAATAACATTAAACGTAAATGGATTAAATGCACCAATCAAAAGACATAGGGTAGCTGAATGGATAAGAAAACATGACCCATATATTTGCTGTCTACAAGAGACCCACCTCAGAGCAAAGGATTCACACAGACTGAGAGTGAAGGGATGGAAAAACATTTTTCAGGCAAATGGAAATGAGAAAAAAGCTGGGGTTGTGATACTTATCTCTGATAAAATAGACCTCAAAGTAAAGGCCATAACAAGAGATAAGGAAGGCCACTACATAATACTGAAGGGAGCAATTCAACAAGAAGATATAACTCTGGTAAACATATTTGCACCCAATGCAGGAGCACCCAAATATATAAAAGAACTCCTAGAAGACATCAAGGGAGAGATCGACAACAATACAATCATAGTAGGAGACTTTAATACACCACTGACATCACTGGATAAATCCTCTAGACAAAAAATCAGCAATGAAACAGCAATTCTAAATGACGCACTAGATCAAATGGACCTAATTGACATCTTCAGAGCATTTCACCCCAAAGCCATGGAATATACGTTCTTCTCAAGTGCACATGGGACATTTTCAGAAATAAACCACATACTGGGTCACAAGCAAAGTCTCCCCAAATTCAAAAAGATTAAAATCATATCAAGCATTTTCTCAGACCACAATGGCATAATATTAGAAATAAACTATAATAAAAACATTCCAAAAAATTCAAACACTTGGAAGCTGAATAGCATGCTATCAAACAATGATTGGGTGATCAACAAGATCAAAGAAGAAATTAAAAACATCTTGGAGACTAATGACAATAAAAACACAACAATGCAATTGCTATGGGACACAATGAAAGAAGTCCTGAGAGGGAAGTTTATAGCTCTACAGGCCTACCTCAAAAAAACAAGAAAAAATGCTAATAAATGATCTAACTCAACAACTCAAAGAATTAGAAAGAGAGAAACAAGAAAAGCCCACAGTGAGCAGAAGGGAGGACATAATAAAGATCAGGGCAGAAATGAATGACATAGAGACCAAAAAAACAATACAAAAGATCAACAAAACCAAGAGCTGGTTCTTTGAAAGGATAAACAAGATTGATGAACCTCTAGCCAGGCTCACCAAGAAGCAAAGAGAGAGGACCCAAATAAACAAAATCAGAAATGAAAGAGGAGAAATAACAACAGACCCCACAGAAATACAAAGGATTGTTAAAAAATACTATGAACAACTCTATTCCAACAAACTGGACAACCTGGAGGAAATGGACATATTCCTAGAAAAATATAACCTTCCAAAACTCAATCAAGAAGAATCTAAACATCTCAATAGGCCGATAACTATGGAAGAAATTGACGCAGTCATCAAAAAGCTTCCAGGAAACAAAAGCCCGGGGCCAGATGGCTTCACAGGGGAGTTTTACCAAACATTCAAGGAAGAACTAAAACCTATCCTCCTCAGACTATTCCAGAAAATTCAAGAGGAAGGAACACTTCCAAGCTCCTTCTATGAAGCCAGCATCACCCTAATACCAAAACCAGATAAAGATAACACAATGAAAGAGAATTTTAGGCCAGTATCCCTCATGAATATAGATGCCAAAATCCTCAACAAAATTCTAGCAAATCGAATCCAGCAGTACATCAGAAAGATCATACACCATGACCAAGTAGGATTTATCCCGGGGATGCAAGGATGGTACAATATTCGCAAATCAATAAACGTGATACATCACATAAACAAATTGAGAGATAAAAACCACATAGTCATATCAATTGATGCAGAAAAAGCATTTGACAAAATCCAACACCCTTCCTTGATAAAAACTCTCAGCAAGGTGGGAATAGAAGGACCATACCTGAACGTAATAAAAGCCATATATGACAAACCCACAGCCAACATCATACTCAATGGGCAAAAACTAAAACCATTTCGCCTAAGAACAGGAACAAGACAGGGATGCCCACTCTCACCACTCCTGTTCAATATAGTGCTGGAAGTATTAGCCATTGTGATCAGACAAGAAGAAGAAATGAAAGGCATCCAAATTGGAAAAGAAGAAGTAAAACTGTCCTTATTCGCAGATGACATGATACTGTACATAGAAAACCCTAAAGACTCCATCAAAAAATTACTAGACTTAATAAATGAATTCTGCAATGCAGCAGGATACAAAATTAATGCCAAGAAATCTATGGCATTTCTATACACCAATAATGAACTTACAGAAAGAGAGACTAAAAAAGCAATTCCATTTACCATCGTACCAAAAAAATTAAGATACCTAGGAATAAACTTAACTAAGGAGGTAAAAGACCTATACGTGGAAAACTACAGGACACTGAAAAAAGAGATAGAGGAAGACATAAACAGATGGAAGAACATACCATGTTCATGGATTGGTAGAATCAACATCATCAAAATGTCCATACTACCCAAAGCAATCTATAAATTCAATGCACTTCCCATTAAAATACCAACGACATATTTCACAGACCTAGAACGAACTTTCCAAAAATTTATCTGGTATAAAAAAAGACCCCGAATAGCTGCAGCAATCCTGAGAGAGAAGAACAAAGTAGGTGGGATCTCAATACCGGATATCAAGCTGTATTACAAAGCCACTATTCTCAAAACAGCCTAGTACTGGCACAAGAACAGACATATAGATCAATGGAATAGAATAGAGAACCCAGAAATCGACCCAAGCCACTATGCTCAATTAATATTTGACAAAGGAGGCATGAAGATACAATGGAGTCAAGACACTCTCTTCAATAAATGGTGTTGGGAAAATTGGACAGATACATGCCAAAAAATGAAGCTAGATCACCAACTTACACCATACACAAAAATAAACTCAAAAATGGATAAAGGACTTAAATATAAGACAGGAAACCATAAAAATACTAGAGGAATCCACAGGCAGAAAAATCTCAGACATATGCCGAAGGAACTTCTTCACTGATACTGCTCCTAGGGCAATGAAAACTAAAGAGAAAATAAACAAATGGGACTACATCAAAATAAAAAGCTTTTGCACAGCAAAGGAAACCATCAATAAAACAACAAGAAAGCCCACTGCATGGGAGAACATATTTGCCAACGATATCAACCATAAGGGTTTAATCTCCAGCATTTACAGGGAACTCATGCAGCTTAACAAAAAGAAGATAAACAACCGAATCAAAAAATGGGCATCTGATCTAAATAGACACTTTTCGAAAGAAGACAGAAGGAAGGCCAAGAGACATATGAAAACCTGCTCAAAGTCACTAATCATCAGAGAGATGCAAATCAAAACAACAATTCGGTACCATCTCACACCTGTCAGAATGGCTATTATCAACAAATCAACAAATGACAAGTGCTGGCGAGGATGTGGAGAAAAAGGAACCCTCGTGCACTGCTGGTGGGAATGCAGACTGGTGCAGCCACTGTGGAGAACAGTATGGAGTTCCCTCAAAAAACTAAAAATGGAACTCCCATTTGACCCAGTGATCCCACTTCTAGGAATATATCCCAAGAAACTAGAATCACGAATCAGAAAGGATATATGCACCCCTATGTTCATAGCAGCACAATTCACCATAGCTAAGATTTGGAAACAGCCTAAATGCCCATCAGCAGATGAGTGGATTAAAAAACTGTGGTATATCTACACAATAGAATACTACGCTGCGGTAAAAAAAGAAGGAGTCCCTAGCATTTGCAACAACATGGATGGAGTTGGAGAGTATTATGTTAAGTGAAATAAGCCAGGCAGAGAAAGATAAATATCACATGATCTCACTCATTTGTGGAATATAATGAATGGCATAGACTGATGAACAAGAACAGATCCAGAGACTGAGAAACGTCGAACAGCACGTCATACCTCAGGTAAGGTAGGGGAGGGTGGGGATAAGGGGGAGAGATCAACCAAGGGACTTGTGTGCATGCATATGAGCCTAATCAATGGACACAGACAACAAGGGGGTGGGGCATAAGTGGGGGGTGGGGGGTTATGGGGGAATAATTTGTGTTTTTGCCTCCCTGACAAAGTTTATATAAAGTTACAAAAAGAAATTGTCAGCCAGTTTGAAATTGAATTGCCATGGCCTAGAGCAAAGAATAACATTACATGGTATTATTCTACAATGTCATTATAATTTTAGATATTTTACAACAGCATATTGTACAATTATCCCAAACAAACTTACAAATTAATTCTTGGAATGTTTGGCAGCAATTAAAAAAAAAAAAAAAAAAGAGGACATGAAAGGATTTAATCCCTTTCAGAAGGAATTAAGGCACTGGGAAGGCACTTGAGCATTCTATATTGGCCCCTCTTGCTTTTTGTGCCAAGATGGACCCTCTTCTCACAATCCAATTGCCCTCAGCTGTTGCCTGAGCTTTCTTTTCATGCTGAGCTTGAAGCCTTGTGGTGGCTGGTACCATGGATCTCGCCCAATTGTGTGAGCTGGGCTCTCCCTCAAGAAGAAACCTGAGTTCCCCGAGATATGTGATCAGTTCTGGGGCCCCGCCAGCAGGCCAGGGGATCCCAAGGCAGGTGCTGGGCGTGGAGGCCAGGGGGGCATAGGCTACCAAGGAGACAGAACTGAACCTCACATCACCCTGCTTGGCCCCAGAGGATGACTGGTTAGCCAGAGACGGGTAAGATTCCTCAGGGAAGGAACAACCTAAGACAGGCACAGTCGCAGAGGGGCCATCAGGAGAGAACTTGGGGATCATCAGAGGTGGGGCACAGACCCCCACCTTCCCAACCTTGTAGGGGCCTGAACCCTCACCCCGTCTGAGGGAGGTCTCCTGCTCCCATGGCTGCTTTGCTTCCCACGCCCAGTTCAGATCGGGACACAGGTGACAGACAGTGTGACTTGGCCCAGCTCAGATTGGGACCCAGGTAACAGACAGAGACTTGGCTGACAGCAGCTGCCCTATATCTAAATCCAGCCTAGCACCAGGAATGCTCAGGGCCTATCAAGAATGCAAATAATCCTTTCCACTAATATTTACAGGGTAAACTAAGATTGTTGGTAGAGCATTAAATTTGACAGTAAATAATAATCAAGTTTTCAGATTAATTTAAATAGGCTAATTCAAATAAGTGAATATTCAAGAAAATTTAATTGTACTGGACAAAAAGCTGTTCCTAAAGTGTTAACTGAAATTTCTATTGGTAGTTCATCTCATGGTAAAATTCCTGAACATGCAATGAAACTAAAGCAGTCATATTTTTGTGCAAAAAATTAAAATTTAAAGTTATCAAGACTGCATTATAAAATTTACAAAAGCCTCCATTAATCAAAAAAGGGGGGATAGTAGGGTAATATCATGTAAGGAAAAATATCCTATAAGTAAATTACATCTAGAAAATTTTTACTTTACAAAATTAATTTTTATTTGTAATGCTAACAGCAAGACACCCATGAAAAACACACATGGTGTCTAAATAAGACAAAGGAAAATCGTTTGGGCAAAAATAAAAAGGATCCCAAATCAATTATATAGAAAACTTTCGGTCAAGAATATGTTTGTATATTTTCAGAAAACAACTCCCAGACCATGTGGATTCCTGCAACAGAGAGGAATTGACAGGTCTGCTCCAACCACGAAGACAAGAGGAGAAACAGTCCAGAGATGGGAGACGCTGACGATGCCTTGCCACGCTAGCAGTCAGAAGCTGTGTGACGCAGCAGCGTGCCTAGGACCAAACCAGAGAGGGTTGGACCTGCATTGCCACCATGTGCCCACCATCCAGATATCATTGCTGACATGTACACATAAGGAACTGTTTAACATTGAAATGGGGACTCAGAACTGTTGGACATTGAAATTGGGACTCAAACATTTTTTGTTATTATATGTTTATTTCTAGTCTGCAGAGGCAAGATTTTTTAAAGGAAAGAAAAGGGGGAAAAATAGATACAGAAGCAAAGAAGCATTGAACAGACTGTCAAACTACAGCAGGAAGGCAGAGGAGGTTTTGGGGTGGGGGGCTCTAAGAGATCAACTGAAGGACTTGTACGCATGCATATAAGCATAACCAATGGATAAAAGACACTGGGGGGGGGGCAGGTAAAGGCATGTACTGGGGGGAAGGGGAGGGTGGGGGGAGGTCAATGGGGGAAAAAAGAGACATATGTAATACTATTTTTAATACTTCAAACAATTAAAAAAAATAAAAAATAAAATAAAATAAAATAAATAAAAGAAAGCCACTGTTCTCAAACAGCCTGGTACTGGCACAAGAACAGGCATATAGACCAATGGAATAGAATAGAGAACCCAGATATCAACCCAAACCACTATGCTCAATTAATATTTGACAAAGGAGGCATGAAGATACAATGGAGTCAAGACACTCTCTTCAATAAATGGTGTTGGGAAAATTGGACAGATACATGCAAAAAAATGAAACTAGATCACCAACTTATACCATACACAAAAATAAACTCAAAATGGATAAAGGACTTAAACATAAGACAGGAAACCATAAAAATACTAGAGGAATCCACAGGCAGACAAATCTCAGACATATGCTGAAGCAGTTTCTTCCCTGATACTGCTCCTAGGGCAATGGAAACTAAAGAGAAAATAAACAAATGGGACTACATCAAAATAAAAAGCTTTTGCACAGCAAAAGAAACCATCAACAAAACAACAAGAAGGTCCACTGTATGGGACAGCATATTTGCAAATGTTATCACCAATAAAGGTTTAATCTCCAACATCTACAGGGAACTCATACAGCTTAATAAAAGGAAGATAAATGACCCAATCAAAAACTGTGCAATGGACCTAAATAGATACTTTTTGAAAGAATACAGAAGGAAGGCCAAGAGACATGAAAACATGCTCAAAGTCACTAATTATCTGAGAGATGCAAATCAAAACGACAATGCAGTACCATTTCACACCTGTCAGAATGGCAGTCATCAATAAATCAACAAAGGACAAGTGCTGGCGAGGATGCAGAGAAAAAGGAACCCTCGTGCACTGCTGGTGGGAATGCAGACTGGTGCAGCCACTGTGGAGAACAGTATGGAGTTTCCTCAAAAAACTGAAAATGGAACTCCCATTTGACCCAGTAATCCCACTCCTAGGAATATATCCTAAGAAACCAGAAACACCAATCAGAAAGGATATATGCACCCCTATGTTCATAGCAGCACAATTTACAATAGCTAAGATTTGGAAACAGCCTAGGTGCCCATCAGCAGATGACTGGATCAGAAAACTATGGTACATCTACACAATGGAATACTATGCTGCCGTAAAAAAGAAGGAATTACTACCATTTGTAGGCACTTGGATGGAATTAGAGAACATTATGCTAAGTGAAATAAGCCAGTCAATGAAAGAAAAATACCACATGATCTCACTCATTTAGGGATAATGAAAAACAGTATAAACTGATGAACAAAAAGATAGATACAGAGGCAGTAAAGCATCAAACAGACTGTCAAATTACAGTGGTAAGGTTAGGGAGAGGTGGGGGAAATAAGAGATCAACTGAAGGACTTATATGCATGTATATAAGAGTAACCAACGGATGCAAAACATTGGGGGGTGAGGGCATGTATGGGAGTGGGGTGGGGGTGGGGGGCAATGGTAAGATATGTACACATATAATACCTTAATAAAAATTTGAAAAAAAAAAAAAACTTAAAAAAAATAAATAAAATAAAATAAAAAATTACTTTTTAAAAAAAAAGAAACAAAGATAACCACCAAAGAGCGACTTCTTGCAGCTCATTCTTCATTTTCAATTATTTAAACGACTTCCTGATTGCCAAGTCATAATCTGAATATTCCATTTTCAAATAGCCTTCTGACCAAATTTCTTTCAACTCAATATGAGAAGGTCCTGAGAGTTCTTTTTCTTTTTTCCCCAAATATTAAAAGTGACCCTGCTATGTTATTTCAGGAACCAAAGCTTAAACTTATTAAAATGGCGAGCAAGTTCAAAAATAAATAAATAAATAAATAAAACAAAGGTATAACAAGACACAAAGAAGGACCCAGTAATTCCACTTTGGGGTTATTTATCCAAAGAAACCCAAAACACTATGGAAAAGACATATGCATCTGTATGTTCACTGCAGCATTATTTACAATAACCAAGATATGGAAGCAACCTAAATGCCCATCAATAGACAGATGAATAAAGAAGAACTGGTACATATACAATGGAATATGATCACTTTGTAAGTTATATAAAGGTCTAATCACCAGGTTGTATACCTGAAAGTAATATAATGTTGTATGTCAACTGTAATTTTTAAAAATTTTAAAAATAACAGTAATAAAAATCAAAGGTCTAAAAATTATAAAATGTTCTCTTCAATAAAGTATAATTAATGTCAAAAAAAAAAAAAAAAAAAAACTAAAAATGGAACTCCCATTTGACCCAGTAATACCACTTCTAGGAATATATCCCAAGAAACTAGAAACACCAATCAGAAACGATATATGCACCCCTATGTTCATAGCAGCACAATTTACAATAGCTAAGATTTGGAAACAGCCTAAGTGCCCATCAGCAGATGATTGGATCAGAAAACTATGGTACATCTACACAATGGAATACTACGCTGCTATAAAAAAGAAGAAATTCTTACCGTTTGCAAGAGCATGGATGGAACTGGAGAGCATTATGCTAAGTGAAATAAGCCAGTCTATGAAAGAAAAATACCACATGATCTCACTCATTTATGGATAACAAGAAAGATTATAACCTGATGAATAAAAAGATAGATACAGAGGCAGTAAAGCATCAAACAGACTGTCAAATTACAGCGGGAAGGTTGTGGGGGGAGATAAGAGATCAACAGAAGGATTTGCATGCATGCATATAAGCATAACCAATGGACAAAAGACACTGGGGGGTGAGGTCATGTATGGGAGTGGGGTGGGGGGCAATGGGAAGATATGTACACATGTAATACCTTAATCAATAAAAACAAACAAACAAACAAACAAACAAAGAATTCTAGGGAAGGATGCCCCAGGCTTTCTGTGAGTTGTGGCTGCATCACTGCATTTTCACATCTCCTTCTCCCCTGTAGGTCTTCCCCTCTTTTGCCTCTCATAAGGACATCCTAATTCCTGAATTATCTCATCTTGAGGTTCTTAATTACATCTGAAAACACCCTTTTTCTGAGTAAGGTCATATTCACAGGTTTGGGGTAAACATTTCTTTTGGGAGGCTACAACACCCAGGATTTTGAGTCCTTATCACACATTCCTCTGGGTGGCAGATGAATTGTCACAGTTGTTGCTGTGGTGCAGCTGCACAGAACTTTTTAGAGTATTCAAAGACCTTGTGGAGAACCAAGAGTATTGCTCAGTGGGCCACAATGTGAAAGGAGGCCAAGGGCCCTGCATTGCAAGACAATTGCACTTCAGG
The DNA here is from genome assembly GCF_963455305.1 of Plecotus auritus. NCBI lineage: Eukaryota > Metazoa > Chordata > Mammalia > Chiroptera > Vespertilionidae > Plecotus > Plecotus auritus. Next base: position 129,475,052 of record NC_137784.1, read on the forward strand.
TGCAGATCAGTGAATTTTCCTTCCTTCCATTGGTCTTTATCTCTGAGTTCCTACAAATCAGCTGCTTTGATTTTTCCACTTTTTCAAGATTCACCAGATCTTGTCCTGGGAATCAGTTGAGGAAGACTGACCCCCACTGATTAGTGCATATCCTTTATGAATGGTCTTTTTGTTCTTCAGCCTGGTGCAGAATAAGCACCAAGAAATGTTTGCAAAAGACAAAAGTAGTAATAGAAGAAAGGGAGGAAGGAAGGCAGTCTTCCTTTGTCCCTCCAACCTTCAGTCATTCAAGCTCCCTCCTACTACATGTCTCTCCTGGACCATATCTCTGAAAGCCTCATTATGCTGCAATTGGCATGTTTGCTTTAACTGACATGAACCACGGTGAATGTTTGTTTTTCTTTAAATAATCTTCTGAAAGAGGAATTGTTCCTTCATTCATAACTAAAGGTTTTATTGTGGAGGGGAGATTATCTGCACCTACATTTCTATTCCTTCTAAATTAGGGAATACATGCAGTGCAAGGAGCCTTGGCTTGGGAGTCAGCAGAGCTAAGTTCTAGTCCCAGCTGGGTCTCTACTAAGGTATGTGACCTTGACCAAAACTCATTCCCTCTCTAAGGTCCAGCTCTTTGAATGTGAAATACTGGATTAGGTAAAGTAGTCTCTGAGGACCCTTCTACAACCATGGTTCTTTACCTCTCCTTTCATGATGCTCCTGGAAGAACGTTGTACTGTTCGAAACCAAGATGAATTTAGACAAAGATGTGAATTTCAATGTCTCCTACACTGGGAATTAACCTCACTCCACTACCCCACTGGTGCCCCCAGACAAAGTGACACTCATCTGGGATGAATAATCAGTTTCTATAGTGGGTCTACTTTGATTCAAATCTCAGCCCCAAAACTCCAATAGCCTTGCTTCATAATACACCTCACACCAATGAACAGACCTTTCCTCTGGGAGAGAAAGAGCAGAGACTGAAACCAGAAGAGCCATGATCATGACTCTAATAACTCTTCCCACATTCCAACCATTCACACACACCCATATACACAGCACACACAGAAATCTTTCTGGAGTCAATTCCTGGACATAGTTTACAATTTTGTGTCCAGTTATCTGAGCTTGATTCACCCTTTTTCAAATAGATATTTTCTTGTAGCTCATTTTTCTGAGTGTTCTTTCAAAATTGAAGTTGGTAATATATATTCACCAGAGAGGGAAATACTATTTATCTTTTACAAACTCCTACAAATTACATCCATTAACACAGATGAGAGAAAATCAAGATTCTGTCAATATTTTCTGTATAAGAAAACCACAAAAATGTTTCTCTTCAAAGCTGTCATGACAGTTCTCTTCCCGTGGGCCTTTGCATGTGGAGGAACATTTGCTTCTACAAATTCAAAGGGCTCTAGGATGATGAGGAAGTGACACCTGGATTTCACATCCACCTCCCAGAACTTTTGAGCTTCAAGACCTTGGGCAAGTCATTTTCCATCTATAAGTTTCAGTTTGCTGCTCTGAAGATGACATCATGGCATACCTGGCCTGGCTACCTGCTCAACTCACAGGGCCACCAGGACCATCATACAGGAAATCACTCTATCAACTGTCCATCATTGGTCACTCTATCATGCGATCCTCAAAGGGAGAGCACTTGCAGGGCCTCTGAGGTATTTGTCTCAGGGATACCATCCACATCAAAAACAGTATGAACAGTGCCCCCTGAAGTTGTGCCACTAGGAGAAGTGCTGGCCTGTACCACAAACTGAAGTGGACAGAGCTGCTTCTGGAGACGGTGGTTGAGTGGAGGAAGAAACAATGTGATTGGCATATGAAGAATCTAACTGACTCATACTTGGATAGCACTTGGCTCTTTGTAAAGTGGTTTAAAAGCAATTATTTTATCAATCTAGGTACCCTGTGAAGCAGAGCTTATTATCTCCATTTTTGAGAAGAGAAATGTAAGGATCAGAGGGATTGAATGTCTTGTCTGAAGTCTACAGCTTATAAGGGACAGTTGTGGAGCTTACACTCCAGTGTTTGGGTTTCTGGAAGCTCCTACCACAATTCAAATAAGCTTTGAGTTTGAGGTTATCAAGGACAGAAGTGTGGACAATGCCATTTTTACATGTAACTTTAGAGGAAAATTTATCCATATGTTCATGTATTTATTTATTCATCTAATATCTATTCAGAAAATATTAACTATAGGCTTCTGCTGTGCCAAGTGTAGCACTGGGCTCTTCACATTCTTCATTTAACATGGGGGCCAATCAAATAAAATGTCAGGGGTTTTTATTTTTCATTTTTAGTCAGCATATAAACTTGTAGTCAGAGTTTTAGGACTTTGTTTTAGGATAATATGAACATATGTTTGCAAGGGAAGGATTTTCTTTGAAATTTGTGTCTTCTTTTTTTTCTATCTGGAAAGGCTCTCCTTATAGTGATTAAAAGCACAGACTCTGGATTAAAATTGTCTGTGTTCACATCTTAACTCCATGACTTCCTACCTATGTGACCTTAGTCAGGTTACTCTGCCTCTGTTTTCTCGTGTGTAAAATGTTTTTTTTAAAAAAAATATATTTTATTGATTTTTTACAGAGAGGAAGGGAAAGGGATAGAGAGTTAGAAACATCGATGGGAGAGAAACATCCATCAGCTGCCTCCTGCACACCTCCTACTGGGGATGTGCCCACAACCAAGGTACACGCCCTTGACCGGAATCGAACCTGGGACCCTTCAGTCTGCAGGCCGATGCTCTATCCACTAAGCCAAACCAGTTAGGGCGTAAAATGTGTTGTGTGTGTGTGTGTTTGTTTGTTTGTTTGTTTGTTTTTAAAAATCAACAACCCAGTATTCACCTCAGAAGACTGTAGGGAGAATTAAATGAGTTTGTATTTGCAAAAGGCTTAGAATAATGCCTGGCGCATGGTAAGTACTATATAAGTATTTGCCATAACTGCTACTATTGTCCTTGCTGATGAGAAGGTGGGAAAGAAATATGGACATTCTCAGGAAAAACTAAGGGAAAATGGGAAGTGTAGCAAAGTGGTACAATTAGACATAATTAGATAACTTGTTAAAGTATCTGCAAGTATCCCAACATCCAACAGAAGTAGCAGCATATTCCCTAGGAACAGATGCCTTCTGTCTTTCCTGCCTTTCATTCTTTTATCATAGAAGGTGAAGCCCAGCCATTAGAAAGGAAACAATCAGCAGAGGCTGCTTTTGACATATGCAGTGCAGAGAGGAATATAGCAACTCAGCAGGAGGATTTCACCTGGAGCTATCATGCTCAATGCTATGTCCTCCCTGCTCCCTACCCATCTGTGACATATTGGATCACAAACTTAATATAAAAAATACAAGTTTCTTCCTATATTCAGCTTTTTATGTCTCAGTAGAGTTCTCAGTATGGTTCCTCTTCTTGAATCCATCACCCCTGTGGAAAAGAGGAAAGAGGACTAGACTGCCCAGGGGATGAGATGATTTGAGATTGAGTACTGGCTCCACCACTGGTTGGCTGTGTGACCTGTAGCAAATTGTCTTCACTTTCAGCACCTCCGCACCACATTTTTAGTAGAGTTTATAGCTTATGCTCAGCTCTGATGTTGAGGATTTTAGTGATGAACACATCTAAGGTACCTTTTGGGATGAAGATGTCTCCTATCCAGACTCACTCCCGGGTTTCCTGCCAGGCTGAAGTGATTGCTTCAGCAGATTCCCCCATGCCTGTATTTGTATCACTTTTCAAACATTGTCTAATCTTGTATTCCAACCATGTCTTCTAGTCCTGTTGGACTAACCTGACAATAAGGGCTGGGTCTGATTCCTCTCTCTGCCTTCACCTTCTACAGTACTTGATAAATATTTGTGGTGTAAATGAATGAATGAGCAAAGCCTAAAATGCACAAGCTCAAACTGTGGTGTGGTACGGACATCCTTGGCTGGGAACAGACTGCTTAGCTGACACTGGTGCTTTGTTGTCCATGTGACATTGAGCCCAATCTGTCACTCTAGGCCTTACTTTCTGCATTTCTGGCATCCCTATGGCTTCTTCTAATATGAATCCATGTCTCCTGTTCCAGTGATCATGCATCTTTTAAAAAAATGTTTTTATTGATGTTTACAGAAAGAAGAAGGAAGGGAGAGACAGAGAGAGAGAGAGAGAGAGAGAGAGAGAGAGAGAGAGAGAGAGAGAGAGAGAGAAACATTGATGAGAGACAAACATCATCAATTGGCTGCCTCCTGCATGCCCCCTACTGGAGATTGAGCCTGCAACCTGGGCATGTGCTCTGACGGAATCAAACTGTGACCTCCTGGTTCCTGGGTCAATGCTCAACCACTAAGCAACATCAACTGGCTGCTTCCAGTGTCTTTGAAAGCTCTTTGTACACAAGCTGAGTGTCAACTGTGGAAGACTTGGGCTCTCTTCTGAGATGGCCACTCTGGTATTTCTCTTCTAGAGAGAAAGCAGTTCCTTTCTTGGAATTCAGTCACCTGATAGCAGTTTGCAAACCCCTGAACATGTTGACCCCATAGGCTAAGGGCATCTTCCTACCAAGATCCATTCTTCTTCTCTGACCTCCATCTCTGACCCAAGTGGTTGGTAGACCAGTCAGTGATTCCCAAAATTGGCTGCATGTCCGAATTCCCAGGATCACTTACATAAGAATACAGATAACTCTAGTCTTCACCAAGCCTCAGTCTCCACCAAATTCAGCTTTCTGTTGATATGACCAGAGATCTGTAAGTCCTTTAGGTGATTCTTACCATTTGGACACTGGGTCACTAGTTGCCATTTGGGACTCATTGGACCATATCACTCCTAAATTTATAACATCCAGGATGACAGCTTCTTTACCTTACTTGTTCTAAAACAAGGTAGAATAGACTCTTCCCTTCTATCCCATGCCACCCCTCAGAGTTCACTGTGGCCAAGACATAGCATTTGTGCTCTGTACTCAGATAGGTGGTCCAGCCACTCTTCAGGGGAAACAGAGGAAAAAACTTGGGTTACCCACAAATGTTACATTTTATATTATACTAGTGGCCCAGTGCATGAAATTAGTGCACGGGGGTGGGGGTGTCCCTCAGCCTGGCCTGCACCCTCTCCAATCTGGGACCCCTTGGGGAATCGGGCCTAAACTGGCAGTCGGACATCCCTCTCGTAATCCGGGACTGCTGGCTCCTAACCACTCACATGCCTGCATGCCTGATTGCCCCTAACCACTCTGCCTGCCGGCCTGCTCGCCCCCAACTGTCCCCCCCCACCAGCCTGCTCACCTCCAACTGCCCCCCTGCCAGCCTGATCACCCTCAACTGACCCCCACTGACGGCCTGCTTGCCCCCAACTGCTTCCCCCTGCTGGCCTGCTCACCCTCAACTGTCCCCCCTCACTGGCCTGATCACCCCCAATGGCCCCTGCCACCGTCCTGATCACCCAAAACTGCTGTCCCATCCTGGCCTGATCAGCCACAAATGCCCTCCCCTCTTGGCCCCTAACCGCCTCTACCTCAGCCCCACCACCATGGCTTTGTCCAGAAGGTCTCCTGGAAGGTCTCCCAATCTAATTAGCATATTACCCTTTTATTAGTGTAGATATAAAAGTCAAGTGACCCAAATGACATGACTCGATGGGGGCGGGGATGACCAGCCAATCTCCTGTGGCTCTTCCCCCTGGCTGGCCCCACCCCTGATCAGTCTCCCCCACCCCCAATCAGGGGCCGGGCCTGCCAGCCCACCTCCCATGGCCCCTCCACCAGGTCGGACCCACCCGTGCATGAATTCATGCACCAGGCCTCTAGTAACATATAAAAAACTAGATGCCCGCTGCACGTAATTCATGCATGGCGGGGGGAGGGGTCCCTCAGCCCAGCCTACACCCTCTCCAATCTGGGACCCCTCGAGGGATGTCCGACTGCCCGGTGGGATAGGACCTAAACGGGCAGTTGGACATCCCTCTCACAATCCAGGACTGCTGGCTCCCAATTTCTTGCCTGCCTGCCTTCCTGATTGCCCCTACCCACCTCTGCCTGCCAACGTGATCACTCCCTAACCACTCCCCTGCCAGCCTGATTGATGCCTAACTGCTCCCCTGCCAGCCTGTTTGCCCCCAACTTCCCTCCTCTGCCAGCCTGGTCACCCCTAACTGCCCTTCCCTGCAGGCTTGATCACCCCCAACTGCCCTCCCTTGCAGGCCTGGTCCCTCCCAACTGCCCTCACCTGCTGGCCTGATCGCCCACAACTGCCCTCCCTTGCAGGCCTGGTCCCTCCCAACTGCCCTCCCCTGCTGACCATCTTGTGCCCACAGGGGGGGCAGGATCTTTGACCACATGGGGGCAGCCATCTTGTGTGTTGGAGTGATGGTCAATATGCATATTACTCTTTTATTAGATAGGATAGAGGCCTGGTGCATGAGTGGGGGCCGACTGGTTTGCCCTGAAGGGTGTCCCAGATCCGGGTGGGGGTTCCCTTGGGGTGTGGGGTGGCCTGGGCGAGGGGCCTGTGGTGGTTTGCAGGCCGGCCACACCCCCCTGGCGACCCAAGCGGAGGCCCTGGTATTTGGGATTTATTTATCTTCTACAATTGAAACTTTGTAGCCTGAAGTGGAGCCAAGGCTCCTGCTTGCTCCATGGCAGCAGCCATTTCTGTTGGGATTTATTTATCTATAATTGAAACTTTGTAGCCTTAAGTGGAGGCCAAAGCAGGCCAGGGTGTGCAGGAAAGCTTGGCTTCCTCCATTGCCGGGGGCAACCTAGCCTCCTGCTCTCTCCAGCTCCGTGGCTGCTGCCATTTTTGTTGGAATTTATTTATCTTCTATCATTGAAACTTTGTAGCATTGAGTGGAGGCCTGGGCTGGCCAGGGTGTGTGGAAAGCTTGGCTTCCTCCATCGCTGGGGAAACCCAAGCCTCCCTCCTGCTCTCTCCGTGGCTGCAGCCATCTTGGTTGGGTTAATTTGCATACTCACTCTTGATTGGCTGGTGGGCTTGGCTGGTGAGTGTAGCAGAGTGATGGTTAATTTGCATATTTATTACTCTTTTATTAGATAGGATGGCAGCTTTGGCTAGTGGTCTCAGGTTACAGAGGGCTGAGTTCTTATTATGTCCTTGTGCAAAGTTTAATTAAAGTTTACCAACAAAGACAGGTGCTCTGCAATGAATGGCTGTCCCCAGCTGTCATGTCCTGTCATCCAGCTCTTTAGGCTGCTCACATTTGAAACAATCACTTCATATCACAAGAGAGTGTTCTGAGAATGTACACTCTCCTGCCCATGGATATATCTGTAATGGAAATTAATGGAACCTGTTTTTTTAAATAGGTTTATGAGAAATGCACCACCTCCTCCCATATAACGATGTTTAAGATGGGTGTGTTTTTTGGGGGGATGGGAGAATGGGCAGAATTTAGGTGAAGAGGACTTTTTCAATTGAATTTATTTGGGTGACATTGGTTTGTCAACACAAAACCATATAGGTTTCAAGTGTACAACTCAATAAAACATAATCTGCACACTGCATTGTGTGCCCATCACCTAAATCAAAGTTTCTTTCTATCACCATTTCCCCTTTGCCCACCTACCTCTACCCCACATCCCTATTTCCCTCTGGTTGTCACCACACTGTTGTCTGCATCTATGTGCTATATATGTATGTTTTTTAGGTAATTCTTTCACCTTCTTTCATCCAGTCCCCCAATCCCTCCCATCTGAGATTCGTTAGTCTGTTGCATGCATGACCTATTTTGTTCATCATTTTATTTTGTTCATTAGATCCTACATATAAGTGATTGTGTTCAATGATCATAAAAGTAAGTTTGGCAGCACTGGCCGGGAAGGGCAATGAACCAGGAGTCTGCAGGGCTGAGTCACGATTCTAGTTCTGCAACTAGTGTGCTTTAAGGCCCTGGGCAGGCTCCTTGTCTTCTTCAGCATTTGATGACTTCATCTGTAAATCTGTCCTGCATGAAGTGTAAGGCAAACATCAACTCAGGCAGAACTGTCCCTGGTATATCATTGGCCCTCATCCCCTCTGCAGCCTCTACTTTAAGACAGTGACCACACACTCCACTTTCATAGGGACAGTGCAAATTATTGTTTCAGAACCAGCATTCATCAGCTCCTCTTGGGAAATCAAATGAAGGCTTCTTGAAAGCTAGCGAGATACTGCAGGTAAGCAACAAAATGGGAACTCATGATGCCTCCCCATTGCCTACCATCAACAGAAAGACTGATTCTCAGACACAGAAAAACATAGAATAGAGTACCTATTTTCTGACCCCATCTCCCCTGCAGAATGAAACAACAAAAACCATTCACAAGGCAACCCTCAAAACAAAATCTAGCCTGAAAGTTATGTCTTCTGGAGAGAACATTTTTTCTGTTTTTATGGTTAGTGATGAAGGTGGTGAGTTGGGGTGGGGATGGGCATTACTGGTATTCAGAGAGGGGAGTGTACATTCTCAGAACACTCTCTTGTGATGTGCAGTGATGGTTTCAAATGTGAGCAGCCTGAAGAGCTGGATGACAGGACATGACAGCTGGAGACAGCCATTCATTGCAGAACACCTGGGCCTGACTCATGTATAAAAACCACCTCAAACTTCTTGGTTCCCACTGACAACCTGGCACCCACCATTATCCCCAGACGGAGTCCTGAAAATGACCTGAAGATTGCTCCACATAGAGGGGTGTGCATCCAAGTGGAAAGGGGGACCTTTGAGCCACATGGCTTCTGCACTTGCCTTTCTCAGAGGCCACTCTTCCATCTCCACCTTTCCCTCTCTTGGCTCTCTCTGTGCCTAATATTAGATGTGTTGAGAAGGTGGTCAAGTCAGAAGCATTATCAGAGCATTTGCTTCATCTATTTTATTCCCTAATCAGCACAGAACATAGCAACTCAAGTGCTGTCTTTTGAGTTAGCCATAGCAGTTTTCCTAGAAGTATCCATTTTATTATTAAACAAACATTTGTGTTGTATTGAAGTTGGCACAAATTGTAGGAAGACAACTCAGCTTATAGGAATCTGTTAGGTTTTTTGTTTTCTTTCTAATTGATCTACAGGTTAACAACAGGCTCATATATATTTACATGCTTTTTATTCTGTGTGAAACATAAATAATAGCATTTTTCTGTTTGTTTGTGGGGGGTTCTATTTATTGTCTAAAGTTTTACATATGTCTCCTTTTTTCCCAATTGACCCCCGCCCACAGCCGTTCCCACCCCAGGCAAGCCCCCACCGCCCCAGTGTCTGTGTGTTTGTGGGTGTTTTTTTGTTTTGTTTTGTTAATCTTCACTCGAGGATATTTTTTCATTGATTTTTAGGGAGAGTGGGAAAGACAGAGAGAAACATCGATGTGAGAGAAACACATCGATTGGTTGCTTCCTGCATGGCAACTGAAGTATGTGCCCTTGACCGGAATTGAAGTCAGGAACCTTTGGTCCACAGACTGAGGCTCTATCCACTGAGCCAAACTGGCTAGAGCAATAATAGCTTTTGGTTCCCTGATTAAGTTGAGGAGAAAGTACTTGTTTGCCCGGTTCAGACCCTTAAGAAGAGACCAATTCCAGACACAGACACTGCACATACTTCAAAGAAGTGAACGTTTACTATGAATTACTAGTTTGGAGATCATATTCGTCACATGTTTTACTCATAGAAGGAGTTGATTAGAAGCTAAAATTAATTACAAACTGATATTAACCATTTGCTTTTATACCATCGCTGAAATTGATTTTTTAGCTGTAGTTGCCTTAATGCCAAGGTTTTTCTTTACTGTACTGCTAATTCCAGGAAATTCTCCCCAGTGAATGGAGATGTCTGCCCACTCAGTCATTCAATAAAAAACATAAAGCAATAAACTAAACACTGTCTTGGATTAGCAGAACCTGGTCAGGGTAGAAGATGTTTAATTCTTAATCAGAAATGGATTAGATTGCTTCAGAAGTTTGAGGGTAAAGGCTGGAGCAGCTACAGAGAGGGTAATGTAAAGTGGCTGAAAAGAATAGCAGGAACAACAACCACACAACAACAAATGAAGGAGCTCAGTTCACAGCCAGTTTAACCTGAAGCCACAAAGGAAGGTGGTCACCCAAAAGTGGATGCACTTTTTGACTGCCTTGTTATTGATGATATAGATCAGTGGTTCTCAACCTTTCTAATGCTGCAACCCTTTAATACAGTTCCTCATGTTGTGGTGACCCCCAACCATAAAATTATTTTCGTTACTACTTCATAACTGTAATTTTGCTACTGTTATGAATTGTAATGTAAATATCTGTGTTTTCCGATGGTCTTAGGTGACCCTGGTAGCGGTTCTCAACCTGTGGGACGCGACCCACAGGTTGAGAACCACTGCTGTAGAGACTAAGACCATCGGAAAACACAGATATTTACATTACGATTCACAACAGTAGCAAAATTACAGTTATGAAGTAGCAACGAAAATAATTTTATGGTTGGGGGTCACCACAACACGAGGAACTGTATTAAAGGGTTGCAGCATTAGAAAGGTTGAGAACCACTGAATAGATTGTTCAGTCAAAAGAAGGCTGCACTTTCTGCACTGAGCAAACACCATTTGGAATACTGTGAAGAGAGTGGAGCAGCCGGACTGTAGCAAGGTCCAAGAAAGTGTTACTGAGCATATCAGAAAGTGCGAGGTTCCATAGGAAACCCTGGGTTGATTTCTATTCATTTTTCCATGTAAGGAGCACACAGTAATAAAACAACGCTAAGTAGTACAAGGGAGGCCCAGGGAAAGTGTGAGGGGCTTTCAGGGGAGAGGAGGGCTCACGTCCACCTCACTGGGCTTTGGTAATTGCTCTCTCCTCTGACCTCCCACAGCACATTGTTTACTTCTTTCCCTGAGTGCTTGGTAAGCTGGACTGCAATTGTCTGTTTATGTGTCTGTCTCTCCAATTAGACCTTGAGCCCTGGGAGGGCAAGGGGCACGCTTTGTTCAAATCCCTATTCCCAGGGCCAGACACAGTCTCTGCACACAGAGGGGCCTCAGGAAAGCTTTGCTGAACCAAACAGGAAAAACAAGTTTCTCAAAGAGCAGCACTTTGGTTTTCTCTATAAGGAGGGAGGTGATTCATTACAGCCAGAGAAGCAGAGGTCTGAAATATCTGTGGTGTCCTTGTATCATTTCCCCAACTTGACTGTGGGATCCCTTAGTGAGGGTTGTGCCCCTTTTGTCTCTGCATTCCCTAAGTACCCATCCATGTGTCTGCCCAGCTCAGGAGCTCACCAACATAAACTACCAAGCTAATGGGATCCCTCCCACAATTTCTTAGAAACATGGATAAAACACAACCAAAATCTGCTTTGAATACATAGTCAACACCTCACAGATTACTTGCTTATCAAATGAGAAAAAAATGTAACTTTACAACAGAGAGATAGGGCTATCATCACCTTAACCCAGATCCTTAATAATGGGACAACTATACCTTGTGTTCCTCCTATTGTGATACAATAGGAAGGACACAGCACCCCCTATGAAATATTTTTGCAAAAAAATCAAATCATTGAATCTGACTTTTGATTTACGGAACATATAGAAACAGGATAAAGTTAAACAATCACAAAGAAATAATCAAACAAACCCAGAATACTGGACAATATACAGCACAAGTAGCCTGGTTTCTTCCAAAAGTCAGTTTCATAGAGATGATTCCAGATTAAAACAGAATAAACAGATATAACAAAAATGCAACATGTGATTCTTGTTTGGATCTGTTTTTTTTTTTTAAGCAGCTATAAAAGGTAGTTTGCAAACAATTTGTAAAATGTGAATATTACTTGATAATAGGTTGATTTTCTTAAGTATAATAATGATATAGTTATATAGGAGAATGTCTTTATTTTTAGGAGATGCAAACTGCAGTAATTGGGAGCAAGACACCATGATTACTGCATCTTATTTTGAAATGGTTCAGAAATCTAACAGATGAAATAAATGTGGCCACAAAACAGACACTTTTAAATCCAAGGTCTGGGTATTTGTTTATTTATCAAATAACTCTAAACACCCCAAATACAGAGAAATATTAAAGCCAGAGCAGTAAAGATAAACTAATCCTGGTGTAAGCCTCAGGGAATTTGAACCTGATATAAGTCCCAGAGCCTGGATTTTGGGTCCCAAGCATAGAGAAGAGACATGTCCAAGGAGAGATGTCCATGTTAGGCAAGGGAGTTAGAACTGAGCTCTTTGCATAAAGCCCAGAACCTTCATGTTTTTTCACAGACTAGAAAAAAACATAATCATCCCAGAAAAGAAGTAAGAAAACTTAAAATCAACCTAAGCTTTGGATGAAGAAAAATGTCCCACATGAAAAATCAAAACCCCCACAGTCTACATGTCTCATGGATATGGGGTTAGGATTTATACTACTTGCATGGGACATGGACCATAAGTCAAAACATTGTTATAAAAGTTGGTCTAGAACCATCAAAACCCTGGGACCTTGAGAAAAAGAAAGCACTAAGCTAGTATACAATGACACTTGCACAAAGCAGGACACTTTCTCTGACATAATAAACAACCCTCACCACATATGACTTTACCCTAAAATAAAAACTTCAAAATACAATAAATCTTCATAAGGGAGAATCAGCAGATACAACAACAAATTTAGCACTCTAAAATTCTTGAAATAATAGAATGATCTAAAAGAAATTATAAAGGAAGTATGTTTAAAATAAATACAGTGATAAAAAAATAAGCCATAGTGAAAGAACAGGGCAAAGTGGTAAAAAAAAAAAAAAAAAAAAGAGTTGAGGAATAACCAGGTAGGACTTCTCAAAATGAAAAATGTAATTTTTAAATTTAAAATCTCAGTGGATGAGATAGCAGACAGGACACTGCTGAAGAAAGAAAAGGTGCGCTAGAAGATAGAGCTAATGATATCACCCAGAATGCAAGACAGAGATATACCAAGAAATAGGGAATAAAAAGCATCATTATGAAATTTAGAGAACAGAATAAAAACAGCCAACATATCTAATAGGTGGTTTAAGAGGAGAAGATATAAACAATGAGAGAGAGAGAGAGAGAGAGAGAGAGAGAGAGAGAGAGAGAGAGAGAGAGAGAGAGAGAGGCAATATTTGAAGTGATAAAGGCCAATAATTAAAGTAAGATACAAGTCCTCAAATAGAAGAATCACACTGAGTCCTAAGGAGAATAAATAAAAACAAATTTATCCCCAGACACATTATGAGGAAATTTTAGGACACTGAAGAGGAGAAAAAAATCTCAGTAGCTTCCATAAAGGAAAAAATAGATATTGCCTTCACAGAAATAATACTTGAATGGAATCATCACAAATAGAATGTAAATGACAGGTGAATATCTTCAATGTCCACAGGGGGGAAATGTCAACCTTGAATTCCATACTAAATTATCATTCTGAAGCAGAGAAAAATAAAGATATTATCTAACAAATAAAGTCTCAATAAAATTAGCAAGTTAACTCCAGCAATATATAAATAAAGAGGATACTATCTCATGACCAAGTGAGGTTTATTCCAGGAATGAAAGGCTGGTTAATATTCAAAAATCAATCAATTTAATTCACCATGCTAACTGAATAAAGGGGAAAAATCATATCATCTAAATAATTCAAAAAAAGCATTTGTAAAGCTCAACACCAATTTATTATTTAAAGTTAAAACAACTCAGAAAACCAGGAATAGAGATAATCTCATAAAGGCTATATATTCAAAACCAACAATAAATACCATTCTTAACGAAATAATGAATGCTTTCCCCTAAGATCAGCAACAAGGCAAAAGTGTCAATTCTCACCATTTGGTACTGACCTAGATGTTCTAGAGTACAAAATTTCAAGAAATCAAAATAAAAAAGAATAGAAAAGAAAACTGTTTTCATTCACAGAAAAAATGATTGTGTACACAAAAATTTCTAAGGCATCTAAAAAATTATTAGAACTAATAAATGAATTTAGCAAAGTCCCAGATACAAAACCAACATACAAAATTATAACAACAGACAATACATAATATACTGGCAATAAACACTTAGAAAATGAAAAAAAATTAAAAATATCATTTATAATAGACTCAAAACCCATATAAAATACTTAGGAATAAATTTAACAAAAAGTATACCAGTCCTCCATATTAAAACTATAAAAAATTGCAGAGAAAAATTAAAGATGATCTAAATAATTACACAGATATACCATACCCATGGATTTGAAGGCAATATTATTAAGATATCATGTCTCCTCAAATTGACCTAATGATCCAACACAATTGTAAACACAACCTCAGCAAACTTTTTTGTAAAATCTAACAAATTTATTCTAAAATATATATGAAAATACAAAATACCTAGAACAGTCATACAAATAAAGACAGAGAGTTTATTGTTTATTCTTGGATTTAACATTCATTTTTGACAACATACTGTATGTTATATACCTTACACAAAACAATAAGACAAAGACATAGATCTTTGCTCAATTACCTACTAAAATATGAACTTCAGCAAGGAAATTAAACTTATGAAGAAAGAGTGCAATTAAAGAAGCAACGATGTGCCAAGAAACTGGTAAACATCCTATATAATAAAAGGCTAATATGCAAATCGACCAAACAGTGGAACAACCAGTCACTATGATGCGCACTGACCACCAGGAGGCAGACGCTCAATGCAGGAGCTACCCCCTGGTGGTCAGTGCGCTCCCACAGAGGGAAAGCCAGAAGCCAAAGCCTCTCCCACCTCCGTGGCAGTGGGCCTAAGCCATCAGTCAGACATCCTCTGAGGGCTCCTGGACTGCAAGAGGGTGTAGGCTTGGCTGAGGGACCCCCCCCCCACTCCCCAAGTGCATGAATTTCATGCACCGGGCCTCTAGTATTGGTATAAGTTCAGTCTATACAAAGTGATTGCAAATGAAAACTATTGTGTTGCCTTCATACATTGGACGTTACATTGGGCAGGTCCAGAAATAAACTGGGAAGATTCAGGGATAGAAGTCCGCAAAGGGGCCCTGGTCTAGTAAAGGACACAAACAAGTAAACAGAGAAATCTAATGGAGGTGCCTTGGTAGACCTCTACATAGGCAAAGAAAGCCCATAGGAGAAGAGGGTCTGTGCCACCTGGGAAGGTAGAGTCAGGAAAAGCTTCATGGAAAAGATGATGCTTCAGTTCACTTAAGGAACTACATGTTATTTGGGTACAACTGGAGTATCAGTTTGATGGTGGTGAGGTCAGGAGAAACAATGAGACTGCACAGGAAGTAAGAGGCCATATCATGGGGAGTTTTCTGTGCCAGGACAAGGGATTTAGACTTTAGTCATTAGCCTGAAAATATTGTCTTGGCAGCCTGTTTTGTGAATTTGAGATAAAGATAGTAATAATAATTATTATTACAATTATTATTATTTGTTAATCCTTACTTGAGGATATTTTTCCCATTTATTTTTAGAGAGAGTGGAAGGGAGGGGGAGAGACACACAGAGAGAAACATTACAGTGAGAGAGACAAAGTAATTGGTTGCCTTGGTTGCCTCCAGAATGCGTCCCAACCAACAGGGGTGGGGGATTGAGCCTGCAACCAAGTTACATGTCCTTGACTGGAACCAAATCTACAACTGACCCTTTAGTCCATGGGTTGACATTCTAACCACTGAGCAAAACTGGCTAGGGCGGTGATTATTTTAACACTAGAATTCAAAATAATAATGAGCACACACACATTGCTTTACAGTTTATAAAGCCCTATATATACAATTTCTTCCTTTGATCTTTATAGCAACCCCATGAGGTATAGAGTCATCATTTTCATGCTGAATAAAAGAGGTTCAGCCAAAAGGGTTTTGTCAAGGACATGTAACTTGTAAGTAGGCAATTTTGCCCTAGATGCTGGCATTTTAGACAACCTCTCCCCTCCCCAGTGTATTGCACTGTCCTTGTATTAAACCACCACCTCCAAAATAACACTTACTCCAGGAAAGTAACAGACTGAACTAGGTCTGTATCTGTTTTGAAGATGTTCATAACTGAAGAATCCGTGAACTCTTTAGAAGATCTTTTTAGTGTTCCTGGAGGTCAGAAAGTTCTCCCTTATGTTTAATCAAAATGAGGACTGTTTCAGTGAAAGCCCACTTCCTCTTATTTGATTTTTCATTAACAAGAGGAACACCTTGATCTGGGTCCTTCTTTTATCTGATTTCAGGAAAATGGAGTGCAGATGCTCTCAAGTGGACAATTTTGCTTGCTACCTCACTGACTTTCTTCCCTTTTAATATGTACTATATTTTTTCTACTGACTTCCTAGGCACTCTTACTCCTTGTCATCTTTCTCTAAGTGTAGAGTTTGACATGTGGTTTCTTGGAGCAATTTCTTCACATCAATCAATCATTGAATATTTCTGAAACAGCTATGCTTAACATCACATTCCTAAAAGCAGCAATTGACTTAGTGTTAAGTGGCAGAAAGTTTTAGAAAAGTGATGACATGCCACTAAACATTTTAGATCAATTCCAGATAGCCTGAGTGGGTGAAAAATCTCTCATCAATTGGGGTCCCTAAATTGGACAAAGTTGGATCCTAGGTGTTACATAAATGGAGCCACAAACCACAATGTATGATTTTCCTGCTGTATAATTAAGGATTCACAGTCACTTCTACTTGTAAATTGGCACACTTGTATTTTCTTACAAAGGTCAGGAGTATTTCTTCTTGCAGACAAATTGATTGCTTCTCCCTCCTCCCACCCACACTAGTTTCTTTTCTTTTTAAAATTAATTTTTTAGAGGGAGGGAGGGGGAGAGAGAGAGAGGTAGAGATAGAGAGAGGGGAGAGAGAAATATTGATCAGCTGCTGCATGGGGATCGAACCCGAAACCTGGATATGTACCCTGACCAGGAATCAAATCTGCCACCTTTTGGTGTACTGGACGGCACTAACTGAGCCACACCCATCAGGGTCACACTAGTTTCTTTTCTTAGCTTCCATGTTTTGGAGAAGGATGAGAACTACTTTTCTCCCAATCCAAGATTTCCATTCCTCAGATCATCTTTTTTTCCATCCTTTCATCTTTTTATCCTTTTTCCCTCTCTGCTCTCTTTCTCTTTCCTTCTACCCTCCACCCTGCTTCCTTTGGTTCATTTATTCATCACACACTCATTAAGCAGTATGTTTGAGATACTGGAGTTCCAGAGGTGGATCAGACAGAATCCCAGCTTTTAACTTCACTTCAATCTATAAGATAGACAAATAAGTTAATACACAGTAATGCTATGAAATGGTAATGCTATGATCAGGGAAAGCAGAGCAGTTGGTGAAGAGCAGAGGAAGGGTCAAGGAGAGATGGGGTATAAGGACCCCCACAAATCAGGATCCTCTGAAGAAGAACAAGCACTAGTTATCAATCACATTTTTCTCTACTTCAACAAGCATTTATTAGTGCCTCTCCCTTTCCACCACATAAAGGGCAAAGTGATAGCTTCTGTGGGAACTGCCAAGGTGAGTAAGGCAGAGTTCTTCCCTCTTGGGGCTCATAATCTATTAAGGGATACTATCAGGGACAAAAATAACTGGGATCCCTAAAAACTATGCAATGTGCCATTGGAACCCAAGGAAAGCAGAGTTTCATTCCTACTAGGCTCTAGGGCAGTGGTCGGCAAACTCATTAGTCAACAGAGCCAAATATCAACAGTACAGCGATTGAAATTTCTTTTGAGAGCCAAATTTTTTAAACTTAAACTTCTTCTAATGCTACTTATTCAAAATAGACTCGCCCAGGCCATGGTATTTTGTGGAAGAGCCACACTCAAGGGGCCAAAGAGCCGCATGTGGCTCGCGAGCCGCAGTTTGCCGACCACTGCCCTAGGGGGATATGGGAAATCTACAGCCAATGAGATATTTCAGCTTTTTTGATAATGAAATACATTTTTTCCGAAATTTAGCAAAGACTTGAAAAAAAAAAGTATACTTGATTTGAGAAAGCCTCTGCTGGTTAATTTCATGCAACTTATTCTTTATCTCTTGCTATTATCTACTCATTACAGCCTACACAGAGGAGTCAGCTAAACTGAGATTCAAGGGAGATTGAGAGTTACCTTTTTCATTGTCAACCATGTGTGAGGATTGGGGGAGCTGGGAGGTGACTCTTAGGGTAGTTGAAGCCTTGTTCCAGGGACAACCTTGAGAATGGGACTTCTCTTTCTGTTACTCCTTTGTCAAGTAGCACTTATTGGTTTCCTGTCATTGTCTTATCCCTGACATAGATCTCAATGACAGATGCCTGTCTAGGTCAAAGGCAATCTATATACTATTTACTATGTACTATATACTATCTACACTAATAAAAGAGTAAGATGCAAATTGACTGTACCTTTGCAACGCCCACCAGCCAATCAGGAGTGAATATGCAAATTAACCCAACAAAGATGGAAGGTTAATTTGCATACACAGGCGCCAAGTGGCCGGGGGTGGGACGGGAAGCTTCCATTGTCGCCATGGCAATGACGCAGGTGTTCCGCACCGCCCCAGCCACTCCAGGCCTCTGGGCAGCATGGGAAGGCAAAAAGGCAGCTCTAGTATAATATATAAAAGCCTAGGTGACCATTCGACGGTTCGACTGGTAGCTATGACATGCACTGACCACCAGGGGGCAGATGCTCAACACACAGACATGGAAACATGGAACAGACTGATGAATCTTAGAGGGAAGGGGGGAAGGGGAGGGCGGGAAGAGATTAACCAAAGATCTTATATGCATACTAGAGGCCTGGTGCACGGATTTGTGCACCTGTGGGGTCCCTCAGATCTTTATTTTCAGTCCAGATCTCTCTCCTGAGAACCCAAATCCATATGCTGGTCATCTTAACTTGTATATCCTTTAAGCACCTCAAGCTCAGATGCTCAAAACTGAGCCTTACTCAAGGAGTTTTCAGTCACTTGGGAAAAACCTCACTTTTTACTAAGGGAGACTTCAAAGAGAAAGTGACTTATGAACTTAGCCTTCAAATAAGGGTATGATTTAATTTAGACTTGGTGAAAGGAAAGCAAATTCACTCAAGTGAAAGACAAGTACACAGAAGCAGGAAAGCTTCATGGTGTACAGTGGAGAACCAGGGTTACATATCTCCAAATCTTCTTTCTTAATGTTCTTATTTCACTCTTCAGTAGACCTGTTCAACCTCAGGCCTCACTGCCATCCCCCCCCCCTCCCTGGTTTAATGGTATTGCAATGAATAGAAGACCTTGTTCCCACTTAAAACCCTGAATGCTGCTGATCCTCATCAAGGACAGTACCATCTGTGAACATCATTCAATCCTTTCTGCTGTGATGATCCTATTGGGAAAAAAATGAACATGAAAGTTGAGTTCTATTTCAATGAACCTTATGCATAAATTGAATGACAGACAACCTGAGTGGTAACCACAATTATTTATCACTTGCCTAATAAGTACCAAAGTGGCCCTGTCTTTCACATTAATGGGTATGGTCTCAGACACAATGATAAACCATTAATCCTAACAACACATGCATAAGCCAGTTGCAAATATTTTTAACTGTTTGAATTCAATCAAGGCATGCACTATTTTTCAAAGGACTGACTTGGGACCATCCTGAAGCTGATTTCTGGCCACTTAGTTGATAAGACAGACAGGCAGTGCTTTGGGGATACATTGCTGTTACACATACAGATCAGCTGCAGAGGCCAAGAAAGTCCATGACATTTCTTCCAAGAGGAAGAGAGTGATCCTTTCACTGTTGGATGAATACACAACAAATGACTCCAGTTCTTCCCCTGTGTTTCTCCATATCAATGAGTTCCAAAGGCTGGAGTTAACTGGTTAGCAACTCCAGGAGGTGGCAAGCTCCCTGCCATTGAAGAGTTCAAGAGGGCAGTTGGCTGGTGATACAGACCACGTGGTAGGAACCTTAGGAGGGGACTGAAGCATCTGAATATCTAAAGGGTGTGACCTCTTGCTTACCTTAGACCAGTGGTCGGCAAACTGCGGCTCGCGAGCTGCGGTTTGCCGCTCTGTTGATCAATGAGTTTGCCGACCACTGCCTTAGGGAAAAACACTTTAAAAACATTCTAATAATGTACTAATGTCTTTAACCTGAAGTCAAAACTTCTGGGTAAGGGTAATGCCTTACGCAGTGGTCGGCAAACTCATTAGTCAACAGAGCGGCAAACCGCCGCTCGCGAGCCGCAGTTTGCTGACCACTGCCTTAGACTATACAATTATACAGATGCATTCATTTCTAACAATCAATTGCACACTTGTGAAAATCTCCTCTAAATAGGGCCACCTGTAGAATGATTATTAGTTCTCAGGGTTTGGGGTTTTTTTTTTCAGTCCAGACACAAATTGAAACAGGGCTTCTGGGAGCAATTAGACAAATGGGGGAATTCTTGTGTGGCTTAGCCCTTAAATCCTTTGGAATCTCACTTGTTGGGCCTTTTCTTTTTAATATTGTGTGCTTGTTTGTGTCCTTTTAATTTGGCTGAAGATGGGAACAAGTGGGGGCCAATCAGGCAACTCATCCCCCAAGAGCAGGAAATTAGAAAATTGGGTACCGGCTTTAGGATTAACCGTCCTTTGAGGCCCAGGCTCCCCAACCACTTATCAATTCCCTGGGCATGCTGCTAGCCTTTTGCCCAGCTCTTCCAGAGGAAAAGCCTAACTGTATGTTAGTAAAAAACTGTATGTTAGCTGAGCCACAAATTTTCCGTCTGTAATTTGGGCATATCCCCTCCAGCTTTGTCACTCTGTGATTCTATATTTTTAAACATTTTTCAGAGTTTCAAGTTCTCAGCAGCTGTGTGGTTCTCCCTGGTTAGATTTCAAAATATACCTGCCTGTTTTTATGTCCCAGCTGGTGGATACTATACTGTAGCAAATTAGTTTGCTTATTTCCCCCTTTTCTCCCTCTCTCCCTTCCTAATCCCTCCCTCTCATTCTTCATTCCTTCTTTCCCTTTCCCCTTTTTTCCTTCTTTCTCCCTCCCTCCTTCCTCTCCCTTTATCCCCACTCCCTACCTCTCTTATTTTGAAGATCAGATTTTCCACTGTATATCAATAATTGGTGCCCTATTTTAATTTCATGCATTCAGGCTGCAGTCTTCTTACACTCCAGTATGAAAAAATTATCTTAGAAGTTCTTTGACAATGTGTGTTTTTTTTTTTTAAAAAGATAGTGCATGGGATGGAGAGTCTTGAATTCTTCAAGGAACTCCCCCTAATTGATTGAGGGGTGGGCTATCATTTCCTGACCTATGACAATAAAAAGTCAAGGACAAGACAGAAACCCAGGTGATGACTGACATCTCTCCACTAGCACAGATGAGAAGTTATATATCCAAGCAAGAAAAACACACCTGTATGAGAAGTCCAAGTTATTCCATAGGAAAAACTCTAAAATCAACATTTAGATTTAGATTTAAGTGTAAAGGGTTGAGACAATGGAAAGCAGAGTGGAGAATACAACAACCTCTATGAGTGGTAAGCACCCTCTCTACCCAGTCATTTGTCCCTTTGACACTTATTGAAATGTCCACATGTTTTATTCCTTGGAGCTAATGTTCTATCTTATTCATGTTATGAGTATATACCCATGCTACATGAAACCATAGGATTTCAGAACTGGATGGATAATATCCTCTTACTCCAGTGCTTTTCAGACTTTGTATGATGACCTGAGGGTCATAAAATTATTTTAGTGAGTCATGACTAGAAATTTAGAAAAGTAAAATATCAAATTGATCTTATTTAATTTCATGAAATTTATTATAATTCTACATACATATATATATGTGTGTGTATTGGGTCATGTTATACAATTTATTTAGTGTGAGTTGGTGTATTAGTTATCTATTGCTATATAACAATTATTTCAAAATCTACTTAAAACAACAAGCATTTGTTATCTCACCATTTCTGAAGGTCTGGAATTCAGGACCAACTAAGCTAGATGGTTCTGGTTCAGGGTCTCTCATCAGGTTGCAGTCAAGATGCCAGCCAGAGGTGCTGCAGTCATCTGAAAGCTTTATGGGACTGGAGGACTTGCTTCCAAGATGTCTCACTCACATGGCTAGAAAGCTGGTGCTGGCTATTGATTGAAGACTCCAGTTCCTCCTTGTATGGACCTCTTTATAGCATTGCTTGAGTGTTCTTGGAATATGGTGCTTGCTTCCCCCAAAGGAAGCAACCCAAGAGAGCAAGGTAGAAATAGCAATGTGTTTTATGACCTAGCTTTAGAAATCACATACTATCACTTTTGTCATATTTGGCTGGTGATACAGACCAACGATGATACAGTGTTAGAGAAGACTATAGAGAGGTATGAATACTAGCAGACAAGGCTTAGGGGACATATTAAAGGTGGCTGCCACAATTGAAGAAAAAAAAGTTTGAGAACTTGACTTGTCTAATCACCCACTTTATGCATAAATCTCAAACTGTCACCAAACCCTGAAGACTGACCATTTATATATAGGTTTTACTATTGTAATTACAAGATACTTAAAATGTTAATGTGGCCTATAGTCAGTGATTAATGAGTATTTATGGAGGCTGCTTACTACAAGCACATTATAATGAACAGGACTTTTAGCTAGTCTTTCATATCTTGATCATTGTAGTAGTTTAACTGGTCTCCCTGTTTCCATCCTTGTTCCCATCAGTCTCTTCACCCTACAGCAGTCAGAAGAACCAATTAGTGTTTTTAACTTTTTATTATGGACATTTTTAAACATATAATGAACCTCATATATCCATTATCAGCTTTAACAGTTATTAACCACTTGCTTTTGTTTCTGGGCCTCTCTCTCTCTCTCTCTCTCTCTCTCTCTCTCTCTCTCTCTCTCTCCCTCCCTCCCTTCCTTCCTTCCTCTCGTATATGTCTGTCTATCACTGTCTCTCTGTGTCTCTGTCTCTGCCCCCCCCAATAGTTTGACTGGAGTATTTCAAAGCAAATCTGGCATATTATTTACCTGTAAGTACTCCAGGATATATCTCTAGTAGATAATCTTTAAAAAAAAACAAACCATAACCACAATCCTATGATCGCAGCCAACAAAATCCTATCTAAATAAAAGAGTAATATGCAAATTGACCATACCTCTGCTACACCAACAAGCCACGCCCACCAGCCAATCAGGAGCAAGTATTCAAATTAACCCAACCAAGATGGCTGCTGCCAGGGAGAGAGCAGGAGGCTTGGGTTTCGCCGGCAATGGAGGAAGCCAAGCTTTCCACCTGCCCTGGCCTGCCTTGGCCTCTGCTCAAGGCTACAAAGTTTCAATTATAGAAGATAAATAAATCCCAGATAACAGGGCCTCCGCTTGGGTCGCCGGAGAGGGGGGGCGGTGGCTGGCCTGCAAACCACCACAGGCCCCTCGCCCAGGCCACCCCATGCCCCAAGGGAACCCCCACCCTGATCCAGGACACCCTTCAGGGCAAGCCAGCCAGCCCCCACCCATGCACCAGGCCTCCATCCTATCTAATCCTATCTAATAAAAGAATAATATGCAAATTGACCATCACTCCAACACACAAGATGGCTGCCCCCATGTGGTCAAAGATGATTGCCCCCATGTGGACACAAGATGGCCACCACAAGATGGCCAGCAGGGGAGGGCAGTTGGGAGGGACCAGGTCTGCAAGGGAGGGCAGTTGTGGGCAATAAGGCCAGCAGGGGAGGGCAGTTGGGAGGGACAAGGCTTGCAAGGGAGGGCAGTTGGGGGTGATCAAGCCTGCAGGGGAGGGCAGTTAGGGGTGACCAGGCTGGCAGAGGAGGGAAGTTGGGGGTGACCGGGCCTGCAGGGAAGGGCAGTTGGGGGGGACCCAGGCCTGCAGGGGAGAGCAGTTGGGGGGGACTAGGCCTGCAGGGGAGGGTAGTTAAGGGTGACCAGACCTACAAGGGATGGCAGTCAGGGGTGACCAGGCCTGCAGGGGAGGGTAGTTAGGGGCAAACAGGCTGGCAGGGGAGTAGTTAGGCATCAATCCAGTTGGCAGGGAAGTGGTTAGGGGGTGATCAGGCTGGCAGGCAGAAGCAGTTAGGGACAATCAGGAAGGCAGGCAGGCGAGCAGTTGGGAGCCAGCAGTCCTGGATTGTGAGAGGGCTGTTGGACATCCCTTGAGGGGTCCCAGATTGGAGAGGGTGCAGGCTGGGCTAAGGGACACACACCCCCGTGCACAAATTTCATACACCAGGCCTCTAGTTAACAATAATTTCTTATTATCTAAAACCCAGTTCATGTTTACTATTCCTTTATTGTCTAAATGACTATTTTTACAGTTGATTTGTTCAAATCTGGATCCTACCATATTACATTACATCCTCTTTAGTCTCTTTTAATTTATAACAGATATCCCTCCTTTTTTATACCATTTTCTACTTATTAGAAAAACTGGGTCATTTGTCTTATAGAATTTCCTGCTTTCTGGATTTGGTAGATCATGCATTTAAGGTGTTTATTCTCCTTATTGCCTGTAAATTAGTGATAAAGCCAGAAACATAATTATTCAGCCTGACTTCTTTTGCTAAATATTTTGTTTGTGAATTCAACCATGTTGTTCTGTGTAGCCACAGTTTATTCATTTTCATTGCTGTATATACCAATGCATTTTTGAAATATTTCTCATTTGTGAAATTCTGAAGACTTGAAAACACTGATCTATGTATTCTTAACATAGGAAAACTTTTTCCCCTTAACTTTATTTTGACACTATTTCAAACTTACAGAAAAATTGCAAGAATAGTACAAAAAATTTCCTGTATGCTTTTCATCATTCTTTCTCCCTCTCTCTTTTTCCCTCCCGCTCTTTCTCTGAGATAGACTATTTTTATTAGTTAATTTCCCCTTCTAATAATTTGTTAGATGTGTATTTATATACTGTCCTTGTTTTACTGTGGTAAAATATACTTAACAAAAATTTACTATTTTCACCATTTTAAGTGTACAGTTCAGTGGCATTAAGTACATTTACACTGTGCAAGTCACTACTCTTTTAGTGGTTGCCCTGGAGTTATGTCTTTGAACCATCAAAGATAAGATAGCCCTGGCTGGTTTGGCTCAGTGGATAGAGCATCGGCCTGCGGATTGAAGGGTCCCAGGTTTGATTCCAGTCAAGGAAATGTACCTTGGTAGCGGGCACATCCCCAGTAGGGGGTGTGCAGGAAGCAGCTGATCGATGTTCCTAACTGTCTACCCTTCTTCCTTCCTCTCTGTAAAAAATTAATAACATATATTTTTTAAAAAGATTAAGATAATGTGTTACTTTTACTGCTTTCTGAACAAAATAATGGCCTTAGAACACACTTCTTTTGTTTACTATCATCCACTCTTTGTGCTTACTGCTGTTATATATTTTAACTATGTATGTTTTAACTACAGTAGCGTTTTACTATTATTGTTTTATAGAATTCATTTTAATTTTGTTGACGTTTCCTATTGCTCTCCATTTTTCCTGTAGTTCCATGCTTCCAACTGTGATATTTTTTTTCTGTTTGAAAATTCCCTTTAGTGCATTTTTGTTGGTGATAAATATTCTCAGGGTTTTTTTTAAGGCTCTAGTTCACTATCAATAGATATTTCTTTCATTGATTTTTTTTTTATAGAGAGTAGAAGGGAGGGAGAGAGAGAGAGAGAGAGAGAAAGATCAGTGTGAGAGAGACACATTGATTGGTTGCCTCCCACACGCACCCCAATGAGGGCTAGGAACCTGCAACCTAAGTACATGCCCTTGACTGGAAATTGAACCCTCAATCCTTTGGTGCATGGGTAGATGCTCTAACCACTGGGAACACTGACCAGAGCTCACCTTCATTTCTTAAGGAAAATTCGTTTGATATCAAATTTGAGGTTGATAGTCCCCCCCCTCCAAGGCTTTGAAAACGCCATTCCCTTCTCTGTTGGCTTTCATTGTTTCTGCTGAGAAGTCAGCTATCAAGCTTATAATTGTTTCATTGAGGCAATGTGTCTTTTTGGGTTGTTTTTACTATTTCATTTTGTCTGTGGTTTTTAACAAAAATAAAACTGTTTCAAGTTTTATTATAATGGCCTAGGTGTGGCTTTCTTTGTGTTTTTTCCTGGGGTCAGTGGTGCTTCTTGAATCTATAGCTTGATGCCTTTTGTCAGTTTTGGAAAACTCTTGGACATTATTTCTTCAAGTGTTTTTATATCTCCTTGTCTCTCTTTTTTTTTCCTTCTGGAAAAAAATGCATGATACCTTTTAACCATGCCCTGTATAGCTTTTACATACTTTTCTGTATTTTTCACCCTCTCATTTTTGTACATGCTTCAGCACAAATGTTTTTCTTCCTAACTTTTTTCTATTTTACTTACCTTTAGCTATGTCTAATCTTCTGTTAAACCCATATATTAAGCTGTTAGTTTTCTGTTATTGTATTTTTTAGTACTAGAGTTTCCATTTAATTCTTTAGCCATGACCATGTTTGGTAGCACTTTAAAAAAAAAAATCGGTATCATCTGTAGGTACCAATTGTTTATCTTTTCTCTTGTTTTTTGTTCATGTGATTTTATCTCCTGGTATTCTTGATTAATTTTTATTGAATACCAGGTATTACTAGTATATACCAGTAGAGAGAGATAAACTGAGGAGCTGGATAATGACATCTTCCTGAAGAGAGGATTTACTTTGATTTCTTTGCAGGTTGTGGGTAGGAGCAAATCATCTAAATCTAAGGAGGAATTGAGCTAATTCAAAGCTGGGTTTCAATCTTTGTGAGGATTAGTAACTTCCTGTTCACTCCTAATACCAGTTGTAGCTCTTTGGAGATCTTGATTTAGAATCTGTTTATCAGACCTCTCCTCTTGGGTGAGTCTTGACTGCCAATGTTTGTCCCTTCAACTCCAAAAGACTATGGAACTCCTGCTCAGCCCCCCAGTCTCTTAGCCACTGCTTGCAATAAGTACATACCTTGAGAGGAAAAGTGGTGGCAAACATCATGCCCACAACTCTGTCTCCCTTCTCTTTGGCATCTTGGTTTCTCAAGTCCCCACTGCATTGATAGGTTCCCCAGTGTCTTCAATAGATTTTTTTTCTCTCATATTTTGTTCAGCTATTCTAGTTGTTCACAGCAGAAAGGTTCATCTGCAACAAGCAATCTTGGCATTATTAGAAATGAATACCCTCCTATGTCCTTTGACTTGACTCTAGTAATTTTTGATAATTCTAGACACCACAAAAGGTTTTCATCTTATGTTGTATATTTTCTGCCAAAGATCTAGAATCAACCTTTTTTTTTCCCAAGGAGCCCTGGCATGTTTCAGTGGGAAATAATATTTAAAGACCACAAACTGAACATTAAGAATGTTCATTACTACCGGGTTGCACTGTTTCCTTGCTTTTTCAGTGGATAGAGTTAGGAAATATGCACCTTTTAGAAAGTAAAAGTAAAGGATTCATACTGATAATTTCAATTCTTAGGAAGATTATTTTACTCAACGTCTGTGTTTTTATACTATCTCTTTTATGCTGAAAATTGTTGTTCCTAATAACATTAACATTATTACTTATTTGCTTTGTGTGTATATAAATATATACATATATATGATTTGGTTTATTCTAATATGTGTGTGTTAAAATGACAATACCATCATAAATACTAACAAAAGACTGAATACAATTTAATTTTACTTTCTGCTTGCCTTCAGTATATATTCCACCAGTGATATGTAGTCAAAATATTGTGTTTCAAAATCTTCAAATTATTCTGTGTTGTATAATTATGCCATCAACTTGATAGACAGGTTTATTTCTTTGAATTTTTCAATTTTAAGGGATTGATTTTTTTTCCTCTTTGATTTAATTTTGCTTTAAAATTATATGGAATATTAAACAGTTCTAAATCTGAAACTGTGAAACAAATTAGATTTAGAGAGATTTAACTTCTGTCACTGTATTCTCTCCCCATTCTTTCTGTTCATCTACAGGCAGTGGCTTTTACTTTTTCCTTTAATTTTTCATACACACACACACACACACACACACACACATATATGACAGATATATAGATATATAGATATATAGATATATAGATATATAGATATATAGATATATAGATATATAGATATAGATATATAGATATATATATCCAAATCTCCATTTTCTTTACACAGAAGATTGCATACTGTATGCATTATTCTGTACCTTGTTTTCTTTACTTAGCTATATATCCTTTGTAGATATTTCTATAGTGGTTATTGACCCACCGGCTCCTGCATGCCCTGTGTCCCCAGTGTGGGCCCACAGACCAGGTCATGTAACTGACCAAGACTTAGTTGTCTTTGCAAAATGAAAAATCCAAGAACAATACACATTGGTGTTTCATTAATTAAACTTAATTAAATGAACAACTTAAAAATAAAAATAAAAGAAGAGAGGAAGGTTTGTTGGGGGAAATAGTAGTGGGGGCAGAGAGGAAGAGAAAAATAATTCCAGGTTCAGTTTAGAATCCAGGTGGATAGGACTTGGTGGTTATTGGATATGGCAGATGATAAAGATGAAGAAATAGAGGCTGACACATTTCCAGTTTGATTAACTAAAAGAAAGAGTGGAAGAAGAGTTCATTTCTGAGGAGAAAGATGTTTCATTGGAGCAAGTTGGATTTGAAGTGCCTGTAGAACTTCTTGGTAATAATGACAGCTATTATCTTTAGACTTATTATGTATGTTCAGTGCCCTTTACACATAACAACAACAAGAGCCATACATACCTATTACAGCCACCATCTCAGGTAATCTTGTTATCTATCTGTGTTCTGGACCTCTCCACTTGGATGTCTAACAGGTATCTCAAATCTAACCTGGCCAAAACCCAAGTCCTCATTCCCAAGAATGTGAGTATGGAGAGGTAGTATGGCATGGTAGTTAAGAATACTGATTGTAGCCCTAGCCAGTTTGGCTCAGTGGATAGAGCATTGTCCCATGGACTCTGAAGGGTTGTGGGTTTGATTCCAGTTAAGGGCATGTACCTTGGTTGCAGGCTTGATCCCCTAAACCAATTGATGTGGATGTGTCTCTCTCACATTGATGATTCTCTCTGTATCTCTCCCTCCCTTCCACTGTCTCTAAAAAAAAAAAAATCAATGGGCAAATATCCTCAGGTGAGGACTAACAACAACAACAACAAAAAGAACACTGACCCTAGAGTAGATTGCTTGGGTTTGTGTCCCATCCCTACTAATTTACTGTATGACCTTGGCAAATCATTATCTATGTCTTAATTTCTCATCTGTAAAATGGGCATGATAACAATGGCTCCTACCTCATAGGGTTGTTAGGAGGATTATATCTGTTACTATACATAAAGCACTTACATAAGGCCTGACACAGAGGAAGTACTATAATTTTTCTAATACCACCCTTAAATCCATTTCTCCTCAGGCATTCCTTGGCCAAATTCAAGCCAAAACCTAGATCCTATCCTTGATTTTTCTCTTTTCCTCCCTCTATAAATGCCACCCATCAACAAGTACTGGGCTACCTTCAAAGTATTTCTCAAATCCCAGAGGAGCTGCCTCATCTCCTTCCTGGACGACTGCAACAGCCTTCTAGCAGCTCTCAACTCACCCATTCCTTTACCTCGCAGCACAAGCTCTGTTGCAGCTCAAGAAACTTTTCAAAGCACTTTCAAAGTGAGCACTAATATGCTCTCTTGCCTGCTGCGAATCCTTTGGCACTGACCCTGTCAGGCTCCAGCCTTCTCCTCCCCAGACTGCCAGGCACACTGTGTAACATACGCCTGGATACACATGTTCTCTTAATATTCCTGAGAACGTGACCTATCTTTCCATCTAGAACAGTGGTTCTCAACCTTTTTAATGCCGCGACCCTTTAATACAGTTCCTCATGTTGTGGTGACCCCCAGCCATAAAATTATTTTCGTTGCTACTTCATAACTGTAATTTTTCTACTGTTATGAATCATAATGTAAATGTCTGTGTTTTCCGGTGGTCTTAGGCAACCCTGCTAGCAGTTCTCAATCTGTGGGTCGCGACCCACAGGTTGAGAACCACTGCTGTAGAGCCTAAGACCATCGGAAAACACAGATATTTACGTTATGATTAATTAATAGTAGCAAAATTACAGTTATGAAGTAGCAACGAAAATAATTTTATGGCTGGGGGTCACCACAACATGAGGAACTGTATTAAAGGGTCGCAGCATTAAAAAGGTTGAGAACCACTGACAGAAATCTCTTCTCCTCATTTCAGCTTGATGAACTTGCAGCACAATGTTTTAAAATCTTTACATTTGGCACTACTTGATAGTTGTTCATCAGAGAGGGATAGAAATCTGCTCAAGTTCCCACAAAGGGGTTTACCACTTGTTTGTCTAACAAACATTTCTTGAGCTGCATACCAAGCTCTGTCCTTGGACTTTTAAAAGGCGGAGATGATTTTGCCTGGAGCTTCCTTCCTTAAAGGAGACCCTGACTGTGAAAGACCTTGTAAAGTAACTCAAAACTGGGAAGATCTAGGTATTTCCAGGAGCATCTGCTGGTGTCCCTACTAATCCCACATCGTTCCAGCCCCTGTCCTTCCCCTATCTTGACTGGTCCTCAAGGTCAGCACACAGGCAAACTGGCCAGAGAACTGTCGGTACGGCTGCCACTGGGGTGATTTATAGAGCCTTGGCTGTTGTGCCTTCATAATGGCCTTGCCCCTGAAGACTCGGCCATGCCTACACTTTTTAAGAAACAGCATGTGGTTCTGTACCAAGGACAGTGAGGAAGCCAAGCTGGTGGCCTCTTCCTGCATCCCTTTGCCCAGGCTCGTGGTTGGAAAACTGCGGCTCGCGAGCCACATGCGGCTCTTTGGCCCCTTGAGAGTGGCTTTTCCACAAAATACCATGGCCTGGGTGAGTCTATTTTGAAGAAGTGGCATTGGAAGAAGTTTAAAAAATTTGGCTCTCCAAAGAAATTTCAATCGTTGTACTGTTGATGTTTGGCTCTGTTGACTAATGAGTTTGCCAACCACTGGCCCAGGCTATTAAGAGCCCCAGGGTTCCCAGAGAACCCTGGAATGGCTTCTTCCAAGCATGCAACCTCTATACAGCACAGAATGGCTCCACAGTGCCACCCAGAGGCCACCAGTGCCAGCCAGCAGAGAGAGTTTTGACTCTGAAGGTGGGCTTTGAGGGTTTACAGGACGGTGGCTGGTACTTTGGAGGTCTGGAAGTGATCCGGGCTGAGTTATATCTAGAAAAGGTCATTTCTGGGTGTATGGCTGCACATCCACCCCCCTCGAAGACTATCTCCTGTATCTGCCTCCTCGCCTCCTTTGTACTTATGGCCAATGTGATACAAAAGACTCTGGAGAAACCCAAAAGCCGACTCTGAACTTTTGTCTTGAACAAATAACAAAGGAGAGCAATTCCTGCCACATACCCATGTGCAAGAGATGTTCAGTAGATGTGATAAAGATAGCATTCCCAATAAACAGGTGGAGAAACTGCCAGGATGGGTGGTGGGACAATTAGCTAGCCATTTCAAAAACGGACCTTTAAACCTCCATCTCACATCATACATTCAAGTAACATCCAGATGGACTGAAGAGTTTAATGTCACATTAGATGAAAGTATTGGTAAATATTTATATAGTCTTGGAGTGAGCAGCTATTTTAAATATAACACCAAACACAGACACTATAAAGGAAAAGATTGATACATTTATTTCAAAGTTTAAAAACTTTTGTGCATTAAAAAATCATAGCCCTGATTGGGTGGCTCAGTTGGTTGGAGTGTAGACCCATACACCAAAAGGTGGAAGGTTTGATTTCTGATCAGGGTACATACTAGGTTTCAGGTTTGGTCCTGGTTGGGACATGTGTGGAAGGCAACTGATCAATGTCTCTCTCTCTCTTTCTCTCTCTCTCTCTCTCCCAAATCAATAAAAACATATCTTCAGATGAAGATTTAAAAAAATCATACACAAAGTTAAAAACTAAATAACATACTTAGCAAAATGACATATATGAAAGACAGTGATTAATATCCTTAACATATTAGGAGCTTTTACAAAGCAATAGAAAAAACAAACATCCCAGTGGGAATATTGGAAAAATACATGAACAAGCAACTCATCAAAAGACAAACAGGTGACAGAGAAACAGTAAGAAATGCCCAGCCCTAATAGTAATCATTAAAACAACACAGAGATTACATTTTTTTTCAACTACCAAAGGAACAAAAATTTCAGAGTGGAACTAACTCATGGAGAGGATAGATGATGTGAAGACAGGTTGGCCCACACAGTGCTGAGGGAGGAAGCATTGGCAAGGCCTTTCCAGAAGGCAATTTGATGTCATAGATGAAAATACTTAGCAAACATTGCACATCCTGGTATACAGAAGTTTCATTTTTAGTAATTTATCCTAAGGATATAATACTATAAGTGTGCAAAGATTTAACTGCCCAGGGATGTTGACAGTAGCTTTTTTTTTAAAAAAAAAAAAGAGACATAAAAAGGAAACAACTAAATAGAAAACCATTTAAAATGATTTTTAAAAAATGTATTTTCATTGATTTGGAAAGATGTCCATGCTATATTAGGTGAGAAAAACAGATTAAATGAACATAGCATGCATAAGTTAATCCCTTTATGTAAATAAAAGTAATATATGCACTACATGTTTAAAAAATAGATTGGGCTATGCAACAAAATATTCACAGTGATTGCCTCAAGTCAGGGAAGGAGAAGTAAGGATTATACATGAGTTTTTCCTTTTGCATAATTGATATTTCTTTTCATTTCAATGTAAAATATTCATACTAGTTCTTTTGTTGTGGGAACCCCTGGTTCAGGGTTCCGGTTCAGGGTTCGGGTTCTGGAGAAGGCCGCACACAAATGAAAAGAGACTTGGAAAAGTATTAATTTGGAAATATTGGGGGCCAGGCGGGAGCCCAACTCTAGTGGAAGGACTACCCTTTGCTCTGGCCTTGCAATCCCTTTTATTGAGACTATGGGATACGCCCATAACCTTTAGGCAGGAAATTCCAATAACAGAAATTTACATAGGAGAAACAGAGGTGGAGGCTGCTTCAGCTAACAATGTTTCAACTAAACAGTGAGTGATCAAAACAGTTAAGGTTGTTGACCAGC
The DNA here is from genome assembly GCF_963455305.1 of Plecotus auritus. Classification (NCBI taxonomy): domain Eukaryota; kingdom Metazoa; phylum Chordata; class Mammalia; order Chiroptera; family Vespertilionidae; genus Plecotus; species Plecotus auritus. The sequence goes on from NC_137784.1 coordinate 129,508,185, forward strand.
CTTCCCAGTTTCCTGTCCACATCTTTCTATTAGTGGTAGAATGATTGGTTTCCAGCATCTCCCCCATTTCTTTCTTTAAAAAAAAATCTTGCATCTGCAGACCAGAAATAAACACATAAGAACAAAAATGTTTGAGTCCCAATTTCAATGTCCAACAGTTCTGAGTCCCAGTTTCAGTGTCAAACAGTTCTGAGTATCAGTTTCAGTGTCAAACAATTGTGAGTCCCAGTTTAAGTGTCAAACAGTTCCTTATGTGTATACGTCAGCAATGATATCTGGATGGTGGCAATGCAGGTCCGACCCTCTCTGGTTTGGTCCTAGGCAACCTGCAGCGATGCACAGCTGCTGACTGCTAGCATGGCAAGTTGTCGTCAGCGTCTTCCATCTCTAGACTGTTTCTCTTCTGTCTTCATGGCTGGAGCAGTCCTGTCAATTCCTCTCTGTTGCAGGAATCCACATGGTCTTGGAGTTGTTTTCTGAAAATATACAAACATACTCTCGACCAAAAGTTAATAAAGGAATCTTTTCTATAAATTTTACTTGGGATCCTTTTTATTTTTTGCCCAGATGATTTTCCTTTTGCCTATCTTGATACCATGTATGTTTTTCATTGGTGTCTTGCTGTTAGCATTACAAATGAAAATGAAAATTTTTTAAAGTAAAAATTTTCTAGATGTAATTTTCTTGCAGAATATTTTTCCTTACATGCTATTTTTCCACTATCCCCCCCTTTTTTTGATTAATGGAGGCTTTTGGAAAATTTTTTTATAAATTTTGGTTAATACTTTAGGAACAGCCTCTTGTACAATTAAATTTTCTGTCAAATTTAATACTTTAACAACAATTTTAGTTTACTCTGTAAAAATTAATGGAAAGGATTATATGCATCCTTGAGAAAGCCCTGAGCACTCCTAGATTTAGGTTAAATTTAGATATAGGGCAGTCACCATTAGCCACTTCTCTGTTGCTTGGGTCTCAATATGAGCTGGGCCAAGTCTCTTGTTTGTAGCTGGATCTCAATCTGAGCTGGGCTCTGTTACCTGGGTCCCGATCTTGAGCTGGGCATGGGAAGCGCGAAGTAGCCATGGGGGCTGGAGACCTCCCTCAGAAGGGGCGAGGATTCAAGCCCCTGCAAGGCTTGGGGGGCGAGGGACTATGCCCCACCTCTGTTGATCCCCAAGTTCTCTCCTGATGGCCCCCTGGGACTGTGCCTGTGTCTTAGGTTGCCCCTCCCTTGAGGAGTCTTACCCGTCATTGACTAACCAGCCATCCTCCGGGGCCAAGCAGGGTGATGTGAGGTTCAGTTCTGTCTCCTTGGTAGCCTATGCCCCTATGGCCTCCATGCCCAGCACTTGCCTTGGGATCCTCTCGCCTACTGGCGGGGCCCCGGCACTGATCACATATCTTGGGGAACCCAGGTTTCTTCTCCAGGGAAGGCCCAGCTCACGCCATTGTGCGAGAGACAGATCCATGGTACCAGCCATCACGAGGCTTCAACCTCAGCATAAACAGAAAGGTCAGGCAACAGCTGTGGGAGGGTCCCTCTTGTCAAAAAGGCCAGTATAGAATGCTCAAGTGCCTTCCCAGGGAGGCCTTAATTCCTTTCTGGAAGGGATTAAATCCTTTCATGTCCTTTTTTAAATTGCTGCCAAACATGCAAAGAATTAGTTTGTAAGTTTGTTTGGGGTAATTGTTCAATATGCTGTTGTAAAATATCAAAAATTATAATGACATTGTAGAATAATATCATGTAAGGATATTCTTTGCTCTAGGTCATGGCAATTCAATTTCAAACTGGCTGTCAATTTTTCTTTTTGTATAGACCAGGTCTAGTTACATTTTTTGCACCTCTCCCAGGAGCAAGTAGTGAATAGTCCCCTACTTTAAAGGCCAAAACCTTTATAACATCTAAAAGTAAAATATAGTTATTAATTTTTATTTGATAAAGCTTTCCATGCGATTTCAAGTATCAATCGGTTAAATTTCAAAAATATTTCCTTTGAGAAGAGAGAACAAATTTCCCCTGCGAGTTCTTTTATAATTTTTAAATGAAACCTTAAGTAATCTCATTGCAGGAGAGCGGATAGCCTTGCCCTCTCCTGCCACCTTTGAATTTCTCCACACCAGAGGCGGTTTCAGCAGTGGAGTTTCATTTCTTACTACAGATTTTAAATTCCAAATACAAACTAAGATTTTAATTTGAATAAGAAACCACATTATTTTATAACCTAATTCTTCCCCATTAGCCTGGCTGAAAAAGACGTTCCCACCCTACTTACAGTTCGCGACTCTGCAGTTAGTCCGTGGGCTTTGCGTGCGGTGAACCTCCCTCACCTTTTTCTAGGTGAATTTTTTCCTTTCCTTCGCTCTTAGGCGAAAAATATCATCTCCTCCAGAAGTCCCGAGTTCAGGCGCCAGATGTGGGAACCCCTTTCACGTCCCGCGTGGTTCAGGGTTCCGGTTCAGGGTTCGGGTTCTGGAGAAGGCCGCACACAAATGAAAAGAGACTTGGAAAAGTATTAATTTGGAAATATTGGGGGCCAGGCGGGAGCCCAACTCTAGTGGAAGAACTACCCTTTGCTCTGGCCTTGCAATCCCTTTTATTGAGACTATGGGATACGCCCATAACCTTTAGGCAGGAAATTCCAATAACAGAAATTTACATAGGAGAAACAGAGGTGGAGGCTGCTTCAGCTAACAATGTTTCAACTAAACAGTGAGTGATCAAAACAATTAAGGTTGTTGACCAGCCTTCCCAGTTTCCTGTCCACATCCTTCCATCAGTGGTAGAATGATTGGTTTCTGGCATTTTGTTGCATTTATTTTTTTACTTTCTTAGATTTAAAAAAATGTTTTTATGTTTACTGTCCACATTTTACATAATTAGTAACTGTAAAAATTCAAACCAGACAGAAGTATATAGACACTTTCCATATCACTACTCCATTCTCAAGACAGGACTGTTGTGGACAGGTTGGTATATATTTTTCCAGACATTTGTACATACATATAAAGATATGTATGTATATTTTAATACAAATGGGATCACACTATATACACTGTGCTGTAACTTGCTTTTTTTCACTAAACAATATGTCATGGGCATAGTTCTATGTCAATACATATAGATTTACCTAAGCTTAAAAAGTATGCATGCCCTTCAATAGCTGCATATTATTACCCCATACAGATAAACTCAAATCTTTTTTTCTGATTGCTCTACAATGATAATGTATTGCTTGTATAATGGAAATGAAAGAAAATGTTTCCTTGAAAAAAATAGGGGAAAAAAGGAAAAGAAGAAAGGAAGGAAGGAAGGGAAGGTGAAAAGCAATTTTGTTTGTTAACTTTAACTTTCATGTGGATTTGGGGTTTCTTCTACTTGAGAGATATCTTTGATTCTAGAGAGTTGTTGGGGTTGATGAGGTCCACAAGAAAGACCGACTTACTCCATGATTAAATAAAAGAGTTCTAGGGGCTTTGGGATTTCTGGTGGCTTATACAGTCCAAGGCTCCAGGCTTGGAGAGAAGGTCAGTGTCAGAGCAGAAGTTCTAGCTGAACCTCCAGTGACATTGAGGGAAAACAACAATAAAACTAGAAACAAACAAAATCAATCATAACAACAATTATGGCAACAAAACAAATCACATTTGAATCTCTTGCCTAGAGGCAGGACAAACCCCCTTTAAAACTCTCCCTCACTCACACCCAAATGACCTGTCCTCAGGATATGACCACCAGAAGCTTGCTGTAAGATGGCCCAGTGTCCTTGCCTTCTATAAAGGAAGAAAAGGAGACCCATGATTCAAGGCCAGCAGGGAGTGGTGACAGAGATAAGTTTATGACCCAGTAAATCTGATCATGATTCACTTTCCTTTTCTTCCTTTTTTTCTTTCTTTTACTATTTACAAAGACTATTTTAAGGACAAAACTTACTTTTCCATCATAAATGTATACATGCTAATTATGTAAAATGTGGACAGTAAACAGAAAAACAGAAGTAAGAAAAAGACATAATTCCACCACCTTTCTGTGGTAGAATGTTCCGTAGTCTCTCTGTAGCTCCTGCCTGTTATCTATATTCTGGTAATTTTTCAGTTTTGGGTGCAATTCTTATTTCCAAGCAAGCCTATGTATGGGTAAATATATTTTTCTCTCTGTTCTTTCACATATGTGGATTCAGTACAGACAAGAACACACTATAATTTGTGCACTTTACCATCTTTTTAAACTTTTTATTAATTTCAGAGAGGAAGGGAGAGAGAGAGAAACATTAATGATGAGAGAGAATCATTGATCGGCTGCCTCCTGCATGCCCCACACTGGGGATTGAGCCCGCAACCCGGGCATGTGCCCTGACCGGGAATTGAACCATGACCTTCTGGTTCATAGATCAACACTCAACCACTGACCCATGCCAGCTGGGCTCACCATCTTAAATTTCTTTTTTTAAATTTTCTTTTTTTGACTCTTTTTAAATTTCATTTTTCTATTACAGTTTACTTTCAATGTTATTTTGTATTAATTTCAGGTGTATAGCATAGTGTTTAGACAATCAATCATATACTTTACAAAGTTTTCCCCTGGCACTGTACATAGTTTTACAATATTAATGACTATATTTCTTATGCTGTACTTTACCTCCCCATGACTATTTTGTAACTACCAATCTGTATTTCTGAATCCCTTCACCTTTTTCACCCTAACACCAACCACCCTTTCCTTTAGCAGCCATCAGTCTGTTCTCTGTATCTATGAGTCATTTTCTGTTTTGTTTTTTCATTTATTTTGTGCTTTAGATTTCACATAAAAGTGAAATCACACAGTATTTGTCTTTCTCTGATTGACTTATTTCACTTAATGCAATAACCTCTTGATCCATCCATGCTGTCACAAATGATAAGATGTTATTCCTTTTTATGGCCGAGTAAATATTCCATTGTATATATGTACCACAAGCTCTTTTATCCACTTGTCTATTGATGGGCACATGGGTTGCTTCCATACTTTGGCTATTGTGAATAACACTGCAATGAATATAAGGGTACATATATTCTTTTGAATTAATGTTTTGGGTTTCTTTGGAGCTCTAGCTAGTTCCAGAAGTGGAATTGTTGAGTCATAAGGCAGTTCCATTTTTTTTATTTTTTGAGGAACTTCCATAATGTTTTCCATAAGTGGCTGCACCAACCTGAATTCCCACCAACATGCACTTCACTGTCTTTAAATCAGTGTTTGCTTTGTGTTCTATCCACTGCAGCCCCTGGGGCCAGATTTCATCTTGGGGATGATACACTTTATTATCTAGAGGTTTGTATTTCAACTTTGTCTGCAAGTGTAACATTTAATCATTGAGTATTATAGCTTTATCACTTAAGTCCTGCTTAGTGTTTGTCCTTGGTTCTATGACTATGAGCTCTGAAAGAGTAAGTCCCTTACACATAATAAGTGCCTTGCACATAATAAATGTCTATGGGCAAGTCCCTTCCTGTGTCAGGCCTCCATCTTTACATCTGTAATTGGCAGAAGTGAATTAGATGATATCTAAAGGTCCTTTTAGCTTGGACCTTCTATACTTCAACATTCCTCCATGCCTAGGATAATGGCAGATGTCCTAATGCATTCCACAAGCATTTACTGGGTGCCTTTCATAGGCAGACTTTGTCCACATCTGCAGGTCTTGGTAGATGCCAAGATGAGGCTTCCCTGTGGTAGCTCTTGGGGTCTGATCTCTAGGTGCCTCGCAGGTGCCCTTTGACAATGGCTAAGAGCATGGAATCTGGAGTCAGATGTTCCACCACTGATGACTTCTCTGCTCTGAGCCTCGGGGCTTCCTCATAAAGTTGTTATTTTCCAATCAAGTATCACTGGGCTCCCCTCTCCAGGATTAGGGTAACTCAGATTCAGTGGATGACTCATGACTGGAAAGCATCCAGAACAGTTCCTGCTCAGAGTAAGTGCTCTAAGTGTTTGTTAAATAAAATATCTAAGTCTCTATATCAAACAAGTGCCATCACTCAATGTGCCTGAGGTTTGAGACACCAAGTTCCATAAAAAAAATGAGCAGTATTCTATCTGTTTGCTGTCTGCCAAGTCAGAATTCCACACAGACGATTAATTTAAAACACTAGAAAACTTGTTGAGACAGTTGCAGATGACTGGTAGCGGCTAAAAGTGGTGGCTTGAGGACAGGCTCTGTGCCCATGATGGCCCCACCCAGGAAATGAATATCTGGAAAGCAGTTCATGTTTCTCCATGTACCATTGCCTGTGTTGTGGAGAGGTACTAGGGGCTGTGCGTCTGCCTCTGGAAACAGAGATTGTTGGAAAAGTACCACCCAATGAATCTGTACCATGATATACGTCACTCAGGTGGTCCCTGGAGTGAGATGCCTTCCTGTTTTATAATAGCAAAGGCCCTTTACTTACATGGGAAAGACACCAGACATAAACTACAGTTAAAGAGCCACTGGGAAAAGGAGGCCCAGAAAGAAAGCTTACACTGTTGGCCCCAGGATTTCACTGAAGAAAAATGTCTTCAAAGGAAGCTGTCCATAGTAATTATTTTAGAAGATGTCAATGAAATTGTAGAACATAAAAGGGCAAAACAGAAATACTGGTCCAAAAACAATTTTGATCAAATGAGAGGAAGAGAGCAGAGCGCCACACTCTGGTTGAATAGCTGCATTGCCTACTTCTGTCACATTTTGTCCTTCGTGACTTTGCACTCAGTGCCCCACACTACCATATCTTAGTTTATCCTTCTGGCAGCCTAGGGAGAGGGCAGTGCAGTCCTGTGGGGCCTCTGGGGAGGGATTAGTATCCCCATTGCAGATGTGGATTAGACTCTCCATCTGTTTGACTATATGGGTTCCTGGTGGAACAGAAGGTAGGGCAAGAAAGGAAGGCCCCTGGCCCAGATAATTTCGTGGACAGAGAGATTTAGGGTACAAATAAAGGCTGAATGCAACAAACTTTTGGTTCTGAAAAAGAAAACACCCTTTTTCTTTCCTTTTTAAAAAAAATTCTTTATTGACATATGTCTCCTTCCCCCCCCCCCCCATTGACCTCTCCCTGGCCATCCCCACCCCCCAGCACATGCCCTCAACCCCCTGGTATCTGTGTCCATTAGTTATGCTTATATGCATGGATACAAGTCCTTTGGTTGATCTCTTACCCGCCCCCTCACCTGCTTTCCCTCTGACGTTTGACAGGCTGTTCGATGCTCCTGTCTCTGGCTCTATTTTTGTTCACCAGTTTATGTTGTTCATTATATCCCACATATGAGTGAGATCATGTGATATTTATCTTTCTCTGACTGGCTTATTTCACTTAGCATAATGCTATCTAGGTCCCTCCATGCTGTTTCGAAGGATAAGAATTCTTTCTTTTTCACTGCAGCGTAGTATTCCATTGTGTAGATGTACCACCGTTTTTTAATTCACTCATCTGCTGACAGGCACCTAGGCTGTTTCCAAATCTTAGCTATTGTAAATTGTGCTGCTATGAACATAGGTGTGTATATGTCCTTTCTGATTGGTGTTTCTAGTTTCTTAGGATATATTCCTAGAAGTGGGACCACTGGGGCAAATGGGAGTTCCATTTTTAGTTTTTTGAGGAAATGCCATACTGTTCTCCACAGTGGCTGCACCAGTCTGCATTCCCACCAGCAGTGCATGAGGGTTCCTTTTTCTCCACATCTCGCCAGCACTTGTCGTTTGTCGATTTATTGATGATAGCCATTCTGACAGGTGTGAGATGGTATCTCATTGTTGTTTTGATTTGCATCTCTCACATGATTATTGACTTTGGTCCTTTGACCATTTTTGATTGGATCATTTATCTTTCTTTTGTTAAGATGTATGGGTTCCCTATAAATTTTAGAGATTAGACATATAACATTGGCAAATATGTTTTCCCATGCAGTGGGCTTTCTTGTTGTTTTATTGATGGTTTCTTTTGCTGTACAGAAGCTTTTTATTTTGACGTAGTCCCATTTGTTTATTTTCTCCTTAGTTTCCATTGCCCTGGGAGCTGTATCAGTAAAGATATTGCTACAACGTATGTCTGATATTTTGCTGCCTATGGATTCTTCTAAGATCTTTATGGTTTCCCATCTTACGTTTAAGTCTTTTATCCATTTTGAGTTTATTTTTGTGTATGGTGTAAGTTGGTGGTCTAGTTTCATTTTTTTGCATGTATCTGTTCAATTTTCCCAACACCATTTATTGAAGAGACTGCCCTGACTCCATTGTATACTATTGCCTCCTTTGTCAAATATTAATTGAGCATAATGGCTTTGGTCGATTTCTGGGTTCTCTGTTCTGTTCCATTGGTCTATATGTCTGTTCTTGTGCCAGCACCAGGCAGTTTTGAGAACCAGAAAACACCCTTTTTCAATTAAGAAAGAGAAAATCAAGGAAGTTGAAGAAAGTAAAGAGAAACAGCAATGGACATTTTTTTCAGTACCTCTTTCATTTAATAAGAAAAAATGTGGATTCTTTTAGGGAAAAAAGAAAACACCCCTAAAGTATTCTCCATAGCTGCTTCAGGAATAGATCTTAATCCTTCCACATAGAGAGATGACTTCATATCTGCAGGCCATTTGGACTAACCCCAATCTGATTCCATTACTCCTTTCCTCTCCAGTTTTTCTTGTGGCTTTTCATAGATTTTTTGGAGATTTTGAGTGGCCCCTGTGTCTGTGACTAAGAGGATCTGTGAGGTCTTGGACTCTTGCTCTGATGCTTCTCTAGGCAGTGAGGGGAGGGGCTCCTCCTCTTGTGAAACCTACTCAGCCTTCCAGGAGACCAGCTCTTCCTTCTCCTGTAGCACAGTGTGGGAGAGTGACAGGGCTTGTCCAAGTCTCGGTAGCTTCTCCAGTGGTGATCAGGTGATGGTACCCTCTATAACCAACAACCAAGGGGTCTGGGCTGCTTATCACTAATTCATCCAATTAAGCAGAGACAGGGTTGAATCATACATGAGTGTTCATTCCAATACTGCTGGCAGTATGGGAGAGCAGTAGGTCATCCACAAAAATTTGCTCCACCTCTCCCCATAAGCTAGCTGCTTATATTGGGTAGAAGGGCAAAGGTTACCTGGGAAAGTAGGAATTACAGGCATGAGAAAGTAGGCACACTATAATCATTACAGGTTACAAGTCATGCGGGCTGGGGTGGGTGTCACAGAGGGCGGGTGCCTCTAGGCACCTCCTTGCGCTCCGGGACCAGATAATAGGCAATAGGGGCTGAGGGTGGTAAAGAGCGGATGCCTCCAGGACTAGACTGTTTCCGCTATGAGGTTGTAAATATTTCCATAATGATAGGCAGTTCTCAGGAAAGGAGGATAGACTGCATTCCAATGTTAGCTCCTATGTCCCAGGGTGTACAACTCTCAGCCAGGTTAGAATGTGCTTTCTCTAATCAGAACAGCACCATCATGGTTAACAGAGCATGATTAATATTTCTTATAATTGTAGCTAGTCCCCAATATTCTATTTCTGCCCCTGACACCTCTGCAACTTCCCATCCTCTTCACTCATGTCTCATCCATGTCCTGTTCTAGAGCACTAACCCGAGGTGCCAATGGGTCAGTTTTCTCTAGCACATGGCGTTTCTGTAGCTGGGGCAGAATGATATCGCAGACTTTCTCACTGTGCAGTAACTCATCAATGAATTAGTCTACCTGCATCAGTTCAAACTCCTCATTTCGGTTCTGGCTCTTAATTTTTCTATAGTCATTGTTCAGAGACCCCAAGAATTTGTAGTAATCAATTGCAGTGCCTGTCAGCCTCATGTAAAATACTCCCAACATGCAAATGTATTTGAAATCTTCATTTTTTATAAACTCAACAATGCTATCCTCCAGTTGAATCTGCAGCAACTTCAAGGTCAAAAACAGAAAGGGAGTTGGCCTTAGGTTGACACCATAGATGCTACCCACAAATCTTAACTCCATTGCTTTATCGACTACCAATTCAGCCATCAGTCCAAAGCACTCCTCTTTCCAGTACTTGGACTCATAGATTCGAGTCCAAATGATCTTCTCCAACAGATATTGAGGGTTGGTGCCGTGGATGCTATCCGCATCCTTTACCGTGCAGTTCGACATTTTTAGAACCTGGTTCCACTTTAGGCATTCATGGATGTGCCCTGACTGGGAATTGGACCACAACCTCCGCGTATCTAAACGACTCTCCAGCCCACAGAGATACCAAGCCAAGTCCAGATGGATTGATTTTGTAAATTTCCTGGTCCCCATTTATCTCATCTCAAAGGCACATACTCCGCCCCTCACTCCACCCCCACCGAGACCCCACCCCCAAGGTGAGTTATGGTGAAATCCACTACCTACTGAGCTGCCACCAACGTTTCCCACCCTCACAAGCTTGTTGTCTTTGTGCAGAGCCAGATTTCTCTTAAACATTTATGTGGCCGAATTCATCATTCATTCACAGCAATGAACATTTACTGAGCACTTACTATGTGCCAGGCACTGTACTAATCTCTTTATATGAATTATCGTAATATAGTCATATTGTGTGAGGCACATTCTTGCACTCCATTATGCACCATAACATAAAAGAAAAACCAACACACATTCAAACCTGTAAATAATTTTTGTGAGTTTATTTGAGCCAAATTGTCGACAATTGCCAGGAAGCAGAATCTCAACGTATTGAGATAGTGCTCCAGAGAATGGTGGTTTTTTTCATCTATTTTTATAAATTACCATCAAAGGAGGAGACATAAGTGGGTTAGGTGAAATCCACTGGTGATATATTAGGGAGATGGGAGAAAGGAAAGCAGGGAAACCTCTGAGATTGGATAAAAAAGTAAAATGATGGACACATGCTTCTTTTACAAAGGTGGACATAGAACAGTTAACAGTCAAATTAACATGATAACAATAACAATGAGGGAATTTCTGGTCTGCGGCCCTAGTGCCATTTGTTGTGCCTCGAGGGGTCCAGAAATAAAAGAAGTTACAAAAAGACAATATGCTCAGTAATGATCAAAGTTGATCTTTGTCAGGGAAGATACTGGCCTAGGACATGACTGCCCACTATAAACTGCTTTTTTTATTTAAAAAGTTTAATTTCAGACCATCCTTTGTGGTTATTTTAGGTCTATGAGTTTGCAGGCCTTCTCTGAGTTAGGTTAGCATGTGGCCCCTTTTTGTCCACAGTGTCAACAATAAAAATAAGGGGGGAAAAGAAAAAATCAATTTGAGATCATTGCAAGGCCACGTGACTGGTTATTACAGTGCTTCAGAACCAGTTCAGCACCCTGGGAGAGATTATACAGAAAAAATACCCTTTGAGTACAAAATTGAGGCAGTTTTTATGCAAAAATATTCACTAAGCCTTTCAGAGACTAAATACCTCTCCTTTGCCAAATTATGTCCCTTCCATTATCTCATTCAATCATCATAGCAGTCCATGAGGGCTGAAAGGCAGAGGTGATTATCCTCATTTGGGAGATGAGCAGATTGTAGCTGTTTCTGCCAAAGAAATAGGAAAAAAAGAGTGTGGCAGGGCTGGACCTAGAACCCAAGGCTTTGTGGATGAACAGGAGCCACATGCTAACCTGACAAGCTCAGGGAAGGCCTGTGTGGCAGTCTTGCAAACTCTAAGACAGGCGTCCTCAAACTACAGCCCGTGGGCCACATGCGGCCCGCCGAGGACATTGATCTGGCCCGCCGGGTGCCGCTGCCTGTCCTGCTTAGCAGCCGACTCATCCCGGGCCCGCAGTGCGCATAGGAATTTGTTCATAGTTTTTTTTTTTAAAACTATAGTCCAGCCCTCCAACGGTCTGAGGGACAGTGAACTGGCCCCCTGTTTAAAAAGTTTGAGGACTCCTGCTAAGACCTCAAGTAACCACAAGGATGATCTGAAATTAAACTTTAACTAAAAGCAGGTGTGGTGGGTAGTCACCTCCTAGGCCGGTATCTTCCCTGACAAGGTCAATCTTTACCTTAACTGAGCCTATTGTTTTTTTGCATCTATGATAACATATTATCGAAATGTCAAGATAACTTGTGACTTCCCTTTTTTCCAGATTCCCTCAGGGCACAACCAAATGCCCTGGGTGCCAGGACAGATACCACAAATTCCTTCATTGTTATTATTATCATGTTAATTGTTGACTGTTAACTATCCTCACCTAAGTAAAAGAAGTATGTGTCTATCATTTAACTTTCTATTCAATCCCAGAGATTTCCCTGCTTTGCTTTCTCCCACCTCCCTAAATCTATCACCAATGGATTTCATATAACCCACCTACGTCTCCTCCTTTGATTGTAACGTATAAAAATAGGTGGAAAACTGCCATTCTCCAGAGCATTATCCTAATCCATTGAGATTCTGCTTCCTGGCAATTGTCGATAGTTTGGCTCAAATAAACTCACAAAATTCTTTACAGGTTTGAATGTTTTTACGTTAACAGCTTGCATCTCCAAACCACTAGGTTTTCTGCCTGACCCATGAGTCTGCTCTGAGCCACCCTATTCAGATGTGAGATGAGAAAGCCATGCTTGGTTTCTGATGGGAAACATTGGGATCAAGGTGCTGGAAACTAGCCTTGGGTGGTGGGGAGGAAGAGGGCACTCTGCCCTAGTACAACCCCCCCCCCCCATCAATCGTGCCCCTATCACCGGACAGGCTCTGTACTCACACTTTACCACCAGCAGGAGTGCATATCACTCTCATATCAATTCTAGAAGTAGGGAGTCTCTATTATTCTGCATATTTCAAAAATGAGAATGCAGAATCACAGAGAGGTTCAGTATCCTGCCCAAGGTCACACAGCTAGTAAGTCTGAGGTGATGTGAGTCCAGCTAGTCTGATTCCAGAAGGTCTTCTTTATTCCATTGCCTGCTATCTAGGCCTTTTTTGTTCTGATGAATCCATAGAGAAGAAGCTAACTGCTTCTGTTTTCAATTCTGTCATTTGAGATGGACCATTATGCCCACCCACCCAACCGTTTTTGGGAAATTGCTCCTTTAATCAGTCTAACTAACATACCTGGGCAGCTACCCCAGTCCAGTCCTCTGTTCTTCCCCAAAGCTGTCTTTCATAATATCCTAAGCAGAGCATTCTGCTTTAGTTCATAGAGATTTGGGGATGGGATTGTTGCATTTAACCACCTTTTTCTCGACCCACTTTGCAGAGTGCCTGGTTCCCTAATAAATAAGAAAGCTGGGTTGTCTTTAGTTCTTCCTTTTTTTGGGGGGGGGGGGAGCTGGAGAGTAACCCGGAAGGGGGGAATCCACACTCCTGTTGGATTCCCATGTCCCAGTGGCTACTCACTCTCCACCTAGTCTTCACTTCCCTAGAGTCAGTAGTCCCATTCAAGGCTTCGCTGGTGCTCTACAAAAGCACAGTAATCTTCCTGGGATGGAAATGTGAAAAGTGGTCCTGTCCTTAGATTGTGTGAGGTTAGGGAGGGCTCCGACCCGGTCGCAGACCAGGCCCCTCCGGTTTCTGGCCTAGGTCGTCCTCCTAGACAGGACCCTTGCAAAGTTCCTGCAGGACCAGGGCCACAGCAAGAGGAAAACATACGGGAGGGAAGAGGATAAAAGTACTTTTTTCTGCTTGTAACAGTGATCTGTGCTATACACATTCCAAACAAGTTGTAAAACCACGGGAAAGGGTAAAATTTGAAAGAAAAGTCAGCCCTAACCCTTCCAACCAGTGTGAACCATTGTAAACATTTTGGTATATATGTACATGTAATGTACTTGGATTTGACAAAATTGGGGTTATACTCACTATCCAGTTTGGATCTTCATTTTTTAAACTTGATACTTATTGAGAATTTCCCAATATTATTCAATAGTCTTTAAAAATGTGGATTAAAACAGCCCCATTATATAAATGTGCCAAACTATATAAATATTCCCATATTATTAAACATTTGAGTGTTTTAAATTTCTCACCATTATAATACCACTGTGTTGAATGTATTTGAACATACTAATAGATGATATTTAATGATCATTAAGTGCTATGCATTTTGCTAAAACATAGGTAGATTCAGGGCCACTGTATAGTTGTGCTGAACAAAGGCGCCAGCCAGCTGGCTATCAATTCCACTTCCACTCTGAAGGCAAAGTACCCTAGTGCAGGATTGCATCCACCTGGAGAAAGGGGCGTCTTTTTCTTTGCACAAAGGCCCTGTCTGTTTGCTAAGTGCTGAACATCTGCCTGGAATAGGCACAGTTTATCTGCAGAGTGGGAGCAACTTTTTCAAGTTTCCCCCACAAATCATACAGGTTAGCAGCCCTAAGGGAATTGTCTCATTACTGCTCATAACTGTCTCATTACTGTCTGAGGAAGGCACTATAATTCCCATTTTGCAGCTGAGGAAAGTGAGGTATGCTAGTCTGATGACATCCTTGGAACAAATGAATAGAAAGAGAACTGTTTGATATACGTGGCCAAGTGTACTCCATCAGCAATAGAGGGACAGCTGTTTCCCTTCCCATGTCGCACTGTGAAGAAACAATCTTTGAACTATTTTCCAGACTTATAGATGAAAATATCTCATTTTAATCTCTTTGCAAGTGAAGTTGGATTTTTTCAATGTTTACTATTCATTTACATTACTTTTTGTGTAATTATTCTATTCAACCATTTTACTCACTTTCTTCCTGGAGGTCAGTATTTTTCTTGTTGACTAGTGATAGTATTTTCACTAGTGTTCCATGATCTGTGATGCTTTTTGTACATGTTTAATGCCAACTACACCTGTCCAGTTAGATCAGTGGTTCTCAACCTTTCTAATGCCATGACCCTTTAATACAGTTCCTCATGTTGTGGTGACCCCCAACCATAAAATTATTTTCGTTTCTACTTAACTGTAATTTTGCTACTGTTAATGAATCGTAATGTAAATATCTGTGTTTTCTGATGGTCTTAGGCTCTACAGCAGCGGTTTTCAACCTGTAGGTCGTGACCCACAGGTTGAGAACCGCTAGCAGGGTCGCCTAAAACCATCGGAAAACACAGATACTTACGTTACGATTCATAACAGTAGCAAAATTACAGTTAAGTAGAAACGAAAATAATTTTATGGTTGGGGGTCACCACAACATGAGGAACTGTATTAAAGGGTCGCGGCATTAGAAAGGTTGAGAACCACTGAGTTAGATTCATCCCTGTATATTTTATATTATTGTGAATGGGAGCTTATTTTTCTATTATGTGTTCAAACAAATTATTGTCAGATTATAAGCAAGCTTTGGCTTTTTGTGTATGTAGTCTGTGTCCATTTTACTGAACACTTTAATCAGTGCCAATAATTTTCCAATTTTCTAAGCTCTTCAAAATTTCCTAGAATCAAAATTTTAAAGTAAATAGGAATAAATTTAATAAGAGATGTGCAAGGGAATTAGAGAAAGCCTAAATAAATTAAGAAATATACCACATTCATAGTTTGTAAACCTCAACAATGTAAGGATGGCTATCTCTTTCAAAATAATCTGCAGATTCAATGCATTTCTAATAAAAATCCCAACACATTATTCATGTAACTTGGCAAACAGATTCAAACTTTGTTGAGAAAACAAATTTCCAAGAAAAACCGAGGCATATCTGAAGGAGGGGCTGGACCGTACCAGATATCAGAGCTGTCTTTATAGATTATTGAGAGAGAAGGAGGGAGGGATAGGAGTATTTTCAAAATGGTAACAAAACAACTGATTATGTATTTTGAAAAAATGGAATTGGATCTCTACCTCTCACCATACACAAAAATAAATTCCATGTGAATTAAAGACTTAAGTGTGGGTCTCCAGGCTCAGGCCAGATGGAGTAAATGCATTCCACCCTATTCCTCCTGCTAATTACAATGGAAAACCAGGACAAAATACATAGTTTTCAGAAGACAGAGGGAGAAAAGAGGCAGGACTGAAGAGGGACCTCAGGACTCAAGGGGTGACCTAATTCTCTGGACGTTTGTCTGTTTTGCCTCATAGCTTAGGTGCTAGGACAGTCTACAACCCAGAAATGCTGACAAAAGGAGGCTTACTGAAAGCCCATTCTTTCTGACCAGTTCTCTCTAGAATTGGGGAAAGGGCAGCTCTGCAGGACAGAACCCTTTTGACATAACCCGTTCTATTGCAGGTGAACAGGACAAAGTAAGCCATGTCTCCTCCCCACATGGTATTGAAGCCACTGGAAGGTGAAGCCCTATTGACAATCACAACCTATCTGAATGTGGAGGTGCCCTCTCCCCACCCACTAGGCCCCAATTTGTGCAAAAATAGACTCCAAATGAATTATAAGTCTAAATGTAAAACTATACAACTTTTAGAAGAAAATCTTTGCCTCAGGATTCTTAGACATGACATCAAAACCATAACCATTAACAAATTGATAAATTTGACTTCAAAATTTTAAATGTTTGCTCTCCAAAAGTTACTATTAAGTGAATAAAAATGTCAAAACAAGCTAAAGGAAAATCGTTTGGGCAAAAAAATGAAAAAGGATCCCAAGTCAAATTTATAGAAAAGATTTCTTTATTAACTTTTGGTCAAGAATATGTTTGTATATTTTCAGAAAACAACTCCAAGCCCATGTGGATTCCTGCAACAGAGAGGAATTGACAGGACTGCTCCAGCCATGAAGACAAAAGAGAAACAGTCTAGAGATGGAAGACACTGACGACGCCTTGCCATACCAGCAGTCAGCAACTGTGCATCGCTGCAGGTTGCCCAGGACCAAACCAGAGAGGGTCGGACCTGCATTACCACCATTTGTCCACCATCCAGAACTGAAATATCATTGCTGACATGTACACATAAGGAACTGTTTGACATTGAAATTGGGACTCAAAAGAACTGTTGGCCCAGAAAGAAACTTACTACAGACTGATTCATTTGCCTCTCAGCATAACCATTATTGCTTGTCCCATTTTCGGTTCTTATAAATGTATTTCTAGTATCACATGATCTCACTCATCTAGGGGAAATAATGAACAACATAAACTGATGAACAAAAACAGACCCGGAGACAGGGAAGCATCGATCAGACTGTCAAACCTCAGGGAAGGTAGGAGAGGGTGGGGGTAAGGGGGAGAAATCAACCAAAGGACTTGTATGCATGCATATAAGCCTAACCAGTGGTCACTGACAACAGGGGGGTGGGGGCATGCGTGGGGAAGGGTTCGGGAGGGGAATGGGGGGGATGAGCACAAATATGTGATACCTTAATCAATAAAGAAATTAAAAAAAAAAGAGAGAATAAAAAGACAAGCCACACGCCGAAACTGGTTTGGCTCAGTGGATAGAGCGTCAGCCTGCGGACGAAAAGGTCCCAGGTTCGATTCCAGTCAAGGGCACGTATCTTGGTTGGGGGCACATCCCCAGTAGGGGGTGTGCAGGAGGCAGCTGATCGATGTTTCTCTCTCATCGATGTTTCTAACTCTCTATCCCTCTCCCTTCCTCTCTGTAAAAAATCAATAAAATATATTTTAAAAAAAAGACAAGCCACAGAATAGGAGAAAATATTTACAAATCACAAATCTGAGAAAGGACTTTTATCCAGAATATATAAAGAGTTCTCTAAACTCAGCAGTAAGAAAGCAAACAATTAAAGTGGTCAAAGAGATTTAAACTGACATTTCACCAAAGAGGAAATACAGATGGCAAACAGACACATGAAAAGATGTTCACTATCATTAGTCATTAGGAAAACACACATCAAAATCACAATGAGACATCAATACACACTCACTAGGATAGCTAAAATAAAAATAATACAAAATAAAATGCAATAACACTAAATGCTGAAGATATGGAGAAGCTGGATCACTACACATTGCTGGTGGGAATGTAAAATGGTATAGCCACTTCAGAAAACATTTTGGCCATTTCTTCCTCCTCCTCCTCCTCCTCCTCCTCCTCCTCCTCCTCCTCCTTCTTCTTCTTCTTCTTCTCCTTCCTTTTTAATCCTCACCCGAGGATATTTTTCCATTGTTTTTTAAAAATTTCTTTATTGATTAAGGTGTTACATATGTGTCCTTATTCCCCCATTACCCCCCCATCCCCCCCACTCATGCCCTCACCCCCTGTTGTCTGTGTCCATTGGTTAGGCCCTAATGCATGCATAAAAGTCCTTTGGTTTTTAGAGAGTGGAAGTAAGAGGGAAAGACAGAGAGAAATATCAATGTGAGAGAAACACATCGATTGGTTGTTTCCTGCACAAGCCCCGACCAGGGTCCAGGCTGGGGAGGAGCCTACCCTTGACCGGAATCGAACCTGGGACCCTTACAGTCCAGGGTCCACAGGCCGACGCTCTATCCACTCAGCCAAACCAGCTAGGGCTGGCCATTTCTTCTTCTTTTTTAAAATGTTTTTTATATATATTTTATTGATTTTTTACAGAGAGGAAGGGAGAGGGACAGAGTGTTAGAAACATCGATGAGAGAGAAACATCGATCAGCTGCCTCCTGCACACCTCCTACTGGGGATGTGCCCGCAACCAAGGTACATGCCCTTGACTGGAATCGAACCTGGGACCCTGGAGTCTGCAGGCCGATGCTCTATCCACTGAGCCAAACCGGTTAGGGCCATTTCTTCTTAAACACACATACCATATGACCCAGCAAACTCACTTAAGTATATTTATTCCCAGAGAAATGAAATCTTATGTTCACATGAATGCTCACAACAGTTTTATTTGTAATAGTCAAAAGCTGGAAACAACCCAAAATGCCACTCACTGGGTGAAGGGATGAAGAAAATGTGGTATACCCATACAATGGAAAACTACTCAGCAATAAAAAGAAACAAACTACTGCCGAAACCGGTTTGGCTCAGTGGATAGAGCGTCGGCCTGCGGACTCAAGGGTCCCAGGTTCGATTCCGGTCAAGGGCATGTACTGTGGTTGCGGGCACATCCCCAGTGGGGGGTGTGCAGGAGGCAGCTGATCGATGTTTCTCTCTCATCGATGTTTCTAGCTCTCTATCCCTCTCCCTTCCTCTCTGTAAAATATCAATAAAATATATTAAAAAAAAAAAAGAAACAAACTACTGATACACACACCAACCTGGATGGGTCTCAAGGTTATTACACTGAGTGAAAAAGCCAGTCTTTAAAGGTGGCATACTGTGATTCCACTTACATAACATTCTCGAAGTGACAAAACTATAGAGATGGAAGTATATTGATTGTAAAAAATAAAATCATTTTCTTAGAAAAAAATTCTTACTCCAAGGTTATAAAGTTCTGGTCTTGTACTACATTTTAGACATCTATAACTTTGCCTTTCACTTTAGTGGATTTTTTTTGTTTTTATTTCAAAGTAAGTTTAGGCTAATAAAAATTGGGGGGGAATACAGAGAGCTCTTGTACTCTTCACTCAGCTTCCCAAATGTTAATAGTTACCTAATCATAGTACAATTATCAAAATTGGGAAATTGACATTGGTATGATACTATTAACTAAACTCCAGATGTTATTCAGATTTCAACACTTTTTACATGCAGGCTTTTTTATTTTGGTATACAGTTCTTTGAAATTTGATCCCATATATATATATTTGTTTAACCACCATTATAATTGATGTACTCGATTGAACTTCCCTCCCCTCACTGCTTATGCATTTGTATATCCGATCCTGTGATTCTCCTGACATGGTTGTTTCATGAGCAGAAAAATTCAACTTGCTTAATTGAAATGGTAGATGCTGAAGAGTCAAATAGAATACTTGCGTAGCAAAGCAGGGCAAAAAAATTAAATTGAGAAATATATTTTCAAGGAATGTTCATCAGTACTAAGATTTCAAATATATACCTACAAATCCCTTTAAACTCCCCCCAAAAGAGTTGTTTGGTCTATATGCAAATATCCCAGATTAAGAAAATCACATTTCTAGAGTTAGAACAGGCAGATTTCTAATACAGTATTCTTTTGGAATGACATAAGTCAGTTAGGACCACTGTCCAGATATTTTAACTATCCTCAATGGTTATTTTTTCTTTCTTTCTTTCTTTCTTTCTTTCTTTCTTTCTTTCTTTCTTTCTTTCTTTCTTCCTTTTTCTTTCTCTTAATATTATCTCCCAATTCCCTGTTGTATGCACAAATTTAAAATGCTCAATGATGCAAAATAAAGTATTAGTCTTTATATAAATATAAATTACTTGTCTTAGACTCTATGCTTACTAATTTTCATAATGGACTATAAAGTCTTTCCAATATCTCCAAGTTAATCCCATCTTGCTTCAAATTACCATGCTTTGAAGTTTTGCCTCAGATTCTAGTCAAGGCTATAAAAAATATATTAAGTAAAACACCATTAAGGACAGGTGTTTTTTTTCAAAGTAACAGAAAAGAGTAATAAAATATTTCTTAGTATTTTACCTTGAAAATTCTCAGGATCACTTTATTCAACTCACTCAGTTAAAATTTTATACTATACAATATTAACAAGTAAATTATTGCAATGATCTAATTCAGCACTACCTGAAGCAATGACTAAAACTTTCTAAGGAAAGATATCTAAACAAGATACAAATAAGTACAAACCATAAGGGAAAAGACAGAAAAAATTAAATATGCTACAATAAAGAACTTCTGTACATCAAAATAATCCCATATGTTATTTACTGAGACAGCATATGGTATGGTGCCTTTTTAATAGAAGTAACAAAACAAGGAAAACTAAATATTTAGGCATTCATAAATATGTAACAAAAAATTTAACAGGCAATTAAATAAGAAACTAAATTTTGAATAATGATTAGCAATGAGCAATCGGGCAGAATTATTAAGAAGCAGAGTGCCTGGGTTCAAATTCTGACTTTGTCACCAAACGCAGGCATGACCTTGGCAAATAACTTAACCTCTTTGTGCTTCAGTAGCCTTGCGTGTAAAGCATAACTCACTCACAGGGTTATGATAAGGTTTAAATAAGTTAATACAGATATAGTGTGTAAAACAATACCTGGCATGTAGTGAGAGTCATACAAGTGTTAGCTACTATTATTGTTTTGAGGAAATGAATGGCCGAGGATGGAATAGGTGATAAGGCCATAGGAGAATTTAAATTATCAAGAATGATGTGGTTTTTGAATTGGCAGTAGGTTCACAAGTATTCATGATTAAAATCTAGAAAAGAATTCAAGGTATTCTAACATAGACCAGTGAGGATGGTAAAAAATTAAGAGAGTGAAAAGAGATACCACACTATGGAAGATATAGGTTGCAATACATACATAGCCAAATAATTAAAGTCTGGAATAGATAAGGAAAAGTGGTCAACAAACTAAAAAGGAAAAGACAACGCAACAACAAGAAGTGGGTAAATGACATTACTAGGCATTTCATGGGGGAGGAAGCCAAATAGTCCATACACATATAAAAAGATGCTCAAACTCAATAAATGCCAATTACAATCACACCAAAATACCCACACTCTACCAGTTGCCTAGGGCTGCCATAACAAAATGCTACAGACTGTGTGGCTTTAACAACAGAAATTTGTTTTTTCACAGTCTTGGAGGCTGGAAGTCCAAGATCAAGGTTCAGTTTCTCCAGAGGCTTCTTTGTCTTGCAGATGACTATCTTCTCACTGTGTCCACCTCCTATAGTCACCCTTCAGTTTGCGTGTGTTTGTGTTCTAATATCCCCTTCTTATAAGGACACCAGTCACATTGGTTAAGGGCCCACCCTAACGACCTCATTTTACATTACTAGTAATTACCTCTTTAAAGAACTTGTCTCCAAATATGGTCATATTAGGAGGTACTGTGGGTTAGGACTTCAACATATGAATTTTTGGGGAACACAATAGAGTCCGTAACATACACCCACCAGAATGGCAATATTTATCTCCAAGAGAAACCCATGCACATATACACCTGGAGACATACACACGTACAGGAATATTCATAACCACATGTTGGTTACAGCAAATGTTCACTACCAGTAGGAAGCCTTAATAAATGATAATAGATGCATAACACTGGGATCCTACATAGCAGAGAAAATAAATGAAATACAGTTATAATGCAATAATATAGATCAGCAATTTCCAACCTTTTTCATCTCATGGCACAAATAAACTAATTACTAAAATTTTGCCTCACACCAAAAATATATTATTTTTTGTTGATCTGACAAAAATAGGTATAATTTTGATTCATTCACACCAGACAACTATTGTTGTGTTGGCTGTTGTCATTTTTTCATTTGACAATCTAAGGGAAAAGAGGTCAGTGCCCCTGACTAAATAGTCAGGTATTGCATGTTTTAAAAATTCTTGTGGCACACCAGTGTGCTTCTTGCAGACCAGTAGTTGAAAATCACTGATAGAGATGAATCTTGGGAGTATCACCTTTTTAAAAAAAAAAAAAAAATCCTCACCCGAGGATATTTTTCCCATTGATTTTTAGAGAGAATGGAATGGAGGGAGGAGAGAGAGAGAGAGAGAGAGAGAGAGAGAGAGAGAGAGATGACAGATGAGAAAGACACATTGATTGGCTGCCTTCCACATATGCCCTGACCGGGGCCAGGATCAAACCTGCAACCAAGGTACATGTTCTTGACCAGAATTGAACTGGTGACCCTTCAGTCTGTGGGCCGGTGCTCCAACCAGTGAGCCAAACCGCCCAGGGCAAGAGTATCACTTTTGGCAAAAAAAAAGTCACAATAATAAATGCAGAACCTCTCCCAGTAAAATGCAATGTTCAAAAGCAAACAAAACTAAGCAATATGTTGTTTAAACATAAATACAGGAGTTAATTTTTTTAAAAAATCAAGGGAATAATAAACAATAAGCAAAAAATACAATAGTGGTTAGTCCTGAGAGGGAAAGGAAAGGGATACTTGTTTTGAAAATAAAAAGTGGTAATTACATGGGTGTTCATTGAATTGCTATTATTTTTATCTACACATACTTTATGAATATTTTCTATTTACACATTTTTATTTTTAAAAATCTTTTAAAACTGAGCATTTGAAGAACAGGAACAAAGAGCTGGAATTGAATCCATAATCACAATTCTTTTCAGATTAACATGAAAGGATTCTACATACCTTCTCAAGCAACATCCCTTGCTAAGCAGTCTCTAAAATGCCCCCCCTAAACACCCTCACCTCCTTGTATTTATGTCCTTGTGTAATTCTCGGTCCTTGAGATTGGGCCAAACCTGGTGATTCATTTCCAATAATTAGAATATGACAAAAGTGATAGGATGCCACTTCCAAGATTAGGTACAAAAAGCCTGTGGCTTCTGTCTTGCTAGCCCTCTCCTGATCTCTCACTCTCTTGCTTCTCAGATGGAAGTTAGCTGCCATGTTTTGAGCTACCCTATAGGGAGGCTCATGTGGCAAAGAACTGAGGGCATCATCAGTGGCATCTGGTCAGCGGCCAGCTAGTGAAGAGCTGAGGCCCTCAGTCCAATGGCCTTGAAGGAATGAAAGACTGCCTACGATCATTAAGTGATCTGGGAAGTGGAACCTCTTCCAGACAAGCTTGAGATTACTGTAGCACCAGCCAACACTTGATTGCAGGCTTGTGAGAGATTCTGAGCCAAAGGACCCAGTCAAGCCAGCTTACATTCCAGACCTACACAAACTGAGATAATAAACATTTGCTGTTTTAAACCACTGAGTTTGGGAGTAATTTTTATGCATCAATAGACACAAATATAAAGTCTGCTTCTAGGATTTATTTAAATAACACCTATGTCTCATGAAGATGTACGTTCAGATATATTGATTATATTTATAATGGTGATAAAACTAAAGTAACCTAAAAATTCAATAGTAACAGAATGGTTAAATAAATTATGATACTTTAATGTAATATCAGGCAACTATTTAAAATGACAATATACCACAGACATTAACAGGATAATAAACTATCAACTACACACTATGCCCATAAATTTCACAATTTACATGAAGTAGTCATATTACTTGAAAGATACAAATTAACTCAACATTTCTTAAAAATAAATAGAAAACTGGAAGTCCTATATCCATTAAATGAATTGAATAGAATTCTGAATTAAAAATTGTCCCACAAATTAAAGCCACATTAATTCATTTTTATTTCTATCAAACTTTTAAGGAATATGTAATACCAATGCTATAAAAACTCTTCCAGAAAATATAAAATGAGAGACATTTCCCATATTATTGTATGATACCAGCATTACCCTGACACCAAATCCAGACAAAATGATATAAGAAAAACCCTAAACTAAACCAAAACCCAAGATCCCTCATGAATATAGTGTGAAAATCTTTAACAAAATATTAACAAATTAATCATGTAATATATAAAAAACTCAGTGATGTTTATTCTGGCAATACAAAGTTGGTTCAACATTCAAAAATATATCCATGTAACCCATCACATTAACAGCCTAAAGAAGCAAAACCACATGATAACACATCCATTCATAATAAAGCTCTGAGCAAACTAGGAATAAAAGGAAGCTTTCTCTTCCTGAAAAAGGATATTTACAACAATAACAATAACAAAACATTTGTAACATAATTAATGGTGAGAGAATGAACGTTTCCCTCTAAGATTGGGATCATAACAAGGATGTTTACTGCCATCACTCCTATTAGACATCATACCCAAGGTCTTAGTCAATGCACTAATGCAAGGAAAAGATATGGAAGCCTTCAGAATGGAAAGTAAATAGAATGGAATGGGGGGGAAAGGCTGTCCATATTCACAGGCAATATGAATGTCTTTGTAGAAAATTCCAAGGAATTTACAGAAAAGCTACTAGAACAGGATACAAGACCAATATTTTATTTATTATCTATTTGTCCCACTGGAGTATGAGCTCTATAAAAAAAGAACTTCAGTCTGTTTTGTTCACTGCTGTTTCCCAGGGACCAAGAACAATGTATGACACCTAGTAGGTGCTCAATAAATATTTCTTGAATAAATGGTTGAATATATGTTTCAGTGTGATTCCTCTAGAATTTGTCACCCCCTCAAAATGTGCATGATCTTAAGGAATTTACAATTCAATTATAGGGACAGAATCCAAAAGTGAAGCAACTTCTACCTGAGTCACCACAAACAGCACTGGAACAGAATGAAGGGTCAGTGCTGAGTTAGGAAGCGAAGGGACTTGGGATTTGCAAAGTGACTTGTGAGGATAGTCTTTGAGTGATTGGGGCTTCAGGGGTGCAGAAGGACTCTCAAAAGAAACCTTGCCCTCAGACTACACCATAATGGTAGAGCTCTTTCTGGAATCATTCCCCTAGGAATTCCAGAAAAGACTCTCTCTGAATGTCCCACAAAAAACCTTCTGTACCTCATACATCATTAAAAATTCAGGGCATTGCCAGTCTGTTCCATCAGGCTTCTCAGGTAAAAGGAAACCCAACTTAAGAAAAAAATGATGCAGATCCATGGGGTGGCAACACTGAGCCAATCTTTTGTCTCCAGGACCTCGAAAGAACTTTGGCTTCCCCAACTGCCTCTGTGTCAGCTGCAAGGGTCACATTTGCTCCACAGAGGCCCAGCAGCTGCCAGACTTGGCCAAAAGTGTTAACCCTGCTATGCTGGCCAAGGCCCTGGGTCCCTGCCGGCTTTTGCACCTTCTCTAACTCAACAGCAAACCGTGTCTCACCCTCAAGGCCACACCTGATCTGTAAGCATTTTCTCTTGAAGGATCTCCTCTTGTCCTTGCAGGATGCCCCTGAGCACAAGCAACCTTGGGTGCTTTGGTTGTGTTGGAAGAAAGATAGTGAATGCCCCCCACCCCCTCTTTCCTGCTTTCTCCCTTTCTGACCACACAGTCTTATTTCCAGCTCCTAACTACATAGTTTTCTTACCTCCAGCCACTCCTGCATCTAATTTGGGTCCTACTGTCTTGCCTAGGGGGTAGCAAGGGCTGATTTCTCCCCCATACTCTGTCATTACTTTGCTTGGCCCACTGTCAATCAGGCAGGTAGCAAAGCTCTGGTTGATTCCTACTATGTACCAGGCCTTGGGCCAGGGAAGGCACTCCCCTATCTTCACCCTCTCGGCTGGTACCTCAGCTTCACCATCTGGGAAATGAAAGGGTTGAATTCTGTGATCTTGAAAGTTCCTTCCAGCTGCAACAGTCTAGGAGAGTATTTGAATGCCTTCCTTTTGAAGCTCTGAGTTCTGTAGGAAAATGATTACCAGAAAAATGTTTCCAGGTTGGTCACTGGCTTCTGTCAGGGACTCACTGTTTGACAACTGTTGTGTAGACTTAAGTGTTATTTACATGTAAAAATATTTTACTAGGGGAAGCCATCATTTCCCTAGTGTTAGGGGCCAGAGATAACAACCCATTACAGGCCTTCCCTGTTATATGAAGAAAGATTCATTCACTCATTCAGTTAAGCCCAACTGTGTACACAAATCTGTACTAGGTACTATAAAAAATATGCTTGATCTCGCCACAGCTCAGAGAACACAAATCATCTGATTTGGGAAGGAAGAGACTAGTCATCAAAGGGCAACCCACTCTCCTCATTAACCTTCAACCCAGGGGGTGAGCCCACCCAGCTCCAGTAGCGCTGATAGTCTAACAGCCACTCCTTAGAATAGGAGAAAGCAAACTCCCCATAGCTTCTTCCCTTGGATGCTAGTTCTTCAGCTCCCTTTGCTTTGTACTCACTACTAATGAAATCTCCCCTCCAAACATCTGAAGACATAGCTCTTCTCATTCTTCTCTTCCTCAGGCTACATAGCCTGTTCCTGCAGCCATTCCTCAGGTGACACCTGTGTGCAGGGCTTGCTGTTCACCATACTCTCTCTGTTCCCATTTCTTTGAAGCAGCTTTCTGTATTTCATCCTGGAAATCTTTCTCTTGCAGCAGATCACAAAAGATGCCAGTGAAACAAAGACCACCACACGGGTTGCATTGGGATTGTAAAGCGGAAAGAGATGTCTTAGCTCTTAGATAAGAATTTATGATCTCAAAAAGAGACAGTTCTCCAACTACCACCTTTCTTTTTAAACTTATCCCAGAAAGGCCATTAGAAATTCCTCTAGTCCCACCCACATCATTGACAGATGGGGAAGTGAAGAGACTTGCTCAAGAGCACACATGAGTCTTGGACAGAGTCACACCTGGTCCCCAGATCTTTTTATCCCCAGCTCAGTTTTCTTCCCCCCATGTTGCATCATGACTTCACAGTTTATCAAGTGATTACTACACCCACGTGGTCATCAGATCCTCATAACAAACCATTTCCAGATGAGTTAAACAAATGCCCACAAAGGGACACTGACCTGTGGTCACCAACAAGTGTTGGCAAGTATTCAGAACAGGAGAGGGGATAGTTACACTAATCTCTGCCACTGACAGTCTACTTATAGAGGCTAGAAAGACAAGTTGGCTGTCTTAGAGACACTGAGTTTCTTATTTCTAGAGGAAGAATAGACACTAGATGACCACTTGGCAGTTCTGCGATGATGTGAGTCTCCACTGCTCCACTCATTTCCAGGGCAATATTTGCTCTAACTTGTCTTATGGGGTTCATGGCCTTTTTGACAGGAGAGATATGGAATGATGGCCACCTTTTAACTACTATTCTCATGCAGTCACATCTCAGCCTGACCTGGAATCAGAGGACTGAGCACATAACTTTGTCAAATCACGATTTCCAAAGAACATCTATTTCTTGGCACAAATTTTGGCCTTCTTGTTTGAGAAAGACCCTGGACAGCTCCAGGAAGCTTGCTCCTTTCTCATGGCCTCTTGCCTTCCTCAGACCTGGAGTACCAGCTTGTCCACCACAAGGGGGTGCTGGATATAATTCTTTGAAAGAAGATCTAGATTCCCTCAGGCTTTACACAATGGGGTACTGAGACCTGGAGGGTGGAAGGCAAGATGAGGAGGAATGAAACGTGGCCCTTATGCATTTTAAGTGCACTAGGTCAGCTCTGTACTGCCAAGATTCTTAGGGGAATCACTCTGGAAACATCTTCTAAATCCTTTTCTTCTGGCTTTAATCATCTCTTA
The DNA here is from genome assembly GCF_963455305.1 of Plecotus auritus. NCBI lineage: Eukaryota > Metazoa > Chordata > Mammalia > Chiroptera > Vespertilionidae > Plecotus > Plecotus auritus. Next base: position 129,536,169 of record NC_137784.1, read on the forward strand.
GCACAGTTTAGGGAGCAGAGAAACAGAAGAGAGTGGGGTGAGGAGAGCCAAAGAAGTGGCCCTAGCAGGATTCTCAGTGCAACTCTGACTGAGGGCACATATTCAGGCCCTGTGCTGTGGTAGTACAGAGATGAAAAAGCCCCCAGACATGTCCACCTCTCCCGTACTAGTATACAGTCTAGTGGGAGACACTAGAAGCCCAACCAACTAAATTTATTCAAAGAATATTGGTAGTGCAGCCCAGGCTGGGTGTGACAGCTTCCATAGGTTGGGAACACTTGGAGACTAAGATTTCACCCTGCGCTCAGACCTCAGGGGCCTTAGCACACCCAAGCCTGGCCCCTGCCCCACCCCACTTGCTTGGCTCACAGAAAGACCACCTGGAAACCTGACCCAGAGATCTCAGCGCCTAGCTGCAAGCTCAGTGATGGGCAGTGTTTCTGAACCATGGGGTTTGATGGAGCCCTGGTTTTACTTTCTGGGTGCTGGCACTCAACCAACTGGTCTCAAGTCACCTCTGCCCCTAGCCCTTGTTGAGCACAGCATGTGTATATCTTGGGGTATGATCCTAATCACATCAGTCCTTGGTGTTTCCTTGCCAAGTACCCCTTCCCATAGCACAGCCTGAGGTGGCAAGCCCATCTGGAAAGCACTGGGGCCAGGATCCTTCACCTTGGGATCCTGCTGCACGTCACAGGCCATGGTTCTTCTGACAGTAACAAACCCCGTGATGTGCCAGGGGATTTGAGACCCTAGGCTGACCCTGCATCACGCTGGGCAGGGGTGGGGCCTGGTTCACTGCTCCCCAGCGCCTATTTTTGCTTTGCAAGAAGGTCCACGGGTTCTACTTAGTGCATTACAAGTTTTAACTCCTAGGCCAGGTGGGTGAGACTAATCCTCAGTCATGGACCCCAAGCATTCCCTGACTCCATTAGCAAGTCCCTTCACTAGCTCTAAGTTGCTAACTTAGCTCTCCTGCAGATGGAGATGGGAAAAGTGGCCTAATGTAAATTTTAGGGAAATGGTTGAGAGTCAGGAGATAAGGGGCCCTATGAGGTCTTCACCCAACTTCCAAATTTTCCTTAGCCTCAGTCTTTCTATCTGTGAAATGGTGATGGTAAATAAATTGCAGGGATTGTGAATAGTCTCTGTAAAAAGAAGAACCTGACACACGTTTTGGCGGTAATGGTGGTGGCCTGAGGCAATGAAGATGAGATAATGGATTCAAGGGAAAATTCTCTCCTTCAGTAAAACTTGCATTTCATTGCCCAGGGGATCCTAACAAAAGAAGTTTTTACTAAAATAACCCCCAGCCAAAACTCCTGGGTTATTTTTTTTTTCTATAAGTGGAACTAAGTTGTTGTTTTTTTCACCAGAGGGCATATTTTATCCATATTTATTTTTAGAAGGAAAAAAACCATCACGCCTCTTTATAAAGAAGCCAGAGTTTCTGTCTTTCTCATTTTTTTAAGCGTGAGTTTTGTTGATTGTACAGTGAAGCTTATTTCTATTTTCCTCATGGCTTAGCTTTTAATATGCCAGGTTGTGCATGCATCAGTTTCAGAAAGTACCAGTTGGTGTTTTAAGCATGGCCGTTTTCATCCTATCCCACTGCCAGCCACGCAATTGGAGACTGCTGGGGGGGGGGGGCGTGTCATGGTTTTGGGAGTTCGTAAAGAAAATTGGGGTGTTGCCAAACTGACTTTGGGTGTACACTTTTCATATCATTGGGTTATGGAACTGAAGTTTAAAACATTATGGTGAAGAAAACACTAGACTGAGAGTAAGGAACTCTAAATTTTCTAATCCCTTTGCTGATCCAGTGAATTTGGGAAAGTCACTTCCCATCCTTTGATTTTTGTTTTCTCAACTAAAATGAAAAGGCCAAAATAAATAAATAAATAATTAAAATAAAATAAAATGAAAAGGCCAGACTGAGGCTCTTTCCATATGAGAATCATTTTCTGATTCTCAAAGGAATAGGGGAGGCACAACTTACAGTTGCTTGACATGCCATTTCATTCCCATGGCAACAGCTCTGTTTGGGCTTCACTGGCTTTTAGTTATTTAGCAGCTGCTGCAGGTAGGAGATTTCAGGACTTTGGTGAGGGGCCAAAGTGCTGGCTAATTTATTTCATTCTCTCACAGCTTCTTAGTTTATCCTAAAAGTTTGATCTCCACCTCAGTGAGCTCATAGTAAGTGTGGGTAGAGTGTAGAAGTCCGGAAGAAAAAAGAGGTATGAGAGTTTTAGTTTATTTAAATAAAACGATTAATATATAAATGAGATAGGCAGGCATTTTGTCCCACATCAAATCTCATTTATGACTGGTTCTTGTCTAAGTTATCACGCAACTTGTCACACAGGCTGCTACTGTCAAAGTGTAAAAGTGCTGACCAGGGAGGCAGGAGATGAGCTAGGCCCCACTAGGTAAATGTATGACTTCTGACAAATCCCTTCTCTTTCCAGGACACAGTTTCCTAAATTGTGTCCCACCACCAATTCCTATGTTGGACTCCTAACCCCCAGTACTTCAGAATGTGATCTTATTTAGATTTAAGGTCATTTTAGTTGTAACTATTAAAATGAGGGCATGATGGAGTAGGGTAGGCTCCCAATCCAGTATAAAATATAAAATGAAGAAATTTGGACACAGATACAGACACAGGGAGAATTCCCTGGGATGATAAATGCAGAGATCAGGGGGATGCTTCTACAAATCAGGGTTCACCAAACATTGCCAATAAACCACGAGAAGTTAGGTGAAAGGCACTGAATAGATTCTCCCTCACTATCCTCAGAAGGGACGAACTCTGCCAACCCCTTGATTTCAGACTTCTAGCCTCCAGAATTGTGTGACAATACATTTCTGTTGTTTAAGCCACTCATTTTAGGGTAGTTTGTTAAGGCAGACCTAGCAAGCTAATACAACTACATCAGTGGTTTCCAATCTTTTCTCTACAAATAACCCTTTTGCTCTTTGCCCCCTAGTGGACCCAATTCATTAATTTAACAAATATATATCAGGCCCTTATTCTAAGCATTGGAGATACACAAAGGCACAAAGCAAAGACCCCTCCTCTTGTGTTCATTCTATATTTTAAAATATTTAATCAGCCAAGTATACTATAGTTTATTTTGGTTTAGTAAAAATATGTGTATTTTCTCATGCAGTAACCAGTATTACCTTATCAATGTGATGTAATTAGTGCCAGACATCAAAGAAAGGTGATGTTTTAAGTAGCTGTTGATTCCTTATAGCAAATAAATACATACAATAAATACATTCATTGGTGGGTGTTTTTTTTTAATATTGAAAATTGTTCTCAGAACTCCCATTACTACATCTATGGATCCCTAGGGGTTCAAGGAACTCATTACTGGGTGAGTAGCTAGACCAGGGGCCAGCAAATTTTCCTGTCAAGAGCCAGATAGTGAACATTTTAGGCTTTGTGGACGGTAAGAATCTCTGTTATAACTACTCAACGCTGTCGCTGTTGTAGTATGAAAGCAGCCATAGACAATACAAATGAATGAGCATGCTAAGTGTCAATAAAATTTTACTTATGGACAGTGAAATTTGAATTTCATCTAATTTTGACATCTGGCAATATATTATTTTTCTTTTCATTAAAAATAATTTAAAATGGAATAAGCATTCTTAATTCATGGGCTGCAGAAAAACAGGTGGTAGGCAGGCTGGCTGTACATATTTGGCCAACTGGCCAGAGATTTGCAAACCCCAGAGCTAGAGTCTCTCTAATTCTGCCCTAGTTCTGGTATTAGCTGATTCTTATCCCCCTAAGGGTCTGCATGAGGCCCAGAGAGGGATTATTAAATTTGAACTCAAAGACTGGCTTCCTGCTGCACAGTCCACAGTCCTTAACAAAGCTTTAAGCTGCTGGTTTAGTCATTTCAAATGTGCTGTTTGTGTCCATGTGGTGCAGAAAATAGATATGTGGTCAGTGGCCCTTTCCAGGAGTTGACCATGTAAGGGCTGTCCTCTTATTAGCAGCCAGTGACAACCTAAGTTTGTCAAGCCTGACCGTAGGCTTACTCACCCTTTTCGTTTATACATTCTCGGGTTGCGAGGCCGCCAGCCCAGGAGGCCCATCTGTCCCTTACTATTTGAGTCCCTGTTGTCTCATTGGCGGCTTTCGAAGCAGCTGCAAAATATGTTTTTAACTTTAAGTGGACTTTGGGGTCATCAGCGTGGAGCCTGGAACAGTTACTCTCAGCAAGGGCTCTTTCAGCTCTGACATTCTATAGCTTTACGGGCTCCGGTGAGTGTTAACTAACTCCTCCCAGCTTCCCAAGGCTGGACTTTCCCTGCGGGTAATAATTAATGAGGCATTTGCTCAAGGGCTGGGGAATAATGTGCACTGCCTTTTTTTTTTTTTTTTTCCTGTTGTTGTCATCGGAATCTGCTTGGTTGCCTAGCACCACACTGGTCTGCCTGGACGTCCCTCCTCTCGGCTCAGCTGCTCCTGTCGCCTCGCAACCGCAGCTTTGCGACAGGGGCTCGGACCGGGACCCGGACGGGAGGTGTTTGCTGACGCTCAGGGGGCTGCGGCAAAAGCGCCGCGAGCCCCGCAGAACCATGCTGCGAGGCAAGTCGAGGCTCAACGTAGAGTGGCTAGGCTACTCGCCCGGGCTGCTCCTCGACCACAGGCCGCCCCCACCGGGGCGCACGCCGCGGAACCCCGTCCGGTAAGTCACGTGAACGCCGGCGCCCGCCGAAACTCGCGTCACCACAGTGCGCCGCGCATGCGCACAGCGTCCCGCCACCCAGCGCTTGCCGGCACTTCCGTCGCGGCCTACCTCTGCCGCTCGCGGTTTAAACCAATTGAGAGTGGCCGCTGAGTCCAGTCCGCTTGCGAGGACCTGCTGCGGGTGGCAACGCCATGGAGCGCATTGATAAAGCGGCGCTGAACGCGCTGCAGCTGCCCGATGTCAGGTAGTCGAGACCGGGGCTCGGGCCGAGCAGGGGGCCCCCCGACCGCGAGCCGGGCCCGGAGCAGGGCAGAGCCGAACGGGCCGGCCTGTGGTGGGTGTGAGGTCTGGACCCTCGGGGCTCGGCTGTAGGGGTGGGGAGCGGGGAAGGAGGTTGGGGCCAGCAGCGTTTGCACGCCTGGCCCGGGCGCTTCGCTCGGGAACAAGAGACCCGGGGTTATGGGACGATATAGTACAGCTCTTACTTCTGTCTTAGCATTTCCTCTTACTGTCGTCTGTATTGCGTTCTTGCTGTCTGCAATCTCTTTCCCCACTACAGGGTGCCCCCTGAGGACAGGAGCCCGGCCTTCTTCATCTCTGTGTCCCCTACAGGGCCTGCGCCATCGGGGCTTAATAAGTGCTGCATAAATGAATGGAAGGGTGTAAGGGCTGTCCCTGGTGTGAGACTGCTTCTGGTGGGGAGTCAATAGATGGGAGATGGTGGCTGAGCAGAAGGAGTTTAAGGGAGCAGGTGGTTCTGGCCAACTAGCCCAGCCAACAGTACCTCTGTACTTCGGTAGGCTATAGGTTGGGAAGGGATTTAGCTACCATTCAGTGCTGACCTACAGTGTGCCAAGCTCAGTATAGGTGCTTTATTACAAACATTATCAGAATAAAGAAAGTACTTAGTTTCCCTGGTTTTAAGGAAGATGAAATTGACTCAGGGTAAGTGACTTGCCAAATATCACAGTTAGGCCACACGATAAGTTAAGTGTTGAAGCTGGCATTCGACCTAGCTCACTGTGACATTAAATTTCGTTATTTTGGGAGCTTGTGCTCTTTTTCCCACCTCTCACAATGTCAATATAGTGTTGTGTAGGTTTTCTTTATTACTGTTTATTAGTAAGGATACCAACAGGTATTTTCATTAAGTACACTTAAAATACACTCTAGCCCTCCTAGACTCGTTTTCGTGTTTCCTAATGGAAATTGCAGTGAAATCTACTAGGAGGAGAAATCTTGCTTGCCACAAAAGGGGACGTTGTAAGCTCTGTTATCTGCTTAGTGTTTGCTGCAGAAGTTTATATGAAGCGGGAAAACTCTTAAGTGGTTTTAAAAGTGGGGCACAATAAGGTTCACCTGCATTATTTCTTTTGTGTGAGACCAACTTTAATTCTGGACTTCCACATTGTTACTTTCTAACAAGTCAGTAACATCCAGTCAAAGACACATAGGAGAAAGCAGTTGAATGCCATCAGTTGCTTTGTTTTAGAATAAATCACTGGTTGTACCCAAGCTGCCTTGTGCTAGCAGAACTGCCAGCTGCAGTGGGCTGTGGCTGGAAGCCAGGGAGAAAATGTCCTCTAAGCACTAGAGGAAGTTTGCTAGTTTTCAAAATTTGGTATGCCTAACTTTATACTTAGTCCCATATTTGTGAGGTCACAACCCATAATAAGAGTCAAATTTTTGGAGTTTAAGGTAAAGAGAAAGGAGTTGAAGATAAACTACAAATTTTTAAGATACGTTATATGTGGAGTGTGTGGGGCTAGAAATTAACATGCAGAAAATAAAAGATTATGTTGAGTGGTAGAATTAGAAGTGACTTTGTTAGCTTTAAAACATTTTTATGGTATTATATCTTCAATAATAATCTTTTCTCAAAACCAGGCCAGATAATAGATATTCAAGGGAAATAATCTAAAGAACAAGAGAACCAGTTAATTGGCCCTTTCTCTAGATTCTTAAGCTTTGTTTCTTTATCAGGTTAAATAATCTGAACTTTACATCCCTAAAACCCATACTTTAACGCTCCATAGATACACCCTGAAAGTCAAGTTTTTTTGGAGGCTCCACAAAAAGAGGCCAAATGCTGACTGTGTTTTTATAGAACTACTGCAGACACTCATATTCGTCAAGAAGATTACACAAATTCCTCTAAAAATTTACTACTAGGAAACAGTTTAAGGAAGCTCGTGAATTTTAGATGAGAATTGTATAGTGATCACCAAGGTGTTAAATGCTAAATTAAATGTTTAAAGATCTATTGAAGTATGGAGAGAAAATATTAGAACTTCTACATAAATCTCAATATCTTTTTAGTACCCATTTTGCATATGTTTTATATTTTAAAGACTGTATTAATAATATGTCTATAAACAATTTATTTAAAACATCAAAATGTCTATATGGGGTATGCGCTCATAACTTTTATTTAATGATGGATTGCACAGTCAAAAAGTTTGTAATAAACTTGTGATGTTCCCTTCCTTTTGGGCTGTCAGAAACCTTCCTGCTAATTCTATATACAGTTATAAGAACTCCTTTGCCTGGGTTTTCTAGAGATACAGAGAGATGTGCAGGACTATATAGGAAGCAAACTGTCATATGACTCTTTTCAGGGTGTAATCAGGGGAGAATATTTTGGGGGGACCTTGAATGCTGAGCTGTCTCTTTCCTAAAGGTAACATAAAAATGAGCCTCTAGCTGAGGATTACCAGAAAGAGAATTAAATTTAGGGTGTTGACTATGAGCATAAAGTTAGAAGTGTGCTAAGTAGTCTGAGGATGATTAGATTTAAGGAGAAAAAAGGACCTTAATTAAACTAATGATTAAAGCTATAGGGTTGAACTTTGCTAATTAATCAGGTGGTGTGTATGTGTTCAGGGTTGCTGGAAGCTTACTGAAGCTTAGTTTCAATAGTTTTGCTCATTTGTAATGCATAGGACAAATGCCTACATTAAAAAGTCAGTAAAACAGCATCAGGGCTTGGCAAACTTTTTCTGTGAAGGGCCAGATAGTAAATATTTTAGGGTTTTGAGGGCCTACCACTCAGTTCTGCCTTTGCAGCTCCAAAGCAGTCTTAGATGATACATAAACAAATGGGTGTAGCCGTGTCCCAATTAAGCTTTATTTACAGAAATCAGTGGTGGACCCTCAGGCCTTATTTTGCAGACCCCTGACATACATAATACACTGTAATTTGCCTTGTTCATTTGTCACATGAATATTTTGTGAATAATAGTCAAAATTCTTTTTAAGGTCTCCATATATTGATGTACATCATTTGTGAAATCATTTTCCTATTATTGGACATTTTTATGTTATCCAGTTTTGTTTGTGCTCCATTAATCTTTATATTGTTAATGTTTTAAGTAGCAGTTTATTGGACTTATTTTTCTTTACATATATAATTTTAAAACTTGGTTACATTCTTCAGAGTAGCTTTATTGTATTCTGGAACAAAACTTTTTCCATTAGAATATTGGTTTTAAAATAGTCTGTGGACAAATAGAATTCAGTGATGAGAAACTGTTTTGACATTCAAACTTAATGCATCCATGTTATGTGAAGACCATCTAAACTGTACTATAGCTATTTAATTACAAAGAAATTTTGAGTGAATTTCCTCAGTTGCATCCAGATTGTTTTAGACTGCTTTTTCTTTGGAGATTCTCATACCTTGTTTGTACTAGCCATTAGTTGTTTTCTGTGTATGTTCTCCCTTGCTACCTCCAAAATTCTGTAATTACAGTGTACATTTGCATAGCACTTTGGAGATTACAAACTACTTTCACACTTTGATACTTCCTCTTACACTGGATATGAACCACAGTCTCTTGGAGATGGGCCTGCAGCTGGGTCTCTAAGATCTTTCAGTTTTGAGTCCCTGACTGCTCCTCTTCCTCTGGCCACTGCTTTCAAGGCAGGAGCAGGGTTTCCAGAGTCCTCTCTGTGAGTATTTATAGTGTTTATAAACACAAGAAGGGTTGGAAGTGGCTGTGCAGGTTCTGATTTTCTCTTTGTTTACTTTATTCCAGAAATGAGAGTTCATTAGCATCTACCCTGAAGACTCTGCTGTTCTTCACAGCTTTAATGATCACTGTACCTATTGGGTTATATTTCACCACTAAATCTTACGTTTTTGAAGGTAATTATATTTTTATAGACATATTACTATAATGAATGTTCTGTGCTTTATGACTGGGTATTCTTAAGTTTGCTTCTTTCGTCTGTTTTGCTTTTCAAATATAATGTTGCTGTGAATGAGTCCTACTTCATGAAATGAATATTTTCATCACTTATAGTTATTTCAGCTTGACATAATTATTTATGGTTTTCTATGAAATAGCTTGCAGATCCTTTCTTTTAATATCCCTTTGAGAGCAAAAGTTGGCTGACATGGGAGGAGGAATTTTGGGGGAATGTACCTTTGGTGGCAGACATTGGAAGGAAGAGGAAATAAAGTCCCCTTTTTTTTGTGTCAGAGTCCTTAGATGAAGTGATAATTACAGTTCCCATTCAAAATAGTTTTTCATGTATAAGAAGGTATTTAAATCTTTAAATGAATACTTGTTTTATCATCACCCAAAGTGTTACTTTTTAATTCCCTGATTAATTAAAGATAGCTAATAAAAATTAGTATGCTTTGTTTTTTTTGTACTGTGATAAATTTTGGAATAAAATGAAAATTTTTATCTCTTGATAGGTGCCTTTGGGATGTCCAATAGGGACAGCTATTTTTATGCTGCTATTGTTGCCGTGGTTGCTGTCCACGTGGTGCTGGCCCTCTTTGTCTATGTGGCCTGGAATGAAGGTTCACGACAGTGGCGTGAAGGCAAACAGGATTAAAGTGAACATCACCTTTTGATAGCGTTAAATTGTTTTAAAAATGGCAAATGCATCCAGGATACTGATTATTTCAATAATGGTGAAAGAACATGTTAAAATCCATCCTTAAGGAGTCACATTTGACTAGTGTAAATTTTGATCTTTCTGATACAATGGTTTGCATCATCTATTTTAACTATAAGCCTCTCATTTGCAAATGAAAATTTGGAAAAATTAAATTGGTGGCAAATAATTATGTTTAATTACACATTATTCTGGGAATATTTTACAACAAAAATATTCTATAGCATTTTTTCTTGTAGTTGGTTTTGAATGTTACTTTTCTGGATATATTAATAAGGTACACAGTGAAGCAAATCCAAACTTTATTTTTTTGTTGAAATATTTTCCCTAACTATCATGAAAGTACCAGGTCATTGGATTTTGGTTTGTAAATTCCTATGGAAACTTTCTTAAATTGTTAATGCTGAAATTATTCTGAAGGTCACTGAGAAATTTCAAAAAAAGTATAATCTCTAGTCAATAGGAATCTTTCGTTACATTATTTCATGTGGAAACTAGGCTGAATTCCACCCATTTTACACGAACTGGTTTATTGAAGGATCTCAATAGCAAAGCAGAGCTAGCTGCCTCCTTGCAGGCCAGCCTGTGCTTTCACACCAACTCTTTAATAAGCTGTTTTGCTCTTGTTCAACAATGAAGTTATGCTTTAATTACCAGGTTTGTGTAAATTGCCTTTAAATTTGTTTTTCCTACTGTTTTTTTTATACTGTATATGATAGGCATTTACATTTAAATGTTTATTTTTGCATACTTAGGGAATGTGAACAATTCTGAAAATAGATTGTTTTTATCACCCAGGAGGTATTCTTGGGATTTCTAGTCTAGTCTTTTCAATCAGAGTCAATATATCCCAGATGTATATAATTAGATAATTCTTGAGGCCCTTTCTGATAGAAAAAGACCTGTGTTTTTATTTTAGTATCTTTAGTGTGTGGTTCTTTCTAGCCACTTGGTACTACTTGTATGCAATCTGAAAACAAACCCAGAAAATGCATATAAAAACAGGAAGAAAACTTAAGTACCCTGTAATTTTGCCATCCGGAGATAACCACTACTTTGGTTTACATCTTGTATCCATTTCTTAATGCTAGTTTACTCACTAAAAGTTTAAGTTCAAATTCCGCCAACTTTTCCTGACAGCTATTTGCATTTTTTTCACGAGTGATTAGTGGCCATTTTCTAAAAAACAAATAAAACAAAAAAAACTACATTGTACCTTTATTCTTTCAGGTAGGTGTCTCAAGTAGGTATATCATTGTTCAAATTTCCTGTTATTGTTAATTTCTAATACAATGGCTCTTGCTGTGTTTTGTCATTACCAATTTGTTTGTTCACCCCTATTTTTAATGCAGAATTGTATTCTTGCTTAGAGTTAAATATTGTCTATAGTTTAATGTCTTCTATAAGCAGTTATTCTAAATGTAAAGTGCTTTCTTAAAAAAAAAATACTACAGTTTTAGTATAACATTGTACAAATTTAATATAAAATTGTAGAATGCCCCTGTTTGAGTCTGGGGTATTATGTGGTAGATTTATAGATGGTCCCCACTTTTAGATGCCATGTTGCACTTAGAATTGTTGTCCACTTAATTTCTTTTTCTATAATGCCAATGTTTTTTCTTGTACTTTTGGGATATTATGCTGTTTGTAAAATATTACTGTCCCATGTTGGATTATTTTGTTTCATACATTTGCTGAGTAGATAATTATAGGGGTATTTTTCTGCAAGTATTTAAACCAGGGATTCAAGCAGTTGTAATTTCCTCTTGGAAAAAGTACCAAATGTTTGAAATTTAGACTTTGATGCTAGTGTTAATATTTAGGATTATTACAGTATAGACTTGTTTTCAAACCAGTTAATTTTTTCCTGGGGTTTCAACTGTTATCTCGTTAGTGTGCTGCTGTTGAAATAACATGGTATTTGACATATAGATTTATTTTTCACTGGTTTTCTGTTGCACAGTGTACATACTTCAGGATGTATAAAAAGAAAAGCTACAATTGAGCCCTTATAAATGTTTTAAGATAAGAATATGTTCACTATTGTTTGAAAACTAATTATAAGAATAACCTCAATTAGGAAGTGTAACTTGAATGTCAGTACAAGCTACTGATTTAACCCCATTTACTGTAACACATTACCTTTCTCACCTCACCTCCATTTTGCCTCCCTCCTCCCCAGAATATAATCTCGTTTCCTCATTGTGCTGAAAACTGAAAAGTCTGCTATAGAATGTATCTGATGTCATTAGCTCTTCAAGTGGATATCATTTTACATGTAGCAGCAAAGTTCAGTTTTGAGTTGTTACTGAGGAAATTTAAACCTTTCATTAAAAAAAACACACACACACACCTGTGTTTCCTGGGAATCCAACTGAAATGCATTGTAATAATTGGACTGTTTAAACCATAAAAATCTCATCAGCTTTGCCAATAGAGACAACTGATTGACTTGTTTGGTGTTTATTTCCCATTTTTACATAAATGTATGTATATATCTAGAGTACCCAAGGAGACCAGTAAAAACAGTTAAATAAATAAGGAGTACCCAAGGAAAAATGGAAGCTGAAGGTACATGAAACATCTTGTTTCAACCATATCTAGTGTGTATTTCTTATCTCCAGACTAGTTCATGATTATTGCTTCATGCTTCAGTGAAGTAGAGTGACTCCAGTGAAGTTGTAGAGTGTTGTTAGGCCCCTTTTATAAATGACTCAGCTATGGTGCCGACTTTGTCACTTGTCTTAGGTCAGCAGTGGATTTCTCTGCCATCAAGCACTCTGCATCCTCCACCGGAGAAATACAACTTTATTAATTCAGACTCGACTCATTTAAGATAAATTTTGCAAGAGCTGGACTAAAAAAGCATATTAATAACTTGACAATATTTTTCTTTTTCTTTTTTACAAGGGGAAAGGGTCACCTGAGAAAATAACTTATTTTCAGGGACTTGGGGAACCTAATGATAAATATTACTTGTAACCTATGAATAGCTTAAACCCTTATATATTTATTAAAATAGTCTGAAATTCCTAAAGTTACCATCATTCCTGGCCACACTTTTCTTGCCAGTTTTATTGCTATGTGTACTTAAAAGTAATACCTGCGTTCCTTTTAAGATGTTCTACAAGTCATATTTGTCAGTTACACAGACTAGTCTTCCTTTTTCTCAGGTTCAGTGAAATCTCACTGAACAATAATAATAGCAATAGCTAACAACATCTGCACAGCACCTTACAGTTTGCAAAGAACGTTCACATATTCTTGTTTGAGTTTTGCATAGTGAACCTTTTACCTGATGTCTCTTGACATCAATGCTTAAAAGTGTTAGAATCTTTAAATCATTAGAGTCATTAAAAATGCTGTAGTCTTGAATAGTGCCCTGACCAGGGGCAGGCTTTAGATGCGCTAACGTTGAAAACTGTGTGCAATTATCAAAATGTGGGGCTTGAGTTCTTTAGCCACTTGAATCAGATTTGCTTTTGTTATGTGATGCTTTTTTACATGGTATCTGGATGGATTTTGTATTCATTATGTTCTAGCCTGTAATTTGTATAAATTTGCCATCTGTTGTCATTAAGAAGGTGTTTGTAATGCCACTTTGATGTGTCCTGATTCAATTAACAGTAATTTTATTAAACTCATTGTTTTCTTAACATTTGTTTGCCTCTCTGTTTATACCATACTAGAGGCCCAGTGCACAAAATTCGTGCACTGGTAGGGTCCCTAGTGGCTGCTGGCTGGGTACTCCCTTCCCCCAGCTGGCCCTGCCCCCTGGTTGAACTCCTGGACGAACTCCTGGTTGAGGGGACAATTTGCATACTACACTTTTATTATATAGGATAGAATATGAACAGAGCTGTCAAGGGCATGCTTTTATGTGGTAAATGTAGACCAGAGTGCTCAAACTGGTGGGGGTCTCTGAGGGGTACTTAGGAAGGGCCAGTAGACCCTATCTGCAATGGGCCCATCAGAATGTGTATAGCAATGGAGAAAAGAAAGCAGCTTCTTGCTCTGTGGCTTTTTGAAAAATTTATTTAGGGGTGAATGGGCTTCAAATACCTCTTAACACTCCCTGTATCTGTCCACTTCTTGCCATCTTCACTGCTACCATCTGGGTCTAGATGAGCTTCACTCCTCGCCTGGTGCCTCTGACTGCTCTTTGCTGCTCTTCTTGCTCCTGTAGTCATTTTACCACAAAGCAGCTTGAAGATGCCTTTACAAATAGTAGGTCATAATTAACAAAATAGAAACACTCATACAGAACAGTTTGACAGCTGACAGAGGGAAGAGAGCTGCGGGGCTGGGTAAAAAAGGTGAAGGGATTAAGCAAAACACAAAAAACTTAGACAGTGGTATGATGATTACCTGAGGAACAAGAGGTTGGGGGAGGTAGAAGAGGGTAAAGGGGATAAATAGTGATGGAAGGAGATGACGGGGTGGTGAACACAATAAAATATACAGATAATGTATTATAGAATTGTATACCTGAAACATATAATTTTATTAACCAATGTCACTCCAATAAATTCTCTAAAAAAATTAGATCAGGAATGCCATACCTCTGCTCAAAATCCTCCAAATAGCTGCCAGTCTTAAGAGTAAGATCCAGACTTCATACACAGCCTGCAAGTGAGGCCAATTAAACTTCATTTCATTTGCTCCCCATTGCTCAATATTCACCAGCCTGCTGGATCTTTCTGTTGCCCAAACCTCCCATCTTCACTCCTACTTCACAGCTTTGCATTGGCTGTTCCCTCTGCCCTTCCCCCCAGATCTTTCCAGGGATGGCTTTTTCTCACCCTTTTGATCACAAGTCTTATGTTACCGCCCCAGAGGGGGCTCCCCTGACCACCTAATCGAAAGTTGCAAGTCCCTAATTTCTCTCACAACATGTAACATTGGATGAAATTACCATGTTTATTTGTTTACCTCCCTCCACTGAAATATAAGTTCAGGAGGGTAGGCACTGTCTTATTCACTACAGAATCCCCAGTGCTTAGCACTTGTTTTAGTCAACTGCAAGTAACAGAAAATGCAGTTCAAACTGGCTTATACAAGGAAAAAGGCCAGAGATGGGGCTAGTCCACTGGCACAGTTTAATTAGGGTTCCTGCTCCATTTCTCTATGATCCTCTCTGCTTGTCCTTCTCAATGTGTTGACAAAGTCCTCAGGCTGCCCTCCCCCACCCCCCCCATGATGACAAAATGGCTGCAGCCATTCCAGGGCTTCAATCAGTATACCACAGACAGTTACCAACTACTGAGTAAACCCCCTGAAATTTACTTTGAATTAATTCAGGTTACATGCCCAATTCAGGTTACATGCCCACCCGTGAAACAATCACTTTGGTCAGGCAATGCCAAAGCATTGTTGGGTTTATATGTGGACAAGTGCCCAGTCCCAAATTAATTACTTTGGGATTATATTGGTTAAATTAGGCCACTGGGTGCCCATCCTGAGGAAAGGGTTTGATACTGGGGAGGCTCCCAGTAATGTCCTCTTGCAGTGCTCAACAAATTTGTTAAATGAATAAGGCAATATGAAGTACCTGCATATACTGTGTATGGAGATATGGATATGGCTAAGGCTACAGATATGTAGGTATTTATAGACATAGATATGAATGGAGGGATGGGAGGCATGCACCTTGGGGCATGGAACGAATGTCAGTGTCCGGATAAGACAGAGCCAGGGGCAGGGCCATCCTCCAGCAGACCTTACAGCTGTGTGAGACCTTGGCCCCTAGTAAGCGGACAAGATACCAGCACAGTCCCTCTGTACCAGATTTTTGTCAGGAAAAAGACTGAAACAGTTGGAGAGTCATCAAATTCTCCCATCTGTACCTGTGGCTCTCTGTTTCCAAGACTCTGCATTCTTTTCTGAAGGCCCAAACACCTTCTCAATCACTCCCTACCCCCATCCCTTACCAGGTATCTGGGATTCTTTGGAAACACTGGGATACGTGGGAGGCGTGCTCTAGGCCTGCAAACAGCAAAGTAGCAGGATAGCTGCTTGTGCTCTTTGCGGATGTGGTGCCCAGGGTTTTCCTGTTTACTGAGGTCTCACAGAATGTAGCAACTGCAGTTGTTCAGCTAGGATTCCACTTAAAACATGTTCTGAAGACAATAATGTAGTGGCAAGAGGCAGCCTGCAGCTGGGTCCAGGAACACTTGCCCTTGCTCTGCTGTGTGACTGTGTAATTATCAGCAACACCATCAGGTCTGGCCTGCTATTATGCAGAAAACCAGAAAGAATTAAGAGTAGAAACAGAATCTGATTTTCTCGGCTATGTGTAAACTACAGAAATATGTACTATATTTAAACAAAAATGAATATTACATGGCCAGATTTTGTTGCTTTAAAAGATTCACAGTAGAGAAGCCTTTCCTGAGGTCATTCTAGGGCCTCCAGCCTCAAGGGCAGTTGCATTAAAAAAAAAAAAAGTCACATTGTGGACTCATGAGAATTTCGATCAAAAGCTGAAATGGAATCCCCAGCAACAACGCTGTCTGTCTCCTAAGGCTCTCTCCCCTAGACGCACCTCCTGCCTCCCCTCCAACCGGGAGGCTCTGGGTGGCAGTGCCGACACAATTCTAGGTTCCCAGATGCCCAGGACCGAGTACCCAGCTGACTATGGCCGCCCCTACTCCGCGCCTCCCCAGACCTCCTCTCGGCCAGTGCTGGCTGCGACATTCCGGCCAGTGCAGCTTGAGTGGAAGCTGGTGAGGTGCCTGCTCCACCCTTCCCTCCTCCTTCCTATGCTGACCTTGGACGTGACAGTGGCACCTGCAGAAGCTGAGGGAGCTGCCTCGACGCCTCCAAGCTCCGGGAATGACCCCGCACCCGCAACCAGCTCCCCTCCGCATTCTTATTCTGCAAAAGAAAACCAAGCCCAGCCCAAGCACTCCCAGCATATTTCAGCCATGATCCTTGGGTTTCCCGTTATCCAGTCAGAAGATCCACAGCTTCGAATGCTGTGTACAGAAAAGACAGCTCCTGTGACCCTTGAAGAGCCTTATGGGCTTACGTAACTGGAAGGTTCGAGTCCAGGTCCCACGGAGCTGTATTTTCCGCTCAGCGTCTCATAAGACTCATCCTAGTGTCTGCCCACTGTTTTCCTTTCTGGAGCTGGGAGTCCTCTTCGAAACTCACTGCTTGTCGGCAGCATTGTGGTTGTAGGACTGAAGCACCATTCGCGCTGGCCATCGGCCCGGGACCTCTCTGATCTGAGGCCACTCGGAGGTCCTTGCCACGCGGCGCTCCACAGGCAGTTCCCATGGCTGTTTGCTTTCTCCTTGAAACCAGCAGCAGAGCCTCGCTGGGGCCTTAGCCACTTGGACTTCTTTAAGGGCTCATCTGAGCCGGCCAGGCCCTCTTAGGGGAATCGCCCTTTTGATAAACTCCAAGTCAACTGATTAGGGACCTTTTGTGAATTTCACAGCCGCAAAACCCTTATGCCATAAAGCAGCCATCAGAGCGATACCTCATGGGTATTCCCAATCCCATTCACACCGAAGAAGAGGGGATTGGCAGGGTGTGTACAGCAGGGAATGGCATCCTTGGTCCTCCTAGGATCCTGCTTCCACAGCAGCCGATTCTCAGGGTTTCATGGAGAACTCATAACAACTGGAATTCTTTTCCTTCCTTCCCTACTTGACCTGCTTGAGGGCAGACAATTCATACTGACCTCTTTGGCCAGTTGCCATGGAATCATTTTACCCCCAAAAATGTGCAGCCCTAGCCGGTGTGGCTCAGTGGATAGAGCGTCCGTCAGCCTGCAGACTGAAGGGTCCCCGGTTCGATTCTGGTCGAGGGCACATACCACGGTTGCAGGCTCCTGGCCCTGGTCTGGAGGAAGCGGGGGGGTGGGGGAGGGGAACCAATCGATGTGTCTCTCTCACCTCGGTGTTTCTCTCTGCCTCTCCCTTCCACTCTCTCTAAAAATCAATGGAAAAATATCCTCAGGTGAGGATAAAAATAATTTTTTTTAATGTGCAGACAAGACTCACCATTTCCAGATCATCTGCAGCCCCCCCCACCCCCCTGCCAGCTCTCAAGTGGATCCCATTTTTGCACTGGCTCCTTAGCAGTGGCCTGATGACCGCCCTCCCTCAATGAGCAAATGAGCACGCGGAGCTGGTTCATTTCTGCAGATCCCAGGGACACGTGGGCCACTCGGGCCTGCCGTCAGAGCCGAGAGAAAGACGGTGCCTGAAGGAGTACTGTGATGGACTGTTTGTGTCCCCCCAGTTCATGCGAAGCCCTGCCCCCAATGCGATGGGATCGGGAGGTGCAGGAGGTGGGGTATTGGGAGGTGATGAGGTTTAGGTGACATCACGAGAGTGGAACCCCATGATAAAATGAATACCTATAAAAAGAACAGGAAATCTCCCCTCCCTCCCCCGTGCCCTGATTCTGACACAGCAAGAGGGCAGCCATCTGCAAACCAAGAAGAGAAGCAGGTGCTCACCAGGAGCTGAATGGGCCAACACCCATTCATATAATATATGTAATTATATATATATTATATGACAATGACCTATGACATGGGGGGGGGGGCTGAGACTCGGAGAAGCAAAGCGGCCAGCCCAACCTGCCTTGCTAGGCCGAGCCCATGCCCCTATGGCTTTGGGTCTAAGGGGTACTTATCCTCATTATAGGGCTACCGAAAAGCTAGCATGAGCTGAGATCCTCCCCAACACCCTCAGCTGTGAGACTGTCTCCCCAAAACTGCATGGCCCGGGGTGTCTACAAATGCCTGTGCTGGACAAAGGTGTCCCAACGGCCCGCCCCAAATCGTCGCTCGACTGGAGGCCAGGTCTTCCTGAGGGCCCGCCTGGGAAAAGTGACCTGTCTAGTGAAGGCCTTGAAATGAGTGAGGCAGAGCCTGGCCAGTGTGGCTCAGTGGATGAGCATCTGCCTATGAACCAGGAGGTCGCAGTTTGGTTCCTGGTCAGGGCACAGGCCCAGGTTGCAGGCTCGATGCCAAGGGTGGGGTGTGCAGGAGGCAGCTGATCCATGATTCTCTCTCATCATTGATGTTTCTCTCCCTTCCTCTCTGAAATCAATAAAAATATATTTAGAAAAAAAAACATTCACAGTAGAAAATGAAAATCTTTCGGGGGCTGTGAAAAATGAAGTCTGTTCACATTTTTATATTCCACTAGGGCAGTAGTCGGCAAACTGCGGCTCACGGGCTACATGCGGCTCACGAGCCACAGTTTGCTGACCACTGCACTAGAGGCCCAGTGCATGAATTCATGCACCTTGAAAGGAACTGTGGGCTGTGAGGCTGTGGTGGGCACAGGGGTGGGTCTCAACCCATCCTCCGTGCCCCTGCCTGGCCCCTCCCACTGTGGCCCTCGGTCCCCTGTCTGCTGGCAGCTCTGCTCTTGCTGCCACTCCCACACACTGACGGCACCGGCAGCAGGTGCGAGCACTGGGCGGGACCACAGCACGTGGGAGCAAAGAATTTTCAGTAACCACCAGAGGCTAGCCCTGATGACAGCGACCTGCACCCCACCTTGGTCTGGCACCCCCGCTCACCTGCTCCACCATCCCACTGCGGCTGACGCCTGCCATGTTCCGCATGCACCTCCCGGTGGTCATCACATGTCATAGCGACTGGTTGTTCGGTTGTTTGGTTGTTCCGCTGTTCAGTCTATTTGCATATTAGCCTTTTATTATATAGGATTTCTTTCCTAAAAATTGGATGTAGGACAGACTGCATTACACTTTTCCCCCCTAGTATTTTTTCTGCATCTAGTTAGAGACACAGTCCTCATCCTGTGCTCTTGGCTCACTCTTCTGTCCCAACACACCTTGAACCAACTAGAAGTAAGATTAAAAGTTGAGTGGGAAAGGAATAGAAAAATCAGTAAAATGAAACAAGCAGAAGTTAAACCAGTTCTTCTATCTGAATTGAAAAAAAGGATCTGGTGGGGATTGCCAGACTTTGTGATAGGCAGACTTTGCAGACACCTCCAAGAATCCCACTGACTGGTATACAGTACAAGCCTTTATATTCCCCTCCCCTTGAATATGGATGGAACCTATGAATATGATGGGAGAGTTACTCCCTTGGTTTTGTTACAATGTTAGTGTGCTTGAGCTGCCATAACAAAGTAGTACAAGACTGGGTACCTGAAACAACAGGAAATTTATTTTTCACGTTTCTAGAGTCTGAAGTCTAAGATCCAGGTGTTGTCAGGGTTGGTTACTTCTGAGGCCTCTCTCCTTGACTTGTAGATGGCTTTTTTCTCACTGTGTTCTCACATGGATGTCCCTCCATGTGTATCTGTATGTCCTAACCTCCTCTTCTTATAAGCACACCAGTCATATTGAATTAGACCCCATCTTAATGATCTCAGTTGATCATTTCTATATAGACCCTTTATCCAGAATACAGCACATTCTGAGGTACTGGGGGTTAGGACTTTAACATGAATTTTGTGGGGACACATTTCAGCCCATGACAGTTTTGCTATACTAGAGGCCTGGTGCACGGATTTGTGCACCAGTGGGGTCCCTCAGCCTGGCCTGTGAGGATTGGGCTGAAACCGGCTTTCCAACATCCCCTGAGGGGTCCCAGATTACGAGAGGTCGGTTCTCAGATATGCACCCCAGAATTGGTCTCCATCCTCTCTGGTTCCTGGTGTGTCACCTGAGAACTGCAACTGCCAAGTCACTGCAGCTCGGCCGCTCCTGCATTGAGTGTCTGCCCCCTGGTGGTCAGTGTGCATCATAGCTAACACTCAAAGCATCTGCCCCCTGGTGGTCATTACGTGTAATAGCTACAGGCCGGTCAGCCGGTTGGCCAGTCGGTGGGTCACTTAGGCTTTTATATACTGTACTAGAGGCCCAGTGCACGAAATTCGTGCACGGAGGGGTGTGTCCCTCAGCCCAGCCTGCACCCTCTCCAATCTGGGACCCCTCGAGGGATGTCCGACTGCCCTTCGGACAGTCAGACATCCCTCTCACAATCCAGGACTGCTGGCTCCCAACTGCTCGCCTGCCTGCCTTCCTGATTGCCCCTAACCGCTTCTGCTTGCCAGCCTGATCGCCCCCTAACCACACCCCTGCAAGCCTGATTGATGCCTAACTGCTCCCCTGCCAGCCTGTTTTCCCCTAACTGCCCTCCCCTGCTGGCCTGGTCAACCCTAACTGCCCTCCCCTGCAGGCCTTGTCCCCCCCAACTGCCCTCCCCTGCAGGCCTTGTCCCCCCCAACTGCTCTCCCCTGCAGGCCTGGGTCCCCCACAACTGCCCTCCCCTGCAGGGCTGGTCCCCCCCAACTGCTCTCCCCTACAGGCCTGGGTCCCTCCAAACTGCCTTTCCCTGTAGGCCTGGTCGCCCCCAACTCCCTCCTCTGCCGGCTTGGTCACCCCTAACTGCCCTCCCCTGCAGGCTTGATTGCCCCCAACTGCCCTCCCTTGCAGGCCTGGTCCCTCCCAACTGCCCTCCCCTGCTGGCCATCATATGGTGGCCATCTTGTGTCCACATGGGGGCAGGATATTTGACCACATGGGGGCAGCCATCTTGTGTGTTGGAGTGATGGTCAATCTGCATATTACTCTTTTATTAGATAGGATAGAGGCCTGGTGCATGGGTGGGGGCCAGCTGGTTTGCCCTGGAGGGTGTCCCGGATCAGGGTGGGGGTTCCCTTGGGGCATGGGGCGGCCTGGGTGAGGGGCCTGTGGTGGTTTGCAGGCCGGCCCACGCCCCCTGGAGGCCGAAGCGGAGGCCCTGGTATCTGGGGTTTATTTATCTTCTACAATTGAAACTTTGTAGCCTGGAGCGGAGCCAAGCCTTCTGCTTGCTCTGTGGTGGCAGCCTTTTTTTTTGGATTTATGTATCTTCTATATTTGAAACTTTGTAGCCTTAAGTGAGGCCTGGGCCGGCCAGGGTGTGCGGAAAGCTTGGCTTCCTCCATTGCCGGGGGCAACCCTAGCCTCCTGCTCTTTCCAGCTCCGTGGCTGCCACCATTTCTGTTTGGGTTTATGTATCTTCTATCATTGAAACTTTGTAGCCTTGAGAGGAGGCCTAGGCAGGCAAGGGCAGGCAGAAATCTTGGCTTCCTCCATTGCCGGGGAAACCCAAGCCTCCCTCCTGCTCTCTGTGGCTGTAGCCATCTTGGTTGGGTTTATTTGCATATTCGCTCCTGATTGGCTGGTGGGCGTGGCTGGTGGGTGTAGCAGAGTGATGGTTAATTTGCATATTACTCTTTTCTTAGATAGGATATACTAGAGGCCCGGTGCATGAAATTCATGCACGGGGGGTCCTCTCAGCCCAGCCTGGAGCCTCTCCAATCTGGGACCCCTGGGATCGGGCCAAAACTGGCAGTCAGACATCCCTCTCACAATCTGGGACTGCTGACTCCTAACCGCCTCTGCCTGCCAGCCTGGTCACCCCCAACTGCTGCCCTCTGCTGACCTGGTCACCACTTAGTGAATCCCCTGCTGGCCTGGTTGCCCCCAACTGCCCCCCCTGCTGGCCTGGTCACCGCCAACTGCCCCCTCTGCCAGCCTGGTCACCCCCAAATGTCCCCCCACCAGCCTGGTCACCCACAACTGCCCTCCCATCAGCCTGGTTGCCCACAACTGCCCCCCCCCGCCAGCCTGGTCACCCCCAAATGCCCCCCTGCAGGCCTGATCACCCACAACTGCCCCCCCTCCAGCCTGGTCGTCCACAACTGCCCCCCCACCAGCCTGGTTCCCCCAACTTCCCCCCCTGTTGGCCTGGTCACCCCCTACTGCTCCCCCTGCTGGCCTGGTCGCCCCTAACTGCCCCCTGTCAGTGTGGTCACCGCAACTGCCCCCCCCCAGCTGTCCTGGTCTCCCCCAACTGCCCCCCTGCCAGCCTGGTCTTCCCCAACTGACCCCCTGTGGCCTGGTTGCCTCTCACTGTCCCCTCCTGCCGGCCTGGTCGCCCCACGCAGCCTGCTGGTCAGTCTTTCGGTCATCCTTCGCTAACCTCCTTGATGGCCTTGTTGCCCCACACAGCCTGCTGTTCAGTTGTTATTGTGAGGGCATTGTGACCAATTTGAATATTACCCTTTTATTAGTATAGATAGACTAGAGGCCCGGTGCACGGATTTGTGCACTGGTGGGGTCCCTCAGCCTGGCCTGTGCCCTCTCACAATTCTGGACCCCTTGGGGGATGTGGGAGAGCCGGTTTCAGTCCAATCCCCGCAGGCCAGGCCGAGGGACCCCACCGGTGCACGAATCCATACACCGGGCCTCTAGTATGCATATAAGATCTTTGGTTAATCTCTTCCTACCTTCTACCTCTCCCCTTCCCTCTGAGATTCATCAGTCTGTTCCATGTTTCCATGCCTGTGCACTGAGCATCTGCCCCCTGGTGGTCAGTGCACATCATAGCTACCAGTTGAATGGTCGGATGGTTGGACAGTCACTTAGTCTTTTATATATATAGATAGTGTGGTAGGCAGAATAATGGCTCCCCAAAGATGTTCACATCCAACTCTCTGGAACCTGTGAATATGTTATGTTATCTGAGCTGATGAAGGGTAATTAAAGGTGCAGATGGAATGAAGGTTGTTATTTAACTGACCAAGAGTATCCAGGATTATCTGGGTGGACCCAATGTTATCACAAGGGTCTTGTGGTAGGCAAAAAAGGACACCCCAAAGATATATTTATTTAATAATTCCCCAAATCTGTGACTATTACCTTATATGTCAAAAGAGTGGATATCTTATCTAATAAAAGGCTAATATGCAAATAGAACGAATGGCAGAACAATCGAACAACCGAATAACTGGTCGCTATGATGTGCGCTGATCACCAGGGGGTGCGCATGGAACATGACAGGCATCGGCAGCAGGCAGCAGAGTGCAGAACATGGTGGGCATCAGCTGTGGCAGGATGGTGGAGCAGGTGAACGGGGGCGCCAGACCAAGGCAGGGCGCCAGTTGCTGTCATCGGGGAAGCCTTTGGTGGTTACTGAAAATTCTTTGCTCCCATGTGCTGTGGTCCCGCCCGGCGCTTGCACCTACTGCTGGCACTGGCCCTGCTTTCACCCACTGCCAGCACTGGAGCCACTGCTTGCACCCACTGCCAGTGCCAGCCCCGCTCGCACCCACAGCCGGTGTCAGAGATGCCGCTCTCACCTGATGCTGGTGCCTGGTGCCAGTCCTGATCACTCGGCACCATCAGCAGGTGCGAGCAGCAGCTGCCAGCCCCAATCACCCCTGAGGGCTTTTCCACCCCCTCCTGCTCCTGAGGGACGATTGGGGCCGGCAGCCACTGCTCACACCCGCTGCAAGCAACAGCCTGTACCGGAGCCACCACTCGCACTTGCAGCCAGCACTGGAGCTGCCACTTGCACCCGCTGCCAGCATTGGCCCCAATCACTCCACGCCATCAGCGGGTGCAAGTGGGGCCAGCGACACCAGCAGGTGGGAGTGGCAGGGGTGGGAGCGGGATAGCCGGCAGACAGAGGACCAGTGGCCGTGGTGGGAGGGGCTGGGTGGGGGTGCAGAGGATGGGCCGAGACCCACCCCTGTGCCCACCACAGCCTCCTAACCCACAGTTCCTTTCAAGGTGCACGAATTCATGCACTGGGCCCCTAGTTACCTTATATGGGAAAATATATGAATAATTTAAGGATTTGAGAGGAGTTTATCTGGATTATCTTGGTAGGATAATTTACACTAATAAAAGAGAAATATGTAAATTGACCCTCACTTTGCGATGCCCACCAGCCAATCAGGAGTGAGTATGCAAATGAGTGGGACAAAGATGGCGGCAGCCACAGAGCCAGCCAGAGCAAGCGGGAGGCTTAGGTCACCCCTGGCAATGGAGGAAGCCAAGCTTCCCACCCACCCGGGCAGGTGCCGAAGGAGGGGCCTGTGGGTGACAGACATGGAGCCGGCCTGGGTGGGCACGGCCAGCCTGAAAACAGCCATCAGGCCCTCACCCAGGCTGGCCACGCCCCCCAGCAGGGACCCTCACCCCATGGGGTCATGGCTGGCCTGCAAACTGCCCCAGCCCCTCTCCCAGGCCAGCACTGTCCCCAGTGGGGACCCCCACCCCAATGGAGGCATGGCCGGCCTGCAAATCACCACAGGCCCCTCGCCCAGGCTGCCCCGCCCCCAAGGGAACCCCCACCCTGATCCAGGACACCCTTCAGGGAAAACCAGCCGGCCCCCACCCATGCACCAGGCCTCTATCTATACTAATAAAAGGGTAATATGCTAATTAGATTGGGAGACCTTCCAGGAGACCTTCCAGACATTCTTCTGGACAAAAACATGGTGGCTGGGCTGAGGTAGAGGCGGTTAGGGGCCAAGAGGGGAGGGCAGTTGTGGGTGATCAGGCCAGGATGGGATGGCAGTTGTGGGTGATCAGGACGTTGGGGGGGGGCATTGGGGGTGATCAGGCCAGTGGGAGGGGCAGTTGGGGGTGAGCAGGCCAGCAGGGAGGGCAGGTGGGGGCGAGCAGGCCAGCAGGGGGGCAATTGGGGGTGATCAGGCTGGTGGGGGGACAGTTGGGGGCAAGCAGGCCAGCAGAGGGGGGCAGTTGGGGGTGAGCAGGCCAGCAGGCAGAGTGGTTAGAACAATCAGGCAGGCTGTAAGGTGAGTGGTTAGGAGCCAGCAGTCCCGGATTGCGAGAGGGATGTCCAACATCCCTCGAGGGGTCCCAGATTGGAGAGGGTGCAGGCCAGGCTGAGGGACACCCTCCCCCCCGTGCATGAATTTCGTGTACCAGGCCACTAGTCTTTTCTAATCCCTGGTAACCTAAATGCAATCACATGTATCCTTATAAGAGGGAGCTAGAGGTAGTTTGAAGCAGACCCACACATAGGAGAAGATCGTGTGAAGAAAGGTAGAGACTAGAATGATGCAGCCATGACCCAAGGAAGCCTGGGGCCAGCAGAAACTGGAAGAGGCAGGGGTGGATCATTCCCTAGAGCCTCAGCTTTGTCAATGCCTTGATTTCAGGAACAGTGAAATAAATTTTCATTGTTTTAAACCACTAGATTTATAGTAATTTGTTATGGCTGTCACATGATACTAACACAAGTCCTTAAAAGTGGAAGAGGGAAGTGCAAGAGGAAGTCCTAGTGGTGGGATGTGAGAAGGACTTTGGCTTTCAAGATGGAAGAAGGGAGTCAGAAGCTAGGGAATGTGGACAGCCTTAGAAGCTGGAATCCCATGACTGCAGTTCTCTGGATAAGTCAATAGTTCTTCAAAACATCAACTGCCCAATGGTATGTTTAAAAGAGTTCCAGGGGAATTTCATAATTTGGTTGTCAATCAACCTGGCCCCACCCCCAATCTCTGTCTGAGCAAGCTCTAGTGGCCCATGCATTTCCATGCACACAGGCATAACATTCAACCAATTATGCTCACACTTGTATGCTCAGTACCCTGCCATATGCCTGGCACAGAATAGGTGCCCAGTACATGTGTTGAGTGAATAAAATGTCATTTCATATTATGTCCCTCTCTATTGAGTTTGACATTAGTATATGCCTTCTGTTTTCTTGAACCCCTGAGACAGCTGGGCCTGCTGTGGACAGAGAGTCCTAGGGGCAGGTGCAGCCCAGCTGAGGGCTCACTCCACACTGGTGGCAGGGTGACCTTCAGAATTAGGCCCTATATCAGCCCTCTACATAATGTTTTCCATGGAATAATGCACATTATTTGTATTCAATATCATTCAAACACATGGTTCTTTATATGTCAGAAATAGATGTAGTTTTCATTCTAGAAGGTGTATGTTGTTTCTGTTAATGAAGTGGATTTTGTTCTTTTGTTTTTGATTTTGCAGTGGGTTTTAAAAGTTTAATTTGTAGTAATTCCATAATAACAAGTGATAATTTTTATGTTGTTATCTGTTACATTTAGTTGATTTTACTAATAATAATCAGTCTCCTCCTTCTAATAAAATTACCTCTAATCTGATTTAGCATAGACCATTGGTGTGGTTGTTTCAGGAGGGCCCCCTCTAACCAGAAACAACAGATACTTTAATTGTCACATTGAACTCAAGGAGCAAGCTTCCTGAAACCTGATCACATGTTAAAATGCATGTAATTATTTGAACAAAATACGCACTGGTATGTTGAATATTTATTTTCAAGATGAATATATAATGTGGGTTTTGGTGGTTAACAAGATCTCTCTGTACTAAGTAACAGCCTCTTTGGGGTAAAGTGATTACCTTTCATGTTCTAAAGATGTTTAGTACATTTTCTGAGAATATCTCAAACCGTCCCTTGTAAACTGGACTGTGTTGAACTTCCTACTCCAAAATCTGTGAATTGTATAAGGTCCTAAATTAAAACCACATTACATTTAGAAATTCTTTAATAGGTTTTATTTTTAGTGGAATTTTAAGTTCACAGCAAAATTGAGTGTAAAGTATAGAGAGTTCCTATATACTCCCTTAACCCTACCTCTAACCACCCCTACCTTCAACATCCCCCACCAGAATGGTACATTTGTTATAATCAATGGACCAACATTGACACATTATGATTATCCAAAGTCCATAGTTTACATTAGGGTTCATTCTTGGTGTCATACATTCTATGGGTTTGGACAAATTTATAAGGACATGTGTCTGGCATTACAGTACTGGCATAGTTACACTGCCCTAAAACTCCTCTGTGCTCTATGTATTCATCCCTCCTCCTTCTGAACCCCTGAAACTTCTGATCTTTTTATTGTCTCATAGTTTTGCTTTTCTCAGAATGTCATATATTTGGAAACATACAGTATGTAGCTATTTCAAATTGACTTCTTTCACTTAGTAATATGTATTTAGGGTTCTTCCATATATTTTTATGGCTTCATAGCTCATTTCTTTTTTAGTGCCCAGTAAGATTTCATTCTTTAGGAGAAACCAAGATGGTGGCATAGGTAAACACCTAAACTGCTGCCTCGCACAACAATATCAAAACGACAACTAAAAGACAAAACAGACACCACCCAGAACCACAGGAAAGCTGGCTGAGTGGAAATTCTACAACTAGAAGGAAAGAGGAAAGCACATTGAGACTCAGAGGAGCTACAAAAGGCTGAGGTACAGAGATGTGTGCGTGCGGAGAGGATGGGTGGCTGAGTGCAAGGGCAGCTGAGTGCGCGGCTGGCTTTCTAAACTGGGAGGGAGACAGAAGCTCCTGACTGCGCTGAACTCCAGTCCTGGGTGAGACTCTGGGAACCCAGACTCATTTGGGGGGAATCTGGACTGTTAGGAAAAGAGAAAGCACACTGAGACTCAGGGGAGCTGCAGAAGGCAGTGGTCTGGAGGCACACATGCGCAGAGAAGACTGACTGCTGAGTGCATGGGTGGCTGAATGCGCAGCTGGCTTTCTAAAGTAGGAGGGAGACAGAAGCTCCCGACTGCGCTGAACTCCAGTTCTGGGTGAGTTTCTGGGAACCCAGACTCATTTGGGGAGAAACTGGACTGTCTGGCAGCAGGCGAAACTCGAGGGCGGCTTTCTCTCAGAGGTGATTGCAGCAATTACTGAGGGACACTGAGACCCAGGGGCCTCATAGGGCAGGGTTGACGGGAAGCCAAGGCTGTCTGTTCCACCCTGAGACTCTGCCCCATCCAAGCTGAGCAGAGGCTTTTGCAATTTTGCAAGTCTTGTCTCATAAGGGTGTCTCCAGCACAGAAGTTCTCCCAGCATAGAAACAGCTGATTCTCACAGCCAATTGGCCTGGAGGTCAATTCCTCCCAGTGATACCAACAACAATCAAGACTTAACTACAACAAGGCTTTGCACACAGTCCACAAAGGGGTGCACCAAGAGTGTCCACCTCAGGTAACTGGGGAGGCTGAGCCACTGGGCCCTAGAGGACACCTACCACACAAATCTACTCTACCAACTCAGGGAAGCAGCGAAAATGCGGAGACAAAGAAACAGATCACAAATGAAAGAAATGGAGGAAAGCAAATGACTGGATATAGAGTTCAAAACCATGGTTATAAGGTTTTTCAAGAATCTTCTAGAAAAGGCCAATAAATTTAGCGAAACCCTCTAGGATATGAAAAAGGACCAACTAGAAATTGAACATACACTGACTGAAATAAAAAATATTATACAGAGACCCAAAAGCAGACTAGAGGACCGCAAGAATCAAGTCAAAGATTTGAAATACAAAGAATCAAAAAACACTGAACCAAAAAAGAAAAAAGAATCTAAAAATTTGAAGATAGTGTAAGGAGCCTCTGGGCCAACCTCAAGCGTACCAACGTCCAAATTATGGGGGTGCCAGAAGAAGAGAGAGAGCAAGATACTGAAAACCTATTTGAAGAAATAATGACAGAAAACTTCCCCCACCTGGTGAAAGAAATAGACTTACAAGTCCAGGAAGCACACAGAACCCCAAACAAAAGGAATCCAAAGAGGACCACACCAAGACACATCATAATTAAAATGCCAAGAGCAAAAGACAAAGAGAGAATCTTAAAAGCAGCAAGATAAAAACAGTTAATTACCTACAAGGGAGCACCCATACGATTGTCAGCTGATTTCTCAACAGAAACTATGCAGGCCAGATGGGAGTGGCAAGAAATATTCAAAGTGATGAATAGCAAGAACCTACAACCAAGATTACTCTACCCAGCAAAGCTATCATTCAGAATTGAAGGTCAGATAAAGAGCTTCACAGATAAGAAAAAGCTAAAGGAGTTCATCACCACCAAACCAGTATTATATGAAATGCTGAAAGGTATTCTTTAAGAAGAGGAAGAAGAAGAAAAAGGTAAAGATATCTATCAACTAGTGAATCTAAAAATCAAGTGAATAAAAAATCTGATGAACAGAATAAATTGGGGAATATAATAGAATCAGGGGCATAGAAAGGGAGTGGACTGACAATTCTTGGGGGGAAAGGGGTATGGGGGGTGCGGGAAGAGATTGGACAAAAATCGTACACCTATGGATGAGGACAGTAGGGGGGAGGTAAGGTCAGAGGGTGGGGTGGGAACCGGGTGGAGGGGAGTTATGGGGGAAAAAAAGAGGAACAATTGTAATAATCTGAACAATAAAGATTTATTAAATTAAAAAAAAAGATATCATTCTTTAGATGTACCACAGTTAAGCCATTCCCTTACTGAAAAGCATTTGGTTGCTTCCAGGTTTGCAAATTATGAATAAAGCTGCTACAAACATCTGTGTGTAGGTTCTTGTGTGGACATAAGTTTTCAACTCTTTTGGGTAAATACCAAGGAAGGAGTGTGATTTCTGGATCTTATGGTAAGAGTATGTTTACTTTTGTAAGAAACTGCCAAACTGTCTTCCAAATCTGCTGTACCATTTTGCATTCCCACCAGCAATGAATGCGAGTTCTGGCTTCTCTACACCCTCACCAGTATTTGGTGTTATCAGTGTTCTGGATTCTGGCCACTCTAATAGTTGTGCAATGGTATCTCATTGTTTTCCTTTGCAGTTCCCTAATGGCATATGCATTTGAGCTTTTCATGTGTTTATTTGCCATTTGTATGTCTTCTTTGGTGAGGTGTTAAAGCAGATCTTTATAATAAATCCTATCTAATAAAGAGGGAATATGCAAATTGACCATCACACCATCACAAAGATAGCGGCACCCATAGCCACAAGATGGTGGCACCCAGTCCCCTCAGCCATGCCAGAGTTCCCCAGTCCTTTCAGCCCAGCCAGGGGAGCGGCAGGCGCATGGTGCAGCCGGACCCTCCCTCAGCCCCCCAGCTGCCCAGGGCCAGCCCAAGGCACAGGCAAGCCTCGGATGGCAGCTGCCCAGCTTCCCAGGGCTGGCCCAAGGCACAGGCAAGCCTCAGATGGTGGCTGCCCAGCCAACACCCGAGGTGCAGGCAAGCCTCAGATGTCGGCTTCCCAGCCCCCTAGGGCTGCTTAAGGACCAGGTAACCAGGGCCGGACGAGGCTTGCGCTGCCAGCAGTGTCAGCAGCAGAGGTGTGATGGGGTTATCGCCTTCCCCTGATCTCTGGGTCACCTCCCACCCCTGAGGGCTCACGGACTGTGAGAGGGGGCAGGCCGGGCTGAGGGACCCCCCTCCAGTGCATGAATTTTCATGCACTGGGCCTCTAGTATTTTAATAAAATATAAAAACCTGAGAAACTTTTCAAATACTTAAAAAAGTCATCTTATTAATTTGGCTCTGCTTACCATTACCATTACTAAGAAACATTTTGTAAAATCTAAAGGACATTGGTCAAGGAGACAGAACATCTGGATTCTGGTCACTTCTTGCCACCAAATCTGTCCTCTTAGAAAAGTTATTTACCTTTCTGAATCTCAGTGTCTTCTATAAAGTAAGGGAAATAGCTAAAATAATTTCTAAAGTGTTTGCAGCTCTGACTTTCTTTTATTTTTGTATTTTATGTCAGGCACTAGAGCAGCTCCTCTCAATATACAGAAATCTGAAGCTGTTTGATTGCCTGTGGTAGATTTAATATTGTCAATTGAAAACTTTCCATATTTTTATTCTGTTCTGAAATAAAGAATGTTGAGTGAGGCTGAAGCCTAGCAACCAGCTCTCCTGAAATATCTCACTGAATGTGATATACGTAGAGTGTATCAGGGGAGAGTAAATACAGCAAAAATGGTAACCACGCTTCAGCATTAATTTCACTTGATGACTCACCCACTCTGTCATCCAGAGATAGCATTGATCTAAATTGTGACCTTTTCTTCTATCTCATATCATTAAAATAATGCCAGCAAAAGGTTAGTGACTCACCACTGGAGCAGATTCTCCCTCGGAAAATTGGCTAAGCTTTGTCATGGACATCTTGGTCAAAGGGTCTTTT
Source organism: Plecotus auritus (assembly GCF_963455305.1). Classification (NCBI taxonomy): domain Eukaryota; kingdom Metazoa; phylum Chordata; class Mammalia; order Chiroptera; family Vespertilionidae; genus Plecotus; species Plecotus auritus. The sequence continues at coordinate 129,567,579 of NC_137784.1, forward strand.
ATTAACTTCACCTGGTGAGCAAGCCCTTCCTTTGCCCAGCTAGTTAAGGGCCTCTTCTATAATAAGTCCTATGGATTCAATGTAGCTCGACCATATTATTTTGCCTTCCAGCAGTACTTCAGGCTTTGAAGGCACAAAGGAATTTTTCACTGAATCAGTTGCTATTAGTCATTGCCTTTGTAATTGTAAGGGGCTTTTAAGGGGCTTGCTTTGTGCTCTGGAATAGCTTTCATACACAGTTTATGGACACAAATCCCCCTATGGATAGATATTAAATGTGTGTGTACACTTGTAGAAGTGGATACTCAGAGTGACAGGAGTATTGAAATCAGGGGGAATAAAAATCTAGGAGTTTGGGTATTAAAAATAAGACCCAATAAGTACATAGTTTGCTTATTATATCAACATACCCTGGTCTGATTAAAATATGTCATGACAATATTTAATAAGACAAATAATTGTCTTTTGTGTTTAATCCACACTTCCCTAGCCTACCAAATTCTAGAAGGCACTGGGTATAACTACTTATATTACTTTTGTAAAATACTAACATATAATTGTGTGTACTTGAAAACTTGATAAATACCTCACACTGCTATACAGCAGACATCTCACAATCATCAAGTGTCAATCTTCATTGCACATTTGAGGCCCAGAAAGAGGAAGTAGCTTGCTGAAGCTCATGCAGCAAGTCATGAAAAGCCGAGTGTCACTTCCATTTCCACCTCCTAGGCTGGCCCCCTTGGTATCCACAGATATTACAGCATTCCTGGGGATAATGTTGAATGTTCAAGAGAGTGTTAAATGATATTCTGCACCATCTGCTTAAGAAGTATATAGTATATTTAAAATGAACAAACAAACTTGAAATAGATTCATAGATATAGAGAACAGACTGATGTTGCCAGAGGGGAGAGGGTGGGGGACTGGGTAAAAAGATGGAGGGATTAAGAAGTACAAATTAATAGTTACAAAATAGTCATAGGGATGTAGAGTACAGCATAGGGAATATAGTCAATGAAATTGTAATAGCTATGTATGGTGCCAGGGGGGTACTGGAAATAATTGGGTTTGGGGGGCACTTTGTAAAGTATATGATTTTCTAACCACTATGCTATACACCTGAAATTAATACAAAATAATATTAAATGTAAACTGTAATTGAAAAATAAAAAAGAAGTATATAGTATATTTAAAACATTGCTTTCCCAAATGGTACCAGTGTTTAAGCTCTGGGATTTCCAGAGTGTAAATTAAGATATTTAAAAAATTCTCTTCTGGCCCCTCTTGGTCTCCAGTAAACGAGGTGCTTTTAGATTCATGTCGTGTTTGTAAGGCAGCAAGACTGATTTCCATGAGAGACATGAGAAAGTTGGTGTCATAACTCCATGAAGCACCATGTATGGACTTCCACTTTGGCATAAAATACTAAGAAAGTAAAGAAAATAACTTCACTATTGTGTTTTCTTCAAAGTCAAGGAAATAAAATCACTAATGTGTGGTAAGAGGGCAATTATCACCCATTAGAGGTAATATTAACTTTTATCCCTGGGTTAGGTTACAAGTCAGTGTCTGATCATTCTTTTTTATAAATATATTTCCTAGTAGTTACAAATGTTTTTCTCTCTAAAAGTTTACAGCCTTTCACAAGAAGCCTGCCTGAACAAAAAAGTAGATAATTGAGTAAATTGTTCATGTTTCAGAATAGATTTAATTAATTTTAAGAAAACTCGGGGCAGTTCAATAACTGGTTGAATCATCAAGCGCAAGTGAAGCTTCTGAGGCTATAAATAGCAGTGTTTACAGGTTTCAGTGATCCACAGGGAAGAGGCAGTTAGATTCAATTCTGTCAGTCACATTCTAGTTTGCATAATTCTCGAGTTCATTTTTCTGCAAGTTAATTCAGTAGAGATCAGATTTTATTCATTCATCCAGATATTAATTCATCACATATTTAGTGACTACCTTCCATGTGCCAAATCTAGGGGTGGGGGAGACAGAGAGGCATGAAGGATATGGTGCCTGAATGCAAGCAGCTCCCAGACTGGACAGGAGAAAAGGCAAGTCACTAGGAGCACTCTCTTTTGAGAAGTGCTCCAATAGATGGTTGCAAGTGCTGTGCTGGAGGCACACAGGAGTAGTTCTCCTAGGGTTGGGGAAGTTCACCAAAGGCTTCATAGGTGAGGTGATACCTGGGTATGCAGGGGTGGGGGGAAGCAAAGGGGTTGGCAGTAGCCAGTGGAAGTGGGGCTGGAGCTGGGAGGAAGGCACATCAGGCACAGGACAGAGCAGGGGTTATGATATCAGAGTGGGAAAGGGTAGAGGGCCTGGAGCTGGGGAGGTGGCAGGCTCAGGACACAGAGGGCCTTGTGAGTGAAAGAACAAGTTGTGCCAAGGCCCAGAGGTGAAAGTGAGTTCAATTGGCTGGAAAAAAGCTGCAGAGCTCCAAGGGCAGAGAGTAGGGGCAGATGCACAGGACTAAGGGTCAGGAGATTTGGTAACAGGGAGCCAGAGAGAGGTTTGGGGCAGGAGAGGGACATGCTGAAACCTGGACTATTAGAAAGCTCCCTCACGAACAGTGGGGAGAAGTGTTGGGATACTTCAATAGTTCCCATAATTTTGCCAATACAAACTGTGCTGAAGTGAACAACCAAATGCAAGTCTCCTTGGGCACGAGAGAAACCATAGAAAAGCAAACAACTTGCTCCCTAGTTGAGGAACAGCTGGATGACTTGTGACTTATTCACGCAGTGGCAAAAAGTAAATGAAGTAACTCTACGTGTATCAACATGGATAATAGTGAAGCGACGAGGAAGTTGAAAATAGGCTATATGCACTGCAATACCATTTATGTAAAGTTTTAAAACACACAAAACAATGGGGTATATTGTTTTGGATACACAAGTGCACTGAAGTACCAGGATGCATAAAAGAACACACGCTTGCCCCCAGGGTATCTGGTACTTCTTAGGGGAAGGGGAACGGAGCAAGATTTGGCCTTCAGTTATTTGGTAAGGCTTAATTTGTTTAAAAATTTACCTGAAGCAAGTGTGGTAAAATGTTATCATTGGTTAAATCTGCATTGTGGAGACAGAGGTGCCTGTTGTATTATTTTCTGCACTTTTTAGTATGTTTTAAATATTTCAAACTAAGAATTTAAAGTAGAAAAAAGGACCAAAAGGGGCCATTGTATAAATTAGTGTATTCTTGTCTGAAAATAAGAAAATAAGAAAGGTGAAACAATAGTGGGTTGTTTTTTTTGTTTTGTTTTTTTATCCCATCAAGCATTGACAAACCCTTTGTGTGCCAAATTTGGCCTGTGGCTTGTATTTATATGGCCCGTGAACTGATAATGTTTTTCATGTTTTTAAATGGTTGAAAAAAATCAAAAGAAAAATATTCTGGGGATTTGAAAATTATATAAAATTCCAACTTCAGTGCCCATCAATAAAGTTTTATTGGCACACAGTCATGCCCATTCATTTAAGTATTGGCTATGGCTACTCATGTCCTGCAAGGGCAGAGCTGAGTTAAGACAAAGATGGACTGCAAAGCCTAAACTATTTACTCTTTGGCCCTTTAAGAAAGAGTTTGCTGTCCCCAGTCATTTAACAAAAGCGACCAAAGTTAAGTAGTTCCAGGATTGGTTAATTCAGTATTGTGATAATGTTGGGGCTCCAGGTGGTTCTCCAACTATATTCAAGGTTGCCATATTTTTGCCACAGCTATGACTGCCATAGCTGTAAGCACATGGCAGTGTCTAAATGTTGTGGTAGGGTGGGAGGGGACTTGTCTTACATATCTTTCACTTTTTAACAAGGAGGATTTTCTTTCCTAGAAACTTTTTAACAGATTCCACCTTAAATCCTACTGGTCATAAATTGGTCACACGGCCATTCTGGGGCTGAGGGGAGGAATAGCCAGATTTCCTGAGTCCACAGGAAGGCTTTAGTTAGGAGGGAAGAAGGGATAGAGCAGCAGATGGTTAGGCAATAGTACCTGCCCCAAGTGTAAACTTAAAAATGAAAAGATTGGATTGGAAGGGACAAGAGTGGATGTGGGAAGACCACTTAGGAGGCCAGTGGCCAGGGGCATCATCCAGGAAAGACAAGATGAAATGATGAGGACTTGGACCAAGGGCATTTCACGGAGTAGAGCTGGTTGGATTCTGGGTATATTTTGAAGGATAAGCCAGTGGACTGGATGTTGGAGGAGAGAGGTGAATTAAGCAGGACTCCAGGGTTTCTGGCTTGGACAACTGGGTTGTCATCCGAGGAGATGGGAACAGTTTTTGTGTAGAGGTGAGGAGCAGGTCTCAAGGTCCTCAATGCTTCGCCATATTTCCAAGTAATAGAGAGTTGAGAAAAAAAAGTAGAGGCAGTGTTTTTGCTAAAAAGAGTTATAACTCAGTGTTGTTTTTCTACTCTGAAGAAATAGTCATTCATAAAACAGTGTAATAATCCTATATAATAAAGGGGTAATACACAAATCAACTGAACGGCTGAACAACCGGTCACTATGATGCGCACTGACCACCAGGGGGCAGACACTCCTGAGGGGAGCGAGCCTAAGCCATCAGTCAGACATTCCCCGAGGGCTCCCAGACTGTGAGAGGGTGCAGGCGGGGCTGAGGAACCCCCCCCCCCCCACCCCAATGCACAAATGTCATGCACCGGGCCTCTAGTGTCATACATGGGTCCAGCATTTGCAGTTTACAAAGTGCTTTCATATCCAGCTTTTCATTTGACCTTCATCTTTGGAAATTGGTATGACATGATTCATTCTCATTTTTTAAATTATTTTTTATTATTATTTTTAATTGTTTGAAGTATTACAAATAGTAGTACATATGTCTCCTTTTTTCCCCCCATTGACCTCTCCCCGGCCTCCCCTACCCCCCAGTACATGCCTTTACCTGCCCCCACCCTGCCCCAGTGTCTTGTATCCATTGGTTATGCTTATATGCATGCATACAAGTCCTTCGGTAAGAGATCATTCTCATTTTACAGATGAGAAAACTGGATGCAGAGAGGGGAAGTCTAAAGGCTGGAATGGAAGGTGTGTCGGCTCCTAGGTCAAAAGGGGACTATTAAAACTAAGCCTTGCCCTAACCAGTTTGGCTCAGTGGATAGAGCATCGGCCTGCAGACTGAAGGGTCCCAGGTTCGATTCTGGTCAAGGGCATGTACCTTGGTTGCAGGCATGTCCCCAGTAGGGGGTGTGCAGGAGGCAGCTGATCAGTGTTTCTAACTCTCTATCCCTCTCCCTTCCTCTCTGTAAAAAATCAATAAAATATATTAAAAAACAACAACAACTAAGCCTTGTCTTTCATGAGCTCCATGTTTGCTTTTGTTTACTTTTGGTATACATCCGGCTAAGACTCCACTTTGTTTTATATCTCTTTAATATTGCAAGCAAAGTTTACATTAGTTTATATTTTAAAACATCTTTCTCTTACTTTAATATTTCCATTCCAAAAAAGCCAGGCAGTAATTTGTGTTGTTTGCTTATTTTTAGACAATTGCATGTAAGTGTTTTGAATCATCTCTAAAAGCTTATTTCCACAGCACACAACAAAATTTATTAAATTGCTTTTTGAAGCAAGGCTGCTTTATTTCCCACTGAAACAATGACTCATGAGGTCCGACTAAGTCTCATTTTCCTCCCACAGCAAGTAATTTAAAATGTGAGTTATAACGAAAGGAAAAGAGAGATCAATGAAAACAAACACACAAACTTCGAAAACTATCCCTTGCTTACGTCTTTGACAAGTTTTCCTGGAAGTGGAGTTACATGGGAGCAAGTAGCCATGTTTCTCTTAGTACCAAACCTTACTGACAGCAGCATTGTTAACTGGCATCTCCCTAGGTTGTGTAAATGGTGCAGGGAAGGTAGGTTTTGGCCCAATAGAAGGAAAGATTTTCTGATCCACCAAGATGCCCAGCTTTGGTACCTCTGGCTTGGGTGTCAGTGAACTTCTTGATGCATAGATGTGGTCATCTGACAGAGAAGTCTGCTCCATGGTGGTTTTTGTTGGGGTGAGGAGTGGGGTAAAGGACTTTTTATTTCATAGTGCATGTTCCTGGCATAGTGAAAGAATAGTAGGGAGCCCTGCCAATCTGAGCCATAGACCAGGGCAAGGTAAGTTTGGGTAGTAATATGTGGCAGGAGAATGGAGCTTCTGGATCAGAAACAATGTCCGTAATTAAGAGCTTGTTTTGCAGTCACTTTTCACTTTATAGTGGGAAATTTTTCAGCAGCTGGAAACATAGCACCTAGTACTCATCAGACATATAATGAACATTTGCTGAATGCCCGCCTACTGATTAGGAAGAGGAGGAATGAGGGAATGAATGGGCTCGTACATGACAGGGTATGGTGGAAGGGAGAGAAATGGGAGGGATTCAAGGTGCCTTAATGTGGACTGTTGAAGACTGGCTTTGAACTAAGGCGAATTTCGAGTCTGCATTCCATGCGAACCTTGTGGCTTAGCTACAAACCTGTGCCTTTGAGTTATGGGACAAGTGGGCATTTCACCTGGTGCTGCTTCTGGTGGCAGTGGGAGTCAGGAGACTGTCCAAGCAGGCTTTTGATTTTTTGGTTTGTTTGTTTTATCAGAAAGCCAGCAAAAAAAGTCTAATGAAATATATTGCCATTCCCCTTCTGTCCCACCACCCCTAACCCCTCCTGCAACACATACCTTGGGTTTTAATACTAACAGCTGAAACACAATCAATTCATTTTTATTTTTTTGCTTTTTTGTTGGGAAACACTTTGCTCCTTGCTCCAGTGATTTTGCTAGCAATTTCACTAATAGAAAAGGAAGAAGGACCTGTAGAGGGGGTGGATAGGTGATTTATAGGGGTGGGCACAGATAGCTTAATTTGTTTAAAAAACAATCAACAAACTTCTACTTAGAGATGTATTTATCTTTCTTGTTTGTTAGAAATACGAGGGTAGATCACACCCAGGGACTGAAGCTAGATGGAGACAATTAGATACACTTTTATTTTTTTCCATTTTCAAGAAGCATGTCTTATAAAAAAGCAATAGCATTATGGAAAGCATATCACAAGTTTTGGGAGACACTTTTGCCAAAGTCCAATAATCACTCTATGCCTTAATGTCTCCACAAGTGAGTGGAGACAATGTCCACTGGTTGCACCAAGATTTGTACAAAGGCCAGCCAGATGACACTTGTAAGTTGTTTTGCACACTGCAAATGTGAATTCAAGGTGCCCTTATTTAGACTATTACTCTTATTTACTGATTAATGGTGCTTATTTTAAAATTGATTCTGAAAAAATGAACCTAAACAAAATGAAAATCCATCCCCATTACTAGCATGGTCCACTTTGTGAAATTGCAGATTTCACTCAAAGGCATAATGTTTCAGAATATAACTACAATCCTATATAATAAAGAGGTAATATGCAAATTGACCATCACTCCAACACACAAGATTGCTGCCCCCCATGTGGTCAAAGATGGCTGCCCCCATGTGGACACAAGATGACCAGCAGGGGAGGGCAGTTGGGAGGGACCAGGCATGCAGGGGAGGGCAGTTGGGGGGGACCAGGGCTGCAGGGTAGGGCAGTTAGGGGTGACTGGGTCAGCAGAGGAGGACAGTTGGGGGTAACCAGGCCTGCAGGGGAGGGCAGTTGGGGAGGACCAGGCCTGCAAGGGAGGGCAGCTGGGGGGGGACCAGTCCTGCAGGGGAGGGCAGTTGGGGGAAACAGGCCTGCAGGGGAGGACAGTTGGGGGTGACCAGGCCTGCAGGGGAGGGCAGTTGGGGGCAACCAAACCAGCAGAGGAGAGAAATTGGGGGTGACCAGGCCTGCAGGGGAGGTCAGTTAGGGGCAATCAGGCTGGCAGGGGAGCAGTTAGGTGTCGATCAGGCTGGCAGGGGAGTGGTTAGGGGGTGATCAGGCTGGCAGGCAGAAGCGGTTAGGGGCAATCAGGCAGGCAGGCAGGCAAACAGTTGGGAGTCAGCAGTCCTGGATTGTGAGAGGGATGTCTGACTGCCCGTTTAGGCCTGATCCCTCGAGGGGTCCCAGATTGGAGAGGGTGCAGGCTGGGCTGAGGGACACCCTCCTCATGCACGAATTTCATGCACCAGGCCTCTATTTTAAAAATATGAACCTCTAAGAGAGCCACTTTAGAGCCAGCGGCACCCATTTCATTACCCTTCCAGTCACAGCACGATTACCCCCTGGGGTGTTTGCTAACGTTTATTAACTGCAGAACTGGGAACAGACAGACACATCCAACCCAAATACTCAGATGGTGAGCATAAACCTGACTCTTATGATTTCCATTGGTTACTGCTCAAGCAAATGCTAAAAGAAACCCCAAGGTTTCTGTTTCCATAGGAAACATTTATTCTCAAAAGAGTTTTATGAACTTTCCTCCAGATCTGTGTCTTCTGGCTAACAGCAGCCCCTCTTTTGTCTTTGCCCATATTTTCTTCTACATAGTTACTGAGTCCCAGTGGGCCTGACATTGGTCTTTACCTAGTGAACTTGATAAGTGAACCTCACTGCCACCCCAGGCCAAGTCAAGGTGCATAACTGTTACCAAATATTAGGGATGAGTTACAAAAGTTCCAGAAAGATCTTCTCATCTCTCCAAGTCCAACATACTTTTTTACCAAGTACTTCTAAACAGTAAATAAAAGAATGATTTATAATATAACAACTTCATTATTCTTTAATATTTTATTAATATCCTTACTATAAATTAGGGGAATATGCTAAAAAAGAAGTTATTATTGCTCATTCTGCCTTTATAATAAACAACAGTAATAATGTGATAGAATGCATCCCCCTTCTCTATAGGGAAGGGCTATTTGCTTCAGGAATGAACAAAGTGAGAAGTTATGACATCACTGAATCAATTTTTAAAATTAATATTAAGTTCTTATCACAAAAGTATGGCTCTTCCCAATAGGGAGAATGTGACTAACTTCAAGTGAATTACAAATATGAAAATGTCAAGCTGTCATTTACCTGAGCAATTTGTTTGGGTTCTGTACAAGGGAGCCTTAGAGGAAAATGGCAATTGCAAAAAGAAGCACAGAAACAAGTAAACAAACAAGATCAAAAATCAAAAGAAAAAACAAACACAAAACAGGTGCAACCCAAATTCTTATTAGCTGACCATATTTTCACTGACTTTTTACCTTAGAACCAACAAAGCTGCAGAAGAGATAACAGAATCTTAGAGTTTAATGAGTCCAGGAGTTTTTAAATGCTTTTTGAAAATTTAAATAAACATCTTTTCCTACTAAAATGTATTGTGGAGGGTTACTATGAGAAAATTTTGTGAGCACTAGCTGTCTACTCTGGCTGAAGTGCATGCACACACACGTGTGTGTGTGTGTGTGTGTGTGTGTGTGTGTGTGCGTGTGTATGTGTGTGTGCGCATGCCTGCACTTGTACATGTATGGGGGGTGAGGGATGTTCTCTCACACACAATATACCCATGTGCAGCCCTTGAGCATCTTTCTAGGAAGTTCATGGCCTTTAGGAGCTTGGAAAAGAGACTGGTCCATTCCAAACTATTCTAGTGATTGAGGGCTCAGAGTCTCAGAGCTGACCCCTCTAATCCAGGCCCATGCACCCCAGACAGGGCTCCTGAGTTGATCTGTGGACATCTCCTCGCACTCACCCTTTTTATTGGCCCCTTTGCCTGAGGAAAATTTTCCTGGCCACTCAAGGGTATTGGTATCATTAGCCAGCCCCACATTTCAGATGTTAAGAAACTTCCTTGCTCTAGTGTTATTGTGGATCCAGTCAGAATTAAGTCTTAGGCATGAATAAACTGTGGCCCATTTGTTCTTGATTAATTTTGTGACATTTATTCTAGAATGGAAACTTAGAAGCTTGAAACATCCTTCCTCATTAATAATACATTTTCCCTTTTAGTATTATAAACATAATTCAAACCCCGATTAAAATGTCCCAAATTTTTTCAGTAAGGAAATAACATTTATAACTCAAATTTGTCATATATTCTTGTTCCAAATGGTTGTCATCTCGATTAAATTGCTCATAACTATTTGGAATGTAGAAGCTTTGGCAGAATTGGGCAGTCATATATCAGAACGTGCATATACAGCATTATCTGATCTGTTTGTGTGGGTGGTGGTAAAGAAGCCAACTTTAATACTGGATCATGTGCTATTTTTAGTACATTTCTGAGACATTATTAATTGAATTGAATTGAGCTTTGCTTCAGCTCAAGTGCTTGGTCTGCCATCATTTAATTGATGAAACCTGGAACAGAACTAAAATCTATCAAAATAGCCTAGTTGGTGTGGCTCAGTGGTTGAGCGTTGACCTATGAACCAGGAAGTCACAGTTTGATTCCTAGTCAGGGCACATACCCGGGCTGCAGGCTCAATCTCCAGTAGGGGTGTGCAGGAGGCATCCAATCAATGATTCTCTCTCATCATTGATATGTCTATCTCTCTCTCCCTCTCCCTTCCTCTCTGAAATCAATAAAATATGTTTTAAAAATAAAAGCTATTAAAGTAAAGCTGAGTTAAATTTGCGGGTTAGTCTACTGTCTTGAAACCAAACAGCAGGATTAATAACATCCCATCAGTTTATTTACCTTGCTAAGAGAACCACTAAATAAGTACTGTGCTATAGCCTCACCTCAATTCTTGAGCCATTCCAAAGGAAGATGCCAGGGTCTGGACCAGAAGCACAGCCTACTCACTCCACACCATCTGCAATGCTCTTGGTTCCCCCAGGAAGCCTCTAAGAGTTGTCATGGAATTCAATCCATGCACACCAGCTGACTTGGCTAAAGGTGAGCAGTGCCACTCACTTATGTTCAACAAACCACACTGAGTGCCTGTGGTTTACCAGGCCCTGTACATGGCAATAGGGATATGCAGATGGACACAACATGGCACCATCTGAGTTTAGGGACAGAAGAAGGACAGAGGCATAGACAAGCAGCCCAATACTACATAGAAAGTGCACCACAGGAGGTATGGACAGGATGCTTTGGGTGAATTAGAAGAAAGCAGCTAACTCAGGCAGGAGTGTGAGAGCAGCAAAATCCCAGGTTAGGCAAAGCTTCTGGAAGGCAGTGATGCCTGGGCTGATTCTTTTGTAAAAATTAAAATATCTCATTTTTTCTTATTATCAGAAGATTACTACTTCTAAAGAGCAAAAAACAAAATCACTGTAACACCACCACCAGAGATAACTGATGCTTACATTTGAAGTATATCCTTTGCCTATCATCTATCTATGTATATACACAAACTAGTGGCTCGGTGCACGAATTCATGCACCTTGAAAGGAACTGTGGGCCATGAGGCTGTGGTGGGCACAGTGGAGGGTCTTGGCCTATCTTCCACACCCCCGCCTGGCCCCTCCTGCCATGACTCCAGTCCCTGTCTGCCAGCAGCCCTGCTCCCTCCACCGCTGCTCCCACATGCTGATGGCGCCAGCCCAGCTTGCACCCACTGATGGCGTGGAGTGATTGGGGCCAGTGCCATCAGTGGGTGTGAGCAGCGGCTGCTGCCCTGATCGCCCCTCAGGAGCAGGGGGAGGTGGAGAACCCCTCAGGGGTGATTGGGGCCAGCAGCTTTTGCTGGCACCTGCTGTTGGTGCCGAGCAACTGGGACCTGTGCCAGGCACCAGCAGTGGGTGCGAACAGTGGCTCTGGTGCTGGCTGCCCATGCTGGCAATGGGTGTGAGTGGGGCCAGCACTGGCAGCAGGTGCGAGCGCTGGGTGGAACCATGGTGTGCGGAAGAAAAGACTTTTCAGTAACCACCAGAGGCTTGCCCCAATAATAGCAACTGGCGCCCCACCTTAGTCTGGCACCCCTCTCACCTGTTCCACCATCCCGCTGCGGCCAACACCCACCATGTTCCCTGTGCACCCCCTGGTGGTCAGTGCACATCATAGTGACCGGTTGTTCTGTTGTCCTGTTCCACTGTTCGGTCTATTTGCATATTAGCCTTTTATTATATAGGATGCTTTAAAAATGTTCTCAAAAAGTGAGCAACTGATTTGTTGCTCCCTTTAAAAAAAATCTAGCCATATGCAATGAATATTTTTCATATCATTAAATATTCTTCTACTTAGTATTCTATTGTACGGATACCCTAATTTACTTAACCGATTCTCTATTACAGGAATTTAAGTTGTAAAATTTTCATGATTATTAACTATGATGAACATCCTTACACTTCATTTTTTGTGAATGTATAATTATTTCCTTAGGATAGATTTCTAGAATGAAAATTACAAACCAGTAATGTATAAGAGCTCCCATTTTCTTCCACTCTTGCCAATACCAAGCATTGGCCACGTAAAAATATCTCTGGTAGTTAGCCTCCAAGATAGCCCTGATGATCCTCACTGCCTGATGGTCACACTTTGTGTGGTCCCCTCTCATAATAAATAAGACTGTCCTGTAAGATCAATGGGATGTTGCAGAAGTGACAGGTATTTACATCTTTTAAAAATTAAATTAAATTAACTTTTTGGATATTTTTCTCTTTTTTCTAACTGTATTGAGGTATAATTAACAAATAAAAATTACATATATTAAGGTATACAATTTGATGTTTTAATTTATGTATATATTGTGTGTATATCACCACAAGCAAGATAATTAACACCTACATCACCCTTTGTGTGTGTGTGCAGTGAAATCACTTAAGATCTATCCTTTTAGCAAATTTCAAATATACACAATAGTATTGTTAACTATAACCACATTGCTGTACATTAGATCTCCAGAACTTGTTCATCTTGCATAACTGAAACTACACTTTGACCCAACATCTCTCCATTTTTTCCCCTACCTCTCAGTCCAGGCAATGGTCATTAAAAATTTCTGCTTCTAAAAGTTAATTTGTTTTAGATTCTACATATATGTGAGATCATGCAGTATTTGTCCTTCTGTAACTGGCTTATTTAACTTAGCATAGTGTTCTCCAGGTTCATTCATATTGTCACAAATGGCAGCATCTTCTCCTTTTTCAAGGCTCATAATATTCCTCTGTGTATATATAACGCATGTACTTCTGAGACTAGGTCATAAACAGCATTGCCACTTCTTTCTCTCTTGATTTATTTGTTCTGAGGGAAGCCAACACCATGTCATGGGGACACTCAAGCAAAACTGTGAGGGTCCATAAAACTGGGGCGTCCGCCAACTGCCAGCACCAACTTGCCTGCCATGTGAGTGAATTACCTTGGAAGCAGGTCCTCCAGTTTCATTTAAGCCTTAAGATAACTGCATTTCCAGAAGACATCTTGACAGAGATTCTAAGCCAGAACCACCCAGGTGAGTCACTCCCAAATTCCTGACCTGCAGAAACTATGAGGGCTGCCTGGGAGAGAGACCAACATGAACCAAATGCAGTTGGATTGTGGAGGTAGGGAAAGGATAAGTGAGAAGCAGCAGGGGCTGAGTAATGAAAGTGGAAGGTTTCAATGTAACTTAGAATTCAAGAAGGTATTTTTTTTCTGAGCTTTGTAATATAAAGGCAGCACAATTTATCAGATAATAGATTAAATTTTATTATCTCTTCCAAGAGAGTTGCTAAGATTAGACAGTCTGAGTTTTTACTCTGTGCCAAATGATGTGTGAATTGATACTCATTTTACTCTCCCAGTACCCTGGGAGATATAGTCCATTTTAAAAATGAAGAAATTAAGGGTCAGAGAAGAAGTCAAACAGCTTGTCCAAGGTCACACAGTCAGGATGTGGCAGAGTGGAGGTTTAGGCAAAGGTATGCCTGACTCTAAAAGTCCCTGCCCAACTTTCCAGTTATAGTGCTTCTGGGAGCACTCATGGGTACAAAAGAGCCATGGGTGGTAGCAGCACTGAACTGCACACTTAAAAACAGTTAAAATGGTAAATTTCACGTTATGTGAATTTTACCACAAGTAGAGAAAAAGAAGAAAAATGAGTAACAAACTGATCTGCAGACCTCAGAGAGAGAAAACTGCATGAAGATTGAGCAATAAATTTGATCCTTCATTTTATTATTAAAAGAGAAAATTCAGTATATGTTCAAGTTACTGTAATTTTCAATCACATTTTGTAGTGGCTGTCACCTCTTTATTTCCTCCTTCTGTCTCCTCTCTTTCAGTTTTTTTTTTAATATGTGGTGGTTTTTTAAAATTTATTTTAGAGAGAGAGGAAGGGAGAGGGAGAAAGAGAAACATCCATAGAACCCCTGCCTCCTGCATATCCCCTACTGGGGATCAAGCTCACAACCTGGACATGTGCCCTAACTGGGAATTGAACTGGCAACCTCTCAGTGCATGGAACAATGTTCAACCAAGTGAGCCACACCAGCCAGGGCTCTCTTTTAGTTTTGAAATGGATTTAAAGTGTACTTGGATAGGTGAAAGAACTTGTTTCAGTTGAACTCACTGTAAGGCCTCATGGACATCAGGAATGGATGAGGGCAGGGAGGAGGACATGAGGGAAGGAGTTAACCATTGAGAAATGTGATCAGGAATGCTACTCACTGGCCCTCAGAGCAAGACCTGATGGAGGCTGCTGCCTTGTGGCTTAGTCCTTGGGAAAAAACACTGCTTTTGCCTTTTTCCCCAGGGACTCTGCCTGAGGCATCTGACACTTCCTCAGAACAAGGTTGTAGCTTCAACTGAAGCACTGAATTGTGAATTGGGCTAAGTCCCTTGTGGGACTGTATGGTTTCTGGGGGTCCCTGTGGCCTTGTCAGTCCCTGGGTCCAAGTCTCAAAGTCTCTTACCAGCAGGAGGTCCTGTAATGTGTAAATGGTACTTTTTTAAAAGGACCAGATTACATGTTTGACAGGTGTTATGGGTTAAATTGTGTCCCCCCAAAAAATATATGTTAAAATCCAAACTCTCAGTACCTCAGAATGTGATCTTATTTGGAGATAATGTTTATATAGAGGTAATCAAGTTAAAACGAATTTGTTAGTGTGGGCCCTAATCCAATAAAGGGAGAAATTGGACACAGATACACACACAAATAGAACACCATGTGAAGACACAGAGAGAAGATGACCATCTACAAGCCAAGGACAGAGTCATGGAACAGGTCCTTCCCTCACAGCTCTCAGAAGGAAGCAACCCTGCCCATACCTTAATCTCAGATTTCTAACCTCCAGAACCAAGACAAAAGAATTCTATTGTTTAAATCATCTGGTTTGTGGTACTTTGTTGTTGTTGTTAATCCTCACCCAATGATATATTTTCCATTGATTTTCAGAGAGAATGGAAGGGAGAGGGAGAGACAAAGAGAAACATCCATATGAGAGAGACACATCAATTGGTTGCCTCCTATACATGCCCAGATCAGGTTCAAGCCTAAACCGAGCTACATGCCCTTGACCTGAATCAAACCTGGAACCCTTTAGTCAGAGGGCCAACGCCCTATCCACTGAGTAAAACCAGCTAGGGCTGGTTTGTGGTACTTTTTAAAAATTTGTAACAGCCCAGAAAATTAATACAACAGGTAAAGCAGGTTTTCCCCAAATTTTTTTCACTGGGAGCTGATAGTGTGTGTGGCATATGCTTGTTCTTAGTTACTGCTCAACTCCTTCCCAGAATTCCTTTCACCTTCATCTCTAAGTCCCCCACTGAGCAGGCATTAGAGGCTCCAGGGAGGGGGTCATTCTACAAAAGAGGTCTCAGTCTCCAAGGTCATTCCTGTCTCTTCCTAAGGGCTGGTTCTAGAAGTGGAAGGAGAGTGAGAAGACTGCTGATAAAGGGTCTCTTTACCAAAGGGCTTTAAGCACATTTGTTGGAACAGGGATTGCATTAAGTGCCCTCACCTAGGTGACTCATCACCAGAGCCTACCTGGGAGATGGTAATGTTCCATTTACACAATCACCCTCTTAATGAATTCTTGTCACTTACAAAGGGTTGTAAAATTCAGTGCTGAGATGGAGAGGCTATTCTAAGAACTTAAAATGCTAAAGACTTATTCATATGGACTCTCAGTGCTCCTTAATCAGTATCACTTAGCTATTGCTAAGGTTTTAGTAAGTACATCACCAGCCTCTCACCTCCTTTCAGTTCATTATTTCATGCAGTTAGAGTGCCTATTATGGGCAATATGTACTGTCATAAGCAGCTTAAACATGAAATTATGTTTGGTATATAGTTGGTGAAAGCACCTCTACTCAGCTCATCACGATTTTTCAACTAGGACCAAGGAAATTGCTGTCTGATTATTCTCTTCAGCCTCATCAGTTAAGGAGCCCTTTGCCATCCAGGGTCTAAAGAGTTGATCAAAATAGTTTTTTTATCTGAAAAGTTTGATTCTGACAAATGAGATGAAGAGCTGTTCAAAGTGGTTCAGGGAACAAACTTCATTTCATCGAAGTACAGAATCTTCTTCTTTAAAGATCCTTCTTGGTTTAATTTATCTCTAATAAGTTCCACTGCTTAAATTTGTATAAAATGTATAGCAATTGTGGTAGCAAAGATGTCTTATTGAAAATTAAATCAAACGGGTTGGTTTTCTACTGAGATCTTGGCATTTTTTCACAAAGGTTTTTGCTTTTCTTTTTCAAAGAACTGCTACAGAGAAGCAGCAAGGTAAACACTGTTTCCTAAGTTGTTCTGTCATCAGAATGGCTCAGTCCTCTTCTCTCTTTACTCTCTATCCTAGGCCATCTTGTCCATACCCCAGTTACCATCTTTGTGCTGGTAATGCCTAGCCCAGACCTCTCATCTGAATACCTGACCTGTATAGCCACCTGCCTTTTGAACACCTCCACTCAGTTGTCCCCCAAACTCTTCAAACTCATCCTGTAAAGGCAAGTAAAAAAAAGAAAATAACCATCATCTTATCCCACCCAAATTTGCTTCATCTTCACTACCTAGCATCTCAGGAAATGGCACCCACTGATTTGCCAAACTCTGCAACTCCTTCAATTACTATCCCCAACAACTTCTCCTTCCTATCAATAGCCAAACGTGTTAACTCAGTCTTCTAAATCTCTCTTACCCTCTCTGTCCTTACTATCTCTCTAGTTATTTAGTGTTCCTTGAACAAAGAGATACCTATCTGGGATTCCAGTTTTCTGAGGAGGATTCACATTATGGCCCCATTCATGACTGGGTCTCTCCAAGTTTCAGATGGTAGGCATCCCCTGGAGCCTTCCCTGGCAGATGTGAAGAATGGACCTCCCTTTCTCAAGGGGATGTCTGGTGTTGGAAGCCTCCCATTGCCTTCACTAGCAGAGAGGTGTGGACAAGGAACCCAGAAGGCTGGTCAACCTTGAGGCTCTGAAAGGTCAGAGCCAAGCACCTACTGTCCAGTTGAGACAAAGGGAGCTGAAGCAACTTCCACCTTTTAGTCTTATGTAAATCCTTGCTGATGGGCTATCATGGAGCTATTACTGGAATTGCCTGCCTAAGGGCTATGGTTGTATCCCAAAACCTGAATAAAAGGGATAGCGAGGTAGAGAAAAAGCAAGAGTCCTTCCTCTTGAGCTGGGCTCCCGCTTGGCCCTCAATATTTCCAAATTAATATTTTCTAGTCTCTTTCATTTGTGTGTGGCCTCCTCCAGAGCCCGAACCCTGAACCTGATCCCTGAACCACACGGGACGTGGCAGGGACACTCGTAACTGGCGCCTTCGATGTGGGACCTCTAGAGGTGATATTTCGCCTAGAGCAAAGAAAGGAAGATTTCACTGAAAAGGTGGGGAAGAATTCACCGTATAGGTGAGGGAAATTCACCACACGCAAAGCCCACGATCAGCTGCAGAAGTCCCGATCTGTAAGTAGGGTGGGAACATCTTTTTCAGCAAGGCTAATGGGGCAGAATTAGGTTATAAAGTAAACTTTATTATAGACTTTTGGTTTGCATGCTAAGGAATGTGTTTTCTTGTTCAAATTAAAATCTTAATTTATATTTGGAATCTAAAATCTGTAATAAGAAATGAAACTCCACTGCTGAAACCGCCTCTGATGTGAAGAAATTCAAAGGTGGCAGGAGAGGGCAGGGCTATCCAGTCTCCCTCAATGAGATTACTTAAAGTTTTGTTTAAAAATTATAGAAGAACTCACAGGGAAATGCAAAATTTTGCCAAATTGGGGCTAGTAATTACTTTGGAACGCGAAAAAGGAAAAAAATTAAGATCTGTCTTTATCTATTGAGCATGAAAAGATACGCAGCCAGATCTGTTACTGAAAACTTCTCCCAGAGCAAGCAGGATGTGGGGGAAGGGAGACACTTGGCTATCCAATATGGAAGGCCACTCTCCCAGTGTGCTAATTTAAAGTATCCTTTCTGGCCATGAAAAAGTCTTCTCACCTTAAAAATTTAGAAATGCATCTGGGATATCTGTGCACTTGTAAAGGGAAAAGGTAATTTAAGACAAAATGTGGGCACGGTCCGATTTCGAATATTAGATAAGTCTTAAACTGGACTTGACTCTTTACAAGGGCTACAGAAATGAAAAACCCAAGGCTGTTTTTTTTTCCTAAGAAAAATGGTGGATTTGACCAAAAGGAAAGAAATTCAAGCTAGTTCCAGCAACAGGATTCACATTTCCATAATAAAGAGTAGTTTTTAAAATGCTAATGAAGGGTGTTAAAAAGCTAACTTTTAAGGCCTTCAAGAAAATCAGTGAATTGTGTTACAAAAGAATTCATCCAAAGTAAATGCCTTAAAATAATTGGAATTGGATCTGAAACTCAAAAATTGTTGAAAAATATATTATAAAGATCAAGTAGCCCAGATAAAGACTGGTAATGCCCTTTGTTAATGGGGGAAGGGGTGGTCACCCTTCCCCCAGCAGACAGGTAAATCAGTTTCCCACCAGTAGCCATTCTTTAAGGACAATTTTGCATTTGAATACCTGTAGGCTTGCTACTCAATTTCTCCAGGCAGAAAAATTATGGTCGTTCTAAAGTCAAGTGGCTAGGTTGGGCCTGTAATCAAATGATAAAAACTTGTTCAATAATCTGAATTTGCTTCCTTATGAAAAAACCTAGAGGACAGATTTGAATCTATTAATTGATTATGTCTTGTGTTTTTGAAATTTATTCTTAAAAATATAAGTGTTATCAATCAAAGAACTGCTAAATATTTGACTTGCCAGCTCTAAAAGTTTAACGTTCAAATTAAATTAGGAGAAATTATATAGTTGTAGTAATTAAATACCTAAAGTATAAAAATTTATTTTTTAAGAAAATAAAATGTCTTCTCTGAAATAATTAGGAATTCAAAATAGGTTGTTTATTGATCTAATTAAATAAGAAGGATTAATTCTGTGATCCCAACTGAAATCCTATCTAATAAAAGAGCAATATGCAAATTAACCATCACTCCGCCACACCCACAAGCCACGCTCACAAGCCAATCAGGAGCGAGTATGCAAATTAACCCCAACCAAGATGGCTGTGGCCACGGAGCGAGCAGGAGGGAGGCTTGGGTTTCCCCGGCAATGGAGGAAGCCAAGCTTTCCACACACCCTGGCGGGCCCAGGCCTCCACTCAAGGCTACAAAGTTTCAATTATAGAGGATAAATAAATCCCAACAAAAATGGCAGCAGCCATGGAGCTGGAAAGAGCAGGAGGCTAGGGTTGCCCCCGGCGATGGAGGAAGACAAGCTTCTGCAGGCCTGGCCTATCTTGACCTCCGCTTAAGGCTATAAAGTTTCAATAATAGAAGATAAATAAATCCCAACAGAAATGGCTGCCGCCACAGAGCGAGCAGGAGGCTTGGCTCCGCTCCAGGCTACAAAGTTTCAATTGTAGAAGATAAATAAACCCCAGATCCCAGGGCCTCCGCTTGGGTCACCAGGGGGCATGGCCGGCCTGCAAAGCACCACAGGCCCCTAGCCCAGGCCGCCCCATGCCCCAAGGGAACCCCCATCCTGATCTGGGACACCCTTCAGGACAAACCAGCTGGCCCCCACCCATGCACCAGGCCTCTATCCTATCTAATAAAAGAGTAATATGCAGATTGACCATCACTCCAACACACAAGATGGCTGCCCCCATGTGGTCAAAGATCCTGCCCCCATGTGGACACAAGATGGCCAGCAGGGGAGGGCAGTTGGGAGGGACCAGGCCTGCAAGGAAGGGCAGTTGGGGGCAATCAAGCCTGCAGGGGAGGGCAGTTAGGGGTGACCAGGCCTGCAGGGGAGGGCAGTTAGGGGCAAACAGGCTGACAGGGGAGCAGTTAGGCATCAATCAGGCTGGCAGGGGAGTGGTTAGGGGGTGATCAGGCTGGCAGGCAGAAACGGTTGGGGGTGATCAGGCTGGCAGGCAGAAACGGTTAGGGGCAATCAGGAAGGCAGGCAGGCGAGCAGTTGGGAGCCAGCAGTCCTGGATTGTGGGGTCCCAGATTGGAGAGGGTGCAGGCTGGGCTGAGGGATACCCCCCTGTTCATGAATTTCGTGCACTGGGCCTCTAGTTTTTAATATAAAGACCAGTTTAAATTTAATTGGTATCTTGAGGAAATTATAAAAAGTATTATAATCTTTAAATCATATATAGATATTTGTTTGATCATTTTTCCATGTTAAATTTCAAGGCTTTAACCGAGATATGATTTTTGGAGAGCTCCAAGGGCCCGGAGTGATTCAAGAAGTTATTCTCTCTTCTTAAATGAAATATTTTAAATTAAAACAATGTAATATACTTGAAATTGCATGGAAAGCTTTATCAAATAAAAATTAATAACTATATTTTACTTATAAATGTTATGAAGGTTTTGGCCTCTAAGGAGTAACTAAATATTTCTTAAAATCCAACAGCAGAATTTTAAAGACAAAAAACACATAGCCTCCTGCATTTTTAATTAGGCCGGAGGTGAGGCAGCATTTGGCGCCTTGTGAATCAGACATAAACATTTACTAAATTTGCTTTGCTTTTTAATTAAAGATACCTACTTAAATTACCTAATAAATTACCTTTTTATATTATAATCTAGGTCATATAAATTAAGCTAAATGAAATGCCAATATTTTTTAAACCACCAGATTTCTGTTTGTCTGCAGTACAGTTTTGGCTTTAACAATTTAGACAGCCACCATTTTGGACCACCTGGCTTGGCAGCCACCATGTTGGCTGCATGGCTTGTGGTTCCCCTGGGGGCCGCCATCTTGAAACATCAAAGGCCAACCCCTCTCTTTGAATAAAGTTACTGAGACCTCCCATGATTCCTCTATATATGCTAATTAGTCAAAGGGGATACTCTTTAAAAATAAATTTCTAGCTTAATAAAAAGGAGACATTAGAAAATTTTGAATTCTCTTTCACTGGTATTTACAGGATAAACTGAGGATTGTTATTAAAATATTAAATCTAATCCATACTAGTGGTCACAAATACCTTAAGAGCTGTTTCATGTGACATGGCCTGGCAATACCTGCCAGGATTAAGCAGCACCCCTGTAGGTTGCTTGTTGTAAAAAAGAATGACAAAGATTTTTAAGTGAAACTCTCTGTAGCCTGAAAAATTATTTTGGAAGGAAATAAAGAGAGGTTTTATTCAAACATCTGAAGAACTGTAATTGAAAGTCAATAAATTTGGCCTCATAAACTGAAGTAAATAATTTGTGTTTTTGTCTTTCTGACAAAGCTAATGTAAAGTTACTCAAAGACTAATTGTGGAAGTTTAATTAATGTCATTTATTGTCCATAACCTAGGACAAGTGAAGTTAAAAAATAAGCTTTATTTCAGATTAACTTAAATTGGCTAAGTGAAATAAGTGAATATTCAAGAAAACTTAATTGTACTGGACAAAAACCTGTTCCTGAAGTATTAACTAAAATTTTTACTGATGGTTCATCTCATAGTAAAATTGCTTAACATGCAATGAATTCAAAGTAGTCATTTCTATGCAAAAAAATTAAAATTAAAAGTTATCAAGACTGCATTGTAAAATTTCCAAAATCCTCCTAATAATTAAATAAAAAGGGGGGATAGTAGAATAATATCCTGTAAGAAAAATAATACATTGTGGGAAAATTACATCAAGAAATTTTTTACTTTGGAAAATTATTTTTCATTTGTAATACTAATAGCAAGACACCCATGAAAACACACATGGTGTCAAAATAAGCCATAGGAATATTGTTTGGGCAAAAATAAAAAGGATCCCAAGTCTAATTTATAGAAAAGATTCCTTTATTAACCTTTGGTCAAGAATATGTTTGTATATTTCCAGAAAAGCCCATGTGGATTCCTGCAACAACGGATCCCAGAGAGGAGCTGACTGGATTGCTTTAGCCATGAAGACAAGAGGAGAAACCGTCCAGAAACGAAGACGCTGCAGACGCCTTGCCATACTAGCAGTCAGCAGCTATGTGTCACTGCAGGTTGCCCAGGACCAAGCCAGAGAAGGTTGGACCTGCATTGCCACCATTTGCCCACCATCCAGAACTGAAATATTATCACTGACATGTACACATAAGGAACTGTTGGACATTGAAATTGGGACTCAAAACTGTTGGACATTGAAATTGGGACTCAAAGAACTGTTGGCTCAGAAAGAAACTTACTACAGACTGATTCATTTGCCTCTCAATGTAACTACTATTGCTTGTCTCATTTTTGTTCTTATATGTTTATTTCTAGTCTGCAGATGCAAGATTTTTTTAAATAAAATATATTTCTTTATTGATTTCAGAGAGAAAGGGAGAAGGAGAGAGAGATAGAAACATCAATGATGAGAGAGAATCATTGATTGGCTGCCTCCTGCACGCCCCCCACTGGGGATCAAGCCCGCAATCCAGGCATGTGCCCTTGGCCGGAATCGAACCTGGGACTCTTCAGTCTGCAGGCTGACGCTCTATCCACTGAGCCAAGCCAGCTAGGGCTGATGCAAGAATTTTTAAGGAAAAAAAAACAAACGGGGGAGATGTTGGAAGCCACCCATTGCCTTCACTAGCAGAGAGGTGTGGACAAGGAACCCAGAAGGCTGGTCAACCTTGAGGCTCTGAAAGGTCAGAGCCAAGCACCCACTGTCTAGTTGAGACAAAGGGAGCTGAAGCAACTTCCACCTTTCAGTCTTATGTAAATCCTTGCTGATGGGCTATCATGGAGCTATTACTGGAATTGCCTGCCTAAGGGCTATGGTTGTATCCCAAAACCTGAATAAAAGGGATAGCAAGGTGAGAGAAAAAGCAAGAGTCCTTCCTCTTGAGCTGGGCTCCCGCCTGGCCCCCAATATTTCCAAATTAATATTTTCTAGTCTCTTTCATTTGTGTGTGGCCTCCTCCAGAGCCCGAACCCTGAACCTGATCCCTGAACCACGGGGGATGTGGGGGGGACACTTGCAGTCTGGGGCAAGAGAAAGGGGAGAAACTCTGGCATGAAGCATGGAAGCAGGATGGATGGTGTTGTGCCTCTCCACAACCAGATCCGGAAACTCTGGCAGGGGTAGATGGAGTAGGGAGCAAAACATGCTCTTCCTGCTTGGGAGGCATTTCCCATCTGCTATCTGGGAGAAAGTGGGGGAAGCAGGCCTGGGATTTATCCTTGGTGCCTCCCACCTTCCTTTTTTTTATTCTCTTCTGAAGTCCCCTAGGCACTCAGTACCCTGGCCTTAGGTGCCCACAAACATTTATTGCTACCTGAGCCATATCTTCAAAGAAGCCCTGGATCCAAAATGAACTCCTTTTCTGCCTCCATTATTTATTTTCTCATTGGAATGGTGAGTCATTTCAGCAGTGTGATTATACCCAAGAATGATCATGGCAAGAAGTCTGATTACTCACAGTGCTAGCAGGGGATGACTCTTATTCAAAGGATAAGGAATGTCACCTTTCTTCCCTTACTACTCTCTGAGCCTTAATCTCCAGAGTTTGGGCTGTACTAGAGAAATGTTTATGGTCAGTGATGATGGTGATCACATAGATTGACTTTGTTTCCAGGGCTTTGTGTTCTAGTCTCAGCTCTACCCCAAGAGAACACCAATAAGGAGGCATTTCTCTCTAAAGCTGGATCAGAGGATCTGGGCTCTCAACTCAGCTTACTCTTGTTCATGTCACTAATGAAATGCTAGCCCCAATTGCTTAGTATTGGTAGTCAAGCACGTTGGCAGATGCCCCAGTTGGGTAGAGAGTAATAATGGTGTGCTGCTCCCACTCACTTGCTCCCAAACTCTGCTTCTATACAGTCATTTTTCCCCTATCCTATCTGATAGGATTATTAGTCCTTCAGAATAATTTTTACTATAATACTAGTGGCCCGGTGCATGAAATTTGTGCACATTAAAAGGGGATTAATTAGAGGAAATAATTTAATATTGCTATTTGCCCTTTCTCTATAATAGAAGTGTCAGAGATGAAAGAAAATTAGTAAAATGTATATGAAAACCTTCCTCCTGTCAGAGTCTGGGGCACACCATGGGACCCAGAGTCAAGTACCCGCCCACCCACATGTGCCTCAAAATCGCATGAGACCCAGACCTGGCCACCCCCCCGCCCTCATTGGGATAGATCCAGACCTGGCTAGTCCCACCCTTGTCAAGGCCAGCTGGGCAGGGAACGTAGCCTCAGGTCCTCTGGCCCGGCGCAGAGAGGGGGGAACAGGCTCAGGTCCCCTGTCAAGCCCCATCGGCAGGGGGGTGCAGCCTCAGGTCCCCCCTGGGAGGGGGGCGTGGCCTGAGTTCCCCTGACCCAGCACTGGGGGTGCACCTTGAGGTCCCCTGTCAAGCCCCGCCAGGCAGGGGGGCACAGCCTCAGGTCCCCTGGCTCAGTGCTGGGGCGAGGGGTGCAGCCTTAGGTCCCCCGGCCTGGTGCCAGTGTGGGGGGCGGGGCCTGAAGTCCGCTGTCCAGCCCCACCTGGTGGGGGGCATGGCCTGAGGTCCCCCGGCCTGGCGCTGGGGCCGGGGGAGCAGCCTGAGGTCCCCTAACCCAGCACCAGGACGAGAAGCGCACCTTGAGGTCCCCCATCAAGCCCTGCCAGTTGGGGGGCATGGCCTGAGGTCCCCCGGCCTGGTGCTTGGGCGGGGGGAGCAGCCTGAGGTCCCCTAACCCAGCACCAGGACGAGAAGTGCACCTTGAGGTTCCCTGTCAAGCCTTGCCAGGTGGGGGGTGTGGCCTGAAGTCCCCTGTCAAGCCCTGCTGGCCTGAGGTCCCCTGTCAAGCCACACGGGGGCGGGGAGGGCGTAGCCTCAGGTCCCTGCTGATTGCTTGTTAAGGCTCCTTACGGGAACTTGGCCTCAGCTGTGGGTGCAGCCATCTTTGTGATGGAGTGATGGTTAATTAGCATATTCCCTCTTTATTAGATAGGACTAGAGGCCCGATGCATGAAATTCGAGCACAGGGTGGGGGGTCCCTCAGCCCAGCCTGCACCCTCTCTAATCTGGGACATCCCTCTCACAATCCAGGACTGCTGGCTCCCAACTGCTCGCCTGCCTGCCTTCCTGATTGCCCCTAACCACTTCTGCCTGCCAGCCTGATCACCCCCTAACCACTCCCCTGACAGCCTGATTGATGCCTAACTGCTCCCCTGCCAGCCTGTTTTCCCCTAATTGCCCTCCCCTGCAGGCCAGGTACCCCCAACTGTTCTCCCCTGCAGGCTTTGGTCCCCCACAACTGCCCTTCCCTGCAGGCCCGGTCACCCCCAACTTCCCTCCTATGCTGGCCTGGTCACCCCTAACTGCCCTCCCCTGCAGGCTTGATTGCCCCCAACTGCCCTCCCTTGCAGGCCTGGTCCCTCCCAACTGCCCTCCCCTGCTGGCCATCTTATGGTGGCCATCTTGTGTCCACATGGGGGCAGGATCTTTGACCACATGCGGGCAGCCATCTTGTGTGTTGGAGTGATGGTCAATCTGCATATTACTCTTTTATTAGATAGGATAGAGGCCTGGTGAATGGGTGGGGGCCAGCTGGTTTGCCCTGAAGGGTGTCCCGGATCAGGGTGGGGGTTCCCTTGGGGCGTGGGGCAGCCTAGGCAAGGGGCCTGTGGTGGTTTGCAGGCCGGCCACACCCCCTGGTGACCCAAGTGGAGGCCCTGGTATCTGGGATTTATTTATCTTCTACAATTGAAACTTTGTAGCCTGGGGTGGAGCCAAGCCTTCTGCTTGCTCTGTGGTGGCAGCCATTTTTGGGGGGATTTATGTATCTTCTATAATTGAAATTTTGTAGCCTTTAGCGGAGGCCAAGGCAGGCCAGGGTATGTGGAAAGCTTGGCTTACTCCATCACCTGGGGCAACCCTAGGGTCCTGCTCTCTCCAGCTCCATGGCTGCTGCCTTTTCTGTTGGGCTTTATTTATCTTCTATAATTGAAACTTTGTAGACTTCAGGGGAGGCCTGGGCCCGCCAGGGTGTGTGGAAAGCTTGGCTTCCTCCATTGCCGGGGAAACCCAAGCCTCCCTCCTGCTCTCTGTGGCCACAGCCATCTTGGTTGGGTTTATTTGCATATTCGCTCCTGATTGGCTGGTGGGTGTGGCTGGTGGGCGTGGCTTGTGGGTGTAGTGGTGGTATGGTCAATTTGCATATTACTCTTTTATTAGATAGGGTATGTCATGCATACAAATAAGCAGAAAAGAGTAATACTGTACAGCCAATGCTTATATACCCACCACTCAGCTTAAATAATTAAGCAGTACAAATGCAATTGAAGTCCCCTCTCCACCCTACCCTGATTTCATTCTCTTGCCTCCTTCCGTTGGTAATTGCTATTCTGAATTTAGTGGTTTTCATTCCTGTACCTCTCTCTCTTCTTTTACTCATTATGTATATACTCATAAAAATATGTATTCTTGTTTGGCATGTTTTGAAGTCTCACAAAACGGTATCCTATCTAATAAAGAGGGAATATGCTAATTGACCATCACTCCATCACAAAGATGGCTGCACCCACCGCTGAGGCCAACTTCCCATAAGGAGCCTTAATGAGCAATCAGCAGGGACCTGAGGGTACGCCCTCTCCCGCCCCCGTAGGGCTTGACAGGGGACCTCAGGCTGCATCCCCCACCCAGTAGGGCTTGATAGGGGACCTCAGGCCGCATCCCCCACCCTGGCGATAGGCCAGGGGACCTGAAGCCATGCCCCCCACCTGGCGGGGCTTGACAGGGGACCTCAAGGTGCGCTTCCCGTTTGGTGCTGGGCTAGGGGAACTCAGGCTGCTCCCCCCACCAGGTGGGGCTTGACAGGGGACTTCAGGCCATGCCCCCCACCCCGGCACCAGGCTGGGGGACCTCAGACAGCACCCCCTGCGCAGCGGGGCTTGACGGGGGACCTCAGGCCACTCCCCCCGCCCCAGCATCGGGCCAGGGGACCTGAGGCTGCGCCCCCCTTCCTGGCTGGGTTGACAGGGGACCTCAGGCCTCACCCTCTGCCCCAGCACCAGGCCGGGGGACCTCAGGCCACGACCCCTGCCCGGTGGGGCTTGATGGGGGACCTCAAGATACTCTTTCTGTCCTGGTGCTGGGCTAGGGGACCTCAGGCTGCTCCCCCCGCCCCAGCGCAAGGCCGGGGAACCTCAGGCCGCACCCCCTTCCCCAGCACCGGGCCAAGGTGCCTGAGGCTGTGCCCCCCTGCCTGGCGGGGCTTGACAGGGGACCTTAGGCCATGATCCTCACCCAGCAGGGCTTGACAGGGGACCTCAAGGTGAACCCCCAGTGCTTGGGCAGGGGAACTCAGGCTGTGCCCCCTGCCCAGCAGGGCTTGATGGGGGACTTGAGGCTGCACCCCCATGCTGGTGGGGCTTGACTGGGGACCTGAGGCTGTGCCCCCCTCCCAGTGCCCGGCCGGGGGACCTGAGGCTGAACCACCCCACCTGGTGGGGCTTGACAGGGGATCTCAGGCCACGTCCCCCACCTGGATGGGATTGACAGGGGACCTCAAGGCACCCCCCCACCCCGGTCTGGGCTGGGGGACCTCAGGCCATGCCCCCCATCCTGGCACTGGGCCCAGGGGGCAGGGGCCGGCCGGGTCTGGGTCTCACGTGATTTTGAGGTGCATGTGGGTGGGCAGGGACTTGACTCTGGGTCCCGTGGTGCGCCCCAGACTCTGACAGGAGGAAGGTTTTCATATACATTTTACTAATTTTCTTTCATCTCTGACACTTCTATTATAGAGAAAGGGCAAATAGCAATATTAAATTATTTCCTCTAATTAATCCCCTTTTAATGTGCATGAATTTCGTGCACCGGGCCACTAGTCATATTATAAATTATGTTTCTGCAACTTGCTTTGTTCATTATCTATTCTTGAAAACCATCCATGTTGGTATATGAACTTTAGGTTCATGCATCTTAACTACTGTATAGTATTCCATTGTAGGAAAATAGCACAGTATATTTATTTATTCTCCTGTTGATGGACATTTTGGTGTTTCCAGGTTTTGCTTTTACAAATATATTGGCTCTGAACATTCTCGTACGTTTCCTGGTGCAATATTTTCTCTAAGACCATATTTTTTTCTTTTTAAAAACATTTTTATTTTGAAATAATTTTGGACTTACAGAAAAGTTACAAAAGTAGTACAGAGTTCCCATATATCGTTCACCAAGCCTCCCCTAATATTAATATCACATAACCATAGTACAATAATTAAAACCAAAAAAATTAACAGTGGCAAAATAGTATTAACTAAGTTACAGCAGTGTTTTTCAGACTTCATGTTGTGACCCATTAATGTAGAGATTCTCAATTTTGGCTACACATTGGAGTCACCTGGGAACTTTAAAAACGCACTCCCCAGATATTCTAATTTGTTTGGGTTGTGGCCTTGGCAACGGTGATTTAAAAGCTCCCCAGATGATTGTAATATGCAGCCAAGATGGAAAACAACTGCATTAGTGAATCATGAAATCAATTTAATTCATCATGCTGAGCATTAAAAATGAAGTTGAATAAAATAGAAGTTATCACAGGGCTTTGCATGCAGTATAAAAAGTCTTGCAGAAAACATTTGCTTCAATTATAAATATACGTTGTGTTAAAATTATTTCATAGTATGACTCATGACCAAAAAGTATCTCAAATCACTATCTAGTTTTAGATCTGGGAGTGAAATTGTTGGATTGAAAAATATATGCATCTTTAACTTTACTAGATGTTGCCAATTTGCTTCCTAAGGCGTTTGCTCTAAATTGCACACTACCAGCAGTATATAAGACAAGTGTCCCATTTCCT
This sequence comes from Plecotus auritus, assembly GCF_963455305.1. Taxonomy (NCBI): domain Eukaryota; kingdom Metazoa; phylum Chordata; class Mammalia; order Chiroptera; family Vespertilionidae; genus Plecotus; species Plecotus auritus. The sequence continues at coordinate 129,596,676 of NC_137784.1, forward strand.
TTCCAACACGTGAAATTATAAGACCTTATACATTTTTGCCAATTTGATAGATGTAAAATGGTTTCTTGTAATGTTTAAGCATCTCTCAGATGACTAGAATGGTTGAGTACCCTTTTATATGTACATTGATCAGGTTTCTTCTTCTGGGAATTGCCTCTTTATATCTTTTGTCCCTTTAAAAACATCCTGGTTCTCAACCTTTCTAATGCTGCGACCCTTTAATACAGTTCCTCATGTTGTGGTGACCCCCAACCATAAAATGATTTTTGTTGCTACTTCATAACTGTAATTTTGCTACTGTTAATGAATAGTAATGTAAATATCTTTGTCACGACCCACAGGTTGAGAACCACTAGCAGGGTCGCCTAAGACCATCGGAAAACACAGATATTTACATTACAATTCATTAACAGTAGCAAAATTACAGTTAAGTAACAACGAAAATAATTTTATGGTTGGGGGTCACCACAACATGAGGAACTGTATTAAAGGGTCGCGGCATTAGAAAGGTTGAGAACCAGAGAACATATTTGGCAATGATACATCTGATAAAGGGTTAATATCCAGAATATTTAAGGAACTCATACAATTTAACAATTGATGCATTTAATATATATTCTGTATTTAATATATAAATCCTTTGTCAATACCTGTGCTGCACATACCTTCTAGCACTCTGTAGCTTGTCTGTATACTTTTTAAAATTGTATTTGCCACACAGGATTTTTATTTAAATGTAGTCACATGTATATTTGTCTTTAACTTTATGGTTTGTGCTCCTTTAAAAAAATTTTTTTTCCTTACTGTGAGGTCATAGAAATGTTCTCCTTTGTTTTCTTCTAAAAGCTTTAATGTGGTGTTTCTCACATTTTGGTCTTTAATGCTAATGCCTCCTTGAACTTTTTTTTATTTTTTTAACGAGATCATTGTAGATTCTCATGCAATTTTGGGTGATAATACAGAGATCTTGTATTCGGCATCTGTCCAGAAACTGTATAGTTTCTCCAATGGTAACACTTTGCAAAATTATAGTATAATTTTACAACCAGAATATTGACATGGAACAATCCACTGATCTTATTCAGGTTTTCCAGTTTTACTTGACACTGAACAGATCTTCCATCGCTACAAGGATTTTTTGTATTGCCTTTTATAACCACATTCAACTCCCTCCAGTGTCTGGTACTGTTCTAAACCCTGGCAAGCACTAATCTGTTCTTCATCTCTTCAATGTTGTCATTTCAATAATGTTATATGAATGGGATCATGAAGTATGTAACTTTTCAGGACTGACTTGTTCACCAGCATAATTCCCTAGAGATTCATCCAGGTTGTTGTGTGTATCATTAGTTCATTCCTTGTTATTGGTGATTAGAATCCCATGTTATGACTGGTTTGTTTATCTATTCACCAGTTAAAGGATATCTGGGTTGTTTCCAGTTTTGGACTATTATAAATAAAGCTTTTATAAACATTTGTGTATAGGGTTTTATATGAACATTAGTTTTAAAGTCTGTGGAATAAATGTCTAAGAGTGCAGTTGCTGCCCTAGCCAGTTTGGCTTAATGGGTAGAATGTCAGCCTGTGGACTGAAGGGTCCCGGGTTCAATTCTGGTCAAGGGCACATGCTAGGGTTGTGGGCTTGATCCCCAGTAGGAGGTGTGGGAGGCAGCCAATCAATGATTCCCTCCCATTTTGATGTCTCTCTCTCTCTCTCTCTCTCTCTCTCTCTCTCTCTCTCTCTCTCTCTCCCTTCCTCTCTGAAATCAATAAAAATATATATTTAAAAAAAAAGAGTGCAGTTGCTGGGTTGTACGGAAGTTGCATGTTTAGTAATATAAGAAACTGCTAAATAGATTTCCACAGTAGCTGTAGCATTTTACATTCCCACTAGTAATGTATGAATGATGTTTCTCCACATCCACGCCAGTATTTGATGGTATTATTATTTTTGTTCTAGACATTTTAATAGGTGTGCAGTGATATCTCATTATGGTTATAATTTGCATTCCTTGATGGCTAATGACGTTTAGCATCTTTTCACATGCTTTTTGCAATCTGTATACTCTTTCGTGAAATAGATCTTCGTGTCTTTTGCCCATTTTCAAATTGGCTTGTTATTTTTTATTGTTGTATTTTGAGAGCTCTTCACATGTGCTATATACAAGTACTTTGTTGGATATTTGCTTTAAAAAGATTTTCTTTCAGTCTGCAGTTTGTCTTTTAATTCTCTTCACATGGGATTTTGAGAGCAAAAGTTTTACATTTTGATCAGGTCCAGTTTACTGATTTTTTCTTTTATAGATTGTCCTTCTGTTGTCAAGTCTAAGAACTCTTTGCCTAGTCCTAATTCCCAAAGATTTTGTCCTATTTTTTCTAAAAGTTTTATAGTTTCATTTTATGTTGTACCTTTAAATTCACTTGGAGTTAATATTTTTTCTTTTTTTATTATGATGAAGAAAAACATATAACACACAATTTTCCATCTTTTTTTTCCATTATAGTTCACATTCAATATTATTCTATATTAGTTTCAGGTGCACAACATAGTGGTTAGACAATCATATACTTTACAGAGTGGTCCCCCTAATATTTCAAGTACCCTCCCCCTGGCCCGTACATAGCTATTAAAATATATTTTTTCCTCCATTGATCTCTCTCTGGCCACTCCCACCTCCCCTCCCCAGCAATGCCCTTACCCCCTAGTGACTGTGTCCATTGGTAATGCTTATATGCATGCATACAAGTCCTTTGGTTAATCACTTACCCTCCACCCTCCCCTCCCTCTGAGGTTTGAGAGTCAGTTCAATGCTTCTCTGTCTCTGGATCTATTTTTGTTCATCAGTTTATGTTGTTCACTATATTCCACAAATGAGTGAGATCATGTGGTATTTATCTTTCTCTGATTGGCTTATTTCACTTAGCATAATGCTCTCCAGACCCATCCATGCTGTTGTAAATGGTAGGCGTTCCTTCCTTTTTACAGCAGTGTAGTATTCCACTGTGTAGATGTACTACAGTTTTTTAATCCACTCATATGATAGGCACTTAGGCTGTTTCCAAATCTTAGCTATGGTGAATTATGCTGCTATGAACATAGGGGTGCATATATCCTTTCTGATTGGTGTTTCTAGTTTCTTGGGATATATTCCTAGAAGTGGGATTACTGGGTCAAATGGGAGCTCCATTTTTAATTTTTTGAGGAAACGCCATACTGTTCTCCACAATGGCTGCACCAGTCTGCATTTCCACCAGCAGTGCAAGAGGATTCCTTTTTCTCTGCATCCTCGCCAGCACTTGTCATTTATTGATTTGTTGATGATAGCCATTCTGACAGGTGTGAGGTGGTACCTCATTGCTGTTTTGATTTACATCTCTCGAATGATTAGTGACTTTGAGCATGTTTTCATATATCTCTTGGCTTTTTGTATGTCCTCTTTTGAAAAGTGTCTATTTAGGTCCTTTGCCCATTTTTTGATTGGATTGTTTATCTTCCTTTTGTTAAGTTGTATGAGTTCCCTGTAAATTTTGGAGATTAAACCCTTATCAGAGATAACATTGGCAAATATGTTCTCTCATGCAGTGGGCTTTCTTGTTGTTTTGTTGATGGTTTCTTTTGCTGTGCAGAAGCTTTTTATTTTGATGTAGTCCCATTTGTTTATTTTCTCCTTAATTTCAATGCCCTACGAGCTGTATCGGTAAAGATATTGCTACAACAAACGTCTGATATTTTGCTGCCTGTGGTTTGCTCTAAGGTTTTTATGGTTTCCTGTCTTACACTTAAGTCCTTTATACATTTTGAGTTTATTTTTGTGTATGGTGTAAGTTGGTGGTCAAGTTTCATTTTTTTTGGAGTTAATATTTATGTAAGGTGTGAGCTTTTGGTATATGTTCATTTTTTGCCTATAGATGTCCAAATGCTCCAATACCATTTGTTGAAAAGGCTGCCCTTCCTCCATTGGATTTATTTTGCACATTTGCCCAAAATCAATTTGGCATATTTGTGTGAGCCTCTTCAGATTTTTATCCTTTTCAAGGCCTTAATAGACTCCAGGTCCCAATATGCATTGCCTTAATTTCCTCTGAGATATATAAAAAGTGAATCATCATTTTGTAATAATATCAACATTGTAATTAACAAGGATTTTGCAACACTATCTAATTAAATACTGATCATGCAGTATGAATTTAACTTGATCATTGTTAGTCTTAACTTTTCAAGGGGCCAATTCTAACAATTAAATTAGCCTGAAGCCAATCCCACTCACTCACTCCCCTATCATTGCAATCTGGCTTTTGTTCCCAACACTTCTCGTATCATTTATTGTATACTAGAGACCTGGTGCACAAATTCATGCACGGGTGGGGTCCCTTGGCCTGACCTGCAATTGACTGGGGCCGGCTCTTGAGAGGGACCACGGGAGGTTGGCCGGCTGCAGGAGGTTGGCTGTGGGAGTGCACTGACCACCAGGGGGCAGCTCCTGCATTGAGCATCTGCCCCCTAGTGGTCAGTGCGTGTCATAGCTACCAGCCAGTTGTCCGGTCATCCAGTCATCCAGTCGTCCAGTTGTAAAGGTCGCTTAAGCATATATATATATATATATATATATATATATATATATGCATATATATATATATATATATATATATATATATATATATATATATATATATATATATATATTGCTGTTACCAATGCCATCAGTGACATCCTTGTCAATCAGCAATATTCCCTTTCTCATCTTCCTTGACTACTCTGCAATAGTCAGTGAACCTGAATAATAGCTCCTCTCCTGAGTGTTTTCCCTTGACTTATAGGATATAGTGTTATGTCTCCCCAATCCCCCATGTCTTCCTCTCCTTCCCTTTCTCCTTCATAGGTTCACTGTCTTCTCACTTAGTCACATTATATTATTCTTATAATATGTTTGTTGGATTCAATCTGCTATTATTTTGTTAAGAACTTTTATGTTTCTGCTCATGAAGGATACTGGTCTGAAGTTTTCTTATAATGTCTTGGTCTGGTTTTTTTATATCATGGTAACATTAGTTTCATAAAGTTAATCAAAAAGTATTTTTTCTCTTCTAGTTTCTGGAAGAGATTGTGTAGAATTGGTGCAAAATCTTTAAATGTTTGGATATTTATTTTTTGAGAGATTTTAAATTATGAATTTAATTTATTTAATAGTTAGTTATAGGACTATTCAGATTATGTTTTATATTGAATGAGAATTTGTGTTTTTCAAATAACTTGTTTTTGTGTTTTTCACAGAACTTGTACATTTTGTCTAAAATTATCAAATGTATGTGTGTAGAGTTTTCTGTAGTAGGCCCTTATTATCATTTTGATGTCTGCAGGGTCTATTATGATATTCCCTGTTTTGTTCCTGATATTGATCACTTGTATTTTGTGTTTATATTTTATTTTCATCAGTTTTCTAGGAGTTTGTCAATTTTATTGATCTTTGCAAAGAAACAGTTTTTCTTTTTTTTCTGTCTTCAATGTGATCAATTACTGCTCTTATCTTTATTATTTCCTTCCTTCTGCTGCTTTGGGGTTTATTTCACTCTTTTTTTTTTTTACATTCCCAAGGTGGGAGTTAACGTTACTGATTTGACAATTTTCCTTTTTTTCATATGCATTTAGTGAATAAATTACTCTCTAAGCACTGCTTCAGTTGTGTCTCACTGATTTTGGTATGTTGTATTTTCACTTACATTCAGTTTGGTTTATTTTTTTATTTCCCTGAGACATCCTTTTTGATCCATGGATCAATTATGGGGAAGTAAAAATGAAGTAACTCTTATCCTTTGCAGCAGCATGGATGGACCTGGAGATTATTATGCTAAGTAAAATAAGCCAGTCAGAGAAAGACAAATACCAAATAACCTCACTTATATGTGGAATCTAATGAGCAAAATAAGCTTCAGCAGACTGACAGATATAGGAGGAGATGCGGGGTAAGGGGGACTAGATAAAAGAAGGTGAAGAGAGTAGTCAAAGAACGTATATATATACTAATAAAAGAGTAATATGCTAATTAGACCAGGAGGTCTTCTGGAGACCTTCTGGATGTCCTTCCGGACAAAGCCGGGAGCTTGGCCGGCCTGCAAACCACCCCCCAAACAGCCCTCAGCCCCTCACCCAGGCTGGCCATGTCCCTCAATAGGGACCCCGACCCTGATGGGGCTGTGGCTGGCCTGCAAACTGCCCCAGGCCCCTCGACTAGGTTGGCCCCGCCCACCAAAAAACCCTCCTCCCTGATCTGGGACCCCCTTCAGGGCAGACCAGCCAGCCCCCACCTGTGCACCAGGCCTCTATCTATACTAATAAAAGGGTAATATGCTAATTAGACTGGAAGACCTTCCGGGAGACCTTCCAGACAAAGCCATGGTGGTGGGGCCGAGGCAGAGGTGGTTAGGGGCTATCAGGCCAGGAAGGGATGGCAGTTGAGGGCGAGCAGGCCAGCAGGGGGGCTGTAGGGGGTGAGCAGCCTGGCAGGGGGGCAGTTGGGGGCAGCCAGGCTGGCGGGGGGGTGCAGTTAGGAGTGACCAGGCCGGCAGGGAGGGGGCAGTTGGGGGTAATCAGGCCAGCATGCAGAGGCAGTGAGGGGAGATCAGGCCGGCAGGGGGCAGGCAGTTAGGGGCCACCAGGCAGGCAGGCAGGTGAGTGATTAGGAGCCAGCGGTCCAGGATTGTGAGAGGGATGTTCCAGGGATCGGTCCTAAACTGGCAGTCAGACATCCCCCAAGGGGTCCCAGATTGGAGAGGGTGCAGGCCAGGCTGAAGGACAACCCCCCATACACGAGTTTCATGCACCAGCCACTAGTATATATAATAAAAACCTAATATGGTAACTGTCCAGTCATCTGTTCATCCATTCAACCAATCAAAGTGTAATATGCTAATGATATGCTAAGGCTGCTCAACTGCTCACTATAACATGCACTGCCCACCAGGGGTCAGATGCTCTGACCGGTAGGTTAGCTTGCTGCTGGGGTTGAACCAATTAGGACTGAGCAAGATGGATAGGACATGCCCTGGAGCTCTCCCATGGTCCCTCTCTGGCTGGCCAACCTCCTGCGTCCCTCCCCAGCCCTGATCATGCACCGGTGGGGTCCCTCAGTCTGGCCTGCACCCTCTCGCAATCCAGGACCCCTTGGGGAATGTCGGAGAGCCAGTTTTGGCTTGATCCTGCAGGCCAGGCCGAGGGACCCCACTGGTGCATGAATTCATGCACTGGGCCTCTAGTATCTATAATAATAAAAGCATAATATGCTAATTAGACTGGACATCCTTCTGGATGACCTTCCAGATGAAGCTGGGGCTGTGAGGGAAGCCCGGTTCCAGGGTGCCAGAAGGAAGCCGGTGCCGACAGTTGGGGGAAGGAAGGCTTACTCTTGCACGAATTTTGTGCATCGGGCCTCTAGTATGTATGTGTATATATATATATATATATATATATATATATATATATATATATGGCTCATGGATACAGACAACAGAATTGTAAAGGCCAGGGGATGGGTGGTGGAACCTGGGTGGAGGTGGACAAAGAGAGGAGAGGATTGGGAGACATCTGAAATAGTGTCAACAATTTAAAAAATATTTTTAAAGAAAAAATTTTTAAATTTGTCATTTAGTTTCTGTGTTCATAGATTTCCCTGTTATCTTTCTGATATTGATATCTAGTTTGATTCCATTTTGGTCAGAGAATACACTCTATATGACTTTAATTCTTTTAAATTTGTTGAGGTTTGTCTTAGGGCCCAGGATATAGTCTATTTGGGTATATGTTCCATGGCCCCTTGAAATCAGATAATGTCAGTCCTTAGACTTTGTTCTCTTTTTCTATTTTTGTGTGTGGCTATTCTAGTTTCTTTATTTATGTACATAAATTTTTAAAAAAAATATACTTTATTGATTTCTTACAGAGAGGAAGGGAGAGGTATAGAGTTAGAAACATTGATGAGAGAGAAACATCGATCAGCCGCCTCCTGCACACTCCCTACTGGGGATGTGCATGCAACCAAGGTACATGCCCTTGACCGGAATCAAACCTGGGAACCATCAGTCTGCAGGCCAACGCTCTATCCACTGAGCCAAACCAGTTAGGGCTGTACATAAATTTTAAAATTTGTGTTTTTAAAATTTAATATAGAGAGGAGAATAATGGCGGCGGAATAGACAGACATGTTCCGAGCCTTGTCCCGGAGCAGAAAGAAAGAACAGCTGAGGGTCGCGCAAGGAGTGTTTGTTGGCTGGTTGGGAGACAGCTGAATTCCAGAAGGAGGTGGGGGACTGCTGAACGGGGTTCCCCTGACCTGGCAGCAAGAACTGCGGCTGGGTCCCCTCCCGGAGCTGCGGGCTTGGACGCGGAGTCTGCGCCATCTTGATCCGGAAAGTGGAGCTTATCTGAAGCCTGAGAATCCACAACTGCGGCACCCCAGGAACAGCTGCGAGCCCCAGAACAACGCTCCCCAACTGGCGCAAGCACACGGGTTCAGAGGAGCTCTACACTCCACCACGGAAAGGTCAGATTTCGCCTGGGATAAGGTGAGGTCTCTGGTCCCGGCGGGAGAGAGGAACGCGCGTTTTGCGGGAGCTGGAGGACCAGGGAAGTCTGTGCCTAGAAAAATCCGTGGCTGTAGGGGCTGGCGTGATCTGTGACTGTGGAAAGGGGTCCTCAGAGCTGCTAAGAGAAGGGCACTCTAAAAAGCAACCCATTTTGATCTGAAGTGCAGGGACACCCTAAGAATTTCAGGCAGTCCAGACATACGCGCAGCCCGGGCGCTCCCTGGGTGCCTGGGCTCACTCGCAGTCCCGGAGTTCGCACACTTGGGCTTTTTCCTCTTCAAATCCTTGCTTCTGATTACTAAGCCCAATACATAGGATCACCCAGTTGGGGACACCCTGGGAGACTGCAGGGGAAGGTTGTTTTTCTGGAACCTGGGGATCGGAGCGGGGAGTGACCATCAGAGAGTCAGCTCTGAGGCAGACCACTCCCACAGGCCCGAGTGCCACAGGGAAAGAAGGCTCTAACACTCCCTAGAGAGGCCATAGATAGACCCGGAAGTCAATCCAGAAACACTGCCACCCAGGGGCTGAATCACAAATTGACTCTTGTGTAATCAAAAATAAAGGAATACGAGAAATTAAGACACACCGCCTGCTTAAAATCAGGACTGGCTTACAACACCGAAGAGCAGTGGATCGCAGGGAACTGCAATACTGTCTGGACTGAGAAACAGGCGTGCCAAACAGAAAAACAGAGGAAGTGAATGACCTTCACTACTCCACATTTTATTTTTACCTTTTATTTTTTTTATTTTTTTATTTTTTTATTTTTTTTTAATTTTCATTTTTTGCATCTTTTAATCAAGAAACTTTTTTTTCTTTTTTCATCACTTGATTTTACCTTTTTAATGATTACATTTTTATTTTCAATCCGTATTACTACTACTGCTATTTTATCTTTTTTTTTTTTTTTAAAGTGTCATTTTATTTTCTCTTCATTTTATTTTGGGATTAGGGTTCTACATTCTATTTTTTATCTTTCCTTTAGCATCGTTTTACTCTATCTCAACTCTACCTTTAGGCCATCACTCTCTTCCTAACCTCCCCATTTTCAGTGTCCTGTTTGTCTTACCCTTTTACTGCTTTAGATTTTCCCTATTCTTTCTGTTTACCCCTTGTTAAAATTTCACCCTACTTACATATCTAATCTCCAATCCCCTGCTCCAAGTCCACATACACCTTTCCCTTCACTGTCTGAGTTATCCATAAACTTGTCCTTATCTCTGTCCTTTTGTTGTTGTTTGCTTGAATGTAGATTATATCCAATTTTTATGCTTTTTTTGTGAGGTTGTTTTGCTTATTCTTCTTTTATTTATTTTTTTGCTTGTTTTGTGCTTCAGCTTTCCCTTGCCTCACTCCATATTAGTTGGTGTTGTAGTTTGTACTAATCCCCAGGCACTTGTTGCTGGCATTTGCTGGGATTAGTGATTGTTCTATTGGAGTTTTATCCCCAATATATATAGTCTGTTCCCCTTTCTCTCTTAGTCAATTTCTTGTCTCTCTTACTTTTTTTTTTTAATCTCTTTACTTTCCCTTTTCCCAATTTCATTTTCACACTCCTTTTTTCTTTTTTTTTTTCTTTCTTTCTTTCTTTTTTCCTCTTCTTCTTTCTCTTCTATCACCTAATTTGCCTTTCTCTGGTGGTCACCTTTATTGGAGGTTATTAATATCGTGAATACATTCCTGTTCAGTGCCTTGTGAGTTGTACCTGGTAGTGCTGTATTTTGTGCCTTTAAATCAACCCAGGAGAGAGAGAACTACATAACCAGACACCCAGAGAAGAGAGACCATGGGGAGACAAAGAAGCAGCCCGCATATGAAAGAAAAGCAGGCATCACCAGAAAAGGAAGTAAACGAAATGGAGGCAAGCAACCTTCCAGAAAAAGAATTCAGAGAAATGGTCATAAGGTGGCTGAAAAGAATGGAAGACAAATTCGACAATATGAGCAAGAACCAAGAGGAAATGAAGAAGAACCAAGAAGAAATGAAAAATGACATCGCTGCTGTAAAGAACTCAATAGAAAGCATCAAGAGTAGACTAGAAGAAGCAGAGGACCGCATCAGTGAGCTAGAAGACAAGATGGAAAAAAATACCCAAGAAAAGCAACTTCTAGAAAAAAAAATTAAAAGGCAGGAGGAGAGTCTAAGGGAACTTTGGGACAACACGAAACAAAACAACATCCGCATAATAGGGGTTCCAGAAGGAAAGGAAGCTGAGCAAGGAATAGAAAACCTCTTTGAAGAAATAATGACAGAAAATTTCCCAGATATAGGGAAGAAAAAACCCACACAAATCCAAGAAGCTCACAGAGTCCCAAGCAAAATGAACCCCAAAAGACCGACGCCAAGGCACATTATAATTAAATTGGCAAACACCAACGACAAAGTAAGAATCTTAAAAGCAGCAAGAGAGAGACAGAAAGTTACATACAAAGGAACCCCCATCAGACTAGCAACTGATTTCTCAACAGAAACTCATCAGGCCAGAAGGGAATGGAATGAAATATACAAAGTCATGCAAAGGAAGGGGCTGAATCCAAGAATACTGTACCCAGCAAGGCTGTCAATCAAAATTGAAGGTGAAATCAGGAGCTTCACAGACAAAAAAGGACTAAGGGAATTTATTACCACCAAACCAGCAATGCAAGAAATGCTAAAGGGTCTACTGTAAAAAAAAAAAAAAAAAAAAAAGAAAGAAAGAAAGAAAGAAACAGGAAGCGAAGAAGTAACACAGGGGTAAAGAATAGGAATGGCGACAAATAAGTACCTATCAATAATAACTTTAAATGTAAATGGATTAAATGCCCCAATCAAAAGACATAGGGTAACAGATTGGATAAGAAAACACGACCCATATATCTGCTGTCTACAAGAAACCCACCTCAGAAAAAAAGACGCACACAGACTGAGGGTGAAGGGATGGAAAAAGGTTTTCCAGGCAAATGGAACTGAAAAAAAAGCTGGGGTAGCAATACTTATTTCTGACAAATTAGATCTCAAACTGAAGGACATAACAAGAGATAAGGAAGGCCATTTCATAATACTAAAGGGAGCAATCCAACAAGAAGAAATAACTCTGGTAAACATATATGCACCCAATACAGGAGCACCCAAATACATAAAAAAACTCCTGGAGGATATCAAGGGAGACATTGACAGCAATACAATCATAGTAGGAGACTTTAATACCCCACTATCACCATTGGACAAATCCTCTAAACAAAACATCAGCAAAGAAACATCAATCCTAAATGACTCACTAGACCAGATGGAATTAATTGACATCTTCAGAACATTTCACCCCAAAGCCACAGAATATACATTCTTCTCAAGCGCACATGGGTCATTTTCAAAGATAGACCATATGTTGGGACATAGGCAAAGTCTCTTCAAATTCAAGAAGATAGAAATCATATCAAGCATCTTCTCAGACCACAGTGGCATAAAACTGGAAATCAACTACAATAAAAACAACCCAAAGAAATCAAACACATGGAGACTAAACAGCATGCTATTAAACCATGACTGGGTTACCAGAGAGATCAAAGAAGAAATAAAAAACATCATGACAACAAATGACAATGAAAACACTACAAACCAAAATCTATGGGACACAGCGAAAGCAGTCTTGAGAGGGAAGTTCATAGCTCTACAAGCCTACTGCAAAAAACAAGAAACAGGGGTAATAAATTACCTAACCCAACAACTCAAAGAGTTAGAAAAAGAGCAACAAGAAAAGCCCAGTGTAAGCAGAAGGAAGGAAATAATAAAGATCAGAGCACAGATAAACGACATAGAGACCAAAGAAACAATACAAAAGATCAACAAAACCAAGAGCTGGTTCTTTGAAAGGATAAACAAGATTGATGAACCTCTAGCCAGGCTCACCAAGAAGCAAAGGGAGAGGACCCAAATAAACAAGATCAGAAATGAAAGAGGTGAAATAACAACAGATCCCGCCGAAATACAAAGGATTGTTAAAAAATACTACGAACAACTCTATTCAAACAAACTGGACAACCTGGAGGAAATGGACATATTCCTAGAAAAATATAACCTTCCAAAAATCAATCAGGAAGAATCTAAACAGCTCAACATGCCAGTAACTATGGAAGAAATTGAAGCAGTCATCAAAGAGCTTCCGGCAAACAAAAGCCCGGGGCCAGATGGCTTCACAGGAGAGTTCTACCAAACATTCAAGGAAGAACTAAAACCTATCCTCCTCAGACTATTCCAAAAAATTCAAGAGGAAGGAACACTTCCAAGCTCCTTCTATGAAGCCAGCATCACCCTAATACCAAAACCAGATAAAGACAACACAATGAAAGAGAATTACAGGCCAATATCCCTCATGAATGTAGATGCCAAAATCCTCAACAAAATTCTAGCAAATAGGATCCAGCAGTACATCAGAAAGATCATACACCATGACCAAGTAGGGTTTATCCCAGGAATGCAAGGATGGTTCAATATCCGCAAATCAATAAATGTGATACATCACATAAACAAATTGAGAGATAAAAATCACATAGTCATATCAATTGATGCAGAAAAAGCATTTGACAAAATCCAACACCCTTTCTTGATAAAAACTCTCAACAAGGTGGGAATAGAAGGATCATACCTCAACATAATAAAAGCTATATATGATAAACCCACAGCTAACATCATACTCAATGGGCAAAAACTAAAACCATTTCCCCTAAGAACAGGAACAAGACAGGGATGCCCACTCTCACCACTCCTGTTTGACATAGTACTGGAAGTATTAGCCACTGCAATTAGACAAGAAGAAGAAATAAAAGGCATCCAAATTGGAAAAGAAGAAGTAAAGCTGTCCTTATTTGCAGATGACATGATATTGTACATAAAAAACCCGAAAGACTCCATCAAAAAACTAACAGACTTAATAAATGAATTCGGCAATGTAGCAGGATACAAAATTAACACCAAGAAATCTATGGCATTTCTATACACCAACAATGAACTTACAGAAAGAGAGACTAAAAAAGCAATCCCATTTTCCATCGCACCAAAAAAATTAAGATACTTAGGAATAAACCTAACCAAGGAGGTAAAAGACCTATATGCGGAAAACTACAGGACACTGAAAAAAGAGATAGAGGAAGATGTAAACAGATGGAAGAACATACCATGTTCATGGATTGGGAGAATCAACATCATTAAAATGTCCATACTACCCAAAGCAATCTATAGATTCAATGCACTCCCCATTAAAATACCAACGGCGTATTTCACAGACCTAGAAAGAACTCTCCAAAAATTCATCTGGAATAAAAAAAGACCCCGAATAGCCACAGCAATCCTGAGAAAGAAGAATAAAGTAGGAGGGATCTCAATACCAGATTTCAAGCTGTATTACAAAGCCACTGTCATCAAAACAGCCTGGTACTGGCACAAGAACAGACATATAGATCAATGGAACAGAATAGAGAATCCAGATATCGACCCAAACCAATATGCGCACTTAATATTTGACAAAGGAGGCATGAGCATACAATGGAGTCAAGACAGTCTCTTTAATAAATGGTGTTGGGAAAATTGGTCAGATACATGCAAAAAAATGAAACTAGATCACCAACTTACACCATACACAAAAATAAACTCAAAATGGGTACAGGACTTAAATATAAGACGGGAAACCATAAAAATACTAGAGGAATCCACAGGCAGCAAAATCTCAGACATTTGCCAAAAGAACTTTTTCAGTGATACTGCCCCTAGGGCAATGGAAGCCAAACAGAAAATAAACAAATGGGACTACATCAAAATAAAATGCTTTTCCACAGCAAAAGAAACCATCAACAAAACAACAAGAAACCCCACTGTATGGGAGAACATATTTGCAAATGGTATCACTGATAAAGGTTTAATTTCCAACATCTATAGGCAGCTTATACAACTTAATAAAAGGAAGATAAATGATCCAATAAAAAAATGGGCAACGGACCTAAATAGAAGCTTTTCGAAAGAAGACAGAAGGAAGGCCAAGAGACACATGAAAACATGCTCAAAGTCACTAATTATCCGAGAGATGCAAATCAAAACGACAATGCGATACCATCTCACACCTGTCAGAATGGCTATCATCAACAAATCAACAAACGACAAGTGTTGGCGAGGATGCGGAGAAAAAGGAACCCTCGTGCACTGCTGGTGGGAATGCAGACTGGTGCAGCCACTGTGGAGAACAGTATGGAGTTTCCTCAAAAAACTGAAAATGGAACTCCCATTTGACCCAGTAATCCCACTCCTAGGAATATATCCTAAGAAACCAGAAACACCAATCAGAAAGGATATATGCACCCCTATGTTCATAGCAGCACAATTTACAATAGCTAAGATTTGGAAACAGCCTAGGTGCCCATCAGCAGATGACTGGATCAGAAAACTATGGTACATCTACACAATGGAATACTATGCTGCCGTAAAAAAGAAGGAATTACTACCATTTGTAGGCACTTGGATGGAATTAGAGAACATTATGCTAAGTGAAATAAGCCAGTCAATGAAAGAAAAATACCACATGATCCCACTCATTTGGGGATAATGAAAAACATTATAAACTGATGAACAAAAAGATAGTTACAGAGGCAGTAAAGCATCAAACAGACTGTCAAATTACAGTGGTAAGGTTAGGGAGAGGTGGGGGAAATAAGAGATCAACTGAAGGACTTATATGCATGTATATAAGAGTAACCAACGGATGCAAAACATTGGGGGGTGAGGGCATGTATGGGAGTGGGGTGGGGGTGGGGGGCAATGGTAAGATATGTACACATATAATACCTTAATAAAAATTTGAAAAAAAAAAATAAAATAAACTGTTCAAAATAATATAAAAAAAAAAAATTTAATATAGCTACTAAAAAGTTTTCTTGGATATTTATTGTGATTGCTTTGAATCTACAAATCAATTGAAGAGACTTGAAATTTTAACAATATTGTCTATCAAACGAGACATGGTATATCAATCTTTTCAGTTAGGGCTGCTTTCATTTCTTTCTTTTTTCAAAGATTTAGCCATTTATCCATTCAGCTATTCACTCATTTAGTCAACCCTGTGGCAGACACTGGGGATGAGTAATCAATAAAGCAGATAAGACCTTGGCCTTCAGGGGGAGACAGGCAGTAAACAATGACAGTGGGACCAGAAAGGACACACAAAGGATGGGTACCTCATCCAGTAGGGGGCTACAGGGGGCTAAGGGGAAGGCTGTGGAGTGGAGAGGACATTGAAGATCTACATGAGTCCAAGCTGGGACCTGAAGTATAGATAAGTGAGAGTTAGCCAGGTGAAAGGAGGAAAGGAATTACAGGTAGAGGAAGCTAAGGCTTTCTTCTAACTTTCAATCCCATCATAGGCAATCTTGTTTTATGGGACACCAGCTTTTGGGATGAGGAGAGCTTGCAAGGACTAGTTTTCAGAGAGGAGCTCTGCAAGTTTAATAGTGCATGACATGTTAGGAGAACACAGATTTGGCCTAGTCTCACTAGTTAATGGGATGTTAGGAGCAGAAAGGAGGGATGTTTGTGTGTGTATGTGTGTCCACATCTGTCTTAGGAAGGGGGATGGATATTGAGTTTGGAAAGTAAGTTGAGAAAGTCTTGTGAATCCTTGAATACCAAGTTAACAAGTTTGGACCTTATCCTAAAGGCTGCATGGCAGTGCTCTGAAAGGTTAGACCTGTGTTTGAGAGAGAGAAGGCTGGCTGTAATGTGAGAATGGATTGGACAACTGGCTTAACCATTGTATCTTCTAACGTAAGTTTCACAGGAGGAGGGACTGGATATGTTTTGCATACCATTGAATCCTCAGCACAATGCCGAGCACATGCAGGGGTCCTCAAACTTTTTAAACAGGGGGCCAGTTCACTGTCCCTCAGACGGTTGGAGGGCCGGACTATAGTTTAAAAAAAAAAAAACTATGAACAAATTCCTATGCACACTGCGGGCCCCGGATGAGTTGGCTGCTAAGCAGGACAGGCAGCGGCACCCGGCGGGCCAGATAAATGTTCTCGGCGGGCTGCATGTGGCCTGTGGGCCGTAGTTTGAGGACCCCTGCAGCCTCAATAAATACTGGTTGAAAAAAAATAATGAATGAAGTTGCTGCAAGTGTCCAGACAAGGGATTGTACAAGACTGTGCTATGCAGTGACAAGTTTCATATAATATTAAGGAGAAAAGATCAACAGGACGAGATCATCAAAATGTACATAAACTAGCACTGGGTCTAGCAAAAGGTAAACATTCAATATGGTAGTTGTTATAGCTTTGTATCAATGGCGAAATCTAGGCTGCCTCCCAGGTTTCTGGCTTGTGGTTCTAGGAATATGCTGATGCTCAGCACTCACCATCAGTCCACGGAGCTAGAGAGAAACAGATGTGGGTGTGAGTAAGTGGGGACTTCTTAAGTCAGCTCCCCTCTGTGGGAGTGCACTTTCCCTTTCTACCTAGGACTGAAGAAGGATTACTGTGGCAGAGCAGGGTGGACTGGAGCACACAAAGTGGACTGGAGCAGATCAGAGCTGTCTAGCTGGATAGGGGCAAGGGAGAGGAGAGGGCCACCTCCCAGCAATGCTGTTCCACAGTCATGCTGCTTTATAATTTTGTAACACTATTGAGCTGTTCCACAGCCATGCTGTTTTCATTGCTGTGCTGTATCACAATTGAGCTGTTTGCACTGAATGAAGTTTCCTTCTTTACTGTACTTCAAATTGGGGATTCCTGTTGGCAATGAATTGGCACCAACAACCATCTGTTAAGAGTTTAGAGAAACTATATGTGCATTTAGAGGCATATAAAACAATAGTCGGTGTAGAATTGTTTGAAATGTGTAAAAACCTGAAATAATTAGCCAAATGTCTATTAAAAAGTTAATAAATTGTCGTATATTCATACAATGAGATAATATGCAGCAATAAAAATAAATTATAGTTACATGCACCTAACAAAGCTAAATTTCAGAAACGTAATGAGCAAAAGAAGAAAGTCACAAGAGGAAATATGGAGAAAACACATGATATGGTTCCATTCATATAAGGAACAGGCAACACTAAACAATATATGATAGGGGTATTGGGAAAGTCTTAGTCCTATTGATTGAAATAGAATTCCAGGAATTTCTTATAAAGGTTGGCTCAGATGACAGGAACACAATGGAAACAGGCAATTCAATGCATGGGGCAGGAAGTTTAGTGCAGAGTTTTTCTTGAAGCTGGGCTTGCGTGAGAGGCTACTGTTTAGAAATGACTTACTAGGTTGTGTGTGTGTGTGTGTGTGTGTGTGTGTGTGTGTGTGTGTGTGTTAATTTGAGCACAATTAGCCACTAGGAGCCCTTCTTCTTGGTATTTTTTTTCTCAGACTCCAAAAAAAAAAAAAAAAAAGACACTAAGAAATATAATTGCTGGGTTATACGGTAAAGGCAGGTCAATTTTAGTAAGTGATGTCAGACTTTTCCAAAGTACTTGTTCCATTACTCCCAGCAGTAGATGCAAGTTCCTGCTGTCCCACATATTGTTAACAGATATGCTCTCATTTTTTTACCATTGCCAATTTGATAGGTATGAAATATATCTCATTTTAATTTTAATTTACATTTTCTTTATTAAAATGGTCCTAAGCATATGTTTATGGACACTGTGCAGTTTGTTTCTTTCAAAATGTGTCTTTTGTCCAGTTTTTTAGGTTATAATTTTCTTATTGATTTTTAGAAGTTCTTTATGTATTCTAGATATTAATTATTTATTAGCTTTATGTACTTAAATGTCTTATTTCAAAATGTGGTTTGTATTTGTTACCTTTTTAGGTGTTTTTAATGAACAGAAGTTCTTAATTTTAATGTGGTTGAGCTTATTATTTTTCTTATTGCTTTGTACTTGCTTCTCTAATCTGAGGTCATAAAGTTGTAGCACTGTATGGGGTCTTCTAAATATTTTATAGTTTTGTATTTTACATTTAAGTCTTCACTCCATCTGTGATTTTCATATGGTGTGAGGTAGGCATTTCTTTCCTTTTCTTTCCTTTTCCCAATATAAACTGTTCTTCAAGAACCATTTGTATTCTAGTCCATCTTCTTCAATGATCTGTAATTCCTTCTCTCTCTTCAATCAAGATACTGTGTATGTGTGCATTTTGGACTCTATTCTAATGAACTATTCGTCTACTCATGAACTAACACCACAGGGTATTAATTACTATAGTTTTCCCCCTTGAATTATTCCTATTGGGAAGATGTAATGCAAAAGAAATAAAAAAATATGATTATTTTTAGCTATTAATGTCACATCAGGTAGTAATTTTCTCATCTTACAATTCCTTAAATATTTCTTTCTTTCTTTAATCCTCACCTGAGGATATTTTTCCATTGATTTTTAGGGAGGATGGAAGAGAGAAGGAAATACAGAGAGAAATATCAATGTGAGAGAAACACATCGATTGGTTGCCTCCTGCACAAGTCCCAGGGAGGAGCCTGCAGTCTGAGGTATGTGCCCTTGACCAGAAGTGAACCCAGGACCCTTCGGTCCCCAGGCCAATGCTCTATCCACTTAGCCTACCCAGCTATGGTTCCTTAATTATTTCTTAGTGATTATCAGAAGTGAATCATAAGCACACAGTGTTTATAGCACATTATTTCTGTTGATTACTATGAATCTTATCTGGCAGAGTTTATTCTCCTATCTGGATCATTTTCTTTTGGAATGTCTTGGCTACTTTTGACCCTTTTTTTTCAGCATAAATTTTAGAATTAGCTTGTTGTATTCCACAAAAATAAATTAAAACAGAACAACAACAAAAATCCCCACAAAAACCTTGAGAATTTTATTGGATTTGCATTTAATATATAGAACCATTTGGGACAAAACTGATATTTTAAAATATTGAATCTTCATATCCAACATCATGATATGTTTCTCCATTTATTTATGTACTTTAAAAGAGTTTTTAATAAAGTTTTACAATCTTCTTCATCTATATATATATAAACTAGAGGCCCAGTGCACGAATTCATGCACCAGTGGGGTCCCTTGGCCTGGCCTGTGGGATCAGGCTGAAACTGGCTCTCCAACACCCCCCGAGGGGTCCCAGATTGCAAGAGGGTGCAGGCCAGGCCTAGAGACCCCGCCAGTGCACGATCAGGGCTGGGGAGGGACGCGGGAGGTTGGCTAGCCAGGGAGGGACCACGGGAGGGCTCCAGGATGTGTCTGGCACATCTTACTTAGTCCTGATGGGCCAGATCCCAGCAGCAAACTAACCTACCAGTCGGAGCGTCTGCCTCCTGGTGGTCAGTGCATGTCATAGCGACTGGTTGACTGGTCGACTGTCTGCCCCCTGGTGGTCAGTGCACATAATAGTGAGCGGTTGAGTGGCCTTAGCATATCATTAGCATATTATTCTTTGATTGGTTGAACAGTGGATGAGTTGACCAGACACTTAGCATATTAGGCTTTTATTATATAGGAAGGCTAAGTGACCAACTGTACGTCCATCCGACCAACTGACCAGCCAGTACATATGACATGCACTGGCAATTTAAAAATAAACGTTAACTGGTGCATGCGCGATACATATAAAGCTCTTGCTGGTGCCAATTGCATGCATGCATTTTGATCTGTCATTGTTAATTGTGAATTTGGTTGACACTTCTATTATAAAGGGCGAATAGCGATATTAAAATATTTATTCTAATTAATTTCCTTTCAATGTGCACAAATCTGTGTACCAGGCCACTAGTCTATATATATAAAAGGCTAAGTGACCGACCATCCATCCGTCCAACTGTCTGACCAACCGACCATCCGACCAACCGACTGGTACATATGATGCACACTGGCAATCCTACATAATAAAAGCCCAGTGACTGAATGGCGGAACAACCAGAACGACTGGTTGACCAGTCGCTATGACACGCACTGACCACCAGGGGGCAGACACTCAATGCAGGAGCTGCCCCCTGGTGGTCAGTGTGCTACCACAGTGGGAGTGCCACTTGGCTGACCTGGATGAGTGGCTGCTCCTGC
Source organism: Plecotus auritus (assembly GCF_963455305.1). Lineage (NCBI taxonomy): Eukaryota > Metazoa > Chordata > Mammalia > Chiroptera > Vespertilionidae > Plecotus > Plecotus auritus. Next base: position 129,617,293 of record NC_137784.1, read on the forward strand.
TGTGAATCCCAGGCCACTGGGCAGGAACCCAGGCTGCAATTGTCACCTCCTAGCCAAAGGCTCCTCCTCCTCGCTCCCTGCTGCCTCCTCCAGATGCCTGCAGGCCGGGCAGCACCACTGCTGTACTCGCAGAGCTGACCCCAGAGGCTGGGAGGTGGGTTTGTGGCCACAGTGGGACTGAGGCCTACTCCACCGCCTCTTAGTGCTACTGTCCCTGGGCCCAGCCTGACCAGGTCCCCTGGAGAGGTGAGTGCTCTGGCTCCATGGAAGACGCTGGACCAGGGAGCAGCCACTCAGAGGGCAGGTCCACAGCCACTTGGCTGACCAGGATGATCCTGCAGCAGGCTGATCCCCACAGGCCATGCCCCCCACCAGTTCATGAATCCCATGCACTAGGCCTCTAGTTTAAAAATAAACATTGACTCACACATGCACGATACATATAAAGTTCCCATTGAATTTCTTAATAGTATTACTCCTTCAGGAATGCCATGTCATAAATTAAAATTGAAAGTAGGTGCAATCATCATGCTACTGAGAAATCTTAATAGTAAATGGGGTCTTTGTAATGGTACTAGATTTATTATCAAAAGATTGTGACCTAACATAATCGAAGCTGAAGTATTATCAGGATCTGCGGAAGGAGAGGTTGTTCTGATTCCAAGAATTGATTTGTCCCTGTCTGACACTGGCCTCCCATTTAAATTAATTTGAAAATAGTTTCCCGTGATGCCAGCATTTGCAATGACTATTAATAAATCACAAGGACAAACTCTGGACAGAGTAGGAATATTCCTACCTGAACCCGTGTTTGGACATGGTCAGTTACATGTTGCTTTCTCTTGAGTTCGAAGAGTGTGTGATGTTAAAGTTAAAGTTGTAAATATTTCATCACAAGGGAAATTAGTCAAGCACTCTGAAAGTGTTTTCACTCTTCATGTGGTATACAGGGAGATATTAGAATAAATTTAATCAATTTATCAGTCACTGTTTTTATCAATGTTCTTTTTATATCATGTTTTTGTTGTTTTTATATCATGCTTTTATTGTTTTTATATCATGTCTTTGTTGTTGTTATATCATGTTATTGTTTATTAATAAATTTATGTATTATTTTCATATACATTTTACTATTTTTTTCATCTCTGACACTTCTATTATAGAGAAAGGGTGAATAGTGATATTAAAATATTTCTTCTAATTAATTTCCTTTCAATGCGCAAGAATCCGTGCACTGGGCCACTAGTTTTCTTCATAAAGGGGTAGCACATAATTTGTTAAACTTATTACTAAGAGTTTTATTTTTTTAAATAACAAATGGCATTTTTAACATAACGAACTTTATTTTTAGAACAGATTTAGGTTTATAGAAAATTGAATGCAAAGTACAAAGAGTACCCATATGTGTCTTAACTATCTCCTCCCGCTTACAGTTTTCCTTATTATTAACATCTTGCATTAGCATGGTACATTTGTTATGAATGATAAGCCAATATTAAAACATTATCATTAAATAAAGGCCATATTTTACATTAGGGTTGTACATTCTATGAGTTTTGACAAATGTATAATGATATGTGTTTACCATTATAGTACCATACAGAGTAGTTTCACTGCCCTTAATATCCCCTGTGCTTCACCTATTAATTCCTCCCTCCCCGTGAATCTCTGGTCACCACTGATCCTTTTCTGCCTCCATTGTTTTGCCTTTTCCAGTATGTGGCCTTTTGAGATTGGCTTTTTTTTTCCACTTAGCACTATGCATTGAAGATTCCTCCATGTCTTTTCAGAGCTTGATAGCTCATTTCTTTTTTGCACTGAGTAATATTACATTGTACCACTGTTTAGATATGCCACTGTAGTTTATACATTCACCTATAGAAGGACATAGGGGTTGCTTCTATGTTTTTGGCAATTATCAACAAAGCTGCTATAAATAGCCATTTGCAAGTTTTTGTGTGGACATAAGTTTTCAGCTCCTTTGGGTAAATTCCAAGGAGTGTGATTGCTGGATTGCATGGTAAGAGTATGATTAGTTTTGTGAGAAACTGCCAAACTGTCTTCCAAAGTTTCTGTATCATTTTGCATTCTCCACTACAGTAAATGAGAGTTCCTGTTGCTCCACATCCTTACCAGCATTTGGTCTTCCCAGTGCTTTTGATTTTGGTCATTCTAATAGGTGTATACAAGTACCTCATTGTTGTCTTAATTTGCAGTACTCTAATGACATATGATGTAGAACATCTTTTCATGTGCTTATTTGCCACCTGTATATCTTCTTTGGTGAGGTATCTGTTAAGGTCCCTAGCCCATTTTTAAATTGGTTGTTTTCTTATTGCATATATATATATACATATACTAGGGGCCCAGTGCACGAATTTGTGCACCTTGAAAGGAACTGAGGGCTGGGAGGCTGCAGTAGGCACAGGGGTGTGTCTCAGTCCATCCTCCGCAACATCGTCCGGCCCCTCCTACTGCAGCCCCCTATCCCGTCTGCCGGCAGCTCTGCTCCCACTGTCACGGCTGTGCCCATGCGCTGATGGTGCCGGCCCCGCTCACACCCGCTGACAGCATGGAGCAATTGAGGCCGGCGCCAGCAGTAGGTACGAGCGGGGCCAGTGCTGTCAGTGGGTGCGAGTGGTGGCTGCTGCTCCGATTGCCCCTCAGGAGCAGGTGGAGGTGGAGAAGCCCTCAGGGGCAATCAGGGCCAGCAGCCGCCACTCACACCTGCTGATGGCGCCGAGTGATCGGGACTGGCGCCAGGCACCAGCAGTGGGTGCAAGCAGTGGCTCTAGCACCAGCTGTGGGTGTGAGCAGGCCCAACACTGGCAGCAGGTGTGAATTCAGGGCAGGACCGCAGCACACAGGAGTAAAGAATTTTCAGTAACCACCAGAGGCTTGCCCCGATGTCAACAACCTTGGTCTGGTCTCCTGCTAACCTGCTTCACCATCTTGCCACAGCCAACACCCACCATATTCTGCACATGCCCCCTGGTGGTCAGCACACGTCATAGCGACTGATTGTTCAGTTGTTCTGGTTGTTTCACCATTCGGTCTATTTGCATATTAGCCTTTTATTATATAGGATTTTTAATAACAGTCTTTATCAGAGGTGTATTTTGTGAATATTTCATCACAGTTTGTGGCATGCCAACTGAACTATGGTTCTTTTGTAGATGCCCTTTACCTGGTGAAGAAGTTCCCTTCTGTTCCTAGTTTGTTGAGTGTTTTTATCATAAAAGAGTGTTAGATTTTGTCAAATGTTTTCTATATGTACTAAGAATATTATGTGATTTTTTATTTTATTGATATGACATATTATATTAATTACTTTTCAGATGTTGAAACAACTTTGCATTCTTGAGATAAATTCTACTTGATCATTTTATATATCTGGATTCGGTTTGCCTATAGTTTGTTGATTGTGCCAGATATCTTTGTGTTCTTTAACATTTTTGGTGGTATACAATTAATTTGGAATAATTTGATCTTTTTGGGTCTTTTTTTAAACTTTAAGAGGAAACAGAGCAGCATTTGTTTCAGTTAGTTATTTCCTACCACTGAGGCAAGACTCTTCTGAATACTCTACCTTATGCACTGTCAATAATGAGGTTTCTAGTGTGGCTGGTGGGAACTAGATATATTTCCAGCCCTATAAGAACTCCATGTACAGGTCCCCTCAGTTTTATGGGAAGTTCTTTCTCTAGCCTTGACTAGTTTTCTCATATGTATGTGCTGACCAGTACTCTACCGAATACTTGAAAGGGTTTTTCTGTGAATCTTCATAATTTTCTCTCTCTGAAGGTCTTTACTCTTCGGTACTCTGTTCTAGCTAATTCTAGTTGCTTCAGTCTCCTCAGACTCTTAGCATCCTTCCTCATTTTCAGGGAAACACAAAACAATGGTAGTGTAATAAAAAGAGAACTGGTTTGTGAGTCAAGGGGCCTGGTTTCTAGACTCTGCCATACCATCGCCTCATTGTGTAACCTTGATCGTGCATCTGCCTCTCTATAAGTCTCAGGTTATCTTTGTCTGTTTAACAAGAAGGATGACTCTTCACCTCTGAAATGCATTACATACATGTGTCCCATGCTTAAAATTTACAAATAACTTTCATATCCTTTTTCTCATTTGTTTCTCCTCCAGATAACTCTGCATGATAGTCAGGGAAAGAATCATTATGCTATTTTACAGGTGAGGAAACTGAGTCTCAAAGATGTGACATCAAAAATAATAAAATAATGTGACACCACAAGGCTCATACATAATAGTAGTATTTGGACTCAAATTCAGGTTTTGTTTCTCTAAATCTAATGCTGTTTCTACATCATACACTAAATTCTATGATCCTAGAGTTTCATTTGCTCACTCAACCAATACTAATTTAATATGTGTTCAAAGATCTGTGTTTTTGGGGCAGCAGACAATTTCAAGACATCCCAATATTTACCAGAAAGCATCACCCACTGCATAGAGTCATTTTTTTTTTTCCTTGAGAGAACACTTTTATATCAATCGACAGATGGTCAGGAGGGTTCATTTACTGTGGAAAGCTTCTCATATTTTTTCCATCTCAAGTAAAATATCACTTGGCTAAGCCCAGCCCAAGTGTTTTTAGTTATTTTTAAGTTCTGGGCTTGCTGGTATTTACCTTGTCCCCTTGGAGGCACTGTACATATGGAGCAGTTTTCCTCTTTTACAATTATTACTTGGAACACATTTGATGCTGCAGTCCAAAAATGTCACTGGTACAAAAGAGAGCTTCTATTTGCAGCATGGAGGACAGAACTTGATGTAGATCAGCCAGATATTCCAGGGCCTGGCATTATGATACTCAGAGACCTCTCTGGTGTTCCCTTTTATGCTTGGTAGCAGTGAATTCTTGGCAATGCTTTTTCCCAGCTCTCCCAATTGCCCATTTCCTCATCACATGACACTCAGGCTGCTGCAGCTTACTAATATGGAGACCTTTATTGCTGGGGTTCTTTTCCCAGCCTTACAAAGGGTTCAGCATTCTGGAGAAAGGGGCTGCGTATAGATGATTAAAGAGTCTGGAGATGAAAGATAATTTTGAAAGGCATTGGGGGTCAGAGGATCTTCAGCTAAAAGGAACTAAAGACTCTTTCCTTGTCTAGGACCCGTGCTTTTATTATAATACAATTTGTCCCAAGGCAAGGTGGAAATATACACTTCAAAGGGTAAGGTTTCAAAGGGTTTACAGAATCATTGTCAGTTTGGGGAATAGCCTACAGCTATTCAGGTGTTTAACCAACAAGAGTTAATAAAATGCCCTGAGCTGTCTGGCAGTTAACAATCCTATTCAGGTTTGGGGAAAGTGCAGTTTAGCCGTTTCCAACAGGTAAATTACATATGTGGCTCACCCTTGTTGAGCCCCCCAAGTCCCATCAACCTTTTGACGGAACTCTTGTAATTATTACATGCTGGAATTGGTTCCTGGCATCTCATCCTTTTTGATTTTTTAAAATTTAACAAGAATGTATGTTTTAAGGTTTTTAAATTCAATGGAAAGGACAGAGTTCTATCAAGTCCCTTTAAATTGTTGTCAGGCATTAAAGGAATCAGCCTGTAGTCAGTTTCTTTCTGGGACAAAAGTTCTTTGAGTCCCAATTTCAATGTCCAACAGTTCCTTATGTGTACATGTCAGCAATGATATTTCAGTTCTGGATGGTGGACAAATGGTGGCAATGCAAGTCCGACCCTCTCTGGTTTGGTCCTGGGCAACCTGCTGTGACACACAGCTGCTGACTGCTAGCATGGCAAGGCGTCTTCACCATCTTCCATCTTTGAACTGTTTCTCCTCTTGTCTTTGTGGCTGGAGCAATCTGGTCAGTTCTTCTCTGAGAACCGCTGTTGCAAGAATCCACATGGTCTTGGAGGAGTTTTCTGAAATATACAAACACATTCTAGACCAAAGGTTAATAAAGGAATCTTTTCTATAAATTAGACTTGAGATCCTTTTTATTTTTGCCCAAACAATTTTCCTATGGCTTATTTTGACACTATGTGATTTTTCATGGGTGTCTTGCTATTAATATTACAAATGAAAATTAATTTTCAAAGTAAAAAATTTCTTGATGTAATTTACTTACAGGATATTCTTCTTACAGGATATTATTCTACTATCCCCCCCTTTTTAAATTTAAATATTAGGAGGCTTTTGGAAATTTTACAATGCAGTCTTTATAACTTTTATTTTTTTTGCACAGAAACATGACTGCTTTGGACTTATTGCATGTTAAGCAAGTTTACTATGAGATGAACTATTAGTGAAAAATTAATTAATGCTTCAGGAACAGTTTCCTGCCCAGTACAACAAAGTTTCTATGACTATTCATTTTAATTAGCCAATTTAAATCAACCTGAAGTAAGGTTTATTTTTTAACTTCACTTGTCCTAGATTATGGACAATAAATGGCATTAATTAAATTTCTACAATTAGTCTTTGAGTAACTTAACATAAACTTTGTCAGAGAGGCAAAAACATAATTATTTACTTCAGTTTGTGAGGCCAAGTATATTGACTTTTAGTTACAGTTCTTAAGACATTTGAAGGAAACCTCTCTTTATTTCCTTCCAGGATAATTTTCAGGCTACAGAGGATTTTATTTAGAAATCTTTGTCTTTCTTTACAGCAAGCAACCTACAGGGCTGCTGCTTAATGCTAGCAGATATTGCCAGGCCATGTCACATGAAACAACTTCTCTTAAGGTTATGGTGACCACTAGTATGGATCAGATTTAATATTTTAATAATGATCTTTAGTTTACCCTGTAAATATTAGTGGAAGAGATTTCAAAATTTTCAAATTTCTCCTTTTTTATTAAATTTAGAATTATATTTTAAAGTATCTCCTTTAGCTAATTTGCATATACAGAGGGATCATGGAGGTCTCAGTAACTTTCTTAGAAGACTTAATCAAATTGCTTACAAAGACATTGGCTTATTCAAAGGGAGGGGTTGACCTTTGCTGTTTCAAGATGGCGGCCCCCAGGGGAGCAGCAAGCCATGTGGCCAACATGGTGGCTGCCAAGTCAGGCAGTCCAAAATGGCAGCTGTCTAAACTGTTCTTTCACAGAAAAGATGGTTTGTTTATTCTCACAATAAACAAGGGAAGAGCAAACCAAAATTCCTAAAAGATAGACAGTCAAAATTATATTGCAGACAAACAGAAATCTCACTAGCTGTTTCTCGTCTTTTGATATAACTTAATTTATATGAGACCTTGATTATATTTTAAAAAGCTAATTTATAAAGTAATTAAAGTAGGTATCTTTATTTAAAAGCAAAGCAAAGCAAATTTAGTAAATGTTTACATCTGATTCACAAGGCACAAACAGCTGCCCCACCTCCGGCCTATTTAAAAAGGCAGGCAGCTATGGACTTTTTGTCATTTTAAATTTCATCTTAAAATTTTGCTGTTGGATTTTAAGAAATGTTTTATTTATTTTGTCTTTCTTAGAGGCCAAAACCTTCATAACATTTAAAATATATGTATATAAGTAAAATATATTGATTAATTTTATTTGATAAAGCTTTCCATGCAATTTCAAGTATATTAGATCGGTTAAATTTAAAATATTTCCTTTAAGAAGAGAGACTAACTTCTTGAAAACATTTCAAGGCCTGTGAAAATGTCTTAAAATTATTATCCCTCAGCTAAAGTCTTGAAGTTTAACTTGGAAAAAACCATCAAATATATATATATATATATATATATATATATATATATATATATGATTTAAAGATTATAATACATTTAATAATTATCTTAAGATATCAATTAAATTTAAACTGGTCTTTATATTAAAAATTTCAGTTAGGATCATAGAATTAATCCTCTTTTTCAATTAGATCAATAAACAACATATTTTGAATTCCTAATTATTAGAGAAAACACAACATTTTATTTTTTCAAAAGTAAGTTTTTATACTTTAGGCATTTAATTACCACAACTGTATAATTTCTCCCAACTTAATTTGAATCTTGAACTTTTAGAGCTGGCAAGTCAAATATTTAGCATTTCTTTGATTAATAATAGTTTATATTTTTAAGAATAAATTTCAAAAATACAAGACATAATTAATAGATTAAATTCTGTCCTCTAGATTTTTTTCATGAGGCAAATTTAAACTTTACTTTTTATTTGCTAGTGGCTCTGGGAAACCAGGTTTGGTCTATTCGAATGTAAATTACCACATTCCTTAAAGATGGCTCCTGGCGGGAACTGGTCTACCTGTCTGCTTGTTCTGCTGGGGGAAGGGCGAGCAGCCCCTTCCTCCATTAACAAAGGGTGTAGCCAGTCTTTCTGTGCTATTTAGATCTTTATAATAAAATTTTCAACAATTTTTGAGATTCTAGAGTCAATTATAATTATTTTAAAGCATTTTCTTTGGCAAATTTTTGTTACAATTTACTGATTTTCTTGAAGGCCTTAAAAGTTAAATTTTGAACACCCTTCATTAGCATTTAAAAAACTACTCTTTATTATGGAAATGCTAATCTGGCTGCAGCATGAACCTAGCCTGTGTCTTTTCCTGGGTCAAATCTGCCATTTTTCTTAGGAAAAAATACCAGTTCTGGTTTTTTCATTTCTGTAGCTTTTGTAAAGAGATTTTAGCTCAACTAATATCCAAAATTGGACCATGCACGCATTTTGTCTTAAATTAGCTTTTCTCTTTACACATGCACAGAAACCCCTGACACATTTCTAAATTTTTTCATGGCAAGAAAGGAGACTTTAAATTAGCACACTGGGAGAGCGGGCATCCATATTGGCTTGCCACATGTCTCCCTCCCCCCACATCCTGCTTACTTTGGGGGAAAGTCAGTAATAGATCTGGCTGCGTATCTTTTCATGCTCAATAGATAAAGACAGATCTTAAATTTTTTCCTTTTTCACTTTCCAAAGTAATTACTAGCATCTAAGCTTATCTTTGCCAAAATTTGGTTATCATAAGATGTTCTTCGGTAATTTTTAAACAAAGCTTTAAGTAATCTTTCTGCACAAGAGCGGATAGCTCTGCCCTCTCCTGCCACCTTTGAATTTCTCCACACCAGAGGCAGTTTTGGCAGCGGGGTTTTATTTCTTATTACAGATTTTAGATTCCAAATACAAATTAAGATTTTAATTTTGAACAAGAAACCACATTAAAGATGACCGCGGCACTCTTTTTTCAGCCTGATTTTAAAAAGTACCTTTTGATTTTCCAATTTCTTTATAATTTTGCCTTTTGACCAAATTTTTCCCCATAATAATCTGACTTAAACACAAAAGTATCACTCACACACTTACGGATCTGCAGCGTTCCAAAGCTGACATGGGCTCTACGCACAGTGAACTTTACCACCATTCCGGTGTTTTCTGCTCAGGTGAATCCTTCTTTCTCCGGAAGCTTTCCATTAGTGTTGGTGCTGTAAGGGTCCAGATCAAGTCCCTGTTCAGGCACCAGTTGCGAGTTTACCCTCCACGTCCCGCATGGTTCAGGGTTCAGGTTCAGGGTTTGGGCTCTGGAGGAGGCTGCACACAAATGAAAGAGACAAGACAAGAAAATACTAATTTGGGAATTGGGGGCCAGGCAGAAGCCCAAGAGAAGACTCCTCTTTGCTCTGGCCTTGCCATCCTTTTTATTCAGGTCTGGGGTATACCTATAGCCCTTAGGCAGGCAATTCCAATAATAGCTCGATGATAGCCCATCAGCAAGGATTTACATAAGACTAAAAGGTGGAAGTTGCTTCAGCTCCCTTTGTCTCCACCTGACAGTGGGTGTATGGCTTTGACCCTTGCCAGAGCCTCAAGGTTGACCAGCCTTCCGGACTCCTTGTCAACCTCTTTCTGCTAGTGAAAGCAATGGGCAGCTTCCAACACTTTATAAAGACCAGAGTGGAATTGTGTATTAGTAAACTGCACACAGAGGATTCTTCTTGTGGAAGTTCTTTTGGTCATCCAGCAAATATTTTTTGAGTGCCTACTTTGCACCAGGCACTATACTACTAGTAAGTGATTGAAATACATACATGAGTAAAGTAAATGTTCTTCCTTCCTGTAAATTGCATTCTTGCAGGGGAAGACAAATAAACATGATTCAGACGTTAATTTTTTGATAGCTTATTGGAAGATGGTAAATGTCTATAAAAATGAAGAACTAGAACAGGGTAAGGTGGATTGAGAGTACAGTGTATGAGTGTGTGGGATATAGTGAAGTTGGGGCAGGATGCTACATTAAATAGGATGGTTTGGACAGGCCTCACTGAGAAAAAACATTTAAGCAAATACTTGAAGGAGGTGAGAGAAAGGTACCAGTGACATTTTTGGACTGCAGCATCAAATGTGTTCAAGTAATATTTTTACCTGATAAAATTCTGGGGGAAGAGCATGCTAGGAAAAGGGAATCATTAATGCAAAGGTACTGAGGCAGGAGTAAGAAATACATGTTTGAAGAACAGGAAGGAGACCAGTGTAGCTGGAACAGAAAGAGCAAGGAAAGTGGCAGAAGAAAAGACAGGTAACAGGAAAAGGAACCAGTATAGGGCCTTACAAAACATTTTAAGGACTTGAAGATTTCCTCTGAATGAAATGGGGAGCAAAGTAGTGACTTGATCTGATTTAACTTGTTAGAAGGATTTCTTTGGCTGCTGTGTTGAGAATACACTATAGGGGTCAAAGGCCAAAGTAGGGAGACCATTGGGGAGGCTAATGCAGTAATCCAGGTAAGAGATGAGGGTGTATTGGATCAGGTTGGTAGCAGTGGAGATAGTGAAAAGTGGTAGGAATTTGGATATATTCTGAAGATAAAGCCATCAGAATTTGCTGAAAGATTATTGTGGCATGAGAGAAGTGACAAGTTTGATACAGATATTTTTGGCATGACCAACTGGAATGATAGAATTTCCATCTAACAAGAAAGGGAAAGTCATGGATGGATGTGCAGATTGGAGACAAAGATCAATAATTTAGTTTTAGACATTGAGTTTGAGATATCTTGTGTTCACAGAAAGCTCTGTGTGTGAATGCTTGTGAAGGCTTTATTCATAACTTTCAAAACTGGATACAACTCAAATGGTGTTTACCAGATAAAAGAATAAACGCATCTGATACATTTATACAATGGAATACTATGCAGCAATGAACAGTAATGAACTATTGATACACAAAACCACATTGATGAATCTCAAATGCATTATGCCAAGTGAAAAAAGCCAGAGTCAAATGGCTATATACTGCATAATTCCATTTACATAACATTCTATAAGAAGCAGAAAACAAATCAATAGTTGTGAAGGAATGGGGATGTTGGTAGGGGTTGATTACACAGAGGCACTAGGGAATTTTTAGGGGTACTGAAAATGTTCTATATCTTGATTGTAGTGACAGTTACACAATTTACATATTCATCAAATCTCATAGAACTATATCCTAAAAAGGATGACTTTTATGGTATGTAAATTATACTTCAATAAATCTAAGTTAAAGTATTATATAGCCCATTCTTCATGTTGCTGGGGTAGAACACATACTAGTTGAATGAAAATAAATGAATCAATGAACATGAGGCAATATTTATAGTAAGAAAGAGCAATTGTCTTTTGTGAATCAAGTTTCTGCTCCTAGGTCCTTTATTTTGATTCCAAGTGCAAGGGTCTGAAAGTGGTGACCAATCTGGACCACTACTGTCAAATGCACAATGTGTGATCATCATAGACTCTGATGGTATTAGTGAGGAAATAGCATGTGGATGAAAGCAGTTTCTTGGGTCTGTTCCTTCCTGCTGTGGGGTTTGTAGCTGTGTTTCATGTGTAGAAGAGAGCAACTTTCAGAACATTTTCATTACCCCTAAAAATTCCCTAGTGGGAAATGAAAGATAAAAATTTCTGGAAGGATTGATTTTTAAAAATTCCTATTGTACAGATTTAATCAAACAGACTTTTCTTGATTTTTCTATAGTTTGCATCTGTGGGTTTGTTTAGACTCGCAGTGGTTCTCAACCTTTCTAATGCGACCCACAGGTTGAGAACCGCTGCTGTAGAGCCTAAGACCATCGGAAAACACAGATGTTTACATTACGATTCATAACAGTAGCAAAATTACAGTTATGAAGTAGCAACGAAAATAATTTTATGGTTGGGGGGTCACCACAACATGAGGAACTGTATTAAAGGGTCGCGGCATTAGAAAGGTTGAGAACCACTGGTAGAGAGCAACTGTAGAGAATTACAGCTCCCAGCCTCAGACTTCCAGATTCTATCTTTGCACATTCTGAAATCAGTCAATGTAATTTTATTTTTTTTAATTTTATTTTCAGTCAATGTTATTTTAGAGGCTTGCAGCTTGAGGGTTCCCTCAGCACTCTTATGGGGCCCATCAAAATGAAACAAATTGACTTGGCCTGCTGTCTTGAATTTGCAAAGTTCCAAGCAAACACGAATCACGGTACCTTGTCAGACACAGCGGAAGGCTCTACACCTGTCCCAGGTCATTGTAGCTCCCAGTTCTCATTATTAACTTTGATAAAAACTTCCAATGGGGCTTAGTTAGACAATAGTTCATAAGCCATTGCCACTAGATGGATTACAGTAACAAAAATCAGTCTTGCACTGCGAGCTGCCTGTAGCTTATCTTAATGCCACAGGGGCATGGAAATGAGTGACTCTAATTAGCTAGCCATATGGCTTTGCTACATACATGAACCCTACCAAATACAGTCGATCAATGATGTGTAGCCTTGTTTCTATTAAGTCCCCAGTCTTATCTGCTCTTTCCCACCTCTGTACCACTGCTGTTCCTGTTCCCTCCACATACTCTCTTGCACCCAGCTCTCTCAGGTATGCCTGCTGAAATTCTCCCCTTCTTATAAGGCCATGTTTCATCCCCTATCCTCTGGGAGGCCCTCTTGAAACTCTGCCCTGGAATACTTCCACCTCTCCATTGATCATCCTGAGTGATACATGTGTCCCTGTCTTAATACTCTTTATAGATCAAGAGTGATAGGAGGACAAACACAGTGTTTAGTCATCCCTGTACCAGTTCACCCCTGCTCCTGTACCCCACAACTCCACATCTCATCTCTGGATCTATAACTGTGCCTTGTTCAGAATGGGCAATCAGAAAATGTTTGCTGACATGAAAAAGCAGAAGTAAGAATGAGAAAAATGATTGAAATTTTCTCTTTACATTAGCTCCTGGGAAATCAGACAGGTTTTGAGTATATGCCATGCAGCATCCAGATATCTAATATTATCTTTAAGTGTTTAGAATTTCAATATATAAAACTTCAGTTACAGTTCAGACTTCAAAACTCTATGGATTTCTTCCACCTCCACATAGAAATTAAACAACACTTCAGCAAACAAAAAGAAATGTCTGCTTGAATTTGAGAAAGTTGTGGATTCTGATTGTTTAAAAAAAACTTCAAAGCAGAAGGGAACTGAGAAGTATTTAATTCAAAAATTTATTTGTTTACAGGTGAGACACACTATTCCCTGTATAAATGGCAGCAAAGCCTACATTGTCAATTATAGAAAGAAACACAAATCTAGGAGTTGAATTCATACCTTATCTGATTTGCAACTTGAATTATTTACTGTTGAGATTTATATAAGATTAGATCTGTTTTAACACTCAATCAAGTTTAGCAGGAGGAGATATTGCAAATAAACAATGCTCTCTCAAATGGTGTTTTTAATACTTTCATTAAAAAGAAAATATAGCTGAGCTTTTTATTTCAGACTTTGATGGCTCAGTAAATTTTGATTAGCCATGTGCTAGAATTCATTCACCCTTAATAAGAGAAGGTGCTCCTTGATGACTTGTGGATGCAGCAGGGCTTACGAAGTACTGGCTTAGGGCCCAAAAAAGTCTGGGTTGCAGTCTCATTTCTGCTATTGACTTGGGCAAGCCTCTTCTCCTCCCTGGATCTTAGTTTCTACATCTAGAGACAATTAAATTATGGTTTTATTTTCTTTCAATGAACCTTGGGTAATGAAGTAAAGATAGTTAAGTTGTAGTTCTCCCAGTGTTTTATGTCATTGTTCATTATTTAGTTTATTGCAATCAAGTCCTATAGTTTTTAAGAATGCTTAACAATGTAAAAGACTGATCATGGTGTCAATATTTTTTATTGCCTCTGGCATTTTATATCTCTGGATGCATTAACCTCATCATTGTGAAGACTCAATGTTAAAGTCAAACAAGAAAATGTTAAAATCTGTCAGTTTCCTCACTTTACTGTGGAAAAACACCATTGGACCTATTATATTAAAGCAACATCTCTTAGCTTAACTTCCTCATTCTTCATTTGCATCTATAATTTAATATATAATAATAAAAGTGTAATATGCTAATTAGACTGGACATCCTTCCACAAGTCCTTCCCGATGACCTTCCGGGCAAAGCGGGGTCTGTGAGGGAAGCCTGGGTCCTGGGTGCCAGAGGGAAGCCGGTGCCAGCAGCTGGGGGAAAGGCCTATTCTTGCATGATTTCATGCATCGGGCCTCTAGTGTTTAATGAATGCCTCTGCACATTGTGGCAGTGAGGGGTCAAGAAGGTGCAGGTTTTAAAGCATACTGGGAAATTGGGTTGCCAGCACTCAGAAACTGGCCATTATACCACTAACATTTGTGCATTACCTTGATCATGGGTACCTACAAGAGATATATTTGTGGACCTGGACACAACATACGACACTGTCCTTTATTGGGATCCATCCAAAAGTGTCCTAGCCACTGAGGCTAGAAACAGGATCCTGGTTTGGGCACATAGAAAAGTAATCCAGCTGTCAGGGGATAGTTACCTATCTCTTATCCAGATGTTTTGACTTCCTGTACTGAGCCTTATTAAAGTGAGATTTATTCAACTGAAAGGGAGTATTTTGTTGCTCTACATTGATTGACTATCCAAAGACAGTTTTCTTCTAAGGGATTGAGTGTATTTAGCTAGCTGACATCCAAGGACCCATCCAGCAGAGAATCTCAGTATATATGGCCTATAGAAACAGAAATCTCCTGTGTGACGAATTAGCCTTTCTGTTCAAAGACATACTTTTTTATCTCTCTCCCTAAGTATTTGCATTTTTACATTTATGGTATTTTAGTGGCCCTCCCATCTGCTTCAAGAAGGGAATTGGAGATTAAATAATTTTTCAAAAACCTGGTTACTATTCAGCAAAGCAGTCATATGTAGACTGACACTGTTATAAATTTTGACTGCAAATGTAAGCAATAAAATTTTCTGCCAATCCATGCTGCTTTGATTACTGTTGCTCTATAGTATAATTTGAAGTCAGGTAGTATGATACCTCTGGTTTCACTCTTTTATTGGCAGGATTGCTTTGGCTATTTGGGGTCTTTTGTGGTTCCATACAAATCTGATGATTTTTTTGTTCTATTTCATTAGAAAATGACATTGGAATTTTGATGGGGATTGCATTAAATCTTTATATTGCTCTGGGTAACATGGCCATTTTAACTATATTGATTATTCCAATTTATGAATACAGAATATCTTTCCATTTCATTGTGTCTTTTTCAATCTCCTTTAACAATGCTTTGTAGTTTTCAGTATATAGGTCCTTCATATCTTTGTTAAGTTTATTCCTCGGTATTTTATTTTTCATTGCAATTCCAAAAGGAATTTTTTTACTGAAGTTTCATTGTTAGTATATAGGAAAGCAGTGGACTGCCTGACTTCAAATTATACTACAGAGCTACGATAATAAAAACTGCATAGTCTTGACAGAAAAACAGACCAATGGAAGAGAATTGAAAACCCATAAATAAAACCACATGTATATGGGCAAATAATTTTTGACAAAGGAGCCAAAAATACAAAATGGAGAAAATAAAGCCTCTTCAATAAATAGTGCTGGGAAAATTGGAAAGCTACGTGCAAAACAATGAAACTAAATTACAGTTTGTTCCCATGTATAAAAATTAATTCAAAAGGGATCAAAGATCTAAATATAAGATCTAAAACAATAAATTATATATAAGAAAACATAGGTACTAAATTTATATACCTTGATCTTTATGAATTTGACCCCAAAAGCAAGGGAAGTAAAGGCAAAACTAAATGAATGGTACTATATTAAACTAAAAAGCTTCTGCACAGCCAAAGAAATCACCAAGAAAACAAAAAGGCAACCAACTGATATTTGCAGACAACAGCTCCAAAAAGGAGTTAATATCCAAACTATATAAAGAACTCATACAATATGCTGTTGTAAAATATCTAAAATTATAATGACATTGTAGAATAATATCATGTAAGGATATTCTTCGCTCTAGGCCATGGCAATTCAATTTCAAACTGGCTGTCAATTTCTTTTTGTAACTTTATATAAACTTTGTCAGGGAGGCAAAACCACAAATTACTTACTTTAGTTCAAGAGGCCAAATATATTGACTTTCAATTACAATCCTTACGACTTTTGAAGGAAACTTCTGTTTCCTTCCAAAATAATTTTCGGGCTACAGAGAGTTTCATTTAAAAATCTTTGTCAACTAAATTAATTTTCATTTGTAATGCTAACAGCAAGACACCCATGAAAAACACACATGATGTCTAAATAAGACAAAGGAAAATGGTTTGGGCAAAAATAAAAAGGATCCCAAATCAATTATATAGAAAAGATTCCTTTATTAACTTTTGGTCGAGAATATGTTTGTATATTTTCAGAAAACAACTCCAAGACCATGTGGATTCCTGCAACAGAGAGGAATTGACAGGTCTGCTCCAACCACGAAGACAAAATGATAAACAGTCCAGAGATGGGAGACGCTGACGACGCCTTGCCACGCTAGCAGTCAGCAGCTGTGCATCGCAGCAGGTTGCCTAGGACCAAACCAGAGAGGGTCGGACCTGCATTGCCACCATGGGCCCACCATCCAGATATCATTGCTGACATGTACACATAAGGAACTGTTTGACATTGAAACGGGGACTCAGAACTGTTGGACATTGAAATTGGGACTCAAACATTTTTTGTTATTATATGTTTATTTCTAGTCTGCAGAGGCAAGATTTTTTAAAGGAAAGAAATGGGGGAAAAATAGATACAGAGGCAAAGAAGCATTGAATAGACTGTCAAACTACAGCGGGAAGGCAGGGGAGGTTGGTGGGTAGGCGCTGTAAGAGATCAACCGAAGGACTTGTACACATGCATATAAGCATAACCAATGGATACAAGACACTGGCGGGGGGGGGGGGGGCAGGTAAAGGCATGTACTGGGGGGTAGGGGAGGCCGGGGGGGAGGTCAATGGGAAAAAAAGGAGACATATGTACTACTATTTGTAATACTTCAAACAATAAAAAAAAGAAATAACAATAAAAAAAAAAACCTCATACAACTCAACACCAAACAAACAATCCCATTAAAAAAAATGGGTAGCCCTGGCCAGTGTGACTTAGTTGGTTGGGCGTTGTCCTGTGCACCATAAGGTTGCTGGTTTGATTCCTGGTCAAAGGCCCATGCCCAGGTTGCAGGCTTAATCCCTGATAGGGGATGTGCAGGAGGCAGCTGATCGATGTTGTACTCTCCCAACAATGATTCTCTCTCTTTCTCTCTCTCCATTTCTCTCTCTCTAGAAATCAATAAGCTATTATTTTAATAAACAAAACAAAATAATGGGTAGAGGACCTGAACAGAGACCTCTCTACCAAGAAGACATAAAAATGGCCAACAGATATATGAAAAGATGTTCAACTTCATTAGCTATTAGGACAATACAAATCAAAACTACAATGAGTTACCACCTCACACCTGTTAGAATGATTATTATCAATAAGACAGGTAATAACAAGTGTTGGAGAGGTTGTGGATAAAAAGGAACCCTCATTCACTGCTGGTACAGCCACCATGGAAAACAGTATGGCATTTCCCTAAAAAAAAGAATAAAGTTACCATATGACCCAGCAATCCCTTTTCTGAGTATCTACATCAAAAACTCAAAAACATTTATTCGCAAAGATATATGCACCCTTATGTTCATTGTAGCGTTAGTCACAGTGGCCAAGACATGGAGACCACCAAAGTGGCCTTTGATAGAGGACTGGATAAAGAAGACATGGTACATATACACAATGGAATACTACTCAGCCATAGGAAAGGATGAAATATGGCCATTTGCAACAACATGGATGGACCTTGAGAATATTATGCTAACTGAAATAAGTCAATCAGAAAAAGCTAAGAACCATATGATTTCACTCATATGTGGGATATAAAACTGAAACTCAGAGACATAGACAACAATATGGTGGTTACTAGAGGGAAGGGGGTGAGGGGATAGTGAAAGGTAAAGGGGGCCAAATATAGGGTGATGAAATATTATTTGACTTCGGGTGGTAGGCACACAATGCAATATACAGATCATGTGCCATAGAAATGTATACTTGAAACGTATATGATCTTATCAACCAATGTCACCCCAATAAATTTAATAAAAAAGGAATTTTTTTCTTATTTCCTGGAATTATCTTGACTTTGTTGATGAAGAATATTTTCTTTGGAGTTACATTTTTGCAGTTTGGACCTTTACCTGGGCTTCAACTTACTATCTTTAAAAGAATCAATGCTATTCTTTGAAGAACCCAATAAGTTATAGAGAAAATAAAAAACCAGTTTCCATCTCCATTTTAAAAGAGATTTTTATGATTAGGGAAGTTAGTGTTCGAAACAGACATACTCAGAAAGTTGACAGTTTGTAATAGCCACTTCAGAAATCAGTGATAGCTATTTTTGTCAGTACAAATTGAATTGTTTATTGCAGTATTGGTCTGATTATTCTTTTCATGAAACAAAATCCAAAATGTTATCTACTTCTATGTCAGGACCTCTTTCAAATTTTGTTCTGTTTTGAATTTTATAACCTACTTTAAAAACTAAATTACTTTTCTTTAGTAAGTCTTGATATGATCTGAGGCTCAAACCATCTTGAATATTTTTTTCTTTGAAAAATGTGAATGCAGAGTTATATTATTATTGGTGCTATTACCATTGAATTCAACAAATATTTGCATCCTTATCAAAGTACCAGGCACCTTGTTTGTTTTTGGTGGTCTGCCACTATATCAGCCTTAAAAAGCAGGCAAGCTCTATAAATCCCAGGTATACTGAGCAAAGGGCAAGATTCTGGAAATCAGAACACATTTACTAAATGGCATATGAAAAAATTCTCAATGTCACTAAATCATCAGAGAAATGCAAATTAAAACCGCAATGATATATTGCCTCACACCTGTCAGAATGGCTATCATCAATAAATCAATAAACAACAAATGTCTAGGATGTGGAGAAAAGGGAACCCTTGTGCACTGTTGATTGGAATGCAGAGTGCTGCAGCCACAGTGGAAAGCAGTATGGGGTTATCTCAGAAAATTTAAAATGGAACTGCCTTCTGACCCAGCAATTCCACTTTGGGGAATATATCCAAAGAGACCCAAAACACCAGTTTGAAAGAATATATGCACCTCTATATTCATTGGATCTTTATTTACAACAGCTAAGATTTGGAAGCACTCAAATGCCCATCAGTACATGAGTGGATAAAAAAAACTTCGGTACATTTATGCAATGGAATACTACTCAGCTGGAAGAAGAAGAAGAAGAAGAAGAAGAAGAAGAAGAAGAAGAAGAAGGAGAAGGAGAAGGAGAAGGAGAAGGAGAAGGAGAAGGAGAAGGAGAAGGAGAAGGAGAAGGAGAAGGAGAAGGAGAAGGAGAAGGAGAAGGAGAAGGAGAAGGAGAAGGAGAAGGAGAAGGAGGAGAAGAAGAAGGAGAAGAAGGAGAAGAAGGAGAAAAAGGAGGAGGAGGAGGAGGAGGAGGAGGAGGAGGAGGAGGAGGAGGAGGGAACCTCTTACCTTTTGGACCTGGAGAGTATAATGCTAAGTGAAATAAGCCAGTCAGAGAAAGACAAGCACCATATGATTTCACTTCTATGTGGAATCTAATGAACAAAATAAACTAACAAAATGGAGACAGACTCATGGATACATAGAACAGACTGACAGCTGTGAGACGGGATGGGGTTGGGGGCTGGGTGAGAAGGATGAAGAGATTGAGCAAAGAAAAAATAAGGAAGACTCATGGACACAGACAAACTTATGGTGATTGCCAGAGGAAAGGAGGTCTGGGGAGAGGTGGAAGAGGGTAAAAAGGGACTAAATGGTGATGGAAGGAGACTTGACTTGGGTTGCTAAACACACAATACAATATACAGATGATATATTGTAGAATTGCATACCTGAAGCCTATATAATGTTATTAAACATTGTCATCCCAATAAATTCAGTACAAAGAAATAAATTAAAAAATGTATGTCTTTTTTACATGAGACATGTGCCTGAAGTTTAGTATGCATTTCTGTTCAACTGGATTCAAAGTTTTAAAAAAAATTAAATTTATTGGGGTGACTGGTCAACATGATCATCTAGGTTTCAGGTGTGGGTTTCTATGTTACAAGATCTGTATATTGCACTGTGTGCCCACCACCCAAAGTCAAATCTCCTGTCACCCCCCACCCCCTTCCCTCTGGCAACCACCACATTGCTATTTGTGTTCATGAGTTTCAGTTTTATATCCCACATATGAGTGAAATCATATGGTTCTTAGCTTTTATTTACTGACTTATTTGACTTTTCCTGACTGAGAATAATATTCTCAAGGTCCATCCATGTTGTAGCAAATGGCAGTATTTCATCCTTTCTTATGGCTGAGTAGTATTCCATTTGAATATGTAACACATCTTTTTTATCCAGTCCTCTATCACAGGACACTTAGGTTGTCTCCATGTCTTGAGCACTGTGAATAATGCTGCAATGAACATAGGGGTGCATATATCTTTGAAAATGCATGATTTTGAGGTTCTTGGGTATATACCATGAGAGGGATTGCTGGGTCATATGGTAGCTCTATTCTTAATTTTTTTAGGAATCGCCAGACTGCTTTTTATCGATTTCAGAGAGGAAGGGAGAGGGAGAGAGATATAGAAATATCAATGATGAGAGAGAATTATTGATCAGCTGCCTCCTGCATGCCCCCTACTGGGGATTGAGCCCACAACCTGGGCACGTGCCCTGACCAGGAATCAAACCATGACCTCCTGGTTCATAGGTCGATGCTGAACCACTGAGCCACACTGGCCGAGCCAAACTGCTTTTCATAGTGGTTGTGCTAGTCTACATTCCCACCAGCAGTGAATAAGGGTTCCCTTTATTCCACAACCTTTCCAACACTTGTTATTGCTTGTCTTGTTGATAATGTCCACTCTAACAGGTGTGAAGTGGTTTTATTGATAGGTTTGGGGCTCCCTGACCCAGCAGCAGCTTGTTTGATATTTTCAAGGACAGGCAACATGGCTATGTAAAGCCGCTGCAGGCAGTTTGGGTGGGGTTGTAAATTGAACGAGGCGGGCCCTTAGGGAATCACCAGGGCGGAGCAAACAGAAATGGCTGCCAGTCAGCCCTGTGACCAGGGAGGCCCCAGCACGGGAACAATGATCTCTGCGAGTACCTTCATCTGGGAGAAAGCTGCCCCCAAGTTCCTGCCACGATGCCAAACAAATGTGTCCCCCAGAGCCTCACTCTGGTGCTGGAGCTCAAAGCAGGACCTTGTAAGTTCAGTTCATGGTGCCGGCCTTTTAAGAGGAACAGCTGGGTCTCCAGCAGCCTCTGTGTCACTGACCTCCAATCCACACTGGTTTTTACAGCCCATAGTTATAGAGACTTTTCCCAGCTCTGGGACCCTGGGCTGGGGGTCTGGTGTGGGGCTGGGACCCCTTGCTCCTCCAGGTGGCCTCTGCAGAGATGATCTCCTTCCCTCCCCATTAAAAAAGAGGCGCCCCGGAACCAGCCTGTTCCACGCCTCTGTACCTCCTACCAGTCTCAGTGTGCTTTCTTCTTTACTTCTCTAGTTGTAAGACTTCTATTCAGCCAGCTTTCCAGCGGTTCTGGATGGTGGTTGTTCTGTATTTTAGTTGTAATTTTGAGAGTTTGTTTGGAGGTTCTAGCACGGGAGCGCAGCTACTCGTATACCCTTGACCGAAGACTGGTCCTCTCCTTTGGGGGGAAGGTCATTCTCTTCAACCTAGCGCGCAGCTTCGGAACGCACATGGATCTGTGAGGGAGGAGGGGGACACCCGCCTAGCCAGCCAGATCAGCCGAATCAACCCTGGCCATCAATGGGGTGACAGATGTCGCAGCCAGATCACCCTCACATCCTAGTTGTAATTTTGATGTGGTTGTGGGAGGCGGCTAGTACAGGTGTTTATCTATGCTGCCATCTTGGTTCCCTCCTCCTAGCTTGCCTACTTTTTAAGGCTGATATAGTGGCAGACCACTAAAACAAGCAATTCAAATATTTGATGGATTCAATGACAAAAGTAATAGCACCAATAGTATCATTACTTTGCATTCACATTTTCAAAGCAAAGTAGCAACTCTCTGCCATCATTCGACTTCTTTTCTGTAGCAATCATCTCTTGAATAGGCAAGTTTAGAGCTAAGTTCTTCATTTCCCTCCTCATTCAAATACCATTATCTTCCTGTACTTTAATGCAACATTTCTCAGGAGGATTAGGTTTGGGAAATATCTTCATGTCTTCACAGGATTAAAAGAAAACTTTGGGAAGTGAAATTGATCATTATAAAGCAATGAGAATTTTTTTCTTCCAATGCTGAAAAATATGATTTCTCTTTTGTTTGATCTAAAATTCAGTGTAATCAAATGTGTGATAAAGACCTATTGGAGACTTTCAGTCAAGATATTGAAGTAGGTAAACGTTGTGCTCCCCTATTCCCACAAACACGTAAAAATTACAAATAAATTACAGAACAGTCATCAGTGAGAACTGCCTGAAAACTAGCTGAGCAGTATTCCTATAAGTAAGTATATAAAGAAGTATATAAAGAAGAAGCCACTAGCAGGAGGGACAGAGAAGTGGAATGGGCAGATCCCATACCCACAGTGTGGCAGTTTAAGAAACAGAAAGGATATATTGGTTGCAGTGGTCACCCCTGAGGAGAGAGGGGTCTCACCCTACACTGGGCTCTCCAACCCAGGGCCCCATAACATGGGGCTGTGAAAACCAACAGGGATTTTGTCTAGGTGAGATGGAGGGCTGCTAGAGTCCCAGGCATTCCTATTAAAGGGCAACATCATGGGCTACTCACTGATGGACTTACTCTGGGTTCCAGACCTGAGGCAGCAGCTTGAGAAGCACATCATCCGAGAATAAAGGCAGTTTTACTTTTTCCTTTCCAATCTGGATGCCTTTCATTTCTTTCTCTTCTTTCCTTTTTTTTTTTTTTTTTTGGTCTAATTGCCCTGTTTTTAAATATATATATTAAGCATCAATGATGAAAGGGAATCATCGATTGGTTGCCTCCTGCATGCCCCACACTGGGGATCAAGCCTGCAACCCCAGGCATGTGCCCTGACTGGGAATCAAACCATGACCTCCTGGTTCATAGGTTGATGCTCAACCATTGAGTCACTCAGGCCGGGTAATTGTCCTGTTGAACATAAATGGTGAGAATGGGAATCCTTATCTTGTTCCTGATCTTAGAGAAAAAGCATTCAGTCTTTCCCCGATATATATAACTAGAGGTCCAGTGCATGAAATTCATGCACGGGTAGGGTCCCTAGGTATGGCCGGTGATCAGGGCCAATCTGTGGGGTGAGCGGTGGGGCAATCGGGGGGCCCCCCTCTGGCACCCGTGTTGGCTGGCCTGGGGCCTGCGGGCTGGGGGCAGCTCCTGCATTGAGCGTCTGCCCCCTGGTGGTCAGTGAGCATCATAGCAACTGGTTGTTCCACTGATAGTTCTGCCATTTGGTCAATTTGCATATTAGCCTTTTATTATATAGGATATAGGATGTTAGCTATGGTGTTTTTGTACACTGCTTTTATGGGGTTGAGAAACTTTCTTTCTATTTCTAGTTTGTTGAGTGTTTTTATCATGCAAGGATGTTGGATTTTGTCAAATGTTCTTTCTGTGTCTATGAAGGCAATTATGTGTGTTCTTTTTCTCCCTTTAATAAATTAATATGGAATATTACACTGATTGATTTTTTTGGATGTTAAACCAATGATTTATTCTTGGGATAAATTTCACTTGGTCATGTGGTATAATTTTTTTATAGGTTGCTAGACTCAGTTTGTTAGTATTTTGTTAAGAATTTTTGTGCCTATATTCATAAGGGCTATTGGTCTGTAGTTTTCTTTTCCTGTGATGTCTTTAGCTTTAATTTCAGGGTAATATGGACCTCAGAGAATAAGTTTGAAAGTGTTTCCTCCTATTCTATTTTTTTGAAGGGTTTGTGAAGAATTGGTTGAATTCACTAATGAAGCCATCTGGGCATGAAATGTTCTCTCTGGAATAGCTTTAACTACAAGATCAATTTCATCAATATATAAAAGGCTATTTGGGTTATATATTTCTTCTCCTTCCCATCCTCTTTCTCCTTTTTAAAAAATTCTTCATTTTATTTATTTTTTGTTAATCCTCACTTAAGGATATTTTTTCCATTGATTTTTAGAGAGAGAGTGGAAGGGAGGGGGAGAGACAGAGAGAAACATCAATGTGAGAAAGACACATAGATTGGTTGCCTCCCACATGTGCTCCGACCAGGGCCTGGGATACAGCCTCCAACCTAGGTACATGCCCTTGACCGGAACCGAACCCGGGACCCTTCAGTCTGTGGGCTGATGCTCTATCCACTGAGCCAAACCAGCTAGGGCTTTCTCCTTCTTTTAATAGTGTTACTGGGTTATTATAAAGCTTACAGCTCACAAAGATCCAAAAGGAAGAGATGAGTAGTACATGGTATGGGGGAAGGGACAAGGAGCCTCCATGGCCTTTCCATGTGTGCCAACCTGGAAGTTCTCCAAACCACTTTGTGTAGGTTTTTTTAAATTTTTTTTTTATTTTTTATGGAGGTTCCATTATGTAGGCATGATTGATTACATCACTGGTCATAGGTGATTTACTCAATCTCCAATCACTCACTTTTCCCCAAAAGTCCAGGCTAGGGCTAGAAGTTCCTACCCTCTAATCACATGGTTGATTCCTCTGGCCTCCTTCCTGAAGCTATCTAGGAGCTCACCAAGTGTCAGCTCATTAGCATAATGAAGTATGGTTAAAATTGATTTCTTCTTAATTAAGCTTTGGTATTTTGTATCTTTCAGAGATTTTGTCCATTTCATGCAAATTGTCTCACTTATTGGTATGTTATTCATAGTATTTTCTTATTTTATTATTCATAGAATTTGTTGTGATGTCACCTTTCTTGTTTCTGATATCAGTTATTTGTGTCTTTTCTCCTTTTCTCATTTGTCTGACTAGAGGTTATCAATTTTATTGTTCTTAAAGAATCCCCTTTTGGTTTCCTTGATTTTTCTCTATTGGTTTTCTGTTTTTTGTTTCATTGATATTGTTTTGGCTTTTATTATTTTCTTGCATCTACGTTTTGGAGGGTTAAAGTGTGTTTTTTTTTATAGATTTAAGGGAGGAGCTGAGATCATTGATTTGAAGCAATTCTTTTCAAATATAGGCATTTTGTAATATAAATTTCCCTGTAAGTATTCCTTTTGTCACATCACCTAAATTCTGTTATGTTGTGTTTTCATTCTGATTAAAAATATATTCTAATTTCCCTTTGATTTTTTTGTCCCATGAGTTATTTGGGAGTATATTGTTGTTTTTAAATGAATTGGGATTTTCCTGATATGTTTCTCTTATTGATTTCCAATTTAACTCAGTTGTGGTCAGAGAATAAACTTTGCATGACTTGAATCCTTTTAAATTTATTGAGATTTGCTTTATGATTAAAATACTATATCTATTCTGATAAATGTACTATGTGCACTTGAAAATAATGTGAATTCTGATGTTATTGGGATTATTCTGTAAGCATCAATTAGGTTAATTTAATTGGTAGTGTAGTTAAAATTTTGTATATCTTTTACTGACTTGCTGACTACTATACTTATTTTTATTTTTTTTAAATATATTTTATTGATTTTTTACAGAGAGGAAGGAAGAGGGATAGAGAGTTAGAAACATCGATGAGAGAGAAACATCGATCAGCTGCCTCTTGCACACCCCCTACTGGGGATGTGCCCGCAGCCAAGTTACGTGCCCTTGACCGGAATCGAACCTGGGACCTTTCAGTCCACAGGCTGACGCTCTATCCACTGAGCCAAACCGGTTTTGGCAATATACTTATTTTTTTTTTAGTTATTTAGAGAAGGGTATTGAAACCTCTGACTATGATTATGAACTTGTTTGTTTCTCCTGCAGTTCAATCAGTTTTTGTTTCATGTAGTTTGAAGCTCTGCTATTAGGAGCAAAATGTTCAGGATTTTTTGTCCTCTTTATTGATTGACAACTTTATTCTTATAAAATGACTTCTTTAGCTTTTATAATATTCTTTTCTCTGAAATAATTTTTTGCCTGACATTAATTAACAGCCACTCTGGTTTATGGTTAACTCCGTCATCTCTTTCCTACATGGACAAAACCCAGATGAGAGACCCTCTACCGAGGGAAATAAATGGATTGAAATTGATCACAAAGTGTCTCCACCAAGAAGCTGAAAGCTTGTTATCACTGTTCATAAAAAAAAGAATTCCACCAGTGTCCCTCCAGGACGGGTAAGGTATGTTTCTCCAGAAGGCCTCAGGGGAAGGAAAGGAGTTGGGATGCTAACAGTGCCAGCAGTAAAATAAGGTAGTAAAAGTGTCTTGTGGGTGAAGATACTTGTTGAGAAGAGGTTAAGCCAAGCCCCTTCCTGGGTGCATTAATCAGTTTTAGGTTGTAGTTTTCTACATGAAGATACTGAGCACAACTTGCAGCATTTGTGTATCTGTCTCATCTATCCTACACTGTTAAAACCTAAGCCTGTGGAGTACATCTAATAAGATGATCAAGAACCCCACATTTAAAACAAGACTAGGGCATCCATCAGAGCAAGGTTATTAACTAAAGGCAGTGATTTCAGACTGAAAAAAAAGAAAACTGAGGAGTGCTATGTGGGCACTGGGAAAAGGAGGTGGAATGGAAAAGATCCCTGGTAGTGGCAAATAATTAAATGGTCTTCAAAGTGTGTATGGGGATTTGTGGGAGGGGAATGAGATGATTTATATCTTCACATAGACTCAAATATGGTCACATTACCATGGATGGACTGAAGATAAGACATACAAAGAATTTGGTAATGGCAAAAGGTGAGAGAAAACAGAATGTGCCACTGAATTTGATGGCTGTGGGGAAGGGTTTGGAGGAGACACCCTCTCTCTCTCTGCCATGTAACCTACCAGAATTAACATGGGGAGATAAGGAGGGTGGCAGGTCAGTTTGGAAGGTTCTTTAGGGATGCTAAGAAAAGTCACCCTTTCTTTCGCCAGAGCATCTTGGCCTTGCCAGCTTCTCTCCTCCCCCATGGAGATGTCAGGATGATGCTATGTGTTAGCTGAGCCCCTCCAGTGCTACTGTTGCCTAGAGTAGAGCCTTGCTGAACAAACAAAGCTGAAGGGTGTGGCTCCTAATTTTCTTGGGGAGGGGCATATATAGAAAGTTTGGAAGACCTGGGGTAGATCACTGGGAGGCACTAAGATGGCAAGGGTGCAGTTATGGAAAACTCAACCTTAAGTACCAAAGGGAGGAAAAAGAGGAAGGCCACCTGTCCATGCAGATCCTGAGGCAGGTGCAAATTGAGATGACCCCATCCAAGCTCTTTTCTTCTTTCCCTTTGACTCCCTACCCTCTAAACTACTTCCCTGTCTTTGTCTGGCACATACCTTCTCCTCAAACTGTACCCTTTTCCCTGAAGCCCCTGTTCCCATCAATCCCCCACCCCTTTCTCCCAAATCAATGCCATTCTTTGCTCATCCTCTTGTCCCTCCATGTGTTCAAGATAACCAGGAAGGTAAAAAGATCCTTTCAAGGAAGTTCAAGAATAAAAGCCTCTCCAAAAACTCCCATTCCTTCAGTTAAGTCTAGAAGGCCAACACTATTTGGCCATTATCACAGGCTGAGTAAGGCACTAATTCAAAATGGAGATGAGTCACAACAGGATTAAGAAAGTGGAGGATTAACCCAGTAAGTACTTCAAGTGACTATCTGGGCAGCCAGAACTTCAGAGGGAGACCAGAGACCTCAGAACAATCTACAAAATCTCCAAGGTTTAGCCAATAAGAAATGGCCAACTACTTAGAGACAAACCATGTACTAACAGAGTACACCTGTGGTAGTGAATAAAATAAAATAAACCTGTTGTGAAAGTGTATGTGTGTGTGCGTGCGTGTGTGCATGCGTGTGTGTGTGTGTGTGTGTGTGTGTGTGTGTTTGTGAGTTCTCTGATGGTAAGAAGGGAAGAGGCAGGTGTGTGAGAAGGAAGAGAGCTGCGGTTTTCTGGATTTAGGGGTCAAACTAATGGGAGTAAGGACTGGATGAAGTCTGAGCACTAAGACAAATTTCTTCCTTAACACTATCCTACAGGCAAGGAGGGAAAACCTCTGGTGTTTCTGCTTGTCTTTGCAGGTGATTTGGAAAGGGACAGCAACATCAGGGTGTAGATTATAGGAACCTCTATTGGGTGAAGTGTGTGGGATAATAGTGCTAGCCCCCTCCAAAAGGCAGAAAAATAAATCAAATAAACTACCTCTAGGTCTAGGCCATCTACCTCATAGTGGTGTTTGTTGCATCATGCCCTATGCTGTAAGCAACTAAAGGCCCCCAAAAGGACAAAATTCTCACCCTTATAAAAGTCAATGACAGCAATCCCAAGGACTGAAATAATAGTGTTTGGAGGCTACAAACCCAACACTGATTAGATCATCTTCTTGTTATTTCTGGAGAACCTACTATGTGCAAGGCGAAATACTAGATGTCGAGGATACCATCCTATATAATAAAACCCTAAAATGCAAATTGTCCCCTCGGGAGTTTGACCAGGTGTTCGACTGCTGGCTATGACATGCGCTGACCACCAGGGGGTGCTGTGGAACATGACGGGCATTGGCGACACAGTGCTGGTAGTGGGTGGCAATGGAGGCACTGCCAACCCCAATGGGCCCAGATGAGAGCAGTACCGTGGTGGGATGGTGGAGCAGGTGAGGGGGTGGCATCAGGCCACGGCGGGGTGCCAGGCGGGGCTGCAGGGCCATGAGGCTGGGGGTGCAAGGTGGGGCCCAATCCCCGCAGGCTACCCCAAAGGACCCCACCTGTGCACCAGACCTATCCTATCTAATAAAAGAGTAATATGCAAATTAACCATCACTCCACTACACCCACCAGCCACACCCACCAGCCAATCAGGAGCGAATATGCAAATAAACCCAACCAAGATGGCTATGGCCACAGAGAGCAGGAGGGAGGCTTGGGTTTCCCCGGCAATGGAGGAAGCCAAGCTTTCCGCCTGCCCTTGCCGGCCTAGGCCTCCACTCAAGGCTACAAAGTTTCAATGATAGAAGATACATAAACCCAAACAGAAACTGCGGCAGCCACGGAGCTGGAAAGAGCAGGAGGCTAGGGTTGCCCCCAGTGATGGAGGAAGCCAAGGTTTCCACACACCCTGGCCGGCCCAGGCCTCCGCTTAAGGCTACAAAGTTTCAATTATAGAAGATACATAAATCCAAAAAAAAATGGCTGCCGCCATGGAGCAAGCAGAAGGCTTGGCTCCACTCTAGGCTACAAAGTTTCAATTGTAGAAGATAAATAAACCCCAGATCCCAGGGCCTCTGCTTGGGTCACCAGGGGGCGTGGCTGGCCTGCAAACCACCACAGGCCCCTCGCCCAGGCTGTCCCATGCCCCAAGGGAACCCCCACCCTGATCCGGGACACCCTCCAGGGCAAACCAGCTGGCCCCCACCCATGCACCAGGCCTCTATCCTATCTAATAAAAGAGTAATATGCAGATTGACCATCACTCCAACACACAAGATGGCTGCCCCCAAGTGGTCAAAGATCCTGCCCCCATGTGGACACAAGATGGCCACCACAAGATGGCCAGCAGGGGAGGGCAGTTGGGAGGGACCAGGCCTGCAAGGGAGGGCAGTTGTGGGTGATCAGGCCAGCAGGGGAGGGCAGTTGGGATGGACCAGGCCTGCAAGGGAGGGCAGTTGGAGGCGATCAAGCCTGCAGGGGAGGGCAGTTAGGGGTGACCAAACCGGCAGAGGAGGGAAGTTGGGGGCGACCAGGCCTGCAGGGAAAGGCAGTTGGGAGGGACCCAGGCCTGCAGGGGAGGGTAGTTAGGGGGGACCCAGGCCTGCAGGGAAGAGCAGTTGGGGAGTACCAGGCCTGCAGGGGAGGGCAGTTAGGGGTGACCAGGCCTGCAGGGGAGGGCAGTTAGGGGCAAACAGGCTGGCAGGGGAACAGTTAGGCATCAATCAGGCTGGCAGGGGAGTGGTTAGGGGGTGATCAGGCTGGCAGGCAGAATCAGTTAGGGGCAATCAGGAAGGCAGGCAGGTGAGCAGTTGGGAGCCAGCAGTCCTGGATTGTGAGAGGGATGTCCGACTGCCCATTTAGGCCCGATCCCACCGGGATTGGTCTTAAACGGGAATTCGGACATCCCTTGAGGGGTCCCAGATTGGAGAGGGTGCAGGCTGGGCTGAGGGACACCTCCCTCCCCCCGTGCACGAATTTCATGCACCGGGCCCCTAGTAGTAGTAAATAAGAGCCTGTCCCTGCCCTTAAGGAGTGTGCAGTCTAGTGAACTCTTCCTTGGCTTGCCCTTTAAATGCTGATGTCTCCAGGCTTCTGCCTATTGCTATTCCTGGTATTTGTATACTCTCTGTTATGTCTGAGCTCAGTCTAATAATCCTCCATGTTTACACCCTGGAATTTTCTTTAACCTTTGACCAAGTGAGCATATATTTATCCTGAGAATACTTGAACCTATGCTCAAGTGGTGGCACTTATAACTACCCGGTTCTAGGTTTTCTATCAGATCTCAGGTATCTGGCTCACTGTGCAGTCATCTCTTAGACAAAGTGAGCTTATTCCTTGATAAAGCTGTTGGAGCTTCTTCCTTACTATTACATCAATGAGTACCCCTTGAGCCCCTGATGGCAGTCAACCTGAAACAGTACTGCCTTACCCTGGCCACATCCTGCCTGCTTTCTTCCTATCCCCACCTTGCTCCAGGAATACAAGTGTACCATTGGGAAGGCAACCCCATTTATTACTAAGGCTGCTATTTCTGCTTCAGATTCCAGGGACAGTCATCCTGACTAAGCTGGAGCTTTTAGCTACTTACGCACAGATACCTTCAGTCATGTGCTGCTCTGTTTATATGGCATCTGGCTTTTGTAACATCAGCTTTAATGTTCTACAAGCCATGTCTGTCTTTTTAATCAAGGCTCCTCAAGTTTCCACAACCTTTTCTAACAAGAACTAACAATTTCCATTTTTGTGGAAATCTAGCTGACTTAATCCAGGGTTTGAAGTTGCCATCTCTAAGAAGCTCCACTATCAATTTCTGGAGAGAAAAAAGAAGGCATTGATTAATTTTCTTGCATTAAGCTCAGACATCAGAGAAGGGAGAAACTGAACTAGGTTATCACTCCAGCTTGCAGAAATATCTCTGTCCCCCTCTTCTTGCAGGGTGTACTCCATGTTCCCAGGCTTAATGAAGCCATGGGAAGGAAAAGAGTTGCCATTCTTTGGGGCAGCATTTGCTGAAGACTTAGGACATTGTTAATTGGTCCCAAGTGAAGATTTCTCCATGCAACTGAATTTCAGGACTCATTGGCCTCAGAAGCTGCTCAGTTGGCTTTCACTTTAATTTTTTTTTTTTGCCAGAACAAACACCACAAAAACCAATAAGTTGCCCTTCATGCCTTGACTGCCAGGAAGCTGCCAGCCAAGTCAATGTGTCATGCAACCCTTCATCCTCTTCTTCATAGCAAGAATACTCTTTGCCTTTTTTAGCCTTAATTGCCCCAGTGTGCACTGTGTTATGATCTCTAAGTGGCTCAAGATCTATAAATCCATAAGCATTCGCAGGGTCTCAGGAGTCTAGGTCTTAGTCAAGTATATTCAAAGCAGGCTCAAAAGAAGGTTGTCCCTGGCCTTCATGATCTCACCTCTGTCCACAATTCACCTTCCAGATTCATATTTCTCCAATTTCCCCTTCACTCATTTCACTCTGGACATATGTGTCTTTTCTTTCTTTCTCTAATGCACCAAGCTTGGTCTTATCTTAGGTCTTTTACCCATGCTGTTCAATTTGCTTAGTATACCCCTCACCTCTGCTGCTAGACCATCCTCAACCAACTCTTTGGGCGACTTCTAATCCATTCTTTAGGTTTTAATGTGTTAAATATGCTTTTGTTAGAGAGGCCTTCTCTGACCTTCCCAAACTAGAATAGGTCCCCTTTTTATTCTGTTCCATAATACCTTATGCTTTTCCTTCATAGCACCTATCAAATTTTGTAATTATTTTGGTAATTTTCTGTTCAATGGATCTTTTCTACATTAGGCTATAGCTCTAGGAAGTGAGCAATTTTCTTGTTTGTTTTCTCTCTGCTGCATTCCCAGTGCCTGGAGCATACTAGAGGCTCAATATATATTTATTGAATAAATTAAGTACCTGGGAGTTCAGGCAGAAATGTCAATCCTGGAGGTAGAGAACCAAACAGCAACCATATAGACTTACCCCTACCTTACTCAGACACCCTAGGTACTCAGGGCTCTTGTGGTTCCACTTTAGCCAAAAGCAAGATCACAGGAAGACTTCCTCCCACTGAGTTGTGACTCAGAAGTCAGAAATCCTAGATTCTTCTTCCAGTTCTTTTACTTACTAGTTTTCTGATACTAAACAAACCTTTTGCCTCCCTGGGCCTCAGTTTCCTCCTATGACAAATGTGAATAGTAATGTTTATCCTGCTTAACTTACAGTACTGTGGTGATAATCAAGTGAGACAGATGGCACATTTGAAAACAATGTGCATATGTAAAGAATGGCCATTGCTATTAATGTCCCATCTCAGTTGTCACTGTTATTCCCATTAAAGATTTCCTCAAGGCTCCCCAACATCAACCAATCAAGCATGTGCAATTCTCTGGGCTTCTAAAGCGAGTTATTGCTTCCTGCACAGCCAAAAGAGGTGCTCGTTAGAGAAAGCATATGTATCATGCCAACCCAATCTCCTGGAGTAGATTATACTTTTTTTTCTTGTTTGAAATGCTAGATTATAGCAGTTTAACAGAGGGTAGGATATTTTGAGGCCACAGCTCATTGTTTCAATGGTAGCATGCTTATAATGGATCCAGGGATGACCCAAATGGACTAACAGCTCATTCTTGTTATGCAGAAGGTTTTCTGTGGTCAAAAGCTAAGGATGGGTCAAGTCACAAAGGGAACTGGTATTTATTTGTAACACAGAACAGAGACTCCCAGGGACATCCAGTCAAGGAAAGGCTACATTCACGGTAAAAAGGAGTTTAGAGCCAAGTTTTAAGGAGACCACAGTAGGAGAACACCCAGCAGTTTTAAAGGAATCAAAACCTGCTTTCCCCCACACACTCCATTCCCTGGGCCTGAATCATTTTTTTAGATGGAATAACAAACACACTTTTGTAACAGAAGCACCTGTTTGGCTCATGGTGGTCATTTAAATATTTGTTGAACAAAAAACAAATTTATTTGCAGAATCATGAAGAATGAGACTTGAAAGTGGTAAAAGTTATTAATTTGCCAAGATGGCATGGAGCAGGTTTTCATCATGCTACTTTGAATGGTGCACAATTTAAAACTTATGAATTATTTATCTCTAGAATTTTCCTTTTAATATTTTCAGATCATGGTTGACCATGGGTAACTAAAACCATAGAAAATAAGACTTTCTATGCAGATAAGGGGGGGGGCACTACTGTATATGCAGCCCAGAAAGCCTAAAATATTGACAATTTGGCCCTTTACAAAAAAATATTTACTGAGTTGATATTATCTAAATCAGAATATTAAATTTCCAAGAAGTTCAATAGCCTGCCCTACTTCATACTGCCATGAATGTGATAGACTTGAGATTTGGATACAGGTCACTTGGGGCCTATGTTATAACATATATCATACTGCCTCATGATCTCAGAGTGCTTTGTTTTACCTCACCACTCCCAACAATGGTCCTCTGGATTTAATGTTTTTTCCCCCTTAATATATCAACAATTTTATTTTATTTACACTTTTTATGATAAAAGTATTAAAAGGCATTTACTTCTGAATACATCTTCAGATACATTTCATAGATTCAATATGACTTATATTGGTTTTATTATTTTACTGTCTATAATTTCTCATTTATTGCCTCTTCAATCTTATTGTTTATGGTATCTTCTTACTCCTTCAATTTTCATGTGGATGCAATTATTTTTAATTAAATATAAAACATGTACTATTTTATTTTCCAGCAAGTATATATACAGTTTTACATGCATGCAGATGAGAGAATAATTTTTGTACTATACCTGATTTACTGAGTTGGAGATTTCTTGCTTTCATATAGTATATGATTTTTAAATGTGTTTGAGTATAACATACTTAGAGGAAAGTGCACAAAGCACAAGGTACAGCTCAAAAATATCAGAAAATGAACAATCATGTATATCCATTTCAGATCGCTTGCTGTATGAAATATTTGGTTAATAGTAATAAAAGTATCTAGCTTGCTATATTGAAATACAGTGATATGAAATGGGCTGGCGTTGTTCAAGGTTTAAAATAAAATTATAGGGATTTTTCATATTTTTTAAACCCTGCAATACAGTGCAATGCAATGAGAAGAATGTTGGGTTATGATTCAGGAGACTTACAGCTTGGTTTCAGCTTTGCCAAGATTTCTTGTGTCACCTTGGGACATGTCCCATGCTCTCTTTGCTCCTCAAGTACCCTTCTGAAAAAAGGAGTTGAAACAAGATGCTCACCAAGATGCCTCTAAGCCCTGACCATTTATAATTCTATTCTTTGATATGTATTAGGTTATTGGTTATTTATTTATTTATTTATTTATTTATTTATTTTAATCTTCACTCGAGGATATTTTTTCCACTGATTTCTAGAGCAAGTGGAAGGGAGGGAGAGGGGAAAGAGAGAAACATCAAGTGAGCGAG
This sequence comes from Plecotus auritus, assembly GCF_963455305.1. Lineage (NCBI taxonomy): Eukaryota > Metazoa > Chordata > Mammalia > Chiroptera > Vespertilionidae > Plecotus > Plecotus auritus. The sequence continues at coordinate 129,652,414 of NC_137784.1, forward strand.
ACTCATTGATTGTCTCCCACACACACCCAGATTAGGGCTGGGGATCAAGGTATCTGCACTTGACTGGAATGGAACCAGAGACCTTCAGTCTGGAGGCTGAAGCTCTATCCACTGAGCAAAACCGGCCATGGTGGAGCGATTGGGGCTGGTGCCAGCAGTGAGTGCGAGCAGGGCTGGTGCTGTCACTGGGTGTGAGTGTCAGCTGCTGGCCCTGATCGCCCCTCAAGAGCAGGGGGAGGTGGAGATGCCCTCAAGGGTGATCTGGGCTGGCAGCCGCTCACACCCACTGATGGTGCCCAGCAATCGAGACCAGTGTCGGGTACCAGAAATGGGTGCGAGCAGGGCTGGCGCCAGCAGTAGGTGCAAGCACCAGGTGGGACCATGGCATGCGGGAGCAAATAATTTTCAGTAACCACCAGAGGCTTGCCCCAATGACAGCAACCAGCACCCCACCTTGATCTGGAACCCCTGCTCACCTGCTCCACCATCCCGCTGTGGCCAACGCCCACCATGTTCCACGTGCACCCCATGGTAATCAACACACATCATAGCAACCGGTTGTTCAGTTGTTCGGTTGTTCCACCATTCGGTCTACTTGCATATTAGGGTTTTATATATATAGATTAGGGAAAGCAAAGAGGGGGAAACCTCTGGGATTGGATAAAAAGTAAAATGATAGATACTTCTTTTACTTGGGTGGGTGCATGATAGTTAACAGTCAACAATTTACTCAATAACAATGAGGGGATTTGTGGTCTCCACAGAGTGATGCCTGTGCTTTGAGGGGTCTGAAAAAAGGAAAATGTCTTTGACATTTCAATGATATGTTATTATAGATGCAAAAAGACAATAGGCTCAGTTATGGTAAACTTTAACTTAAGGTAAACTTTGTCAGGGAAGATACTGGCCTAGGATGTGACTACCCACTATAACTGCTTTTAGTTAAAGTTTTAATTTCAGACCATCCTTTGTGGTTACTTTAGGACTTTGTAAGACCGCCATGCAGGCCTTCCCTGAGCTTGTTAGGTTAGCATGTGGCCCCCTTTTTTGTCCACAGTTTTATGCACAAAGATGATTATCATATTATAATAGGGAAAAGCAGAAACAATCTAAATGTCCATAGTAGGTTATGTTTAAATAAATCATGGTATCCCATATAATATGTTTTTGTGAAGCCTTTAAAATCAGGAGTAGAATGAAGAAGAAACTTATTATAATGTAAATTTCTTTTTATCTTGATTTTATTTTTTCCATCACCATTTATCCCCCCTATACTCTCCTCCATCTCCACTCTCTTAACCCCCACAATCATGAGTTCTTTCTCTTTTTTTTCTTTTTTGTTCAATCCTTCCATCCCCTACAATGTTAATTTTAAAGAGCAGAATATAAAAATGATATGCACAGTGTGGTCTTAATTATGTAAAATATATATGTGAAAGGAAATGTACCAAAATAGTATCATGATTGCTTCTGCCTAATGAGATTGTTTTTTTAAACTTGTTCAACTTTTTATTTTTCTACAAAAACACACATTGCTTTTATAATCACAAAAAGAGACAAAGATGATGTATGTTCAATTGTTCCAAAATGATTAGGATAAAGTACTTGACAAGTAATAATGAAAAGGCCTATGTTTTCTTTGTAATGCATTATTTATAGGGAAAATAATTTCTATTACTCCCTGTTTTCAAAAAGAACAATGTATACTCTTCACACAGTTGCCAATACAATGCCAGGGAAACATTGGTAAAAAGCACAAAAGGTAACCCCAGAGATCTCTGTTGATTGTGACACTTTGAAATTACTACATGAAAAGGTCATTTACTCTCCAGCAAAAATAACATTTTGTCCATGTCCTCTAATTTCACACAATGAGTGTAATTTAAATATATATATATCTTGAAAATTTCAATTTAGTTTGAAGATGCATTATGTAAATATTTTGAATATTCAATTTAAAGTTCAACATAATGGACTAGCACTTATTTAACAACCATGTTATTCCATCAAGGGACAAAGACAACTTTTACAAGTTTTAATGGGCAGGGACCTTTCTGCACAGAAAGGTCACCTTCATTTGAATATTCTCTGTATTTATGTGGTCCTAGCTGCCTGAATAGCTCATGAATCAGCTGATGGATCATCTGTGCCCATTTGATAAATACATCTCTCAGATGCAAATTAATCTATTTTGAAATGAACAAAGGGGCAAGGGTCCTTTTTGAGCTGTTCCATAAATAAGCAAGGAAATGAATGCTTACAGGGTCTTTCATGCATTGAGGTGCTGCTGACTTACAGGCAGTAGGTGATGTTTGTCTAGCTGTGGGGATGAAACCAAGGGTCCTTATGACTTTGATTACATTTAGCTATAAATCCTAGTTCCAGAAATCCTGTCTCTCTCTCACTATACCCCTCAGAGACCTAACTTTTCCCCATGATAATCAGCAACCCCCAAGGCAGTAGAAGACAGTAGCCTGGACTTGACTAAGGATTTCATGGTCTAGAACTCTGGCAGACTAAAGATAACATATTGACCTAAATTATGTTTTAGTTCCTGAGCTCTAAGGTGGAACAACCTCTGTCTATTTTGCCATGAGGCTAGATAGAGGGACTCCAGAAAAGACCTTAAGACCTGAAGAAATGATTTACCACTCTTACCTAACCTCTGACCAATTAGCTCCCAGCACAACACCAAACCCCTAATCCCTGGCGTCTTTTGATTTTGTCCTATGTAATCTGTAACCTACATGCCATCAAGGAGTTTTGCTTTCCAGTCTTTTGGGTGACACCATTCATAATAAAATAAGCCAATATTTCTCCACTACAATTCTTGGTGTTTAGTGTTTGAGTCTGCTAGTGCCAGGTGAACTGGAAAGATGGAAGTACATTCAGCCTTGCCCATTCTCTTCTCAACTTGTTTTTGTGATCAAGGAAATGCATTTCCAAAATGTAAGTTGACAGTGTCTGGGTATAATAATTAGCAGGAAAATAGTACACACATTCTACTTCCTGTATTTCATTCTCATAAACGGTACCAATCAACCATCAAACTTGGTCTGACCCTGTTCTTTATCTTACTTTTTGTTTTAGTGTCTGCTTGCTTCTTGCCCTCAGCTACTCGGCCCTTACCTCCCTGCATCATCATCCCCTCCATCTGTATTTTAGCCCTCTCTGTGACGTGTTTCTTTCTCAATTCCAAGGACCAAATCCTGCCTCTTACCCCTCATTTTATGCAGGGGTCCATGCCCAGCTCTCAGCAGAGCTGGCTTCAAACATCTGTTGAAATTGGCCCTTCACATTTCACCACTGACCATAGCTAAGCCTAGTTCAAATAAACTAATAATTAGAATTGAAAAGAGATATGTGGAAGTTCAACAACAAACCTACATGCAACATTATCCAGAAGGGCCATCTAAGTGAGAGCTTATTTTACCACATTGGTAAGGAAGTATACAACTTGAAAACATTTAAAGGGAATCATTTTCCACTCTTTTGCCTGACACCAAACATTATCCAGTCTCCCAGTCCAATGTTGCAGATGAACCCATTTCCAAGTATTAGGTATGAATAGTGAATTCATCTAAGCAAAACTGAATGTCCTGTGGGGTGAAGCTTATGGCATCCCATGGAATTTGTAAAGCCATGAAGTTTTAAGAAATCAGCTCCCAGAGAAAACTTAAACATTTTTGTTAAAACACTGTTTTAAAGGGCCCTATTGTTTATATGTACTGGGCAGCTTATGGCTTTTGAGATGCTTGTTAATATTGAATGTTCTCTGTGTGTGTGTCTTGTAGACCATTTAGTGATATATATTTTTTTTACTCATGGGATCCAGAAGTGCTGAAACAACCTGACTGAGAGTTTCCACCTCTCATAATGTATCTGTGGAGCTGGGAAATCAGCTAATTCCTCAACAGGCAGTGAAGATTAGCAAGTTCATTAACTATTTTCAACTAATGCACAAATCCTAGGACTAATTGCTTGTTTACCAGGTGGGGTGGGCCTTATTCTCTAGTTCTTAGTGATTGAGATAACTGAAACTTGTTTGTATTTTCCAGCCAGAAGCTATTCCACTTAATGCTTTCAATATGGAAACACTCTGGTTAAGGCATTGAGCAGAATTTAAAGGAATTGTTGAGTCTCCAAAATTCAAGTGTAAACAGAGAGCAATTTTAAGAATTTGTAAATCCTTCTTCCTAGTTCTGAAGTCTTTCCCTGGGGCTGACATTAGGCAGGATTTGGTCATTTTCCTTCAGGGGAGAAATTCTAAGTTAAGTTTCCCAGGAGATTTATTTTTTTTATTTTTTATTTGACGAGCCATGAGTTTCCTCCATAATCAGACATTACAAGTTCTTAATTTAGACATTCTGAATATGTGATAAATTGGGCCAAGATACTTAACTTTCATATTTAATAGCTTGCTAACTAATGTGTGTGCATGAATTTGAGGGAGTGTGTAGGTAAATTAAAAATTATCCATTGACAAGTGAGTAGCATCCTGTTTGAATTTCATTTCTCTCTCTTTCTTGGTGCAGGCTCCTGGTAATAATTTTCCCACATTCATGTGTGTTGCTGGTAAACATAGAAATAAGGAAAGTGCCTGTCTTTTAAAATATTTTTAAGCTCAATTTTTAAATATTTTAGGATAACTCCTGGACTCTGCTAGAATTTCTGAGACTTTACTGCATTTTTTGAATGACTGATTATAGCTATTCCCAAATTTTAAGGAGTTAATATGGATATTAGTTGCTTACAGTTTATTTGCAGATGATACTGCTGCAGGGTTATCAAGCAATCAATTCACATTTACATATATATAATTGATTTCAGAGAGGAAGGGAGAGGGAGAGAGAGATAGAAACATCACTGATAAGAGAGATTCATTGATTGACTACCTCCTGCATGCCCCCTAACCCGATGCATTCTCATGGCATGCCCAACAGTAATAAAAAAATATTGAAATAGCAGGCCTGGTCCCCATTTCTTGGAAAATCACCATCTGGCTGGAAAAGTAAGTCTTAGAGAAAGTTTATAATAATAAATAGTCAATGTAAACACATATATATGACAGATGATCAATATTTAATGTAGTCAGACAAAAGCAAAAATCAATGCTGGATAAAATGGATGGGGAGTTAATTAAGAAGGTAAAATGAGAGAATTTAAAGGAAGTTGAGAATGTGGACATAAAAAGAACACAGTTGTAACAAGCATCTGGAAAAATGATGCTCCCTTCAGTTTAAAAATGGAAAATAGTTTCTTTTGACTATAAACCAGAAGAGGGGGGAGTTGTTGGAGAATGGTGCATTTAATTTGATTAATATGTAAATATCAACTTACCCAACCTAAATACCATTGTATGTAAAGTAGCAATTCTAATGCTAACAAGCCATTCATTTCTCTGAGGAAATAGCTCTGAAATATTGCTGCCGAAATATTTCTGATGAAATATTCCTGATAAATGTGTTGCTTTGTGTATAGTAGGTAGTCAATAAGTGTTTATAGACTTAAACTGACTTGAGAATTAAAGTCACTAGCTTAATTTGTATGGTTATGAATAAATTAGTGGAGAAGAAAGGGACTCAGCTTCACAAATATCCAATAAATGACATAAGAGCATAAATTTATGGATAGAGGTAAAGTTTTTGCTTTTCAGCTGTTAACAGATACAGATATAGGTAATGTATATTTAGATTTTTAAAAAAATTTTTGGATTCATTTGGCAGGCAAGTTGTGCCCAAATATATGATTTTTCTAAAACATGACAGAATTTAAAAGAATCATCTACATAATAGTCTTAAAAGTAAACATTTACAAATATTTTGGTTAAATTTCATTAAAAATACCTGCATTGGAAACTGCATCATTGAGTTAATCTGATCAGGACATTTATTGACTATAAATAATAATGTTACCATAACCAAAAGTATTGCCCAAAATGTCTTGTCTCTTACCAAGATGTCCATTAACTCTTGTTTCTTTTATGTCAAAGTAGAAGATTCACTATGAGAAATGACATAAACTTTTCAATTAGTTTTGATTGCTTTCTGAAAATATCCTGAACATGATATTGAATAAAGCAGCCCTTCTATTTTCCTTATTAAAATCTTCATAACTTCACCTATTTATTTTGTAATATTCATTTTACTATATATTCATTTCTGGAATCATTCATATAGTAGATAAAACTATAGCAAGTAGCCTTATGCCTAGACTTTTTCCCCCTTTGGAGATCATGGTCAGGGAGGACACGACTGTGCCCGAGTGTGGTCATTCTGAAGATTAATGGACAGAAACCTTGTTTGTATTGGAGTATGGAGAGCCTGTAGGAGGAGGTATTACACTTTATGTTGACTGAGAAGCACAACAGGAAGAACTATTTGTTTATCTCAGCTCTCCCAATTTCCTATTCTCCTCTACAAGAGTTTCCTCCCCTTTGTTTCTCAGGACTTGGGCATTGCTTGCCATTAGACTGCATGTCCTGAATTGCAATTCTTTATTATATATATATATATATATATATATATATATATATATATATATATATATATATATATTATTGATTTCAGAGAGGAAGGAAGAGGGAGAGAGAGATAGAAACATCAATGATGAGAGAGAATCATTGATTGGCTGCCTCCCGTATGCCTCCCACTGGGGACTGAGCCTGCAATCTGGGCATGTGCCCTGACTGGAATTGAACCGTGATCTTCTGGTTCATAGGACAGGACAATGCTCAACCACTGAGCAATGCCAGTCATGCCGAATTGCAATTTTTTGTTGTTTGCAAATAAACCCAACTTTGCCAGAGAAATATCTGGCTGTCTATTGGTTTAATATCAACATCACACATACCAACATATAATTTTCCAAGGCTTGCCTGACTTGTGATAAGAATGAGACATCCAAGGGTTAGCTACAAAACAGAGAAGCAAGATGATTTACTAGTATTTCCCTCAACATTGCATATCTGAGACTCCCAAATCTCTAGCTACCTTTCCTGCTTTTTAGTCCTCCCTCATTTGCACCCCCATTATATGTAGAACCATTGGGCATGCATTAATTTAATTCACAACTGTAAACCTACTTTTGTCTAATCCTGTACACACACACACACACACACACACACACACAAGCAAATTTTGTATATACTTAATTTAACCGCATATTACTTGACTATTCTCCAAATGGCTGGCCCTGTCTATGCTCCTAAAGCAAAATATGAGGATTCCTAAAATACCTCAGCTCTGTCAACACTTGGTAATCTTTAGCTTTCTAATTTTTCCAGGCCAACAGATGTAAGCAAATGTCACATAGATGTTTTTTGTGGGTTTTTTTTTAACCCTTACCTGAGGATATTGTTCCATTGATTATTTTTAGAGAGAGAGGGAAAGACAGAGAGAAATATTGATGAGAGAGAAACACATTGATTGGTTGCCTTCTGAACATGCCCGGACCAGCACCCAGGCTGAGGAGGATCCCGCAACCAAGGTACATGCCCTTGCCGGAATCGAACTTGGGACCCTTCAGTTCGCAGGCCCATGCTCTATCCACTGAGCAAAACCGGCTAAGGCTAAATGTTTTAATTTGCATTAATTAATGCTTTGGGCATCTTCTTACGTTTTCTTTTTAGGCTTCCTCTTTTATGAATGTCCTGTTCCTTTATCCTTTGCCCATTTTTAAAATTAGACTTCCTATCTTTTTTTGTAATGCCTTTAAACTATTTTTTTTTTTTGGTTTTAGATATTGCAAATATCTCTTCCTATCCTACCATCTGTCTTTAATTTTATGCATAGTGTCTTTCATTGAATAACAATCCTTAATTTTAATATAATAACATTAACTTTCCCCTCATATCTTTGATTTTTGAGTTTTATTTAAGAAATTATTCCCTATTCCAAGACAGAAAAATATTTTTACAATTTGTTATGTTTTCCTTTCACAATTGTTCTTGAAGCCACCTGGAAAATACTTTCATATATGTTGTTAGATGGGAACCAAGTTTGATTTTTTTTCTGCCCAGAATGAGATAATTTTTCTAATATCATCTACTAAATAATCTATCCTTTCCCATAATTTTTGGTACCACTTTTATTGTTTCCTATGATCCCAAATATACCTAAATATCCCTCTGTCTATTCTGTCCCATGGTTTACTTAAATTTGATAGTGTCTCTAGCATGACTTTTGGATGGCTCCACATGCATTCACGTTGGTCATTTTCTTCAGTGCTAGTAAAATAATAACTTTCCTCAAAAAAGAAAAGAAAATTTAACTTTGCAGGACAAATCAGAGAAGAGATTCACCTGTTGGATTAAGAGTAGACAGCATCTTCTGATGATAAGTGGCTACATTGTGAAGAAAATTAACTTTAATGCACCATGAATACCAAAGGTTCCTTGCAGAGTTGAAGGCTCAGTTTCTTGCAGAGTTGAAGGCTCAGTTTAGTTTCCAGGAAATCTCCTCACTTTTCTTCATTCTAAAAGATTGGTGACAATTCCTTGTCCTGTGGAGAAGCCAGAAAATTGTGCCATAAACTGCCATACATCAAGCGTTTTGATGCACTGCTAATAAATCCAGTAGGAACCAGACTTTCCCAAATAGCTTAATTAAATGATGCTTATTGTTAATTTACCATAGCATCTCATAATTTTCTACAGAGATTTATATTATCCAACATAAATAGTGAGAATGAGGTGGATCTTATTCAAAAGACATGGAGTTAGGATATATAATTACCTTCAGGTTGTATTCAAATAGATTATTAGCATATGCTCATAATTATTCCTTTGTATCCTCTAGCTATCCATTATGACTCCTTACAAACTGTGTTTTAGAGTAATTTAGTGTCACATTAAAAATAATCATATGGATGGGTATATATTTTTTGTTCAAATATTTGATCTCCAACCATGAAGTCCACCCTTGGTTTGAAACAACTGACACGTGATTGTCTGCATCTGCAATACAATGAGATGTTTGTGGTTAGGCAGGTCAGTGCATTGCCTTTGCATGGCTTCTCATAATTGTCATTTTCCTGCCCTTCCTCTCTTTTTCATTTCTGCCATACACACCATTTCCCACTCCTAGACTCATATTCTCCTATCAAATTTGTATTTATTATATAACTTACATATCATAAAATTTCCCCCTTAGAAGGTTATAATTCAGAGACTCTTCACAAGCTTGTGCAATTATGTAATTCTAGAACATTTTCGTCCCTGCACCCATTAGTAAGCACTACACATTCTCCCTTTCCCCAGTTCCAAGCAACCACTAATCTACTTTCTGTCTCCATGGATTGGCCTATTTTGGACATTTCATTATAAGGGAAATATTTTTTTTCTTGTGGTTAAATACACATAACATAAAATGTACTATCTTAACTATTTTTAAGTGTACAGTTCAGTCACGTTAAGTGCATTTGCATAGTTGTGCAACCAAATCTCCAGAACTCTTTTCATCTAGCAAAACTAAAACTCTATATTCATGACAATTTTCTATTTCTCCTCTCCTTTAGCCCCTGGAAACTAGCCCATCATTCTACTTTCTGTGTATATGAGTTTGATTACTCTAGGTACCTTATATAAGTGGAATCATACAATATGTGTCTTTTTGTAACCAGGTTATTTAACTTAGCATAAGGTTTTCAAGCTTCATCCATATTGTAGCTTCAGTTAGTACTTTGTTCAGTTTTATGGTTGAATTGGAGGCCTGATGCACGAAATTCATACAAGAGTAGGCCTTTCTTCCCCCCCGGCTGCTGGCACTGGCTTCCCTCTGGCACCCAGGACCTGGGCTTCTCCTGCAGCCCCAGCTTCGTCCAGAAAGTCATCTGGAAGGACGTCTAGAAGGATGTCCAGTCTAATTAGCATTTTATGCTTTTATTATTATGGACTAGAGGCCCATTGCAGGAAGATTCCTGAAATAAGGCTTCCTGCGGCAGTCTGCTTCCCTCCCTTCTCCCCCGCCCCACCTGCTTCCCTCCCTTCTCCCCCGCCCTGCCTGCTTCCATCCCTTCACCCCCGCCCCCCCCGCCGCTTGCTTGCTTCCTGAAGCTTTGCTCCCTTCTGCAGCACTTGGCTTCCTTCTAGGCTGTCTTCAGTCTTCGCTCTGTGCCTGGATATGCAAATTAACCTCCATCTTGGTTGGTTTAATTTGCATACTCACTCCTGATTGGCTTGCGGGTGTGGCTTGCGGGCATGGCTTGTGGGCATAGCAGAGGTACGGTCAATTTGCATGTTTCTCTTTTATTAGATAGGATAATATTCCATTGTATGGATATACCATACTTTGTTTATCCATCCATTCATTGGAACACATTTGTATTCTTTCCACTTTTTGGCTTTTATGAATAATGCTGTATGGCATTCCTGAAACAATTTTTGTGTGGGCATATATTTTAAATTCTCTGGGGCATACACCTAAGGAGTGGACTTTCTGAGTCCTATGGTAGCTATGCTTAACCTTTTCAGGAACTACCAGACTGTTTTCCAGTGTGGCAGCACCACTTTACACTCCCACCAGTAGTGTATGAAGGTTTCAATTGCACCATATCTTTGACACTAGTTCTTATTATCTGTCATTTGGAAAGTCATCTTAGTGGGTTTCAGCAGGGATTCCCTACCACTTCCCACCTCATAATTTCTGATCTGACTCAGGTCAGAGTGAGCCAGATGAGAGGGAAATACAACTATTCGCAAGGTATACTGACAAGAAGTCCAGTAACTAAATAAAATTTTTTTTTCAATTTTCTTTTTTTAAAAAAAGGTCTTTCTGCACCCTCAGTTTTTGACTGATTACAATAATCAGGTGTCTGCACTGGGTCTTTTTCTTTCTCCTGTAAACCGAGGTAAAATCACAATCAGATGAAATGTATGTAAAAGAATCTACACACATCCAGTGCAGAATAGGTACATAGTACCTCTCCATTTATTTGTTCTTTGATTCTTACAAATCTTTTTAAAGTAAAATTTTTACTAAAATTGCCTTTGATTTCAGTTCTTGAGTATTTCTTATTGAGATCTGTTGGCTTTTCATGACAGATAACATTGAGAATGTAGAGAATACTCAGGTGATTTTACTAAGGAGAACATTTGGTTGATTCTATTTTTTTAAAAAAGGAAGGATTTTAAAGCCCTACATATTTAAGTGTTTTTGAAACTTCCCAGCCTGAGCCAAACTCTACACCCTAAACTATTACAGTTCTCATGGTAAGTGATGTTTTCTTTCCAAGACAACTGAAGCCACAAATTGCACAAATGCTGGGGGGAATAAATGACCAGAGGGAAAAAAATTCCTTGTTCACAGTCTTTAAAAGGTGGAGATATTTTTTCCTATAAAAGCATCTTAAGGTTCTGTGTGGTTTTGGTTTCAGCTGCCCCAAGATTGCTTGGGCAGTAGTAACTATTTCAGAATGGAAAGGGGGCTCTTTTCTTGGTGTGGTAAAATCAGGTCTAGGGTCTTGTAACAGCCAGCCTAAAAAGATGGAAAAGGTCAGGGATGGCCCAAATTGCCTGAGCTCTCACATAGAAAGAGAATTGACAAATGAGACTGGAACTTGGGTGGGGCAAGTGAGGTACCTAGGGCACAACATTTAAGGAGGCACTCTTTGGGCCAAGCAAAAGTACATGACCTGTTTGGAAATATGAAAGGTGGAATGCTGAGGCAGCTCAGAGGAGAAATTTACCTGACCTATGGTAGTATGAAATCACAAAATTAAATTCACTCCCATACCCTGTCCTGTCCTGATCCCCCCAACACTTGGGTCTGATGCTGAAAAACCCTGTATGGTCCCTACCTTCTGTGAGCTGCCAGACAATTGACATAACTCTGCACCCAGCTAGGAGAGGCATGGAAGAGCAGGCACTCTTAGGGCCAAGCAAACTTTGGAAAAGTGAGAAATATGTCATGGCTAGCAGAGAGGTGGTACCATCACAGGAGGCAGGAGACATAAAGCTGGAAAGGAGACCTTGGGTTAGACTGGGGAGGCAAAGGGGAACTAACATGTATCAAGTCCACTATTTGCCCGACAAAGGGAAACACCCCCACTCCTGGTTTTGATGGCTGAAAAGGTCAGACAAAGCCAGAACAGTTAAAAAACCATTGCCACAATCTAGCCCAGAGGCCTATACTAGAGGCCAAGAATAGGGACTCCAACTGAAACTGACTGAAATGCACTATTCATATGGGAGGATTCTTGTACCTAGTATATTTATTTCCTTATCAAGAACTTGCTGGAGAATTGCTTATAGTTTGGGAGGTAGAAACCCTAATAACCTGGCTATGCATGGGCATGCACATACCAAATATCCGTGGGAGAGATGGCTTAGATTCTAATAAGAGGAAAAGATGAATTCAGTGGCACAGAGCCAGGGGACTCTGTGGTCAACTTGAACCTGGGTGTTTCCTGTTGCAGATGCCTCAGGAGCATGTCCTTCTGTTCTTTCTTTTCTTTTCTTAAACACACACACACACACACACACACACACACACACATACACACACACATACACAACACTATAAAAGGATGTGTAACTCAGGATCAGCCAGATGGAAGGAATGCATAGGCTAAGGTATGGGGGAAAGGGGACCTCCTTGGCTATGTGTATTTCTAATTATTTTATTTAATGCAATTGTAAATGGAATTGTTTTTTGTTATGTCTTCTTGAATTGATTCTTTATTATTTTTTATTATGAAACTAGAGGCCCGGTGCACGAAATTCGTGCATGGGGGGTGTCCCTCAGCCCAGCCTGCACCCTCTCCAATCTGGGACCCCTCGAGGGATGTCCGAATGCCCTTTTAAGACCGATCCCGGTGAGATGGGGCCTAAATGGGCAGTTGGACATCCCTCTCACAATCCAGGACTGCTGGCTCCCAACTGCTTACCTGCCTGCCTTCCTGATTGCCCCTAACCGCTTCTGTCTGCCAGCCTGATCACCCCCTAACCACTCCCCTGCCAGCCTGATTGATGCCTAACTGCTCCCCTGCCAGCCTGTTTGCCCCTAACTGCCCTCCCCTGCAGGCCTGGTCACCCCTAACTGCCCTCCCTTGCAGGCCTGGCCCCCCCAAACTGTTCTCCCCTGCAGGCCTTGGTCCCCCCCAACTTCCCTCCCCTGCAGGCCTGGTCACCCCTAACTGCCCTCCCCTGCAGGCCTGGGTCCCTCCCAACTGCCTCTCCCTGCAGGCCTGATCACCCCCAACTTCCCTCCTCTGCCAGCTTGGTCACCCCTAACTGCCCTCCCCTGCAGGCCTGATCGCCCCCAACTGCCCTCCCTTGCTGGCCATCTTGTGGTGGCCATCTTGTGTCCACATGGGGGCAGAATCTTTGACCACATGGGGGCAGCCATCTTGTGTGTTGGAGTGATGGTCAATCTGCATATTACTCTTTTATTAGATAGGATAGAGGCCTGGTGCATGGGTGGGGGCCAGCTGGTTTGCCCTGGAGGGTGTCCCAGATCAGGGTTGGGGTTCCCTTGGGGCATGGGGCAGCCTGGGCAAGGGGCTGTGGTGCTTTGCAGGCCGGCCATGCCCCCTGGTGACCCAAGTGGAGGCCCTGGTATCTGGGGTTTATTTATCTTCTACAATTGAAACTTTGTAGCCTGGAGTGGAGCCAAGCCTTCTGCTTGCTCCTTGGCGGCAGCCATTTCTGTTGGGATTTATGTATCTTCTATAATTGATACTTTGTAACCTTAAGTGGAGGCCTGGGCTGGCCAGGGCTGCAGAAGCTTATCTTCCTCCATCGCCGCGGGCAACCCTAGCCTCCTGCTCTTTCCAGCTCTATGGCTGCTGCAATTTCTGTTTGGATTTATGTATCTTCTATCATTGAAACTTTGTAGCCTTGAGTGGAGGCCTAGGCCGGCAAGGGCAGGTGGAAAGCTTGGCTTCCTCCATTGCCGGGGAAACCCATGCCTCCCTCCTGCTCTCTGTGGCCATAGCCATCTTAGTTGGGTTTATTTGCATATTTGCTCCTGATTGGCTGGTGGGCGTGGCTGGTGGGCGTGGCTTTGGGTGTAGCAGAGTGATGGTTTATTTGCATATTACTCTTTTATTAGATAAGATGTTACTCTTTATCTCTGGCAATATTATTGCTCTGCAGTCTATTTCGTCTAATATTAATATAGCCACCCCTCTTTCTTATGATTAGAATCTTCATGATATCTAATTTTTCATCCTTTTACTTTTAACCTCTTTTCATCTTTATATTTAAATGCATTTCCTGTAGACATTAGTAAAGTTCAGCTTGCTTTATTTCTCCAGTCTGACAATTCTCATCTTTTAACTGAGGTTTTTGGGCTATTTTTATTTAATGTAATCATTGATATGCTTTAGTTTAAGTCTATTTTCCTATTTGTTGGAGATTTAAGAAGAGCTTTAGGGCCGAAACCGGTTTGGCTCAGTGGATACAGCGTCGGCCTGCGGACTGAGGGGTCCCGGGTTTGATTCCGGTCAGGGGCACGTGCCTTGGTTGCGGGCACATCCCCAGTGGGAGGTGTGCAGGAGGCAGCTGATCGATGTTTCTCTCTCATCGATGTTTCTGGCTCTCTGTCCCTCTCCCTTCCTCTCTGTAAAATACCAATAAAATATATTTAAAAAAAAAAAAAAAAAAAAAGAAGAGCTTTAGGAACCTGTTCACTCTCTGTTTCAAAGCAAATTTTTGTGGGGGAAAAGTACATATGGACATGTTAAAGTGGGAGCAGCCAGGGCTTCTCATCTATCCCTCAAATCCTGGACAACCCTTCCCACAGGATTCAATGGGCATCAGTGTCCTCAATTAGGAAGTGATATGTTACATTAACCTGGCTAACACTGCTCCCTCTCCCCTCACCCTGGTGATTCTTTTTTAAAAATTCTTTCTTAATCCTCACTCAGGGATATGTTTATTGATTTTAGAGAAAGAGAAAGGAAGAGAGAGAGAGAGAACAATGTGAGAGAAACATTGACTGGTTGCCTCCTATACGCACCATGACCGGGGATTAAATTCTAAACCTAGGTATGTGCCCTGTATGGGACAATGCCCCAACTAACTGAGCCACATGGGCTAAGGCTCTGGTGATTCTTGAGACCCTGCTGGACCCAAGTCATGTGCCTGCCGGAACCTCTTTTAGAGGCTGATCCACACAAGTGGCAAGCCTAGGACACACACTGTGGAATTTCCTAAAATCTCTCAAAGATACACAAACTCCAAACAAGTAGTGGCTGGCCTGGGTGTGTCCTGTACCTCTTGCTACCTGGCCCTATGACTGGCAGCTAGTTTTAGTTCACAGCATAGCCTCTCCCAGCTACTTCTGAGTGCAGCACAGGCAGCTACCAAGCACAGATCACTTTGTAGCTCCTACCAGGTGACCCTGGGGCCAGACACAGGGCATAGCTGACACTGATCTGCACAACAGGCCCTCCCCAAAAGCCCCAGAACCAACACATCTAGTAGCCAGACTCAGATCACACCAGACCACCACACAATGACACACCAAAAGGGTGGACTGTGCAGGCACCAGAGCCCTGCTAAAGTGAATCCCACTCCATGGGGTCAGCTCCCGTACAACATCTTGTCTGCTGTAGTCATGGCCAGTCCTCACAGCCAGTCAACCTGAGGGTCAATCCCATTCACTAACCTGCCAACAGCAATCAAGGCTCAATTACAACGTGAGAGCACACACAACCTGTACCAAGGGCACCCTTGGTGCACCTGGCTCAGGTGAACAGGGAGACTGTGCCACTGGGACCCACAGGACACTTGCCACATAAGACCACTCTGCCAAGACTGGGAGATGTAGCAGAAGACTATATTTCATTCAGGTAGACCACTATATACTAATATCATACCAGGAAAAATGAGGGGCTTGTAATGGAAACAAAAATTACATGTTGATCAGTATATTTCAGATGTAGTAGAAATATTACCATACCTCCACAGAATGGCATCTGAATGAACTGGAGATGAATGAGGTTGTGGATGTGTGGACAAGCCAATAGTGACTTGATGTTGATTTTGTGCAAGTGTGTTCTCTTTTCCTTTAAGAAATGTGAAAAGGAGATACTTATCTCCTTTGGGGACTAACCAAACAACTGGCAGTCTGACGACCATGCAGAGGTAAAACCTTACATCTCGGGATTTTTTCTTCCAGGGAATTCCTTTGGCGATTTCCATGGTATTTTGGGACTTACTGTAAAGACTACTCATAACTGCCTTTCCTTTGCTGAGGAGTTCCTGATCTTCTGTAAGAAAGACCAGAGGTAAGATGGTACCTCCAAGTAAGACAAGAAAAGTCTCCGGGGGAAGTCCTTGAGTCCTGCCTGCTGTGTTCCAGGGGGATGGACATCTGGAAGCCCTCCCTGCCTTTGTTGAATATTTCATAGTGGTTCCTGATGGTAATTAAAGCCCCACCGACCAGGGCCTCCTACCTGCCAGTTCCAGCGCCAGACACTTTGTAGGCATCATCGCATTGAATCCTCCCACCTCTAGGAGGCAGGTATTATTTATTATTTGGTGCATTGTCCAGAGGGCACCATGGCTTCAGAGACATTAATTACATTCTTCAAAACTGGCCAGGATTTATACTTAAGCTCAAACTCTTTTTGCTCTGCTTCGCTGCTGCTAATCTCTCTGCTTTTGGGGGTGAGTCAAGCCTTGTTTCTAAGGAAGCTTGGCTAATAGTTATTAGTGTTAATGCATTTACTAATCAATCTCTCTTGAATGTTGCCTCTGACAACTCAGTACAAATTACATAATTAAAATTAATTAATGCTGATGCTGTGCTCTACAAACAACTAGTATTACATTCAGGGTGGGACAAAGTAGGTTTACAGTTGTTTATATGGAAAATAATATGATAATTAAGAAATAGTAATACAATAACAAACTCTATTTTGCATACTCAAAAGTGTAAACCTACTCTTGCCCCACCCTGTATATACATAATATCACTATTCCCTTGTAGGTAATATGGCATTGAAAGAACTGATTTAAGGACAAGAAGAAATTGAGAGTTGGGGAAGATGGGACCTAGCTTCTCTGTCCCTTATGCAAAATTGTGCTTTAGGATTTTGGAAGAGTTACATAAATCCCTGCCTCACTGAAAAACGTTTTGCTTTATCATTTCCTGGTTATTTCAGATGTCATACCATGCTGAAGCTTTTAAATGTAATAATTAGGCGTTGTGATGCCTGAAGGCTGTAATACTGCTACAGGAATCATTATGTTTTAAAATGAGTCCCTCCTGAAACTGAGTTTAGGAGCTTCATTTTAAACTCCATAAGTTTAGAATTTTATCTTTAATTTTAGTATGAAGAAAATAATGCATCCAATGACTACTCCTCAGATTGGTCCACACCCCTCCAGCTTTATTGAGGTGTGATTGACAAATAAAATTATATATATTTAAGGTATACAATGTAGTGTTTTGATATATGTATATATTGTGAAATGATTGAGTGGTCCATTATTGAAATCAGAAGGATTGTGTAGGACAGCGATTTTCAACCAGTGTGCCACCAGAATTATTAAAATATTTAATACCTGACTAGTCAGAGGCATTGACTTCTTTCCTCTTAGATTATCAAATTAAAAAATGACTAGAGCCAACACAATAGCTGTTTGATGTGACCGAGTCAAAATTATATCTATTTTTTTGGTCAAATTGGAAAAAATATATTTATGGTGTGCTGAAGAATTTTAGTAATTAGTTTATGTGCACCATGAGATGAAAAATATTGAAAACTGCTGATAGAAATTTTTGGAGCCCTTTCTGTGACATATCCTCTTGTCTGAGGAGCAAGGGTTGTCATTATTATGAATAAAATTTAATATTATTAATGTTGTTAAATTAATATTCACTTTATTCATTCCTGAGTGCTGGATCAGAATTAAAGTTGGTTTTAGATCTTTAAATTCATTGAAGGTCTTTTTAACTTGTCACAAGATTGACTTGAGAAAACAACATTTAGTTAAATCTATTCCACAATGAAGATTATTCAATTCTGGAGTGGCTGAGGGATGTTGTGGAATTGTCTTACCCGGGGGTGTTTAGAAACAGACTTAAGGAGTCAAATGGTGTAATGTAGGTCAACCCTGCAAAGCTCTGGTGGATAGATCTTCAGGAAAAAGCAGGAGCACAGGGCAGATTGGAAAGTATGAAAGAAAGCTGGCCTTTCTGTTGGGATTGCCATGCTTAAGGAGATAGCATTAAGGGGCAACACCCAGCGGTATCTCTCCTTTAGATCTCTTGGGTTCCGGGCACAACTGAATTTTGCGCTGCTGAGCTGCAACCAGCCCGCAGGACTTGATACTTAACTTGATACTTAATTGCAGACAACAATTTAGCACCCTTCTGGCTACAACCCCCTTTCTGAACAGGATGAGATTTGAGCTTTTTTCAGTTCCACAACGGAGCCCAGATTGGACTCAAAAGAACCCCAGTTTCTGGCTCTGTACCCCTCATAAGGTATTGTTCAGTTATCGACACTAAGTGTCCGGACATCCAAGAAGGGCAGAGGGCCTGGATTAAAGTGGAACATTGTTACTCAGCCAGCTAAGGGCTGCAAGGGACCCCTGCACCTTAGTGCCGGAAGTGGTCTCGGGGGACCTTAACACCACAGGCTCTAGGTGGAAGGGCTTCATTCCGTTGGTCGAAGCTTCGACCGTTGGTCGAAGCTTCGACCGTTGGTGGTTCTGAGGAGTCAGGCAGAAGCAACGGTTGGGCCTAAAACCCTCAGGGCTTTCAGTGAGGATTTGGGGGGTCAAGAAGGAGCTTGAGGGCTTCCTTTAAGACCCCCCCCTTCTCCCCGACTCCAGGCCCCCGGCTCACGGTGGACCTTCGGAGAGGGCGACTGCAGTTAGACTGGGCCGCGACGGATGCGAAGGCTTCTCTGAGGTAAAAGGCCTTGGGTGGTGTGGAGTAATTTTGCCTTTGCTGCATGAAAACTGCTGATAGAAAGTTTTGGAGCCCTTTCTGTGACACATCCTCCTTAACTGAGGGACAAGGGTTGTCACTATTATGAATAAAATTTAATATTAATAATGTTGTTAAATTAATCTTCACTTTATTCATCCCTGAGTGCTGGGTCAGAATTAAAGGATCCTCTCAGAGAGACGTCTCCTGGGGCCTGCGTCTTCCTGAGCACCCCGGTGGTGGGAGAATCGGTTGGGAGGGCCGTGGGGGTGGGCCAGGTGGGAACTCGTTGTTTGGAAGCCTCTATAAGACTGCCATCGCAGGTGGCACCGGAGGAGGCATCCTTTGACTCTGGAAATTTCCAGAAAGTTCCTAGTATCAGCATAAACCTCAAGAACAGATTTTATTTTAGAAGTCATTATGTTTCTTTCATAAATATGTTTCAATTTTTGATAGTATGTATACACTCTCGGCTGTGAAACATGACTCCTGCACACTTCTCCCCCCTCCCCTCTCCTCTAAAACTTTTTACAATGTAGCATCTGGTACTGTCATTATTTATAATCCCACAGTTGTTTGATTCTGTTTCAACAGCAGATTTTCCAAGGAAGTGAGCGAGTAGCTAAGGCGCCGTTTCGCAAAGCGAGGGAGTGAGTAGCTGAGGTTCCATTTTCCAAAGACCGCAGCCATTTTAAATACGAGGCTTAACCGCCATTTTGTAGAGGTAGCCGTTGGTCACTGATTGTCCAGTGTTGAGAGCCGTGTTGCAAGTGCGGATTTTCAAAGGATCCACTTGAGATCTTTTTTGTTGTTTTCTTTTGTTTCAAATGATAAAAATTAGCGGTTGTGATGTGTGTCTGAGACTTTGAGGAAAAGCCTTTGTGGTTTGTTGAAGAATTTGTTAAATGTTTTTCATGTGTTTCAGTTGATATTTCTGAAACTGTTCTTTCTTTGAGGAATATAGTCAAATTGGGTGAGAGAGGGAAGGAATTCGTTAAGTTCTTAATTTTTTTCTGTCAATAAAAGAAAGAATGCAGGTTGCGGTTCAATCGTCGCTCCCCCACCCCCAACCCCACCCCCACCCCAACCCACCCCCACCCCAACCCACCCCCACCCCCACTCCCACCCCCACCCCCACCCCCACCCCCACCCCCACCCCCACCCCCATCCCCACCACAGCCCACCCCCACCCCAACCTTCACCCCCACCCCAATACAGCACTTGTGGGGGAAGTAACCAATCAATGAGTAGACACATCTACCCCTTGCCCTCACGTCCTCACCTCCTGTCACCCTCATTTCCTTGCCCCCTCACCACCTTGGCTACTCATGCTCTTGCCCCCTCCTCTTGCCCCTTGCCCTCACCCTGTCGCCCTCTCATGTTCTTGCCTTCTTGGCCTCATCCCCTACCCCCCTCGCCATCACCCTTGCCCCCTTGCCCTTTGCCTTCTCATTCTCTTGCCCTCACCCCTTGGCCCTCTCATGTTCTTGCCTTCCTGCCCTCATCCCCTCGCCCCCTCGCCATCACCCTTGCCCTCTTGCCCTTTGCCTTCTCATTCTCTTGCCCTCACCCCTTGGCCCTCTCATGTTCTTGCCTTCCTGCCCTCATCCCCTCGCCCCCTCGCCGTCACCCTTGCCCTCTTGCCCTTTGCCCTCTCATTCTCTTGCCCCCTCCTCTTGCCCCTTGCCCTCACCCCATCTCCCTCTCATGTTCTTGCCTTCTTGCCCTCATCCCCTAGCCCACTCGCCCTCACCCTTGCCCCCTTGCCCCTTGCCCTCTCATTCTCTTGCCCTCACCCCATCGCCCTTTCATGTTCTTGCTTTCTTGCCCTCATCCGCTTGCCCCCTCGCCCCCTCCCATGCCCCCTGCCCTTGGCCCTCTCATTCTCTTGCCCCCTCCTCTTGCCCCTTGCCCTCACCCCATCGCTTTCTCATGTTCTTGCCTTTTGGCCTCATCCCCTCGCCCCCTCGCCCTCACCCTTGCCCCCTTGCCCTTTGCCCTCTCATTCTCTTGCCCCCTCCTCTTGCCCCTTGCCCTCACCCCGCCGCCCTCTCATGTTCTTGCTTTCTTGCCCTCATCCCCTCGCCCCCTCGCCCTCACCCTTGCCCCGTTGCCCCCTTGCCCCCTTGCCCTCTCATTCCCTTGCCCTCACCCAGTCGCCCTCTCAATGTCTTGCCTTCTTGCCCTCATCCCCTCGCCCCCTCGCCCTCACCCTTGCCCCCTTGCCCTTTGCCTTCTCATTCTCTTGCCCTCACCCCTTGGCCCTCTCATGTTCTTGCCTTCCTGCCCTCATCCCCTCGCCCCCTCGCCCTCACCCTTACCCCCTTGCCCTTTGCCTTCTCATTTTCTTGCCCTCACCCCGTGGCCCTCTCATGTTCTTGCCTTCCTGCCCTCATCCCCTCGCCCCCTCGCCCTCACACTTGCCCCCTTGCCCTTTGCCCTCTCATTCTCTTGCCCCCTCCTCTTGCCCCTTGCCCTCACCTCGTTGCCCTCTCATGTTCTTGCCTTCTTGCCCTCATATCCTCGCCCCCTCGCCCTCACCCTTGCCCCCTTTCCCCCTTGCCCTCTCATTCTCTTGCCCTCACCCAGTCGCCCTCTCATTGTCTTGCCTTCTTGCCCTCATCCCCAGGCCCTCTCGCCCCCTGCCCAGACCTCTCACCTCGCCCATGCCCCCTTGCCCTTTGCCCTCTCATTCTCTTGCCCTACCCCGTGGCCCTCTCATGTTCTTGCCTTCCTGCCCTCATCCCCTCCTCCCCTCGCCCTCACCCTTGCCCCCTTGCCCTTTGCCCTCTCATTCTCTTGCCCCTTGCCCTCACCCTTTCACCTTTTCATGTTCTTGCTTTCTTGCCCTCATCCCCTCCCCCCTCATCCTCACCTTTGCCCCCTTGCCCCCTTGCCCTCTCATTCTCTTGCCCTCACCCAGTCGCCCTCTCAATGTCTTGCCTTCTTGCCCTCATCGCCTGGCCCTCTCGCCCCCTGCCCAGACCTCTCACCTCGCCCATGCCCCCTTGCCCTTTGCCCTCTCATTCTCTTGCCCTACCCCGTGGCCCTCTCATGTTCTTGCCTTCCTGCCCTCATCCCCTCCTCCCCTCGACCTCACCCTTGCCCCCTTGCTCTTTGCCCTCTCATTCTCTTGCCCCCTGCTCTTGACCCTTGCCCTCACCCTGTATCCCGCTCATGTTCTTGCCTTCTTGGCCTCCTCCCCTCACCCCCTCGCCCTCACCCTTGCCCCCTTGCCCTTTGCCCTCATTCTCTTGCCCCCTCCTCTTGCCCCTTGCCCTCACCCCATCGCCCTTTCATGTTCTTGCTTTCTTGCCCTCATCCCCTTGCCCCTCGCCCCCTCCCTTGGCCCCTTGCCCTTTGCACTCTCATTCACTTGCCCCTTGTCCTCACCCCGTCACCCTTTCATGTTCTTGCCTTCCTGCCCTCATCCCCTCGCCCCCTTGCCCTCATCCTTGCCCCCTTGCCCCTTTGCCCTCTCATTCTCTTCCCACCTCCTCTTGCCCCTTGCCACCACCCAGTCGCTCTCTCATGTTCTTGCCTTCTTGGCCTCATCCCCTCGCCCCCTTGCACTCACCCTTGCCCTCTTGCCCTTTGCCCTCTCATTCTCTTGCCCCCTCTTCTTGCCCCTTGCCCTCACCCTGTCGCCCTCTCATGTTCTTGCCTTCTTGGCCTCATCCCCTCGCCCCCTTGCCCTCACCCTTGCCCCCTTACCCTTTGCCCTCTCATTCTCTTGCCCTCATGCCATGGCCCTCTCATGTTCTTGCCTTCCTGCCCTCATCCCCTCGCCCCCTCACCCTCACCCTTGCCCCCTTGCCCTTTGCCCTCTCATTGTCTTGCCCCCTCCTCTTGCCCCTTGCCCTCACCTAGTCGCCCTCTCATGTTCTTGCCTTCCTGCCCTCATCCCCTCGCCCCCTCACCCTCACCCTTGCCCCCTTGTCTTTAGCCCTCTCATTCTCTTTCTCCCTCCTCTTGCCCCTTGTCCTCACCCCGTCGCCCTCTCATGTTCTTGCCTTCCTGCCCTCATCCCCTCGCCCCCTCACCCTCACCCTTGCCCCCTTGCCCTTTGCCCTCTCATTCTCTTGCCCCCTCCTCTTGCCCCTTGCCCTCACCTAGTCGCCCTCTCATGTTCTTACCTTCCTGCCCTCATCCCCTCGCCCCCTGCCCTCACCCTTGCCCCCTTGCCTTTTGCCCCCTCATTTTCTTGCCCCCTCCTCTTGCCCCTTGCCCCCACCCCGTTGCCCTCTCATGTTCTTGCCTTCTTGCCCTCATCCCCTCTCCCCCTTGCCCTCACTCTTGCCCCCTGCCCTTTGCTCTCTCATTCTCTTGTGCTCACCCTGTCGCTTTCTCATGTTCTTGCCTTCCTGCCCTCATCCCCTCACCCCCTCGCCCTCACCCTTGCCCCCTTGCCCTTTGCCCTCTCATTCTCTTGCCCCCTCTTCTTGCCCCTTGCCCTCACCCTATCGCCCTTTCACATTCTTGCCTTCTTGCCCTCATCCCCTCGCCCCCTCCCTTGTCCCCTTGCCCTTTGCCCTCTCATTCTCATGCCCCCTCCTCTTGCCCTTTGCCCTCACCCCATCTCCCTCTCATGTTCTTGCCTTCTTGTCCTCATCCCCTGGCCCCCTCGCCCTCACTCTTGCCCCTTTGCCCCTTTGCCCTTTCATTATCTTGCCCTCACCCCGTCTCCCTCTCAATTTCTTGCCTTCTTGCCCTCATCCCCTGTCCCTCTTGCTCACTCCACCACCCTCTCACCTCGCCCTTGCCCCCTTGCCCTTTGCCCTCTCATTCTCTTGCCCCCTCCTCTTGCCCCTTGCCCTAACCCCGTCGCCCTTTCATGTTCTTGCCTTCTTGCCCTCATCCCCTTGCTCTCACCCTTGCCCCCTTGCCCCTTTGTCCTCTCATTCTCTTGCCCTCATCCCCTGGCCCTCTCACCACCCCCCCTTTTGCCCTTGCCCTTGCCTCCTTGCCCCTTTGCCCTCTCATTCTCTTGCCCCCTCCTCTTGCCCCTTGCCCTCACCCAGTCACCCTCTCATGTTCTTGCCTTCTTGCCCTCATCCTCTGGCCCCCTCCCCCTCTCCCTCCTACCTCCCTCACCCTCTTGCCCTACCCCTTGCTCCCTTGCCCTCTAATACTCTTGCCCCTCCGCCTCTTGTCCCTTTGCCCCCTCACCCTCTCACCCTCTCATGTTCTTGCCTTCTTGCCCCCTCGCCCCCGCTGGTCTATCTAAAAAAGAAAATCAATGGGAAAAATATTCTCGGGTGAGGATTAGCAACAACAAGAAAAGACATGTTCTGAACCTGGTTGGGGAAGGGCAGTTTTGGCTTTTAACTCTTCTGTGAAGTTAAAAAATTGAGTTTTTATTTAATAATTGGACCAGATGAAATCAATGTATAGCTAGAAAAATTTAATTATTTTATCAATGGTCCTTAATTTTGCTTTGTTATTGGCAAACATGTACTATCTTTCTTCTATTAATTCAAATTCCACTTGAAAATAATAATTTATAATTCTGAAAGTAAAACCACCACGAAGCCATGTGCTAGGGATTTTAAAATGGAAATATCTAAAAAAAAATAAGACATGGTTGTGAAATGTGGTCAGTTCTTAAATATTTGAAAACATGCTAGGATAAATTTTTTAAATTAAATTTATCCGGTGACACTAGTTAATAAAATTATATAGGTTTCAAGTGTATAATTCTATAATAGATTCTATATACATTGAATTGTGTGTTTCCCACCCAATGTCCTTGATGTTTTTAATGGAATGAACTCTTGCTTTGATCCACTTATTCTCACTTATTTCAAACTTAGTTACTTGACCCTGAATATCATGACCAAGGGAGATTTTCAGGCTGAAATTCTATCCCAGACGATGACAGGACCTCTTAGCGGCATCTTTCTTCTCTCACCCCAGGGCTGCAGCTATACAAAGGAGAAAATGTAATTTCCTGAGTAATCATAAATTCCTTCTGTTTTATAAAATTAAGCAATTCTGCAGTCAAATAGGTAGTCAGTATAATTACTCCAGAAGACATTAACGATGATCACATTCAGAAATAAGTACTGGTCCACTGACCACCGGTTAGTCCATGAGGCCCAAAAGGTTGGCAATCGCTGAACTAAAGTACTTGCTCTAGAAAACAGTCCAGTTATGTCTGAAGTACATAGGTTTGTTTTGCTTATTTATTTCTCTGTCCATTCTAGAAGAAAAGCACTGAGATGAAGCCACACCAAGGCAGCAAAAGAGGGATGACCCTTTCCATTAAACTCCAGGCAATAGGTGGAAAGCATTTGACTAATGTCTTTGAAAAGTACTTGGGTCAGATATGTGAAGAAGCCTTTGGGAAGCCCTCACCCCCACCTCCACCTCCCATCAGTCATTAAACAGAGATAATTCTGCCTCTGAGCATGGCCAGCTCTGACAGGTCTAGCACTTGGGGAAAGGGAAAGGAACTGGACCCTTTTTCCGAATCTGCCAAGAGCAGCTGTAGGGTCTGCCCTACCCTTCCCTGCCCCACCTAGCCAGGACCATTGTGTGCAAATTTGCTTGCAGAGCAATTCATAAGTACCAAGATTTTTGAATGATAAGAATGAAAAGGACTAAAATTCTCTTACTCCTCTTAAATTAAGTGAAAGATTTTTAGGTTTATGTGGTAATTAAAGTTGTGGGTAAAGCAGTTGGTTAATGGTGGTAAAACAAAAACAAAATATGATAAAAGCATAGTTTAATTCTTCTGGTTTTAGCCTCTACTCAAATTTCATTCAACACACATTCCCATTGTTACAGGTGCTCTTGGAGCAGGGGATTAGGGAAAAGCCAGTGGGAATAAAAACTGCTTTCTGGGAGCCCACAGGCTAAAGGGGCAGAAAGACTTGAAAATGAATCATTGTATCTCCAAAGTGTTTACGTTGTGCTTGAATTTGTGACTTAGTATCTTTGGTATTTCAGAAGAGGGAGAGACTGACTTATCCTGGGGGATGGGCTTCAGCACATCTTTCTTAAAGAGGAGGATTTAGATTGGGCTTTGAAGGATGAGTTCCATATCCCTAAAAGGAGAAGGCAGAGGGAAGGGCATGCATGAACAGAAACAAGGAGGAGCGAAGAAGCATGACATTTTCCAAAGCAGGAGGTGGTCACTGGAGGGTGGCTAGTCCTGGAGCCTTTGTAGGAGGAGACAGCATCTGATGGAAGGGACATTTTGAGGAATTGCCTTTCATTTCTTGGACAATAGGGAGCCATGACAGGATTTAAAGAAAGAATGAGATTACAGATCCCACATGTGATGGGAGGTAGACTTATCAGGACTTGCTGAGATGATTGGATTTGGGGCGATGAAGAAGGGGAGCTGCCAAGAATAAACCCGCAGCTTTCTGACTTGTGTGTCTAGTTCCACTCACTAAGATGGGGGTACCCAAAGAAGCATGAGCAGATTGGGCAAGTTTCATTTTGAACCTGAATGTGAGGTGTGGGGGAGACATCTAGGGAAAAAAAACACGTACACACACACAAAAAAAAAACCTGGATGTGCAGCCAGGGACAGAATGCAAGGGAGCAGCCTGTGCTTAAAATAAAGACCCAGAGTCATGGAGGTTTTGCTTTGTCAGAGGCTTCTATGGATTTTTGGGACCTCTTTTATTACTCTGGTGTGGGGAAACTGAGTCATACCTACCCACTGCAGCCTTAAAAAGCTGCTATGTCTCCTGTCATACCCATGTTACTTGTGCTATGTCTGAATGTTGATAGGTGCAAGCTGTGTGTGACAAAGGCCCCGACTGGGTTTTTTAAGTGACAATCCTAGAACATCAGTCTCTGAAAAGACAAGAGCTAAACAATTGTCAGTTTTTTAAATAAGACAAATAAACATAGGCCTCCCAGATTACACTCTATAAAGAAACTATATTTTCCCGTTGTCCTTTATAAAGAGCTTAAGATCTCTGTAAGGCTTTTCCCAAAGACTACATAAATATTAAATGAACTGATAAACATTGTTTATGAGAGAGAGAATATTGTTCTTGTTATTTTATCCATATTTATGGAGTATGAGTCCTGACCTGAATCTACCTAATGTCCCACTAGGGAAGGATGTTTTGGAGGTTGATGAGTTTTTTTTTTTTTTCTGTTTCTGTTTCTAACAATTAAGCACATTGTTTAAGTAACAGGTTGTTCTTTGATTATAGTTTGTTCATGACCACCAATAAATATACCCCATATTTAAATATACAAGTCGTACTTTTGGGAGGACAGGTAGTTAAGGACAGTCAGATCTTTCATATGCTAATACCTGGGATCAAGACATACTAAATATTACACCATCAAACTAATAATTTAGCTTTGGAAATTAAAGCATAAATTCGTGTATTTGATTATTGTTCTCTCTGCATTGATATTTAATTATAATATATGTATGCACACAGTGTTCCAAGGTATTTCCTTTTTGTTTTAATTTTTGACAATGTTTTACTTGTTGCAGTATTTGTTGAATTCATGAATGCTATTGTTTTCCAGGAGAAAGCCACCTAAGAGGTGTAGAACTCCCAGTGTGTTATCATGCTGTTTGTCTCCTTGTTAATGTGAACCTTAACATTCAAGGTTAAGGTCAACCTTGTTTGAGATACTCATGAAATACATGGGTGTGCAATGCATCTTAGACTTTCCATCGAAGTTCCCCTTCTTTATGGTATCTGATTCTCCTGAGAGTGACTATGGGTTTGGGCAGTCAAGGATTAGAACCATCTTACAGGTACTCAGAGAGGCGAGGTCACACAGATAGTGCAGAGCTGGGACAGGATCCCAAGCATTTTGCCTTCAATAATATTGTTGATTTCCATCAGTTTTGCAACTTCCACTAGATAAGCCAATGGGTTAATAACTTTTAAAGTGTGGATTAAAGTAAATATATATATATATATATATATATATATATATATATATATATATATATATGTTTGCTAGCCTCTAACTTTGTCTTCCATTTGGGAGAATGAACTTGTAAGGCAGTTGTTTTCTTGTATAAAGCAATAAGTATACTCCTTAGTATAGGCAATAAGTTGTGGGAGCTTCACTCTCTTCCTGAGGCTGAGTTAAGACCACTTTGAAACATCCCTGGGTACTCTGCAGACAGAACTTAATAAAGGTTGTTTACTCTTTTGCCTTCTCTGGTATCAGTTCTATTTTCTGATCTTCTCAAGAAACCCAGGTTGTGAGCTGTGCGTTAAGGCATGGACCACACAGCACTTTGAAAGGAGAAAGCTTTAAAGTAACAGACAGGAGTTTGACCAGGAAATTGAAAGGTCTGTCTGTACAAAATGATTGTACTTGGAGGTGAAATTCACAAACAAAGTTAATCACCATGAAGAATCTGGAAACTCTCAGTAAGAGCTGTTTCATTTTTTCTCTGCATTCCACAAGAAACAAGCTGGAACATTTTGTGTAAAGTGCCAACATATGTGATCACAGAGGGTACCTGAAGTGTATTGAGCAGAACATTGTAGTTGTCAGTGAGTAGCCTTGCTTTAATGTGGCTATGTCTTAACCATAAGTATTGAGAAAAGAAATTGTGTGGGAGCGGGGGCTGGGAGTGGGATAGGAAGGAGAGGATCTGTCATAGGTGTAGCCAAGAGTCAGAAACAATTAGGAAGATCATTTTAAGTGAGGAGGTCCAGTCTTTCATTCAGGAAATGGAAGGTTTCTTTGGCTCCTACTTCTAATTTGAGAACTGTGTGGCTAATAAATTGAGAACCTTTTTACTTTTTACTAAGGTGATGTCAATTTTTTTAATCTTTCACGTGATATTGGCACATAATTCATATATTGATCTTAAATTTTGTTGCATATGGATTTTTATTAGTGGACATGGCCCCTTTTAAAAATATTCAACATATTCTGGAGATAATTTCCCTGCTTTTTTGGATAAGGCAGCCTAAGGTATATGGAACCATGTAATAGGATTCAGGCAAACTGGCGTGTAGGCTGAGGAATTACCTGAAGACAAGGGGGCTAAAATAAGTTAGGAGAAACCACTTAATTTTGAAAGGGCTTGTTCCTCAGTTGAAAAATAGGGACCAATTAGACTTGCCCTGTGAACTAACTGTGTTTACAGTTTTCACAGTTACATAAAAAATATTGGGAAGGAATCATCTGAAATGGTAATATTTACCACTGAGTGGTAGAATTATGTTGACACTAGAGGCCAAGTGCATGAATTCATACACTAATAGGGGCCAACGGGGGTGGGGGGTGGCTGGCTGGGGCGAGGGGCCACAGGCAGTTTGCTGGCAGGCCCTGCCCCTGATCGGGGTGGGGATGCCTGCTCAGGGGCGGGGCCAGCTGGGGCTAGGGGCTGCAGGTGTTCCTGTCATTCTGCCTTTCAGTCAATTTGCATATTACCCTTTTATTGTATAGGATTATTATATAGGATTGTTTCCCTGTTCTATTTTGTAAATTTAACACTCTCAAAAATAGGAAAACGAAAATAAATTTGTTTTAAAAAATTGCAAAAGAAGCAAGAAGCCTGGCTCTTTCCCAGCATTCTAATAGGAAATGATTATATAGTTCTACATAGTGATGAAAGGTTTTTGATCTCTTTAGGAAGTATTGTAGGGAAGGGCTTTGTGGGAGCTCCCAGGTCCCAAAGCCCCTTTCCTATGTGGAGGTTGGGCTCTGGGACCTTTGTCTTGAGTGGTGAACACCCAGCATGCAGCCAGGAACACTAGCAGAGGGCACTCCCTTAAGGAGCACCTTTTGGGTCCTGCCTCTTATTTGGTAAGCTGTGAGGCCTGTGGGCTGCCAGCTGCCTTAGCTTTACCAAAATAAGTGGTTCATTCATTCTTTTACTATGGGTTGTCTGCTGAATAAAGCAGCCCACCACAGCCTCTAAGACAAAAGTTCTCCTTTAGGATTAAACTGCCAGGTTAAAGAATGGCCCTTTCAGCACTGTGCAGCCTCAAATAGGGGCTTTACTCAACCAGCCACCTTTATGCAAATCCCTCTTCTTTGTCCAGCGTCTTGCCTCTCCTTCCAGCCCGCCCCCCTCCCCCATCTCCCAGAGGCAGCAGGGCTGGGAGGGAGATCAACCAGGTTAGATGTTTCTGGGAGGACAAGTGGAATAAAATGGTTTTGTAAATGGCATTGCTAATAAGTTGAACATTGGCAAAACCTTCTTGTGCTTAAGATATTTTTGGTAAAGAACAAATTATTCCTCAAATGGAACATATTGGAGTGGCACAGAGTTCAGGAGTGCTGAAATTGTTGTTCTTTGATGTTATGCAAAGTATCATATCCTTATCTGTTGTTTCCAATTCTCTCTGTTTCCTTTCTGATGCTGGGCTTCCTTGTTTTTATCTGGAGTGGAGAAGCTGTTTTTCTGTGCTTACCTCCTCACTTGCTTTGGCTCTCTTCTCTCTTCTGCTACTGCTTTTCTCCTCCGTCCTTCTAATTGAATATTTCCAGGGTTTTATCTTCTCGTCCTAAGGTCACTCTCATCATAGGGCACTCTAGTGATTACTTGAATTTTATATATTCTTGGTCCACATGTCTTATAGCAAGGGTGGGGAGCCTTTTTTCTGCCAAGGACCCATTTGGATATTTATAATGTCATTCGTGGGTCATACAAGATTACCAACTTAAAATTAGCCTGCTATATTTAGTGAAACATTTAATGAACTCACCCCTAATGCCTTGGCAGGGCCAGATCAAATGATTTTGAAGACCGTACATTCCCTACCCCTGTCTTTTAGAATAATGGACTCTCCAAACTGGAAGAGATTTCCAAGTCATCTGTCCAACTATCTATCATTTCTTTATGGTCAAATTAATAATTGTCAGATATAGGGTAGGTTTTCCTGAATGTTTCATTGATGCCTCAGTATGTAAAATAACCCTTAGCTGGTGGATTTTCTCTCCAGACTCTTCTATTATCCAGCTTCCCTTTAATAAAGAATAGCTCTGGCCTTTTGACCCTCGGCCACTTCAGCCCTTATTGTCCCTAGCCAATAATGGTATCACATCCACCTCTTAACTTACTCATTGTCCCTTCTCATATTAGGAGGTCTCCTATATAGCATGTCTGATATCAATTTTCTCTTACAACTTTCTTTTCTTCTTTCCCCTACAACTACTTTCTAAACTCAAACGTTTCTCAGCCTGTTTGAGCTTCTTGCATTATCTTTCTCCAAATTGACCTGATCTTGTTAGTCCCTTTGCAGAAATTTGCAGTAGTGACCAGCTATCTTACAATTTAAATAGAACCCAGCCTGTCTGACTGCATTTATTTTCCCATTTGATTCCTATACTTCTCAACAATCCAGCTGCTCAGGGTAAAAAAAAAAATTTTTACAGTTATGTAACTCTTCTTTGAAATAATAATTATTATTTCTCTGTAGGTTTTTTAGCTTTAAGGCCTAACAACGATGACAACAGCAGCATTAAAAACAGCTGGCATAGTGCTTTGCCGATAGTAGATAACTATTTGGGACATGAATAACTGAATAAGTAAATGGAAGCACTTGGGCTCCAAAGTATATACATCATTGCTTGCTTTATAATGGTGTCAAGTGACAAATCTTGTCAGAAGATATTTCTCAAGGTCAGAATGGTACCAAACAAGTAGTCCTAGATGCCAGTTACCAGTGGAATAAGCATTGTGTATGAGTGCTACCACAGGCACCCAGCTGAGTTCTTGCAGATGCTCTTGGGTTAATGTGAACCAAGGTCATCTGTTGAGGAATGGCCATGATTCCCTTTAATGGATGCTTCTTTTTTTTTAAATCCTCACTCAAGGATATTTTCACCAATTTTAAAGAGAGAAGAAGGGGAGAGAGAGAAACATTGATGCCAGAGAGAAACGTCAATTAGTTGCCTCCCATATGAGCCCCAACAGGGAATCAGGCCCACAACCCAGGTATGTGCCCTGACTGGGAATCAAACCTGCAACCCAGGTATGTACCCTGACTGGGAATCGAACCCACAACCCAGGCATGTGCCGTCACTGGGAATCTAACAGACAACCCAGGTATGTGCCCTGATCAGGAATCAAACCCACAACCTTTTGGTGCACAGGATGACTATCAAACAACTGAGCCACCTGGCAGGGCAAGTGGATGCTTCTTAAGCTTCTACTCTGTGCCAGGTGCTTGGGACAGGGAATAATGAGACCAGATTCTGCCCTCATGCTCATGTTCTAGTGGGGGAGACCAACAAGGGCTTGGATAGTAATAACGCATCCTAAAAAGTGACATCTCCTGAGATCGTGGTAGACAAAGAGCTCTGTAGGGCTCAGGAAGGAGAAATCTGTGAAGAGCATGCACAAGAGAGCATTCTACATGATTCTGATAAAACTGGGGAAAAGTATGTCGTTTTGGATCCAAAACCATGTATACAGATCCCCAAATACCTTTAGGCCTCATAGATGGTGTGGAGTATGTTTGCCAAACATCAGAAACAGATTTCTGTTTTAGGACCATGCCATTTTGTTTCAAGGTTTGTGTGTCCCTTAGAGAAGGCAGGACTACTCCCTGCCTAATGCAAAGCAACTGCATAGCACCTGTTAGAAGAAATTCATGAACATCAACATTCACTTCTATATCTATAAACCAAGTTAAGGATTACAAGTAAGAGTTTTTTGTGTTGTTTTTTTGCACAAAAGGAAAGTTGGTACAGAGGCAGATATCATCATCTCTAGGTCTTGTATCAAGGCCACTGGGCAAGATAACATCAGAAAGCTTAGACCCTCTGCTCAAGGAGGCTACCATGGTGATTGAAGGGGGCTAGAATTAGGAGACTAAAGAAATTAAACTTCATGCAGAAGCTAGATGTACTTGAAGAACATTCTTGGGTGAGGAGCAATATCAGTTTCTCTAACCTGGAAAG
This sequence comes from Plecotus auritus, assembly GCF_963455305.1. Lineage (NCBI taxonomy): Eukaryota > Metazoa > Chordata > Mammalia > Chiroptera > Vespertilionidae > Plecotus > Plecotus auritus. The sequence goes on from NC_137784.1 coordinate 129,685,170, forward strand.
TCTTGGTAGTTGAAAAGGGTTCTCTTATCTTTATTTTAAACTAGAGGCCTGGTGCATGAAATTTGTGCACTCGAGGGAGTCTCTCAGCGGCCTGCACCCTCTCGCAGTCCGGGAACCCTCGGGGGATGTCTGATTGATGGCTTAGGCCCGCTCCCCCAGGCCTAAGCCATCAGTCGGACATCCTTAGCGCTGCTGCGGAGGTGGGAGAGGCTCCCTCTACCACTGCTGCACTTGCCAGGTGTGAACCCAGTTCAGGGCTTCTGGCTGAGCGGTGCTCCCCCTGTGGAATTTTCCAGTGCACTGACCATCAGGGCGCAGGTCCTGTTTTGAGCATCTGCCCCCTGGTGCTCAGTGCACGTCATGGCAACCAGTCATTCCGCTGTTTGGTCGATTTGCATATTAGCCTTTTATTATATAGGATGTGCAGTTACATGATAATTGACTTCCCTTGTATTTCTGTAAGGGCTGTTTTTGATTTGGAAACATCTGTTTCCTTTAAGGTCTTCTGGATAGACTCTCCAGTGTCTACAGACAACACTCATCAGTTTCTTCATTTCTTGTTCTTGGGTAAGAGAACATTTTTTATCTTTTAGACTTTTCTTTTATGCTTACCTTTTATATTTTAATGTGCACTGATAATAATTTAATGAAAGTAAGAATTCCCTGTGTTTTGAAAGTGATCAACAAGTTGTAAGTGATTTGGGAAAATCTAAGTAATGAGCTACACTTTAAAATAATAATACTGAATTATTCAATAATTCATGTACAATGAAGACATGCTCAGTCAGGTTTAAAGCACAAATCAAGATATAACATCATTCAGCAGTCACAGTCTACTCTTTTTTTTTTTAAATCCACACCTGAGAATATTCTTCCATTATATTTAGAGAGAGTGGGAGAGCAAAAGGGAGGGGGAGAGAGAGAGAGAAAGAGAGAGAGATACATTGATTGGTTGCCTCCCACACAGGATCGAGCCTGCAACTGAGGTACGTGCCCTTGACTGAAATGGACTTGGGACCCTTCAGTTTTCAGAATGACGCTCTACCCACTGAGCCAAACCGGCTATGGCCACAGTTTACTCTTAACACTTGTTAATTAAATACATGTGGAATTGTGTAGCATGAATAATAAAAATATCTGATTACAGGTGTCTTTGATTTTCACTAGCTACAGATTTAAAATGCAAATTATATTTTATCTTAAGAGATTCTATTTGATCGCTCTAAATGTAGCACTCTACCCATTTCCCTGAGAGAATTATAAAATCAAATGAAGGAAATAAAAATACGTTTTGGTTATGATAAATTAGACATTTTAGATCATTGAGGTTTGTGTGTTGCATGTAGAACAAATGCAAATAGAACTGAACTTGAATGTTAATTTGTGCATCTAATTATATATTTATATAGTTATGCATATGATCATATTCTCATAAATGAAAATAAATTTATATATTTCCTTTAAATTGTGATGTATAAAATATAACACATATATATTGCAATAAATGTAATTTGGTTTTTAGATTCTCTGGCAACTTTGATACCTCTGTGGTGAAAAACTGAAGAAATGTGGAAAAAGGGCATATAAATATTAGGATGTAATAATTATAATCATTATCACATATTTTTTTTCAAAGGGGGCATTTTCCCAGGTATACAACTTACCAGTTCCACAAATATATGTAATTTTTAACTTTTCAATTACAGTTGACATTTAATATTATATTAGTTTCAGGTTTATAGCATAGTGGTTAGACATTTATATAACTTAACAAGTGACCCCCCCCCATTTAGTCTAGTACCCACCTGGCACCATGCATAGTTAATACAATATTATTGACTTCCCTGTGCTGTACTTTATATCCCCATGATTATTTTGTAACTGCCATTTCACGAATATATTTTCAAAAATTGATTAGAACTCATATGTATCTAATTCCAACTTGCTCATTTTATAAAAATATCTCAATAGAAACACAAATTGTCCTTGTGCATCCTTGAAATTCCATATGGGAATATTTGAAATTCCAGTGTGGTGGTACACCTACTGAACAGATTTTACCTTGTTCTTGGCTTCAAAAGTTATTTAGATGTTAGGAATTAAGTGCATATTAATTTATGGTTCATATTTTTTGGCACAAAGGAGAACATTATCTTACATATATAATTCTGAGAGAGACACATTTTTAATGTACATCACTGCATTTGTTATTTTTTATGCTGAAAGAACATATTCTGGTTTTTTTTGAAATTGCAGTTTTGTTGAAGTACAACTGATATAAAATATTATGAAACATTTTATGAATTTGTGTGTCATCCTTTCACAGTGGCCATGCTAATCTCTGTATCGTTCCAATTTTAGCAGATGTACTACTGAAGTGAGCACTCCTTGCAATTGTGTGTTTTGTTTTTTAATCCTCTCTGAGGATATTTTTCCATTGATTTTTAGAGATATTGGAAGAAAGAGGGGGAAGACAGAGAGATATCAATGTGAGAGAACACACCAATTGGTTGCCTCCTGCAAGCACCCCGATGAGCAGGGCCTGGACTGGAGAGGAGCCTGCAATTGAGATACGTGCCCTTGACCAGAATCGAACCCAGGACCCTTCGGTCGGCAGTCTGACACTCTATCTATCCACTGAGCCAAACCAGCGAGGGTTCAATTTTTGTTGTTGTTGTTGTTGTTTGTTTGTTTTTTAATAACGCTAGGTGAGAGTCCTTTATCCTCAGAGTTGTGTCCCAGATGTTTGAGCAGGTTATGCTGGGGGCCTTTTTGGGAGCACTTTGGATTAAGCCAGTAAACTAGAATAAAATGACCTCTGCAGTTATCACCTTTACCTTTCCCTGGACCCTTCATAATCTTTGGGGGTATCCCAGACTGTTATTTTTATTCCCGATATCATTAAGTATTTACTGTTAGGTTTTCAAAGGTCCTTTCTGCCATTTATAAGCTAAAATTCATCTTGCCATGGAAGGTGCTTGAGGATGGGAGGCAAAGCAAAAAAAGACCTGGTGAAGGTGTCTTGGAGTGCTCCTAAACTTATAAAAAGTCCTGAGATATCTCATAGTCAAGAAATCTGCTTCACTATATTTAACTCAGAATTTTCCAAATATACCCAACCAAGGGATGCTTCATACCTATCAACCTCCTTTGGTGTTAGTGTTCTGTAGGAGCAATGACTTTTAAGAAAGTCTGGGTTATTTGCATTAAGCCATTTCATATAAGTGAGCAATAGCATCTGGCCCTGGCATTCTTGAACTCTCCAGGAATAAGATTGACGAGCTATTTGTGATCAAGAAGAATACCAGCAGTTACTTGCAACTTCAGACTTCCTAGGATAACTGGCCATGAATGTTTGCAGTGATTTAGGTTCCAGGAGGTTTGAAGGTCTTGGCGTATCTCCAGTAGATTCAGAGACTAGCCTTATATGTGTAGCACTTTCTCTGTTGCAGAGAAGGTGGAAAACAACCTAAGTTCCCAAAACTAAGAATGAGATTTGTTGACATGGTTCCCTCTGCTCTTAGATGCTGCTGCACAGGGATGACATTTGCTAGAGATCTCTTCTCTCTCCCTCTTCACTGAATGTCTTTGAGAGGATGAACCTTGGTAACTGAGTTTATGTCTTTGGAGACAAAGTGCAGGGAGGGACCAGCATCACTATACCTGTGACAAACAGAGGCTCCTCTCCTTCCAAGGAAGCTGGAAGGGTGTGTTCCTTCAGAGAAGAGTTAAAGAAAAGAGTTTCAGAATATAATTTGATTTTCTTTCTTTCGAAAGAAACATCTGTTGAGCCATTTAGGTCACAGACCAAATTCAATTCCATGTTGCTGAGAACCTATCTTTTTCCATTTTAGAAAAATGAGCTTGCCTATGATTTGACAAATTTAGTTTTCTTTAAAGAAACACTAAAAAGTAATTTCCCCATACTGCCAATTTTTTAAAAAAATATATTTTATTGATTTCAGAGAGGAAGGGAGAGGGGAAAGAGCGATAGGAACATCAATGATGAGAGAGAATCATTGATCGGCTGCCTCCTACATGCCCCCTACTGGGGATCGAGCCCACAACCCGGACATGTGCCCTGACCGGGAATCAAACCCAGAACCCTTCAGTCCACAGGCCGACATTCTATCCACTGAGCCAAACCAGGTAGGGCAGTGATTCTGCAAAGTTTTGAAATTCTTGGCATCAAGTTTCAGTGAGTTTTCTTTTCAATGAATTTAATTGGAATTTTATTTAATACACAATTAAAAATACCAGCATCTCTTTATATTGCATATAAGGTAAATCTAAAACGGACAATTTCATACCATATGTTTATCTTAAGAGCCAGTAAAGGCTTGTAAGTAAAAACTAGAAAATATAACATAAGCCTCTGATTTAATTGCATTATATCTTGGCCATTTTTATAAAGTGTTTGAATTGGGTGAATGTCTAGTTTCTATAAGTTCTAATGTAATGTGCAATAAAGTTTTATCCCTACATGAGTTATAGCAGAGGAGTTTTTAAAGTGTTATGCAGATCTGTAGAATTCAAGTCAAGAATACGTTATTAATAAGCTTTTGTAAGGAGCTTCTTGATTAGCAACAGTTTAGGAGCAGGATGAACCCTGGCAGCCTGGGTTGTACCTCAGATGTCCATGCCTGCGGCATTGGCCTGTCCTTATGCACCACTGTCACAGAATGCTCAGTTCTCTTTACTCCTTTTTTTTTTTTTTTTAAACAGATGAACTATCAATTACACTTTTGTGTTTCTTGTTCTTCATTTTTGGTAAATTCTTGGGTTGATTCTTTAGAGATGAAACAGTATTGGAACATGGTGACTAAATGATGAAAAAAGGGGAGAGTAAATGAGCAGGGTAGAGGAAGAAAGTATCTATTGATTAAGCCTGGGAAGAAAATCAGTGCACAGCCAGTTCTGTCAGTTCTGCACAGTATCAATAAGTAGCTAAAATAGATAGGACAAAGTTACGAGTTTATGTCCTTGGATACATATGTTCAGGATAGACAGTAACATTTTTCTGTGTAAATAAATATATGACTAGGAGACTTCAGGGGCAGTATTCTCGACAATGTGTTCTTGGGTCTTCAGTGAGTCTCAGAGAATTAAACTTCATTTGATGCTATGGCCCACTTGGATAAAGATAGTAATAAACACTCTGAGGATCTGGGAGAGCTGTTGGGTTGGAGGGAGGTGTAGCAGGGGCTTGGAAACCATCATCTCTAACCAATGGAGGGAGGATAGTTGGGAAAGAGTCTATGGAATGCACCTCAAGATTCTTACCACCTACCAAGCTTGAGGGGTGCTGCACTTCAGCCTTGATGCTGTCTAGAGTCTAAGTATACTGGACTGTCACTCTTTGCTAGAGCAGAGATTTTCAAGTGCTCAATCTTGGGTCTCACAAGGGACTGGGTTCTCACAAGGATAGAAAATAAACTTCCATATGTTTTTCAGTGAAGGACATTGATGTGTTTAGACAGTCTGTCAGCATATTTATAATATTTGGTGAGTTTCAAGGACATGATCAATTGCAGAAAGGTTATTGGCCATAAATATGATTGCTACAGAACTTCAAAGTAGTTTGTCAATGGGCTGGGGAACCAGAATTGAGAGAAACATTAGGTGTTTGTGTTTATTCCTAGTTAAGGTCACAGATGGAGAATGGAGGCAGTGGGGAAGGAGGGTAGGTGGGAGATGACACAATGCATTAGCAGATGGGCAAGGGTTTTGAAAGAAGGCCAATGCTAAGTCATGGAGAGGCAATATATTAGTGAGTGAATATTCAGATAACTGTCACTGACTCTCAGGGCAGCCTGGAAAGTTATCTAATCTCTCTGAACCCCATTTTCCTTATATGTAAAATGGGAAAGATAATAAGAGAGCCTGGGATATAGTAAGTGCTTAATTAATGTCACCTAATGTTATAACTATGTTTAATTAAAAAAAATCTGTCTTCTAACTACTTATAAAGCTAAATTCTGTAAATGTGCTTGAGTATGCACCCCATCTCAAGGGAGATTTATTGATTAAATAGAAAAATCCTATCTAATAAAAGAGTAATATGCAAATTAACCATCCTTCCGCTACACCCACAAGCCAATCAGGAGTGAGTATGCAAATTAACCCCAACCAAGATGGCTGCAGCCACAGAAAGAGCAGGAGGGAGGCTTGGGTTTCCCAGGCGTTGGAGGAAGCCAAGCGTTCTGCACACCCTGGCTGGCCCAGGCCTCCGCTTAAGGCTACAAAGTTTCAATTATAGAAGATACATAAACCCCAACAGAAATGGCCACCACCACGGAGGGAGCAGAAGGCTTGGCTCCGCTCCAGGCTACAAAGTTTCAATTATAGCAGATAAATAAACCCCAGATACCAGGGCCTCTGCTTGGGTCGCCAGGGGGCATGGCCAGGCTGCAAACCACCACAGGCCCCTCGCCCAGGCCATCCCACGCCCCAAGGGAACCCCCATCCTGATCTGGGACACCTTTCAGGGCAAACCAGCTGGCCCACACCCATGCACCAGGCCTTTATCCTATCTAATTAAAGAGTAATATGCAAACTGACCATCACTCCAACACACAATATGGCTGCCCCCATGTGGTCAAAGATGACTGCCCCCGTGTGGACACAAGATGGCCACCACAAGATGGCCAGCAGGGAAGGGCAGTTGGGAGGGACCAGGCCTGCAGGGAGGGCAGTTGTGGGCAATCAGGCCAGCAGGGGAGGGCAGTTGGGAGGGACCAGGCCTGCAAGGGAGGGCAGTTGGGGGAGACCAAGCCTGCAGGGGAGGGCAGTTAGGGGTGACCAGGCTGGTAGAGGAGGGAATTTGGGGGCAAACAGGCTGGCAGGAGAGCAGTTAGGCATCAATCAGGCTGGCAGGGGAGTGGTTAGGGGGTGATCAGGCTGGCAGGCAGAAGCGGTTAGGGGCAATCAGGAAGGCAGGCAGGCAAGCAGTTGGGAGCCAGCAGTCCTGGATTGTGAGAGGGATCCCAGATTGGAGAGGGTGCAGGATGGGCTAAGGGACACCCCCCCCCCCATGCACGAATTTTGTGCACCGGGCCTCTAGTAATATTATAATAAGGATGTTTTCATATCCACGAAACTGTTATAGCAAGGGGCCTGAAGACAAATTCCTAATAAGTCCCACTCTAGTTTCTTTGTGATTTCAAAGGGGAAGGACAGCAACATGCTCTTGGTAATTAAATCGAAAAAGTTGGCAGTATTTTTCAGTTTGACATGGCTTTTGAAATTCACAGACTATTTTAACTTGATGAATTTCTTTTTAAGTGAGGGGTTATAAGCATTGGTTTAAACACTCCCCATTATTGACAGTGAATTTCATTAGGGCAGAACCTACGTCAGCTTCATCTTTAGATTCCCATGCTTGGCATTGCCAAGCCCAGCACAGAGTAGGCACTCCATGAATGAATTGGAAATAAGTGAAGTACTTTAGCTTTTCAAATTATGGTGCTTTCATATATCCTAGTCCAGGGGTGCTCAAACTTTTTAAACAGGGGGCCAGTTCACTGTCCCTCAGACCGTTGGAGGGCCGGACTATAGTTAAAAAAAAAACAAAAACTATGAACAAATTCCTATGCGCACTGCGGGCCCGGGACAAGTCGGCTGCTAAGCAGGACAGGCAGCGGCACCCGGCGGGCTGGATAAATGTCCTCAGCGGGCCGCATGTGGCCCGCGGGCCATAGTTTGAGGACCCCTGCGAGTCCTAAAAGAATTCAGACTAAGTCTAGGGGAAATCAAAAGCAGATCTAAAAGAGGTATGATACAAATATACAGATGATTCCTGTTAGTTCTCAGATTTTAAAAAAATGTCAATTAGGAGAATATTCTAAATTTAGTGGATTAATAGAAAATAAAGATTGGTATACAGTAGCATAGCTAGAAATGCAAGGACTTGGTGAGCAATAGTTTTAAGAGCACAAAATTTCAATTATAGGATGAATAAGTTCTGGAGATCTAATGTACAGAGGTGTGACTGTAGTTAATCATATTGTATTGTATACTTGAAATTTGCTAAGAGAGTAGATCTTAAGTGTTCTCATCATAAAAAAATAATTAGGTGATGGATGTTAGTTAACTTGATTGTGGTAATCATTTCACAATGTACATGTATATCAAATCAGCATGTTGTACACCTTAAATAAATATTTTATTTGTCAGTTATACCTCAATAAAGCTGGAAAAAATAGAATTCCCTTCCTGATGCTATAGTAAAGCACTCTCACTGCGAAATGAAAGCTAGCCCAAGTAATAGAGATTGAAAGAAACAGGGAAAGATAGTGTCAGATAGGGCATCCAGAAGAAAAACAGAAGTATTGTCCTCATCATTCTTCCATTATTGAAGCTTCTTTTTTTCATCTCAGGGGTTAGAGCTTCTACTTCTATGAGGATTGATGTCTGTGTTTAATACTAGGACATGCTTTGGGAATAATAGAAAACATTAAGTTCTACAGGCTGACTGAATTCAACTTAAAATCTTGTTTGTCACCTAGGTATCTATAGGGTTCATGCATAAGGTTTTGTCATTGTCTAGCTATTTCAGCCAGCAAATATAATGTGCACATAAGAGCAGCAGAGACTTTGGATCAATTCTACATTTTGAAGAAGTTAAGTCCTGCAGAGATGCCTTGTTCATTTAGTGGAAATCAGCCCAATGCTGACCTACCCTGTTCCTGTCTGGATTGTAGGTAGCCCTGGACAGTTAAAGATAGTGCTAAACAGCACTTTAACCATTAGATGTGAGAAACTTGGAATTCCTTGATCTTGTAAATGTTTTCATAGGCCATTACCCATCCTCGAACTCTTTAAAATGGCTTAAGACATGATAGACTTGGTAAGCCTCACACAAAATTAACTCTGAACATTTAATAGGCTAGACTTCTCTGGAAACATTTCTTCTCTGAAATCCTTGGACTCCCAGGGACCACATCCCTTTGATTTTTGGCATTCTAAATTCCATTCTTTCTTTTCTGTTATCTGGGTGTGTAGGACCGTATTCTGCCACTATGAACTTTGCACAGAAAGATGTTAAGGTGAAATAATTTGCTCCTGGCACTCTCACAATAGGAAATAAATTCTCTATATTGTTTTTTGTACTTATGCACATTAATTTGGATTAAACAAGTATCCAGTAATTTGTGTGTATTGAGAATGATTTTAGATACTTTAGAATGTAGAAAGTACAATCTTGTCTCTTCCATGAGGGACTTTACATTTTAATGTACACAAGGCATAGTTTGTATAGAGGTCTTCAAAGGAAAGACAGGGGAAATCTGGGAAGACTTCTTGGAAATAGTGACATGGGGATGGAAGGCAGTCTAGTGTAGTTTTTAACTCTAATACCAGACTTTCTAGAATCAAATATCTGATGTAACACTTACTAGTTTGGAGATCTTGAGTTGATTTCTGTGCCTGAGTTTCCTGAGAAACTGAGATGATAACATCAGGATATACATCACAGAAATGTGAAAATCAAATAAGTTACTTGCTGCAGAAATTAGGGCTTCCCAGTAAGTCTGGGATAGTGGAGGACCCAGGGGAGGGCTTTAGGAGGAGGGACAGGATTAGGTTGGTTAATTGGATCATGTTGGTCTTTAGGTGAGGATGGACTGGAGCAGGGCAAGAGTGGAGACCCATGATGTGGAGGTGTTTGCAGGAATTAAAGTGAAAGACCTGAGCTTGAGGTCAGTCTTTGAGGATAAGCAGGAGCAGGTAGGCATGAGTCACAGTGCAGAGGCGGGATCCATAGAGGCCATGAGTGCCAATCAGATGGGCCCAGACAAGGGAAGAGAAGGAAGAGAAAATTATGAAAGATAACTTGGCAACCTTCATTTGCAGGAATAGGTTGATGATACTCATGTTTGAGGAGTTTTGTCCTATAACTGGGATTTTTCTCTGCTATTGGTAAAGTTGACAAATTTGATTTTTTACTCCTTTTAGAGGGTAATTGTACAATACAATGGAAATTTAGTTCTGAACTTTTGTTGTTGCTACCGAGGGAAGGAAATGTTGAGTTCTGTTGATAAATAAGGAAGGAGAAGAAACATCCATTAAATACCTTCCTGCCACCGATCAGTCCAATTCCTACATAGTCTTGGGATTATGGAGGACCGGGTTGCAGAAGGGACACTGAATTTGATCACAGATGAAGAAGCAGATTCTTTAGAGGCTTCATGTACAACCCAGGCAAAGGCTGAGAGACAGGATGTAGAAGATTGAATCTGAGTGATGGTAAGTTAGAAAGCTCAGAAGTTTTCCATTTATTCATATGCTATTTCCACATCAGATAGACCTCCAAAATAGTTTAGAGAGCCTCTAGTGTAATCATCTCAGAGTTTAATAACAGAGAAAGAAAGTGAGGTTTGAAAAGCAGTACAGAGGAGATGATGAAGCAAACGTTTACAAACTGTTTCAAATCCTAGTTCTGTCAGGTGCTACCAGTGTAACCTCAGACAAATTACTTCAACTCTAATTTTAAAAAATTCCCGGTTTTATTGAGGTATAATGGACGCATACAAGTGTGTAAGTTTAAGGTGTCAGTGTAAGAAACATTCAAACCTGTAGAGAATTTTTGTGAGTTTATCTGAGCCAAACTGTCTACAAACTGTCTACTGGGAAGCAAAATCTCAATGAATTGAGAAAATGCTCCAGAGAATGGCAGTTTTGCATCTTATTTTATACATTATAGTCAAAATAGAAGATGTAAGTGGGTTATATGAAATCCACTGGTGGTAGATTAGGGAGGCAGGAGAAAGCAACTCCGGGGTAACCTCTGGGATTGGATGAAAAGTAAAAAGATAGACATATACTTCTTTTACATAGGTGGGTGAAGGATAGTTAACAGTCAACAATTAACTCAATAACAGTGAGGGGATTTGTGGTCTCTGCACTGGTGTGGTACCTGTGCTTTGAGGGATCTGGAAAAAGGAAATTACTTTGACATTCCAAAGGTGTGCTATCATAGATGTAATAAGACAATAGACAGGCTTAATTAAGGTGAAAATTGACCTTTGTCAGGGAAGATTCTAGCCTAGGACATGACTACCCACCATGAACTGCTTTTAGTTAAACAGTTTTTAATTTCAGACCATCCTTTATGGTTATTTTAGGTCTGAGTTTGTAAGGCCACCATGCAGGCCTTCTCTGAGCTTGTCAGGTTTAGTATGTGGCCCCTGTTCATCCACAAAGGTGCACAACACAATGATTTGATATATGTATATATTATAAAATAATTATCACACTAAGTTTACACCAAACATAGTTACACGTTGTTGTGTTTTGTTTTTTTTTTCCTTGTAATGAGAACTTTTAAGATTTACTCTCTTGGAAACTTTCAAATATATAATACAGTACTGTTAACTACAGTCACCATGCTATACATATCCCTAAGACTTATTTATTTTATAACTGGAAGTTTATACCTTTTGACACCTTCACCCATTTTCCTCACTTCCTAGACCCCACCTCTGGCAACCACCAATGTGCTCTGTTTCTATTCTTTTTTTTGGTTACACGTATCACTGAGATCACACAGTATTTGTCTTTCTCTGTCTGACTTATTTCACCTAGCATAATGACCTCAAGGTACATCTACATTGTTGCCAATGACAGGATTTTCTTCTTTTTCATGGCTAATTAATATTCCATGTGGGGAATGGGAATAAATAGTACCTATTGCACAGGGCTGTTTTGAGGGTTAACTGGTGGTGTTTGAAATACACAGAACCTAGCTTATACGTAGTAAGCTCCATAAATATTGATGATTATGGTTCCACCTCTTTTTGTCAAAGTTCCACTGCAAGTACTCAACCTCTCCCATTTGGACTCCTCTGGTCTTCAAATCCAGTGCTTCTCAGAGGTTCATGTGCATGGGCATTACCTAAAATCTTGTAGCACGAGGATTCTGATTCAGAAGGTCTGGGCAGGCCTTGAGAATTTGCATTCAGGTAAGACCAATCCTGCTTGGCTGGGGACCACACTTTAAATAGTGGAAGTCTAATGGGCATCTCTCCTTTCAGCCTCAATTTATTTTCTAATCATTTAATCCATCCACAGGGTTATCTTTTTTTAATTTTATTTGTTAATTCTCACCTGAGGATATTTTTCCATTGATATTTACTAGTAGAGAGAGTGGAAGAGAGGGAGAGAGACAGAGAAAGAGAAACATCAATGTGAAGGAGACACATCGATTGGTTGCCTCCTGCAAACACCCTGACCCAGGGCCAGGGATCGAGTCTGCAACCAAGGTACGGGCCCTTGACCGAGAATCGAACCCAGTACCCTTCAGTGTGTGGGCCAATGCTTTATCCACTGAGCCAAATCAGCAAGAGCCACAGGGTTATCTTTATAAAAATAAATATCAATGATATCATTTTAAATTCCAATTCAAGTCATAACCCTTCCAAGTGTCCCCAGGGAGCACTAGGGTAGATCAGGTTCACACTTCTCAGCCTGACATTCAAAGCTCTTTGCTTCTGGTCTCAGCCTACCTTCCTAAGTATTCTTTATTTCAGTCACAATGTGCTGCTTGCTAGGCAGACCTTGCACTTTATTTTTGTTTATATTTTGCATTTTTTATTGTGGTGGTAAAATGTACATAACATAAAATTTACCATTTTAACTGTTTTTAAGCATACAATTGAGTAAATTCACAGTACTGTGCAACCATCAACACTCTCCATCTCCAAACTTTATCATCCCAAACTGAGACTCTGTCTCCATTAAATGATACCTCTGCATTTCTCCCTGGTAACCACTATTTTACTTCTGACTCTTATCAAAGTTTGTTTGAGGCCTTACTTTGTATCTGCCACTTTGCTATACATTATTTCAGTGAATCGTCACAGCAGCCTTGTGTAATGAATGGTGCTTTATTATTCCCATTTTATAGATGAGGGGCCCTGAAAGGTCAAATAACTTGCCTGAGTTCACACACTAGGAAGCGGTAAGAACAATTTGATATCACCATATTGTGATGTTCCACCTCGGTGTCCTTACTCAGGCTGTTTTCTTCCTGCAGTGTCCTTTTCTCTCCATTCACCAGTTGAGGTCTTCTGCATCCACTATGCAATTATCTCAGATGCCACCTGCTGTGAAGTTTCTAGTCCAGTAGTGATGATCCCCTTGCCTTGAATCAATGGACTTACAAAGGTGTCATTCTTTCCTGTAAACCTGTGTGCTGCCAAGGTGTAGAGGGGACAGGGATTGAATAAATTGCTGAAATTTTAGAATGTGCAGGACTATGGAAGGATTTTGTAGAAGATCCAGAGACTTAAAGGAATAAAACTAGGATTAGGAATTTAATGGATTGCTGATCTCTTTCAGGGCCAAGTTCAGTTTTTAGTGTCCCTGTAGAAACATGCAATATTTGGCCAAAATGTTGAAGGTTGTAAAGAAACTTTTTGCTTCATAATTGTCCTTATTGCCTCAGGCTAGGAGAAGATGCCATACGGAATTCCCAAAAGTGTGAAACCAATGAGATACACCTTTATTTATTTTATTTTATTTTTTATTATTGTTTAAAGTATTACAAATAGTAGTACATATGTCTCATTTTTTCCCCAATTGACCTTCCCCCTTTAGAGATGACATTGTTTCTCTGAGGATCTGGATTTGTTTGTTTGTTTGTGTTTTGCTTTTTTTTTTTTTTTTTGCCTGTCTGTCTTTTAGGAACAGGATTAGATGTATGAGAGGTGTTTATTAATCTTTGGCTGCTCATCAGCATTTTGCCAGGTAGAACTCAGTGTTTCTTCTTTTATTTATTCATTCACCCAACATTTATTCAGCATGCATTTTCTGCCAGGAACAATTTGGGGTGCTAGGAATACAATAATGGACAAAACTGACTTGACCCTGTTCTCAGAAGGGACCACAGAATGTGCACAGAATGAGCCTCAGCTTTGGTCTAGGAAACAGTGGACATTTTACCTGTGTAGGTGTGTGTGCTTCTGTGTAGATGGCTCATTTCCTTCATTGCCTGGCTTCCCCACCACCTCCCTCACCCAGGCCAGGGCTCATGCCTGTGCAGTGAGAGCCTGCTGAAGGAACTCAGGTTTGAGAAAAGAAAAGCCACTCACTAGGGATACTCCAAAGGAATCAAGAAGCCTGGTCATGCTTCTGGATCTCTTTTGAAGGATGACTTTGCCACTTTCCCCTTCCTGGCTTATTTGGTGTGATACATGGCACACATATTACAAGTCCACTCTGGTTAATTTCCATTCTTGATTTTATTCATTGGAAAATTATGATCCCTTAAGATGGATGAGTAACTGATAAAATACAGTTTATGAGTTACAATTTTTGAAGAAAGATTTGATTGAAAATAAATTTGAAAATTCCACTGTCTTGGTTGATATGCTATACACATTTAATATCATTACTGTCTACATGAGAATTGTAAATGTTTTATTCTTTCTCACTGATTAAATATCTTTAATACACCTTATATGAGTGAGATAACATGACCTTATTCAAATTGATGAGGCATGCCATCATGCATTCCCCCCTATAAGCTTAAAAAAAATCCCCAGAATCATATTGAGATTTGAAAGACCACTTTCCTTAATTACTTGTTTATAAAATATGTGGTGTGTATCTCTGTATAGAAAGTGTTTATCCTTAATGCACAGAAAATTTTATAACTATAAATATGTGGTGTGACTATCTTCCACAATGGCATTTTAAATACTTTGAGGTTTTTACTTTAAAATAAATAAATATCGTAACCAGAGAAATAGTCTATATATACACCTCTACATTCTACTTTTCTTCAGATCCTCTCTGGGTTTTTTTAAAATTTTATATAAACATTTTAAATGATGTTTACACGAGCCAAACACTTTCTGGCCATTATTGCACTGTGAAGGCCACAGGGGTTTCCTTTTCTCTGTCAGTAAGCTGAATTGACTGATAGACCGGTGTGTGTGTGTGTGTGTGTGGGGGGGGGTGAAGGGGTGGGGGGAGGGCCGGGAGCACAGACTGATCAGGAGAGCACCTTTCTGGTTTCTGGCTGCTGCTGAAATAGGACTAAGTCTGTTCAATAGCTCATATGTCTGCCAGTGACTGCCTGGGATTCAGGCAACCCCACAGAAAGGGCAGCTGTTCCTGGTTATAGAGTACTAACTAGTTAACTTCAGCCTCTTTGTATGTGGAAGAGTGAGGATGTGCTCTCTTTCTTACTCTCACTTTCTCTTTGAAACAATATTTTTCATGGTTGCATTTGGTATCACCAGAAACTACCAGTATCATTTTCAACTGATTCTCTGCAATTATGCCAGAGCCTTCTATTCTTCTACTGCTATTTCTGTGATACTTTTAATACCCCTATTCTTTGCCCAACTCAAATTTATTCCAGTCCCTTGACTACTGTACTTTCTCAGTGAACCTCTCCCATCCTTGTCCACAACTTCTTGACTTAGTTAATATTTGTACTATAGTCCAAAACGTCATCTTCTTTTTCTGACCAATATCCTTAGAGCCTCTTGTTCTCCTTCATGCCCAGAAAAACTCTGACCAAGGGTAAATCTGAGCTCCATCCTCCTCCATTCCTATAGTATATGGGCTACTGAGTGCTGCTGGAGAAGAATGTCACTTCTGTGCAGCTCAGTACTACTATGGGGTCATGCTCTTCTGTCACATGTTACCCACGATGAGGGCATATGTTAGGTGTCATTATACCCTGATTCTGTATCCAGGCCTGAGACACCACTTATTCATGACATGTTATTTACCCAGCTGACTCACTGCATGGAGATTGATTTCAGTTCTCCCATTCTCGCCACAAGTGGTATGAAGAAACCTCTTGCCCGCCTGGCCTGGCTCAACCTATGAACCAGGAGGTCATGGTTCGATTTCTGGTCAGGGTACATACCCAAATTTCTGGCTCAATCCCCAGTAGGGGGCTTGCAGGAGGCAACCAATAAATGATACTCTCTTCATTTATTGGTTGAAGAGAGTATCATTTATTGGTTGCCTCCTGCAACCAATGTTTACACGAGCCAAACACTTTCTGGCCATTATTGCACTGTGAAGGCCACAGGGGTTTCCTTTTCTCTGTCAGTAGATGTGGCAGTTGTTGATCAGCCCTTGCCTCTCTCTTTCTCTTCGGGCTTCGCCAGCAGCTGTGCCTCTGTTTCTCTCTGGGCCTCCTGGGGCTGCTGATCAGCCCCGCCTCTCTGATCAGGCCTGGAGATAGGCCCGGAAACGCTGACTGGCATAGAAACCGACCAATCAGGACCAAATTGGGCAGCAGAGGAGGGCAGTTGGGGGTGAGATCAGGCCTGCAGGGGAGGGCAGTTGGGGGCAAGATCAGTCCAGCAGGGGAGAGCAGTTAGAGGTGATCAGGCAGGCAGAGGCAGTTAGGGGTGATCAGGCTGACAGGGAAGGACATTTGGGGGTGAGATCAGGCCAGCAGGCAGAGGCAGTTGGGGGCGAGATCAGGCTGGCAGGGGAGGGCAGTTAGGGGTGATCAGGCAGGCAGGCAGAGAGGTTAGGGGCGATCAGGCAGGCAGGCAGAGGCAGTTAGGGGTGATCAGGCAGGCAGGCAGGTGAGCGGTTAGGAGCCAGTGGTCCCAGATTGTGAGAGGGATGTCTGACTGCCTGTTTAGGCCCGATCCCTAAACCGGCAGTTGGACATCCCCCAAGGGGTCCCCGATTGAAGAGGATGCAGGCTGAGCTGAGGGAACCCCCCCCCCCTCCATCACATATTTCGTGTACTGGGCCACTAGGCCACTAGTGTGTGTATGTATATATTATAAATGATCACATTCTTTTTCTCTTTTTGTCTGATATATTGAATTACACTGAGTCACCAGATTATTATGATCTTTGAACGTATAATAATCTGGTCACTCAGTGTGTGTGTGTGTGTGTGTGTGTGTGTGTGTGTGTGTGTATTAGAGGCCCGGTGCATGAATTCGTGCATGGGTGGGGTCCGGCCAGCCTGGCCAAGGGGGAGGGGACATGGGCGGTTGGCCAGCCTGCCTTCTGGTTGAACTCCTGGTCAAGGGGACAATTTGCATGTTAGCTTTTTATTATATAGGATATACATTGAGTGGCCAGATTATTATGCATTCAGAGATCATAATAATCTGGCCACTCAGTGTATGTTTTTCTAATGTGAAATTATCTTTGTATTTCTGAAATTAGCTCAGATTTTTTAAATACTCTGCTGGTTTGGGTTTGATACTTTTATTAAAGATTTTGAATCTGGATCATAAATAAAATTGCCTTGTAAAAGTTTTCTTCTGTTGCTGCCCTTTTCTGGTTTAGTATAAAGGATATACTGTAGTAGCATTCTCAGACAAGAAAATGCTAAAGGAGTTCCTCACTACCAAATTAGCATTATTAAAAATGTTAGAGACTTCTTTAGGAAGAAGAAAAAAGATTAAAAATAGGAATAATAAAATGGCAATAACTACATAACTATAAATAATGACTTTAAATTTAAATGGATTAAGTATTCCAATAAAAAGACATAGCGTGGCTGAATAGATAAGAAAAGAATACCCATACATATGCTGCCCACAGAGGACTCACTTCAGATTGAAAGACACACAGAATGAAGGTAAAGGGATGGAAAAAGATATTTAATGCAAATGAAAATTTAAGAAAAGCTGAGGTAGCAATACTTACACCAGGCAAAATAGACTTTATTTTTTTTTAAATATGTTTTTATTTATTTCAGAGAGAGGAAGGGAGAGGGAGAGAGAGATAAACATCAATGATGAGAGAGAATCATTGATCAGCTGCCTCCTGCAAGCCCTCTAATGGAAATTGAGCCTGCAACCTGGACATGTGTCCTCACTGGGAATCAAGCTGTGATCTTCCTGTTCATAGGTCAATGCTCAACTACTGAGCCACACCAGCTGGGCGACAAAATAGACTTTAAAACAAAAACTATAACAAGAGACAAAAAAGACCCAGTAATTCCACTTCTGGATATTTATTTGAAGAATCCCAAAACACTAATTTGAAAAGACATGCATCCCTATGTTCATTGCAGCATCATTTGCAATAGCCAAAATATGGAAGAAACCTGTGTCCATTGATAGATGAATGAATAAGGGGATGATACATACATACAATGAAATATTACTCAGCCATAAAAAATGAAATCCAGCCATCTGAAACAACATGGATTATGCTAAGTGAAGTAATAAGTCAGGCTAAGAAGGACAAATACCATATGATTTCACTTCAGTGTGGAATCTAAAAAGCAAAGTAAATGAACAAACAAAACAGAAGCAAACTTCTTGATATAGAGAACATTTTGATAGTTGCCAGATCAGAGGGATGGGTGGAAAAGGGGAAGGGATTAAGATGTGCAAATTACGAGTTATAAAGACAGTCCTGGGATTTAGAATACAGCATAGGGAATATAGTCAATAATATTGCAATAACCATGTATGGTGTCAGTTGGGTCTAGACTTATATTATAATGATCACTTAGGAAGTTATATAAAGTCTAATCACTATGATGTACACCTAAAACTAATATCATATTGTATGTCAACTGTAATTGAAAAGCAAAAAATATTAAAAATAAGAAAAGACACTAGCATTATAAAATAAGTTGGGTGGGTGGCTTCTCTCTTTATATGTTTTCTGGCATAATTTGAATGAAATATGAAATTCCTGTTATTTAAATGTTTGGAAACATCCATTTGTGAAAACATTGAGGCTGTTTTGTTTATGTTTGCTTAGGTTGTCTCTCTGTGAATGAATTTCTAATTATTAAATTAATTTCTTTACATTTGCAGGCTTTATTCAGATTTTCATTGTTTTCTTATGTAGCTTTGGGTAAAATACATTTTTCTGGGAAATATGCTGTTTTCTCTCTTTTCAAATTTATGGACTCAGAGTTGAACATACTGCTGTTTTCCATCTCTTTTATTCATAAGTATGCACTTTTCATTCCACAATGTGTCTTCTTCCTTATTTCTTGATTAATCTAGTAATGCTGTTTTATTTTAAAAATGTGTTTAATTGATTTTTAGGGAGAGGGAGAGATATGTAGAAACATCAATTGGCTGCCTCCTGCACAACCCCCAGTGGGGAATCAAGCCTGAAACTCAAGCATGTGCCCTGACCGAGAGTTGAACCATGACATCCTGATTGAGCCACACCAGCTGGGCATATCTTTATTGTTTATTATGTTGTTTTCTGGTCTTATCTTTAGTATGTCCTTGCTTTTCCTTTCTTTAGCTTCACTCTTGTTTTTATAATTTATTTTATTGATTTCTTAGCTCATTTATTGTCTTTTTTTCTAATAAGCATTTAAAAGTGTAATTTTCTCAGTACTGCTTTCGTTCCATATTGTAGGTTGTAATATGTAGTATTCCTACAATACTTCAGTTCTGAATATTTTCTGATTTCCAGAGCTATTTAGGAGATTTTGTTGGTGGTGTTGCTATTATTTTAAATATCCAAGACAGAAAGGTTTTATTTTGTCTTTTTGTTCTTGATTTCTAATTCAGTTGCATTAGGGCCAGAGCATATGGTCTATATGATACTGTTCTTTGATATTTCTGATCTGTTTGATTGCCTACAATGGCCTTGCTGTCTTTTGTGTTCTGATATTACTAGATGTGGTTTTATTTTAATTTATCTAGATTTGGTCACATTTTTTATTCTGGAAAAAAATTCAAGTATTAACTCTTTACTGATTATCTTCCATTTTTGCTATTCTCTTCATCTGGAACGCCTGTTAGATACGTATTAGGTCTTCCTATGTATCCTTCATTTTTAAAAATTTTTTAACCATCACCTGAGGTTATGTTGTTATTTAATTGATTTTAGAGAGAGAGGAAGCGGGAGAATGAGAGAGATAGAGGTAGAGATAGAGATAAATAGATACATTGATTTGAGGAACACCAAATGGGAACCAGCAACCTGAGTATGTGCCCTGACCAGGTATTGAACCTGCCACCTTTTGGTGTGTGGGACAACACTCCAACCAACTGAGCCACACTGGTCAGAGCTGTCCTTCATGTTTTATAACATCATTTCATATTTTCCATTTTATTATCACGCTATAAAGTTAATATGATAAAATTCCTCATATCTGTTTTACTAATTTTCTTATCTGGTGTATGTTTTTTAAAAAAATGTTTTTTTGTTGATTTCAGAGAGGAAGGGAGAGGTAGAGAGAGATAGAAACATCAGTGATGAGAAAGAATCATTGATTGGCTGCCTCCTGCACACCCCCTACTGGGGATTGAGCCCACAACCTGGGCATGTGCCCTTGACCAGAATCGAACCTGGGACTCTTCAGTCCATAGGCCTATGCTCTATTCACTGAGCCAAACTGGTGTGTCTTAATACATTGCTTAATCCATCTTTTTAAAATTAATTTCATTGAATATGCCTTTATAGAATTACTTTTTTTTTCTTTTTCCTGTTTACCTGGTCTTTTCTCATATTTTAAATTCTATCTAGTTTGTCTTTTTTATTTTTAAACAGAATTATTTTATAACTAGAGGCCCAGTGCACAAAATTAGTACACTGGTAGGGTCCCTAGCAGCTGTCCAGGTACTCCCTCCCTTCCCCTGGCTGCCTGCCACCACAGCTGCTGGCTGGGGGCCTCCCTCCCTCCCCCAGCCAGCCCCACCCCCTGGTCAAGGGGACAATTTGCATACTATGCTTTTATTATATAGGATGGATTTCAGATATTTTAGTTATTTGAAGTTCTTGGAGGTCTCCTGCTGTGTGTGTGTGTGTGTGTGTGTGTGTGTGTGTGTGTGTTTCCTAATTCTGATATATGGTGAATTATTTCCTTACATAAATTCTAATTTTGGATGGTGAAGTCATCTTCAGTGGTGCTTTATATGTCGAAATTTGGTGGAAACTAGATTTAGAAAGAATTCCTCCAGAATGGGTTTGTCTTTGATTTTCCTGGAACCCTAAAGTTGATTCATTCTAGTAATACCCTTCTTTTCCCACCTAGAGAGCATGCTGAGATAGAGAAACTTCCTTGTTTTCTTTCTTTGTTGGTGGGACAATTTTAAAATGAAATTATATCCTCCGGAAGTCTTAGTTAGATATATGTAGGGAGGAGGTAGTGGGTTTTAGTTTCAATTCCCTCCTTGGATTCTCCTTCATCCAAGAGGGCCTTAATAACTAAGCCCCGCTCTAACCGGTTTGGCTCAGTGGATGGAGCATCGGCCTGCGGACTGAAGGGTCCCGGGTTCGATTCCAGTCAAGGGCATGTACCTTGGTTGCAGGCGCATCCCCAGTGGGAGGTATGCAGGAGGCAGCTGATCGATGTCTCTCTCTCATCGATGTTTCTAACTCTCTATCCCTCTCCCTTCCTCTCTGTAAAAAATCAATAAAAATATATTTTAAAAAAATAAGCCCCTAATTGCATAGCTATGACTCCCCATCCCCATAGCAGCATAGGCTGGTCTCCTAACAGGCTTTGGATTTCAGTGTGTTCTTTGACCCCTGAGCTTTCCCTTACTTTCTTAAGAGCATTTAAAAGATGTTTGCTATATTTTAAATGTTTTTTTCTTACTTAGTACGTATGTATTTGAATATCATTATTTCTACCTTGAAGCTTTGACCTTGAGGTGATGTGTGAGTCTAATTATACAATTCAAAGCAGAGGACTCTGGTGATTTCATGGTCATTTTTTGTATGCCCAGGATTTCTATGATATCAACACTAGAATTCAGGCTGTCTGTTGTTTCATGGTATTGTGTGTGGTTAGATATGAAGCTTTCAACCCACATCTGTCTGTATTACAATAAGTACTCTTGAAGTTAGTGGAAAGTTAAAGGTTTTAAGAGTATGGTATTAAAACTGCTAATACTTGGTTTTTGGATTAAGTTATATAACTTCACAGAATGTTGTAACTTTTCAAATAAATTTATTTGCAATGTTATGACAAGCATTCATTGGGGATAACACAGTTAAGTAGATTTTAAATATCTACATAACATATAAGTGGGTTATTGGTACTTAATGAAATTCTATCTTTAAATGAAGCAGGCATTCCTTGAGGGAAAGGTGCTAAGCCATTGAGAATTCTGATTAGTCTTATTGCTTTACTCTGATGCATCATAGACTGATTTCTTAGTAAAATGTTGCTCCACTTTAATTTCAGAATTCGTTGTTGCATCATTGAATAATGGATAAGGATGAAAGAGAAGACGAGAACAGGTTTGAATTCATAACTGATTGATATTTCCATAAAAGCCCTGTACCACATCCATTGTTCCCATTTAACATCTAGAAAAATCCTATTCCTTGGGGAAGTTTGACTCTCTCATGGAAATTTGATCTCTCCAGTGGGTTTCCCATAACCCCATAGCCCTGACTCTATTATAATATTTAGTACATTACCTATGTATCTGTCATCTCCCTCATCAAACTCTGTGCTGCATGCCTTACACAGTGGCTTCCCAGAGCTAACATTAAATAAACTAGAGGCCCGCTGCATGAAATTCATGCAAGAGTAGGCCTTCCTTCCCTTGGCTGCTGGCACCAGCTTCCCTCTGGCACCCAGGACCTGGGCTTCCCTTGCAGCCTAGGCTTTGTCTGGAAGGTCATATTACACTTGTCCTATCTAATAAAGAGGGGATATGCAAATTGACTGTCACTCTGCCACAAAGATGGTGGCTCCCATAGCCACAAGATGGCAGCGCCCAGTCCTCTCAGCCCCGCCGGAGTTCCCCAGTCCCTTGGGGGTGGCTGCTGAGAACGGGCAGCGTGAGCAGCCTGGCGGAATGCTTGCTTCATCACCGAGGTGATGAGGCAAGCATTCCACCCCAGCTGCGGAGGGCCTCTGGGCAGCGGGCATGGAGCGGCTAGGAGTGGGGAATGATTGCGTCATTGTCCCAGTGACGAGGCAAGCATTCTGTGCCCAGCTGCGCAGGGCCTCTGGCTGGGGAAGGCAGTTGGGGGCCATGAGGCTGGCTGGGGAGGGCTGTTGGGGGCCATGAGGCTGGCAGGGGAGGGCATTTGGGGGCAATCAGGCCAGCAGGGGGGGCAGTTGGGGGCGAGCAGGCAGGCAGGTGAGTGGTTAGGAGCCAGCAGTCCTGGATTGCGAGAGGGATGTCTGACTGCCAGTTTAGGCCTGATCCCACAGGGACATCCCCTGGCAGTTGGACATCCCCCGAGGGTTCCCAGATTGGAGACAGTGCAGGCCAGCTGAGGGACACCCCCTCCCCCGTGCACGAATTTCATGCACTGGGCCACTAGTATTATTATACATGGTTTACACTCCCTGATAGGTTTAGAAGTATGTTTTAGGGCTTTGGCTTGCCTAGAACTTAAATTAATTTATGTTTGAGAAGATAAATTACCTTCTTTTTTCTTTTTTAGTTTAGGCATCGGAAATAATTGCAGTGCACAGATAAAATGTTTTTGTCAAAATTTTTTTCAGTATGTATGATCTATGCATTTCAAAAGTAAAAAAAAAAAAAAATCCCAATTAGCATTTTAT
Organism: Plecotus auritus; assembly: GCF_963455305.1. Classification (NCBI taxonomy): domain Eukaryota; kingdom Metazoa; phylum Chordata; class Mammalia; order Chiroptera; family Vespertilionidae; genus Plecotus; species Plecotus auritus. The sequence goes on from NC_137784.1 coordinate 129,708,628, forward strand.
TGCTCAGCCTTCTCTCTGAGGAGAAATGACTTTGAGAGAGCCTCTTGAGTAATTATAGATAATTTAGAAAGAATTTTCTTGAATCAGGAGTACTCTTGTAAAAACAGGTAAGAATATATGATAGAACAAATACCAACCATTAAATTCAAATTAATTTGGATTTAATTTTTTTACACTAGAGACCCAGTGCATGAAATTTGTGCACTGAGGGAGAGGGGTCCCTCAGCCCAGCCTGTGCCCTCGTGCAGTCTGGGACCCCTCGCTCCTTACTGCCCACCTGCTCGCTGCTTCTTTTTTTTTTTTTTTTTTTTTAAATATATTTTATTGATATTTTACAGAGAGGAAGGGAGAGGGATAGAGAGCCAGAAACATCGATGAGAGAGAAACATCGATCAGCTGCCTCCTGCACACCCCCCACTGGGGATGTGCCCGCAACCAAGGTACATGCCCTTGACCGGAATCGAACCCGGGACCCTTCAGTCCGCAGGCCGACGCTCTATCCACTGAGCCAAACCGGTTTCGGCATGCTCGCTGCTTCTTAATGCTTGGCTGGCTGCTCCTTAGCAGATGCGGGAGAGGCTCCCTCCACCACCGCTGCGCTCACCAGCTGTGAGCCCAGCTTCGGCATACTGACCACCAGTGGGCAGCTCCTGCATTGAGTGTCTGCCCCCTGGTGGTCAGTGCGCATCATAGCGATGGGTCGTTCTGGTCATTCCACCGTAATGATTGCTTAGGCTTTTATTATATAGACTAGAAGCCCAGTGCACAAAATTCGGGCAGTCGGATATCGCTCTCACAATCCATGATTGCTGGCTCCCAACGGCTTGCCTGCCTGCCTTATTGCTCTAACCGCTTCTGCCTGCCTGCCTGATCATGCCCTAACCACTCCCCTGCCAGCCTGATCGATGCCTAAATGCTCCCCTGCTGGCCCGATTGCCCCTAGCAGCCCTCCCCTGCTGGCCTGGTCACCCCTAACTGTGCTCCCCTGCTGGCCTGGTCACCCCTAACTGTGCTCCCCTGCTGGCCTGGTTGCCCCTAAATGTCCTCCCCTGAAGGCCTGGTCACCCCAACTGCTCTACCCTGCTGTCCTGGTCACCCCTTACTTACCTCCCTTGCCAGCCTGGTCACCCCTAACTGCCCTTCCCTGTCGGCCCGGTCAGCCCTAACTGCCCTCCCCTGCAGGCCTTGTCCCTCCCAACTGCCCTCCCCTATAGGCCTGGTCCCCCCAACTGCTCTCCCCTGCAGGCCTTGTCCCTCCCAACTACCCTCCCCTGCAGGCTTGGTTCCCGCCAACTGCCCTCCCCTGCAGGCCTGTTTGTCCCTAACTGCCCTCCCCTGCTGGTCCAATTGCCCCTAACTGCCCTCCCCTGCCAGCCTGGTTGCCCCTAACTGCCCTCCCTGCTGGCCTGATTGCCCCCAACTGCCCTCCCCTGCAGGCCTGGTTGCCCCTAACTGCCCTCCCCTGTAGGCCTGGTCCCCCCAACTGCCCTCCCCTGCAGGCTTGGTCCCCCCCAACTGCCCTCCCCTGCAGGCCTGTTCTTCCCTAACTGCCCTCCCCTGCTGGTCTGATTGCCCCTAACTGCCCTCCCCTGCCAGCCTGGTTGCCCCTAACTGCCCTCCCTGCTGGCCTGGTTGCACCCAACTGCCCTCCCCTGCAGGCTTGGTCCCCCTGAACTGCCCTCCTCTGCTGGCCCGGTCACCCCTAACTGTCCTCCCCTGCAGGCCTGATCTCCCCCAACTGCCCTCCCTTGCAGGCCTGGTCCCTCCCAACTGCCCTCTCCTGCTGGCCTGATTGCCCACAACTGCCCTCCCTTGCTGGCCATCTTGTGGCGGCCATCTTGTGCCCACATGGCGGCAGCCATCTTTGACCACATGGGGGTGGCCATCTTGTGTGTTGGAGTGATGGTCAATTTGCATATTACCCTTTTATTATATAGTACTAGAGGCCCGTTGCACAATATTCATGCAAGAATAGGCCTTCCTTCCCCTGGCTTCACTCCCAGGCCGCCCGGAGCCGGCAAGTCCCCGCTCCCAGGCCGCCCAGCAGCCGGCAAGTCCCCGGTCCCGGGCTGCCCAGAGCTGCCAAGTCCCCGCTCCCTGGCCGCCCAGAGCTGGCAAGTCCCCACTTCCTGGCTGCCTGGGAGCCGGCACCTCCTCGCTCCTGGGCCACCCGGAGCGGGCAAGTCCTCCCTTCTGTCTGAAGCACCACTACAGTAGCTCCCTCCGCCACCCCCCTTCCCCTCATAGCAGGCTTCACTCGGCTCTGCACCTGCATATGCAAATTAACCGCCATCTTTGTTGGGTTAATTTGCATACTCACTCTGATTGGCTGTGGGCGTAGCAGAGTGATGGTTAATTTGCATGTTTCTCTTTTATTATGTAAGACTAGAGGCCCAGTGCATGAAATTCATGCACTGGGGGGTGTCCCTCAGCCCAGCCTGCACCCCTTCAATTTGGGACCCCTTGGGGGATGTCTGATTGCTGGTTTAGGCCCGATCCCTCTCACAATCTGGGACTGCTGGCTCCTAACCACTTGCCTGCCTGGCTGCCTGATTGCCCCTAACCACTCTGCCTGCCAGTCTGATAGCCCCCTAACTGCTCCCCTGACAGCTTGATCACCCCCAACTGCCCTCCCCTGTAGGCCTCGTCGCACCCAACTGCCCTCCCCTGCCGGCCATCTTGTGACAATGTGGGGGCTGCCATCTTGTGATGACGTGGGGGTGGTCATCTTGTGGTGGCCATCTTGTGATGATGTGGGGGCGGCCATCTTGTGATGACGTGGGGGCAGCCATCTTTTTTTTTATTAAGGTATTATATGTGTATATATCTTACCATTGCTCCTCCCCACCCCACTCCCATACATGCCCTCACCCCCCAATGTTTTGCATCCATTGGTTATTCTTATATGCATGCATATAAGTCCTTCAGTTGATCTCTTATTTCCCCTCCCTCTCCCTCACCTTCCCGCTGTAATTTGACAGTCTGTTTGATGCTTTACTGCCTCTGTATCTATCTTTTTGTTCATCAGTTTATAATGTTTTTTATTATCCACAAATGAGTGAGATCATGTGGTATTTTTCTTTCATTGACTGGCTTATTTCACTTAGCATAATGTTCTCCAATTCCATCCAGGTTGCTACAAATGGTAAGAATTCCTTCTTTTTTAGTGCAGCTTAGTATTCCATTGTGTAGATGTACCATAGTTTTCTGATCCAGTCATCGGGGGCAGCCATCTTGTGATGATGTGGGGGTGGCCATCTTTTGGCGACCATATTGTGATGACATGGGGTGGCCATCTTGTGATGACGTGGGGGTGGCCATCCTGTGATGCGAGGGTGTGAGGGTCAATTTACATATTACCTCTTTATTATATAGGATTATTCTTAGGCCACAATGTTAGGCAATGTGCTGGGCTTTGCTATAGAAGACAGACAGTTCTGGTACCTATCCTTAAGAACCTCACAGTTTAAGGGAAATGAGATTGACTTTCATTTCCTTGTTTTCATATTGACAGTTATTGCTGTCCTATGAGTGATTAAGGGACTGGATTTTTGCCCAAATGTCGACATTAACATTTCCCTTTCTCCCTTCTTATTTCTCCATATCCATTATTCTATTATCTGAATTTCCAGCCCTACCTTACCATTAATAACCCTGATTTTTTTTTCTACCCATTAGGGATTCACCTACTCTATCTGAAACTCAAGGGAGCCGCCACAAAATCCTCTTGGATCAACTGCGTTCCTTCCTGCACACTCATGGCTATCCTACAGAAGAAGAGGGAGAAAAATCTTTGCATAGCACTACTGATCTTTCAGAGAAGGAAGAAGGTTTGATCTAAGCACCTCAACCTGTCTTTATAGGTTTTTAATAGCCATATTGAAAATTAGTTGTGGGTGAGACAGCTCAAACATCTTTGAGAGGGATAAATTACTAGAGTATATTCTCAAACACCTTCTAATACATAGATACTCAATTTCTCTCCATTTATAAGTTTGTTTATGGTTGAAGCTGAAAATGTTATTGCCGTTTATACAAAAGTGGGATAAGGAAATGAGAATTAGTAGAGGTATACTGAGCAATAGGCAGATTTCTGTATGTTAGGCACTTGAAGGCATATGGTGAATGTCGGTAGGGAAACATGGCCCCAGGGGTGCACAATAGTACTCATAATATTTAAGTATCTTTAATTCAAAATATCTGAGCAGGTTATGCCCATAAGCATATAATAATGCTGTAAAAATCTCTTACCTTAAAAAAATATTTTCTTACCCTAGCTTGTTTGGCTTAGTGGATAGAACAGTGGCCTGCAGACTGAAGGGTCCTGGGTTCAATTCCAGTCAAGGGCACATGTCCAGGTTCCAGGCTCAATTCCCAGTGGGGGTCATGAAGGAGGCAGCCGATCAATAATTCTCTCTCATCATTGATGTTTCTATCTCTCTTTCCCTCACGCTTCCTCTCTGAAATCAATAAAAATGTAAAAAAATATTTTGACCTCCATTATACCTTTTAGCTATTGACCTATTTCTGTACCCCCTTCACAGAAAATGTTATTGAAATGAGTGTATAGACCCTGTCTCAACTTCCTCATGCCCCATTCTTTCCTCAACCCACCACTGCAGTACAACTACTTTTCTTAGGAATAACAGTGACCTCCACATTGCTGAATACTTTCATTCCTTAAATGTCCTCATCTTTCTTAACTTTATGAAACACTGGACAGTTGACACGTCCCTCCTTCTTGAAGCACTTTACTCTTGGCTTCTAGGAGAACACACCTGGTTTCTCTCCTGGCTCATTGGCCACTCTTTCTTTGTCATTATTTGCATTCCCTACTGTCCCTTTCAACTTCTAAATATTGGTGTGCCCCAGGGCTCAGTCCTTGGACCTTTTCTCTTCTATATACACCTTTATTTCCTAGGTAATCTCATCCAGTCCCTTAATTTGAAGTGCTACCTTGATGGCAGTGACCCCCACTTTTTAAATCTATCTCCAGCCCTGACCACCTAGCCTAGTTCCATACTTGAGTATCATACTCATTATTAAACCAGTAAGAGAGTTTCTTATGTGACCTTTTCACTTGGATATCTAATAAGAGAGAAAGGGACCAAGGAACTCTTGATCCTTCTTCACTCCATTGGCTTTCCTACCACACCCTTACCCCCAGCTTCCTCATTTTAGTGTCTGGTACTACCAATAATTCTCCTAGGTACTATAGCTAAAAATCTAGAAATAATTCTTGTGTCCTCCATTTGTCTCATCAGATCACCCAATCCATCATCAAATCCTGTTGGCTTTACCTCTAAAATATATCTGAAATCCATTCATTTCTCCCCATTTCCTTAATATTGGTGTACCATCATTTATTACTTTTGAAGAAGCTTCCTAGTTAGACTCTCTGCTTTTACACTTGCTCCTCACTTTGATGTATTTTCACAGCCATAGTGATCTTTTAAAAACGTGTTACTTATATGTTTAAAAGACTTCATGTTCCACTAAGATAATGCCAACTCCTTACCATATACCCTACATGATCTGGCCCTGCCTATCTCTCAGACTTCATTTCCTTCTACTCTATTCATTGGTCACCATACTAAAGCCCCTTTGGCCCCCTGTTTGTTATTTATATAGGCTAAATTCTTTCCTGCCTCATTTTGTACTCAGTTTCCTCTGCCTGAGATGTCTTTTAGATTTGGCTCCTATTTTACCTTCTCAGCAAGGCTTTCCTTGATCACCCAGTCTAATTTATTGTACTTAAAAGATATATGAAATTATTGGTTTCATGTTAATTATTTGTCAACCCCTATAGCCAGTCTATAAGATACAAAATACAATCACCTTGTTTATCTTGCTCAGACTGTATCTTGAGTCTCTAAAAAGAGAGCAGGATACATAGTAGGATCTTGGTAATTATTAGCTAAATAAATGAATAGGGTTCAGTTTAACAAGAATTACCAAGTCCCTATTGTGAGTTAAGTACTGTGCTGGACACTGGGGTTTTAGTGAAGAATTGGATATGACACTCACCCTAGAAACAAAACAAGAACAATTTCACTGGTAATAGTGAATTAGAAAGCCCTTTATGATTAATTGACAAAATGCATTGGTTTCCTTTTCTTCGAAATACATGGACACTCTTGTCTTTTTTTATTTCTTTGAAAAGGTGTATAGGAGATGAGAGTCACTAGGTGCAGCTGAAAGCCAGTGGGAAAATGATTTTAGAAATCAGCTATGGGAGAGTGTCATGGGTTGTTTCCTGAGTTTGAGGAGCTGTGACTAGAATTGAGTTTCCAGGCTAGAATAGTGGTCAAGAACACTGATCTTGAGGCAGTTGTGCAGCTGGAGAGTTAATTTTTCACGATATTTCTACCTCCCTTAGAGTTATACACCCTCTTCTCATTCCCTCTTTAGTATCATACTCATGAGTGTTGACCCATGAACCAAGAGGTCACCAATTCAATTCCTGGTCAGGACACATGCCCAGTTTATGGGCTTAATCCCCAGTAGGGGGCATGCAGGAGGCAGCTGATTGATGTTTCTCTTTCATCGATGTTTCTATGTCCCTCTTCCTCTCCCTTCTCTCTCAAATCAATAAAAACATTAAAAAAAAAGAATTGTCCTTGTCAGGGGATTTAACATTTTAAAAAAAAGGATTTTTATTGATTTTTTTTTTCTTTTTAGAGAGAGAGAGGAGGAAAGGAGAAGGAGAAAGAGATATCAATGTGAGAGCAGCACATCCATCGGCTGCCTCCCGGGTGACCGCTCCTGGGAATCTAGCCTGCAACCCAGGCCTGTGCTCTGAACGGGAATAGAACCAGCAACATTTAGATGCATGGGAAGACACCCAACCAACATGGGCCAGGGCATTTAACATTTTTAATAGGAATCAAAGTTTTATGCCATGGGTCTCTAATTTTTCTGTGAGGAGAAGAAACTAACATTTATTGACATGTATTATAATTACTGGAGATTGTAGGGCTGTGTTACTGAGGTCCATGAGTTAGTGAAGTTATGGAGTAGTTGGGGTTAGCGTGGGTGGAGAGGGCTCTGAGTGAGTACAGTAGCAGAAACACTGATCATTGGGAAAATCAGAAAACCTTGAAGAATGGAGAAGGATGAGTGGGAGATAGAACAGTGTCATTTGCATTGAAGAGATAAAAGATGGGGCTTAAAGATTATCTAGGTAAGGGCCCTCGCTAAAAGCTTAATTATTAGATGAAACTAAATTATGTAATTCCTTATGTCAGCCAGGGGTGGATAAGATTTTAGGTGCCTTGATATACCTAGAGCCCTTGACACAGGCCATATCTTATCTGGCATGTCATTAATACTGGGTCTGATAGAATTCAGAAGACTTAAAGATGTCAATAAAAGGAAAGAACAGGAGGTAAAAAATCTTAAAGTTGTTGGACAGGTCTTAATGTGTATAATAGAAATCGAGTTGAATGATCTTCAAGGTCTTTTTCAATTCCAAACACTTCTGTTTATGATAATTTATAAACAGCCTACATCAGATCCCTCACTAGCACTCTGTTTTCTCATGTGAGTGTTCTTTATAAAATTAATTTTAACTTGGAAAAATATAATACCTATAGCTAATCATTTTAATATGACAATTTTCTATCTTTTATTTCTTTTTCTAAGAAGAAGAAGGCAATCCAGAAAGCTCTGAAGCGGTGCCTAATTGGTCTCCATCATTTCATAGCTATGACGACTTCCACCTTAAGATACTACAGGTAAGGGTGTGTTCTTTGATTACTTCATATGTATAATACCTGCAGTAGAAGATAAAGAATAGTGTTTTTCTAAGTGCGATTAGGAAACCATACATAAAATAATTACCTAGGGAGTTTGGTAAAAATACAGAATCCTGGGACCCACCTTAAACTGAATCAGAATTTCAATCCTGGTAAGGCCAGGAGCCTGCATTTCTAACAGGCTTCCCAGACACTTCTTATGCCAACTGAGTTTTTAATAGTGTTTCCTTTTTTATTTTTATTGTTTTAAATTGTTTTGTTTCCAGTTAGTTTACATTCAATATTATTTTGAATTAGTTTTAGGTGTACAGTATAGTGGTTAGACAATCATATACTTTATAGTGTAGTGTTCCCCCTAATATTTCTAATACCCAACTATCACCATACATAGTTATGACAATATTATTGACTATACTTCCTATGCTATACCACCCCATGACTATTTTGCAACTACCAATCTGTACTTCTCAATCTCTTCACTTTTTCACCCAGTCCTCCAAACCTCCTCCCCCTGGCAACCATCAGTCTGTTCTCTGTATTCGCATCTGTTTCCATTTTGTTTGTGTTTTGAAAACCACTGATCTTGGGTGATAACAAATACGCACAAGTCCTTGCATAGGTTAGTGACACATTTAGTAATTATCTGGTAGACTCATTCAACATAGACTGTTAGACTCTAAAGAATAAATCTTTAAGTCTTATTTTTTCCCCTCAAGGACATGAGATGTTTATGGTTTCTATCTCCAGGGGAACTGGTTAGTTTCACTAAGTTCAAAGGCCACAAACGAACGCCTGCATGACCATGGTCTTTTGAGTCAGACAAGGATATGAATTGTGCCTTTGTTACTTACTTGTTATGTGTCCTTGAGAATTACCCTTCTCTGAGCTTTGATTTCTTTTTCTGTAAAATGGGTTAAAAAATTCTTTATTTCACTTAGTTGTTGTGAGAATAAAGTAAACATGTATGAAATGTCTAGTGCACTTTCTCACTCTCTTCTCCATGTCATTTAATTTTTCTTATTGTTCATTCTTATGTCTTTGTGTTGCAGTCTGAGTTATTTCTTTAGCTCTATTTCCAGTCAAAAACTGTCTTTCTAGCTGTGTTCTAAGATGCTATTTAACCTATACATTGTTTTTATTTTTTATGATAATATCATTTCTAGACACTTTGTTTGATTATTTTCACATATGCCTGGTTAGTTTTGAGTCTCTTGTTTCTTCATAATATTTTCAATACCCTTTGTTATTTATTTAAGCACATTAGTCATATTTATTTTTATTCTATCTCTTAGAATTCCAGTTTCTTTTTAAAATCTGATTCTTCATTTTATTACTTACACTGCCTCTCATTCACTGTTTCATTTTTCCTGTGTTTATTAATGTTTTATTATAACCGCATGCTTTTGAAACTTTATCTGCATGAATTCTTTGAGCCTTGGTTTTAAAATAATTGTAGTCAAACTTTAAACTAAATAATAGGCTTGAGGTGTTGAGGGTTACACAGGTAGGTTGTGAATTACAGCTCAGAATCTATGTGAGTGTTTGCTTCTCTTTAGCTATAAGCAGATGAGACCAGTTTTTCTTTTCTCCTTTAGCCGAAACTGAGGCAGGCATGCACATTCCTGTCTCCCTTTGCTGGATAAGATCTTTCTATTGTGCTTTCTGAGAGTGTTACTATTTAGGAGGCCTGGCTTTATACAAGCAACTCCAATTTCACCTCCCACCTTGTGCAGGCCCTGGCTTTGCTTGCTTTCTCCCCAAGCTCTATGCTATTAGTGTTATGCAGTATTCTCAAGGAAAATACAAGTTCCAATAAAACCCTACCTTTTAATTCCCATGTTCTGGTAATTTCTGATATCAAGTTTCTTTCCTTACTTTACCAGGAGCTCGGTCCTATTTTGAAATACAAGTTTTTATATATTTTATTCATCATTTTAGGTGTTCTCTACCAGAAGGCATTTGTCTGGATATCTAATCCATTATATAGCAGGAAAGTGATGGCAATATCCATATTTATAAGTAGATGACTAAACTAACCACAAATGAAAATGGCCTCCAAAATATTCTTAATGTTTTGAAATTAATTTTGAACTAACTGTGAAACAACCTAGACATGGAAATGAATCTCCCTGGCTTGTGTTGGAGAGTTTTGTGTTAATTTGGTGTACATTGAAATCTATTTTCTAAGTGACACATACTTTGATAAACATCTCATGCTTACAGTTAAGTAGATTCTGTGTAGGAGGCAGAAAATGGAATTTTAATTAAGTCTGTGTCTGCTTTATTGACATTTAAGGACCACAATACATTTTCAGTGTGCTATTATAATTATTTATGCATTTAGAAACATAGCTATCATGTTATTATTGTTCCACTATTACATTATTGTTCTCTCTTCATTAGTCCTTAGGTACCTTTATTATAATACTGAGCACAGATGGAGTGATCATTTATGCAACGGAAAATGTCTCTCCTCTCCTTGGCTATACAATAGTAAGTTCTTCAGCTCAATTTGGGAAAGGATCATTCGGTTTGTTGTTTAGGGAGTTATTATTTGTTTTCAGGAACATACAACTCATGAAGGATATTTTCAGTGTTGTCAAAATGTGCACCTGTTCTATTGATGTCTCCATTGGTCTCAGCTTAAATCTATAAAAACAAATTCTGATATGAGATAATGAAACCTGTGTGTGTGTGTGTGTGTGTGTGTGTGTGTGTGTGTATGTATGTGTGTGTGTGTGGCTTATAAACTGTCCCTGAAGGCAATCTCCAAATAAGAATGTGGTTTTTGAAATAGCATTCTCCTCAGAATCAGTGGATGGTCCCCAAGGTGGCTGCAAATAAGGCAGCTTTCCCTGGTGTGGGTATGTTTAATTGTCCATTTCCTTTAAAGTCCAACATATACTGATTAAATGATAAATATCATAATCTGTTCATGCTGGCTCATGACATTCATTTCCAGGTCTGATTTGCTTTTTGTCCCTTTATATTAAACTAGAGGCCCGGTGCATGAGATTTGTGCATGGGGCAGGGGAGTCCCTCAGCCCGGCCTGTACCCTCTCCAATCCAGGACCTCTCAGAGGATGTCTAACTGCCGGTTTAGGCCAGTTGGACATCCCTCTCACAATCCGGGACTGCTGGCTCCTAACTGCTCGCCTGCCTGCCTGCCTGATTGCCCCTAACTGCTCCCCTGCTGGCCTGATTGCCCCTAACCACCTCAGCCTCAACCCCCACACCCGGAACCCAAGCTTCCCTCCTCCAGCCAGCTGCAGGCACCCAGGACCCAGGCTTCCCTCCCTCTGGCCAGCCACAGGCACCTGGGAGCTGGGCTGGCCACAGGCACCAGGGACCAGGGGCGGCTTCTCCTGGGCCGGCCACTGCTGCAGGTGCCCAGGACCACAGGTGGCTTCACCCCAGCCCGGCTTTGTCAGGAAGGACGTCCGGAAGGTCATCTGGAAGACTTCTGGTCTAATTAGCATATTACCCTTTTATTAGTATAGATAACAAATTATTATATTATTTAGGAAAAAATACAAAAATGATTGCATAGTTTAGCAATTGCTGGAGAAACTTTTCCACATGAGTTGTAATCATGGTCTCCAGTGTCTAAAATGATCACTCATCCTGAGCCCTTTGGTGTTCCTATGCCCCCTCAGGAAATCTTTTTCCATCTTTATACTATCATTGACTTAGAATATAGGACTTCCTAATTTTTTCTGCATCTTTAGGCTGCACACCTAACAAATATGTCACTTAAATATGGAAGTACTAAAACATTCATATTCCACTCTTGCATGTATGTGAAGAGGGGCTGTGTAGAATACATCTACCACCACAACCACTCCTGAAATCTCTGTCATTTGGCTGCTTATGTTAATAATATATGGATTATTGCCTTCATGGTATATTCTTCACTACTCCACAAAGTTGCAAACCCTGACCCAGAGACCTATAGCATTCAAGTTTGGAACGTGTACATCAATAGAAGTTTTGTTTTCAGGAACATACAACTCATGAAAGATATTTTCAGTGTTACCCTTTAGTTAAGTTAGAAGTGGGTTAGAAGCTTTCTATTCCACTAGGTATGCCATTCCAGCTGGCATGTTCCTAGCCCACTTAGAAACCCAGACAACTTTTCTACTCTTTTGTCTTTATTTACAGATGATGATTTATCTCTTTATTTCTCATTCTCTTTCTTTTAAAAAACACTTTACAGTTTCAAATTCAGCTTATATTCATAGGATACTAAAAGAGCTGAATAAAATACAGATATTAGACATATTCATTGAATTGGACTTTAATGTACTTATATCATGGAAGGGAAGTGATCTTATTAAATCTGTATTAAAAGAAATAATGTATTAGTATGACCCATTACATACTAAATTTTGTTATATCGAAGAGGAGAGAACTACCCCAATTTTTATGGTTTTAGATATTACTTAAACCAAATTGGTCATTTACTGAGATTGGTGACTTTTTTCTATTATATGTGGATTTTTCACAGTGATGGTGTTATGATATTACTCTTGATTCTTTATATATTTTGGTTCAAATTTTTCAGTCTCAAGAGACTCTTTCACCCTTCAACATTTGAGGTATTATACACAAATAACACACACATGCACATGCAAACACACACACAGTCACTCTGAAGTAAAGGTGTCTGAGACATGATAGGTTTGAATGACTAATCCTATACCATGGACTTGATTGCCTGAGATAAAGCTATAAGTAAAAATAGAGCTATAAAAAGACCTTTGGGCCTCAGGGGGAGGGCAGAAAAGGGTGGGAAGGAAGATAGGAGATCAACCAAAGGACTTGTATGCATGCATATGGGCCTGACAGATGAATGCGGGCAGTAACGGGGTAGGGGCCTGTGATGGGGGATGGGAGTGGGCGGGGAAAGGTCAATGGGGAAAAAAGGAGACATGTGTAATACTTTCAATGATAAAGAATTTAAGAAAATAAAGCTATAGCCTGGCCGGTGTAGCACAGTGGTTGAGCATCGACGCATGAACTAAGAGTTTGGATTTCTGGTCAGGACACATGCCTGGCTTGTGGGCTTGATCCCCAGTTAGGGGTATGCAGGAGGCAGCCGATGGATGTTTCTCTCTCATCAATGTTTCTATCTCTCTCCCTCTCCCTCTCTCCCTAAAATCAATAAAAAACATATTTAAAAATAAAAATTAAAAAAACTATGAATGTTTAAAAAATTAAGGTATAACTATTATATCTGTACATAAACATTAAATGTTAATGAAGTTATATATTCTTATAAAACAGAGTTAAAAAGAACTATACCTGAGGCGCATTTTACATTTTTTTCTTCATTAAATCCTAATTATTCCTAATTTGTAACATGCACTCTTTTTTCAGGCTTTGATTAAAAATATCATTTTATAAATCACACATCTTATATTAATATGGAGACCAAATCAATTCTAGAATATCTGCCGGACTCCAGGAATCTACAATTTCATTAAAAATCCAGGCCCCTGTCTGTTGGGCAACTCTAACCTAATAGAAAGTGGGATAGGAGGAACTTGGTCTTCTGAGTCAATCTGCAGATTAAAATTTAGCTCTGTCACTCACTAACTACATGAGCTTTAGTTTCTCATCTGTAAATCGAAAAAAATATTACTTAGAGTACAGGAGGGGACTGTTATAAATGGTGTGGTTAGTGAAGTCCTGTCTGATTAGGTGACATTTGAACAAAGACCTAAATAGAGTGAGTATGTGAGTAGTGCAGATAACTGGAGCAAATGTGTTCCAGGCAGAAGCAAGAGCAAGTGAGACGGCACTAAAGCAGGAATGTGCTTGGTGCAGAAAAGGTACAGTAAAAGGCCATTGTGATTGAGTACTGTGTGCAAAAGGAAAACTACTAGGAAGTGATGAGGTCAGAGCAGTTAACAGAGGTCCACCTTGTTTATATCCATTGCAATGACTTTTTATTTTCCTATGAGATGGGAGGAAGCCATTGGGGAGTTTGGGGCAGATGAGGGAAGTGATCAGAACTTAAGTTTCATCAGAAACACTTTCGTTCTTGTGTTAAGAATTGGTTATGGGAGCAGGCATGGAAGTAGGGAGTCCATTTGCAAAGCTATTGTAATAGTTCAGGCAATAATAGATGGTAATTGGTTGCCATAATAGATGGTAATAGATGGTAATTAGTGGATGTGGAATTAGCATTTTGTAAGCAAGATACATTTTGCTGATGAAATGGATGAGTGTGATAAAAAGATGAGAAGAATCTAAGTTATGATGTTATAACACATACTATGAATAAAATGATGGCTATTATCATCATGGTATTAAACTTATATTCGAAATCTGCCATTACATTTTCCTAGTCATTGATTTCCTTGACAGTTTTTCCTTTGGAAAAACTTGTAGTCACTACCCTCTGTTCTTAGCAGTCTGCCCTCCTACTCACCTTACTTCATCCCTCTTCCTCCCCCAAAAAGGTAAAAAAATTTTTTCTCTTTTATAATTTTCATACAAATGAAACTTTAAAAATACAAATTTCATCATGGACTTTCTCAGCATTGAGTATTTAAGAGACTTCAGCATTTTTTTATCATAGCTATATGGTTAGTTTGTGATAATTGTGATGAGTTTTGCTCTGTTGTCCCTGTGAAATTTATAGCATAATAGGTAAATTACTAATGATGAATCTTGTTTGATTCAGGATAGTGTCAGTCCGTACAGAGGCTCTTATCCTTCCTGGTGCTCTGTACAGTTGAACAGTTTTCTAATGCATGTTTAATGTGAATGTCTCTGCCAGAAAAAAATGCTGCTTGCCTGGATTCTCAGTAAATGTCATGGCGTGGAGTAAATTTCTTTGTTCTTTTTTTTTTTTTTTTTTTTGCATGATTGAGATTCACCATACTAATATTTGTGGGATAACTAATAGGTATTTTCAAACTTGGCTTTTGAAAAGTCTTCTTAATTTTTCACTGGTATTTATCTTTGCTTCATTACATTCTAAGTATCTTGATCTTGCTACCTTGTGTAATAAGAAGAGCAAATGCCAAAGATTTATAAAAATAGCATGTTGTTGATAATACTTTGGGTTTCTACCTTTTATTTAATTATGAGTAGGGTCACTGGAATGATCGTTATATCCACTGTTTTTGGTTGGTGATCAGTTATAAGGCATTCATTGTCACTGTTACCTTTCTTGAAGAATGTAGTTAATAAGTAACTCATTGCCACTATTTCCATCCAAGGGAATGTACACTATCAGAAGACTGCTTACTTTGAATTCTTTTAAGTTACAGTGCTATCACATTCTTCTACTAATGAAATAACTGGTGAGCTATGGCATTTTGTAACTCTTGTAATATTTTATACTTTGCATCACATAATTATTTGTGCATATCTATCCTACTGAACTATGTATTAGTTGAAATTGGAATTCATATCAGGTCCATCTTTTTAAAAAATATTCACCTGAGGATATTCTTTTATTGATCTCAAGAGAGAAGTAGGGTGAAGGGAGGAAGAGAAGGAGGGAGGGAGGGAGGGAGGGAGAGAAAGAGAGGGAGGGAGGGAGAGAGGGAGGGAGAGAATACTTTGTTTATTGCTTTATTCCTATCGCATTAAAAACTCATAACTTATTGGTTGATATTCTATTTATGTGTCACCATATTTTAGTTACATGATACAACATTATTAATTCAACTAATATTTATTGGGTACTCACTTGTGTCAAACTGTTTTCTAGGTGTTGAGGATGTAGCAGTGAATAAGTCAGCAAAGGTCTCTATTCTAATGCAATTTACATTTTACTGAGGGAGACAGAATATAAAGAGATAAACACATGTGACTATAATGTCAGGTAATGATAAGTGCTATAAAAAAAGACATAAGAGAATGTGAGGGAATTGGTGCTATTACAATACTTTTGAGTAGGGACTTGGAGGAAGTAAAGGAGAAAGTCATTGCAGATATCTGGGAAAGAGTGTTACACATTGAATGAAGAACAAATTTAAGGGCTCCAAGGAGAAGACTATTTGATTGTTGTATTTGAATATGAATAAGGAGTTCAGTGTACCTGGAATACAGTGAGCAAAAGGGACAGTGAGAGTGCTAAGGTCAATAGGCAGCAAAGAACTAGAATGTAAAGTTGTAAAGGCCACTGTAAGTACTTTGGTTTTTACTCTGAACGACTTTGGTAACTAGTAGAAAATTTTTAGCAGAGGAATCACCTGATGTAATTTATGTTTTATTTAAATGTTTTTTTCTACTTTTATTTTTCAATTACAGTTTACATTCAATATTATTTTGTATTAGTTTCAGGTGTACAACATAGTGGTTATACTTTCATATAACTTACAATGTAATCCCCTCCTAAGTCTACTACCCACTTGGCACCATACATAGTTATTACAATATTATTGACTATATTTCCTATGCTATATTTTATATCTTATGACTATTTTGTAACTGTCAGTTTGTACTTATTAATCCATTCACATTTTTCATCCAGTCCACCAAACCCCCTCCCACTGGGAAACTATCAGTTTCTTCTCTTATACATGAATTTGTTTCTCTTTTGATTGATTATTTTGTTTTTTAGATTCCACATTTAAGGGAAATAATCATATGGTATTTGTTTTTGTCTGACTTATTTCACTTAGCATGATACCCTAGGTCCATCCATGTTATTGCAAATGGTAAAATTTCATTCTTTTTTTTAATGGCTGAGTCATATTATATTGTACACTTATTTATCAAATTATCTCTTGACAGACACAAAGGTCGTTTCCATATCTTGGCTATTTTATATGAAGCTAGTGGCCCAGTGCATGGATTCATGCACATTGAAAGGAAAAGAATTGGAAGAAATATTTTAATACTGCTATTTGCCCTTTCTCCCTCAGCACCTGGGAGCTGGGCGTCAGCACCCCCCCTCCACTGCCGCTGCCACCTGTCATCACCTGCGGTCTGCGGGGTGATTGGGCCCCTGACTGGCTCCCTCAGTGCCTGGGAGCTGGGCAGTGGCCCCGTCCCCTGCCACCGCAGTTGGTCGCCATCTGTGGGGCAATCTGTGGAGTGATTGGGCCCTGCTTCTACCCACCTTGGCCTGGCACCATCCACTCACCTGCTCCACCATCCCGTTGCAGTCCAGCTCTTGTCAAGGCCCATTGGGGCTTGCGGAACCTCCACTGCCACTGGCTGCCAATGCTATATCGCCAATGCCCACCATGTTCCGTGCCACCCCCTGGTGGTCAGTGCACATCATAGCAAGCGGTCAAACTGCTGGTTGAACTCCCGGTCAAGGGGACAATTTGTATATTAGGCTTTTATTATATAGGATGTTCTTTGTCTCTTATTATAGCCTTTGTTTTAAAATCTATTTGTCTGATAAAAGTATAATGTAAGTACTACCCCAGTTCTTTAATTTCCATTTTCATTAAATATCTTTTTCCATCCCTTTACTTTCAGTCTGGGTGTCTTTTGATCTGAAGTTGGTTTCTTGTAGATAGCATAATGTCTGAGTCTTGTTTACTTACCATTTAGCCACCCTATGTCTTTTTATTGGAGCATTTAATCCATTTAGATTTAAAGTAATTATTGATAGGTATGTAGTTATTGCCATATTTTTTTATATTATGTTATTCTTAAACAAATCCCTTTAACATTTCTTGTAACACTGGCTTGGTGGTGATGACCTCCTTTAGCTTTTTCTTGTCTGGGATGCTCTTTATTTCTCCTTTCATTCTAAATGATAATCTTGCTGGATAATCTTGTTTGTAGGTCTTTGCTTTTCATCACTTTGAATATTTCAAGCCAATCCATCTCTGGCCTGCAAAATTTCTGTTGAGAAATCAGCTAACAGTCTTATGGGAGCTCCCTTGTAGGTAACTAACCGCCTTTCTCTTGCTGCTTTTACTATTGTCTCATTGTCTTTAACCATGTCTTGGTATGGGCCTCTTTGGGTTCATCTTGTTTGGGACTCTCTGCACTTCCTGGATTTGTGTGCCTTTTTCCTTCACCAGATTAGGGAAGTTTTCCATCATTATTTCTTCAAGTAGATTCACAATCCCTTACTCTCTCTCTTCTCTTTCTGGTACCCCTATAATGCAGATGTTGTTTTGCTAGAAATTGTCCCAGAGGTCTCTGAAACTATCCTCATTTTCTAAATTTCTTTTTCCTTTCGGTGTTCTGATTGGGTGTTTTCTGCTACCTTTTCTTTCAAATTGCTGATTCAATTATCTGCTTTATCTAATCTGCTGTCAATCTCATCATAATATATTCTTCATTTCAGTTATTATACTCTTCATTTATGACTGTTTCTTTTTTCATACTTTCTATCTTTTTGTATAAATTTTCACTAATTTCATCTACTCTTCCCCTAAGTTTATTGAACATCCTTATAATCAGTATTTTGAACTCTGTTATCTGGTAGATTGCTTGCCTCCATTTTGTTTAGTTCTTTTTCTATGGTTTTATCCTGTTCTTTCATTTGGGACATGTATCTTTGTTTCCTCATTTTGGCTGCCTCCCTGTGTGTGTTTCTAGATATTAGGTAGATCTGCTACATCTTCCAGTCTCAGTAGCATGACCTTATGCAGTAAATGTCTTATGGGGCTTAGTGGTGCAGTTTAACTGTTCACATGAGCCAGGTGCTTCAGGAGTGACCCTTGTATGGGTCCTGTATGATCTCTTGTTGTAGTTGAGCCTTTATCGCTGTTGGCACGTCAGTGGGTGGGATTGACCCTCAGTTTGACTGGCTGTGAGGACTGGCCATGACTACAGCAGATGAACTATAGTGTGGGAGCTGAACCCACACAGTGAAATTCCCTATAGTGAGGATCTGGTACCTGACAAGTTCACTCTTTGAGTTTATAATTAGTGTAGCTAATTGGGTAGTGTTCTACTGTGGTGAGAAGCTGGCCACCAGGTGTGTTGGTTCTGCAGCTTCTTAGGAGGGGCTTGGGAGCTTGGGAACTGTCCCAGGTCAACCACTGGCCGTGTCTGGCCCGGGGCCATCTGGTAGGAGCTACAAAGTGATCTGTGGTTGGTGGCTGCCTGTGCTGGACATGGAGGCACTGGAGAGAGGCTGTGCTGCAAACAGAGCAGGACTGCCAACATTACCAGGGGCCACTTGGTAATGTTGGGGTTTGTGGCACTTTGAGAAATTTTATTAACATCTCCATATGCTCCAAGGTTGGCAGCTTGTGAGGAACAGCCACTGAAAGAGGTTCAGGCTGGTGCTAGGATGGGGCAAGTTAGACGGAATCTCAGATTTGCTTGGGTTGGGGAAGGGCTTAGCAAAGAAACAATGGGGTCCACCTGCCAGCTGTTTGGTGGGAGGGCTTAATAAAAGAACAGTGGAACTTGCCAGCAGTTTTTTTTTTTTTCCTGGAGACAGCTGCTCCTCAGTTCTTGCCCTATAGCCAGACAGTTCTTTTCTGCCTCATTTGTTCCTGGTGCTTTTTGAGCTGCTGCTCCAGCACTTGAGCTCAGAGTAGGTGAGTCTGTCATTAAGTAAGTTCATGTGGGGACCTTGTAAGAGGAACACCCAGAACTCCAGCAGTCCTCCACTTCAGATGGAATCCCCACTGATTTTCACAACCATATGTTGTGGGGAATTCTCTTCTTGGCACTGTTGGTTCTGGCTGGGAGCCTGGTGTGGGGCTGGGACCCTTTGCTCCTCAGGAAGAACCTTTGCAGTTGAGATATTGCTCCTAATTATTTTTTAAAAAAAAATACATTTTATTGATTTTTTACAGAGAGGAAGGGAGAGGGATAGAGAGGTAGAAACATTGATGAGAGAGAAACATCGATCAGCTGCCTCCTGCACACCTCCTACTGGGGATGTGCCCGCAACCAAGGCACATGCCCTTGACCGGAATCAAACATGGACCCTTCAGTCCGCAGGCCGATGCTCTATCCACTGAGCCAAACCGGTTAGGGCTAGATATTGCTCCTAATTCTTAACCACCACACCTGGGTGTGGGACCTGCCCTTTCTTCAATCTGCACCCCTCATACCAGTCTTGGCATGACTTCTTCTTTATATCCTTAGTTATATGAGTTCTGTTCAGCAAGTCTTCAGGTGGTTCTCAAAGGTTATTCTATAATTTAGTTGTAATCTTGATGTGGTCTTGGGAGGAGTCAAGCACAATACTTATGTACTCCACCATAGTGAACAGAAACTTGACTTATGTTTTAAATGGATCATTCTACCTGTTCTGTTTCAAGGAAGAAGGAAGGGTCAGTGGTACCAAATGCTAAAATGTTAGGTAAGATGAGGATATAGAATTGACTATTGGATTTGGAAATGTAGAGGTCATTGGTGACCTTTAAAAAAGTGCCATGGTTAGGATAAAAATCTGATTAGTGTGGTTTCAAGGGGATGTGAGAAGTGAAGAAATGAGAGACCACAAGTATAGTTCCTTTCAAGGATTTTTGTTCTAAAGTGGACCAGAGAAATAGAGCTGGAGTAGAGGATGTAGTATCAAGGAAGGTTTTGGATTTTTGGATTTTGTATTGTTTTTGAGGTAACAGATATTATTACAGTATCTCTGAAATAGCATTTGCATACCCTGGGAAAGACCTATTAGAAAGAAATAGAGTGATGATGTGGGGGTGAGGGAAATTTTCTATAATGATGTCCTTGAAAAGTCAAGAGAGAATGAGAGGCAGTCCACTAAACTTAAGTAGAATCTTATTCATTGACATGGGAGAAAAAGTAGGTCTCTGGTCACAGGAACAGATACATTGATACATTTTCTCTGGCCACAGGAAGAGATAAATTGGTACATTTAGTGGCAGGATGATATTAGCATTGCCGTCCCCCTTTGTTTTTCATTGAAATAAGAAATGAGATCCCCCGCTGAATATGCATAGGGTGAGTGGTTAGAGGTTTGAAAAAGGAGGAAAAGGCAAGAAATAATTAGCTTGGAGAGTCAGAGAGTGAATTGTAGGCAAGAAATAGTTATTTTGAAGAGTAGGAGAGTGAATTGTCTAAGAAAATGTGAAATGATTTCTAGACAGAGCTAAGTGCCTTTTTATAAATGATACACAGCATGTTTGTGGGTTTTTCTCCATAAACATTCACTTGCTTTCGTGAAGGTACAGAGGAGATGAAGAGCGTAATTAACCAGAGTTGGGATTTTTGCAGGCAAATATGTCAGAGAGAAAGAGCACATGGGAGGGATTATAGTGATTGACTATGAAATCTGAGCTGAGTAGGGAGGGATGTGACAACTTGAAGGAGATAATGCACCGTGAAAATGTGATAGGAATGGACTGGAGGTTTTCAGTTTATGGCATAGTTATTGCATGAGTGCACTAGAAAGGTAAGAGGGGATAGTCACAGAGTGGGGTAATGTGAATTGGGACTTTAAAAGGTACAATAGGTATGACTATAAAATGGCTGATGTGGGAAGATGATAAGCTAACTGAAGTTAAGGAGATAGAGAAAGTGAACAGTAGTAGCACATATAACAAAATTTATCTCTCTCTTTTCTTCTTAAGGATGAAATTGTGGGTAAAAAATTACTAAGCCTTCTGCCTGAAGAAGAGAAAAGAGATGTCTTCCAAAAGCTTTGTCTTAAACTTCCTGTGTCAAACTCAGGTATAGATTTTTTTCAAATGGTAAATTCTTAGATTTTAAGAAACAGGTAACACTCTGAAGAGTAGTAAAAATAAAGACATTAAGAGCCAGTATAGCTGCTGGTTATATATTAGTTTGACTTAATATAATTTCACAAAGTATATTTCTAGTGTTAAAAATCTCTTCTACATTGAATATTGTTCTTTATTATTAACCCCAATTGCTTCAGTTTCTGTATAATTGCATTAGTGTTATAGAAATAATGTTCTAGCTTGTAACCCACTCTACAGATACAACATAGATAGTTATGCAAGTGCTGATGTTCATGGAAAGAAAATAATTTTTTTTAAATCTAGTCTGAGACAGTAGTCATATGAAATAATCCCAAAGAATATGGTAAAGTATAAATGTAGCCTTGTTTTGTATTTGTTTTTTCTTTTTCTTTTTCTTTCTTTTTTTTTTTTAGTTGGGAGACGTGTGGAGTTTTGCTGTCATTTGAAAAGAGGAGACCTTCAAGATGATGATAAAATTATTTATGAATATTCAAAATTTTTCCTGTGTTTAAAAGATGTTACTGACGGTAAGCAGTTCAGTTTTTAATTTGATCTAGATAAAGTTCATGAGTTACACAGCCCTTTGTTGTTAACATAAATGTCCCTCTGCTGTCAGTACTCAAACTCTGATAGCCATATGATCATAGATTTTGGTTACAGACATGAATTAGACTTAAAAAATTAATAGTGAAATTTACAAGGTGGGGGTCAAATGGTAACATGGTGAACTGAGATGTTAAGAATGGTTCTTTCCTTATACAAAAACAAGGAAATGATTGTTAAAAAATAACAAAAGAAGTTTAATGCATAGCCAAGCTTAAAAGAAAGGAAAGTCTAAAGGAAGTTAATGGATGAAGTACCGAAGCACAGTGATAAGAGGGAGCTGATTATGTAGTTGCTTATGTGATTTTTAAATAATACATAGGCTCCATTGTTTGGGGTCAGGAGTTCTTACACTCATTCAATGACATACACATAAAACCTAGAGACTTAATAAATAAGTTAATTCTTTCTGTTGGCCTAGAGCAGGGGTGGGCAAACTTTTTGACTCGAGGGCCACAATGGGTTCTTAAACTGGACCGGAGGGACGGAACAAAAGCATGGATGGAGTGTTTGTGTGAACTAATATAAATTCAAAGTAAACATCATTACATAAAAGGGTACGGTCTTTTTTTTTTAATTTCAATAGTTTTATTCATTTCAAACATTTTAACACCAGCGTTGATGCTAATGTGCAGTGGTGCATGTTTTACACAAATGCCCTGTAGCACGCATTTTTACAGGCGCAAGGGGGAGAAGCAAACGCAGCGCAAAATGCATTTGTTTTGCCGCTAACACATGCAGTTAGTGGCCACGGTAGCGTTACTGATACCGCATCCGTATCAGCAAAAAAATGCAGCCAGCCACAGCATGGCTAGTGTGACATGTCCTCTGTGTGTCTTTTTCCCTGCTGTGCGCGTCCACAGTGGGAAAAAAAAAAAACTGCAGTGGATACAAGCCCTAAAAGCTGAAAGTCTTTGTTGTTTTATTAACAAGTCATTGTGATGTACAGAATGTGGGAACAGGAAAAAATTGTGTTTGAGTAGAGCTCTTAATCTTACCTCAGAAAGGCTCTGATACTGTGCTCTCCAGGGGCGTGTCTCCCTACATCACCAGGATAACGTGTCTACACATTCCCAGGGTGATGTCGGGGGAGCGTCTGCGGGCATTACAAGGAGCTTCTGGAAGATTGAGAGGTTGTTCCTTCTACTGAATGGGCGGATATAAATCCGCCCACTCAGAAGAAGGAGCTGTGGCCATGTTTCCCAACGTTGCCATGTTAACATTGCTGCTGGTGAAGGAGCAGAGGGGAGAGCAAGAGAACCCTCCGCTCTTTCGGCTCCGCGGGCCGGATAGAACAGCTGAACGGACCGGATCCGGCCTGCGGGCCGTAGTTTGCCCACGGCTGGCCTACAGGAAGAGTAAGGTTGCCATCTCTCAGAATTTGAATGGAAAAAAAAGTGTCATTTATAGGAAATCAAAATGCAGATCTGTGTCCTATGACTATGGGGTCCTAATTTATAGTTCTTAAGTTTTCAGGAGCTAGAATCTGAGAAATTAACATAAACATGGATTTGGGGCCATTAAAACATCTAGGTCTTGAATCAGAGATAAATAGTTCAACAAATATGTGAGAAGATGCTTGAACTTACTAGTAAGCAAAGAATTAAAAATTTAAAAAAACCTATTTTTTTAATTTTATTGATTTCAGAGATGAAGGGAGAGGGAGAGAGAGAGAAAAACATCAATGATGAGAGAGAATATTCAATCAGCGCCTCCTGCATGCCCCCTACTGGTGATCGAGTCTGCTACCTGGGCATGTGTCCTAACTGAGCAATCAAACTGTGACAACCTGGTTGAAAGGTAGATGCTCAACCACTGAGCCAAACCAGCAGGGCAAAGAATGAAAAATTTAAAAACCAATTTAAAAACCAATGAGAGCCTTAGCTAGTTTTGCTCAGGGGATAGAGCATCAGCCTGCGGACTGAAGGGTCCCAGGTTTGATTCCGGTCAAGGGCAAGGACACATGCCCGGGTTGCAGGCTTGATTCTCAGTAAGGGGCATGCAGGACGCAACTGATCAATGATTCTCTCTCATTATTGATGTTTCTATCTCTCCCCTCTCCCTTCTTCTCTGAAATCAATATAAATATATTAAAAATATTAAAAAACAAAAAAAAAAAACAATGAGAGTTCTATACACCTATCAGAATGTTAACAATTAGAAATGTGAATGTTTCCAAACATTGATGAGAATGTGAGTACTATAAAAACTAATATACTTGACAGAAATGTAAACTCATAAGCCTTCTTGAAAAGCAGAGTGAATTTAAGTTATGTTGATTATCCTAGGGCTTAGCAATCACATCACTGGGTTTAAATAATTCAGAGACAAACTTTCAGAGAGATCTGTGTCTAAGGGTACATGTACTATGTATGCCATAGTGTAGTTTGTGGTAGGAGAGAGTTGGAAACAGCCTCAGTGGGCATCATTAGGGAAATGGACAAGTAGAATTTGAGAAATATACAATAAGGAAAACTTTGTAATAGTTTAAAGCAATGAACTCAAGATATACATACTACAACATAGATCTTAAAAACCATATTGTTGATTGAAAAAAGTAAGAAATAGAATGAGATCTATCGCCCAATGCCACTTTTGAAAATTGTAAACATATATAAATAAAACCAAACTGCATATTTTACAAGTATATATATTAAAGGTGGCAGATGACAGTGGGTGTTTGAGTGGAACGGGGCAGAAAGGAAAAATAAAAAGGGCAGAGACTTTATCTGTGTTCATAACATGCCATGAAATAAGAGTATAATTAACTCAGTTTTTGCCACTGAGGTCTTAACATAATAAACAAATAAAATGAATGAATGAGTAAATAAACAAAAATTAGCTCACACAATGATTGATATGTTTTTGTGTGTCTTGGAAACTAAAATTCAGATACCTTTCTTTAAAAGGAAACTTACTTGACTACATACGCACACAAATTACATGTCACCCTTAGTACTCAAGTGGTCTTTATAAAAGAAGGGAGCTAAATTTCTTTTGGAAACTAAAACATCATGGAAAGGGTAAGAACACAAGACTGAAAATTGCCCTGAACTTACAATAATTATTTCTCAGTAATGACTTCTTCATATTTTGGTGGACACAATGGAGCGGAAGGTGACTGGAATGGAAGGAAGATAGGAAAAATCCATGGCTCAGAATTCTGAAAGTTGTTGATGGCCTAGCAAACACACACTAAGGTGGCAGGTGTCCATCTTTTTGTGTAACTTGCCTGTCTTTCTATTAGATTGTCACATGTGTGTCTATGTCTCCCTTAGAGCCTTTGGAGTTTTTGACTCGCTTCTTCCCCAGCCCAAAGTACGTTGAGTCATCTACTACTGAGCTTCCTTTGGAGGATCGTTTTTATATGGTGGGGACTGTTTGCATCCTCAAGACTCAGACCCTGTGGGTGAGTATGTTGTGTATGTCCCTCCCCCATTGTGGCAATGTGAGTTTCCTTTGAAGGGCCACATCCCCTTTGGTCCTTCAGCCACTGGACAGGATTGCTAAAGTACCCGATGTGTGCAGAGGGTAATGGAAGGTAATGTGAATGAGGAAAGATCAACACCTGCATTTCAGAAAGTAAAAACCTGAGTGGAGATATGAGCACACCTGAAAGAGTTATTTACAAGTAGTTTTGATATAATACAAAAGAGGTATACAGAAACTGGTTGCTGGGCCATAGTAAGAGAAGGTACCATTTTGGCAGGTGAATAAAGGAAGGCTTCTGTTACAGGTGAGATTTGAGGAAGCCCTCTCATTGATCACTTAGTAGTCTCCTAATACAGCACTCACAGATTTTCTCTCTTAAAAACAGTCATTAGAATTAATCTAGCAGGTTTAGACTCAATGAATTTATCAATTAAGTAACATTTAATAAGCACCTACTATGTGCCAGGCACTGTGCAAGGTGCTGGGAAAACATTAGGGGAAATAGTAGAAAAGTGTCATGGTGATGATAAAACCCACTCTATGCTAATGGCTGGTGGTGGCAGGAAGTTTAGAGTGGTCAGGGAACCCTCTGAGAAGTTGTGTTTTGAAAGAGACCTGCAATGATGATAAGGTGCCAACACAGAGAAGAATCAGTAGCTATAATAGTCCTGAGGTAGTAACTGCCTTAGAGAGTTTAAGGGAGCAATGATCATTATGTGACTACAATAAGCTGAAAAGGGAAGGAGTAGTAGAAAATAAGGCACAGTAAGTAGGCAGGGGGAAGATAATGTAGAACTTTGAGAACCATGATAATGAGTTGGGGTTTTATTCCAAGTGCAGTGGAAAGCAGAAGGATGGCATGATCTGATTTTTAAAAAATATTTTAAATTGTTCAATTACAGCTGACATTTAATGTTATATTAGTTTTAGGTATATAGCATAGTTGTTAGACATTTATATAACTAATGAAGTGACGTTCCATAAGTCTTGCACCTACTTGACACCATGCATAGTTATTAAAACATTATTAACTATGTTTTCTAAGCTGTACTTTACATATTCATGACTATTTTGTAGCTGCCAATTGTGCTTCTTTTTTTAAAAATATATTTTATTGATTTTTTACAGAGAGGAAGGGAGAGGGATAGAGAGTTAGAAACATCGATGAGAGAGAAACATCCATCAGCTGCCTCCTGCACACCCCCCACTGGGGATGTGTCCACAACCAACATACATGCCCCTGACTGGAATCAAACCTGGGACCCTTCAGTCTGCAGGCCGACGCTCTATCCACTGAGCCAAACCAGTTAGGGCCAATTGTGCTTCTTAATCCCTTTACCCTTTTCACCCAGTCCCCTAACCCTCCTCCCATCTGTCAACCATCAGATTGTTTTACCTATCTATGAGTTTATTTATGTTTTATTTGTTCATTTATTTTGTTTTTTAGATGCCACATTGAAGTGAAATAATTTGTCTTTCTCTGTCTGACTTATTTCACTTAGCACATTACCTTCTAGGTCCATCTATGTTGTCACAAATAGTAAGATTTCATTCTTTTTTATGGTCGAGTGATATTCCACCTAATATATGTACCATCTCTTCTTTATCCAATCATCTTTTAATTGGAGTATTTAATTAATTTGCATTTAATTTTAAATATTCATAGTTATGAAGTTATTGCCATTTTATTAATTGTCTTTTGTTTATTTTTATAATTCTTCTCTGTCCCTTTCTTATTCTTTTGTTCTCTTGTATATTAATGACTTTCTGTAGTGTTGTGTTTGGACTCCTTTCTCTTTATTTCTTGTATATCTCTTGTAAATTTTTATGTTTTTCTTTTTACCATGTGCTTTATATATACACCAAATTATGTGTATAGCAGTTTGTTTTAAGTTGATAGTTGCTTTAGTTCTAACACTTTCTAAAATCATTACCATTTTTATTCATCTCTAAGATGTCTATATTTTTTCATTATTTTTTACTTGTGTATGTTTGTATCCCTTAATTTACTGTTGTAATTACACATGATCTTTCTACTTTTTCCTTTTAACCTTTGTACAAGCTTTAGTGTTTGTTGATCCACTGATTATATTATGTTTACCTTTCTTAGTGAGAATATATTCTTTCTGATATTTTCTTCAGATTTTTTATTGTCTTTTTTTTAAATAAGTCCCTCTAATATTTATTGTAATACTGGTTTAGGGGTGATTAACTCTTGCAGCTTTTTCTTGTCTGGAGAGCTCTTTATCTATCCATTGATTCTCAATGATAGCCTTGCTGGGTAGAGTATTCTTGGTTGTAGGTCTTTGCTTTTCATCAATTTGAATATTTTATGCCAGTCCCTTCTAACTTGTAAAGTTTTGTTGAGAAGTCATCTCATAGTCTTACAGGAGCTCTCTTGTAGATAACTAACTACTTTTCACTTACTACTCTTAAGATTCTCTCTTTTGTCTTTAACTTGCACTTCAGTTTTAATGTATCTTGGTGTGGGTCTCTCTGGGTTCATCTTATTTGTGACTCTCTATGCTTCCTGGACTTGTGTGTCTTTTTTCTTCACCAGGTTAGGGAATTTTTCATTAGTTCTTCAAATAGTTGTTTGATCCCTTGTTCTCTCCCTTCTCTTTCTGGTATCCCTATTATGCAAATGTTGCTACACTTGATGTTGTCCCAGAAGTTCCTTGAATTATCTCATATTTTGATTTTTTTCTTTATGCTGTTTATATATTTTTATTTTTTAAAAATATATTTTTATTGTTTTCAGAGAGGAAGGGAGAGGGAGAGAGAGATAGAAACATCAGTGATGAGAGAATCATTGATTGGCTTCCTCCTGCATGCCCCCTACTGGGGATTGAGCCCATAACCAGGATGTGCCCTTGACTGGGATCAAACCTGAGACCCTTCAGTCTGCAGGCCAACACTCTACCCACTGAACCAAATTGGCCAGGGCTCTTTTTGTTGGGTATTTTCTGCTAACTTGTCTCCCAAATTACTGATTTGATCCTCTGCTTCATCTAATCTGTTGTCAATTCCATCTAATATATTCTTCATTTCAGTATTATACTCTTAATTTCTGACTGGTTCAGGCAGGGCACATGAAATGAGTGGGGCAGTGTCTCAGAGAATCAACAGGGTGGTGCTAAAACTGTGTTAGCCAGGTTACTGAGACTCAGTGT
The DNA here is from genome assembly GCF_963455305.1 of Plecotus auritus. Taxonomy (NCBI): domain Eukaryota; kingdom Metazoa; phylum Chordata; class Mammalia; order Chiroptera; family Vespertilionidae; genus Plecotus; species Plecotus auritus. Next base: position 129,737,218 of record NC_137784.1, read on the forward strand.
TCACTTTTGCCTGCAGCCTGTGTATATGGAAGAGCTCAACAAAGGAACAATGGCATTTGCAGGCACTTTAGTCCTGGAGAGAGATGCCCCTCCAGCCCTAGCCCTGATGCCAGACAATTTGGTTGCTACCTAGATGCCCCTAATGCTTTTTGAGCTGTTATTTCTTCTCTGGAGCTTAGGGTGAGTGTTTGTGAGCGAGGGAGTCTGTGTCCTTAGGGCCTTTTAAAAGGATGCCTGGGTCTACAGCAGCCTTTTGTTTCATTCAGACTGAGGCCCTGCTGATTTTCATGGCCAGAGGTTGTGGAGTCTCTTCTTCCTGGCACTGGCGTTTTCTGAGCTGGGGAGTCCAGTGTTGGGCTGGGAACCTCACTCCTCAGGGGGGATCTCCACAGCTGAGATATTCCTCCTGATTCTTAACCACCATATGTGGGTGTGGGACCACCCCTTTTCACATGTCTGCCTCTCCTAATAGTCTTTTTTTTAAATTGATTTCAGAGCGAAAGGGAAAGGGAGAGAGAGAGATAGAAACACAATGATAAGAGAGAATCATTGATCAGCTGCCTCCTGCACACCCCACACTGGGGATCGAGCCCACAACCCAGGTATGTGCCCTGACTGGGAATCGAACCCATGACTTCCTGATTCATAGGTCAATACTCAATCACTGAGCCATGCTGGCAGGGCCTAATAGTCTTTAAGTGGCTTCTTCTTTATATCTTTATTTATAGGAATTCTGTTCATCTAGTCTTCAGCTGATTCTTAAAGGTAGTTGTTCTATAATTTAGTAGTAATTTTGATGTGGTCTTGAGATGAGGCAAGCACAGCATTTACGTACTTCACAATCTTGACCAGTCTTTGACATAATCTGATTTTATTCTTAAAAGATCAGGCTGACTTCTGGGTTGGAAATGGAGTATAGGGGAAGAAGAATGGAAGTCATAAGAGTGATACAAAATATGATAAGGCTTGGATTAGGATTGTAGTACGGACATATAAATACAAAAATTTGGAGGTAGAGCCCAAATTCCTTGCTGATCCATTGGAAATGTGTGGTATAAAAGAGGTAAACTCAAGAAAAATGCTATCTTTTAGGTCTGAGCAGCTCAAGTGTCACTAACCAACTTGAGCAAAACTAGGACAGTGTGGGTTGGTGAGAGTGTGTGTGTGTGTGTGTGTGCACACGCGCGCACGTGTGCGCACACGCACGTGCATGCAGGTGGAGGGCTAAATCAGGAGCTCTATTTAGGCCATGTTAATATTGTGATGACATTGTAACATACATCCGACTACCTTATAAGAGAGGCCTCTGCCAGACCACTTGTTTTCAAATCATTTCCTTACCAGTTGGCTTCGAATCCTTTTTAGTACTGACTGGGTTCAAATCCCCCAGAACCTTCTTTAAGTCATTTACATCTTTTAAACTCATTTTTTTTTCTATAAATAGTGATAATAGTACCTCCTTTTAGGATTGTTACAAAGAGAAATTAAGACAGCACCTCATGTATGGTAAGCACTTAGTAAATGTGAGAGCTATTATATTTATCATGATCATAATTATTATCATCATAATTATTGTTACTAGGATCCAAAGAGTGAAAAAGACTTGCTTTACTTTTTCTGTCTGATTTAAAATGTGTGCTTTAGTTGATCACATTTCAGAAATGGTGAAGGACCCCTTTACATTCAATCTTAGAGCAGTGATATATGTCACCATTTTTCCAAATTTAAGATGGTGAGAAAAGTGGTAGAGAGATAACAAGTGAAGGAAGTTGCTTGCTCTGATTGCCCCATTCATCATTCCTCTCTGGCAGATCTCTGGAAACCGAGCTCTCACATATGAAGGCAGTCACCCCCAGATATTACTTCCTCCTCTGAGAAGAAGCAAAATCTCATGTGGCACACCACCCTCACCCTAGTCCCCCCTCATGTAACAAGGGTGTCTATTTGTGACCTACTGCAGTTCTTCTCTGGGCTCCTAGGGTATTTGTTCCATATTAGTGGTCATTTTGGAGAACAGAGGGATTTTTGGAGGAAGATTTTTTTTCATAGTGTGGCTGTGTGGAAGTGGTAATAGCAGCAAACTTAGACTTTAACTTTGAAATGGATCTCCTTTGACCCTGGATCTATTAGTTCTGTGTCTTGGGCCAAATCATTATTTCTCTGTAACTTCCAGTTTCCTCTCTATAAAATCCAGTGCCTTTCTACATTGCTATGCAGATTAATTGTGACATTGAATATGAGGTTGCTTTTGAATTTACTACATGCTATACAAATGTGTCAGGTATTTTTATTCTATAAGTACATTTTAAGTATCTAAAATGTCTGTTTTTTTTCTGTAGGACCATTTAACTGGAAAGGATACTGGTCAAGACTCTCAGACAGTAGAACCCTCAGATGAGGAAAATTCATCGACGTAAGTAATGGAGACCTGGAACACACTTATAGTAAACAAAACTAAAACAAGAGAAATAACATCATCAAATATTTTTCATCAAAATTAAAACAAACAAACCATTCAATACAGAAGAGCAATCTACTAATCTGAATATTTTCCCAGGTAATATAATTAATATTTCCCAACTGAATATAAATACAAGTTATTGGGTTGTTATTTTTTTATTTTTGTGACATTCAATGTTATTTTATATTAATTTCAGGTTTACAGCCTAGTGGTTAGATAATCATATACTTTACAAAGCGAATCCCCCAATATTTCAAGTACCCACTTGCCACCATACATAGTTATTACAATATTATTTACTATATTCCTTATGCACACTTTATATCCCCGTGACTATTTTATAACTGCGAATTTATACTTATTAATTCCTTCACCTTTTTCACCCAGCCCCATAAACCCCCTCCCTTTGGAAGCCATCAGTTTATCCTCTGTATCTATGAGTCTGTTTCTGTTTTGGTTGTTCCTTTATTTTGTTTTATAGATTCCACATATCAGTGAGATCATATAATATTTGTCTTTCTCTGTCTGACTTATGTTACTTAGCATAATACCTTTTAGGTATATCCACGTTGATTCCAATGGTAAGATTTCATTTTTTATAGCCAAGTAATATTTCTTGTATATATGTACCACTGCTTTTTTGTCCACTCATCTATTGATGGGCACTTGGGTTGCTTCCATAGCTTGGCTATTTTACTATTTATTTTTAAATATTTTTATTGATTTTAGAGGGAGAAGAAGGGAGAGGAATAGAGAGATAGATAAATTGATGATGAGAGAGAAACATCTATCAGCTGCCTCCTGCACACCCCCTACTGGGGATTGAGCTGGCAACCTGGGCATGTGCCCTGACCTGGAATCGAACCTGGTGACCTTTTGGTTCATAGGTCAATGATTAAACACTGAACCACACCGGCTGGTCATAGCTTGGCTATTTTAAATAACACTGTGATGAACATAGGGGTGCATGTATTCTTTTTGAATTAGTGATTTAAGTTTCTTTAGATAAATACCCAGAAATGGAATTTCTGGTCATAAAGCAGTTCCATTTGTAATTACTTGGTGAACCACCATAATGTTTTCATAGCTGCTGCACTAATCTGAATTCCCAGTAACAGTGCACGAGGGTTTCTTTTTCTCTACATTCTCACCAATACTTGTTTGTTGATTTATTGGTGACAACCATTCTGACAAGTGTGAGGATATATCTCATTTTGGTTTCAATTTGCATTTCTCTGATGATTAGTGACATTGACCATTTTTTCATATTTCTACTGATTATCTGTATGTCCTCTTTGGAAAAGGGTCTATTCAGGTCCTCTGCCCATTTTTATTTATTTGTTTATTTTTTGTTAATCCTCACTTGAGGATATTTTTCCATTGCTTTTTAGAGAAAGTGGATGGGAGGGAGGGAGGAAGATGAAGAGAAGGAGAGAGAGAAAGAAAGAAAGAAAAAAAAAGAGAGAGAGAGAAATAACAATCAACAATGTGAGAGAGACATTTACTGGTGCCTCCTGCATGCACCCTGACTGGAAGTGGGGAGTGAACCCATAACCCAGATTATGTGTCCTTGACTGGGAATTGAACCCAAGATGCTTCTGTGCAAGGGTTGGTGTTTTAATCACTGAGCGACACCAGCCAGGGCCTCTGCCCATTTTAAAATTGGATTGTGTGCTTTATTTGATGTTGAGTTGTATGAGTTCTTTATAAATTTTGGATATTAACCCCTTATCACAAGCATTATTGCCAAATATCTTCTCCCATGCAGTGGGTTGTCTTTCAGTTTTGTTGATGGTTTCCTTTGCTGTGCAGAAACTTTTGCCCTGGCATGCGTGCTCAGTGGTTAGCAGGGGTGGGCAAACTTTTTGACTCGAGGGCCACAATGGGTTCTTAAACTGGACCGGAGGGCCGGAACAAAAGCATGGATGGAGTGTTTGTGTGAACTAATATAAATTCAAAGTAAAGTAGCGGAGGGGAGAGCAAGAGAACCAGATAGAACAGTCGGATCCGGCCCGCGGGCCGTAGTTTGCCCACGGCTGGGTTAGAGCATTGGTTTGAGAACTGAAGGGTCCCTGGGTTCGATTCTGGTCAAGGGCACTTACCTGGGCTGCAGGTTCCTTGCCCTGGCTTGGGTGGGTTCAGGAAGCAACTGATTGATGTGGCTTTCTCACATCTGTTGTCTCTCTCTTCTCTCTCCCTCCCCCCACTTCCACTCTCTCTAATGTCAGTGGAAGAAAAATCCTCCAGTGAGTAATAACAAAAACCAAAAAACCAAAACTTTTAGTTTGATATAGTCCCTTTTGTCTATTTTTAATTTTGTTTCCCTTGCCTAAGTAATACATCAGAAAAAAAATTTCTAAGAGAAATCTCAGAGATTTTACTGCCTATCTTTTCTTCTAGGAGTTTTATGGTTTCAAGTTTTATATTTAAGTCTTTAATCTATTTTGTGTTTATCGTTGTATATGATGTAAGAAGGTGGTCTAGTTTCACTTTTTTTTTTTTGCTTATCTGTCCAGTTTGCCCAACACCATTTGTTGACTAAACTGTCTTTACCCCGTTGTATATTTTTGCCTCATATACTAATTGTTCATATTGGTGTGCGTTTATTTCTGGCTCTATTTTGTTCCATTGATTTATGTGTCTTTTTATATTCCAGTATCATATTGGTTTTTTAAAATATATTTTTATTTATTTCAGAGAGGAAGGGAGAGGGAGAGAGAAATAGAAATATCAATGATGAAAGAGAACCATTGATCAGCTGCCTCCCGCCTGCCGCACACCAGGACGGAGCCTGAAACCCAGGCATGTGCCCTGACCTGAAATTGAACCATGACCTCCTGGTTCAGAGGTTGACGCTCAACTACTGAGCCTCGCTGGCCAAGTAGTATCATACTGTTTTGATTTTATTACTATAGCTTTGTAGTATAATTTGATATCAGGTAGTGTGATATCTCCAACTTTATTTTTCTTAAGTTTTCTGTGGCTATTTGAGGTCTTTTATAGTTTCATATAAATTTTTGGATTACTCTAGTTCTATGCCGTTTGTATTTTGTTAAGAATTGCATTGAATCTATAGATTGCTTTGGGTTGTATGGACATCTTAACTATGTTAATTCTTCCTGTCCTTGAGTACAGTATATCCTTCCATTTATTTGTACCTTCTATTTCTTTCTTCGGTGTCTTATAATTTTTTGAATATGGGTCTTTTACCTCCTTAGTCAAATTAATTCCTAGATATTTTATTTTTCTTGATGCAATTGTAAATGGGATAGTTTTCTTAGTTTCTCTTTCTGATCATTTTTTTTTTTATAGCAAAAGTGGAGATTTATTGAAGAACAAGTACAGACTCCCATGTGGGGAGAGGGATGAGTCCCACAGAATGGACTCCCAAGTAGGGAGGGGGAAAAGGTCCCCCTGATCATTTTTAGTGTATAAAAATGAAACAGATTTCTGAATATTTATTTTTGTATCCTGCTACTTTACTGAATTCATTTATCAGTTCCAGTAGGTGTTTTATTTTGTTTTGTTTTTGTTAATCCTCACCCAAGGATATTTTTCCATTGATTTTTAGGGAGAGTGGAAGAGAGAGGGGAAAGACAGAGAGAAACTTTGATGTGAGAGAAACACATCGATTGGTTGCCTCCTGCACAAGCCTGACCAGGCCTGGGCCGGAGAGGAGTCCGCAACTAAGGTACATGCCCTTGACCGGAATCGAACCCAGGACCCTTTGATCCGCAGGCCTACGCTCTATCCACTGAGGCCAACCGGTTAGGGCTCTAGTAGTTTTCTGTTTTGTTTTTTGGTGGAATTTTTAGGGTTCTCTATATGCAGTTTCATGTCATCTGAAAATAATGACAGTTTTACTTATTCCTTTCTAATTTGGATGCTTTTTAAAAAATATGTTTTTATTGATTTGAGAGAGAGAGGAAGGGAGAGGGAGCGAGAGATAGGAACATCTATGAGAGAGAATCATTGATCGGCTGCCTCCTGCATACGCTCTACTGGGGATCTAGGCTGCAACCCGGGCATGTGTCCTGACTCAACCACTGAGCCACACCTGCTGGGCAATTTGTATGCCTTTTATTTCTTCTTCTTGTCTCATCATTATAGTTAGGACTTCCAGCACTATGCTGAATTGGTGAAAGTAGATATCCCTGTCTTGTTTCAGATCTTAAGAAAAACACTTTTGTTTTTCCCCATTCAGTAGTATGTTAGCTGTGGGTTTGTCATATATGGTCTTTATTATATTGAGGTGTGCTTTATTTCCAATTTCCTGAGGGATTTTATCACAAATTAGTGCTGGGTTATGTAAAATGCTTTTCTGCATCCATTGGTATGATCATATATGATTTTATTCTTCATTTTGTTTGTGTGTTGGCTTTTTATTAAAAAAGCAATAGTAGAGTTAACAACTGACATAGACATTTAGTGACTTTCAAATTAAGATCGTACATTTAAAAATGGTTCTTGGTAACTTCTTTTTTAAAAATACTTTTAAATATTAGGAGAATAATTGTGCATTGCAGGAACTGCTATTATATAGGTGTTCCTCTTTTTGAGAATCTAATCTGTTCTTTAACATTTGTTTGTTAACAAATTTTCAGAGACCAGCAGTCAGTACTTCATTATTTTGTGTGGGAAAAATAAAAATGCATTCTTACCCATAGGAAAATGCCAATTTCTCAGATATCACTAAAACTCCGTTATAAACCTATTTAAAAATCCATCAAGTATTTCTATAATATAGAAATTACTTGTAACCCTATCTTATATAATAACTAGTAGCCCTGTGCATGAATCCGTGCACCAGTAGCTCTCTGCCACCCTCCTGTAGCTTCCCCTGCCCCCTTCCCCCTCCCCCTTCATAGCTTGCTGCCCTGCCCCCTCCTGTAGCTTTTCACTGCCCGCTTGTAGTTTGCTGCCCCACCCTCCTGCAGATTCGTGATCTGGTCATTACACAGTTGGTCATTATGCCTCAAGGCATAATGGATAATTAGCATATTCCTCTCTTATTATGTAGGATTGACAAAGTCATTAGTAGGTGTGTTTGTATGTAGTGAGCCGTAATATTATCCACTTCTCTGTGAGTAGTATTGAGAATGGGTTACATTGTCCTCCACATCACAGTGTACTTGCACATATAAATAAATAAAATAATGCGTTAAGATGTGCATTACAAACTGATAATACTTATTAGCAAAATAAACAAGATAGTTTTTCAAGTTGTTTCTTATGATTGAAGGCATGTTTGGGTGAGGTCTGGTGGTGACAGCAGAGAGCTGGGGGTTGTGATCATTGTTACTATTAGGTGGTGGGAGTAGGTAAGGGAAAAAGAACTGGTGAAGAAATTAATTAAACAGGAGTTCTGAGATTAAATTTGGCTACACCCCCCCTACTCAATGAGGAGATACTTTTCATGGGACAATTTTGATATTAATTGAGTGGAGGAGGTATAGCCAAGTCTGAACATAAAGGAATTTCCAGCTTGGAGGCCAAATTTAGTCAAATGATTTTGTCTACTCACACCCACCTGAGAGCACTGGCATACTGACACCTGGCACTAACAGATAAAGAAAGGAATTGGGACTTTTCAGCAGCCTGGCATCAAAGGAAATAACTCCTTAGCCCATTCCCAAGAGCCAACCTCTTGTTTGCCATTTAATTATCCTGCTGATATATGCAGGGCCTGGTCTGTGAAAAGGGCAGACAGAGAAAGAAGACAGAAGAATGGATAGCAGTCTTGGAACTCTGCCTTTTGTATTTCATTATGTTTATATGACCTCTAGCCAGCCCACATTCTTACCTTCAGCTACATGACAAATTAGTTTTATCACTTAAAAATATAAAATTACACTGTTTTATATTTACAACTGATAAGAGCGATTTTGTTACTATTGTTTTTGAAAAGTTCTCAGTAAGAGTTTGTACTCAAAACTCATTGAAACAACCCTGAAATCACTGGAGATTTAGACACTAATAAAAAGAAGTCTAATAAATATCAAAGTTTAGAAAAATATGGGGTGAATTATCTGAGTACTAACCTATTTATGAAAAGTAGTTGTGGATAAATATGCTTGCAGTTGCTTGTTCTACTCAGACAAGTAACAATGGAATATTTTTTACCTCATGGTATTCATTTGTCATCCTCTAATGAAGATGTTAGGCTGTGTATTAGGCATCTGGAGAAGTGTGACAAGATGTAGCTCTTTTGACTTAAAAGCTTTTTGTTTAGCTCCATTAAACTTTTTAAAAACTTTTTATTTGAACATTGCCAGGAACTACCATATGTATCCTCCTTTACCCATACTCACAACTGTTTACACTTTGCCCCATTTGATTTATCATTATTCTCTCCTTCGCTTCCCCCTCCATCCCCCTTCTCTCCTCTCTTCCTTCTCTCCCCTCCCCTCCCCTCCCTGCCCTCCTCTCCCTCTCTTCCCCCTTTCCTTATTCATTATGTTTTCAATTTATTTATTCAATGGATTACATTTTGCTGTTACCATTTATTTCAATGCTTAGATTATCCCAGAATCGACCAGTGGCAGCCCCTTTTTTTCTGGCTTTTGTGTCTTTTTGGTGCTTCTCACCATTCTTGTAGTATTCCTTACTTTCTGGTGCTATATGATGTTTCAGATTCATTTTGTACTTTCTCTGCCTCAGCCATGAAATTATTTGGTTCTCTAAGCCTTAGTCAAAGGAACCCTGGCTTCTTTAAGTGGAGATATTTAGAAACCAAGATCTGGGCACTACTTGTGCTCATTGTTACTGGTTTGTTATTGCTTCTAGGTGCTTTCAGAACTAGGAAACAAATACTACATGCGCATGGACATAGCCATAAAGATCTATATCTATATTTATTTCCATATCTACCCATTCATATGTATATGTACCTTTGTGTATTTATGTATATAAAATAATATAAACCATAAATTCATATTGATACCTCCTACTCTAAACCAGCACCATAAGGTTCATTCCAGTCTTCCCATTTCCACTTTTGCAACACTCGTCAATAATCAGAGAGGCCTGGCCCCATTGTCATCAATATATTTACTCATTTGTTCAAATCTAGAATGCACAGAGAGTAGTTTTAAGGTTCCAATTCAAAATCATGGTGTAAAGCAAGCTTCTTCAAGTGAGTTCATATTGTTTATATTTTAAGGTAAATTATGAAATGTACGGATCTTAAGTGTATCATTCTGTGTGAGTTTTGATGAATGCATGAACCCATGCAACCCACATTCATATTAAGACATATAATATTTTCAATGTATTAGAAAGTATTTTGTGCCCCCTTTCCTGTTATTCTCCCACCTAGAGGCAACCTCTGTTCTGATAGTTTTCACTATAGATTAAATTTTCCTTTACTAGAATGTCATAAAAGTAGAACCATATAATATACACTGAGTGGCCAGATTATTATGATCTCTGAATGCATAATATTCTGGCCACGCAGTGTGTGTGTGTGTGTGTGTGTGTGTGTGTGTGTGTGTGTGTGTGCGTGTGTGTGTGTGTATTAGAGGCCCTGTGCATGAATTCTTGCATGGGTGGGGTCCAGTCAGCCTGGCCAGGGGGAGGGGACATGGGTGGTTGGCCGGCCTGCCTGCTGGTCGAACTCCTGGTCAAGGGGACAATTTGCATATTAGCCTTTTATTATATAGGATATACACTGAGTGGCCAGATTATTATGCTTTCAGAGATCATAATAATCTGGCCACTCAGTGTATACTCTGAGTCTGCCCTCTTAAATTCAGCATAATGTTTCTGAGATTCATCACATCATATGTATCACTTGTTCATTCCTTTTTTCTTGCTGAGAAGCATTCTATTCTAGATATACCACAATTTGTTAGGCTTTCTTTGTTGTTGTTAATCTCTTCACACCCACCCACACCCACCTTCCTGTTGAGATTTGACAGTCTGTTTCATGCTTCTTTTAATGGACATTTCTTACTAGTTTTTGGTTACTGCAAATAGAGCTGTAATATTCTTTTACAAGTCTTTTTGTGGACACATACTTTCATTTATTTATTATAATTAAAATTGACTTATTTTCTTGGGACATACATATGTATGTTTTTTTTTTTTTAATCCTAACCCAAGGATGTATTTATTGATTTTAGAGAGAGAGAGAAAACATTGATGTGAGAGAAACATCAATCAGTTGCCTCTCACGCGTGCCTGGACTGGGGATTGAAGCTGCAACCTAGATATGTTCCCTGACTGGGAATTGAACCTGAAACCCTTTTGGTGTACAGCATGACACTTCAAGTAACTGAGCCACCTGGCTGGGGCCATCTCTGTGTCTTTAAAAAATTACACACACACACACACACACACACACACACACACACACACACACTGAGTGGCCAGATTATTATGATCTCTGAATACATAATAATCTGGCCACTCAGTGTATATCCTATATAATAAAAGGCTAATATGCAAATTGTCCCCTTGACCAGGAGTTGGACCAGCAGGCAGGCTGGCCAACCGCCCATGTCCCCTCGCCCTGGCCAGGCTGGCCGGACCCCACCCATGCACGAATTCATGCACCAGGCCTCTAATACATATATATCCTATCTAATAAAAGAGAAACATGCAAATTGACCATACCTCCACTATACCCACAAGCCACACCCACCAGCCAATCAGGAGCGAGTATGCAAATTAACCCAACCAAGATGGTGGCAGCCACAGAGATGGAGAGAACAGGAGGCTTGAGTTGGCCCCAGTGATGGAGGAAGCCAAGCTTTCCGTGCACCCTGGCCTGCCCTGGCCTCTGCTCAAGGCTACAAAGTTTCAATTGTAGAAGATAAATAAATCCCAACAAAAATGGCTACAGACTGATTCATTTGCCTCTCAGCATAACCATTATTGCTTGTCCCATTTTCGGTTCTTATAAGTGTATTTCTACTATCACATGATCTCACTCATCTAGGGGAAATAATGAAAAACATAAACTGATGAACAAAAACAGACCTGGAGACAGGGAAGCATCAATCAGACTGTCAAACCTCAGGGAAGGTAGAGGAGGGTGGGGGTAAGGGGGATAAATCAACCAAAAGACTTGTATGCATGCATATAAGCCTAACCAGTGGTCACGGACAACAGGGGTGTGGGGGCATGCGTAGGGAAGGGTTCGGGAGGGGAATGGGGGGATGAGCACAAATATGTGATACCTTAATCAATAAAGAAATTAAAAAAATGGCTGCAGCCACGGAGCTGGAGCCAGCTGGAGGCTTGGGTTGCCCCTGGCAATGGAGGAAGCCAAGCTTCCTGGCCGGCCCAGGCCTCCACTCAAGGCTACAAAGTTTCAATTATAGAAGATAAATAAATCCCAGATACCAGGGCCTCCACTTGGGTTGCAAAGGGGCATGGCCAGCCTGCAAACCACCACAGACCCCTCGCCCAGGCCGCCCCATGCCCCAAGGGAACCCCCACCCTGATCTGGGACACCATTCAGGGCAAAATAGCCAGCCCCCACCCATGCACCAGGCCTCTATCCTATCTAATAAAAGTAATATGCAAGTTGACCATAACTCCAACACACAAGATGGCTGTCCCCATGTGGACAAAAGATGGCCACCACAAAATGGTCAGCAGGGGAGGGCAGTTGGGAGGGACCAGGCCTGCAAGGGAGGGCAGTTGTGGGTGATCAAGCCTGCAGGGGAGGGCAGTTAGGGGTGACCAGGCCTTCAGGGGAGGGCAGTTAGGATTGACCAGGCTGACAGGGGAGGGCAGTTAGGGGTAATCAGGCTGGCAGTGGAGCAGTTAGGTATCAATCAGGCTGGCAGGGGAGTGGTTAGGGGGTGATCAGGCTGGCAGGCAGAAGCGGTTAGGGGCATTCAGGAAGACAGGTAGGCGAGCAGTTGGGAGCCAGCAGTCCTGAATTGTGAGAGGGATGTCCGATTGCCCATTTAGGCCTGATTAAGGGCCTAAACAGGCAGTCGGACATCCGTTGAGCGGTCCCAAATTGGAGAGGGTACAGGCTGGGCTGAGGGACACCCTCCCCCCTGCACAAATTTTGTGCACCAGGCCTCTAGTGTGTATACACACACACACACACACACACACACACACACAAATATATATTGAGTGGCCAGATTATTATGCGTTCAGAGATCATAATAATCTGGCCACTCAGTGTATATCCTTTCTGATTGGTGTTTCTAATTTCTTGGGATATATTCCTAGAAGTGGAATCACTGAGTCAAATACAGCCTAAGTGCCCATCAGCAGATGAGTGGATTAGAAAACTATGGTACATCTACACAATAGAATACTATGCTGCTTTAAAAAAGAAGGAATTCTTACCATTTGCAGCAGCATGGATGGAACTGGAGAACATTATGCTAAGTGAAATAAGCCAGTCAGTGAAAGAAAAATACCACATGATCTCATTCATTTGTGGATAATAGTGAACATTATAACCTGATGAACATAGATAGATACAGAGGCAGAGAAGCATCGAACAGACTGTCAAATTACAGTGGGAAAGCTGGGGCGGGGGGAAGTAAGAGATCAACTGAAGGATTTGTATGCATGTATCTAAGCATAACCAATGGAGGCAAGACACTGGAGTGTGAGGGCATGTATGGGAGTGGGGCGGGGGGCAATGGGGAGATATGGACACATATGTAATACCTTAATCAATAAAAAAATGAAAAGAAAAAAAAAACACAGAGCCCAGCTGAGGTGGCTCAGTGTTTTATTGTTGACCTATCAACCAGTAGGTAATGGTGTGATTCCTGGCCAGGGCACATGACTGGGTTGCAGGCTCCATCCCCAGTAGGGGGTATGCAGGAGGCAGCTGAAAAGTGATTCTCTCTCATCATCAATGTTTCTATCTCTCTATCCCTCTTCCTTATTCTCTGAAATCAATATATATCTATAATAGTAAAGGCATAATATGCTAATTAGACTGGATGTCCTTCGGGATGACCTTCTGGACAAAGCTGGGGCTGCTAGGGAAGCCTGGGTCCAGGGTGCCTGCTGTCAGCCAGAGGAAAGCCCAGGTCCCCGGTGCCAGAGGGAAGCTGGTGCCGGCAGCCAGGGGAAGGAAGGCCTACTCTTGCACGAATTTCGTACATTGGGCCTCTAGTGTGTGAGTGTGTGTGTGTGTGTGTGTGTGTGTGTGTGTATGTATATACACTAAGTGGCCAGATTATTATGACCTCTGAATGCATAATATTCTGGCCACTCAATATATATATATTAGAGGCCTGGTGCATGAATTCGTGCATGGGTGGGGTCCAGCCAGCCTGGCCAGGGGGAGGGGACATGGGTGGTTGGCTGGCCTGCCTGTTGGTTGAACTCCTGGTCGAGGGGACAATTTGCATATTAGACTTTTATTATATAAGATATACACTGAGTGGCCAGATTATTATGCTTTCAGAGATCATAATAATCTGGCCACTCAGTGTATGCACCCCTATGTTCATAGCAGCACAATTTATAATAGCTAAGATTTGGAAACAGCCTAAGTGGGCTCTGTGGTTTTTAACACACACATAGATTTGTGTAACCATGATCATAGTCAAGACAAAGAATATTTTCATCACCCACCCCCCAAAAAACTTCCTTCTGTTGTTCCTTTAGAGTCACCCCTATTACTATCAACCACTGATTTTATTTTTCATTTCTATAGTTTTTGAGATTAACTTGAGTTGTTGTATGTATCAATAATTTTTTTCTGAAATATATTTTATTGACATTTTACAGAGAGGAAGGGAGAGGGATAGAGAGCTAGAAACATCGATGAGAGAGAAACATCGATCAGCTGCCTCCTGCACACCTCCCACTGGGGATGTGCCCGCAACCAAGGTACATGCCCTTGACCGGAATCGAACCCGGGACCCTTCAGTCCACAGGCCAACGCTCTATCCACTGAGCCAAACCGGTTTCGGCTGCATCAATAATTTTTTATTGCCTAGTCGCATTTCATTGTATGGATGTACCACAGTTTATTTATTTACCTCTTGAGGGCTAGATATCAGGGTTTTTGCTGGGTTTTGGCAGGTTTTAATAAAACTGCTGTATAAACATTTGTGTACAAGTTTTTGGTGGACATAAGCTTTCATTTCACTTCTCTAGAGTATTGAATTATGGTTGCAATTTGCTTCTAGGTCAGTGGTTCTCAACCTTCCTAATGCCATGACCCTTTAATACAGTTCCTCATGTTGTGGTGACCCCCAACCATAAAATTATTTTCATTGCTACTTCATAACTGTAATTTTGCTACTGTTATGAATCATAATGTAAATATCTGATATGCAGGATGTCTTAGGTGATCCCTGTGAAAGGGTCGTTCGACCCCCAAAAGGGTCGTGACCCACAGGTTGAGAACCGCTGTTCTAGATGCTTAAAAGAGCATATCTTCATCATTAAAATATGTGAATGTTTTTCCTATTTTTAAAATAATGCTGTTTGTTTTCTTATTATTGAGTTTTGAGAATTCTTTGTATATTCTGGATATAAGTCTTTTGTCAGAGTACTTTCTCTATTTTGTAGCTTCTTTTTTCATTCTCTTAGCAGTGTCTTTTGTAGAACAAAAGTTTTCAATTTTGAAAAAGGATGATTTTACCTTTTTTTCTTTGATCAATTATGCTATTGGTACTATGTCTAAGAACTCATTGCCAAACTGAAAGTCACATACATTTTCTCCTATTTTTTCTAAATTTTTTTTATAGTTCTGGGTTTACATTTGTATCCATGATCCATTTGAACTCATCCTATCTAATAAAAGAGTAATATTCAAATTAACCATCACTCTGCTACACCCACCAGCCACGCCCACCAGCCATACCCACCAGCCAATCAGGAGCGAGTATGCAAATTAACCCAACCAAGATGGCTGCAGCCATGGAGAGAGCAGGAGGGAGGCTTGGGTTTCCCCGGAGATGGAGGAAGCCAAGCTTTCTGCACACCCTGGCCGGCCCAAGCCTCCACTTAAGGCTACAAAGTTTCAATTATAGAAGATAAATAAATCCCAACAGAAAAGGCTGCTGCCACAGAGTGAGCAGAAGGCTTGGCTCCACTCCAGGCTACAAAGTTTCAATTGTAGAAGATAAATAAACCCCAGATACCAGGGCTCCACTTGTGTCGCCGGGGGTCATGGCCGGCCTGCAAACCACCACAGGACCCTCACCCAGGCCACCACATACCCCAAGGGAACCCCCACCTTGATCCGGGACACCCTTCAGGGCAAACCAGCTGGCCCTCATCCATGCACCAGGCCTCTATCCTATCTAATAAAAGAGTAATATGCAGATTGATCATCGCTCCAACACACAAGATGGCTGCCCCCATGTGATCAA
Organism: Plecotus auritus; assembly: GCF_963455305.1. Taxonomy (NCBI): domain Eukaryota; kingdom Metazoa; phylum Chordata; class Mammalia; order Chiroptera; family Vespertilionidae; genus Plecotus; species Plecotus auritus. The sequence continues at coordinate 129,752,998 of NC_137784.1, forward strand.
AGATGGCTGCCCCCATGTGGACACAAGATGGCTGTGACAAGATGGCCAGCAGGGGAGGGCAGTTGGGAGGGACCAGGCCTGCAAGAGAGGGCAGTTGGGGGCAATCAAGCCTGAAGTGGAGGGCAGTTAGGGGTGACCAGACTGGCAGAGGAGGGAAGTTGGGGGCAAATGGGCTGGCAGGGGAGCAGTTAGACATTAATCAGGCTGGCAGGGGAGTGGTTAGGGTGTGATCAGGCTGGCAGGCAGAAGCGGTTAGGGGCAATCAGGAAGGCAGGCAGGTGAGCAGTGGGGAGCCAGTAGTCCTGGATTGTGAGAGGGATGTCCGACTGCCCGTTTAAACGGGCAGTCGGACATCCCTTGAGGGGTCCCAGGTTGGAGAGGGTGCAGACTGGGCTGAGGGACACCCCCCCCCCGTGCACGAATTTCATGCACCAGGCCTCTAATTCTTATATAAAATGTGATGTTGAGGTTCATATTTTTTGACGTATGAAACCATTTGTTGAAATATAATCATGCCCTTCTCTTGCTCAAAAGTTTTCAGTGGGTTCCACTTGCTTTTAGAATAAAATCCAAAATCCTTTTGTATGTCTGTAAAGCACACTGCTCTCATACCTACCTATTCCTCAAACCTCCCTTTTGTACCAACACTCCCTTTTACCTATTATACTAGTAGCCCTGAGCATGAATCTGTGCGCCAGTAGCTCTCTGCAGGGCCTGGCTGCTACGCACCCACTGCCCAGAGGCTCTCCATGGCCCAGAGGCCCATCCACAGCTGGGCGCAGAACGATTGCCTCATCGCCGCTGCAACGAAGTAAGCATTGCACCAGGCCACTCATGCTGCCTGCTCTCAGCAGCTGCCCCCCTGGGACTGGGGGACTCCGGCAGAGCTGAGAGGACTGGGCGCCACCATCTTTGTGACAGACTGATGGTTAATTTGCATATTACACTTTTATTTGCTAGGATTCCAGTCACACTGGCCTCTTCTCTTCTGTGAATTTTCAAAACTGTTTTCCAACATGGAAGCATTGCACATGATCATGTCCTGAACTTGAAATATTCTTCCGCTAGTGTTGTCATGTGGTTGGCTTATAACACTCCCCTAGGTCCACTTTTGGTTTTCTTCTCATTACACACTGCCCTTTTCCCCTTCATCATACTTTTTACAATTTGTAAATGTAAGTTATCTTTTTTCTTTATTGATTAAGGTATTACATATGTGTCCTTATCGCTCCATTGCCCCCCCACCCCCCACTCATGCCCTCACCCCCCTGGTGTCTGTGTCCATTGGTTAGGCTTATATGCATGCATACAAGTCTTTTGGTTGATCTCTCGCCCTTACCCCCACCCTCCCCTAACTTCCCTCTGAGGTTTGATGGTCTGCTCGATGCTTCTCAGTCTCTGGATGTAAGTTATCTTTGGACTCTTTGTTCATATTTTGGATTCCCCTCAGAACTGTAAACTTTATGAGGCCATGTTCTCAGTGTCCAGCACTGTGCCTACCCTCATAAAACTTACTGCCTAGTGTGGAGATGTGCACAAGAAATCATAATGAAGTCACCATTCTGTAAATTGCATCTAAGCTCTTTCACTGTATTTTTGTTCCTGTTTTCTGCACTAAGATGTCCGTTCTACCTATATTGTGTATGCTCAAATCCTCCTTGCCATCCAGAAACCAGTTCATTCCTTGTCCTCACAGAAGTTCTTCCTGCCACATGGCTTGAAAGAGCTCTCTCTTCACTTTCTCCTTTCCTATTGACACTCTTCACTTTTCCTAGCGATCACAGAGACAGACTTAGCACTTCTAGATAATCAAAGCTCCAAGAGGGAAATATCCAAATTGCATTCAGCTTGCATCTCTCTCAGTACAGAGAGTAGCTCATGTTATTCAATTAACTCGTTTTAGCTATGTGTCCACCTTGCCACTCTAAACTAAGGGGGCTGATTTGCAGAATGAAAAATAAAAATAAACTAAATTTAAAGTCATATATCATATTTACAAAGCCAACATTTAGGCTACCAGTGTTTTAATGTTCAGCAAAGAAACATAAAAAGTTGTTTTTTCTTTTAACATATGCTAGGACTTGACTGACTTCTGTTGTTTCATTTTCCCAACTCCGTGGTCAGCAAACTGTGGCTCGCGAGCCACATGCGGCTCTTTGGCCCCTTGAGTGTGGCTCTTCTACAAAATACCACGGCCTGGGCGAGTCTATTTTGAAGAGGTGGCATTAGAAGAAGTTTAAGTTTAAAAAATTTGGCTCTCAAAAGAAATTTCAATCGTTGTACTGTTGATATTTGGCTCTGTTGACTAATGAGTTTGCCGACCACTGCCCCAACTGGCTCAGAAATAGTCCAAGTGACAGAAGAAGCACATAGAATGTCACCTTCAAGAAATGGTTGAGAGAGTGGATTATAAATTAGGAAGATTGAGATGCCAAATAAAGCATGGGCTGTTTGTCAAAACCTTACCATGAATATATGTTCCCAGGCCAGGCCCTCTGAACCACTGGCTATATTTAAAAGAAATTGGTCCTGCTCTCTTTTGCGATGTGAAAATGTTATGTGTGTTTCCTTCCTTTGAAGTGCCATGTCCTTGAACAGTGATGAACTTTAATTCATAAAAAAATTTTCAGACCTTTTCACAGTGGAAGAAATATTTGATAATAGAGGTAGATATGAATATGAAAATAATAATGTATGCAAGTAAATATGGTACCAGATAAATTATAAAAACACATCTGAATTGGCAGTTCTAGGCCTACAAAGACTGTTCTCTTGGAGCATGAAATGCATCCCCATAGAACATCTTATCCTCTGCTGGGAAGCTTGGCTTACAAGGCTTTCTACTTAGTGGGAACAGAGCGAACTCTTTTTATACCTTACCACACAGTGCTGGTCTTAGTATAGTTTCTTGCCTGATTTATGAATTTTTCCTGGAATGAATTTTCCACAAATATATGATGGAGAACTGTGTAGCCTTGACATTCATGCTGCCTATGAATGTCTTTAGTGTTAGCGGCTGGCATCCAGGCTGGGATCCAGGTATGTTCCAGTGACTCACCAACCAACACTATATGTTGCCTTCTTTACTTTTGAAAAAGGGGGAGACCACAGAACACTAATCAGATTCAAAAGTTGATTTTTTTTGTTTAATATTTCTTTACTCTTAAGAAGAGGCCAATAATAGCAATATCTTTTTCAACTTGATAAAACCTTGAAAAAAATTTTGGTTATTGATGGCCTACCATATTTGCTTAGCAAAGGGGTTTTGTTTACTTGTTGCTTGTCTGCTTTGTTTTTATTCTTTGGTATCAGGGCACTGCTTATCATAGTTAGTTGCCATTCAAGACACAGGACATCAGACTAGGATTTTTACCATGTTGATGATTTGTATATACTTTCTAAGTTTTATGAGTATTAGGTATTTCATATTTTTCTATCCTAGTGAGGAAATACCACTGAGTAACATTAGATGTATTCATTTTCTGATGTGTTTATGGAAAATTTGGTGTGACCAAAAAAGCACATTAGAGTAGTTCAAACAGGCCCTTTAGAAACAGGGATGTTTTCTATGAAATGGATCGAATAAGCCTTTGGTGGATATTTTCCCATTTGGACTCCATCTTTTGTAAAACACCGAAATATATGAGGATTGGAGCATTTGAGTTTTATTCCTTTTTAATTGCGTATTATTAATGGTTGGATGCAAGTCTGTTAACACATAACTAAGACAGGGATTGAATTTCTTAGCTATGGGATTAAAGTAATTACCAGTCAGGTAATTTTTAAAGGGATCTCCTATTTTAAATAGTTGAAGCTCAATGTTTTCTTTTAAATTTTCATATTAAAATTCTAAAATTATCTGAACTATTGTGTATGATACAGGTTTAGTTATATATAAGCTTCAGATATATCAGTTATATATCAACTATATATCAGCCCACACAAAGAATATGATTTTAAGTACCAGAAGAATCTATTTCCCTTCACCTTTAAAATAATAGTCATTGGGGATGTAAAGTACAGCATAGGAAATATAGTCAATAATATTGTAATACCTATGTACAATGTCAGGTTGGTAGTAAACTTACCAGGAATATCACTTCGTATGATATATAATTGTCCAACCACTATGCTGTACACCTAAAAGTAACATAATATTGAATGTCAATGCTAATTGAAAAATAAAAAAAATCTATGTCTCTGGCTTAAACAGAAGAAGGGAAGATGTCATTGGTACATTTGGCTTACAGACCCTAAGTTATCCTCTTATGGACATCAGTCCTTTTGGCCAGGGAACAGTGAGGAGTGTAGTGCTGAGTAGGGAATCTGTGAGCGAAGAGCCAAGTATTTCCCAAGTCATTTTATTGCATTTTCTGCCCACCTCACAACCCTTATGTGCACATGTGCACACACACGCATGCCTCAAATATTTCACTGTATCCTTTTGGCTCTGGAGTAATGGGTCAGAAAATGTATACTCTTTCTGCCAGAATTTGCACCTAAAATTGGCCAGGACCTTCACTATAGGATAGTCAGTGGTATAAATTCCTCTATTGTAGAAGACTGGTAGATTCAAATAGCATAATCCTCTCATTCAGAATATCTGAATGAAATATCATACTGTGCCCCTCCCATCAAAAAGAGAAAGAAAACCTTTGAGACTAAAAATGATCCTTTAAGATAAAAATATTTCTGGAAACAGTCACTCAGAAAGTTTCCATATTCATGTGCTAAATATTTTTTAAGGTGAGGGTTGTGGTCTTTTATTAACAGGAAAATATGATCTTGAACAATTTCAGGTTCATCAAGATCTTTCCCAGATGAAAATAGACTGGGCTTCTTTGGTGGGATTCTGAGTTTTCCACTGACTTCTGCAGTCACTGGGAGAAAACAAATCTTTTATCTGCTTGTATTTTTTTTCAAAAAAAATTTTTTTAATTGGACATTTTATTTATTTTTTAAAAAATATATTTTATTGATTTTTTTACAGAGAGGAAGGGAGAGGGATAGTGAGTTAGAAACATCGATCAGCTGCCTCCTGCACACCTCCTACTGGGGATGTGCCCGCAACCAAGGTACATGCCCTTGACCAGAATCGAACCTGGGATCTTTCAGTCCACAGGCCGATGCTCTATCCACTGAGCCAAAGCGGTTAGGGCTTTACTTGGACATTTTAATGAACTTCCCTCCATGTAGCTTCAAGCTACCAGGACACAGGCCCCACCCTTAATCTTCTCCTCAGCTCTTCTGCTGAAGAACTTGGTCTTCACAATGACAGGTTGCTTTGGGAGCTTTCCCTTCCCCAGAACTTTGTAGTAGCCTGATCGCACTACATCAATGATAGGAGTAACTCCAGTCTTGCTTTTGGCAACATTTACCCGTGTCTGTTCACTGACCAGGGTCCACAGTTTATCAAGGTTGACAGTTGGGCAGAAGCTCTGGTTCCTCTTTAAGTAGCAATGCCTCATACTAACTTTCCCAAAGTAACCTGGGTGATATTTGTCGAAGTTGATCCTGTGATAATGCAAGCCACCAACATTACCGAAGCCCCTGGGGTGCTTCCTGTGCTTGCCAATGCGGCCATGGCCATGGCTCACCTGGCCCTGAAGTTTTCGGGTCTTCCTGAGTCTGGATGGCATGTCGGTGGCCAAGCTGCAAGAGGTTTTTTTCAAATTTTGATATGTCTCTTTATTCATAGTCTTTCATTTGAGGGAAGCTATGCTGAATTCAGGTAAATTCACTAAAAACAAATTATTGGGAAGCTTTCTGCCAAATGATCAATTTGTCCAGTGGCCAAATTGCCAAAAATCAATTTATCCAAGAACAATCCATTGAAATGATGAATTTATAAAATTTACCTAAATTTATTAATTCATCAAAAATCATGTCTCGCCCTAGCTGGTTTGGCTCAGTGAATAGAGTATTGGCCTGAAGACTGAAGGGTCCCGGATATGATTCCAGTCAAAGGCACATACCTCAGTTGCAGGCTCCTCCCCGAGTCAGGCCCTGATCAGGGCGCATGCAGAAGTCAACCAATCAATGTGTTTCTCTCACATCAATATTTCTCTCTGTCATTCCCTCTCTCTCTTACACTCTCTGTAAAAATCAATGGAAAAGTAAAAATCATGTCTTAAGATATACTCTTCTTGAATATATATAATCATTATTATGAAAGAGACCAGATAGTAAACATTTTAGACATTATAGGCTACATAAGGTCTCTATAACACATTCTTTGTTGTTTGACAACCTTTTAAAAAATTAAAAATCATTCTTACCTCATATCAAAAACAGGCTGCTGCTAATTTTTGCTCATAGGCTGTATTTTGGACCTCTTATATATTCAAATAATTTTTATCTTTTCATATGAATATATTATTCTTAATTGTATATAAGGACTAATTCTTGAATATAGTCAATGAATATATCCTTGCTATCAGCATTTTAAGGAATGTTTAATTTGTTAAAAGTTAAACATCACAGAATGGTTTAATATTCTTTTTTTGTATTTTTTTCTTTATTGATTAAAGCAGTGGTCGGCAAACTGCGGCTCGCGAGCCATATGCGGCTTGCGAGCCGCGGTTTGCCGCTCTGTTGACTAATGAGTTTGCCGACCACTGGACTAGACTAAATGTTACCGTGTAGTTGGAAGTTGTGAGGATTAGGCAATTGTGGCATATTGTGTGCAAAGAGGTAAAGGGTAGTAAATGACAATGGTCGGCAAACTCATTAGTCAACAGAGCAGCAAACCACGGCTCTCGAGCCACATGTGGCTCGTGAGCCGCAGTTTGCCGACCACTGGATTAAAGTATTACATGTGTCCTTATCCCCCATTGCCCCCCACACCCCCACTCATGCCCTCACCCCCCTGTTGTCTGTGTCTATTGGTTAGGCTTATATGCATGCATACAAGTCCTTTGGTTGATCTCTCCCCCTTACCCCCACCCTCCCCTACCTTCCCTCTGAGGTTTGACAGTCTGATTGATGCTTCTCTGTCTCTGGATCTGTTTTTGTTCATCAGTTTATGTTGTTCATTATATTCCATAAATGAGTGAGATCATGTGATATTTATCTTTCTCTGACTGGCTTATTTCACTTAGCATAATGCTCTCCAGTTCCATCCATGCTGTTGCAAATGGTAAGAATTCCTTCTTTTTTACCACAGGGTAGTATTCCATTGTGTAGATGTACCACAGTTTTTTAATCCACTCATCTGCTGATGGGCATTTAGGCTGTTTCCAAATCTTAGCTGTGGTAAATTGTGCCGCTATGAACATAGGGGTGTATATATCCTTTCTGCTTGGTGTTTCTAGTTTCTTGGGCTATATTCCTAGAAGTGGGTTCACTGGGTCAAATGATATTCTTTTTAAAAATTTTTTTTGTTAATCCTCACCTGAGGATATTTTTCCATTGATTTTTAGGGAAAGACGGAGAGAAACATTGATGTGATAGAAACACATCCATTGGTTGCCTCCTGCATGAGCCCTGACCAGAGCCTGGGCTGGGGAGGAGCCCACAACCAAGGTATGTGCCCTTGACTGGAATTGAACCTGGGACCCTTTGGTCTGCTGGCCGATGCCCTGTCCACTGATCCAAACTGGCTAGGGCTGGTTTAACATGAATAGCAAGAGTATTCTAGGATTTCATATAATTTTTTTAGTTTATGATAATGTAATATTAATTCTCTTAAGAATTAATTTTCTATTTTTTCAATTATCTAGTTTTATTTTAGATTTCATCACCATAGACTCATTTGCCAAGTTTACCAGTTTTCCCCAGAATTTGTATCTCTTAATTGGTAAAATTTAGTGATTTATAGTAGATTGAAAGATTTTAACAGTTTTGAAGATACCTGGAATACTTTCTTGGCCAGTTTTCCTGTTAGCATTTTAAGAAAGACTCCATGTAGGGAACTCCCAGGTCCCTAGTGCTGCAGCTGGATGGAACAGGGACAGGAGAGAAAAATCTGTGCTAGAGAAAAGAAATAGAGGAGAGCCAGCATCCAGGCCAGCCTGATTTGGCTTGAGAGGGAACCTGGTGTCCATAAGAGGAGATAAGGTGCCAAGTTGGTGCTTGAAGATCCCAGAACCCTGAAATCTTTTCTATTACAATCTTAAGCTTTGCCAAGCCAGTGTACTTTAAAATTTTGAATAGATTAAGCAGGTTTTTAATACTATTTCTTTAAATAGTATTAGGGTGACATTTTATTAGGGTGACATCGATAAATAACAACTTTCAAGTGTACAATTCTAACATCCAAAATATATAAAAAACTCATACAACTCAACAACAAAACACAAAGAATCCTATTAAAAATGGACAGAGGACCTGAAAAGACACTTTTCCGAAGAAGACAAACAAATGGCAATACATGTGCAATATACATCATCAGTATATTGCATTGTTTGTTTGCCACCCAAAGTCTTAGTCTACCTCTTCACCATAAATTTGACCCCCTTTACCCTCTTTATCCTTCTACCCCCTTTAGCCACTTCCATTCTGGTAACCACCCTTCTGTTGTCTGTGTCTATGTGTTTGTTTGTTCCATTTGTTGTTTTTTGTTTTATAGTCCACATAGGAGTGAAATTTTATGGTTCTTGTCCTTTTCCTATAGAAGTTATATGCCTTGGGTGTGTCTACTCACCATGACCTTCCCAGTTAGGAATTTATGATTAGATCATCCTGTCAGATTACTTTCCATAGAACCACTTTTCATCCATAACTCTTTGTTTCATTGGCCATTCTGCCAAATGGTCTACTGGCAAGTTTGCTTTTGGCAAATTTGATGTTAATAAATTGACTTAGTGAATTGGCCTGCTTCCATTCTAAAAGACTAAGGCTTTCCAAAAATGAAACTAAGAAGGATCCAGTAGTGGGACAAGTTTACATTCTTTCTGTGAAGAATGGAGAGCATAGTAATGTGTAACAGTACTTCATGGGATTGGTAATAGCTCATATTCATTTGCAGTTCATTCTGTGTAAGATGTTCATAGGTTAGCTTGTGGTATGATTTTAAAGGAATGGATCTGATTTTAACATGTTAAAAAGACAAAATTCAGCCCAGTAAAAATTTAAAATATGTTTTATTGATTTCAGAGAGGAAGGGAGAGGGAGAGATAGAAACTTCAATGATAGAGTAATATCGATTGGCTGCCTCCTGCACGCCCCATACTGGGGATTGAACCTGCATCCGGGGTATGTGCCCTGACCTGGAATGGAACTGGTGACCTTCTGGTGCATGGGATGATGCTCAACCAACTGAGCCACACTGGCCGGGCCAACCCAGTAACATTGAAAATCTAAATGGCTTTAATTGATTCATGAATCTGGCAGCCTCCCATTTAGCAACTACAAGGGCACTAGGAAGGGTTGTATAAAATAGAAGGTCTTTATAGAAATAAGGGTATAGAGCAGTGGTCGGCAAACTGCGGCTCGCGAGCTGTGGTTTACCGCTCTGTTGACTAATGAGTTTGCCGACCACTGGTATAGCGTAAGGAGATATGAACAAAAGAAAAGAAAGGAATATTTGGGGGCCAGAACACTTTTTCTTTGGAGGAAGAGAATGGGAAGTGTTTTTATCATGCAGATTGCCTCTTCTTTCTATGGGAGTTGGAGAGAGGGCTTGTGTTACAGATTACCATACTAGTGCTTGAGCAGAAATTTCCATACTGGTTGACTAAGATTATGTTTCTGGGAGAGGTTGAAATTACAATTAGATCAGGTATTAAATTTAGGTGCTGTGTTATGGGCTTTTAGTGTGGTGACACCATTTGGGGCCTGTAGTTTTCCTTTAACAGGAGGGATCAGTTTTTAGATTTATTAAGGGGGTATTTACTAAAATTAGCCATACAACACTCATCTTCCCACCCCCAAACCTGCCCAAAGGAAAATATTGGTCTAGGTCAGTGGTCAGCAAACTCATTAGTCAACAGAGCCAAATATCAACAGTACAACGATTGAAATTTCTTTTGAGAGCCAAATTTTTTAGACTTAAACTTCTTCTAAAGCCACTTCTTCAAAATAGACTCGCCCAGGCCATGGTATTTTGTGGAAGAGCCACACTCAAGGGGCCAAAGAGCCGCATGTGGCTCGCAAGCCGCAGTTTGCCGACCACGGGTCTAGGTGATCTCTAACAATAGCAATTCTTGATCCCCAGTCTGCTTATCTCTATACCAGAGAGTCTTCTGCTTGGCTTTGACGGAACAGGGAAATGATAGTGCATGCAGAATTCATCTTTGAGGAACACATTTTATAAGAGAGATAATTCAAATCACAAAAGAATCATTTAAAAGAAAATTACAGTATTATATGTCCCTAATAATATATTTAAGTGGAGAAGATACTTAGAGGAATGGAGCTATCAAAGGGAGAGTGATTAATGAGGGCACTTGAGATAATCACATTGGACTGTACAGATTACAAAGCACTTTTCCCAAATATTATTTTATCTTTACAATAACCTTGCAAGGTTCTTGTATTATGAATCATATGAGTCTCACTTTAAACACTAGGAAACTTGGGCTCAGGGAAGCTAACAGACTTGTTTATGTCTCACAGCTAGGAAGTGTCAGAACTGAGGTTTGAACCCAAGTCTGTGTGACCTCAAATTCTGTCCAGTTTTCATGGCGGATCTGTGATGCTGAACACCATGGTGGAGGCTGGGAAAATAGAGACTGTTTTAGGCATGATCCCTAGGGAACCACTTAAGAGCATAGTGATTCTTGGGGGAATGTACACTCTGGAGATGATAGTACCAATCTTGTCAGATATAGCTGAGATGCAATTGGTCCTGGAGAAATGCCTGATACCTGACCTAAGATTATGTTTTGGATGGGGTGGTAGTGGGTTTCCTCTGTGAGTTGCAGACTAGCTTTGATTAGAGAAATCTTAAAAATTAGGTCCTTGCCCAGACGGTGTGGCTCAGTGGTTGAGCATCAACTCATGAACCAAGAGTTAACTGAATCAATTCCTGGTCAGGGCACATGCCTGGGTTGATAGTTTGATCCCCAGTAGGGGGGCAGTGCAGGAGGCAGCCGTTCAATGATGTTTCTCTCTCTCATTGATGTTTCTACCTCTCTATTCCTCCCCCTTCCTCTCTCTAAAGATCAATAAAAACATTTTTTAAATTGTTTGCATTTATAGAAAAAAATTAGCTCCTTAACTTTTGCAACTAAGAAGGGATATCTGGTTTTCCTTTTTTCCATCACTTCAGATTAAATCATCTCAACTGTAAGCTAAATGAGGGGAGTTATTTACGATTATTTTTTACTGTCATCAGTTTTCTGACTCTGTCACAAATGTTTAAATTTTTAAAGTCTTTTTCATATTTATAGTTTCAGTATGTAGCAAGTAGAAGTAGATGCTGTTTTCAGCCAAGAACAACCTTCTACTAAAGTAATTCAGCAGCATTGAATACTTTACCAATGCATATCAAATCTTAGGGAAAGATTTAAAATGGAGAGAACAAAAAACACTAAGCTAATTGAAAAAGAACATTTTGAGCTTTTACATAATGAAACAGAGGTACTTTTCTTTGTAAAATTAGAACGTGTTCTTTTCATGTAAATACAAGTAGCAGAAAGTTCTTTGATCATTTTCTTTCTTTTTGAAAATTAACTGATACAATTTGGAAAACGAAAGTTCTGTTTGTATCTGTTCCTAACCAAAGGCCAGCAATAAATGTGACTGCAAATCCTGTTACACTTCATCTGTTCAGCCTGAATTTATTGTATACAGGCACAGACTAGCAAGATGCAAAATACTCATAAAGATTTTCATTAACAATGTATTTATCTGTTACTTGTATATTCTGATTATAAGTCACATATTTTTTTCATCTATATTGACTTACAGAGAAGCATGACATGTAAATTTACAGAGAAATTTAGAAAAATTTGCTTTCCTTTATTTTACATTCTTGATATCCAAGCCAGTGGACTGAAGCATAACCTAGTTGTCACACAATGTTTGTTGTCAAAACCAGTGTCTTGTCCAGTATAACTCATTGCATCCTTTGATATAGCACTGTCAAATAGAACCTTCTGAGATGACATAAATCCTTTTAATCTACTCTAATACAGTAAACACTAGCCACAAGTAGCTGCTTAAAACTTGGAAAGTGGCTGATGTGGCTGAAGAACTAAATTTTATAAATTTATTTAATTTTGATTTTAATTTAGCTGCATGTGGTTGGTGGCTACCATGTTGGTCATTCAGTCACATGCTACCTATCTCAGGTATAGATAGTTTCTATTTAGAAGCCCAGCTAGAGTCATTTAATTGCTTTTAAGGAAGAGGTAGAAGCCTCATCTTTCCTTGAAAATAATTGTGTCAAGCCAAAAAGAGCTGGGATGAGGGATGTGCAAATATTTTGACTGAATGGACTGGCCAGTTCGTTTATTCCTTTATTCACTCAGCAAATATTCATGAAGCACCTGGTAAGTGCTTTTCTTTGTGTGCGGTGCTGGGGATACCAAGGGTTCAAAGCATGTGCACTGCCTGTAGGAAATTCACCAGGTAGAAAAGGTGGACAAAAAGTAATAACAAAATTTCATACACAAGAAAGGAGAGTTGAAAAAGAGGGAAAAGTCAAAGAGCAGGTTTCAGTCTAGAGTGACTGGGTAGAAGGTGACACTGCACTGTTTACCAAGATAAGAGACATTGGAGGAAGAGTTAATTGGACTATGTTGAATTGAGATATATTTTAGACATCCAAACTGCATGTCCTAAAGGCAGTTGGATATATGGGCCTACCTCAGGTAGAGGTCTTGAGCTAGAGATATAAGTCATCCCTAGTTGAAGCCAAGGGATAAAATATGGTGTCAACCTAAGAATGTCCAAACTTGTAGATAATTTTTATGAGTTTATTTGAGCCAAGCAGAGAATACATCTGGACAAAAGATCTCAACAGTCTGAGAAAAATACTTCTGAGAATTACAGTTTTCAGTTTCTTTTAATTTGAAATTAAGGAGGGAACATAAGGAAGATTACATGATAGTGGGAGAAAGAAAGGTGGGGATTGTATTATAGAATAGTTAGCAAGATTATGTGCTCTCCTCAGGGTGGTTATAGTTCAAGGGGTCTAAAAAAGAAGCGCTTGAAAAGTGTGTTAACCCACATGCCAGGGAAACAATGAACAGGGCCTGCTTAAGGCAAAGATAATCTTTTTACTAAAGAAGTTATATGCCTGGAGCATGACTACTCAGCAAGACCTGCCCAATTAGTAATGTATGATTAGAAAACCATGTGAGGTTACTGTGGGTTAGATTTATTATACCACCCTTTTTTGTCCACAATGGTCTGCAAGGGAGATACTATAAAGAAAGAACAGAAAGTGAGGAACAACCTTGAAGAAGTATCAGTACTTACACTAAATGTTCTGTTAGACTAAACAGATTTATAAATTAAGTCAAAGACAAAAATTTTTAAATATAGATGATAATCTTTTAGGAATTTCATTTTAATTTTATTTTTTAAAAATATATTTTTATTGATTGCAGAGAAGGGAGAGGGAGAGAGAGAGAGAAACATTAATGAAGAGAGAGAATCATTGATTGGCTGCCTCCTGCAGGCCCCCTACTGAGGACCAAGCCCGCAACCCAGGCATGTGCCCAGACATGGAATTGAATGGTGAACTCCATAGGTCGACGTTCAACCACTGAGCCACACTGGCTGGGCAAGAATTTTATTTTTAAATGATGTAGGGACAAATTTATAAGTAACTCTTTTTATGTCTAAGTTACTTGGTGTTGAATATCAAACCAAAAATAAATACATATTAGACGTTTTATGGTACCAACATACACACAAATGAATGAATTAATTTATTAACTACTGCTTTATGATATCTAAATCAATACTTCCTAAATGTTGTATATTTTATTATATCTGATATATATTTTTGAGACTTAATTTCCTACTATTATAAATAAACTAGAGGCCCGGTGCATGAAATTCGTGCACGGGGTTGTGTGTGTCCCTCAACCCAGCCTGCACCCTCTCCAATCTGGGACCCCTCCAGGGATGTCCGACTGCCCGTTTAAGCCCAATCCTGGTGGGATCGGGCCTAAACGGGCAGTCGGACATCCCTCTCACAATCCAGGACTGCTGGCTCCCAACTGCTCACCTGCCTGCCTTCCTGATTGCCCCTAACCACTTCTGCCTGCCAGCCTGATCACCCCCTAACCACTCCCCTGCCAGCCTGATTGATGCCTAACTGCTCTCCTGCCAGACTGTTTTCCTCTAATTGCCCTCCCCTACAGGCCTGGTCCCCCCCAACTGCTCTTCCCTGCAGGCCTGGGTCCCTCCCAACTGCCTTTCCCTGCAGGCCTGGTTGCCCCCAACTTCCCTCCTCTGCCGGCTTGGTCACCCCTAACTGCCCTCCCCTGCAGGCTTGATCGCCCCCAACTGCCCTCCCTTGTAGGCCTGGTCCCTCCCAACTGTCCTCCCCTGCTGGCCATCTTGTGGCGGCCATCTTGTGTCCACATGGGGGCAGAATCTTTGACCACATGGGGGCAGCCATCTTGTGTGGTGGAGTGATGGTCAATCTGCATATTACTCTTTTATTAGATAGGATAGAAGCATGGTGCACGGGTGGGGGCCAGCTGGTTTGCCCTGAAGGGTGTCCCGGATCAGGGTGGGGGTTCCCTTGGGGCATGGGGCGGCCTGGGCGAGGGGTTTGTGGTGGTTTGCAGGCCAGCCACGCCCCCTGGTGACCCAAGCGGAGGCTCTGGTATCTGGGGTTTATTTATCTTCTACAATTGAAACTTTGTAGCCTGGAGCAGAGCCAAGCCTTCTGCTTGCTCCGTGGCAGCAGCCATTTCTGTTGGAATTTATGTATCTTCTATCATTGAAACTTTGTAGCCTTAAGCGGAGGCCTGGGCTGGCCAGGGCTGCAGAAGCTTGGCTTCCTCCATCGCCGGGGGCAACCCTAGCCTCCTGCTCTTTCCAGCTCCGTGGCTGCCACCATTTCTGTTTGGGTTTATGTATCTTCTATCATTGAAACTTTGTAACCTTGAGTGGAGGCCTAGGCCCGCAAGGGCAGGCGGAAAGCTTGGCTTCCTCCATTGCTGGGGAAACCCAAGCCTCCCTCCTGCTCTCTGTGGCCGTAGCCATCTTGTCTGGGTTTATTTGCATATTTGCTCCTGATTGGCTTGTGGGCGTGGCTTGTCAGCATGGCTTGTGGTGTAGTGAAGTGATGGTTAATTTGCATATTACTCTTTTATTAGATAGGATGATATAAGTAAAACTTTTCTCTCCATTGGATCAATATCCACTTTTGAAATCATGCAGAATGACCCAGTTATTCTCTTACTTTTGTATGTTCTGAATGAATTTGGAAGGTTTCACAGATACCAATTTGTCACTGTGTTACTACTCTGTCTTGCTTCTTATTATATTTGTTATCAGACTCCAGTTTCTTATTTTGTGCAGTGATGGGAGTATGAAGGAGGAGAAAATTTCCCCTTTCCCATCTTAGTTCTTCTGGCTGGTTAAATAAATGAAATTACATAAGACAGATTAAAAGGAGAAAATGACCAAATTAAATACATATGTAAGTATGCGGGGTGGGGAGGGGCAGTCTACAAGAATATGGGGCCTGAATACAAGTCATGTAGTTGAGGCTTATATGCCATCTTAAGCTAAGGAAAAAGGTGGGGAGTGGTTTGGGACTTTAAAGGGGAGAAAGGCAATTCACAGGGCGATGAAAAAGCAAATGTTTGGTAAACAAATGTTTGTTGGGTCATCATTAACAATGGGACACAGAGAGGGCTTTGATCAAAGGGGCCTTGCTGGGTTCTTTCTTGTCTGTCTACTTAGTTCATATTAAACTATGGTTACCTATGCTGATAGCCCCCTTCCTGGAGCAGGTCCTAAGTCTGAATTTTTTGAGGGAGTTAGGGGGAAGGTCAAAGTTTTTCCCAAGTCTTTTGTTCCTTAAAAAATAATTTAATTTTCTTAGTTTTTATACAAAATTAACAGGATTATCCTGTATGGTTTGAAAAAGTGAATATTGATACAATGGACAGAAATGTTCCATTCTATTTTTCACAGGACCCAGTAAAAAATTCATTTTACTTATATCATTTATTCATAATGGGAGAAAATTAAGAGGAGTTTCAAAAATATATTTTGGTTATCAAAATATGCATTAAGCAAGTATTGATATAAATAATATCCCAAAGTGGGATATTTTTGGGTGGCAAACCCTGCTTCCCTTCAGGGGCTTTTTACTCTTTGACCTGCCAAAGAAAAACTCTTGAACATAAAACATACATTTTCATAATTGTCAGTTATAAAATTTTTAAGGCTTATAAAGTAATTTTAGTATTAAACACAAGATTATCATTCATTCATATTCTCTCTCTCTCTCTCTTGCTTTCTTTTTTTAATTTTATTTTATTGTTTAAAGTATTACATATATTAGTACATATATCTCCTTTTTTTCCCCATTGATCTTCCCCCAGCCTCCCCTATCCCCTGTCACATGCCCTCATCCCACCCCACCCCCAGTGTCTTGTGTCCATGGTTGTGCTTATATGCATGCATACAAGTCCTTCGGTTGATCTCTTTCCACCCCTCCCCAACACTCCCCAGCCTTCCCACTGTAATTTGACAGTCTGTTTGATGCTTTACTGCCTCTGTATCTATCTTTTTGTTCATCAGGTTATAATGCTCTTTATTTTCTGTAAATGAGTGAGATCATGTGGTATTTTTCTTTCATTGCCTGGCTTATTTCACTTAGCATAATGCTCTCCAGTTCCATCCATGCCCCTGAAAATTGTAGGAATTCCTTCTTTTTATAGCAGCGTAGTATTCCATTGTGTAGATGTACCATAGTTTTCTAATCCACTCATCTGCTGATGGGCATTTAGGCTGTTTCCAAATCTTAGCTATGGCGAATTGTGCTGCTATGAACATAGGGGTGCATATGTCCTTTCTGATTGGTGTTTCTAGTTTCTTGGGATATATTCCTAGAAGTGGGATTACTGGGTCAAATGGGAGTTCCATTTGTTTTTGGAGGAAACTCCATACTGTTTTCCACAGTGGCTGCACCAGTCTGCATTCCCACCAGCAGTGCACGAGGGTTCCTTTTTCTCTGCATCCTTGCCAGCACTTGTTGTTTGTTGATTTGTTGATAGCCATTCTGACAGGTGTGAGATGGTACTGCATCATCATTTTGATTTGCATCTCTTGGATAATTAGTGATCCCTCTTGCTTTCTCTCTTTCTCGCTTGTCCTTTACTTATTTGGTGAAAAGTAAGCTAGTATTTATAAAGGAAAGTTCCATAAAGCTGCATTCTCACCTTGAGATCGAAATTCTAATATTGACGGAAATAAATTGTTAATGAGCCAGAGAATGGAGAGTTTCTCTAATTACAGGAAACAAAATTAAATTTGGCCTGAAGCATTTTTTTGTAATTTCAGTTGGTTTAAAAATTAAGAAAATTCACTGATACATTTTGACTTTTTTTTTTAAGCTTGCCTTGCTCACCACTGTCAAAAACAGGCATTGAAGTCTACAATAAACTTCATTCTAAAGAAGGTCCAGATCAGTGGTCGGCAAACTCATTTAGTCAACAGAGCCAAATATCAATAGTACAACGATTGAAATTTCTTTTGACAGCCAAATTTTTTAGACTTAAACTTCTTCTAACACCACTTCTTCAAAATAGACTCGCCCAGGCCGTGGTATTTTGTGGAAGAGCCACACTCAAGGGGCCAAAGAGCCACATGTGGCTCGCGAGCTGCAGTTTGCTGACCACTGGTCCAGATGGTTTATTAATATCTTAAAGAACAACTTTCTCTGTGGGAAAAGCAACACCTCAAAGATTGATGATGTTATGTATTAAGAAAAATAATAATTTAAACAAAAATATTTGAACCTTATTTTATTGTAATTACAGAAAATTTTGATATAAATGGCAAGTGAGGGGTAGGGCGGGCTGGAGGGGGTTAATGGGAAAAAAGGGGACATATGTAATACTTTCAACAATAAAGAATTATAGAAATAAAAATAATAAATGGCAAGTGAGATGTGCTTACCATTTCTCTTTTTCCTATTTATAGAAAAGGCCAAATGGAACCCCTGGGTTCTGCATCTACTGGTTCTGCCTCATGCGTACGTATATTGACAGCCAGAGACTAAAAGGTTGGACTTTTATTCCTATAATGTTGATTCTTTAGTTAATGTGTGTGCCAATATGGGAGAGAAAAATAATTTTTCCTCTACCCTTCTAGGTTCTTGGGTGAAGTGCTCTTATATTAAAAGACAGATTAAACACTAATGGGTTTGGCTCGGTGGATAGAGTGTAGGCCTGTGGACTGAAGGGTCCCATGTTCAATTCCGGTCAAGGGAACATGCTAGGGTTGCGGGCTTGATCCCAATTTGGGGGTATGCAGGAGGCAGCGGATCAATGATTCCCTCATCATTGATGTTTCTATCTCTTTCTTTCTCTCCCCTCCTCTCTGAAATCAATAAAAATATATATTTTTTAAAAAAGACAGATTAACAAGAGAAAAACAAGCAAAAGTTTCATAACATGAATGACTCCTGTATAAATGGGAGATACCCAAGAAAACCTAGTAACTTCTTGAAATGGCCCAAGCCACCACCTTAAATATCATCTTCAGCTAAAGACAAATGATGTTGGGGTGGTTGGGAGGAGGCCAATTATGGGAGGTTACCAGAAAAAGCAAAGTGAACAAGGGTAAGGTTGTTATCCATATTTAATTTCTTGACTTCTGCATGGATAAGAGTTTCTAGATATTTGGTTATCCTCTTCCTTTTACAGAGCAGGAGACACCCTTATAAATGGAAATTTCCCTTGCAAATGTTTCTTACAAAAGGGTAACTTACACTCCATCTTCAGAGCTTCATCTGTGTCTGCTGTTTCTTAAAAATAACCATCTTAAAATAATCTGCCAATAGGGCATATTTTGGGGTGACAAATTCTGCTTCCCTTCAACAATATATAAAGGTTGTAATTTCAAGAAATATACCATATGGGCATAGGATGAGAGAGGTGTTACACAGCTGCCATTTTGTAGCCATTTCTTATTGGGAGCCAAGAATGGCATGCTTGGAATGGTCCCTATAGTAGCCTTAAAAAGGATTAAACTAAGTTCTATGCCAGACATTATTGTTCAAGGTCTTTTTGACTTGTAAGTGCAAAATTTACTGACCTGCCTGCTGCATTAGACTATGTTAATAGACTCAGGATACGATGTAATCCCATAAGGGGCAGAACCCAGTCTTAATTAACCTAGATTGTGCCCCATCCTCTTAAGTCATTGAATGCATCATTCATTTATCTATCCACCAGATATTACTAGAGAATTCTATAGGGATACACATAGGTGCCCCCTCAATAATCTGAATCTAGATAAAATCAAACTGCAAGGGGAAAAAAAGGTATAGAAGAACAGAAAAAGCATCCTGAAAAGCCTTCCTAATGGATGGTCTTTCACCTTACTTGCCACTCTGTAAAGTGCATATAACATAGCTGCTAGGCTAGATCGCTGAAATGTTGATAGTAATCTAGAGGGAAAAGACGACCTAGACATCATAAGGTAAGAGTTTGATTCCTGATTCTCCTTCTTACCAATTATGTGACCTGGGAAAAGTTATTTTATCATGGAGAGCCTCAGTTTTGTGATCTGTAAAATGGAAATAGTAATAATCTCTACCTCATATGGATGCAATCATGCTCAAAGGAACCTCATTTATTAGTATATTGCCTGTAAACATGAAATAAAATGAAGCTTCTATGACAGCACGACTGTTTATCAGCATATCTCCAAGTACTAGTATCTTGAACAAGGCTTACCACACACAGTAGGTGCTCATAAATTTATGTGCATAAATGAATATTAACTTTCAGCCCCAAATAGCCAAAATAAAACAGACAAAATAAATGAAATAACAATTTTCAAAGTAATGGACATCAGGCAACAAAGGATAGGGACTCTTAAGAGATGGGAAAGAATGAAGTGAGCCAATTGCCAGAGCTTACTCCCAAGCGAGTTTCTAGGCCATATAACTAAGAGGGAGAACACACAGGGATCCCAGTGGACTGCCTGAGATGAGATTGAGGTGAGAATATAGGGAGTCTAAGGTTGTTAGCAGGGTACCAGAGAGGAGAGAGTTTCATGGAAAGAGGATGCCAGGGATATGTGAAAGGAAAGAACCATCCAAGAGGATTCCAGGCAACAGTGCCAACATTCATACAAGGCTGATAATAGTTCTTGTTTCTATCAGCCACACTGGAAAGCCTCATAATACACCGGAATTGAAGTGTAGGAATATAAAGAATGGTTTTGCCTTAGTTGTGGGGAAAAATTAGCCCTAGGCTAACTGGTGCTCTGGTTCTGACTATGAAATCATTAAGGTATAAGACAAAGGGTCAAACTGAGTTCAAGTAATTTACATTCCAGAACAAATATGAGGCATGTTTATAGGAATGCAAAAATATTCAGTCTCCTACAAGGTGAAGTGAACAATATTTGGCCGTCAGACAAAAATTTCCAGGTGTTCAAAGAAGCAGAGATATGTGGCCCTTATTGAAGAGAAAAACCAATCAGTAGAAACACACTTCAAACAAACACAGACTTTAGAATTAGTGGAGGAGGATATTAAAAACAATTATAACTCTATTATGTACTTCCTTGCCCCACCCTCCATCTGCCTATAAAACTCTTCCATTTTGTACTACCCCTCAGAGCAACTCTCTATTTGCCAGATGGGATACTGCTTGATTCAAGAATGGCTCAATCAAACCAATTGGGTCTTTAAATTTACTGGATTTAATTTTTGTTCTTTAACACTCTAACACTTAGGCACACTTTCACTCTTCCCACCTCTCTGTACCAGCTGGTCAGCATCCTAACATCTCTGACAGGCATATTTTCTTTGTGATTGGCACACATTTTTATTATGATTGCTCTTTTAGCACATCTATAATATGCTTCTCTTCTAAGTTTTTGTAATATATCAAACATGGCACCCATAATCTCTGCTTGTTGTTATCTTCTAGCAGCTTTTTTCATGGACATGTTTCAGTTGATTGAAGCATTGTAAGAAATGGGAAATGCATCAAAGTTTGTGCTCTGCCTATGTTTCTTCTTATTTATATATCTCTTTGTCTCTAAATTGAAATGTCATTTTCTCTTTTGGAAATTCCTAGGATGTAGATACTGAGCAGTATGAATCACAAGAATCTGCTCGTACATCTGGTGACATCAGCCTCACTTCTCCGGAAACCACACGATCATCAGGTATATACATTTGGGCATTTGCATAGGGATTACCAGAAGAAAAATAGTGGCCTACAGAGTAGTTACAGATTTTCAAATGAAGATAATGGTTTATTTATAATGGTGTGAAATCAAAAGAGTAAATTCTAACTTTCTTAATCTTCTGTAATTTTTTGAAATGATGCTTTGATAGCAGTGAAAATGAATATCTCATCAATGGAAGTGCTTGTGGGTTGGTATTACTCCCATTTAATTTTAAACTTCTAAAGATCGGTGCTATATCTCAGTCTTTGGAAGAACAGCACCTTATCTTTTAATATTCATGCAGCCTTTTCTGCTTATGGCATAGTAGTTACATTCCAAAGAAATCTCTTGTTTTAAAAAACTGTACTATACAGTATATAATAAGAATTTCTAGTAAAGGGCAAAAGGGATAGTCTCTCAAAAACAATAATATTATTATATAAGTTTCAACATTAAATACATTTCATAAACATAATTGTATAAAATACATATTTAAAGCAGTGGAGGATGCATAATGCAGACCATATCCTTTAATTAGCTAATCTTACCATAGATAATTTGTAATTATAATTTATTTGTTAGATAAATTCTTTCAAAACATAAGGCCCCATTTTCTTTATAGTATATGTGTTGTCTGTATGATATATATTATCCACACTTTTTTTGCTCATTTGCATAATTAGATGATTCAGCTTTAACATAGCCCCACTATTTTTCCACAAATATTCATATTAGAAAAAAAGATAATTTATATTATGGATTATTCATATATAGAACTGATACCTCTTTTTTAAAATACTCTAGTTAACAACCCTTCCATTATTATTGTCAATCTCAAAACTTTGTTTTTAAAAATCCTTCAAAACAATTGATTTTGGAGGAGAGAGGGCAAAGTCATGATTGTGATTTCTAAAATATATGAGTAATTTAGTTTTAAATTTGCACACACAATTCACTCTTTGGGGTGTATAGTTCTGTGGGTTTCACAAAGACAAAGAGTCAGGTGTCTACCACTACAATACCAAGCACAACAGTTATGTCACCCCCAAATTCCTTTGTGCTGTCTGTTTGAACTCAAACTCTGTTCTCCATCCTCTGGCAACCATTGATCTGTATTGCATCTCTGTTTTTCTTTTTCTAGAATGTCACATAAATGGAATAATATGGTATCTAGCCTTTTTGCTTTGGCTTTGTTAGCAAAATGCATTTAAGATTTATCCATATTGTATGAATCAATGGTCCATTTCTTTTTGTTTGCTGAGTAGTAATGCATCTTATGATGTTGTTTTTTAGAATCCATTCATCTGTAGAAGGACATCTGAGTTGTTTCCAAGTTTTAGTGGCTATAAACAGAACTACTATAATCATTTGCATAAACTTTTTATGTATGAATATGTTATTAATTCATTTGGATATATTCCTGGGAGTGGGACTACTGGATCATATGGAAGTGGGTATGAAAAAAAAAAAAACACACCTGCCAAACTATTTTCCAAAATGACTCTACCATTTTGTATTATTCAAATAATGTTCTTCACTTTGCCTTTCGGGGCTGTTGAAGGAGCTTCATGTTGCAACACCGCCAAGATCACTTCAAGAACTCCTGAGATCCCATAGCCTGGGGAACCTAGTTTTTCAGAAGTGATTTATGACCAGGTTTAATTTGGTTTTTATCAGTTGGAAGGTACCAAAAGAACTGTATAATGAAAAGATACTTAACACTACTGGGTTTGGGTACCCGCTTATGCTTGGTTGGGTGGAGGTAAAGTCAGATACTCCTTCCCTTTTCTTCATTTGCAGATATGAGCAGATTTTAAAGTAATTTCTGAATTACTCCTGGTACCTGGCATGTCTAGTCTTTAACATGAAATAAAACTGGACTCTCTTGTTTTTACAACATAAAAGGAAATAAACAAAGATAAATCGATATAATCTCTTTTATAGAATTGCTATTTTTGGGGTCATGAATTTCATTGTGCTTGCTTCCTCAGCTACAACATCTTCACAGAACTTGGAATATGAACCTGCAGTGGAAGAGGGGTATACTACAGTTGAGGTGGAACAGGTGCAGCGCATGGAACAGATGGAGGAAGAGGTGAAGCAGTTGGGCAAGGTGGAGCAGGAAAATCTGGACCACTAACTTTGGAAAGCTCAAAATTTCCACTGTTGTGCCCAGTTTCACTTTGAAGAAAGCATGCTTTTTGTTTGTTTGTTTATTTTAACTATCACTATTTCTGTTGTACTGGATTTTCAGACGTCGCTGAAAATTTAGTGGGTCCTAGAAAACAGGGAGGTTGAAGGTTCTCTAAGACCAAATCCTTGTTCTCTTAATATGAAATATGCAAAGACACTTTGTGCTTGAGAGAAAATTTGAGCTGAATAGGAAGATTAACCCCAAGAAAAGGCAGTACAGTATTTTTAAGAGCCATGCTCTTCATCACCTGTGAGGGGATGCTGACTGTCTCACAGGAAGATGACATTACTGCCTACCATAACAATACCTACCCAACAGAACTAGATTTTCTCAATGGAATTTTTATTGATTAGAAGCATGACTTTCAGAATTTTAGATATACTAGTACACAACCTTCAATAATAAGCACTAATGTATATGGTCTGAGGCCAAATCAGGATAGTTGGATTAACTAATCTGTTGCTGTCCTACCTCCAAATTTGTGTATATAATCACATATTTGGATGAATATAATCTTTTATATTAGGATTATTAAAATCAGGATTCCTACCTGGAGAAGGGTGGTGGATGTGAAGACCTGTAAGGTTTATGGCAGCCAAGATAATGAACTTACAATCTGTTATGTGGTATTGTGTGCATTGATTACCAAGCCAAAGGTGAGTCACTCCATTCCTGATGCCAAGCCATCCTCTTCTAATGAGAATAACTGAGGGACAGTTATTTGAGTTTGGCCCCAGCAGTATGATCTTGACACATTCCTGAGCCTCAGTTTCTCCATCTTGAAATGGTTTGCTTGCCTTGCAGGGATTTGTGGGCTGCTATGGAAACTTTTTGAACTATTTAAAAGAAAATCTCTGTAGAATTCCATTTTCTCTTTATGTCATGCTAAAAACTTGATCTCCTTTCACTGTTGATAGGCTTCTCTTCTCCTTTGAATTAATTTATAATTAAACTTTAAATATAACTTTTATTTACATTAATCAAAATAACCAGCAGTGAGTGTGTGTAGTCTGGCTCTGTATGTGATAGTGTATTAGGCTTATTTCTGAGTGCCATGGATTGATAGATTGGAATGTATCTGGAAGCTGGAGACCAGGATGGAGAGGCTCTGGAAAACATAATTGGATGAGTAGTGGAAGACACTGGAGAAGGGAGACTAGAGAAGGGAGGCTGGAGAAGGACAGAACAGCTTGATCCAAATAGCTGCAAGGCCATTATGCTACTGAAGTAGAAGATGTGTCTCCAGTGGATTGAATTAGGGTAGAGAGTGAACAGCTCAGGACAGGCCAATCAGTATTCCACTCCCTTCAAGGAAGCCTTTCTGGGATGAGTTAGCTTACTTCCTCAAGTGGGGAGCCCCTCTTTTTCAATGGAAAAATTTGAGCCAAGGTTTGATAGTTCATCTGCCAGGGACATCAGAGAAAAGATTCCTGCCTGGAGAAGGGTGGTAGATGTGATGACCTGCAAGGTTTATTTTAGTTCTGAGTTGAGATGATTTTTTTTTTAATCTAATGAAAGCCTGCTTTCCTATAAAAAGATATATGCACACACATCTTACCTAATAATAGACAAACATGTAAATTTACCGTACCTCTGCTACAACCACAAGCCAATCAGGAGGGAATATGCAAATTAGAAGGAGAAAGATGGTGGCCGCCCAGCTGCTCCTGGTGCAGAGTGGCTGGTGGGGCAAGATGCCTGCTATGAGAGGGAGGGCAGGGGACGAGGGGATCTACAGGAGTGGCACTCTGGGCCCTGCAGCGAAGATGAAGACTGCAGACTCCGGCCTGAGTCTGCAGCGAAGACCTCTGGCTGGAGTCTGCAGCAAAGATGAAGGCGGCAGACTCTGGCTAGAGTCTGCAGCAAAGGCGGCAGACTCCAGCTGGAGCAATGGCCTGGGTCCTGGGTGCCAGAGGAAAACCAGTGTTGGAAGCCAAGGGAAGAAAGGCCTATTGCATGAATCTCTTTGTGCAACGGGCCTCTAGTACACTATATAAAGGAAGAGGGAAGTTGGACAATTTTCATTGAATTATATGCTCTTTGAATCTAAATGATAACTTTGCTGGGTAGAGTAATCTTGGTTGTAGGTCCTTGCTTTTCAACACTTTAAATATTTCATGATAATCTCTTCTGGCCTGTAAAGTTTCTGTTGAGAAATCAGCTTTTCTGCCCTTCCTACTAGTCTTGATGTGGCTTCTTTTTATATCTTTAGTTGTAGGACTTCTGTTCATCTAGATTTCAGGTGTTTCTGAATGATAGTTGTTCTCTACTTTAGTTGTAATTTTGATGTGGTTATGGGAGGATTAAGGTACCATATTTACCTATGCTGCCATCTTAACTGGAACCTGTGCTTTTTTTCTCATCATTAATACTAGGACTGTCGATTGGGGCTGTGATTCTCTAATCTTGTTTATACCCATAGTGTGTATAGCACAGATTAAGGCAAACAACAGTTGTTCCCAGGTCCTACTTATAGTGTTGACAGTTCTTTTTCAAGAATCTCCCCTTTTTTTCTGCCCTCCTCAGCCAGTAAGTTGAGAAGCCCTGTCCACTTCCTAATTTCTCTCAAATGTGTCCATTCCTTTCTATGTTTCCAGCCTCTTACATCCACCTAGAATTACCTCCACAGTCCTCTAACTGGTTTCTTTGACTCCAAGCTTACTCTCTCCCCTCAGTTCATCTTCTGAAGTGCTGTCAGAAGGCAAGTTATACATCATAGGTCTGAGCATGTTACTTTCCCAATCAAATCTGTGTTTTAAATTGCTGCTTCTGGCAGCAGCACAAGGTGGCTGATGAATAAAATTCAAGTTCCTTAGCCTCCTAAACTTATGTGGTCTGCACAAAGCTCGTTTCCACTTCCATTACACATATGACTTGTCTCATACCCTCTATTCCAGTCAACCTGAAGCATTGCTTTGTCTCCCAGCACCCTTTCTACTTTTATAAACCTGTCCATTTGTTCATTTTCAGAACTGAGGCTGTTATTCAAGTTAAAGTTAGATTCCAAGGGGAGAGTATTCCTCCAAGTACTAAAACTGTGTACTATGTTGTCTATTAATTACCTGCTTTGGAGTTGTGAAGTTCAGATCTGTGAATTTCTATACAGTGCTTAGAAGAATGCCTGGAACAAAGGAAGTTCCAGTTGAGCATTCTTCTTCTTACTAATAGGCATTGATAACAGGCATCCAGTGGACGTTCCCCACATGTTTCCTTTGTGATCTGACCTGCTACACTGTGACTTTTCTCCTAAGGACTCAGGACAGATTGCTTCACTTCTCTGGGCCAAGTCCATAGCTTTATGTTTAAGGGGGGGAATAGACTAAATGATTCCCATGAGTCCTGCCAGGATAGTTCAGTGGTTGAGCACTGATCTATGAACCAGAAGGTCAAGGTTCAATTCCAGGTCACGGCACATGCCCAGGTTGTGGGCTCAATCCCAGTAGGGGACGTGCAGGAGGCACCTGATCAATGATTCTCTCTCATCATTGATGTTTCTATTTCTCTGTTTCCCTCTACCTTCCTCCTCTTTTTTAGTATATATATTAAAAAAAGAAATGATCCCCATGATCTAGTTCTGATCTAGAATTCCTGGATTCTTTAACCATTTTTTTTAAACTTCCTAGTAATAAATGAAATCACTATTGGAGTGCCATTGGTCTCATTCTCAATCTTTCAAAACTTAAAAATAAAACAATATGGTAGGATTTGGTGAAACCTAGTATCTCTATTTATGAACCATAAGTGATTCCTCCCCACAGCCATTCAGAATATCATCACCAATTGAAGCGTACATCAACAAACGTGAGAAGGAACTAATAATGCGTTTTAAGAGGAAGCTGGATGAGAAGACTCAAATGCTGCAGGCTGACATCAGAAAGCAGAGAAAGGAAATGAAACTGATGAAGGAGCAGCTTAACACACTGCAGGATTCCAAATTTCAGGTCAGAGACCAGTTCCATGTAAGTGGCAGAAGGGAAAGGCGAAGGGGACAGTCTTCAAAGAGTTAGTCTATAGGTCTGCTAGTAGTGACAGCTGCTGCCCCAGGGCAGCACATGTCATCTGGAATAATTTTCAGCAGGGACTTAAGGCTTTGCCCTTTTTCTCTTGACTGTAGTACCCTAGATGGGTCTAGCCAGGCTCTAGGAGTACTCGGCAGATGTGGCTCATATATAGCCAAGGATTCTTTGTGGGTTTGCCTGTGGGTAGTCTTGCTCCTTGCCCAGCATATCTTGTTCCTAAGGAAAGGTGTGGACCCTGAATACATTGATATTGTGTTCTTACAGATGCAGCCAACCATGCCACACCACATTGGCAGTTATGAGTCCCAGGCTTTGGAGCCAGCTCCCAAGAAACAACGCACTGAGCAAATGAAGAAGTCCTTTTCAGATACCAGTGAGACAAAAAGCTTTCATGCTTTATGTCCACCTCGTTCAATAAGATTCTCTGAATTGTTTAAAGAGCCTGGGCCTTTTGGTCCCTCCACCCAGGTACGGAAAGTCTTTTTTCACTGGGTAGCTTAAAGGGGATTTCATTTTCATGAAAATGTATGTTTACCTGGTTCTGCTGAGGGGTAATGACTACTCAGTTGGCTGCAATTGCTAGATTCCAGCTTCTTGCAGCCATGAACATGACTGTAGGTAGCGCCCTGCTAAACAAGGTGACAGACACCCAGACCCCTATTCCCAGAGAGGCAGGACTACTGCTGCATTCTGCTTTGGGGAAATGGAGAGTGGTCAATCGATTTCTGGGAGGCTTTTCCAGACACTGAGATGTTTTCATCTTTTTACTTTTAATGTAGCAGTACCTGCAAAAGCAGGAACAATACCTGCAGCTGCTCCAGGAACCCCAGCCCCAGCAGTGTAAACATCATTGTAGAAAACCAGATACTGCAAATATCCTTGCCAAACCTTTCTGCGCCCCTCTATGATGATTCCCTTTTTTTTCATGCAGATCCAGGCCACTGATGCTCCTCTCCAATTAGCAGCTGAGAAACAAGATAAAAACATTGAGAGCCAGGAAGAAGAAAGTCAAAGGTAAGAATTGCATGGGATAGTGATAAGGGATAAGGTCACTGTAATCCCCTCATGGCTGGATACCATGCCTGAGACCATTGGTGACTTGCCCACAGGGCAAGATAAGTTTTCCCCATCAAAAGTATCTCCTACACATCTTACTCTGTGGCCACAGGCCCCCCTGCCTCTACATGCATGGTGCATAGCCGAACATAAATTGATGAGACAGGAGTCTCTATGATACAGGAGGATTAGATAAGGAAGCCTCCCATCTAGGGAATTAGCATCCAAATATTGAATTTGCTTGGCTTCATCCACCCAGGCCCAGTCTCATGTCACAGGGTATCCTAAGAGAAGTCATGAGTGCTTACAGCTAAATAACTCCTGGGCTCCCAGTTTCCTTCTCCAATTTCAATCGGATCTGGTGATCACAATAGAGTAGTTGAAGGAGGTCTGCCTGGTGTGGATGTGATAGTTGCTAGATTGCCATTGGATACCTAAAGAGCCAAGAATACAGGACTAAGTGCTGGGAAACAGTATGAGAACATGAACACATTTTCAGCTCAGTGATAAAGTCTTTGGACTCAAATGCCAAAAAGAGAAGGTTCTGCTCAGCAATGAAAGGGTTTTCATAGCATATACTTGATGCCCAATAAACATTTTTTAATAAATGCCAGCTCTCTGAGCAGGCCTGCCAAAACTCTCTGGATTTCCTTCTGAGCCTTTCTTTAGGATCATTGAGGTGGATTAGTGCTGTGTTTCCCTGTGGCCTGATCATCAGAATCAACCTGAGGAGGTTGTTGAAAGTGAAGATTCAGAGTCTGACATAGGGCTCATAAATATATTTATTGTAAGACACTCAGGCTTAGGGCTATGGAGAGAGCACTGGACTTTGGAGTGAGGACATTAGTCTTGCAGCTTGTCTCAGCTGCTACGTTCTTTAGTGATGAAGGGCAGGTCACTGACTGGAATAGGTGAAGTGATTTGCAGAAAGCCACAGAGATCATGATTTTGGCAGAACCAGGATTGTCCAAGTAATATAAATGAAACCACTTGAGACAAATGACTATAATTTATCGTAATGTTTATATTTGCTTTACTTTGGCAAATGAGTTTTATTCAGGCCAAAGTGAAAGTACGCAAAAGGGAATCCTTATTTAGCCACCAAAAACAAATGTGCCTTATGCACCTACTGATGAGCAAAACAATGTTTCCTGGTCCATCTTCTCTAGATCCATGTCACTGCAACATGTATCCTATCCTCTCTTACAGTTTTATTCCTGAGGACCAGCAGAAACGAGACGTGTCACCACTAACATATAGCACAGATAGTGATGTTCTTCCTGCCAGCAGTTCTCCATCTCCTGTATCTTCTGACTCCGATGTAAGCTCCCTGGAGACCACACAGGATTACATCCAACTTTGGCCTAAGACATCAGACCCACACAGTCGGGTCAAATATGAAGTGAAAAGTTGGCCTTGCACTGACCAGGACCAAGGCAACGGATCTGAGGTATACCAGCCCCTTCTCCTCTGCCCTCTAACCCAGGCCAGGGGTTCTGCACAGAGGCTTGGCCCCTTTCTTATAAGGCACACATCATGGGCTTATGCTCTGTGTATGAAATCAAAACTTCAAATCTCAGTAAGTGTGAGGGAAGTTATTCATATGCTGGTAGTACTCACTGCTGAGTAAAAAGATTCTCTTTAGGCTTCCATGAAAAATTCAGCAATCCTCATGGATATTAAATGCAATTCGACTGAAAAACTTCTTTAAAAGCCATGGCCGGTGTGGCTCAGTTGGTTGGAGCATCTTCCCGTAAACCAAAAGGTGGTGGGTTCGATGCTCAGTCAAGGCACATACCCAGGTTTTGGGTTTGATTCCTGGTCAGGTCATGTATGGGAGGCAACTGATCTATGTTTCTTGCTCACATCAATGTTTCTCTCTCCCTCCCTCCTCTCTCTCTCTCTCTCTCTCTCTCTCTCTCTCTCTCTCTCTCTCTCTCTCTCTCTCTCTCTCCCTCTCCTTCTCTTTCCTTTCCTCCCTCTCTCTCCAATTAACAAAAACGTGCCCTCAGGTGAGGATTAGAAAAATTCTTAAAAATATGTTACATGGGCAGAGTGGGTCACGCCATATGCGCATTGCCCCAGCCCAGACCCCTTTAAGAACTTGTGGATTTTTAGTTCTGCTACAGAACCCAGAACATAGTATGGGTGTTTCCTCATAGGGAAAATAAACCAAGGGTCCTTCTGTTGAGTGTGCTTGTATATGTCAATTGGGTGCCCAGTACTTGACAAGGCAAACCCCACCTCAGAGACCATATGCATGACATGGTTCCAGGGCAGTGATGGGAGATGGTCCAGATGGCAGTCATATAGCAGGCTTTGCTCCCAGGTACAGTCCCAGAAGCCCCTTGGGGACCACAGACTCTTGATATGATGAACAGCACTTATAAAGGTGTTTTGATTCTGGGTTTAGAAATCTTAATAGAGCTTAACCTTTTTGAAAAATCTAACAACAACAACAAAAAAAACACACTAAGCTAAAGCAAAATGAAAGAGTTTGTATATTTTAAATGGCTAAAGGTGTGTTAATTTCACATGCACATCCTGAGCAAATGAGCTGTCAAGTGTCTAGAAAGTTGATCAGTTAGAGGTACTGCTCACACAAAGAGATCAGATGGTCAGTGGACTCTGTAATTCAGTTACCAAGCCAGATTTTGCCCATTAGACCCTTCCTCATGCCTACTCTCAAGGTACTTCCCTTCTGGATGGACCCTGAGAGGCAGAGCTAAGACAAAGTGAGCACATAATCCAGGGAAATGGAGAAGGGAGGACCCTGGAAGGGTGAGCAGATAGGAGAGTGCAGTGGAGCTGCCAAGGGCAGGACCTCCCTGTCTGTAAGACTTCAGGATTTCCCACACCCTGCCCTGGCTCATCTCTACTGCCCTCTGGGCCCTCCCTCTCACCAGGTTCCCAGCTACCTCCATCTCTCTGCCCATTTTCAGCTATTCTCCTTCTGTTTCCTCTGTCTTCTTCTCTACCTTGTTGCATTCCACTTGTTGAAATCTTGCATTACCTTCAGAGCCCAGCCCACTTTCTTCAACAGAAAAGACTCCCACAGCCTACTCTTTGTAATATTATTTTTGTGTTTGTTCCTCCTTTTCCCTTTCTCTACAGCCCAGAGTGAGTTGTTACTACTCGTGTCACCCTGTGGAAGTGGGCCAGGTAACTGCCAATAAGTCTAACCAAGTCCAAGCCAAGTAGTGGGAAGGTCCAAGGGTAGGGGCAGGGAGAGACCATTTAAGGTTTTCACCAGCCATGGCTGGCAGAGGAACTGGGCTGGGAGGGCCAATATGGGACCCAGTAGCTTTAGGCATTAAGACAAGTTTGGGAGAGCCCAAGCCTGCTTCTGCTGGTCTTTAAGTCAAAATGCTGTTGGGAAAGGGAAGTGGGAAAGAACTCCATTTCTCCAGCTCTGCCTTCTACCAGCACCTTTCAGGCTTGTGTTCCAAAGTGGTACTTTTCTATACCTTGCTGACTTAAACTAAGGGGTCCTTCCACTGTTATAAATTGGGCACAGGAACTTTTAGCAAAGGACTTCATATTGTTCCCATTTTTTTCCCCAGCAGGAACTAAGTCCTGAGGAAGAAACCGAGGAAACTTCAGGTCTACGGGCTTCCCAGGACACTGCTGATGATCCATCAGAAAAAGTCAGCACTTACTTATCTTCAGACCAGTCTGAATCAGATGAGTAGCTGAACCAGCAGTATTTTCATACCAAGCCTTGGGAGGGGCTCCTAAAGTCCCTTGGGCTTATACTTACTTTTTTTTTCCCCATAAAACTGTTTTTGTAATTTTTAGTTGAACAGAACCTATTTCTTTTCTTTTTTTTTCTTTTAAGCTATGCTGTAGTATTATCCCTAGTGTGCTAGTGTGTGACAGCAGCCAGGCCATGGCAAGAGACCACTGTCCCAATATACCCTGCACAACTTTGCACACAGCTCTTCTACTGGACAGGCTGTAGTGTGCTCAAGTTAAAATGCCTTTTTTTTCTGTCAAGAAATATTTCTAGAATGGGTTGCAATCTAGTAAGAAGCTTGTTTTGTCTTAAGCTGAAATAATTCTGAGACCCTGTCAAGCCCTGAATGCTCCCTACAGTGTTATTGGGACCAGGAAACCCACAGGGAATAAATAGCATTCCAATTGTGAGGGGCTCTGACCTAAAATAATCAGTTTCACAGTTTAATAAATTTTTTTTGCATTTATGACTGATTTTGTTTTCTTATTTTTCTATGACTGCTTTATGGGACTTAGAAATGATATTGCCTTAGCTGACTGGTGCTAAGGTCCTAAGTAAAGGGTTCTTTTCCTGGAGTTGTGTTCCTTGTATGTGACCAAGCTCCCCTCAGCTTCTCATTCACACCTGATTTCCCTACTACACTTGCAGAGGCCATTGATTCCTACCTTCCCAAGTGGTATGTGCTCAGGCCCCCTATGTGGCTGGCAGAAGTCTGTTTGATTGACACTAGGGCAGCCACAGGCTCACTAGGCCCGCAATAGTTGGCCTAGGGGCTAGCCAGTGTGTAGATTGTATTCATCCCTTACTAACCACCTCAGAGACTATATAAAGGGCAAGGTGCCCATTCACTTGGCATGCAGGTTCCTTTTCACCTGAGATAGCCCTTTTTGGGGAAGGGTGTACTCCCGGGAAAAAAGTGATTAAGTGATGTGCTCCCTGGTCAAGCACCAAAGAGAGCATTTTTCCAGCTGTCCACATGGTGGAGGGCAGGGGGTGGGGAAAGAGGGCTTGGATAACTTTACCAGAAGTCATTTTGTGCCTTTAATATCAGTATTAATGTAATGACCCATTGCTGGATGAAGGCAAAGGAAATTTCCAGTCTCTAGTGACAAGTTAAAGGTGGCACATGAGTTCTCACACCCACAGGAGGAGCTTGACATTCCCCAGCCAGCCTGATTTCTACCAGGGTGCTATGGACTGAATTCCCCCTCCTCCCCCGCCCCAGTTCATGTCAAAGCCCTACCCACAATATGATGGTATTTGGAGGTGGGACCTTTGGGAGGTGCTTTGGCTTAGATGAGGGTGAGGTCCTCAGGAAGGGATTAGAAGAGACACAAAGAACTTGCTTCCTCTCACATTGTGTGCATAAAGAGGAGGTCCATGTCAGCACCCTACAAGATGGTGGCCACCTACAGGCCAAAAGAAGAGGTCTCAATAAAACCTACCTTGCTGGCACCTTGCTTGATCTTGGACTCCCAGCTTCCAGAATTGTGATAAAGTCTGGTATTTTGTTAGGGCACCTGGAGCTGACTGCTGTTTACTTTCAGACTTGTCTCTTTGTAGCCATTGGAAAAGAGCAGCTGAAGGCCCCATCACTTGTCAAAATCACAATTTGGCACTTATAGGCATATCTCCAATTGTGTTCAGCAGATGCAGAACATTTCCAAGATTCGGGTTTCTTGGAGTTACCAGCAGAGGTAGGAGCAGAGGTCAGGGGCATTCTTGATACCCTCTTAGTCTTTGGATAAGCAGGGTTGGAAGTGACTGGCATTCTAGGCCATTGGCAGGGACTCTGTTGCCTCCTGCATTGGCAGCTGCTTCTCTTGAGAGGTCAAGTTTGGAGACAGGCTGATGAGTGGCCTGCCACCTTCTCTTGGGAGTACATGGGACCACTGTATCCATTCCTACCAGAGAGTACAAGAGGGACTGCATATGTATGAGAGTGGTAAGAAATTGTAAGGGAGCAAAAGGTACTGCTACCCTGGTGTGCAGAGTGGCCCAGGCTTAGGTCAAGAGCTGCCTCGTAGATGGGGCATTAGGGCGTACAGGCTCCTTATAGCTACTCAGTCGACTGGTAGCATTCTGACCATGGGGGCAGCTGAGATCAGAGGTTTACTGGGCAGCATCAGTAGTTCCCAAAGCCATACCTGGTGTTTTAAATAGGAAAAAGATTTGTCCCTGTCCTGTTTCTCCTTTTACATG
The DNA here is from genome assembly GCF_963455305.1 of Plecotus auritus. Classification (NCBI taxonomy): domain Eukaryota; kingdom Metazoa; phylum Chordata; class Mammalia; order Chiroptera; family Vespertilionidae; genus Plecotus; species Plecotus auritus. The sequence goes on from NC_137784.1 coordinate 129,787,484, forward strand.
ACAAGGGAGAGATGGTCAGGCAGACCCTAGAGTGGTTCACTCCTAGAAGAGAGGCAGCTGAGGCCTGGTTGTCCCTTAAGTCCTTTGGGCCTCAGTTTCTCCATAATGAAAAAGAAGGGAGGAGACAATGTCTTTTCTACCTAGCTCTCAGAGCAGATGCAGCTAAATGGATTGATAATGCTGAAAGAACCTTCAAGAAAGGTACTGTAAAAGCTGAGTAGACTGGAGCCATTCCATTAAGGGCTATTGTTTGAATTCAATATTTAGAGTACACCCAGTCCAGGATTTGTCTGATATGGCCCAATTCATGCTGGCTTTAGCATTGCCTGGATTTCAGACAAGGAGCTTGCACTGGGAAGTGTGTGGTCACCTCGACCTCTGCCTCAATCCACTGCTCAGGTCAGCCCCAGAGTCAGGTTGCCAGGAGGTCAGAAGAGCCACCTCCCTGGACCTTTTTCTTCACAGGGATCCCCATAGGAGTAATTGCAAGGACACCCCATCTTATAATAGGGGGAAGTTGGGAGTGCAGGGGCCAATGGCCAGAAGCAGTGCTCACACACAGGATTATCCAGTTATGAGTTTGTTTTGTGTATAACTGATGTCAAACCATGGTGAGTGTATTCTCTGCAACCTCTCAGGCAGTTCTGGGTTCAATCCCTGCTCAGAGAAGACTGTGAGTGGGACAAGCTTCCGAGGACACAGCTCAACCTAGAAATGGCTATGGCTGTCCCCGTGGTCTGTGGGAAACTGCTCCAGGAGGCTCTGGGGACACTGAAGTCCATACCAAAATGTTTCACCAGGGTACACTTCAAAAGGACCCCACACCTGGAATGACTTAGGGCAAGTATATTCTGTCTATCACCCTCATTCCTGACCCTACACGCTGCACACACACAGTATACAACTCACACAAGCCACCTTTACTTCTGGGCTCTCCTTGGGGTAGAAGAGAGCAGAGAGATGAGCTACTCCTCTAGCAGCCTGTGAGCAGGAAGATCCTGGGGAAGGGGTTGGGAGAGAGAATCCAAAGGCAAAGTTTTCCTTGCTCTCAGGACACCACCTCCAGTGCCTCTCCTTCCTGGGTAGCCTGGAAGAGGCAGGGGCATTCCACACCTGACTCTGAGCACAGTGGCCCACATGTTACTCGATGACAGGGCACCTGGCTTGGGACACAAGTGCTGCCTGTTCCAAGAGTTTTCTGGCCTTGCTGTGAGCCTTTGCTGGGATAGCTGTAGCCTTCTCCCTCACCCCTGCTGCCTGGCCTACACCAGCTTCCCCCTTGAGGGTGAAGGTAGAGGCACAGAGGGGCCAGGGCTTGGCAGTCTTGCAGACACAGGGCTCCTGCAGCAGGAGTGGGCCCATACAGTAGATCCAAGAGCCACAGGTCTTGGCTTTTCTTTCCTCAACACAGCCACCAGCAGCCCCAATATTCAAAGCAGGCAGCTCCCAGTAATGAGATCAGGGATGTGGCCCCTGGCTGAGGCCATCATCCTGTTACCATTACCCAACAAGATGTGATGGTGGTTCAGTGTGGATTTTGTCTACCCCTCTAGCATGAAGCCAAATTCACTTTCCCTGACTGGGAAAGCACAGGAGTTGCATTTCTCTGTTGATGGGGTGGAGGAAGTTGGAAAAACACAATAAAGGTGTCTTGGCTGTCACACATGGCAGAGCTTCTAGACACAGCCCTGTGACCCATCATCAACTCATTCCCAGGTGGCAGCAGCACAGCCTTGTCACTGAGCAAGATTCAGTCTGGAAGCAATAGAATATTTCTTGCACAGACTTAATAGCTGAATAGTCATGTGTTTTCTATGGCATAAAAAAATTTGTGTTACTATTCCCAAATGCCTTTGAAAATAAAGAAGGAAGAGTGTTATTAAAACTGTCACCCCCAGTCTATGTTCTTCCTTGACTCCATTTTCAGGACAGTAAAGCTAATGCCCTCTACGGTATCTTGACTGTCTCAAGTATTTTGAAGACAATGAAAGTGAAGGACTAGGAATATTTTGGGGTGTGAATGTTCTCTGCCAAAATCACTGGGAAGGAAATGTTGAGAGAGAAAAGTTAGGCAGAGGCACAGGGAGTAAGGTGGACACAGCTCAGAAATGATGCTTCTGTTACTGGGGTGAGAGGAGGATGTTGGTCCTCCAGTATGGGAACATATCTCCAGCCTGAGGAGAAGCCACAGCAAAGTCCATCCCCATCTCTCAAAATGGACTACAACAACCTTAATTAAAACTTTGGTTTATAGCAAAGACCCAATTATATGTTCCATAGGGGATATTAAATAATTGGAATGTGTTTTTGTTTTCATGGGTAAGCAAGATGATGTTGAATGGTTTTCCACTGGTTATAAATAAAATCCAAATCCTCAGCCTGGCTTGCTCTGGCCTTTCCCTTCCTCCACAGTTGCATGTCTCTCTTCCTTTCATATACTCTGCTCCCAGCTTCGCTGAACCACTGGGTTTGAACCAAGCTCTGGCCTTTCTGCCCTCATGCATTTATTACTATTCCATACAACTGAAATGTCCTTCCCTCCTATCTCTGCAGTTCCAATCCTTGCCCATAATGTAAAGCCCAGCTGGGAGGCTTCCTCTGTTCCCCCTTCCTCCTCATGTCTCACTGGGAGCACCCATGTCTCTGTTCAGCTCCCGCTATACATGTAGCATTGCTGCTTAGACTGAGCTACAGTGGGCAGAGACTGGGGCCGTTTTTGGGGGTCCCATGCCACACAATGCCTTGCAGACTGAACCTTCCCTCTACAAATGTTCCAACAACATCTTTGTAACTGAGGCCCATAGCAGTCACCAGGAAAATGTTTCACAAAGAAAAACAGCTTCTTAGGACAGGATCATCCTACAGAAAGTCAAGCTAGTAAGGCCCTTGAGTCTTCTTGGGCGACTTCTCAGCACCAAAGATGGGCCAGGCCATCCCTGGGGCCAAAAAGTAGCCCACACATCCAGCCCTGGGCCTCAGGAAAGACTTTCTTATTTTTAGCTCAGGTATAAGTGTTCTTAGCTTCTTGACATTAGCCAGTAACCTGGCAGCCCTTCAGGCTTCTTCATCAGGGAGGGCCTAGGAAATGAGGGTGTGCACAACATGTTGGAGTACCCTGCAGTGAGAGTACAGTCCTGGCCCCTGCATTGCCACTTTCATATGGGACTGGAGGGGAAGAGGGTGCTTGGTGGATAAGAGAACAGAGTATAACTTGGGGAGCAAAAGAGCACCATACTCAGGTGGGCAAGTGTCCGTGCTGGTGGCTCTGATTAATCTCTGCAAATCCCTTTGTGGCACGTGAAAGGCAGGAACACTTCAGGGAGAAGGGGAATGAGAGAGGAATTGGCAGTAATAACCAAATGCTAAGAGGCCCAAACTCTGGGAGCAATGGATGTTTCCTGCTGAAGTTCAAAGGGCAATTAACCACATGGTCACCTTGTTGATGAAATAAAACCCACAACCCTACAGAATCAAAACATGTCAAAGGCATGGAGGCAAAGGTCAACAGACAGGACAGACAAATTGCAGTATTTAGAAATGTGAAAGTGTTTGTGTAATCTGTATAGGGCTCTATCCTCAGCCAGTGGGGAAGGTAGCGGGGAGAGGGGCTGGAAGCTCAGCTTTGATGAGCCTGACTTCAGCCGAGAACCGGGCTTGGGTCTCTGGGTTAGAGCTCCACTCACAGGGAGTTTCACACCCAGAACCTTGAAGCACATGGTTTGCTAGGAGAGCCTAGGGATGTTTATGGACAGCAGTGGACTGGGGCAGGAGGTGAGGCCACCCAGTTTAGTGCTGCTCCTTTATTCTCTTCCCATAACCTGCCTGTGGCAATGCCCATCAATTTCCATCTGGGATGTGATGCCAAGGAAGACAAGACATTGAACTTTTATTTTAGATTTCTACCTGCTACCCACTTGCTCTGAAACCTTGGGCAAATCACTTTGTCTCTGGTATATAAGGACAAAGATAAGAGGTCTGCTCTAAATCAAGGAACCAATGAATGAATGAGTGAACAAATGTCATCAGCCTATCCCCTGAGTCTGGTCCCTGTGCCCCATCCCCCAGCTCTAATAAAGACACAGAGGGGGTGTCTTGTCCCTGAGAGTATTGACATACTATAGAGACTGTCCACCCCTTGTTGTATTCACCTCCCCCTCCTCTCCTATCCCTGTCCTTTCTGCTCAACTTACAAGCATGCTCAGGACAGAAGTCCCCTGGAAACCACCTTTAAGACCCACCTCCTCCTTTGACTACTGCACTTGCTGCCTCATCAGTCCCCAACCCCCACTTGAGAAGTGACCCATGATTCCCAAACCTCAGTACCCCACCTCTGCTCTCCCCGCTAGCTTCCAGACCTTTAGATCCCATTGAATGCTGGGCATCTCTCCATGGGTGTTCCCCAGACAAGTCAACATCAACACAGCCAAACACAGGTTCTTTAGCATCTCTTGAAATGGACTCCTCTCTTAGGGACAGGCACTTTCATCCTCTCAGTGACCCAAGGTAATAGTCTGATTTCCTCCTTGACGCCTCCCTTTTTTATTTTATTATTATTCTTTTAATAAATCTTTATTGTTCAGATTATTACAATTGCTTCTCTTTTTCCCCCATAACTCCCCTCCACCCGGTTCCCACCCCACCCTCTTTCCTCCCCCCCCCACTGTCCTCATCCATAGGTGTACGATTTTTGTCCAGTCTCTTCCCGCTCCCCCCACACCCCTTTCCCCCTGAGAATTGTCAGCCCTTTCTATGTCCCTGATCTATTATATTCACCAGTTTATTCTGTTCATCAGATTTTTTATTCACTTGATTTTTAGATTCACTAGTTGATAGATATCTTTACCTTTTTCTTCTTCTTCTTCTTAAAGAATACCTTTCAGCATTTCATATAATACTGGTTTGGTGGTGATGAACTCATTTAGCTTTTTCTTATCTGTGAAGCACTTTATCTGCCCTTCAATTCTGAATGATAGTTTTGCTGGGTAGAGTAATCTTGGTTGTAGGTTCTTGCTATTCATCACTTTGAATATTTCTTGCCACTCCCATCTGGCCTGCATAGTTTCTGTTGAGAAATCAGCTGACAGTCGTATGGGTGCTCCCTTGTAGGTAACTAACTATTTTTCTCTTGCTGCTTTTAAGATTCTCTCTTTGTCTTTTGCTCTTGGCATTTAATTATGATGTGTCTTGGTGTGGTCCTCTTTAGATTCCTTTTGTTTGGGGTTCTCTGTGCTTCCTGGACTTGTAAATCTATTTCTTTCACCAGGTGGGGGAAGTTTTCTGTCATTATTTCTTCAAATAGGTTTTCAGTATCTTGCTCTCTCTCTTCTTCTGGCACCCCCATAATTCTGATGTTGGTACGCTTGAAGTTGACCCAGAGGCTCCTTACACTATCCTCATATTTTTGGATTCTTTTTTCTTTTTGCTTTTCCAGTTGAGTGTTTTTCGCTTTTTTGTATTTCAAATCTTTGACTTGATTCTTGTGATCCTCTAGTCTGCTGTTAGATCTCTGTATAATATTTTTTATTTCAGTCAGTGTATGCTTAATTTCTAGTTGGTCCTTTTTCATATCCTCTAGGGTCTTGCTAAATTTATCAGCCTTTTCTAGAAAATTCTTGAAAAACCTTATAACCATGGTTTTGAACTCTATATCCAGTCGTTTGCTTTCCTCCATTTCTTTCATTTGTGACCTGTTTCTTTGTCTCCACATTTTGGCTGCTTCCCTGAGTTGATAGAGTGGCTTTGTGTGCTAGGTGTCCTCTAGGGCCCAGTGGCTCAGCCTCCCCAGTTACCTGAGGTGGACACTCTTGGTGCACCCCTTTGTGGGCTGTGTGCTCAGCCTTGTTGTAGTTAAGCCTTGATTGTTGTTGGTATCACTGGTAGGAATTGACCTCCAGGCCAATTGGCTGTGAGGATCAGCTGTGTCTATGCTGGGAGAACTTCTGTGCTGGAGACACCCTTATGGGAGAAGACTTGCAAAAAGCTTCTGTGCTCAGCTTGAATGGGGCGGAGTCTCAGGGTGGAGCAGACAGCATTGGTTTCCCTTCAGCCCTGCCCTAATAGGCCCCTGTGTCTCAGTGTCCCGTGGTAATTGCTGCAAGCACCTCTGAGAGAAAGCTGCCCTCGAGTTTTGCCCGCTGCCAGACAGTCCAGTTTCTTCCCGAATGAGTCTGGGTCCCCAGAGTCTCGCCCGGAACTGGAGTTCAGTGCAGTCAGAGCTTTTGTCTCCCTCCCGCTTGAGAAAGCCAGCAGCATTCTCAGTTGCCCACCCTCTCCGCGCGCGCATGCCTCTGTACCTCTGCCTTTCGCAGTTCCTCTGAGTCTTAGTGTGCTTTTCTCTTTCCTGACAGTCCAGTTTCACCCTGTATGAGTCTGGGTCCCCAGAGTCTCACCTGGAACTGGAGTTCAGCGCAGTCTGGAGCTTTTGTCTCCCTCCCGCTTGAGAAAGCCAGCCACACACTCAGTTGCCAGTCCTCTGCCTCCTGCAGCTCCTCTGAGTCTCAGTGTGCTTTTCTCTTTCCTTCTAGTTGTATAATTTCCACTCAGACAGCCTTCCTGTGGTTCTGGATGATGTCCGTTTTGTCTTTTAGTTGTAGTTTTGAAATTGTTGTGCGAGGCTTCAGTTTAGGTGTTTACTTATGCCGCCATCTTGGTTTCTCTTGACTCCTCCCTTTTCCCAGTCTGTCTTCTTGGGCATAATTGTCTGTTTCTTCCACTAAAAGTGGTTGGCAAACTGCAGCTCGCGAGCTACATGCGGCTCGTGAACCATGGTTTGCCACTCTGTTGACTAATGAGTTTGCCAACCACTGACCTAGACTCTTGATTCCAATAATTACAGGCTGTTGTTGTTCTTTGTGATTAAGCCCCTATCCCAGTGGTTGGCAAACTCATTAGTCAACAGAGCAGCAAACTGCAGCTCGCGAGCCACATGTGGCTCGTGAGCCGCAGTTTGCTGACCACTGCACTAACACATAGTAGGGAGCAAGGAAAGTGTGACTAAATGAGTGAATAAATTATTAACAGATGACTTGATAGTCTTCACTGCCTTATGTTCCCAGCAGGGTTGGGCATACAAAAGACACCAGGAAATATCTGTTGAACAATGGGTTCTCTCCTCTTCACCAGAGCTTCCCCAGACCCCTGGTTAAACACAAGTGCCTTTCCAGGCTCTGGTCACTTAGCCGCAGGGGCCTCTAGGTTGGGACTAACTTATAAGGCTATATACCATGATACTAGCCAAGTCTGATGATTTGGTTCCCAGGGCCAACACATAGGTTGGGCTTCTTGGTACCAACTTCCTGCACCTTAGGGTGCCAAAGAACATTCATAGCCTGTTCCTGTGGTTGATCAGGGCTGAAGAATTGTCCAGAGTCCAAACATGGGCCAGGAGCACAAGATCAGTAAGAACAAAAGATGTTCCCTTATCTGTGTCTTAGGGCTCATGGTTTCTTTTGTTCCTGTCCCACACACCCCACCACTGGCCACCTGGTGGTACCTAGAGCTTGGGTAGGCAGTACCATTCACCTCCATGCCATAGAGAAGTTAAGTCAGGCAGAAGGACCACTGAAGCTCTGGGCACAGACCCCCAAACTTTAGGCGGGGCTTGGTCAAACACATTTCTTATCATCTCTTGCCCCCTGGTGTATGGTTCCAGTATTACAGCTCTCCTGTGGCCTTCCCTTGTGACCAATTTGGTTAACATTCCTGAGCACCTACTCTGGGCCAGACCCTATATGCCAGACAGAATTCTATTCTGAAGATTTCAGTCCAGCTCTTGGTCAGATCCCTGGTATATCTCCCTTCTCTACTCTTCAACTGTCTTCTGACTCATGATCCATCATATAATCACTTCCTCTTTCCCTTTGTCACAATTGACTGACAAATCCCCAATTTTGGATGAACCCAACTATTTGTCCTCTGTGTGCCTGCACTTAAGTGTCTCTGTGCTACTAGAGAGAATCACACAGATAGATTGTGTATCCCTATAGATTTATGATCTCCAACTTCACTCAGGCACACCTCACTACTCAGAAAGACTTCCATGTTTTGTGTTTTTCCAGTCCCATTCACAGAATGATAATTTCCTCAAAGTCCTTCTTTCCACTTTGCTCCTACTTACTTTCCTTGTTCATATTCAATTTAGAAATTAGAAGATATTTAATGGCAATTTCCTCATGATCCCATCACCAAGCCTACTTTCCTCTGTACTTAGCCTTTCCTTCTTTCCTCAAGCTAAAATGGTAAAAGTATCCCTTCTCCTTTCTAACACTGATACTTTGTGCATTCTGGATCCCATACCCTCCCACATACCCCTCTCTCCAGCATCATTGAATTTCCCTTCTGTACTTGACCAGTTCCATCACTGTAATATTATGTAAGCGTGCTGTAATATTTCCCATCTTTAAAAAAATTCATCCCTAAATTCCTCCATCCCTCCCCAGCAATTGCCACATTTCTCTGCTTCCTTTCAAAGCACTTGTCTGCAGGTACTATCTCCACTTCCTTTTCTTTTGAGGGTAATCATCAACACACTCTAATCCAGCCTCAGCTTCTATCAGTCCACTAAAATAGCTCTTTCCTTGGTAGCCAATGAACTCCATGTTGTAAAGTTCACTCTCCACTACTGTACTCTAGTGTTACTATGGCTTTCAGCAGTGTTGATTCAGTGCACAACCCCTTCTTTTTGTTAATACTACCTTCTTTAAGATTCTATGATACCTCAGTTTTTTCTCCAATCTCCTAATTCACTGGAGGTTCCTTCTCACTCTCCTTTTGCTGGTTCTTCCTCCTGATTTATAAATATTGGAGGGTCTTGGATTTTGGATTTTTCTCTATCTCCTTCCTTCCACACCCTAGGTGATCACATCCAGTCTCATAGCTTTAAATCTTCCACCATGCCCCCTTCTCCCATCTCTCTCTCTCTCTCTCTCTCTCTCTCTCTCTCTCTCTCTCTCTCTCTCTCTCTCTCTTTTTCTCTGTCTCTCTCTCACACACACACACACCATGACATTTCTTTACTAAACTAGATTCATAAATACAGTTGCCCACATTATACCCCTAAGCTCATACACCTAATTGGCATGTAAAGCTTAATGGGCCCCAAACAAAACTTTTGATACCTCCACAAGCTTGCTTACCTCACAGTCTTCCCTCTTCAGGGGATTAAACCCTCATTCACCTAGTTCTCTAAGACAGAAATCTGGGGTTATGGTTTGAGTTTTGTCCCCCAAACATTCCTATGGTGAAGTTCTAACCCCCAAGTACTTCAGAATGTGACCTTATTTGGAAATAAGGTCATTGCAGATGTGATTACTTAAGATGAGGTCATATCAGAGTGGGTTCCCAATTGACTAAGAATGGTGTCCTTATCTAAAAGGGGAAATTTGGACACAAACATACACACAGGGATAATGTCATGTAAACAAGAAGACAGCAATTGGGGAAAATGCTTCATACTTCAAAGATGGCCTAAGATTTTCAGCAAACCAATGAAAGCTGGTGTTGAGACCTGGAACAGATTCTCCATCACAGCCCTTAGAAGAAACAAACCCTGCCAACATCTTGATCTCAACATATAGCTTCTAGAACTGTGAGACAATAAACTTATTTTGTTTAAGCCACTGTTGTGGACTTAATTGTGCTCCACCCCCTAATTCATATATTGAAACCCTAAATCCCAATAAGACTACATTTGGAGGTATGGCCTTTAGGGAAGTCAAAAAAGTGGGTTCCTAATCCAATAAGACTGATGTCCTTATAAGAAGAGAAAGGAACACTAAATATTCCTCTTTCACTGTGTACACACAGAGGAAAGTCCATGTGAGAACACAGTGAAAAGGCCAGAAAGAGAGCCTTCACCAAGAACTGAATTTAGCAGCACCTTGATTTTAGATTTCTAGCCTCCAGAACTGTGAGAAAATAGATTTCTGTTATTTAAGCCATCCACTCTGTAGTATTTTTTATGGCAGCCCAAGCTAAGACAACCACCCAGGTTGTGGTACTCTAGCAAAGTAATGCACTTGGGATCATCCTTAGCTACTTCTATTTCTAGAATTCCCCATATCCACTCAATATCTTATCTTGTTGGCTCTATCTCCAAAATCTATCTAGAATCCATTACACTTCACTCTCAAAGCTCCCACCATCATCTCTCACATGTCTTACTGCTATAACCTCTTAAACTGGTCTCCTTACATCCATCATTGCTCCTTACAGTCCATTCCCTATGCAACAATTAGAGTGGTCTTTATAGAATATAAAAACCAAGCATGTCACTTGCTTGCTTAAAACCCCCCAATGCATTTCATTGCCCTTAGAAAGGTTGTGAACCCCCTTCAAAGTCCTCTAAAGTCCTGCATAAATTGGCCCCTGCCCCCTCTGTAAACTTATCTCCTCTCACTGCCCCCACCCTTGTTCACCATGCCCCAGCCGCACTCACCTCCTTTATGGCCCTACCTAGATCATCAATCACTTTTATGTCTTGGGGCTTTGCACTTACTCTTCCTTCTGCTTGAAATACTTATCTCTACCCTCTCACACCCCCCTTCACTAAACTATTTGTATGCTTTTATGTCTCCGTTTAAATGTCACTTTCCAGTGGCACTGTGCAATTTTGAGTAGGATTTTTTCCATTATGTTTTCTAGCAGGTTATTGCTGATTTATAAGAAAGATATTGAGTTTTATAAATATTGTCTTGTATCTATCTGCCTTGCTGAAAACGTTTCTTAGTTAATCATCTTTAGCTTTGTAAATAGGCAATCACAGAATTTGCAAGTAATGATACTAGCTTTGCAACATCATTTCCAGTTATCTATGTCTCTTGTTTCTTGGTCTAATCTTACTACGTAAGTTTAGCTAAAACCCCCTACCCTGTCACAAACTCTCATAACAACACAAATGATTTCATTTTGTACTTATATATCATTTTATTAAATAAATGAGTATAAATGGATTTAAACATATTGAACAAATAACTGTTTAGCTTCTGTTCACACCTCTGATTCCCCCACTCTCTCCAGAGTCCAGGGAACAGATGGACAATCTCTAGATGTATATCGAAAGAAAAATGAAAGAAATGGCAATGATCTCATGGTAGCATGTAGTGGTTTGTTGTATGGAGGTAGAAATGATGGAGACCATTTCTCGCTACAAGGGGAACATCAGTTCAGGCTTCTACTGAAACCCAGTTCCAAATGGATGTCACCAGTTGGGGAAGGGATAGGGTGAGGAAAACAGTCACAGCAAAGGCCTGGGCGCTATGAAAGTGTTGGAAACCCCACTTCACTCTGTCAGCTTCTATCCTTTCTGGGCTTCTGATTTATTTTTTGCTCCAACTATAGGTATAAAAAAAAAAACTAAGAAAATTATCTATGAAATATCTGTCTAATTCCTGGATAGATGAGGCTTTCTATGTTCAAAAGAAATGGAAATAGTCACAGAGGAAAAACAAAATGATAGATTTATGTACATTGAAAAATAAACGTCTAAATGCTAAAAAGATAAGCAACAATAAAAGGCAAATAAAAGAGTAAATATGTGTTACATATCATTGTACCTAATATGCAAGCAGTATATGTGAATCAATAAGAAAAACACAAGATTGCAGCAGAAAAATGAAAACACACAGATAATTCACAGAAAAGAAAATGGTGAATGAACATGTGAAAAATTAAACATGATAAAAACAAACTAAAAAATAAAACATTTTATTGTTTAATAAATTTTGCAAAGAAAATGGAATTACACTATTTCTTGCTGACGAGGGTGAGGTAAAAATAACAATTACTACACACTGGGGTTTCTTACAACCTTGTTGTATAGCAACTCAGCTCTTTAGAGACAGACTCTTTAAAGGTGCATATTTAAACAGGAATTTTAGTGCTAGGGACCCTTAATTCTATTTTTAAGAAGTAGATGCATATTCTCACTCACATGAGGATGTGGTAACTAAGAGACCCTAAAGGCAGAGGCTGGGTAGAATCTGTCTCCAATACACATCATTCCTGATTTTCAAGAAGCATTCAGTGGGTATTTATTGAACATAATTAAGATGAAAAAATGAATAGAAGTATAAAAAAGCATAATTAGACTACTTTGTCTTTGTTAGCTACGTCCTACTCACTCTAAAGTTCACCAAGACTTAGCTGCTGGAAGTGTCCCTCAACTAATTTAAGGATGATTGAACCAAAAGGATTAACACATTTGAAACACCAACCCCAATACCAGAGACGTAAGAGATGCTTGACAATTTTCCTCACTCACTTATCTTCCTGCCCATGTTAAGAAAGAGAAGGATGAGGAAAAGAGAGAGGAGGAGGAGGAGGAGGAGGGGGAGGAAAATAAGAATATTTATTTTTAAAGGATATTCATTTGCAGCATCATTTACAATAATGAAAAATAGAAACAACCTAAGCCCTCAATTATCTGAGGAATCATTATGCACATTTTTGAAATCTTCATAAAATGGAATTGTTTATATCTATTAAAAATATTGCAAACAAATAATAGTTACTTAATAAAATTCAACTTGTATTCTTGATTAAAATATCAAAGAGTAGTAAAGTAGGAATAAAAGGGTTCTTCCTCAACATTCTATGTTAAATATATCTCAACCAATGGTAAATGAAATATTGCTGTGCACCATGAATCATTAGAGTAGAGGCATTGCCACAAAAGCCAAGGAGCATTGTAGTAGCATTAGAAGAAGAAACAAATGGCAAGCATATTGCAAAGGAAGAGAGGTATTTTTCATTATCTGCAAATTCTATGATCGCTTACTTAGAAAACTACAGATAATTAACTAAGAAACATTTTTTAGCAAGGCAGATGGATATAGGATAATTTTACAAAAATCAGCACCTTTCTCATAAACCAACAATAACCAGCAAGAAAAAAAGATCCCATTTACAATTACAACAAATATATAATATACTAGAGGCTCAGGGCACAAAATCCCTCAGTCCGGCCTGCACCATCTCACAGTTCAGGAGCCCTTGGGGGATGTACAGCTGACGGCTTAAGCCTGCTCCAAGCTGTCAGTTGGACAGCCTTAGCACTGCTGCAGAGGTGGAAGAGGCTCCCGCCAGCGCCTCTGTGCTTGCCAGCCTTGAACCCAGCTCAGGGCTTCTGGCTGAACAGTGTTCCCCCTGTGGGAGCACACTGACCACCAGGGGGCAGCTGCTGCATTGAGTGGCTGCCCCCTGGTGGTCAGTGCGCATCATAGCATCTGGTCGTTCAGCTGTTTGGTTTATTTGCATATTAGGGTTTTATTATCCTATCTAATAAAAGAGTAATATGCAAATTAGCCATCATTCCGCTACACCCACAAGCCATGCCCACCAGCCAATCAGGAGCTAGTATGCAAATTAACCCACCCAAGATTGTGGTTAATTTGCATATCCAGGAGTAGAGCTAAGACTGAAGACAGTGTAGAAGGAAGCCAAGCCTTTGCAGAAGGGAGCAAAGCTGTGGAGAAGCAAGCAAGTGGGGCTGCAGAGAAGGGAGGGAAGCAGGGGGCGGGGGGAGAAGGGGGGAAGCAGGCGGGGCGGGGGAGGAGGGACGGAAGCAGACTGCTGCAGGAAGCCCTATTGCAGGAATCTTCCTGCAACGGGCCTCTAGTATAGGATATAAACTGAGTGGCCAGATTATTATGATCTCTGAATGCATAATAACCTGGCCACTCCATGTGTGTGTGTGTGTGTGTGTGTGTGTGTATACACACACACACACACACACACACAGAGATGGAGTGGCCAGGGCTATATATATTAGAGGAGGCCTGGTGCATGAATTTGTGCATGGGTGGGGTCTGGCCAGCTTGGCCAGGGGTTGGCCGGCCTGCCTGCTGGTCGAACTCCTGGTCGAGGGGACAATTTGTATATTAGCCTTTTATAATATAGGATATACACTAAGTGGCCAGATTATTATGCATTCAGAAATCATAATAATCTGACCACTCAGTATATAACATATATTAAATATAATAGTATATATTATATATCAACATCCTATATAATAAAGAGGTAATATGCAAATTGACCCTCACGCCCTTGCACAAGATGGCCGCACCCATGTGGTCAAAGATGCCCACCACAAGATGGCCGGCAGGGGAGGTTAGTTGTGGGCAACCGGGCCAGCAGGGGAGGGCAGTTAGGGGTGACCAGGCCAGCAGGGGAGGGCATTTGAGGGTGACCAGGCCTGCAGGGAAGGGCAGTTGGGGGTGACCAGGCCAGCAAGGGAGGGCAGTTAGGGGCAATCAGACCACCAGGGGAGGGCAGTTGGGGGAGTCCAGGCCTGCAGGGGAGGACAGTTGGGGGTGACTGGGCCAGCAGGGAAGGGCAGTTAGGGGCGACCAGGCCAGCAGGGGAGGGAAGTTGGGGGCAACTAGGCTGGCAGGGGAGGGCAGTTAGGGGTGACCAGGCGAGCAGGGGAGGGCAGTTGGGGGCAACCAGGCCTGCAGAGGAGGGCAGTTAGGGGCAAACAGGCTGGCAGGGGAGGGCAGTTGGGGGCGACCAGGCCCACAGGGGAGCAGTTAGGAGTCAATCAGGCTGGTAGGGGAGTGGTTAGGGGGTGATCAGGCTGGTAGGCAGGCGAGCAGTTGGGAGCCAGCAGTCCAGATTGTGAGAGGGATGTCCAACTGCCGGTTTAGGCCTGATCTCTATTGGGTCCCAGATTGGAGAGGGTGCAGGCTGGGTTGAGGGACACCCCCCCAGTGCATGAATTTCATGCACCAGGCCTCTAGTATATTAAATACCATATACAGTAGGTCCTCAGGTTATGTCAGAGATCTGTTCCTACAGCACGACGATTTTCGCCGTAAGTCAGACCCACCTACATAAGCACCTATGTCACTCACATGGAGCACATACACAGCAGTAATGAAGTGAAAGACTAAAAAAATAAAATAAAAGAAAGATAACAATTCCTGACCTTTACTTGTGGTAAATAAATAATAAAAAACATAAAGCACATATGTACATATGTCAAAATGATGGAACATTTTTTTAAATAAATAAATTGAGGATGGCAAGGTAACCACGAAACGACATATGTCGAGTCTGACATAACCTGAGGACTGCCTATAATATTCTATATAATATGGTGCGCTCCCACGGGGCGGGGTGGGGTGGTGGGGGGTGGCAATGCTCAGCCAGAAGCCAGACTCACAGCTGGCAAGTGCAGGGGCGATGGCGGAAGCCTCTCCTGCCTCTGTGGCAGAGCTAAGGACCCCTCAGGGCATGTCTGCCTGCCAGTTTAGGCCTGTGGGGAGCGGGCCTAAGCTGGCAGGTGGACATCCACTGAGGGGTCCCAGACTGCGAGAGGGTGCAGGCTGTGCTGATGGACCCCCCAAGTGCACAAATGCTGTGCACCAGGCCTCTAGTAATAAAATAAAGTAGAATAATATTATATTACAAATATGTTAATATATTAATATACAATGTTCACAAACCATTAAAATATGCAGCACCTATAAGAAGAAACCTAGAAAACCTTACTTACTGAGGAACATCACACAAGATTTAGGGCAATAAAGAGGAATTACAAGAGCTTCATTGAAAGTATTTATATTGTAAATATATCACTTTTCCTAAAATTTAATATATAAATTTAATGCAATTACCACCAAGATAACAATGATATTCATTTTCTTTTGTGCCTTTATTAAACTAATTTAGAGTTTATATAGAAGAGTAAATAAGCAATAATGACATTTTGGAGGGAAAGAAGTAGAAATATTTGGGGGCAAGGGGTGAGAGGGTGTTTGATCTACCATATATTAACAGTTATATTAAAGCTGCATTGGTCCTAATGATTTATGACTGGCATAGGAAGAGATGGACTAGACCAATGGACTAAACTAGGAACATATCCAAATATATATAAGAAAGACATGGTAGGACTTGTGCTTCCATCAATGTAGCATAGCTGTAGCTCCAGAGTTATTTTAGAAACAGATCTTTAGCGAGGCTCTCTGGTCAGTAGAGAGGACAGGGGACTCTTGAAGTCTGAAGAAATATTAATTGTTCATATCAATGAAATGTCAGGGGGTAGTTAAGGGAATATTATAGGGGTCCAAGCCCCTAAGCCACCCCTTCTCTCCCACACTGGTGGAGAAATGTGGTACTCCACAAATAGATTAAACAATTAGAAAATATAGCTAATCCCTAGCTTAAGTCTTAAATTAGATTCAGTTCCAGACAGATTAAAAATGTACGTGTTAACTAATGAAAACATAAAAGTGTATGGTGCAAACAATATATATTTTTTAATGTTGGGGGTGGAGAAGGCCTTTGCAAGCATGAAAGCAAAAGTAGAAAATGGTCAAGTACCAAAGATATGTGTACAAGCAAGGTCATAACAGCACTGTTTACAAGGGAAAAGAAAGAAATGGGAACAGGAATAGGAGACATAGGAAATATGGGAGGGATTGTTGGTTCAACCACACTCTATATTGCATTGATAAGGAAAGACACCCATGAGATCACCAGTTCTTGTTAAAGGAAAAAAAGCAGTTCACAATTCCTTTGTGTTTGTGAGGAAAATGTGTATATCCCAAATACCAAACTGATTTTCACCAAGTGGTGGGATTATGGTGATTTTTAACTTTCTATTTTATACTAGAGGCCCGGTGCATGAAATTTGTGCACTGCGGGGGGGGGGGTGTCCCTCAGCCCAACCTGCACCCTCTCCAATCTGGGACCCCGTGGGGGATGTCTGACTGCCTGTTTAGGCCCAATCCAGGCAGTCGGACATCCCTTTCATAATCTAGGACTGCTGGCTCCCAACTGTTCGCGTGCCTACCTGATTGCCCCTAACCACTTCTGCCTGCCAGCCTGATCACCCCCTAACCACTCCCCTGCCAGCCTGATCGATGCCTAACTGCTCCCCTGCCAGCCTGATCATCCCCAACTGCCCTCCCTTGACAACCCGGTCACCCCAAAATGCCCTCCCCTGCATATTCCCTCTTTATTAGATAGGGTTTTTTCTTTAGCATATTGGACAGCCCTAACTGGTTTGGCTCAGTGGATGGAGCATCGGCCTGCAGACTCAAGGGTCCCAGGTTCGATTCTGGTCAAGGGCATGTACCTTGGTTGGGGGCACATCCCCAGTAGGAGGTGTGCAGGAGGCAGCTGATTGATGTTTCTCTCTCATAGATGTTTCTAGCTCTCTATCCCTTTCCCTTCCTCTCTGTAAAAAATCAATAAAATATATATTTAAAAAAAGAAACATTTAAGATTCCTCCATATCTGCCTGGCTGGTGTGACTCAGTGGTTGAGACCCCAGGCTGCCACGGCTGGAAGGGGATCGCACCCCAGCCAGGCTGAGACCCCAGCCCAGGCTATGGCTGGGGATCGCGCCGGGCACTGGCGCCTCCCAGCTGGACACCCCAGGCTGCCGCCGCTGGGCGGGGATTGCTGTGTGGGGGGTGGGCACTTCACAGCCGGACACCCTGGACTGCCTCTGCTGGCCAGGGATCGTGCCGCAAGGGTGCACCGCAGCCAGGCTGAGACCCCAGCCCATGCTGCCGCCGCTGGTCAGAAGATCGCATGGCGGGGATGCACGGCCCTGCGGGCCTGAGACCCCAGCCCAGGCTGTAGCAGAAGATCCTGTGGCGGGGGTGTATGGCCCTGCTGGCCTGAGACCCCAGGCCAGGCTGTGGCAGAAGATCGCATGGTGGGGGTGCGCGGCCCTGCCGGCCTGAGACCCCAGCCTAAGCTGCTGCCATGGCCAGGGGATTGTGCGGCTTGGGTGAGAGGCCCTGCCGGCCTGAGACCCCAGCCCAGGCTGTGGCCAGGGATCGTGCTGGGTGCTGGTGCCTCCCAGCTGGACATCCCGGGCTGCCGCTGCTGGGCGGGGATTGCTGCATGGGGGGTGGGCGCCTCCCAGCCAGACACCCCGGACTGCCGCCGCTGGGTGGACTGGGGGACTCCAGCGGGGCTAAGAGGACTGGGCGCCGCCATCTTGTGGCTATGCGTGCCTCCATTTTGTAGCGGAGTGATGGTTAATTTGCATATTACTCTTTTATTAGATAGGATATGTCTCTTTTGCCTTTATATATATAAAAGCCTAAGTGACTGTGAACCGAATGACAGGTTGACCAGTTGCTATGATGTTCACTGACCACCAGAGGGCAGATGCTCAATGTAGTAGCTTCTCCCTGTTGGTCAGTATACTCCCAAAGCCAAACTTCCACGGCTGGCCAACCTCCTGTGGTCTCTCGCCCACCCCCGCCAGCTGGGCCTGGACCAATTGGGACTAGACAAGAAGGCTCCATCAGCCCTGATCACTGGCCAGGCCAAGGGACCCCACCCGTACACAAATTTGTGCACCAGGCCTCTAGTATTTTTATAATGTGAGTGTTATGATTTTTACAATCAGATAAAAACAAAGGAAATAAAAAATCTTTACATAGTATGAACTAAATAATATAAAATTGGATTTGTGTAGTGAAAAATTAAAAGGTAATATATACAAATTTTAGTAATGGCTTTCTCTGTCTGGCAGGATTGTGAGTGGTTATTTCTAGAATTGCCACAATGGGAGCAGATAATTTTTATCATCAAAACTGAAAAAATATGTACAATTCCTAGGCTATGTGGTGGAAAGAGATGAGAAAGGCATGAAGGAGTTGAGGGTACAGAGAGGAGCTGACAATATGGTAGGGGTGGCAAGGAAACCTGGAAGAACCAGAAAAATGGCAGTGGTAGCGCTGTGAAGGAAAGAAAACAGGCTGGGAAGTAATACAGAGGAGAAGTGACCTCATCTGACTTCCTCTTTTACCAGTGTTCCAAACTTAGCTCCTGTCACGTCCTTGTGCCCTAGTTCCCACAAGGGTTAGGTGACAGGCAAAACAAGTGGTGGGGTACTCAGTTTCTGAGAAGCCAATTTCATAGTGCAGCAAAGCAGTTGTATAGCAGTTGTGGGTAAGGTGAGGAGAAGGCATGGTAGAGAGTCCCTCAGTGGAACCAGGGAACTGGATGAGAATCTGCCTCATGGCACTTTCATCTCTATAATAAAGAGCCAGGGTGTAATATCATTACCACCAAAGCTTGACCAGACTGGAAGTCAGTGCTGGGTTGCCATGGCAACCCAGTGCTGACTGCTTCTGCTTCAGGCACGGTGCCCCAGCACTGACTGCTGAGGGGGCTGTGAATCAGGGCCAGAAAGAGGCCTGAAGAGAGAAGCAGGGACTGATCCGTTGCTTCTGTGGCAGCTTTTGACCAGCACTTGCCTCTCTCTTTCTCTCCCAGTCTGGCCAGGAGCTGCACCTCCATTTCTCTCCAGGACTCCACCCGGCTGCTGATCAGCCCCGCCTTTCTGGTCAGGCCCTGTTGATAGGCCCAGAGACGCTGACTGGCATAGAAACTGACCAATCAGAACCAAATCTGGGGGCTTAGAGGTGTTTCTGTCCAGGGAGAGCAGTAGATCCAGAGGCTGGCTCCAGCAATGGCCTTCGCAAATCTACAGAAAGTGCTCATCAGTGACAGCCTGGACCCTTGTTGCCAGAAGATTATGCAAGATGGAGGGCTGCAGGTGGTGGAGAAGTAGAACCTGAGCAAAGAAGAGCTGATAGCTGAGCTGCAGGACTGTGAAGGCCTTATCATCTGCTCAGCCACCAAGGTGACCATGGATGTCATCAACGCAGCAGAGAAGCTACAGGTGGTGGGCAGGGCTGGCACCGGCATGGACAACGTGGATCTGGAGGCCGCCACAAGGAAGGGCATCCTGGTCATGAACACTCCCAATGGGAACAGTCTTAGTGCCGCGGAGCTCACCTGTGGGATGATCATGTGTCTGCCCAGGCAGATTCCCCAGGTGATGGCTTTGATGAAGCATGGCAAATGGGACCGAAAGAAGTTCATGGGAACCAAGTTGAATGGAAAGACCCTGAGAATTCTTGGCCTGGGGAAGATCGGGAAAGAGGTGGCCGTCCGGATGCAGTCCTTTGGGATAAAGTCTGTAGGGTACGACCCCATCATCTCACCTAAGGTCTCGGCCTCCTTCAGCATTCAGCAGCTGCCCCTGGAGGAGATCTGGGCCCTCTGTGACTTCATCACTGTGCACACCCCTCTCCTGCCCTCCACGACAGGCCTGCTGAATGACAGCACCTTTGCCCTGTGAAAGAAGGGCGTGTGTGTGGTGAACTGCTCCCGCAGGGGGATTGTGGAAAAGGACGCCCTATTCCAGGCCCTGCAGTGGGGGCAGTGCGTGGGTGCAGTGCGTGGGTGCAGTGCTGGACGTGTTCATGGAGGAGCCGCCTCAGGACTGAGCCTTAGTGGACCAAGAGAATGTCATCAGCTGTCCCCAACTGGGCGCCAGCCACTGGGGAGAGGAGATCGCTGTTCAGTTCATGGACATGGTGAAGGGGAGAACCCTCGCAGGTGTCGTGAATGCCCAGGCCTTACCAGCGCCTTCTCTCCGCACACCAAACCTTGGATCGGTCTGGCAGAAGCTCTGGGGACTCTGATGTGAGCCTGGGCAGGGTCCCCCAAAGGGATCATCCAGGTGGTAACGCAGGGCTTATCCCTGAAAAATGCCAGGAACTGCCTGAGCCCGGCAGTCATGGTCGGCCTCCTCAAAGACACTTCTAACCATGCGGATGTGAACTTGGTGAACTCCAAGCTGCTGGTGAAGGAGGACAGCCTCAATGTAATCACCTCCCATAACCATGCTGTGTCAGGAGAGCAAGGATGCAGGGAAGGGCTCCTGAGCATGGCCCTGGCAGGTGCCCCCTACCACGATGTGGGTTTTGTCCAGGGCACCACACCTGTGCTGCAGGCACTCAACAGAGCTGCCTTCAAACCAGAAGTGCCTCTCTGCAGGGGTCTGCCTCTGCTCCTGCTCTGTGCTTAGCACTATAACCCTGCCATGCTGCCTACCAGACCTCAGTGGTGGTAGAGGCAGGTGTGCAACTGCTGTCCTACCAGACCTCAGTGGTGTCCGATGGGGAGACCTGGCATGTCATGGGCATCTCCTCCTTGCTGCCCAGCCTGGATGCCTAGAAGCAGCATGTGACCGAGGCCTTTCAGTTTCATTTCTGACCTTGGGGCTCACCAGGACCAGCCTTGGGGGCTTTGTGATCAACATTGACAGGTCACATTTCCGGGGCTGACACCACTTATGTGGTCTGACCCCTGTAATAACCACTTAATAAACAACCCACCCTTCCCCCGCCCCCCCAAAAAAAGAACCAAATCTGGGTCAACTGTGAGGAGCCAATGGCTGCCTAGGAGGAGGACCTTTTCATGCTGACTGGCATAGAAAATGACCAATCAGATCCAAATCTGGGTCAACTGTGAGGAGCCAATGGCTGCCTAGGAGGTGGAGCTTTTGACACTGACTGGCATAGAAACTGAACAATCAGAACCAAATTGGCCGGCAGAGGAGGGCAGTTGGGGGCGAGATTAGGCTGGCAGGGGAAGGCAGTTGGGGGCAACCAGGCCAGCAGGGGAGGGCAGTTAGGGGTGATCAGGCAGGCAGGCAAGTGAGCCGTTAGGAGCCAGCAGTCCCAGATTGTGGGATTGGGCCTAAACCGGATGTCAGACATCCCCCAAGGGGTCCCCAGTTGGAGAAGGTGCAGGCTGGGCTGAGGGAACCCACCCTCCATGCACAAATTTCATGCACTGGGCCACTAGTATGAGATAAAAAGGCAAGATTAGTGGCTTGGTAGTTGAGCATCTACCTATGAGCCCGGGAGGTCACAATTTGATTCCTGGTCAGGACACATGCCTGGGTTGCAGGTTCCATCCCCAGTGCAGGGCATGCTGAAGCGGAGGGGTGATAGATCTGAAATCAAATATATATATATCCTATCTAATAAAGAGGGAATATGCTAATTGACCATCACTCCATCACAAAGATGGCTGCACCCACAGCTGAGGCCAAGTTCCCATAAGGAGCCTTAACAAGCAATCAGCAGGGACTTGAGGCTATGTCTTCCCCCACGCCCATGGGGCTTGACAGGGGACCTCAGGCTGTGTGCCCCACCCAGCAGGGCTTGACAGGGGACCTCAAGGTGCTCTTCCCGTCCTGGTGCTGGGCTAGGGGACCTCAGGCTGCTCCTCCCGCCCCAGTGCCAGGCTGGGGGACCTCAGACCGCACCCCCTGCACAGCGGGGCTTCACACGGGACCTCAGGCTGCGCCCCTGGCCCCAGCACTGGGCCAGGGGACCTGAAGTTGCGCCCCTCTGCCTGGCTGGGCTTGACAGGTGATCTCAGGCCATGCCCCCTGCCCAGTGGGGCTTGACGGGGGACCTGAGGCTGTACCCCCCTCCCAGTGCTGGGCCAGGGTACCTGAGGCTGCGCTACCCCTCCTGGCGGGACTTGATGGAGGACCTCAAGACATGCCCCCCTCCCGCCCTGGTCTGGGCTGGGGGATCTCAGGCCACGCCCCCCATCCTGACACTAGGCCAGGGGACCTGAGGCTATGCCCCCTGCCCAGCAGGGCTTGACAAGGGTGGGACTGGCTGGGTCTGGATCTAGCCCAATGAGGGGGAGAAGGCCGGGTCTGGGTCTCACGTGATTTTGAGGTGCATGCGAGTGGGCAGGGACTTGACTCTGGGTCCCGTGGTGAGCTCCAGACTCTGACAGGAGGAAGGTTTTCATATGCATTTTACTAATTTTCTTTCATCTCTGACACTTCTATTATAGAGAAAGGGCAAATAGCAATATTAAATTATTTCCTCTAATTAATCACCTTTTAATGTACATGAATTTCATGCACCAGGTCACTAGTCACTAGTATGTGTATATATATAGCAATGTTTCTGAAAGTTTGGCCTTGCATCCATATCAAGTCACTGGCATGTTGGAATTATATTTCTATTTGGAATGTCAACCAAAACATGAGAATTGCCATGATTAAATAGCAACTCAGATGATTCCTATGCATCACAATTTTGAGAAATACTGGCCTAGAGGTTCCTTTAACCCTAATCAGGGCAGATGGCCAAAGAGACAATGATTGCCCAGTGGAAGGAGAAAAATCCATTCGCAGGGCAGAGGTGCCAGGGACCTTTTGGCCAATGAGGGAACTTTGCCTTCCTCTTTAAGGTAGGGCCAGACTCCAATCTCAGTTATTTCTTCAGCTGTTCTCAACCTCCCAAGACTCTGGACCCGCAGACCTTAGCTACCCAAGGAACATCCTAGGCCACATGCAGAGGGAATCCCAGGTACCCCCTGCTGAGAGGCAATCTAACACCAGCTGGGCAGGAAGAAGCTGCTGACACCCCTAGTCCTACAACTTCACTTCTTGTCCCACTCCCCCTGCCAGAGTTTGTCAAAAGAACATCAGAACTTGCTGGGAGCATTTCAAAGCCCCAGGTGTGGGTGGAGAGTGAGGATAGAAACTCCCTTGTGATGGTATGCAGATTTCCAGTCTGAGTCTCACCTTTGGAATGAAAGAAATTAACCTAGAAGCACTCACTGTGCCAGATCATTTGCCCCACCCAGTGAATTTTTGTAGCTAGTATTTATTGACACCCCCACTGAACCAGGTGCTGTGCTAAACTCTTCACTTGCATTATCTCATTCAGTACTTACAAGGACATTTGAAAGTGAGATCTCTTACTCCCATTTTTCATCCTCTAGACAGGAAGAGTCTTTTGCTCAAGGCACACAGTTAGCAAGTACAAAGACTCACTTTGAACCTGGGCAGTCTGACTCCAGAGTTTGTTCTCCCTAACCAAGAATGGTGTAAGAAATGGGGATGGAGGGCCTGGCCAGAGTGTCTCAGTGGTTGAGCATCTACTCATGAACCAAGAGGTCAACAGTTCAATTTCCTGGTCAGGGAACATGCCTGGGTTTCAGGCTTGATCCCCAGTGTGGGGTGTGCAGGAGGCAGCTGATCAATGATTCTCTCTCATCATTGATG
Organism: Plecotus auritus; assembly: GCF_963455305.1. Taxonomy (NCBI): domain Eukaryota; kingdom Metazoa; phylum Chordata; class Mammalia; order Chiroptera; family Vespertilionidae; genus Plecotus; species Plecotus auritus. The sequence goes on from NC_137784.1 coordinate 129,811,353, forward strand.
TTTCTATCTCTCTCCCTCTCCCTCCCTCCGTAAAATCAATAAAAATATATTTGAGCCCTAGCCAGCTGGACTCAGTGGATATAGCGTCAGCCTGTGGACTGAAGGGCCCGGGTTCGATTCCAGCCAAGGGCACATGCCTAGGTTGTGGGCTCGATCCCCAGTGGGGGGCATGCAGGAGACAGCCAATCAATGATTCTCTCTCATCATTGATGTTTCTATCTCTCTCTCCTTCTCCCTTACTATCTGAAATCAATAAAGAAATATAATATATATATATATATATATATATATATATATATATATATATATATTTTTTTTTTTTTTTTTTGAAAAACAGAAATGGGGATGGAAGAAGTGTAGGGTGATGGTGTGTGGTCAGGGATGGGGCTGTGAGAAGATGCAAGATTAAGTGAGGGGCAGGCAGGGGTGTTGATAGTGACTGCAGTGCTAGAAAACTGGAGCTAGTGTAGGAGTTGGGATGAGAGTGAGGACGGAGGCATTAGATACAGTAAGGTGTGAGCAAGGAGCAGGTCAAGGAGGGGATAGAGCTCAGAGACGGGGCTTGGAGGGGATCTGTCTAGAAGTGAGGATCAGGGTTGGGGGAGCTTCTTGGAGGAAGTAAGTCTCTGAACAATGTGAAACTTAGGGAGCAGATGAAGCTCAATGATGTTCAGTTGAGGGTTAAGGAATATATGAGAAGCAAGGATGTCATTGGGTGCTGGTCTGGGGTCAAGCCCAGGAAGAATGTGAAGGTAAGTGCTGGGGTTGGAGTGGGAAGACTCCAGGAGAGTGATTGAAGCTCCATATTGTCACCATGGGCTGGCCTGGGGTGAGAATCTCATAGCCTGAGAGGCTTCATGCTGGGATTAGAATTAAGATGAGGTAAGAGTCACTACCTTGGTTTCCACCATCGCACTTCTACCAACTGCCTTCTTAGGTATTCTCTCTGTTTGCTTGTTTATTGTCTCTTTTTACAACTAGAATGGAAGCAGGGCATAAACTTGGTCTGTTTGATTCACCTTTATGTCACCATAACCAAGCATAATACCTGGAACACAGGAGGTGCTCAATTAAATGCTCAAGGGCAAGCCCTAACCGGTTTGGCTCAGTGGATAGAGCGTCGGCCTGCGGACTGAAGGGTCCCAGGTTCGATTCCAGTCAAGGGCATGTACCTGGGTTGCGGGCACATCCCCAGTAGGGGGCATGCAGGAGGCAGCTGATCGATGTCTCTCTCATCGATGTTTCTAACTTTCTATCCCTCTCTCTTCCTCTCTGTAAAAAATCAATAAAATATATTAAAAAAAATAAATGCTCAAGGGCAAGACTCAGGGAAGGAATGGCAGATTAGGACATAGGGTGTGACTTTTACTAAGATGCAGACTCTGTGGTGAGATGACTTCCAGGATGAGTGATGTTGAGGGAGGGGTGAGGGTCTGGAAAGATGTGAAGCTCAGGAATGAGGTGCCCTTCAGGTTCATGATGAGTCAGAAGAATGGAGTGAGGGGTTGGGGAGGAGATAAGACTTCAGGAGATCTGGTATATGTACATTCTTTGTGATTTCAATATCTACATAGATAATTCAACTTTCTGTTTTCTGTTTCAGTCCCTTGACCTACTCTCCACCAACGATCTTCCCTGCTCCCAACTTCAGCCACTTACTCTCATGGTCACATCCTAAGACCTTGTCATGATCTATCATCACCACCTCTCCAGGATCTCCATTATATGATGCTTTCTGAAAACCAGCTTATTCCTTTTAGTATTACATGAACTCCAAAAATCCTTTGACCACATTTGGAACCCTTTAAACAACAATCCTACTGTTTTTTCACTATTCTTTACCAAACCCCGATTCTATCCTTATTTCCATCCTTACCCAGCCTAAAATTCACAATCAATTATTGTTGCCCTAAATCAACAAGAAACTTCTGTGTTCCTCTGTCATATCTTTGGACTCATTTAGCAAAATTCAACCTGATAAAATCCAACTTTCCACCTACTCTGGATTGAATGTGGCTGGAGAAAATCATGCAGACATGCTGAGTAATTTCACTTTAAATTAATAGCCATTAAACCTCAAGTGGACCCTTAATGCAGACCAATAATCATGCTACATTTCCAGCCTCCTCATCTCCCAGAAGACCATTTCAAGCCTTCTCTCCTCAAACCACCAACAGCCCTCTCTCACCCCCACCGGCAGTTGGCATCCTCGTGTCCTGTTTTGCTGACAAAGTTATCAGAAGAGAACTGCTCTAAGCTCTACCATTACCTCTCATACCTACCTGTATCTGTGCACCTCTCTCTTTTGCATCAACAGTTTTTCCCTCTTTACTGGCTCATTGGCACACAAACATGTTACCATGATTTAATTTTTTCCATGTTAAAAAATACTTATTACTTGTCCCCCTTTAGCTCTAAGACCACCACTCTCCCCTTTCTCTGCTGTCCTTTACAGCAAAACTCCTCAAAATGGTTTTCAGTCACTACTCACTACTTTCAATTTCTCTTTTATCACTCTTGATTGAAAGCACTCTGATCCACCTTTATGCCCCCATGTCTTCGTGGACATTGCTCTTGAAGGTTACCAATGACCTTCATATTAGTAAACACAATGGTCAATTCTTTATCCTCCTCTTCCTTGCCCAGTCACTAGGATTTGAAAAATTGATCAATTTCATGGTCTCATTTGCTGGCTCCTTCTCATCTACCCCATCTCTAAATGGTGGACTGCTCAGGCTTGATTCTGGGTTTTCTTTTTCTGTATTCACTTCCTCGCTGATCCCATCCAGTCTCATGACTTTTTTTGTTGATGTTAATCCTCACCCAAGGATATTTTTTATTTTATATATTAATTATTGTCTAAAGTTTTACATATGTCTCCTTTTTCCCCTGATTGAAACCCACCCCCCCCCAGCCATTCCCACCCTGGGCAAACCCCCACTGCCCCAGTGTCTGTGTCCATTGGTTATGCTAATATGCATGCATACAAGACCTTTGATTGCTCTCTAACCTTTTTCTATTGATTTTTAGAGAGAGTGGAAGGGAGGGGGAGGGACACAGAAAGAGAAACATTGATGTGAGAGACACATGGATTGGTTGCCTCCCACATGAGCCCCAACTAGGACGGGGGATCAAACCCAGGTACATGCCTGATAGATCTTCCCTTCCCCCAACTGGTGGGTGGAGTATGACATAACCTGCATCTGCAGCCGGGACATTCCCGAGACATTGAACCACCAATCAGCACGTGCCGAGTGCCCTGGGCCCCACTCCTTCCTGTTCCTCCCTGGGCCCCACCCTTTCCCATTCCTCCCCTCAAAAGGCATGTTCACCTCTGCACCTGTTGCTGTTCTCCCCTTTCGAGACAGCCCGGCTGGGTCCTCCTTCTCCTCCAATCCTGGTTTTTCTACCCTCTTTCGTAATGAATCTCGCTCATTAGTGCAGAATAAACTTCCTCTTTTAACTTGTCTGTGTCTCCGACTCGACTCCATTTCCTGCGCCTTGAACCTTACATTTGGTGCTGAGAACCCAGGAGGGGCGAGCATTCCATCTGACCATTCACAGTCCGGGATGTCCCCTTCTCCTCATGGATCAGGATCCTCAGGCCTCTCCCCCGGCTCGGCAGCGTCAGCAATAAGTTCCAGCCCGTGCTGATCCTTGGTGGTCTCCTCTGGCGTCTCTGTCCGTAAACCCACATCAGAGATGGCTTTCCGGGCATAGCCTTCTGGGCCCCTCCAGGAGGGGTTCCGAACCTGGGGAGGCAGCGGAGACGTTCCTGCCGCCCCTCGGTTCTCCGGCCTTTTGGCCTCTGTTTTCCGGACCCCCTTCCAGGAAGAGGTTCCTGGACCCTGGGAGGTAGTGGAGATGTCCCTGCCGTCCCTCGGGTCCCTCCGTCCGTAGCCTTGGCTGAAAGACTGGGACACTGGTCCTTTAGCACTGGCTACTGACCCCAGGTATTCGACATGGGTAACAAAAAAATCTAAACCGGATCCTAGCACACCTCTAGGGTGTCTCCTCACCAATCTGGCTAAGCTAGGTCTGTCCCAGGATCTACATCCTAAACACCTCATTTACTTCTGTAACGTGGCATGGCCTCAGTAAGAATTGGAATGGGTCCAGATGGCCCGAAAACGGGACTTTCGATTTTAACATCCTCACTGACCTCAGTAATTTCTGCCAGCAAACTGGGAAGTGGCCCTTTGCTCCCGCCCCTTGTTTTACTCCTCATGTTCCACTCATCAGATCCTCCTTGCAGTCTTCTTCACCCCCTCAAACCGGTCCTCAGCCCCTTTCTCTGTCTTCTGACTCTTTTGACCCAGCCGATCTTTCATCTCCACCTCTCCCGCTCCTGCTGCCCCGCCTTCTGCTCCCTCTCTTCCTCCTCCTCCTTCTTCATCTCGGCTGCCCCTTTCCTGGCTGGAGGCCGCCTCTGGGGGTACCACCATCGCAACCTTGGGCCATGAGCCGAGCAGAGGTGGTCGTGCATCGCGAGAGCCACCCGCCCGCCACCCCGCCGGTTGCTCCAGACAGCTATGTCTCTTTGTCTGTAGAAATCTTGGTTTGCTCTTCCCTTGTGTATTATGAGCAGCTGCCATGTTGGCCGCATGGCTTGTCGCTCCCATGGGGGCCGCTATCTTGAAACAGCAAGGCCACTCCTCTCTGGCCACATGGCTTGCTGCTCCCATGGGGGCCACCATCTTGAAACAGCAAGGTCCAACCCCTCTCTTTGAATAAAGTTACTGAGACCTCCCACAGCCCGCCCCCATGGGCCTGGCCTGGTGTGGCTGCCCGCCACCATGCTCCTCCTTCTCCTCCGGCCCACGGCCTGCTGCCTGTTCCACCACCCCCTCCCCTAACACCTTCCCAGACCCCGATCCAAGATCTAGTGAATACAGCCTTTAAGGTTTTAATGTCCGTGAGGAGCAAGCAGAGTCGGATTGGGAAGCCCGCCTTCAACAGAAGGTGAACCTGCAAACCCAAGCCTTGGTAGCAGCTCTGAGGCTGACGGCAGCCATGCATGGTCCAAAGGGGACTGTGCGTGCTGGGGGTGCAACAAGAGGACGAACGCCACCTGGAGGATGCTTCAAGTGCAGAAATGAAGGCCACTGGGTAAAGCAGTTCCCCTGGCCCCGGGCTCCAACCAAGCCTTGCCCGGTGTGCGGTCAAAGCGATCACTGGAAAAATGACTGCCCCTGGAAAAGTGACGGGCCCTCTGCATCTCAGCGGGCCTGAGGGGCCGCCCTTTTAGGTCATGACCTGCCTCTGGCCATGACTGAAGACTGGCCGAAGACTGAAGATGCCCGGACTTGACGACCCCCATCACCCTTGCTGAGCCCAGAGTAACGCTTAAGGTAGCAAGTAAGCCGGTCTCCTTCTTGGTCAATACGGGGGCTACCTTCTCTGTCTTGCCCTCCTTTTCTGGGCCACTTTTCCCTTCTACGATCTCAGTCATGGGTATTGACGGCAAATCCACCTGCCCGCTGGCCACCAGGCCCCTTCCCTGTCTCCTTGACAATAGCCCTATAACCCACTCATTCCTAGTCATGTCTTTGTGCCCTGTGCCCCTTTTAGGACAGGATATCCTCACCAAACTAGGGGCTACTCTGCAGTTCACTCGGAGCCCTTCAGCCTCCCTGCTTCTTCTGCTCCTGGCCCCCTCCCTTCACGGGAATGCCGATCCCCCACTGCCTGCATCCCTTGTCTACCCAAAAGTATGGGATACCTCTACCCCGGTGGTTACTAGACACCATACCCTGGTCAGGATCAGACTTAAGGACCCCACCTTGTTTCCCTCCCGTCCCCAGCTTCCTGTCTCCCTAACTCATCGCCGAGGCCTCAAACACCTCATTACTCGGCTTCTGGGGCAGGGTCTCCTCATACCTATCAACTCTCCCTGAAACACCCCCATCCTCCCCATTAGGAAGGCAGACGGGATCTACCGGCTGGTGCAGGACCTCCGACTAATCAAAGAAGTGGTGGTCCCCATCCACCAGGTGGTCCCCAATCCTTACACTCTCCTTCCCCACATCCCATCTGGTACCACCCACTTTTCTGTCCTCAACCTCAAGGACACCTTCTTTACCATCCCTCTGGATCCAGACTCTTGCCATCTGTTTGCATTTACTTGGGAGGACCCAGACGAGCAGGTATCCTGCCAACTCACCTGGACGGTCCTGCCCCAGGGGTTCAGAGACAGTCCTAATCTGTTTGGCCAGGCCTTACCCAGAGACCTCCGACAATGCTCGTTAGAACCCAGCAATCTTCTCCAGTATGTAGATGATCTCCTTCTCTGCAGCCCCTCCCTGGACATGTCTCAGAGGCATACAGCTGGCCTCCTCAACTTTCTAGGGGACAAAGAATACTGTGTGTCCTCTGCCAAGGCACAACTGTCAGCCCCCACCATCATTTACTTGGGGATCTGTCTGACACCCAATTCCCGAGGACTGACATTTGACCAAACGCAAGCAATACGAGATCTACAGCCTCCCACTTCTGCGGAACAGATTTTGTCCTTTCTAGGGCTGGTAGGATTCTTCCGCCACTGGGTCCCAAACTTTGCTCTCCTAGTTAAGCCCCTATACCAGGCTGCTAAAGAAACACCAGTAGGCCCCCTCTCCTCACCCTCCCTTGTTCACCAGGCTTTTTCTAAGCTCCGGGATACCCTTCTGGCATCTCCCTCTCTCTCTCTCCCAGACATCTCTAGGCCTTTCCAACTATTTACTGATGAAAGACAGGGAATAGCTATGGGGGTCCTCACCCAGCCTCCAGGGCCAGCCTTCACCCCCGTAGCCTACCTGTCCAGACAGCTTGATCCCATGGTTCGGGGATGGCAGCCCTGCCTCCAGGCTCTGGCTGCAGCCACCACTCTCACCAAGGAGGCCCAGAAGATCTGCCTCCAACAACCCTTACAGGTCTTCTCCACCCATAGGCTACAGGATCTTCTGTCCCACCAATCCTTATCTCTCCTTGCCCCCTCTTGTATGCAGGAACTCTATCTTCTGTTCCTCAAGAGTCCTGCACTCCTGCCCCGAGGTCGTTGAGGCCCTCACTCAACCTTGGGTGGGACTCTCAGATTTTCCTAAACTGCACATACCCTATTGCCCACAATCATTGGGTAAGATCGAGAGGATCAACGGCCTCCTTAAAGACCATCTAACTAAACTCTCTCTAGAAATTCGCAGCTCCTGCCATACCTCAGAATGTAGGCCCTGACCAGAATCTGGGCTACACCAAGGAGCCCCACCTTCTTAAGCCCTTTTGAACTCCTATATGGGAGACCCTTCTTGCTCAACCATCATCTCCCTACTGACCCTCCTCTCCTGGCTACTTATCTTCCATACCTGCCCTTACTCAGGGAACATGCTGACAAGTTTCTGCCCAGGCCAGAACCAGCCGGCCAAGACTCCTAAGGACCAGCCCTCCAGCCGGGAGACTCAGTCTTACTCAAGAACCTTACCCCCAGGTTGTATTTTAGCTCCAGAAAAGCAGCAAAACCAGGCAAGTGATGCTGTGGCAGCCTCAGGATCATCTTTTACCTCCCAAGTGACTCAACAGGATTGCTCTGAGACTTCACCAACCAGTCCCTTGGGGAAATCATGCTGCTGCACTCCTCGTCCAGCATGGAAAACACTTCCTGTTTTTCGCTCACTTACCCCATGGCTCCTCCCATCATTAGGCCCACTGGTATCTATTACTTTAATTTTGCTCTCTGGCCCCTGTCTCATGCACTGTTTCACTAGTTTTTTGCAGAACAGAATGTAGGCGCTCACCAACCAGAAGGTGGGAGAGATCTATCTGGCCTTGAATTCAGAACCTAGAGACACTTATGTCACCAGAATCCTTGAGACCCTGAGTAGACGCCCCTGACAATGCCCCCTCTCAGCAGGAAGTAGCTACGGAAAACAGACCTTCACCCCCTGACTTTGCCCGGACTCTCAATTTTTTTTAATATCACCAAAAGACTGGAATGATAGATCCTCCCTTCCCCCAACTGGTGGGCGGAGTATGATGTAACCTGCGTCTGCAGCCGGGACATTCCCGAGACATTGAACCACCAATCAGCACGTGCCGAGTGCTCTGGGCCCCACCCCTTCCTGTTCCTTCCTGGGCCCCACCCCTTCCCATTCCTTCCCTCAAAAGTCTTGTTCACCTCTGCAGGTGTTGCTGTTCTCCCCTTTCGAGACAGCCCAGCTGGGTTTTTCTCCTTCTCCCCCAATCCTGGTTTTTCTACTCTCTTTCATAATGAATCTCGCTCTTTAGTGCGGAATAAACTTCCTCTTTTAACTTGTCTGTGTCTCCGACTCTGTTTCCTGTGCCTCAAACCTTACAATGCACTTGACTGAGAATCGAACCTGTGACCCTTTGATTCATGGGTTGACACTTTAACCACTGAGCAAAACAGGCCAGGGCCAGACTCATGACTTTTAATACTGATTAGATACTACTTATTTTCCATTTATATCTCCATCTCTGATGTTGCTTCAAACTCCAGACTCCTCATCCAACCTACTTCATCATTCATCGCTGTCTTTCTCAGAGCTGTCCTTGACTCCTGTCTTTCTTTCATAGCCCATTATCAATCTGTCATCAAAAACTAATGATTCTACCAGCAAAATCAACCTAGAATCTGCCTACATCTCACTGCATCCACTGCATCACCTCATGTAAGCCACCACTGTCTCCCACCTGGATTATTTCAATAGTCCCTAAATAATCTCCCTGCTTCCACCCTCATCTCTCTTCAATCTGTTCTCATAAAGCAGTCAGATTGATCATATATATGAAAATAGAAATCAGATCATATATCACTTACTTCAGACCCATCAATGCCTCTCCACCTCATGCTAACAGCTAAAGTCTTCACAATGACCTGTGAAACTGCATGGTCTCTAGCCACCCCCATCATGGCTTCTCTGGTCACATTTTTCACCAACTCCCTCTCTCACTCTCTCCATGTCAGCATATCAGCCTCCTGCTCTGACTCAAGGAATTGCTAAGGCATGCCTCTGATTCCAGGGCTTTTGCACGTGTGGATCCTTCAACCTGGAACATTTGGCCCCTCATCCCCTTTAGGTCTTGGCTCAAATGCTATCTTCTCAGTAGTGTATTTCATGGCCACTATATTTAAACACTTCATGACCAAAGACCCTTCTCTGCTTAATTTTTCTTCATAGCACTGATCATCACATAACATCCCATATTTATGACATCTTTGTTTATTTGTCTAATCTCCACAATAATAGGAGCTTTTGTTTGTTTGTTTTGTTGGTTTCTGCAATCCTGGGTCCTAGAAAAGTACTTAGCACACAATAGCTCTGATTAAATACTCTGTTGGAGGCTAGAAGTCTGAGATCAAGGTATCAGCAATGTCAGTTTATTCAGAGGCCTTTCTTCTTGGCTTGTAGATAGCTTTCTTCTCCCTGTGTCCTCACATGGTTTTCTCTTTGAATGTCTGTGTCTTAATCTCCTCTTGTTATAAGAACATGAATTATATTGGATTAAGGCCCAGCCAAATGGCCCAATTTTATCTTAATTGCCACTCTAAAGAGTCTAACTCCAAATATGGTCACATTCTAGGGTAAAAAGATTAGAACTTCAACGCATGGATTGGGAGAGGATGGGCAGCACAATTCAGCCCACAACACTTGGTTAATCAGTTGGCAGAGGTGAATTGAGGCTCTTATGGTATAAGGATCAAGGTTTAGGATCAGAGATCAGAGATGGAGTGAGGCTTAGTGAGGATATAAGGGGATGGAGAGCAACAGAGCTCATAAAAGGTTCAATTCTGGAGTGAATGAGGGTTGGGTAGAGTAAGGCACCAGGAGTGAATGAGGCTGGAAGAGGGTACTTGCCTCAGCCAAAGAATGAGACACAGGGATGGGATTAGGAGAGGCTGTGTAGAGGAAGATGAAGAAATTGGTGCACTGAGGGATGAAGAAAGGAGAGATTGGTCAAGGTTTGAAGAGAAAGGGATGGGGAGGGTCAGAAGAGTGGCAAGGTGGTTAAGACCCTGAGATAGGGTCAAGGATGTTGTGAATATCACTGGTGGGCAAGATTGCCTCCATACTTTGCAGGGTCCAGTGCAGGTCTCTTTTTCAAAAAGTATTGAGAACTGCAAGATGGCAAAAACCAAGCCTTAAACTAAGCATAGGGAACATTTCTAAGTATTGGACCCTGCCCAACTTCATAGTTCCAACACCCATGAAGCTGGTCCTGCCAAATGGGACCTGGATCAGAAATGGATACAGGTTAGAAGTTTGAACAAGGTTGGGGTAGAAGGTCTGTCCTCTCACACCATACTAGGAATTTTTATTGAAATATGATCTGCCTTTTGTCCTCTTTTGAAATTCTTAGCAACCATATTGTACACTTCTTTTTTTTTTTTTGTAGCTGGGTCCTCTCATGGTCCTTACTGCACTACATATGTGATATTGATGTGTACCAAGGTGGGTTTGTTGAGATTGCCAATGCAGCAACTAAGAGAAGGGTTCATGATGAAAGTGATGGAGATAGGGGAGAATGAGTGAAGGCTCACAGGAAGACCAGAACATCTCTCCAGAATTTAGATAATAAGGATCTAAACTGTGCCAGTAGACTCGGGGAGGTTAAAGTAACCTTGATTTGGTGGGGAACAAAAAAAAAGTGCACCAAATGGCCCAGTTCCTGGCTAAGGCAGATAAGTCAGTGGCCAAGCCCTTCCCATCCTAGTGCAGAGAGGAACTATTCATATCAAGGTCTAAAAGCAGGGGAGAGGTGGGGAGGAAGGGCTTCAGCCCTCCCCAGACAATCTCCAGGAGTGCCTGAACCAATCCCAAGGGGAGTTAGAAAGACTTCTGAGAAAGCCAGGATCTGGAGGAAGCCAAGATTCAGGTTCCCCATAGGGAGGAAGCCAGGGGTGGGGGTGGAGTGGGGGGAGGGGTGAGAGGGTGGGTGAAGGGGATCAGAATTGCTTGTGGTGCTGGGGATATCTTGGTGTTAAGGTGAAGGCTGAGCTTCACTCCAACTCCACACTTCAGCCCATCCTCTCCCACTTCAGCTTTGCAAGTATCTAGTAACTTTGCTGTAGATGAGGCTTTGTGTTGGATGCTAGGGACACATGAAGAGACAAAGTCTCTGACCCCAAGCTAGAGGAGGCAAGTGTGCACCCCATGAGCAACCAAATGCAGTACATCTGGATGTGGCCAAAGTTGACCTGTATTAGACTCATACTAAGCACCAGGCGCACTTGATGTGATTATCCCATTTGCCCTCCTTACCACCTTTTGAGGCAGGTACTATTATCATTATTCTCATTTGATAGATAAGGAAACTGAGATGAAGACAGGTTAAATCACTTGCTGAGGATCACAGTGCTGATCAGTGGTATTGCCAAGTGGTACCACAGGCAGCATAGCATAGCAGAGATGCTGCTCTGAATCCTCTCCACCCTTGACATCCACAGATGCACCCCCATTTATAGTCTCTGCAGACTGAGTGCTGAGAATGTAACAGTCAACACAGGTGGGTGTGGATAATCCCAGAAGACCTCAGAGTAGAGATGTCATCTGAGCTATGTGGGAAGAATGAATACAGTGCACAGAGGCTGGCAGTGGGAGGAAAGGCATTCTGGACTGAGAGGGAACTATTAGACTGGTGATACTGGAGCCAGAAACTTATGTGGTGGGGGCTGGGAGGAGAGCAGAAGCCATAGACCCCTTCTTCATACACTGAAAGCTGTGCAAACTCTCCTGTGAATATAGTGGTTAAGATCAGGATGGGGACATGGTGGTGGGCTAGGACAGTGGTTGGCAAACTGCGGCTCCCGAGCCACATGCGGCTCACGAGCCGCGGTTTGCCGCTCTGTTGACTAATGAGTTTGCTGACCACTGACATATACCATTGTATTAGTCTTAGCTGTACATGATGTGCATCTTATAGTACATTTCAATTTTCACTAGTTACATTTTAAGTGGTCAATAGCTACATGCAGCTGGTGGCTCCTATACAGGACTGCGCTGTTCTAGACCTTTAACAGAAATGACACATTTGACTAGCTCTCTTTGAGCATCCTCCTCTCATGGCTTCCACAGACCTATAGTCTCCTGGTTTTCCTCCTACCTTCCCACCTCTCCCAAGTCCTGGCTATTCCTCGTTTTCTTTACCAGGCCCTCATCTATCCTCTCTTCAAAACCTCTTCCTAGATTAGATTACCCATTCAGGTGGCTCTCTATTGAAATGCTGATGACTCCCACAGTCATGTCCCAAACTAAGCCTCTCCTCTCAACTCCAAACTCCTATTTCTAACTATGCATCTGATTCCCCGCACCTCTCAATCTGTCTCCTCTTGATCCTCAAGAGCCTAGGTCCGTGGTCGGCAAACTGCAGCTCTCGAGCCACATGTGGCTCTTTGGCCCCTTGAATGTGGCTCTTCCACAAAATACCACGGCCTGGGCGAGTCTATTTTGAAGAAGTGGCATTAGAAGAAGTTTAAGTTTAAAAAATTTGGCTCTCAAAAGAAATTTCCATCGTTGTACTGTTGATGTTTGGCTCTGTTGACTAATGAGTTTGCCGACCACTGGGCTAGGACACCCAGAAAGTAAATTCCTAAAGATCCCCAAATAGTTTCCCCTATCAACCATGACCCAGGCTCCCTCCCCCTGAACTGAGGGTGCCTCTAAAACATATACAGTCTTTGGGCCCCAAAAAAGTCCTATTCTCATTCTCAGGTAATGTTGATTTTTTTTTCCTGTGGTAGCTTACTCCACAGGCTAGGGGCTGTGGTCCTTTTGCTTTCAATGGGGGAAGGGTGCCAAGGGTCTGTCCTGGGCAAGGAGGGAGCTCCTGCAGCCATGGAAGAGCAAGCAAGGCAGGGGAGGACTCAGAACTGGAGGCAAAGATGGAGAGGAAAGCACCTTTGAAAATGGGGGAGGGCAGGGAGAGGCGACGCTTACCCCCACCTAGGCTGCTTTCTGCTAGTCCTGGGAACTGCACTGGAACAGACCCTGGGGCAATGGAGGTCCTCCCCTGCTCTTTTCCTAGTCACTCTGCAGCAGGACAGGTTGCTGTTTCTCTGCCTGGAAACTGCCCCAAAGCACGAAATTGGGAGGGTGCGCCAACTCCAGTTCTTGGCTGGGTTCCAGGGGTTCAGAGAACAAAAAGAGCCCTGAAACTCAGCAGGGCGCACCTGCCCCTCCTAGGAAGCTTTGGCAAAGGAGATCCTGAGCTCCCTTAGAACTGTCCTGCCCTCTTTTAGCAGTCCACCTCCTTGCCTGTTCTCCCTAGACTGTGTCATCCCTCTGCTACCAGCGTCTTGTCCTGAACCTCATCCCATAGTGCTGCCTCCTGAGTACCCCCACTCCTCCACCCACCCAGCACTCTCCATGCAGGCCCAGGAGATTCCCTCCTCTCCCCCTCGTGCACCTGAAGAGTTTTCCAAGCCCATTTCCTCCTTTATTTCGCAGCACTCCCTGGACAGGATTCTCCCCATTTCCTAAATTTGACAGGAGAGAAGCGTGCTGTGCTGGGGCAGGGTGGGGAGAGTATAAGTGAAAAAGCCAAGGTCACCCAGTCATTGGTGGAACGCAGCCTAGACCCAGCCTTTCTTCTGCGGGCCCGTTTGAGTCCTGGCAAGGTGGACCCAGGCTGCTGTCCCAGGCCCCTCTTTCCTTGGCTGGCATTCTGGGGCGGGCTGGCCAGAATGACAGGTGAGCCAGGGTAGGAGGGAACAGTTGGGGGAGTTGGGCTTCTCGGGGACACCTGGTGCGCGGGCCTTGGGCGCGGCTGCCTGAGCCCGTTGTGGCGTCAGGGTTTCCGAGGGCCTGCGCCCCGGAGCGGGTCGGGACCCGCACGTTTGGCGGAGGGTCCCTTGTGCTCCAGGGGCCCTCGGGCCAGGCCCCGCCCCCCCCAGGCACGGGCGGGGTCAGGGGCGGCGCTGGCGGAGTGGGGCGCGGGCGCGCGGTGCTGGGTGCGCGCCGCCGCCCCTCCGGCCCAGCTCGCCCGGCGGTCCTCTCTACCCCCCTAGGACCGCTCTCATCGCCCCCAACCCTCTCCTCTCCTCTGCCCGGCGGCCCGGTGCGCGGTGCGGCGCGACGATCGCGGCCTGGCGATCGGGGGGCACGGTGGTCTTGGCGCTCCAGGGTGGCGCGCCAGGCGTGGGGCGCGAGGCCAGATTTGGCGCGGCGGGGTGTTGGGGGGTGGGCCGCGGCGGAGCCCCCAAAGGAAAGCGGGGCAGGGGGTACCGAGGTAATGGGCAGGCCTGTGCGCCTGGTTGCGAAGGGCTGAAGCTCCAGAGGCACTTCAGCCCCTGGCGGGCAGGGACCCGGGCGCCCCGGGCGGCGGGAGGGCAGCGGGGCGGGGAAGGAGGAAGGAGGAGAAAGCTGGGCTGGGCCGGGGGGCTTGGCCGACGGGGAGCAGGTGGGCGGGGACAGGGGCCCTGCTGAAAGAGGCGCAGCAGCGAGGTGGCGGGCTGCGTGCGCAAACAGGGCGTCCGCCTCTTGGGCCCGGAGAACGGTGAGGCCATTTGGGTTGGGTGCCCCAGCCCCGAGGGCACGGTTCAGTGTTCAAGACCACTGAACTGGGAGCGGGGCACTATTGGGGGAGGGTCTGGAGGTCCGGCCGGGCCAAGGCGTTGGGGTCTTGAGCAGACCCGGGAGATGAGTGTTGCTGGGCCAGGAGTTAGTGGGCAGGACGCTGTTGCGGGCTATGGAGGGCGAGGACAGGTACTTTGAGGGCTGGCATGAGTGGAAGGGGACAAGGAGGGTCCAGAGTTTGAGTTAGAGCATAATTTGGGAGTCCCATGTCACTGGGTGGGTTGATGAGTCATAAGATTTGGAAACCACAGAAGCTTTCCTGGGGATCAGGTCTAATTGAGGGAAATAAAAAGGGTTTGGATTTGGGAAAGTGGTTTGGAGGCCATGTCTTGGGATTCCAGGTCTGATGGCCGCCAGTCCCCATACAAGGAACTTTGGGAGCCAAGTCCCTGAGTGCTATGATTCGGAAGCTCCAGCCTGGAGTCTGGAGGTCTTTGTGGTGGCCTTCCTTCCTTTCCAGGCCTTCAGGATTCAGCTGTGTTCCTGTGGGGAGTGGGTTAAAAATTCCTCCGGCCTACAATCAGCCTTACAGTATCCACCAGGGGCAGGAGGAACATATACATGCGTGACTGCTGCAGCGTTCTCTGTCATGGAGCCCTCACGCTTCCTCACTGTTGCTATAGTAACAGCCTATCGATGGTGTATTTATAGGGGAAGAAGCAGGCGCTACATTTGGGGGAAGGAGGGGGAGGAGGCCTCATAGCAGCAGCAGCAGTGACGTTGGCTACAGAATTGTTAATAGAGTGTGGCTATACCCTGTGAGCTATTTGGGGGAGTTCCTGGCTTGTTTGAAGCTTGAAAATGAACTAATGACTTTTTTCAGGTGTCAGGATAGCACACATTCGGGGCTATGAGATGTGTGGGTGTGCATGTATCGAAGTCAGGTGTTTGGGGGCAAGAAGTGGCTATTGTAAGCTGTTATGTAATTTTTCCACATAAATAATTTAAAAAAACCAATGCTGCAGTTCTCTTTGATAAGCAATTAAACACAGTTTTCTACCTTCATTTATTAGTAAAGCCTTTACTCATTCTCTTCAAACCCTGGCACAAAGGCTCCATTTTTCTTCAATCAAAAACCTTGCTGTTAGGCATGCCACACCCACACCCTGGCCACATGACCAGCATTGGCTGTAGGGGAACCTCAGAGATCTGCAATGGAAGCAGAATTGAGATCTAATAGTCCATCTTCACTCTCATAAACATTGAGGGTCAACTTTTCTCACAATAGTAGGCCCATCGTTGACAGATTCACATAATGATAGTTTTGGATGGGATTGTTGTGGGGTTCAAAAGAGAAAGTCCCCCTTGACATGCTGTTTCCATAGATGGATGAAAGATGTGCTGTTTTTTTCTTTGGTTTTAATTTTATTTATTATTTATATCCTACCTGTTTGCCAAAAGGATTGGAAGATATATTTTAAATATACTTAAGATTCTGTAAACATAAATTAAAAAGTGAATACCATGTCACAGGGGGAGAAGCATATGTGCCGAACAGCTGGGCATCCAGGGCACTTGTACGTGATGGTCAGTGTTAATGCTGAACTTCCTGGCAGCCTAGGGAAAAAAGGGTAGCACAATGGGTTACACCGTTTACATGTCTTGCATCCAAATAGTCATGAAACTAGAGCTTCTGCTTGGGGAGGGGAGCAGGGGGGTGATTGCTCCCAGATGTGGACAGTTGGGACAGTGCTCTGGAATATGAGCATGAGTGGGAGTGTATGTTGGGGAGAGCAGTGTGCTGTGGCTGGGGTTTACATACTGGCTGGATAATTCCTGAGCAGGAGCACAGCTCTCAGAGGCAACACTTGTATTGAGTTAGCATCTCAGTTTTGATCTCATTAGTCAATGTCTTGGTACACTGCTTCAGTGTTCTTTAATGCAAAGAGGAGAGATGACTGGTTTCAGGAGATCTTTGCCATCATGTCTGGTGAAAATGAATGTAGCAGGTCACCTTCGTTTGGGCCGTGACTTTTGAGATGGTTGTTGCTGCCATGTTAAGCTTTGCCAGTACCTGCTCCTCAAAATGTGCTCCCTGTTTTCAAGAAACATGCTTGTCATTAGAGGTATCTGGGACTTGCCATTGTGAACAAAATTAGTTTCCAAAATGCATCCTTTCTCTGTTACTGTTGATTTGCTTTACCTTGCCTAAATCTTGGTATCTCTGAGGTTCTTTAAAACTCAAAAGTGCACAAATTCCTTGAGCAAAGTGAGAAAGGAGGAACCTCAGCTAGTGTGAGTTTTTCATTTTTAAAGAAAACGTTAAGGTCTAGGTCTTCTAGAATCTCAGAATATTCTTGGGGAAAGAACTAGAAAGATTTCTTTAGGCAGTGCAGGGCCTCAGGAAGCTCTGGAGGAGAGCTCAGGGCAGAATGGAAAGCAACAGAGCTCTGAGCAACTGTGCAGAGGGTGCTGTGCCTCATAACGTGCTGCTTTAACTTTGGCCAAGCCACTGGGGCTATGGTTCACATTCTAGCGCCAAAAGGGTGCCCTGTAGGTTTTGGGATGTCATTTCAACTGTGACTCTGCTTTTCTCCTTTTCCAGGCAAGTGAGACGCTGGTTCTGAGGGAGCACTATGGCACGTGAGTTTTTCTGAGCTTAGGCCAAGTGGGGAAGGGCCATGCCTAAGGGCTCATGGGAAAAGTGCATATCCACCTTTCAAGTCCTTCCCAACTTTGCTCTCCCCAGATTGTCCCTGTGGCCCCTGTCTGATTAGCTTTTTCTGGAGTACATGCTCACTTGGAGCTGTGCATCTACCCAGGCCACTATGACAGAAACTAATATGACAGGTCATAAGGCCCGGGGAAGGGTGCCTGCCTGCTGGCAAAGCCCTACCTATCTGGGCATGAGTAGGACTGTTTGACATGAGAACTAAGAAGTCTCACCTCTAGGTTCATATCAGAAGTAGATGTCACCTCTTCTTTTATTCTCTAAAGTCCTAGGTCAGGCTTATGGAAGTACATAGCTCATATTATACCAGTCAGGTCAACTGGAATAAGTAGATATGGCTACCACTCAATGACATTTTTCCAGGCGGCAACTGTGCCATGTAGACAAAGATTTAGATTTTCCCTATGGACCCTGTTACCCTCTTCCCAGGCTCATGTACATTCAGTCCTCTGACTACTCCTGTCTGGGTTTGTACAAGATTGACTTGGGCAAGGCTGTTAATGCTGGGTGATCTGACAGCACAGGTAGTCATTCAGGTGCAGGGAAGCCACCCTGATAGAGTTTTATGAGATTGTTTAGTGTTGGTCACCAGCATCAGCCTCAAAGAAGTGATAAGGGCTCTGATTTTCTTGTTTTGAGGTGAGGCAGGAGATACTGGGTGTTTTTTCACTGACTACATTACTCAAAATATTTCATGTCCATCCACACTCTACACAACATGCACTATCCATTTTCCTTCATAGCACCAGAGACATGAGTCTTATTGGGTCCATGGTATTCTAGGCAGATACATCATGGCATCACAGAAAGTCAGCCATTCCATCCCTGTTACAAAGGGCCAGCCATGTCTGTGATGGTGGCTAGCCAGCTGGCTTTGTCTTGCTTCCATCCATCATTGTGCTTCTGTGCATGGGCTGAGTCTGGTTTGAAGGAGCCCCTGGGCACCTCCCCATTCCAGGCCTCAGTGCAGCTTTCTCCTCAGTGTTTCTGGAGGCCAAGAATGCCCATTCGGTCCTGAAACGGTTCCCTCGTGCCAATGAGTTCCTGGAGGAGCTGCGCCAGGGTACCATCGAGCGGGAGTGTATGGAGGAGATCTGCAGCTACGAGGAGGTCAAGGAGGTGTTTGAGGACAAAGAGAAAACGGCATGTACCGCCCTATGGCTGGGTTCTGGGAGGAGAGGTAGCCTCAGGAATAAGAAGAGCAGGCCCAGGTGCCTCAGATGGAACAGAAGCAATGAAGGACAGCCAGTCTAGTCCAAGGCAGGGCCATTGGGGCCATAAAACAGAAAACATGTCCTTAGAGTCCCGTCGGCCTGACTCTGGGGGCCTCCTCCATGAGAGTGTTGCTCTTCATCCTTGGTGCATTCTATAGCCTCTCTGATAGCTCTTAGAGGCCAGTCAGATGGGGTGGGATGGGAAGCAATCTTGCGGAAGGTCTCTGAGGTCCATCTGGGGCATGAGCACTTGTGCATAAGTGTAAGTGGCCCTTCTTCTTTTGCAGATGGAGTTCTGGAAGGGATATCCTAATGCAGTCTACTCAGTCCGAGACCCTGCACAGAGCTCAGATGCCATGTATGTGGTGGTGCCTCTTCTGGGGGTGGCGTTGCTGATTGTCATCGCCTTGTTCATCATCTGGAGGTGCCAGCTGCAGAAAGCCACCCGTCATCACCCTTCATATGCTCAGAACCGGTACCTAGCAAGTCGCGGCGGGCACAGCCTGCCCCGGGTCATGGTGTACCGGGGCACTGTGCATAGCCAGGGGGAGTCCTCTGGGCACCGGGAGGCAGGGAGCAACCCGCAGGTGGTGCTGGGGCCCAGTCGGGGGAGCAGAACCACAGTCCGCCTTGAGAGCACACTCTACCTTCCTGAGCTCTCTCTCTCTAGACTGTCCAGTGCCACTCCTCCCCCATCCTATGAGGAGGTGACTGCACCCCAGGAGAGCAGCAGTGAGGAGGCAAGTGTCACTTACAGTGACCCACCCCCAAAGTATGAGGAGATAGTGGCTGCCAACCCCGGCTCAGACAAGTAATGGGACTTGTGTCCTGTCTGGTATGAAAACCTCTTTCAGGGGTCTCCTATTTTCTTTTTAACTTTTTAAAGACTGTGCCACCACAAAACAGCCTTAGCCTCCTTGTTGCCAAATAATTTCCTAACCGTGGGTTTGTAGGAAGTCAGTTGTCAGAGACAGGTGGAGGGGTGGAGGGAGCACACATACCCCTGGAAAGAGCTACAGGCCAGAGAGCCCCAGTTCTTCCAGAAGCCCCCTATGTCCCTCCATCCTGTCCTTCTGTCAGGGACTGGCTTCTCTTATGCCAAAGGAATCACCCCATAGAATTGACTGTGGCTAGAATGTCCATAGGCTTGGGCCCTGGGGCCACACAGCTGGCTGAAGACCTGTCTGTGTCTAGAAGCCTAGGCAACAGAAATGAGAGAGAGGAGCCAACCCTCCGCTCCATTTCCCCTCAACAGTCCTGTGCTTACTGTCCTGGCTTACATTTTGAGGACAAGAACAGGACTGAACAAAAAAACATACAAAAAGAGTTATCACAAATAAATAACGAACACAATAAAACAAAACACTGTAACCTAGGCCATTCATAGGAGGCCAAGGGAAATCAATCACAGATCTGTGATGCTTCTCTCCCCCAATGCCTCCCCCATCCTCCTGACCAGGTTAAAATAAATGTCTAGAGTAACCTGGAAGGAGGACAGGGTGTGTGAAGGGTGAGGGGTAGGGACCTGGCTGTCAGAACTGCCTCCTCTAGATTGAGCAAAGGAGCCTGCGTGAACTTTGCTATCCTGGAGTGGTAGCTCTGGTTCTGGTGTGCTTGGCCTCTCCCAGGTCTTGGCTCTCCAGATATATGCACTGGCTGTGCTAAAACTGCTACCCACTGGCATCAGTCCAATCATAGCCCTGGGAAAACCTATCTGGCTGCCTCTGCCTGCAGAGTCCTTGGCCTCTGAATGGTTGGGGTACAGGCTGGGGTAGACAGCTGAAGTTTTCTCCTCATAAGGTTGATTGTCCCATAGCACATCTATACCCATGAACTTGGCCTCCTCAGCACTGTGCTTTCTGGTTTTGAACTTTTGGGATACTTCCCTTTTCATGAGTAGGTGAATTGAGCTGAATTTGAACTTTAGATGGCTTATTTTTTCTTAATGATGGTGCCCACCCGGGAAGAAGATCCTAACATGTCCCATTTTAGAAATTTCTTTGCTAGGGAGATGGGGAAGCCCATGATCTGGGGTTGAAGGCCCATCCAGGATTTGCTCTGTCATTGCCAGGTGCTGGCCTGTTTTTATTAACCCCTTTCTGTGGCCCAAGAGCTGTCCACCTTTCCATTTCAGTGAGGTTTTGGGCAGCAATGGGGCAGAGGTGACCTATCTTTAACTGTCAATGACCACACAAAAGAGTGTCAATACCCTGTCCCCCAACCCTTCATCTCTATCCTCTTGGCCTTGGCGCCAAACCATTTTTCCTCTGTGGTGCTTTTTTAAATGTAGCAAATTTTTGTGGAGCCCAAAAGAGTGCATAGCCAGGGTCTCTTGGCAACCACAGCAGTTTAAAATCCACTGAGAAGACAAGCTCCTTTCTGTTTAAACAGCTCTCCAAGGCAGGCATCGGGCCTTTTTGTTTGAATGCAGCCCTGCCTTGTGGCCACAGATAACATCTGGAGGCCCCTTCAGTCCTTGACACTTGCCCTGAGATTTGCTTCAAGTCAGGAGGCTTGTGATCTTATCCCAGTGAGGCCACCGATTTGGACAACTTGACCTTGTGGTTGGGGTTTTTCATCCTTCCCCCTACCTCACAGGACTATGTGGAGGTTAACTGGGCTAATGTCTGCGTAATATGGTTTGCCCTTAGGAAGATTCTTCTAGAAATGTGTAGATTATAGGGGACCAGTCTTAGTGGAGGCCTTCATATGACTCTGATATTGAGTCTCAATCTGGGGAATCAGTCTCCTGCCAGTCGACCCTTTCTGTTCCTTCTCCCCACCCCACTCCCCACCCCTGAGAGCTCCCTGGTACCAGAGGTGCTGACCAGGTGGCATTCCAACTTTCCTGCCATCCTTGTTCCTCCCTCTGGATCTCCAGCACTACACTCCTACCCTTCTTCACAAAGGCATTTTTGGCCCAGAAAGCTCATGCTTTTTCCATGATGGAGGCTGGAGTCAATCCCATTTGGCCATGTTAGAGAACCTGAGGCAGCCTGAAACTCTGGGGTCAGCCCCTGCCCTCCCAGCATTTTCTCGGGCTGGTACCTGTGTGTGACCTGGGAGAAGACACTTACCCACATGTGTCTCCTCTCCACTGAGCAGAGGGCCAGGCATAGGGCCCATCGACCAGAGCCAAGGAATGCCTGCTGCCTTTGGCATCTATTGAGCCCTTCCCTACTGAGCTGCCAGATATTTGCAGCTGGGTGGAGACAGAATAGATCTGGAAGCAGGAACTTGGCCCAATGGAGGGTGGCACATGTCCTTCAGGCGCTGAGCACAGATTTGCAGGGAGAGCTCACTCAGAGGCATTTCCTTAAGGCCTTGTGCTCTCTGGTTCAGGTGCTTCATAGCATTCTTCTGAGTGGGATTGTCACCATGGTCTCTGGGACGTTTTTTGCAGTATATTGTAGAAAAAGACTGTACAGTCCACAATGGTCATCATTCCTCGCGGTGCACATTTGGCTTTTATGAATGCTCTGTACATATCTTTCAAACTCTGTCTTTGTATGGACATAGATTTGATACAATGCTAACGCTGCAGTAGCCACATCTTTGTTGTTTTTGGACTTGTGCGTGCGTGCGTGTGTGTGTGTGTGTGTGTGTGTGTGTGTGTGCTCTTGTGCACGTTGCCTTTTCTCACATGCTTATCTGAAACAATAGCCGGTGTGTGGCTATATTTGTACCAGGAAGAAGGGTTCCCGTCTGAAGGGAGGAATGTCCCCTCTCGGGGACTGGGTAGCCTGATGACAGGGCCCTGAATGAGGAAAGCTGAGATTTGCTGTCAGAGCCCCCCCAAAGTTGTCACCTTTTGCCCCCACTCGCAAAAAGCTTTGGAAGAAGATGAAGCAGCTCCATCCTGGGGGCCTCTGCCTGCTGGGATCCCAACTCACCTGCCTTTTTTATTTGGTGCCCCTGGCCTTGGCTCCTGTTTTGTGGGCATCAGCAGCTGACCGAAATCTGAATGCTCCTGAGACTTTTAATTTTTAATTTTTTGGTGGAAAGATGTGTGACTTTTGACTTTGGGAAGGGTGGGGCTAGTTATTCAGATATTTTTCATTAACAAAGGAAAGGCTTTAAAAATTCCTTGAAATATGACTGTTGTTTTCAACCAAAAACTTCCTACGAATTTTTAAAACAAGAGTCACAATCTTGTCCCTTCCCTGCTGCTCCCCATCGCCCAGGGTTTTCAAACCAAAAGCACAAGAGAAAGAGTGGAGCGCACAGGTGCCCAGCTGATGTGCACAGCATTATCATTGTACCCTGGCTGATGGAAATGCAACATAGAGCAACTGGAGGCCAGGGACCTCCTCTTCTACTTGCCAATCCCACTGCCATTTGTGTGAAATCCTTAGGGTGCTTCGGAAGACAGGAACCTGTCTGATTTGTTGGATGTTGTCTTTTTTTGTAGCCTGAATATGAGGAATTCAGGACAGGAAAGTGTCTGTTAGGAGTTGGAGCCAGATGGTTCCTCTCTGGCTGGCTGGGATTTGATCTTTTGACAACCAAATGGCATCCCATGAGAAGAAGAAAAAAAACAACACTGCCTCTAGATTGTTCTTTTATCTGAGAGAGATCATCAAGAGACACTCTTACTCACCTGCGCTCTGTCTTTCTAGGAGTATGTACTTGTGCTATGTCTCATGTGTGTGCCCTCATGGTCAAAGCCAAGATGGAGAGCTGGGCAGCAGAGCTGCTGGTATAGGGTGCTTTTCAGCTTGACAAGTAATGAAGTTCCATTTCAGGATTGCACTGATTCAGAAACAAGCACATCCTCCCCACCGAACTCTCCTCATACTATTTAGTATAATTAGCTAATTTAAAAGTACTGTAATAAGACTGCCTGCAACTATGGTAAAAAGCCCATTAACTTGAAGCCCACTAATTCAGAACTTAGAGAAAATCGCGACTGAAGATAATTAATGGTATCTGCAATTCTTGCTCTGTAGAAATGTTTGAAGTACTCTTCCCCTTAGTCAATTTCCAGGGTCATATGTGTAAGAGGGATCTAGTATATAATGAGTACCTTTTTCAAATAAAAGGCTCAGAATATTAACGATCCCTGCACCGTGCCTTCAGCTTTGGGGGTTCAGCAATTCTCATATGTAAGGCTCTTTCTGTACTGGATGATCTCTTGTTCTCTCTTCATCGTGGGGATGTTGGGTATTGCAGCTTTTCAGTCTATCCCTTTATTCACCTTGGAATCATATAGTTTGTGAACTACACTGCAATTTAAAGTAATATAACCATGTATCTTGCTAAATATTCTGTAAAGCAGATGCTTTGCTATCAGACTGGCCGTTGCTATCATTTGCTGCCCCCAAATATTCAAAGGGAGCGTTTCCTTTCACAGGCTGTGGGCGGTGAGTCTCTCTCTAGCAAGAATTTCTCTGACAAAGATATCCAAATAGCACACCCCCTCGGGCTCAATGCCTCAACAGTTGTTCCACTGTACTGAGATATCTGCCCGTTGAACAGTGCCTGCTCTGCTCCCGCCCCCAGGCCTAGCATTAACACAGATATTCAAGATTGGGATAAATCCCACAGCTGCTTTTGCCTTCAAATCCATCTCCCCTTGTGGATGCCACTTTCCCAGGCCTGAGCACACCTGCTATTTCACTCTGTGATTGTGAATTTGTGATAGTGGAAACTCATATGTGCAACTGAGCTTATAGACATGATTACTGTGAAATGGATTAATTTTGGTACCACTTTAAACTGTGCTCTTATTCATGTGTTGACCCATGTCAGCTGGGAATTCTGTGCATTCAGTAATAGGTCAGGATTTCTCTGGAGCCTGGGGGCAACAAACAAACTTGCTTCTGATCGCTTTCTCTGTCTCTGTCTCTCTCATTGTAATTATTGAGTTTAGCTGTTAAATTTTGTCTCTTTCTGTACAAGATAATGAATAATAATAAAGAGCAAATGTAATTCACTTGTGTTCTGTCCTCATCTATTTTGGATCTCCAGACTTCCATGGGGGATGGATGGTTGTGGGCCAAACTGGTTTTTCCAAAAGTCAGACTGTAGATAAGGAAACAGCCCAAACCAGTTTGGAAGCAGGAAGCAAAGATGTCCTGGGTCCTAATGTTTGTCCCCATGAGTGTAAGATGATCTCCTGCCCCACACCCCTGGGATGAAGTTTGTAAGATCTGTCACAAATCACATCAGCAACGTCCCTGACACCTGATCCCTGATTACTAACAGAGGTGTCCCTGGCGAGGATGCCCTGCTTCTTTTCAGAGCTGGGGGAGGAGCTGGAAGGAAGGTTATTCCTATGTCCTTTGTAGGTGGGACATGATACTTAGACTTCGTCCTAGCCCAGCTTCCTGAATTTTGAGGATGGCAAGAGTGAGAGACTATTCAGAGGATAATGATGCCCTAACCTCCCCCTTGGCAGAAGTGTGGTCTTAGCCCCAAACACACTCAGGTATTGGTGCAGAGTGAGATATGGCCATGGGCCATCATTGGCACAAGTTGTGACAATCCCCAGTAATGAAAGTAATTCAGTGTTTAATGGGAAAAGCCATGGTAGTGACAAGACAATAGCAATAAAATTTAGGGCCTCTTTTAAGGATTGAATGTAGAGGCTAAATGCCAGGAAAGAGAGCCAGAGACCTTAAGTTCCGTTCTTATCGCAGTCTGGACCCCAGGCTTCCAAAGTCCCTCTTGGGGTACTATCCAAGGAACTGAGCCTCCCTTTTTGATCTGCCAGCTGTATCGTAAGACCATAGATTATAGGGACAAGGCAGTTGGATTGCTTGTAGAGGCTGAGGGCAAGTCAGGGGCATGAGGGACCTAAAGGGGTGATGGTGAGGAGAGACAGTCCTACTCCAGTATCTCCCAGTCCCTGCTGGAACAGACACAGGGAATCAGGTCAGGGGCAAAGACTGTGCTTCGGGAGTGTAGCTTGGAAAGGTGAGACACCTCTTCTCACCCTTTCCCCACTGCCCCACACTTGTAGCAGTTGGCCTGAGACTGCATGAAGTGAAAGGACAGGACAGTGGGGAAGATCCATTGTGTTTGGAATGGGGACTGCCAAAGAAAGCCTTCCTGAGGAAGCCATGCCCAACTTAAAGATTGAAAGCTGAGCAGAAATCAGTTAGCAAAGAGCATGGAAAACAATTAAACCAGGCAGAGGAGTAGCCTATGAAGAGACCTGGAGTCCAGCAAGGCCACCATGTTTTTAAGGAAACAGAAGAAGCCAGAGTAGCATAAAGAGAAAGACTTGTGCAAGATGAGGTTGGAAAAGTAGAGGGAAGCCCATGCAGAGCTCCCTAGGCCACACTCGGAGCTGTAGTCTTTATTCTAGTGATAATGGCAGGTCACTGAGGAGTGCTTTAAAGAGCAAGGTGGCATGATCAGGCCTTTTATATTTAAAACAATCTCTCTACCTACTATGTTAACAATGGACTAAAGGGACCATGACGGGATCAGAGAGATAAGGTAGGAGGCTATTATAGTCATCTAAGCAAGAGATAGTGATAGGATTGGCTAGGTTGGTGGCAGAAAAGACAGATAGAAGTAGACTACTGAGAAAATCTTTGCTCAAACACTAAATTATATATTTTGGAGATTGTATTAGGGTTCCTCAGAGACACAGAATCAATAGGATATATATATATATATATATATATATATATATATATATATATATATAGAGAGAGAGAGAGAGAGAGAGAGAGAGAGAGAGAGAGAGAGAGAGATTTGCAACTGACCCTTGAACAACACGGGTTTGGATTGTATGGGTCCACTTATACACAGAATTTTTTCAATAAATAAGCAGTCTGTCATCCATATCCCTCTGCATATTTAAGCAACCTTAGATCAAAAAAAGCTGGGAATCTGTGGATATAGAGGGTTGACTATATGCATTGCTCTATGCCATTTAAAAATATTTTTATTGATTTCAGAGAGGAAGGGAGAGGGAGAGAGAGATAGAAACACCAATGATGAGAGAGAATCATTGACCAGCTGCCTCCTACACACCCCACACTGGTGGCTGAGCCCATATCCCAGGCATGTGCCCTGACCAGGAATCAAACTGAGACCTCTTGGTTCATAGGTAGATGCTCAACCACTGAGCCATGCTGGCTGGGTGTTTTATGCCACTTTGTATAAGGGACTTATTCATCTGTGGATTTTGATATCTGTGCAGGGGGTGGTGGTGGTGGTAGAAAGCTATGGGAGTGTGGAATCCTGGAAACCAATGAAGGAAAGTGTTTCTAGAAGGAGAGGACAAATATGTGAAATGCTTCCCAGAAGCTGAGTAACATGAAGAGTGAAGCAGATTCATTGGATCAAGCTGCCAGGAGGTCACTGGTGACCGTGGCCTAGGGGATTTTAACTGAGAGGTCGATGAGGAAACCAAACTCGAATGAGGAGAGGAATGTTTGGGAGGTAAAAGAATGGAGACAGTGTGTGTAGTGGGGGCAACTATCAGGGTGTTGAGAGAGGACTATAGCATGAGTGAAGACAGTATATAGCATGAGTGAAGACAGTATATATATATATATATATATATATGAGGCCTGGTGCACCAATTCATGCACTGGTGGGGTACCTTGGCCTGCCGGCAATCACCATTTCACCCAATCCCGATTGGGCTGATTGGAGCAGCTGGCCGGGGGGAGGGACCACGGGAGGTTGGCCAGCCATGGGAGATTGGCTGTGAGACCACGCTGACCACCAGGGGGCAGCTCCTGCATTGAGTGTCTGCCCCCTGGTGGTCAGTGCACGTCATAGCTATGGGCCGGTCATCAGGTCATCTGGTCATAATAGTCGCTTAGGCTTTTTTAATATATATAGATATTCAGGTCATTTTAATTCAGCAACTATTCAATGAGCTCCTACATGTGTCAGGCAGCGCACTAAGTGCAGGGGAGAAAGACAGAGGTGAGAGAAGCCTACAAAGTGCTGGGAAAGATGTGTCAGTGTTTCCATGCTGGAGATAATCATCATGGAGAGGTGAGGAGCTGAAGGGCCAGAAGAATGCAGAGAAATCACTGATAGAGCTGGGGCTGGATCCTGAACATAGGGGACACCAGCCTTGCTAGTGGCATGGACAGCTCATCTTTGGTAAAGCCTTGTTGACTGTGGGAAAATTCTAGTAGCTCAGGCTTTAAGCACTAGCTCTGCTAGGAGGTGAGTGCTTCACATTCCATGAACCCTTACCTGCCTTTCCTAGGTGGGGATCACTGAGGTACATTGCCTCCAGCTAACTGAGGAGCTATGGGTCAAATCCTATGGCAGGGAGAGGGGGCACTAGAACTGTAGAGCTGGGTTCTAATTCACCCAAACCTCCCTGTTGTGCCTGCTGGCTCTGTCTTGTGAGGGTGAAGGCATGTCAGAGTGACATGGATCTAGAGGATGTTTGCTGAAACTCTCTTGAGCCAGTTCCTCCCTGGGACTGCTCCCTGTTTTAGCAAGACCCTGGGTTGCCAGTCTGAAGACACTGGTTTACATCTTGGCCTTGCCACTTAATTGCTAAGTGAACCAAGTCATGTCCCAGTCGCCTCTGAGCCTCAGCTTGTCCATCTGTAAAACGAGGGATACTGGGAAGAGTGTCTGCTTCAAAGGCTTTTCACCAGTTTCTTGTCTGAAAAAAACAAGCAGCTTCTCAGGCTTGTTTCTCCTCTCCTCCATGTCTTTTTGCAGCTCAGAGGGGAGGCTGCTGCTTGTGCTTTTGAGCTGGTCAGCGTCTGAAACTTTGTACCACTTTTTCCGCCTTCTCATTATTGTTGGCCATTTTCCTTTGGCCTCTGATACTCCTGAATTTTATATACACATCAGTTTTCAGTCTCTGGATATGGAAACAATAGAAAGCAGACACAGTTCGACCTCAGAAGTCACCCCACAGGCAAAGTTAAGGGCTCTTCAAAGTCATCTTGTTCAACCCCCTCCCTGAGGATCAGGAAAGAGGTCTTTCCCCACCTGCTTCCCTGTACATGGGGCAAAATTGACCAAATAGACAGGTGACTAAACCCCACTGAGTTTCCAAATTTGCTGACAGCTTTTTGGGGAAGGGATTCTTGGGCTAGCAGAGAAGAAGGAGCAGCAGCAGGAACATACTATGAAGCAGGGGGCAAGCTGACCCCTTTTTGCTCTTTGGTGCTGCTCTTAGCTCCACATGCAGGGTCATCCTGAATTGTCCGTTGGGCTATCAGCCAGCAACCATTATCCTAAACTCATTGCAGCTCCACCTGAGTTGTTCTGGCAGCCCATCCCTGAAGAGGGAACCTTTTAGGGGCTGATCTGAAGGAACCCAGAGGAACATAGCATCCCAGTGGCCATGGGCCCGCCTGTAGGTTTGTCAACCAGGGCTGTGGCTCAGTGTCTTTAACCCATCTCTGCTGGAGTTGTTCCTCACAGACTAGACCAGAGTTCAGGGGGCATGACCAACATTTCCACACAACTTGGAGAAGACTTTTCTACTAAATCTGAGCTCCTGTGAGAGGTTGCGAGTTATCTTGGAGGTGTGCAGTCAGAGGCTGCAGGTGTTAGGGAAAATGGTTAGGCCCCCGCTTAAGCTGACAAAACTCTAGGGAACCATCATACGCCTAAGGAGGCAGAGTGTGGCAGGATTAAGGGCAGGACCACCACCAAAACAGCCCCTGCTACTGTCCCCACAGACCCTTGGACTTTCTGCACATCCTCATGTTTCTATCTGCCCTCAGAGCATGAGCTCCATGAGGACAGGGACCTTACCTCCAGTGTCTAACTCTAGTCAGTATTTTATTTTATTTTATTATTTTTTTTTAAAAATCATCACCTAAGGATATTTTTCCATTGATTTTATAGAGTGGAAGAGAGGGAAAGACAGAGAGAAAGATCAATGTGAGAGAAACATATCAATTGGTTGCCTCCTGCACGAACCCTGACCAGGGCCCAGGGCCAGGGAGGTGACTGCAACTGAGGTACATGCTTCTGACCAGAATTGAACCTGGGACCCTTCGGTCTGTAGGCTGACGCTCTGCTCACTGAGCCAAACCAGCTAGGGCACACTAGTCAGTCTTGATTCAAAACAGCCATACTGGATGAGAGGCGCCCACACTTAGAAATCTAGGTGCTCCCTGTAACCTCCTGCTGGCTGCCTTGTCCCTATGAGGGCTGGGTCCCAAGGGCTACCCTAGTTGTCCTGCCACTTACTCCTCTCTTCTTATGAGGTAACCTTCCTTCCCTAGGCCAGCTCAGTCCCTGCAGTTTGCTCCTCTGTCCTTCCTGTCTCTTTAAGGAAAGGAAAGACAGCTGCAAGGCTTTGCTAGTCCCCCTTCCCTTTTCCCTTCCCCTTCCCCTTCCCCTGTGGATGGGGGAGGGTCTGGGGCTCTAGGGATGACCTCAGTACCAGCTGCTTCCAAGAGCAGGAAGAAAAAGTGTTTACAGGTTCATAAGTTTTATTATCAGGTGGAGAGGAAGCTCCCAGATGCCTAGGAAATCTGGGTTTGCAGCCAAAATCCGGTTTGCTTGCTTGCTTGGGTTTGGAACTGTAGCTGCCTGTGATGGGGCTCCAAGCAGAAGAGGCAGCAGACAATTGTGCCCTTTGGCATTTGAAATTATATTTTATCTTCCTTTCTCCTTATCTTTTTCTTTCTTTTCTTAATTATCAATAACCTGTAGTTAAAGTGTGATAAAATCAAACCAAAGGGTTTTAGAGAGCTACACTCTAATAGTTTCCTATTATTTGTTTATTTATTTATTTACTTACATTCAATATTATTTTGTATTAGTTTCAGGTGTACAGCATACTGGTCAGACAATCTTATACTTTACAAAGTGTTTCCCTGATATTTTCACTACCCACCTGGCACTATACATAGTTACTACAATACTATTGACTATATTCCCTATTCTGTACTTTACATCCCTGTGACTTTTCTGTAACTACCAATCTGTAGTGCTGAACCCCTTCATTTTTTTCACCCAGTCCTCCAACACCCATCTCCTCTGTTAACCATCAGTCTGTTCTCTGTATCTATTATTAGTCTGTTTCTTTTTTTTGTGTGTGTGTGTGTGTGTGTGTTTTACTTTTGCTGTTCATTAATTTTGTTCTTTAGGTTCCACATGTAAGTGAAATCATATGGTATTTGTATTTCTCTGACTGACTTATTTCACTTAACATAATACCCTCTAGGTTCACACCTCCCTGAAACCAAGCAACACAATTTGAAACAGGATTTTAGCCAATCTTGCATGTGAAGATGGGGATTTGAGGCTCAGAGCAGAGGAAGCAACTTGCCTAAGATGACCAGTGTCAGATCTAGAAGTCACTCCCAGGTGAACTGACCCTGGGCCTGGATCTCTGCCAACCACCATTACTACTTGTAAGAGAGGTGGGAGCAGGTAGCATACAGGCCATCAGACCTCAAGCTGCTTGAGAATCTAAGTAGAGTACATGATTGGTTAAACAGCTGGGAGAAGCCAGTGGTGGGAAGGCATTGGTGGAGGTATGAGGTGGGGCAGGCAGAGAGACAGACACAAGACAAGAGCCGATAGGCAGATAGGAAGGCAACACCTGCCTGTGTTGCACACTTGTTCTGTCGGGGGCTGTACATCCTCTAGATTTCAACACAAACTTGGATGCAATTAACTGTGTTTGTTTTGTCCCCAGTGGATGCTCTGTGCTCACAATCACCTTTAGGGAAAATGATGATATGTTTTCTTTGGGGATGTTTAGCTTGAAGGGAGGTAAAGCTTTTGCCCCCATCTCTGTTAATAAAGGTGCTCTTATTTTAATAAAGATCCAAGCCCTCCAGCAGACAGTTCACAGAAAAGGAACAAAGATGATCAATAAACATGAAAAGTTGCTCAGGTTTAGTCATAATTAAAGCAATATAAATTAAAGCAACAATGCAATAGCTATAATTTTTCATCCATCATAATGATGCCTTTTAGAAAATTTTATAATACAGTATCTTGATAAAGCTGTGAAGAACCCAGCACTTTCTTCCCCTTGGTGAGTTCCCACTTGGTGCAGCCTCTTTGGAGGGGACATTGATAATATCAGTCAATATTGGTCAAAATTATCAACACAGCCGAAACCGGTTTGGCTCAGTGGATAGAGCGTCGGCCTGCGGACTAAAGGGTCCCAGGTTCGATTCCGGTCAAGGGCATGTACCTTGGTTGCGGGCACATCCCCAGTGGGGAGTGTGCAGGAGGCAGCTGATCGATGTTTCTCTCTCATCGATGTTTCTAACTCTCTATCCCTCTCTCTCTCTTCCTCTCTGTAAAAAATCAATAAAATATATTTTAAAAAAATTATCAACACATATTCTAGGGCCCCACAATACCTCTTCTATCACCTGCTCTACAAAAACATGCACCCAATGTGTGCAGAGGCATGGCCAATAATGCTCGCTGCAACATTTGTTTATAAAAGTGAAAGGCTCTAGACAACCCAATGCCCATGAGCAGGCCAATAAACAGGGGTGCAGCTGTGCAGCAAGATGCTTGCTGTGTTTAAAAGATGTGAGGTACATTTGTCCTGACGTGGAAGATCCCCTAAGGAACACAGTTCACTTAAAAAAAGTTGCAGAACAACACATATCTCAAATGTATGATCTCATTTATGTAAAACACTGCACACACACACACACACAAACACACACACACACACACACACACACTCACGCACGCACGCACTCGCGCGCACACACACATATCTAAGCCAGATGTTCTCTAGATCCCACCCTCCTTTTCCAGAAGCATCTGTCTAATCTCTGAGGTGGGAAGAGCTTTGGGTCCCCTGGCCCCATCCTCTGGGAGCCTTCCACTAGGGTCTAGGTCTCTGCAGCCCATCACTGACACTTGGTCATGGGCCATTCTCCTGGTCCCATAAGACTTGGCAAATTTCTCTGAACTCTAGATACTCTAGTCCTTCTGGCCCCCGAGGCTGACATACTAGACAGTGGGGGCTTTTCAGAGTGTTCGGAATGAGAGTTTGCGACTGTTTCAGAAGAAAATTATGATGAAGGGAAAAGTTTTGTATGCTAGAGAGACATGTTAAGGGACAAATTCAAGCCCCTTCCTCTGTCTGCCCTTAACAAAGCCACATATCCTTTTACTCTCTGGGCAGCTTGCCTGTGGCAGTTTGCATCTTATGTCCATGCTCTCTTCCAACTCAAATCTCCCCCCCCCCAATTAAGGTGTGAGAAAGAAACAGCATGCAAATTTTGTCTCCTACTGTCCCGCCCTCCTTGGTGCCCAAGGTAAAGTGCCAGGGTTTCTGGGTCTCATTGGGAGATTGGAAGGGAAGTCTCCCTACCCATTTTGCTTGGCTTTAGGTGGTGGGTTCCTCTGCCACTAGGGGGCAGTGACTCTGTAGGCCCAGTGCCCCAGTGCCCAGGAAGTCCCAACTGGTCAAGGCCACTTGGCAGTCAGAGGGTAATCTGATTTGAGGTTAATAATGCAAAGTCCTGCCTGTGCCTGTCCGCACTATTTTGACTCTGCTGACTTGAGTGTTCTCCCAAACCAGCCAGGAGAAAATTGTTTATCATTTAATGGGGAGACTGAGGCCCCAAGAAAGGAAAGACTTGCTCAAGCTCAAATACCGAGATCATGGTGAGGATGGGCAGAGCATAGGGTTGCCAGATAAAATACGGATACCCAGTTAAATGTGAATGTCAGATAAAACATGAATATGTTTAGTGTAAGTATGTCCCACATGTTACATGGAGCATTCTACACTAAAAATATATATATTTGTCGTTTATTTAAAATTCAAATTCAGTTGACATCCTGTATTTTTATTTCCTCAATCTAGCAAGCCTGCTCCAGCAGAAATCCATGGCTCCTGCTTCCCAAGCTCCTGAGTCCCACAGAGTACACTTCTCTGCCCCTAAGGTGCCCTCCAGAAAGCTCAGATTTCATGGCAGTTGCTCTGCTGGAGCTGGGAAGGGCTTCTTCAGGGGCCCTCAGGAATGCAGGCAGGGCCTATGTCAGCTCTGCTCCAGGACTTGCTTAGAGAGGGTGGCGTGATCTTGGCTGCCTGTCCCCTTCCCTGGCCCCACCTGTCTAGCTCTGGAACCAATCTCTCTGGATCAGAGCTGACAGGGGTGTGGGGACAGGAAGAGATTAACCAAAGAACTTATAAACAGAAATGCATAACCCATGGACACAGACAGCAGTGTGATAAAGGCCTGGAGTTGGGTGGGGACTGGGTAGATTGGGGAAAGGAGGAAAAATGAGGGTCATCTGTAACACTGTCAACAATAAAAACAAACAAACAAACAAACAAACAGCTTCTTCTTCCCATGGAGGCCCTCGGGTGTTCCCAAGAGCTGACCTATAGAACCTTTGTTGGTCGTATCAACCAGGGGTCTTCAGAGAAAAGGAACCGATAAGATGAATGAATATATATGTACACTTGTATGTGTATGTATATAGAAATTTACTTGAATTGGCTCATGCCATTGTGGAGCTGACAAGCCCAACATTTGCAGGGCAGGCCAACAGACTTAAGTGGGAGTTGATGCTGCACTCTTGAGACAGAATTTCTTCTCCAGGTAACCTCAGTGTTTGCTCTTAAGGCCTTTCAACTGATTGGATGAGGCCTACCCATATTATTGAGGGTTAGTTGTCTTCTTTACTTAAAGCCCAATAATTGTGTAAATATTAACCACAGCGACAAAATACACGCACAGCAATACCTAGACTAGTGTTTGATGGAATAACTGGGGAATAAGCTAGCCAAGTGGGCACAACTTCACAGTGGTCTAAACAGCAAGGAAGCTGAGGGAGAATTTGGACTTAGATCAGAGGTTGAAGGGCTTCAGAACCCTGGAGGCTATAGTGTTGAGAGGCAAGTCCTCCTCTCCTGCTCTTCCCTCCTCTGGTTCTCACTGTTCCTGCACATGCTGACTTCAGGACATCCAAAGGCCATCTCCCCCCGACCTGGGAACTCTGGAATGGGGGAGGCAGGATGTACTCTGAAGAGGATGCCTTTGGAGGATGCCTGTAACCAGAGTTGGGCTTACAGAAGCCACGACAGGCCTGAGATTTAACCCTGCTCTGGCCACTGACTGACTCTGGGGTCCTGTGCCAGTCCTTGCCTCTCTCGAAATTGTGGAAGATGAACCCCATATGTACTCCAATAGGGTCAAATCAGGTGACCTTAGAGCCAGGGAAGTTCTCACAAGCAAACGTCCTGAGCCTTATCTCTTCTCCTATGTTGCTTACAGAGTAGCAGGGGAGAAGGCCACAAACCCAGCCAACAAGATACAGCAGGAACAGAAGGTGCTGGTCTAACGATTGAGTGTAAATGGGGATCTGGCTCCACCCCCACGTCAGGATATATTTCCCAGAGTTCTGGTGCCTCAAAGTGCTCATTTTCAGAGTGCTTCTTCTCTGCATTGCTCCCTGTGCATCCTTGGTCGTCGCTTACAAGTGAATAACTGGTTGTTATGGCAGGAGGCCCCCTTAGCATCAAGGAGGAAATGGAAATGTCCATGGATGAAGACCTGATTCTTGTAAACCATGGTAAAAGTCAAGAACACATGGTGATAGCAGGTGAGGATCCCCTGAAATGTCCCGTCCCTTGGCTGTCTGCACTTGTGCATGTGTGATGGAGAAAGTATGTGTGTGGTTTGGCAGACACTCATCTATATGCATGTACATGTTTTTGAATGCATGGGTGGGTATGTGCAACTGTCTGTATCTTGGTGTCCATATACATGTATTCGTGGCTTCAGAGACAGAGAGCAGGAGGGAAATGGGTTGATACGAACATTTTTCAGACTCAACATGTATGGTTCCTTCTTTATCCAAGCCACCACTGTGCCTATTGCAAAAACTCAGAGGGCTTAATACAAGATCAATCAGATCAATTTTCTCTCTTAACCCTCCAATGCCTTCTTCTGACCTGTTTTTATCATTTTGGAAACATATATTTCTTGATTTGAATCTATAGTTGATGGCCTGTTTTCTGTTTTGTTCCCTTACTCCCCTTGTATACACATAGTGTCTTGATTGCTGTGATCTTGTCTCTTGGTCATTGCGCTCTCCCCAGTAACTGACCACAGAGCTTGGCCCTCAGTAAATACTTGCTAATCTTTTGAACAAATGAACAAACTGGGGCCTGGGTTTGGCCAGTGGACAGCAGTGAGTGGGTGTTGAGTGATTCCTAAGAAGTTTGGGGACCCAACCTCTTTCTGGGTGTCCTGTGCCCATGAAGCCTTGGTAAAGCCTCTATGGGTGTTCTTAGAGCTTTTGTTCTTCTTCCCAGAAATAATAGATCATGGATCCCGGTCCCGGGGTACCTCTCAGCGGCGACAGAAGTTGGAGTCAAAGGCTGCTGGCTCTGCTGGAGGCCAACAGGTTTGGAATGTGACTGACTCCCGGCCCAGGAAAATGGTACTTTATGTGGCCCTTAGCACGTGGTGGCTGGGTTGGGGTGGTAGTACTGGCTGTAGGGGCTCCAGCCTGATGATGGTAGTTTGAACAGGGCAATATGTTGACTTGGAGGTGGGGGGAAGAGGAAGCAGGCAAATGAGGAAGCAGGGGCATTCAGCAAGAGGTCAGAGCCATCTTTTCATAGGCTGGGAGTTAAGCCTTGAGAATCCAGAGTGCCTAGAGCAGATATATTTATTCTGCAAAACTCCAGTGTCTGTGAAATGATGTTTCCCTTTATTAAAGAATTAAATAAGTATATATTGCTCTCTCTATAAATATGTCTATATTTCTGTATTTATATATAAATATATTTCAATATATAAATATATAAATATTTAAAACACAAATTTATTTATTTATTTATTTTGAATGTTTTATTTTTTAATACAAATATATTAAAATACAAAATTATATATATCAGGGCTGGGACAATGGTAAGGCAAGTGAGGTTCCTTTTGCTTCTTGGCTGTTAGGAAATCCAGTCAATGGAATCTGACCATTTTGTAGCCAATCCTTTAAGCTACAAAAGGGAATATTCTAGAAAAAAATGGTGGCCATATTGTTGCAAAGGATACTGGGGAAAGGCAGCTCTTTTGGAGAGGAGAAAGACCTGTTTGTTCTAGGGAATCATTTGAGCCCAGCATTTCTGTAGCCAATTCTGTTAGCTACATTCACCAGTGGATGAAGGCAAGTTTTAGAAAAATGGTTGTTACACTGTTGCAAAGGTTACTGGGGAAAGGCAACAAGGTTGGGGAGCATGAGGACCTGTTTTAAGGAAGTAAGTTCCTGACTGCCAGCCAGGTTGGGTGGGAGGGGCAGATAACTGTTCCATGTATATACCTTCAGTTAATGCCCCTGTTTTCCACCTTGGTCCTCAAGACCACCCCAGTGTCCCTGCAGCCTCCAAGTTCGGGGCCTTTCTGCCAGGTGGGGATCCCCCTCAGTTGCTCCTCATTTGTTTCTGAGCCACACTGAGGCTTGTTTCATTCCTTATTGATACTTTCTGAATTCTACAATGTTGTTGAACTCTTTCATTCTCTGTTGCCTCTTCCATTATCTTATTTCCTATGGGCTTATACAATTTTACTGTCTTCACTGTCACTTTAATGGAGTCTTAAAGGGGAGCAATGTCAAGTATGAGAGGTATCACAGTGTAATAGTTAAGAGAACAACCTCTGGAACGAAATGTCCTGGGTTCAAATTACTGCTCTGCTACCTATCAGTTATGTGACCTGGGCGTTATTTGACCTCTCTGTGTCTCTGTTTTCCCAACTTTCAAAATGGGATGATAGTAATACCTGTTTCAAAGAGTCATGATGAGGATTTAATGGCTTGATATTGGTAAGGGCTTAGAAGATGACATGGTCCTTGGCATGTGGTAAGTGTGTGTTAAACAAACATATCGTGAGATATTTCATCTTGCATGGGAAACCCAGAGCTGAGGTTGGAACCCAGGTGGGTCTGTCACATTCTGCTCCTCTAGCTCACACTAGCTTTTTAAGGCACGAGATACCTCTGACCCCCGAGCTCTGGGCCAGAGACATCCACTCCAGTTATTAGGAAATGGATAGAAATGAAAGACATGGGGATGGCTGGGTTCACCCAGAGAAAGACAAAGAGGCTATGGTTTCCCAGTAGCCAGACTTTTATCCTGAGTTCTGATACCATGCGTCCTTGAGGAAGTGCAGTCATCTCTCCAGGAATCAATTTCCTTGGCTCTAAAATGGAGGTTTCCTGTCTCCTTCCGTGGTTGCTGAGACCCAGCTGTCGGCATGTGATGGTGCTGGCAGAGGGACCCCTATCACTGCTTTTCCTTCACTGCAGCCTAGATGACCAGGAGCTACTGGGGATCATGGTGTGGGTAGAATGGTGGCAGGCAGCCAACTTGTGAGCCTCCAAGGCTGCCCTAATGGTCTGAAACTTCAAGCCCCTGATTCTGGAGGATCAGACACCATGTGACTCCTGGGGGCAGGTGTACCCAGGCAAAGTGTGGGGCAGCCACATTTCTCAGCTGGGGCTATGAAGGTTACTTTGACTGACCATTTCTTTACTTAGGGTACTCAGCTGCCGGTACGCAGAATGGCAAGAGAACCAGGCTATGGAGATGGTCATCCCTGGGAGTGTCCTGGCAGCTTCCATGGCACAAGATTCCATTACGAGTGGTAAGATGGATTCCAGAGACCTTACAAGAGGAAAGGAGGAGCTTCCTGGGCATGGACCGGAGTGGGCCAGAGAGTCAGATTGGCCAGGAAGGGCTTGAGCAGCTGGCCATGATTGTTGGAGACCTGTTGCTTCCTCACCATAGCCCCTGAGCCTCCTGGCCCCTTGCCTATTTGAGTCCTCTGAGTGCTCTTCAGCTGGGCTGGGCTGAGCTCCAGCCCTCAGGCCCTAGGACCTGCTTACAAAAGAAGGGGAGGACTAGAGGCTGACAGAGTCACTGTTCAGAGAAACCCCTGATCTTACTCACTGGCCCTCCTGGCTTTCCTGTGCTTTCTGCCAGGCCTGGCCTGGGACAACCAGCAGCTCTGAGTTGCTGTATTTTCTTATTTCCCAGCAACTCAGAGGCAGATATGATTGCAGAGATTGGCTTGGAAGAGACACATGAACTGGAGATAGAAGCCATAAGAAAACAGGTGAATGTCTGCTGTGCTGGGGACTCACTTGGTGGGTGGAGGCAGAATCATGGTGCTTTGGGGGCAGGTGGGCCTCAACAGCAATAAATCATCCCCCTTGAGGTTGTATAGCCATTCCAGTTATCTTACCCTCTAGCAGCCAAATTGAGGTCAGGCTTTCCTCCTCTACTCTCAATGCCCATGGCACCCAAGTCCCATCTTTCTGTCAGCCTTAAGTCAGCTTTAACACTAAGAGAAAAAGACGACAAAGAGGGAACGGAAGAGGATGGTGGCATCTGTTCAGAGAGAATGGCTGAGAGGTCTGAGATAGGGGTTTTGGGTGGGCAGAGACTGCACAAGCCATGGACATGGATGTGGGTGTGGAGGGCTATCAGCCTAGTGGCCCTCTCTGGCCCCTGAGTGTTACCCCATCTTGAAGCCCTCACTCCAGTGCTGCTGCTTCCTCCACACCAGCTCTCCTCAGGATTAAAATGCCCTTCCCTGCTCACCCTGCACAGCTGGGAAGGACTGGCTTCATCAAGACAACTGACGCATTCAAAGGAGTGTGCAAAGCAGCTGGGCCCGCCAACATAGGCAGCCCATCCCACTCCAGGCCCCTGGTATCAGCCGCTTCTTACCCAGAGGTAGTCCTCCCCTCCAAAAGGCAGCAAAGTCCCTTCCTGTTTGAACTTCATACTTTTTTTCCAATTGGTGGGCCGTGGGCTTCCCTAGAACAGCTTTGCTTACCAGCCTGCTCTTGGTCTCTCTGCAGCAGCGTGTGAACAATGAGCGTCTGAGCACCCTGGAGGACCAGGAAATTGCCAGAACCCAGAGGGAAGTTATGCTCTTCAGCATGCTGCTGTCGGTCTGCATAGTCAACCTGTGGCTGTGGATTCGCCAGTGATGCTTCACCAGCCATCCTACCAACAGAGCTTTCTCCTCCTTCCCTTTATTCCTTTCTTTCCCTGGGCCACCCTTGCCCTTCCTCCTTCTGTTTCCCAGCAGCCCCCAGCAGCGGCAGGCCATTTTCTAAATCTGGTTGGATCCCCTTCTGGGGGAGGCCTTTAGCTGCTGGGAGGTGCAGGAAGATCTGAAAGGGCTGAGATGCAGCCTTTGGGAGGGTGAAGGGGGGGGGGGGCATATGATCCTCACAGTAACACCAGTGGCAGGTGCTTCCTGCCTGTCCATCAGGACTCCACAGTGACCATCTTGTCCCTTTTGTTCCATCCTATGTGGCAGGGGCTTGGCTATGTTTTCCTGTTTCCTTCCACGTTGTGCACAGGGTTCTGCACAGAGAAAATGCTCAATAAAAGTTCAGTGATGGCAAACCCTGCTGGCTGAGTTTCTTGAATCCAGGACTCATGTGGGGCTCTGATTCTCCTTCCTTCCCCCCTGTCACTGTTCCCAGCCCTGCAGGGGCCTCCTTAGGGGCAGGGCTTACAGGTCCTTCCTGTTGGGTTCAGGCCAGCAAGTGCCTGTGGGGAAGTGCTTCTGCAGCAGCTTGTCCGGGCCAGGTGTTACAAAGACTCAATCAGAGGAAATCTCCCGGAAATGACCAGAAAACTTTTCACTTACCCAGGAGGGAGCTGAGTCTCAGAGAGTGGGAACATGGCCCCGAGATTGTCCAGCAAGACCAGGACAGGGCTGGGTCTGAGATGTGTTCTCCTGAGTCCCTCCTACAGACTTGCTGGGATGAAGCCCCAACTCATCTCTGGAGGGAGGCCACAGGGAGGGGCTTTGAATTTTATTCATCCATGTCCACAACCCTGTGAAGCTCATCTCAGACAGGGTGGATTGTTGGGTAGGGCTGTGCTGGGGACAATGGGATACATGCATGTCTCTTGGGGGACATGGACCCAGAACATTCCCATTGGCTTTAGTGACTAACCAGACCATCCCCAATCCCCAAACTTATCATGAGTTCTCCGTTATAAAGAAGAGAGAGTGTATCAGTCATTGTTAGTCATGAGATGTAAAATAAACGCAACTGCATGTGTGTGTGTGTGTGTGTGAGAGAGAGAGAGAGAGAGAGAGAGAGAGAGAGAGAGAGAAAGAGAGAGAGAGAATATAGAGAGGAGAGGGAGCAGTGGGAAGAAGAGTGAGGGAAGTGGGGTGAAGGGAGAGGGACATACTTGTCTTCAAGCCTACTCTGCCCCTGCCACACCCCTTTCTGGTCCTCCTTGGCCCCCATAAAATGAGAGGATTCCTCCACTCCTGACTCTTTGGGGATTGCAATACTTCTAAGAACCAGGAGGCCTGGGTAGAACCTGGAGGTTCCCTGCCCCCTACTAATGGTAATGGGTCCTGGAGTACCTGGAATAACCAGCGAGCTAGGAGGAAGACTGGGGTTCCTCCTCGAAGGTCACACCTCCACTCCCCACAGCCTCAGGACAGACCCAAGGTCTGGGGACTAATAAAGGAGCAGCCTACTGTTAAGGTTCAGTGAGGAGCAGCATGCATAGCTTCTTGCCACCAGTCCAAACCCCCACTGCCTTTGATGACATGGAAGGTAAGCCAAGTAGAGTGGAGTTGATTGGAGCTAAGGATGCCAGGAGGCCTGCCCTCCAGTGCTCCTCCTCAAAGCTGCCCCATTCTTCTGTTTCAGCTGGGCCACGTAGGAAAGCTAAGAGGAAGAGAAGGCTATTGTGGCGTGGGGCAGTGCCTGCCTTTGGGACATGGGCAT
Organism: Plecotus auritus; assembly: GCF_963455305.1. Taxonomy (NCBI): domain Eukaryota; kingdom Metazoa; phylum Chordata; class Mammalia; order Chiroptera; family Vespertilionidae; genus Plecotus; species Plecotus auritus. Next base: position 129,852,485 of record NC_137784.1, read on the forward strand.
GTGTTTTTGTGAACAGACATGAACATGTTTGCAGAAAAAGTCTGGCTGAAAATATGTTGTGAAACAAAGACTCACCCTTGGGAGCAATTTAGCTGAAATGCAAACAGTGTGGTGGCCCCTTGGAGAAATGCCTCCTGGGCTGGGGGAGCTAAGGTGGAGCCCTTGCCTGAGCCCTGGCTATTCCTCTACCCAGAATGAAGTGCGACTGGCTGTTCCTAGCCCTGCCTGTCTGCTCCATCTCCAGGGTCTTCCAGAGGGAAATCATACCCAGAGCTACTCCATGCTGGCCTCCATCACAGCCTGGAACATAGGCAGTAGACCCCTCTGCAGGGTTCTGTGAGGGACCCTATTGTGAGGGCTGACACCTCCTACTTGATTCTCTGTATATGATCTGTCTGGACTGTCTGCCTCCTTGATGCTATTTCCCTGCCAAGATGCCTTGGCCTTGCCCAAGCTCTCCAACCCTTCCCAACAAGCCTGGAACTTTTCCATGACAAGTAGAGGGGAGGCTGGGACTCTAATTCGGGGTATGGGAGTGTTTTTTTTTTGTGTGTGTGTGTGTTTTTTTTTTTCTGCAGCATGTTGTTTATTGCTCCTCTGTGAAAACTCCCATGGGTTGCCCAGGCTTGGTGTTAGAGTGTTAAACACTGAGTGGCCAGATTATTATGATCTCTGAACGCATAATAATCTGGCACTCAGTGTATATCCTATATAATAAAAGGCTAATATGCAAATTGTCCCCTCGACCAGGAGTTCGACCAGCAGGCAGGCCAGCCAACCGCCCATGTCCCCTCCCCCTGGCCAGGCTGGCTGGACCCCACCCATGCACGAATTCATGCACCAGGCCTCTAATATATATAATCTGAGTGGCCAGATTATTATGCATTCAGAGATCATAATAATCTGGCCACTCAGTGTGTAGCCAGTCCCCCCACTGGATCAGGAGCTGTTTGAAACTAGGGGATAGCTTCCATTGCCTTCCACATCCATGGCACCCAGGAGAAGCAGATGGCTGGCCAGAATGCCTCCAACCAGGGTCCCCAGAGAGCAATTCTGGCCTGATTACCTCCTGAAGGGAGGGCTGGCTTTGCCTTGGTCATACAAGTCTGGCCTTTAGGGCATGCCCTCTGCGGAAAAGTCTTCTGCATAAAAATCAGTCAATTTTGACCACTACTTCCTCTGGTGTATGAACTATGTGCCAGCATGTTGCATTTAAATAATATTGATTACACAAATCCTACTTGACAATGCCCTCTTGAAAAATGCAAACATTACAGGTGTACCTAACAAAGCCCCTTGCCCCCCAATGTCAAGCCACCCCAGAACTAACTCCTGTGTTTGGCTTGTTGTTCACCCTTGCAAAATCTTGCTGCCACATGCAGATATGTGCACCTGTATGTGCCCTGGGCTTTGTACACAGGGTCTTACATAAGCTGCCTCACACAGTCCTCTGAGAGAGGGTATAGTCCCCCAAGCCATATGTGCAGGTGTGAAAATCTGTAAGCCTGTGGTTTGTGCTACCCTGCTGGGCAGGCCCCAGCAGAAGCTGAAACTCAATATTCCAGGTTTTCTGTCTCAGGTTGGCTTCCCAGCAGCTGGGGAGAGGCAGGCAGAATAAGGAGAGTGTGTGGGTGGGGGAGAAGACGGGGGCTGTGTTGTGCCTGGGAGCAGTCTAAGATCCTGGCTTCTTCAAAAGGAGCAAATGACTCACCATCCCCTCTTGGAGGCCAAGTTCAGGGAGCCCTGAAGGGGAAGAAATGTACTTCCCCTCAGCCCTGCCCCAAACCAGGTACCTCTTCTCTCTCGGGTTTCTCACTGGCTTGCCCTCTGGCTAGGTAGGCTGTCCAAGACTGTTACTAAGGCTGGAAGGCAGGTGCATGAGGGTAGTGAGCTGGTGGCTTTGAGTCCCCAGACACAAAGCCCTGAGTGATGCATGCTCTATATAAGAGAGGGCTCCTCAGGGAGTGTGGGAGGAGCTGGCTTCTGGGTCTGGGCAGACAAGTAGCTTCTACAGCTGGGCAGCCCAGCATCCAGCCCTCATCTGCTGACAGCCTGGAGTGTGCAGGGCCCACAGTGAGAGGGTCAGTCATCCAGCCAGCAGGCAGGACAGCTTCTCCAGTGGGCAGGTGCCACCCTGGGCCAGGACCTTCAGCTTGCCTTAGCCGTGGGCATGAGTACCTCTGGGTTACAGCCAGCCTCCCATGCTGGCATTGGGCAAGGTGGGGTAGCTCTCTGACTGGGAAGCTGCCAGTTTCATGGGAGTTCGAAGAACCTACTGGCATAGGGACAGGAGTGCCAGGTGGTCTCTGCTGGCATCAGATGTTAATGAGGCCCCAGGGGCTCATCTCTGACTGGAGGCTTCACAGACAGACCAACGGATGCTGACTCTGGCCAGAGACGCCTGCCTCTGAAGCCATCTGATTGGTGAGGAAAGGGGCTGGCATTGGGCTGAGACAGCAACTGACCAAGGCTGACACCTTCCTATGGCCACAGGGCAATGGCTTCCATGGGGTGGTGTCTGGAGCTCATGAAAATGTGCACATCTTGAGTCAGGTTTGAAATGGGTCCATGGGTGTCTGATCTGCCTAGGTTGCTGAGGGAAAGTAGGTGTGTGGAGAACCTTTGTTGCTTGTCAAAGCAGCCAAATGAAGTCCTGGGACCTCTAGGAGTATGGAGGCACCGAGTGTTACCCTAGGCTAATCCCAAAGCATCTGAGCCTTTGTATTCCCATAGGAGGGTGCCAGGGAAGGTGACTGGAGAAGGCTTGGAGCAGAGGGGCTAAGGGGTTCCCTGGCCAGGCAAGGTTTGGTGGGAGAGTGGGAAGAGCCTATGGGCATCAACACTTGTGCCAGACTCCATTGCCTACCTGCCCAGGGCATTTCCAAGCATCCCAGCCTCAGAGCATGGGGAGTGTGCCACTTGGATCCATGGCTCTCTGCACATGAGGAGTAATGGAGGTATGGGTGAAGGGTTACGTGTGTTTCTCCCAGAAAGCCTGCTTGGATTATAGTCTTTGTTTTTAGTCCTTTGAGCTGCACCCTGTAGACCCTTGAGGAAAAGCACCCACTATGGGTCTCTTACGCTTCGGGAGCCTTCCCCCTCTGCTATTTGGGCAAATGCATCTGCAGCTTCTGGCACCTGAAGATTCTAGCACCAGGCAGCAAGCCTGGGATAGGGCTAGGCTCCCCATTTTGGCTATGCAGCTGAGCTTGCCCTTCATTTCCACTTGAGCCCAGACCATGTCAGACAGAGGCTATTGGAGGCAGTCAGTGCTGGGGTAGCTTGTTTTCTAAAACTCCTACCAGTGTCTGGGCCCTACTATTAGAAGAGCATGGGCAAAGGCCTTAGCGCCACTTGTCAGATGGAGGCTTCCAGGGTGGTGGCTGCCTTCTACAGAGGGAGAGACACTTAGTGCTTGTATTGGGCACATGTACTTCAGGTCGAGCCCCAACTGTAGCTGACAGAATGTGTACCTAATTGGCCCTCAGGTGCTCTGGTGGCCTCAGAACTGCCAGGACCAACCCTGGCCACACCACATCAGGTTCCAACATGGTGTGGTCCTACAGGAGATGAGACTGCCAAGATGAGTCTAGGGCAGGGGTGGGCAAACTTTTTGACTCGAGGGCCACAATGGGTTCTTAAACTGGACCGGAGGGCTGGAACAAAAGCATGGATAAAGTGTTTGTGTGAACTAATATAAATTCAAAGTAAAGGAGCGGAGGGGAGAGCAAGAGAACCCTCCGCTCTTTTGGCTCCGCGGGCCAGATAGAACAGCCGAATGGGCCGGATTTGGCCAGCGGGCCGTAGTTTGCCCACTGCTGGTCTAGGGAGATCTAGAAGGGGTTGAATGCCCAAGTGCAGAATTTGGAATTTATCATGTAGATGACACCTCTATTCATTCAACAAGTACCTGACACTATCCTTAGTCTTGGGATTCAGCAAGGAACAAATCACACCTAGTCCCTGTGCTTATGGATGTTATCATAATGTGGGGAACAGACAATAAGAAAGTAAATAAGTGTCAGGAAATGATAAATGTGTGATACAAATAAAGTGGGGGAAAGTACACAAGAAACAAGGCGTGGATTTGGGAAAATGCAGAGCAAGTTTAGGAAATATATTCATTCATTCATTCATTCATTCACTTTTCAAATAAGTACTGCTTGACAGTGGGCTAGGCTCCATGGATTAATGATTAAAGAAAACAGACAAGTCCCTGCCTTGAGAAAGTTTATTTCTAGGATGAGGGCATCTGTCCATTGGTATTCGAAGTAGGAGTGACAGACAGATCCAGGTGTGGACTTACTGAACTCACCCCGGGGGTGTGGAAGGTAGAGAAGAGGAAGGACTGGGGATCTAAGGCTAAGAGACAGTGAGAACACTGTGGCAAGAGTTGAGGTCAGGACTAGGGCAGCAGTCAGGATGGACAGGGAAGAAGGTACTGGAGACATTTCAGCAGAAGAGCCAACAGGATTTGAGGCTTGGGTCGGGGTATCAAAGATGATTTGGGATTGAGCACATATGGGGTGAGATGTATTTTTCTCAAGATAAGGCATTGGGAAGATAGGGGCTGGGGCTGGGGTGAGAAGGTCATGTAAGTTTGGGATATTTTGAGTCCCAGTGACTGACCCCAGGAAATAGAGATATCCCCTGGGCACCTGAGAATGTGGAACACAGGGGGAGTTTCAGCATGGTCTGGGATCTGGCCTGTCCCTCTAGGAGAAGCCTCCCCTGGGGTATGAACTGAACATGGCTGATGTCAGATATACTGCCTTGGCCCCATCTTTGTAAAGAAATAAAGCCTCCCTTGGTAAAAGTGGCCCAGTCATGGCAAGTTTCTGATGTAATGACATCAACACTAGAGGCTCCATCCCTTTGTCAAAGTAGTGACCAACCATGCTGGCCTGCCAGGCTTCTTGGGCAAAACCTTGTCTTCTCTGTATCCCACTGGAGATTTCATTTGCTCAACAAATAGTTCTCAAGCATCTATTTCATGAAAGTGCTAGGCTGGAGCCTGATCTCAGGGTGGCTGATTATAGCCAAAGATGAATCAGCATCAAGGACCTACTGCCTGTCTAATGAGTGCCAAGCACTCTATTCATCTCTAGCTTGGGGCTGCCTACCCCCAGCCCCTGAAACTCTCCTTGTCCATGGTTGGGCCCCCTCCAACTATCTCCCCAGGCCTTGGGCACAGGGGTGTCATTGCAGCTTCAGCTCCACACTCAAAAGTCAGCCTCAAGAGCCTGCTCAGCCTGGTGCAGTTCTGACATAACTCTCTTCTTGCTGCCCAGGACTTTTTCCACTGCAATGACCAGAATAGAATATCTGGAGAACTAGTTTCTGGAAGACTTGGAGCCTGCCTCGTTAGGCTGTTAGTTATAGAAGAGTTCTTTTCCCAATCATAGTAAAAAAACTTTGATATTAACTTGAATCTGAGACCAGGATGGCCTAGAGCAGTGGTCGGCAAACTCATTAGTCAACACAACGGCAAACCGTGGCTCGCGAGCCACATGTAGCTCGTGAGCTGCAGTTTGCTGACCACTGGCCTAGAGTATAAAAGAAGCTGGACCACCTGGCCACCTGGAGGGTTTCATGTTCTTTCTGGGAAGACCCACTGGAGCTAGTCTCTCTTACTAGTAGCTCTATCTTCTGGAGTCCTCAGAACTGCACTAAGGTCTAACCTTTATGTATTCTTTCCCCCTCCCTTTCTCCCTTTTCCCCACCCTCCCTCCCTTCCTTCTTTATTCCTTCCACCAATATGTATGGAATGCTTTCCAGGAGCCAGCCCCAGTGCTATGTGAGGATGCAGTATATATCAATGCAGACACTCATGCTTGTCCTCAGGCGATGCACACTCTAGTACAGGAGGGTCCTGGCAAGAAAGGTGGCATAGTCTGGACTGAGTTTTTGCCCCAGGACCTTGAGAAAGTTTGCAGGGAACTATGCACATGCAGAATGAATGTGGACATGCTCTTCAGGGAGAAGTGTGAGTGCCAAGCTACCCTGAAGTCTCAGTCTTCCATAAATGTCTGTTTAAGGGTCAATGGTGATGAATTCAGTGTGATTGGGGGCAAGGTGAGTTGTGCCTGTCCAAGGGCAGCTGGAGTATAATGTCCAGTTGTAAGGAAAGCCTGAAGTTCAGAAGAAAGTCACTGCTGTCATCCTTATCTTTGTTACTGGACATTGGATACCATCCTTACTTTTGTGACTGTACATAATGTGTTTTATTTCTCTGGCTACTTTCAAGATTTTCCTGTTATCAATGAATTTGTGCAATTTGATTATAATATACCTTGGTATAGTTTTCTTCATGTTTCTTGTGCTTGGGTATCATTAAGCTTCTTATATCTGTGGGTGTATCCTATATAATAAAAGCCTAATATGCTAAGTGTCTGGTCATCCAGTCAGCCGTTCAACCATTCAAAGTGTAATATGCTAATGATATGCTAAGGATGCTCAACCGCTCACTATAACATGCACTGACCACAAGGGGGCAGACAGTTGACCAGTTGACTGGTCACTATGATGGGCACTGACCACCAGGGGGCAGATGCTCAATGCAGGAGCTGCCCCCAGTGGTCAGTGGGCTCCCACAGGGGGAGCACCACTCAGCCAGAAGCCTGGCTCACTGGTGAGAGTGTAGCATCGGTGGCGGGAGCTTCCCCTACCTCTGTGGCAACACTAAGGATGTCTGACTGCCGGAATGCAAGAGGGCACAGGCCAGGCTGAGGGACACCCCTCCCCAAGTGCATGAATTTCATGCTCCAGTCCTCTAGTAGTTTTATAAAACTTGGACAAATTTTAGTCATTATTTATTTTATTCTTTTTAAAAAATCCTCACCCAAGGATATGTTTATTGATTTTAGGGAGAGAAGAAGGGAGAGAGAGAGAGAGAGAGAGAGAGAGAGAGAGAGAGAGAGAGAGAGAGAGAAACATCAATGTGAGAGAGAAACATCCATCAGTTTCTCCTGTGTGTACCCCGACCAACCTGGGATAAAATGTGCAACCTAGGTATATGCCCTGACCAGGAATTAAACCCACAAACTTTTTGGTGTATGGTAAGATGCTCCAACCAACTGAGCCACTGGGCCCGGGCATTGGCCACTATTTCTTCAAATATCTTTTTTCTCCCCCCCACCCCTTTGAGAATTTCAAGTACACCTATATTAAACCACTTGAAATTGTGCCACAATTTGCTGATGTTTGCTCTTTCTTTTTCCTTTTTCTGATTTGATTTTCTCTCTGTGCTTCATTTTGGGTAGTTTTATTGTGTTGAGATTATATATATATATATATATATATATATATATATATATATATATTGATTTCAGAGAGAAAGGGAGAGGGAGAGAGAGATAGAAACATCAATGATGAAAGAGTATCATTGAACGGCTGCCTCCTGCATGCCCCCTACTAGGGATTGAGATTGCAATCTGAGCATGTGCCCTTGACCAGAATTGAACCCAGGAACTTCCAGTCTGCAGTCCAATGCTCTACTCGCCGAGCCAAACCAGCTAGGGCTTATTGTATTGTTTTAAATTTCATTAATCTCCTCTTCTATGGTATCCAATTTGTAATGAATCCCATCTAATGTATTTTTCATCTCAAAATATGTAGTTTTCATCTTTAGAAAATTGATTTGGGTCTCTTTTATATATCCCATAATCCTTTTTTATATTCTATAATTTTACTTAACTTTTTGAGTATATAGAATGCAGTTATATTGAGTGTTTTAATACCCTTGTCTGGCAATTTTATATTTGTGTCAGTTCTGGGTTTATTTTGATTGATATATTGTTTCCTCTTTATTATGAACAAACTATGTATATTCCTGCAATTTCTAGATCAAATAATAGGAATGTAAGTTTTTGAGTGGATGCCACACACTGAGTTTCCCCTTGTTGGGCGCTGGATACTTTTTTTATTTCTAAAAACATTTTTGAAAAAATAAAAATAAATAATGACTAAAAAACTAAAAACCCAACACAGCCCTGGCTGGTGTGGCTCAGCTGGTTGGAGTGTTGTCCTGTACACCAAAAGGTGGCAGATTTGATTTGCTGTAAAGACACATACCCAGGTTGCGGGTTCAATCCAGGTCAGGGTGTATACGGGAGGCAACCAGTCAATGTTTTCAATCTCCCCCACCCCCTCAATAAAATTTAAATAAAAAGGAAAAGAAAACCATTTTTGAGATTTGTTCCCATTATAGATGCAAGACACTTCTGGATCCACTCCCCAATATCCTGTGAATCATTAGGTTTTCCAGTCTAGTTGGTAACATCAGAGACTATTTCAAGCCTTGGATTAGGGATAGGGATAGGACTCTAGTTTGGGGGGGTGGTTCTTTCCTCAGGCATGGCTAGCTTCCTCATAGAGTGTGCTGAATACTTGAGAGGATTCTCTGCAAATCTCCAGAATTCTCTCTCTGTGCAGCTCTCTTTTCCAGTACTCTGCTTTACAAACTCTAGCTGCCTTGGTGTCCTTGGGTTCTCTTCTGTCTTCTCAATCCAGGGAATCTGTCAGGCTCTACCTGAGTTTCCTCTCTCTGTGCCATGACCTGGAAACTCTCATGAGAGAATAATCTGGAGCAATTGTAGGGTTCACCTCATTTGCTTCCTGTTTCTTAGGGATCACTGCTCATTGTTGCCTAATGTCTAATGTTTAAAAATAGCTGTTTCATATATTTTGCCTATGTTTGGCTATTTTATTCTGGAGAGCATGTCTGGTTCCTGTTATTCTGTCTTGTCCAAATGCAGAAGTGTTGTATATTCCTTTAAAATCAGCTAATTGATGTAGTAGAGATCTAAGCTGAGTAATAGACTACATGAAAAACTTACTTATTGAGCATATATCATGTGCCAGGCAAGGAGAAAAGGTGGTATTTTGAACTAAGGTGTTAATGATAGAGATAGAGAAGAGTGATTGGATACAGTGATTGAAGGCGAAGTTCACATAATTTGCATAGGTAGAGAGTGAGGATATGAAAAAAAGAGAGGAGTCAAGGATGGCTTTGAGGTTTTTGACTCAAATAAATGGGAGAATGACATTGTCTTTGTTAAGATACAGGTGAGTATGGGAGGATAAGGTTTGGAGGGGGAAGATTAAGAGCTCAATTTTGGACATATTCAGCCTGAGATACCTATTCAACATCCTAGTGGTAATGTCAGAAAGGCAATCTGGAGTTCAACGGATAGACTGAGCTGGTGTTATAAATTTGCAAGTCATAAGCATACAAGACTGGATGAGGAAATGAAGACATAAAAGGTAAGGATTCCATCCAAAGACTGAGTTTAAGACACTCCAAACTTTACAGTTTGGAAAGAGGAAGGGGCTTCTTTAGAGGACACTATGGAGAAGTGGCCAGTGAGGCAGGAGGAAAACCAGGAGAAGGAACCCATTATTTCAAGGAGAGAGTGGATAAACTGTCAAATGCTACTGAAAAAACAAGTGACTCTGAGGATGAACTGTATTCCTGGCTGTTTTCTCTTTTATTCCGGGAGCAACACTGGGGTCAGAGACTGCCAGATTCATCTCCCTAACCTCAGCACTTAGCACTGACTTGGTGCACAACAGATACCTTGGGAATATGTATGGACTGCTTGAGTGAAAAAAAGAGCATTGAGCAACAGTGAACTTTTAAAAGAGTTGCAAACTGGAAGTTAGTAGCTCTTCTATTCTTGGGTATATGACTAATTTGTCCCTTTCATTTCCTGGCCTTACCATCTCTAAAGGAATTGTCCTCAGAATGCTCTCAACCAGGGTCCAAGACACTTCTTGGATCAGGCTGGATTTTCTATAAAAGTCTTGGACTGCCTGTTTAATTTGTGGATGAGGATTAAAGAGGCCCAGAAGTATAATGATTGATGTTGGGCTATTTACAGAAGCACTCTGCCTTACTGTTGGTTTAAAAGTCTCCCTTCTTGAGGATTCCACTTTCCATCTAGGACTTCTGCCCACCTCTCTTCTCTTTGTCAACTACATGGTCTGATGTCTTCCTTGCCCATTCCAGTCCTACCCTCACACTTGTTTGGTTTCCCCTATGCAACCCCACAGAAGCTATTATAAACCTTCTGGCTTCCTCTAAAGTCTGCATCTATTGCTGCCTGATGCCTCTCCCATGTAACTGAGAATGTTGAGGTTTTATATGAGTGATCCTCTTCAACTGTTTCTCACTGCACCCCACTCCTATCTAAAATCTTCGTCTATCACTTTTTCCCCTCTTAGTCTGTTCTTCAGTGGCCTTTTCCCCTGTGTGCTTGGTAAGTCTCCTCTCCCCAACTCTCATACACAAACCCACCCATTATATCCATCTTTAATGAGCTCCAGCCTTAACTGGAATTGGTCACAAGCACAAATATTTTCATTTTCTATTGAATCCCTCCTCAAAACCTTTACAATTGTTTTGTTATCTCCTGTCCGTAAAAGGATAAAAACAATAGAAACACAGAGAACTTTTTGCACCCTCATGTGCTCCAGTTTCCACCTTATCTTTGCCTTTTTTCACTCATTCAGCATTCTAAAAAGAGTCAGATACATTCTCTATCTCTTCTTCCTCACCTCCTACTACTTATTCTGAAACTCTGAAAAATGTCTTCTTGTACCACCACTCTTGAGGCTGCTCTGGATAAGGGCACCAGTGAGGCCTCTGTTAGTGATGCAGGACTCCTCCAGCTCTCTTCTCTATAGGCAGCCTTGCTCTTCCTGATATGGGGGGTGGGGTGTTGGCCCTATAGATTCCTTTTCCTGAGACTCTCTTCCCTGAAACCTGTCCTCTTCAGTCTCCTTCACTTGGTCAGTTCTTCAAGCCATCGGCCACCTTTGCAGCTCCTTAGAACTCTCCCCTCAACCTCCTTCTCTGATCTTATGCTATGGGGGAAGGATTGGCTTATCTCCCTCTGAGAGATTTAACTCCCAGCAAACCCTAATTGTGTCCACGTCTCCCCTCTAGTCCAGACCCCAGTGAGTGCTGGGTCAGTCAGAGTCTGCTGCAGCAGACATGGAGTGATAGTGAATGCTTGAGACCAGAACAGGGCCTAGGGTACAGAAGGCAATAGTTGGACAGATCTTTGACACTCTGGGGGACAATTGACTGAGGACAGAGGCTACTTGGATGTGATGATTGAGAAAAACAAGAAGTATGGTTGACATCCAGTTTTCTGGCTTGGGGGACTGGGCAGAGGGCAGGCCCTTCTAGGAGGTGGGTACATTGGAAGAGAAGCCAATTTGTAGTTAAGGGTGTCAAGTTCAGTTTTAGCTATGCTGGATTTGAGGTGCCAAAAAAGAGCAGTGGCTGTAGATATGGGTGGGGAGCTTGGAAGAGATGCCTCATTTGGAATGTGATGGTAACTGAAGACTTGGGACTAAATGAGGTTTCTTGGAGAGAGTATGAGAACCGCTGGCCTGTTTCCTGGCAAGTAATCTGAGGGAGCAGTTCTGATGCAGGAGAGTGTGTGTGGCAAAATAGCTGCTTCTGGCAGTCAGACTCAGGGAAGGGCTTGTTCCTGGCAGAGAAGGATCTGGGATCATGGGAGAGGAATCTCTCTTGGTGCCAGAACCTTAGAGAAGGCATAAATGGTGTCATGGCACCTTAGCTACGCTCTTGTGGGCTCAGGATCACTGCTATTGTCCATTATCAGTAAGGAGGGGAGGAAGCCAAATGCTGGCAGGCAGGGCCTGTACTGTCTCTTTATCAGTGAGAGGCTGTCCCACGTTCTCTGCCTGGTGCTTGCAGATTCCCTGGGCTGTCCTTGGTCTTCTTTGCCTTATTCTTGCAAGCACAGCTCACACTCTAGCCTAGATCCAGCCTCCCTACATCCCTGCAATGGACTTGCCTTTCACTGATATTCCTCTACCACTGCCCTTCATTCACTGTGATATGACCCCTCTTAACATTCAAGATTCCAGAGGCCAGCTCTGAAACCCTGATCAATATGAGTGGCCCCAGCTTTGTTTGTGTTACTTGGAAGTTTCTGTCTCCATGGTCTGCTGCCTCTAGGGTCCAAACAGGTTCCTCTGCCTCAGGTGCCCTTATTAGCATCCCAGTGCTATAGTCCCACAGAGAGCTGCTAGAGCATCTCTGAAGTTGTTTGTTATTACCACTCACCACAGAGGCTGACATGCCTGCTATCACCATGGTGACAGCTCCAGAAGCTGGAACAAGAGGTGAGGGCGGGGGTTGCTCCAGCATAGGGACCACAGGCAATTTGGCAGGTGTGCTGGCCAAATCTGGTGGGGCATACCAATCAGCCTCAGCAGAGAAGAGTTTCTAGGAGTCTATTTTGCCCCAGCCTCCCTGACTCCATGGCAGACACTGTGGAACACAATCTCCTGTCTCTCTTCTGGATTTTCTCCTCTTAAGTTGCTCCTTCTTAGTCTATTTTGTGGACATCTCCTACTTTACTCAACTCTTAAATATTGGTGCTGTCCAGGGCTCTGTCCTGGACCTTCACTCTGTATTCTCTTCCTGCATGATCCCACCCACTTGCTCTCCCTTGTTTCCCACACCTAATCCTTCTCTGAGTCCTGTTCTTTTTACTTCCTAAATATTTCTCCACTCTGCCCTGTCTCAGACTTCAGTGGTACCATCTTCTCTAGCCTTTTCCCTACCACATCGTTTCTGCTCTTGCTCCCCCTATAATCCAGTCTCCATCTAGCAGCCACAATGATCTTAGTAGAATATAATGCTGTCCTTGTCATGTTCCTTATCAGTCATTCCAAGACTTCCCATAGCTCTAAAGAGAGAGAGTCCTGACTTGGACCACTGCCTGTGGAGCCTATTGGAGCTCTCTTTTCTCTCCTCCTCACTCCCTTCCCCACCCATGGGGTTCCTCTCTGTCCCTCAGCTTGAGTAACATTATTTGAAGGTGCTGGAGCAAATGTGATTTGAATTGAAAAGAAGGAACTCTGGTTGAAAAAGTCAATGAGAGATGAAACTCCTACCTGAGGAGCATGAACTCTGGGATGATCTTGGGATAGGAGAACCAGAGAGCTGGGGATTGGGTGGCAGCTTCTTTGGGCCAAGGAGATATATCTCCTCTCATGGGGCAGGAGTTTGGGGGCAGGGCTGCTTTGGAGGTGCTCAGTAACCTAAACATGTGCCACACATCTTCAAATCAAGGAAACAGAAGATGGCTTAAACAGTTTTTTTGTTTGTTTGTTTTGTATTATAACTGATAATTCACAGTCAAAGGCTTCACTGGAGTAAAAGAAAAAGAAACACATTTTTCAATTTAACATCGGTTGCTTTTTTAATGACCTATCAGAATAGAGAGAGCAGTATCATCTTCTTGGTGCTTAGAGACTGGCACTTAGGCTATGCTGGGTCCCCCTGCCCTGCACTGTAAATCAGGAAGATGTGTTGGTGTTTGCCAGGTGGGCCTTGGTTCTCTTCTCACTGCTCACCTTCAGCTCTCCTGACTTATATGGGTGTCAGGGTCCCCTGTGACCTTACTCTTTGCCCTCTCCTTGGCAGGTGAGGATCCCAGTTATACATGCAGGATGACAGAAAAATCTAATGGTGTAAAGAGCTCCCCAGCCAATAACCACAACCATCATGCACCTACTGCTATCAAGGCCAATGGCAAAGATGACCACAGGAAGAGTAGCAGGTGAGTCAGCATCATTTCAGAGATGGCCTGGAGGCTGCTATGTCCTTAAGCTCTGCCTCATTGTCACAGAGCAATCTTTGACTCAAGAACATCCTCTCAAAGAACCATGGGATGTCTAGGCAAGTCATAAGAGAAGACAGTACTGATAGGAGACAAGGTATGCTTAGAGAACCTTTGGTCAACTGCTTCTTCCTTTGCAGGCCAGAGTCTGCGGCTGAAGATGACACTTCCTCAGAACTTCAGAGGCTGGCAGAGATGGATGCCTCCCAGCGAGGGAGGGGTGGTTTTCACAGGTGGGTTCCACCATGGCCCTGATGCTATCCCCTCCTGCACACAGGCACTGTCAAAGTGGATACCATGGCTTTCCTTCTTTCAGTCCCTCTGGACCTTCCCACGGAGACATTTGGGAAACACTGTCAGTGCTATTCTAGTTCAACTCTTTCTTCCTGAGTATGCTCCTTTGAACAACCTTGGAGTGGCCAGAGGAGGCTTCTCTTTAGACTTGCCTGTCTCAGTGTCAGGAGGGAGAGATCCTTCCCACAGAGGGGCCTACATAGAGGGACCTGAGATCTGAAGCCCAGAACTGTAGGTTTCATAGGGAAATCGGAAAGCTTGGAATAACCATCTTTCTGGCCTGTCCTCTCTTAGCACAACCTCCATCTTGTCTTGCAGACCTCTTATTTGTTCTTAACAATTAACTGAGATGGTACCTCCTACAGGAAGTCTTCTCTTTCCCCTAAGGCTGCATTCCAAGTCATGTCTGAGTCCCAGCTCCCTGGCCTCAGCACTGGCCTTGATCCCAGTTCTTGGCACTGGAAAATAATGACTTGGCGCATTTCCCATCTCTCTCATCAGACATTGAGCTCCTAAGTACAGGTTCTGGACACACAGTTCTTTCTGACTTATCATTCCTCTCTCACCTCTAGGATCGTCCGCCTGATGGGGGTCATTAGAGAGTGGGCCAACAAGAATTTCCGGGAGGAGGAACCTAGACCTGACTCATTCCTTGAGCGTTTCCGTGGTCCTGAGCTCCAGACCGTGACAACACAGCAAGGGGATGGCAAAGGCGACAAGGACGGCGAGGGCAAGGGCACCAAGTATATCTATCCAACGTGTGGGACTGGAAGGGCTCCCAAACATGCAATTGGAGGGCTCGGTGGGGTTTCTTATGTCACCATGAGCAGACTGGGTTCTACACCAAGCCCTGCCATGGCAGAGAGTGGGGTAGGCAGAGGAGATCTGTTACAGTTTTAACTCTAGAATATTTCCATTGTCCCAGCTAATAGCTTTTACAATAGCCAGTGACCCACTTGCTATAGGAGCCTGTAGTGGCTTTTTCACCTAAGCTGCCCCTTGCTAGATGTCCTTTCTTTGCTCATGAAGCAAGTATCAAGGACACCTGAGTGTGGGCAGAGGGAGGGCTCTATTCCAGCAGCAAGTAAACATAGAGTAGGGCACAGTTACAGAATGCTGTTGAGAGTGTGCCCATACCAGTGCCAATGTGGGCGCAGAGGTGGGCCTTTGAAGAGGTCATGCTGGAGGCTCATTGGCAGGGAAGGCCTAGAAATAACTGAGCAAAAGGGGGTGGGGAGAATAGAGAAGGCAGAGCTGGAGGGTATGTTGTTGGAGGAATGAGTAGGCGACTGCAGATGTCTGGCCAAGCCGACATTCCCCACCTCTGGCCAGTGTAGGATAAGAGTTCTCGCCAAGGCAGGATACAGCATCTGGGAAAGTGATTTGGGGGCTGGAGGCCAGGCAACAAAGAGAGAGGGCGGGGTGGGCAGGAAGCACTTGGCATTCACTTGCTTGGAATTCCTCTTTCTTCCCGGGAGGATTGTAGGAACAGGTCCTGAGTCCTCATTACAATCCTGTGGAAGTCCCTCCCCAGGCTCTGAAGCCCACCCCAATAAAAGAATTGCTCCTTGTCATTCCCTCTTGGCAAGGGGACTCCAGAGGACCTGGGAGCCAATGGGCCTATGGGGGATTAAAATAGGAAAAGGAGTGTCCTTTGCCCATCTGAGCCCTGCTCAGATATCCAGTACCAGGCTGTGGCTCTCTGAGAAACAGGGCCTAAGTCAACCTTCCCCTTCACCCTGCACATCCCCTTAGGCATTGCTTTTTAGGGACCCCTGACCTCTGGGAGTGGGGGTGTTGCCACACTGAGCACCTAATTCACGAGCCTGGCCTCTTTCTGTCTCCTTAGGAAGAAATGTGAACTATTTGTCTTGGACCCAGCTGGGGACTGGTACTATCGTTGGCTGTTTGTCATTGCCATGCCTGTTCTTTACAACTGGTGCCTGCTTGTGGCCAGGTAAATAGGGAGGGTCTGGGAAGTGGTGGCCAAAGCAGTCCAATCCTCAGGCCCAGGGGTTGAGAGCATACCAGTCCCAGCTGTGGACACAGAGCTTACCCTAGCCTCCTACTGCCCTATTAAAGCCCACCCCTCTCAATTAATATGCTACAAAAGTTTTATGTTTATCCTTTTATCCTTTTTTCTGGTGTCTGTAATCTGTTTCTACTTCTCTATCCCACCAATACTGTCCTAGGTGAGGCTACCTTCCTCTCTCCCTGGCACAACAACAACATCCCTACACCCATTCTTTGCAGGCACTCTTGACCCCTCCAGCTCATTCTCCACACTTGCAACTAGTGTGGTTGGTAGAAACTGGGATTTGATTATGTCACTCCCTCCTCACAAACTCTTCATGGCCCCCTATTGCCCACAGGATGAAGTTTAAGCCCTCAGCATGGCCTTCAAGGCCCTCCGGACCTGGCCTTCTCTCTAGCTCCACCTTCTGGAATACTCACCCCCAGCATTCATTATTTTAGGATCACAATGTGCTATTTCCTCAAGAGAAAATTTCCTTTCTCCATTTTCAACCTATGGAGATTCTTCTTGCAGTCTCAGTTCCAAAGCCAATCTCTACATTAGTAGTCCCTGATAACATTTTCCACCCACTGTCCCCCACCCCAGTCATTCATTCAGCAAGGATTTGGCTTAGCCACAGGCTGACTGTGACTCATCAGTTCCCCTGGTAGTCATCCCATGCCTTGCACACAATGGGCACTCAGTTTGGGGCATCTAGGGGAACTTGGCTTGGAATTGAGGGGAAAAGCCCAGCCTTGTTTTCCTATAGAGCCTGCTTCAGTGACCTACAGAAAGACTACTATCTAGTGTGGCTGGTGCTGGACTACTACTCAGATGCAGTTTATATTGCCGACCTCTTCGTCCGATTGCGCACAGGTAAGTAAGCAACTGAAATGCACAAGCAGGAGCATGACCCATATGTCCAAAGGCCTGAGTCCAAAATTTCAAGAAGCCCTCTCAACACAAGTTTAGACTCAACTGCTTGGCTGAGACTTAGGTTGGTGCCTGCCCCTTTTTGAATCTCATGGTCCTCACATGCCTAGTGAGCTACACACCAGGGGATGCTCTCTTGAGGTCTTTCTGGCCATCCCTGCTACATGAGTTTCCTATACCCCTCCTTGGGAAGGAGAGTTGAGTGAACAGTTTGTCCCTAGCAGAGTGTTAGCCTATCAGGATGGAGAGGGCTGAAAGCAGAGGTGATATGTTGGTTTGCATCTCTACTAGGTTTCCTAGAGCAGGGGCTGCTCGTCAAAGATACCAAGAAGTTGCGGGACAACTATATCCACACTCTGCAGTTCAAGCTAGATATGGCTTCTATCATTCCCACGGACCTGGTCTACTTTGCTGTGGGCATCCACAGCCCTGAGCTGCGCTTTAACCGCCTGCTACACTTTGCCCGCATGTTTGAATTCTTTGACCGCACTGAAACACGCACCAGTTACCCCAACATCTTTCGCATCAGCAACCTGGTTCTCTACATCTTGGTCATCATTCACTGGAATGCCTGCATCTACTATGCCATCTCCAAGTCCATTGGCTTTGGGGTTGATACCTGGGTTTATCCCAATATCACTGACCCTGAGTATGGCTACCTGGCTAGGGAATACATCTACTGCCTTTACTGGTCTACACTGACCCTCACCACCATTGGGGAAACACCACCCCCGGTAAAGGATGAGGAGTACCTATTTGTCATATTTGATTTCCTGATTGGTGTCCTCATCTTTGCCACAATCGTTGGAAATGTGGGCTCCATGATCTCCAACATGAATGCCACCCGGGCCGAGTTCCAGGCCAAGATCGATGCAGTCAAACATTACATGCAGTTCCGCAAAGTGAGCAAGGAGATGGAAGCCAAGGTCATTAAGTGGTTTGACTACCTGTGGACCAATAAGAAGAGTGTGGATGAGCGGGAAGTTCTCAAAAACCTGCCAGCCAAGCTGAGGGCTGAGATAGCCATCAATGTCCACCTGTCCACACTCAAGAAAGTACGCATCTTCCAGGATTGTGAGGCTGGCCTGCTGGTGGAGCTGGTATTGAAGCTTCGTCCTCAGGTCTTCAGCCCTGGGGATTACATTTGCCGCAAAGGGGATATTGGCAAAGAGATGTACATAATCAAGGAGGGCAAGTTGGCAGTGGTGGCTGATGATGGTGTCACTCAGTATGCCCTGCTTTCTGCTGGGAGTTGCTTTGGAGAGATCAGTATCCTTAACATTAAGGGTAGCAAAATGGGCAATCGACGCACAGCCAATATCCGCAGCCTGGGCTACTCAGATCTCTTCTGCTTGTCCAAGGATGATCTTATGGAAGCAGTGACTGAGTACCCTGATGCCAAGAAGGTCTTGGAGGAGAGAGGCCGAGAGATCTTGATAAAGGAGGGGCTGCTGGATGAGAATGAGATGGCAGCCAACATGGAGGTGAATGTGCAGGAGAAGCTAGAACAGCTGGAGACCAACATGGAGACCTTATACACTCGCTTTGGCCGCCTGCTGGCTGAGTACACAGGGGCCCAGCAAAAGCTTAAGCAGCGCATCACAGTTCTGGAAACCAAGATGAAGCAGAACAATGAGGATGATTACCTTTCTGATGGGGTGAACAGCCCTGAGCCAGCTGTTGCTGAAAAGCCGTAAGGGCTAGGGCCTAACTGCCTCTCCAACCTTGACCTTGACCCCAGGAGCTAGAAGAGCCATGTAGGTCTTCACTATGAATACATTACCCCCAGGTTGCCTTGAATTTTCCCCAAAGCCTATCTGTTACCAGGTTTTGGGCTCAATAACCCAGGAGCCCTCCTCTAAGTCCAGCTATCAGCTAAGCTTTTGCACAGTGCAGACCTTGTTGGTTTGCCTTCCAGGAGCTTCAGCCTGCCCCGTTCTGAGGAAGAAAGAGGAGAGCAGCTGAACTGTCTTCAAGAGGTCTCTCCTGGGATGGGGAACCTAGGCAATAATCTATGAAGGAACCCATCTACAGACAGAATGGTGTGCACTCTGTTGCAGTACTCCCCTATCTTTGGGTACCTTTGTACTCAGGCACTTCCCACTTGATTCTGGTTCTTGCTTTTTCTAATATATGTTCTGAATATCCTCATTTCCATGCACATGTATATAATTCAAATACTGGTTGCAGACATTTACCACAGGCATCCACTGTCTGTATCTCAGGCAAAGAGTGTAGAGGTTGGCAGGGAGAAGGGTTCTCACTCAGGAATACCTCTCCCTGCCATGCACTCCAACTTCTGCTCAGTTGATCTGTCTGTCTGCCACCAGGAGTGGGATCTCTGCAGTCTTCTCTGGACCAGAGAGGTGATGATGCTTCTAGTTTCTGGTCCATTCCAGGGAAGAAAGTGAGGGTCAGTGTAACTGTCAGTCAGCCAGTGGGCAATGCCACAGGGAGAAGGAGGTGGCCAGGAGCTCTGGCCATCATCCCTCTATGCAGAACATTTTTGAAAAAGCCCTGAAAGCTGGCGGTGGGTGGGAGACTCTTCAAGTAAATATCTGCAATAGGGGCACTTACAAGTTAATAAATTCCTTTGAATCATTTGTGGTTATTTCTCAACTTTGTTACTCACATTCTTTCCCTTCCTCTCTCAACCCTTCTCTTTTTCCCATATTTCTCTTTCCTCCTTATCCAGGGCTCACTCACCTGGAATACCCTCTGCTGTCTTCCTCTGCCTACCTAAACCCTCCTGGTCCTTCAGGAGTCAGCTCAGGCACCACCTTCTTGGGGAAGGCCCCCTTGACTGAACTTGCTTCCATGATATGCAGTCAATAATCCCTCTCTCTAGGCATTCACAGTGCTCACTGGCTCATATCACACTATGTGGTTGGTTTTGAAAGATCTAATTTCCCCTGCAGACTGTGGGCTCTGAGGGGAGGACCAAGACAGTTTCCCTCACTGCTCTGTCTGCAGCCTTGTCATTGAGGAGAATGTTTATTCACTGTGGCAGTAATCAGATACACCATAGCTCTATGGTTCTATTTGCCAGCAGCCACATCTTAACAGAAACACTAGCTATGTCTGGGAAGTTGGGGAGGATCTCCTGAAGAAGCAGATATTTGTGTGGGTACTACTGGATGATCAGGAACCTAAAGGACAAGTGTTAATTGGTGGGAAAGAAAATCTAGGTGCAGATTCAAATGCCTTTGTGCATACCAGTTCTCACCCCCTCCTCTTAATTGTGGTAAAATACACATACAATTTTCCATCTTGAATATTTTTGTGTGCAGTTTGGTAAAGTACATTCACAAGTTCATGAAACAAATTTTCAGAACTTTTTTTATCTTCCCAATCTAAAACTGTGTCCCCATTATCTTCCCAATCTAAAACTGTGTCCCCCCCACTCTCAGTCCCTGGCATCCAGAATTCTACTTTCTGTCTATGAATTTGACTACTTTAGATGCTCATAAAAGTGGTATTATACACTATTTATCTTTTTGTCGCTGGCTCATTTTACTTGGTCTAACATCTTCAAAGTTCATCCATGTTGTAGCACGTGTCAGAATTTCCTTCTTTTTTAATGTTGAATAACATTCCAGTGTATTAAACCACATTTTGTTTAGCCATTCATCCACCAGTGGACATTTGGCTGTTTCCATCTTTTAGCTACTGTGATTAATGCTGCAGTACACATGAGTGTACACATACCTGTTTATGTTTATGCTTTTACTTCTTTTGAGAATATACCCAGAAGTGGAATTGCTACATCATATAGCAGTGGTCGGCAAACTCATTAGTCAACAGAACCAAATATCAACAGTACAACGATGGAAATTTCTTTTGAGAGCCAAATTTTTAAAACTTAAACTTCTTCTAATGCCACTTCTTCAACATAGACTTGCCCAGGCCGTGGTATTTTGTGGAAGAGCCACACTCAAGGGGCCAAAGAGCCGCATGTGGCTCGCGAGGCGAGTTTGCCGACCACTATCATATAGTATTGCTATTTTTTATTTTTTATTTTTGAGGAAACACCATACTGCTTTCTCTAGTAACTGCTCCATTTTACATTCACATCAACAACGGACAGACTTACAGTTTCTTTTTTTAAAAATATATTTTATTGATTTTTTACAGAGAGGAAGGGAGAGGGATAGAGAGCTAGAAACATCGATGAGAGAGAAACATCAATCAGCTGCCTCCTGTACACCCGCTACTGGATATGTGCCCGCAACCAAAGTACATGCCCTTGACTGGAATCGAACCCGGGACCCTTCAGTCTGCAGGCCGACGCTCTATCCACTGAACCAAACCTGTCAGGGCCAGACTTACATTTTCATAACATTCTCACCAACACTAGTTTTCTGTGTTTTATGGATGTAAGATGATATTTCATTGATAGTTTTGATATTCATTTCCTTTATGATTAGTGATGTTAAACATCTCTTCACATGCTTGTTCAGGTCATTTGTCTTATTTGGAAAGTGTCTATGTAGTCTTGCTAATTTTTTAATTGGGTTGTTTGGGGTCTTTTTGTTGTTAAGTTGTAGGAGTTCTTTATATATTCTGGATATTCACCCATATCAGTTATATGATTTGGAAATTTCCCCCATTACATAGGTTGCCTTTTCACTTTGTTTGATTGTGTCACTTGATGCACAGCTTTAAATTTTGATGTAGTTCAATTATCTATTTTTACTTTGTTTCCTGAGTTTTGGTGTCACAATTTATTATTATTAGAATTAATTTTTGTAGCCTTTTATTCTTATTTTTAAAATATAATTTTATTAATATAAGAGTGGAAGGAAGAAGGAGAGAGAGATAGAAACATCAATGATGAGAAAGAATCAATGATTGTCTGCCTCCTAGGGATTGAGCCTGCAGCCCAGGCATGTGCCCTGACAGGGAATCAAACCGTGACCTCCTGGTTCATAGATCAACACTCAACCACTGAGCTACACTGGCTGGGCTCTAGCCTTCTTTTAAATTTAATGTAATTTCTTGGTCTCTTCCCTAGCTTACAAAGTAATAAATCTTAACCTAGAGTAGACTCACTTGAAGGGACCTGTAACATTACCCATGCCTAGGCCTTAGTTCCTGAGAAAGGTAGTGGTGAGAAAAGAGCATTCATGATGGAACTCAGTTTTCACCATGTGCTGGAACCTGGAGTAGGCATTAGTTTTGTGGCCCAAGGATGGCAATGTGCCCAGAGGCAGAGGGATAACTGTATTGAAAAATGTTGCCTTGGTTTCCACAAGAAATCTGAAGCATTTCTCCTCATAGCCTGGATTACCCCCAGTCCAGCCCCAAAAGGTGCCTGATTTCCAGCCCATTTCAATTGGGCAGACATTGTACCTTGAATCTGGTTTTCCCAAGGTCAAAGAAGGTGGCTCATAAGGGTAACATGGGGAGCCCAATGGTTTGGAATTCAGACTTCAATCTCAGCTCTCACCGTCCCCCAACTTCTCTTTCCCCAGACATCCTTGGTCCAATCACCCATGGCTTTTTGCAGTGCCTCGAATGTCTATATTCTCTTCAGCATACAGATCTTTTCTCATGCTGTTTGTGCTGCCTAGATCACCTTTTTCTGTCTTTACTTTCTCTGAGACTCAGTTCAAAGGCCCTTCCTCTGAGCCCCACCATAGCCTTCTATGTGAGACCCCTTTGCACACTGGACTACAAGTGTGTTTAGCAATTGATCTCTTCTCATCTAAACATATTTTGTTCATTGAGAAAAAGGAAGAAGTGACAGAAAGACTATCCATTGTAGCTTGTGTGTGAGTGTGTGTGTGTGTGTGTGTGTGTGTGTGTGTGTGTGTGAGAGAGAGAGAGAGAGAGAGAGAGAGAGAGAGAGAGAGGAAGGAGAGAGAATGTGTGTGTGTGTGTGCACGCCTGTGTGGATGTGGTGTGGATGTGATGTGGATGCTTGTCTGAGCACCTGGATGTCTGTGTCTGATTGTTGCTGCTCACTTCCCAGCCCCCTTCCTGCTTGCTCTCTCTGCAAGAGCGTGACTCTCTCCTGTCTGTCGTCAGCTGCCACCCACGCTTCTCTCCCATAACTGACTATATATAAGAACTGAAGTACATTTTCCATTATGTGTTGTATTTATTCAGGACAGTCTGATGTTCCCTCTTCTTAATTAAAATTTTTTTTTAAATTGGAGTGTTCTTTATTTTCTTTAGAAAGCACCCACCTAAAGTAAATTGCCCTATTTGTATATGGCCATCAATTTCCTTTTCTCTGCATTGGTAAGCTTTTATAGAAAACAAAAGCCCCTGCTCCCACCCACCATTCTCCCTCCCTTTTGGGTATGACCTTTGGTGGTCCATGCCTGTTTTGCAGACTGCTGCCTCTATCTCGGTCCAGCCTGAGTCCCGGCTTCAGCAGCATCTATCTGTGCCCCAGTCTGGATCTTAAAGCTAGTCTGACCTCTTGCCCCTCCCTTCAGGAGAGGCCAAGGCAGAGGGTCCTCCTCTTCTGTGTAGCCTGGAAAGAAGCTCAGAAGGGCCCAGTCCATAGAGACAGGGAACCCAGCCACCAGAGGGCGCATGAACCTAAAGAAAGGGTGGTGGCCTTTGCTCTGTGAACCCCTCTCCTTCCACCATGTAGCAGTGGGCTGACTAGGACCCACTGAGGCAGTTAGGTGATTGCTCCAAGGGCCTCACCAAGCTGTAGAACCAGGTCTCTCTCTGAATGCCCTACTATTATCCCTTTGAATACCCTCAGAGATTCTTGGGTGTCAAAGCTGACGGTTCCGTTGAAATTTGTGTATGCTAGGTGCCCAGACTCTGCTGGAGATTGGGGATGGAGGAAACATCAAGATTGAACTGCAAGGGGACCTAGGAACTATGGTTGTCATTATTCATTTTAATGTGTATTCAGAAAAAATACTAATAATCCACAAAACCATTGATGTTAAGGATATTATTGCTTATCATGGAGCTAAAGAAAAAGTGATCTGATTTAACAAAAATAATTATGTAAATAACTAGAGGCCCGGTGCATGAAAATTAATGCACTAGAGGGGGGTCCCTCAGCCTGGTCTGCCCCCTCTCACAGTCCGGGAGCCCTCAGGGGTGGGAGGCGACCAGGCAATTAGGGGAAGGCGACGCCCCATCACACCTCTTCTGCTGCAACTGCTGGCAGCACAAGCCTCAGCCGGCCCTGGTTAACTGAGCCTTGGGTGGCCCTGGGTGGCTGGGGGGCTGAGGCATCTGGGGGACTCCAGAGGCAGGCAGGGCTGAGGGGACTGGGTGCTGCCATCTTGTGGCTGTGGGCTCCACCATCTTTGAGGGTGGGGCAGTCAATTATCATATTCCCTCCATATTGGCTGTGGACACCGCCATCTTTGCAATGGTCTGAGGGTCAATTAGCATATTCCCTCTATCAGATAGGATTATTCCAATGGCACATGAAGGTAGTGCACAAGTATGGTAAGTATTCAAATGCCTACCTGACACCACCATGGTATTTCAAAATTAGCGCTGTCATAACTCACCTCTTGATTGCTTTTCTCCCAAACCAGCTCCCTCCCATCTTCCCCATGTCAGTAATGGCATGTCCACCTTTCTAGTTACTCAGACCCAAACCTGTGATGTCATCCTGGATTCCTCTCTTTCTTTTAACCACCATATCCAACCAGCCAGGAAATGCTCTCTACTTAACTTTCAAAGTATCTCTACTTAACTTTCAAAGTAAAATCAGAATCCATGCATCCCTCCCACCTCCACTGACCCTATCCTGGTCCAGGCCATGACCAGCTCTCATCTGGAAGTCTGTAATCATCTCTAGACTGGTGTCCTTGCTTTCACCTTGCCTATCTACAATCTTCTCTGCCCACCCACTGGGGTTTTTTAAAAATGAAAATCCTGTCACATCACACCCCTGCTTAAAATCTCCCAGTGGTTTTCCATTATTCTTATAATAAAGCCCAAACTCATGACCCTGGTCTTCAGGTTTTGTCTGTTATTGCCCCTGCCTGCATCTCTGACCATGCCTGCTCTTTCTCTCCTCCTGCTTCTCTCCACCCCAGGTCCTGCAGTCTCCATTTATTTCTTTGTACATGCCCACTAAGCTTCTTCCTGTCTTGGTGGCCTGGCACTTAATATTCCTCAGTCTTGATCCCTCTTCCTCTGGACCTTGCCATGGCAGGGTCCTTGTCTTCAGGGCTCTGAAGGAGCCCTCACAGAGATCCACATCAAAAATAGCCCCCTTCTTCTCTATCACCCTTGTCACATCACCCTGTTTGACTATTGTTTTTAATGTTTG
Organism: Plecotus auritus; assembly: GCF_963455305.1. Taxonomy (NCBI): domain Eukaryota; kingdom Metazoa; phylum Chordata; class Mammalia; order Chiroptera; family Vespertilionidae; genus Plecotus; species Plecotus auritus. Next base: position 129,877,659 of record NC_137784.1, read on the forward strand.
CTTATCTTTTTTCTTTTTTTAATTTATTTTTTTAATGACAGTATTACAGGTGTCCTCTATTCCCCCCTCTTGTATCCCCCTCCACCCAGCTCCCCATCCCACCTCCCACCCCAAGCTTTCACCACACTATTGCCTATGTCCACGAGCTAGCTGTGCATATATGCATACACCATATGTGCTTTGGTTACTCTCTGGCTGTCCTTCCCAACCCCTCCAGTCTGAGATCTGTCAGTCTGTTCCATGCATCCATGCCTCTGAACCTATTTTGTATGTCAATTTATTTTGTTCATTAGATTCCACATGTAAGTGACATCATGTGATATTTGTCTTTCTTTATGGTATTATTACTCTCTGCAATCATCTTGTTTGTTTCCCCATTTATTGTCTATTTTCCCTTTTTGACTATCAACACTCTGAGGCTGATATTACTGCTGGTTCCTCACTGTATTGCCAGCACCTAGAGCAGCCATTGGCATGTCACAGTACTTTTTATTTTCTTAAGAAATTTTTTTATTTAAATGCCTAATGCCAGGAACTCCTTGAGTGACTCGCTCTCTCACGTCTCTCTAATGGATTAGATCACATGTTCTCAGTCTCATCTATCTCTGCCCAACCTCATATACCCTGAGAGTGCTCTGGCCTTACAAGACCTTTTGCATTACATAACCCACCTGGAACTGTCCCACAGGGAACTGAGCTTATACCTACCTCTTCCCTCAAATTTCTGCCTACAGCATCCTTCTCATCCTTCAAAGTCAGCCCTAATGCCACCTCCTCCTGGAAGCTTCCTTTGATTCCTTACAAGCAAGTGTTTTGTCCTTGTCCCCACTGCTCATTTGTATTTGTGTCTTTGTTTCCCTTTCTCCTTGGGGAGAGGTCTGTGTGGGAGTCAAACTGTTACTCAGCCAAGGCTACTTGAGGCTGGGGGTGTGAATGGGGACTTGGTCCCTAGAGATCCCTTCTGAAGGCAGAGCTCCATAAGTTCAACAGGGAGCTGGAATAGGCAGACATGTAGTATCATCTGGTCCTAGCAGGAGAAATGGCTTGCTTTACTGCTTGTGGGTTCAGTTTCAGGTCACCTTCACCCTGACGTGGACTGAAATGCCACATACTAAGTGATTTTACTTCTCTCCAAGGCATTCATTTCCTTGGAAGGATTAGCCAGCCCTGATTTAGGGCCCAACACCAAGCCAGCTACAGTTAGCCCCAACCGGGAGGGTGATGAAAATGCATTTCTAACTAAAATGGTTTTCTAAGTACAGGTCCAAAGGAACTCAGTGCTGTGGCTAGGACTAGGGCCATGCCAGTGGAGGTCCTGACAGGGACACTGGCCTGGAAGATAAGTAATGTAAGCTAGGTTTTGTTCTACCCTGTTTGCTGGGGACTTAGAAATTTCTGCCCTTGGAAACTTGGGGCATAGCACAGTTGGGGAGTTGGGGAAGAAGACATCTTATTTCCAACTAAACCATCCTTTATTGGTTCCTCCAGGCGGGGTGAGGCCCCGGTATTTTCCAGCACTTTCTACCTAGTTGTACTTACATGTCTCAAACCAGGTAAGGGGATTGGAGCAAATTGCTGCTTTGCCCTCAATGGATAGATTTGTCCCTGAGAACCTGATGTTTACTCAGGGTCTTGAAGGGTTCAAAGGAGCTGTCTGGGTAATCTGAGTGGTGTACCAGATCCAAAGAGCCAATTGGGCAAGGATGCTGAAGAACAAGGCCAAGGGCCTCAGTCTGTGGATGGAATGGAGCATGAATCAAATGTTCTCTTAGGCTCCACAGACTCTGGAATTAACTTGGCCTCACTGGCTAAACTTAGACAAGTGTCTTTCCTTTTTTTGACCCAGTTTTTCACGTATTTTAAATAAAATGTTTCCCAGGGCCCTTTTCAACTTTCCTGGGGCTTGGAGGAGAATGGATTTATCTTATTTCAACTCATACCTTTGTGTCACTCAAGTTTTTCAAGCCACTAACTTCCAGGCAGACTTTCAGATTTGCCAGTTTCTATGGATCAATGTATTTAATTAAATGAGTTTTCTTGTTTCTCCTTTATTGAATCAAATAAGCAAATTAAATTGGGCAATATGTTGTTAGGCGATTTAAATGCTAACTTGATTTCATAATCTGGGCTTGTGCCTTATGCAAGTCCTTTAAACTTCTTCCTGGAGTGGTAGAATCAGAGGCCAGTTGTAGGAGTAGTTATCCTTGGATCTATAGGTTAATCCTCTGGCTCTTGAGGGTCTGAGTTCTGGGGCATAACTGGACTGTCTTTACAGGTTTAAGAGAGCAAGATGGGTGGTTAGAGGGACTTCAGGACTAGTGTTGGATAGGAACAGTGGTGAGATGATAATAATCAGAAGTTCCCAGAGTTGCCCATGAACAAGGGTCTGCCTTGAATTTTCAACCTCTGTAGGTAAGGTCTCTGGAGATCCTTCCACTCTGGCTTTTTGGGGCACTCAGGCTCTGGGTAAGTGGGAACTGACACAGGTTGGAGGAGTACGCAGCCTTTGGGACCCAGGTCTTTGAGGCCAAGTGAGGTGGGGTGGGCAGACTACTGGGATAGGGGTGAGCAGCAACCTGGGAGGCCAGGCTGTCTCCAGCTCAAGACCTCTCTCCCAGCTGCTGTTCCATTACTGACCGCAGAACAGAGTGAGGGCGCTCTCGAGCTGTAAGTATAGCACAGCGCCTTGCTTTCCAAGCCATTGCTCACCCTCCAAGTAGCAGAAGACCTTTATGGGGATCTGTGCTTCAGGGAGTGGGGCACCCCAAGGCCCTGAGAGAGAAGGGGTTTGGGCAAGGTTAGAAGTGCAACTGCGGGTACAGGGCATGGCAGAAGGATGCTATACGAGCTCCTTTATGAGCTCCTGTCTCTGATTTCCCCATCTGGCTCCACAGAGCCAGGAACCTTCCCCTCTCCTCTTATGCCAGGGACCTGACCATATCTGCCAGCAGCACAGTACCTCACTGCAGAATCATTGTTCTATTTCCTTTTCTTGCCTGAGGAAAGGCGAGAGGGGCATAGCTGTGGACCATATCCCTCTGGAACCTGCTCTGAGAGAAGATGGGGCTGGGGCCACTAGGCTACCTTCCTGGTTCTTAGAGCTAGCAGGCAAGTCTTTAGTCAGGCTGCCCAAACCTTTAGAATTCAGGAAGATAGTGACAGGATGTGACAGTCCTACAGGGGACAATGGCCGGAGGGCTCAAGCAGGGGCTAAGGACAGGCATTGGGGGAATGGGCCTTGGTAAATAACATTAATAAGGCGACAACCTGAGCAGGCAAATTGGGAATGCAGACAGGGCCCCATGGCTGAGCTGGCTGTCTGCCTGTGAGTCACCTCTGCAGATCGATTTCATTCCTGAGCACTAGTATATATAATGTGTTTAGAAAGAGAGGTTGGTTGTTGAAGCCCTCCCTGAAAACAATGGAACAATTCGGGGTGCCTGACAGTGGCCCAGAAGCTTTGCCTCTTTATGCCAGGCTCAGAGCCATTAACTTTACCTCCTCATCTTCTTGACCCCCCTATTGTAAGGGCTGGCAGCAGTTCCCCAGGTTTCAAGTTGAAATTTACCTGCTCCAAAGCCACCCTGATTTGAGGGTCTCCAAAGATCCCCTCAGTCACATTTGAACAAGTCACCTATGGTGGCTCAATCTCTTTGCCCCTGTTCACTGCCTGGCCCAGAGTAGATGCTAATAAATAGTTGTCGAAAGAATGAGGAAACCAGTATATTTCTCTAATTTTTAAATGTGCTTGGATTTGTCTGTGTGCTACACCGATGAAATAAAAACACAGCCCTTTAGGAGACAAGCCTGTGTCCAGTGTGTCCATAGCACAGCAGGGATTTCAGGAAATAAACCAGTTCTGTTCGGGTACAAGCCAGGAGTTAGGTGGGGAAATAGTCTGGGAAAGAGGAAATCTGCCTGGGAAGAGTCCCAGAAATGCAGCTCATTTTGCAAGCATGGTCTTGCTCTTCCTTTTCTGTTCTGACCATGTGGAACAGAAAGCAGTTTTCCTTGGCTCAAAGACAAGGTAGGAAAGGCAGTAACTGTGCGAATGTGCTGAGAGCTAATTGTGCGTGTTATAGGACAGCTTTAGACATTCTCTACAGAAAGATCCATTGAGTGGGCGATTCAAAGCACCGGCTGCCATAGGGATTACTACTCAGAAGCTGCTTCTGAGCTCAGATGTGACAGCAGCCCCCAACTGAGCCACCATGAGTCCAAACCCCAGGTGTCTGAAGGGTTGTTTACCTAAATGCAGAGATAACATCACAACCAAATGAAGTAAACCATGATTGGTGACATTTGAGGATTTTGAGTTGGAGCCTGCTGGAACTTGATATTTGTCTATTTTCAAATTTTGCTATGTATTGAATCATTTTTTGCAGGTAAAATATTCTTTTTATTGTTTATTTAATTTTTTAATTTTTATTGAATTTATTGGGGTGACATTGGTTAATAAAATTATTGAATCATTTTTTGAATGGCACAAAAATCTGATTTATATTCCACTATCTGATTTATATTTGCATGTTATTTTTTAAATTTATCTTTATTGTTTAAAGTATGACAAATGTCCCCTTTTTCCCTATTTGCCTCTCCTATATTTGCCTGTTATTTTAAGAGTGTATTTTTTATAGCCAGTGACCACAACTAAATCTGTCTTATCCCCCTTACTTTTGGGGAGACCTAGTACTTTGGTCTTAGTGACCTTGCAAAACCACAAACTCTGAGCTGGAGGCAGTTTGCCCCCTGCTACACAAAGGAGCAGAGTTTGTAGCAACTGGTCAGTTATGAGTTGCTGCCACACACATACCTGGGTTCTGTCTGGCTTCCATTGTGGGGCTTTACCCTGGACCTGGAACTGGGTCCAGTCCTCCACCTACCTCATTGGGTCATCAAAGGTCTTGGAGGATAAGTGAGGCTGTGGTCAGCTCTGAGTGGGGAAATAAAGAAGGAAGGAAGGAAGACAGTGGCAACATTATGCTGGGGACTTGCAGAGTACCCAAGGGAGCCAGGGATGGGGATGAATGCACAGACATGGACTCAAGTTTATTGTACAGGGGGCACTGAGGGCCAGTTAAGGCCCTACACTTGGGCAGTCTAAGAACTGGGGCCAGAAGCAAATCTAGGATGACATTGGGCAAGCCTGGGCCTTAGGGTCCCCATATTAAACAGAGAACTAGACAAGTTGCCCTTTCAGCTGTGGTGATATTGGCTTATCAAGGCCCATTTTTTCTCTAGGCACTGTTCATATGTGCTTTCATTTAATCCTCTCATTAACTTGACAACTTGGGGGTTCCCATTTTGCACATGCAGTAACCAAGGCACTGGAAATTTAAGAGGTTGGCCACAGATGCACAGAGAGAAAGTGGAAGAGCTGGGGCTGGACACAGTTGGCTCCACACTTACTTGGCTTGCCATAGCAAGGTACTTCCTGATGGAGTTGGTCCAGGAGCCTGGCACTCTGAGCTATTACCCAGCAGCAGCAACTTGACAGATGGAAAGGCCAATCTGATAGGGACAAACCTCAAAACCGTTCAAGGGAGGTGGTTGCCTTCAGCCAGCTGTCTTCTTTTTGTCCCTGCTACAAGTTGGGAAGTAGGGCACCTCCCGCAAGGCAGCAAGTGTTTAATCATTATTTTAGTGATGGCTGAGGCTCTTAATATTTGCTTGATTACTTGCTGTTTCCATTGCCTGCATTCTCTGTCCCCCAATCTCTACATTACTAACTCCTTGAAATTTAACCCTTAGCTTAAATGTCACCATGCTTGGACACCCACTCCAAAGTAGCCATTCAGCTACTTTCCCCGTCACATCACTACATTTAATTTTCTGGCTAGCACTGCTCACTCATATTGTCTTCCTTAATCGTCTTCTTTGTTCAATGTCTCTCTCCCATCTCACTATACTGCCAACCCTGTGAGTGTAAGATCACCCCTGTCTTGATCCCTTTTGTACCCCTAAGACCTGCACTGTGTTTGGCACCCAGCAGGGGCTGGATGAATATTTGCTGTAAAATCCAGAGGAAGCAGTGACTAACTTCATCTGGGACCATTAAGGAAGGGATTGAAGGATGAGTAGGAGGTTTTCAGGCAGAGAAACAAGACATATTTTTAGTAAGGAAAGTATATGTATAAAATCTAAGGTAGGAAAAGTCTTGGTGTGTTTGGAAGAATGGGGAAATGCTTTAGCTAAAGGGCTGGGTGTGGAAGAAGACAATAGATAAAGCAAGAAAGGCAGGCGGGGCAAGACTCGTGGAAGCCATGCAGAGGAATTTGCAGTTTGTTAGGTTGTCTACAATATTTGAAAGCAGGGGAGGCATACATTCAGATTTTTGTTTTCATACTGCATCTCTGCTGCCAGCAACATGGACAGAGAGGAGGGGAGGTGGTGAGCAGTGTCATTGCTGAAAGAAGAGGCCATGCCAAATGCTCTGTCAGACAGGAAGGTACACGTGGGCTGTGTGCAGTGGCCCAGCTTGTAAAGGAACAAAAGGCACATGTGTTGGAATGTTAGCATTACCACCTCCCGCCTTGACTTTCCCTGAGCAAAGGTGCTGAGCTTGAACATCAAGACCTTGGGGAGGGTTTGTTTTCCTAAGCATCCTGAGACCCAGTGGCACCAGTGAGGTAACTACAGGGGCCTCCAAACAAAGAAAGAGCTGCCAGAAGCTCCTCTAAAGACAGGGAATATCCTGAATGTGTCCTACCAGCTTGTCCTGCAGCCTGAAATTGTATCACCACTGCCAGAGCTGGGTCCTTTGAAGACATCTCCATGCAGAGTGAGGATTAGGGCCCCTGGGCACACAGTGTGGTACATGGACCCAAACCTATGCATGTGTTTTCTCTCTCTCTCTCTCTCTCTCTCTCTCTCTCTCTCTGTATGCTTGGGGCTCTGGAACAAAGCAACCTTTGTTTGAAGGGCCATCCTGTGTCTGAGTCGCGGGATCTGAACTCTGGTCCCCCACCTTGCCACTGCACACCTCTCAGTTATTTTAATTTGACATCAGGAGGGATGACAAAATGTTTGACAAGTCCTAGGAAAGAGGGGAAGGATTGCAATATTGCCTCCTCAAAGTCCCAAGTCAATGAAATGAAAATAGGTTGCCGTGTCAGGAAGAAATATAAGAAAATTGCCTTATGAGCAATTTGGCTTGGTCATAAATAACCCCAATAATCCTTCACACCAGTGAGGCGCTTTGTCAGGCGCTGAGTTCTTTCCCATATGCTAGCCCACTGGCTTTTCCCAATGGGCCTGAGGTAAACAGGACCAGGACTAGCTACCTGGGGAGGTGTGGCCAGAGCCCCCAGCCCAGTGCACTGCTGTCTATGCCATTTTTGCACCAGTTCAGGCTTAGGCCCAGGCCCAAGAGGTCTTTGTGCTGCAGTGGAAAACCTGGCCTCAAGAGCCAGCAGGCAGGAAACAGGGCTGTGATGAGGAGAGGTGCGGGGAGCAGGCTGCATTCTGAGGAACCCTGAGTGGCCAGCTCCTATGTATATTTTTTGCATTGAGGTAAAATTCACATAAATTAACCATTTTGACCATTTTAAACTGTACAATTCAATAGCACTTAATACATTCACAATGTTGTACAGTCATCACCTCTATAGAGTTCCAGGACATTTTTATCACCCCAAAAGGAAAACTCATACCCTTTAAGCAATCAATCCCTATTTCCCTCCCCCTTCTTTTTCCTTTAAAAAACTTATTAGAACTTATTTGTAAACTTCGGGTTCAGAGAGTTGAATTAAATCCACCCCTCATTTCAGAGCTGGCTATCACATTACCTATGGGGTGTGCAAGGCCCCTTTCTCATTTATTTTTCCCCTTTATTCCAGATCCCTACATCCTTTCCCCCTCCATGGGCACCTACTCCAATGCATTTGAGATGAGTCTCTGAATATGTATGCGTTCTTGTAAAATATAGTGTTTTTTTTGCATATGTGTTTTTAATTTGCATAAATGTTATTGTGCTATAAATCTTGTTCTCTTTCTTACTTAGAAAAAATCAGCACGATGATTGTGAATCATTCCATGTCGTGCATGCATCTAGTTACTTCAAACTGCTTAGTTTTTTTATTTTTTATTTTTATTATCCATTCTCCTGGGGATTAAAAATTGACCCGTCCCAGTTCCATGCAGTGCCACAGTGGCCCTCCTGGGATATGTCCTGATGGTATCTGCATTGGGATAGGCTCCCAGATGTGGCCTCCATGGATCAGAGTATACTTGCACTCCCTTTTACTAAACCTGGCTGGTTTGCTTTCCAAACAGTAGGGCACTCCCACAAGGAGGGCATGGAGGCTCCCAGTGTCACCTTATCTTTGCTGACACTTGGTATTTTCCAACCTTCTAATACTTACCAAACTGAGAGAGGCCAAATGACTCTTATTGTTGTTTTAATTTGCATATCCTTAATTACTAGTAATCTTGGGCATCTTTTCACATATTTATTGACCTTTATGTAAGTTGCCTATTCAAATTATTTTTTTTAAAATTTGGATTCCTGTCTTTTTGCTGAATGATTCTGTCTTGTTTAGTTTTAGGTAACACAAATGTATTCACTGCTCATTCACTTATTTTCCCCCAATGCTATATTTTTGAACAGAAATTATTAATTTTGTTTAATCAACTCTATCAATATGCATTGATAAGTTTTATTTTAAGTCTGATCTTTGCCCTCTTCAAGACCAAAAGGTATTCTCCTACATTTTCTGTCAATAACTTTACTTACTTACCTTTTATATTTAGGTTTTTAATCTGTCAGAAATCATTTTTTATATGTGGTATGAGGTGGGAATCTAGCCAAGTGTTTTAGACCTATTTACTCAAAAACCCTTCTTTTGTTTATTGATTTGTGGTCCCGACTTTAATATATATATTAATTCTCCATCACTTTCCTCTGGGACATTTTCCCTCTGCACCAGTACCTATTTTTATTTTTTAAATTGCTATAAATTTGTATTATATCTGGTGGGACAAGTCTTCCTCTTTGCTCTTCTTCTATACAAATTGATTTACCTATTTCAAGGCCTTTATTCTTTCAATGTCTTTTTCTTTTCTTGTTTCCCATACACTGAGTGGCCAGATTATCATGATCTATGAACACATAGTAATCTGGCCACTCAGTATATATCCTATATAATAAAAGGCTAATATGCAAATTGTCCCCTCAACCAGGAGTTTGACCAGCAGGCAGGCCAGCCAACCACCCGTGTCCCCTCCCCCTTGGCCAGGCTGGCTGGACCCCACCCATGCACGAATTCATGCACCGGGCCTCCAATATATATATACACACACTGAGTGCCAGATTGTTATGCATTCAGAGATCATAATAATCTAGCCACTCAGTGTATAAACAAACTCATGGCATTGAGATTGTCAGCAGAATGGGATGCCCTCCTTCATCTCATATCCTGAGCAGAGTTGTTCCTTCATAGGAGCTAGTGCTTCAACCATCACAATTTCTTTTGGGTTCCTTGTTTTATCTCAGGACTCACAAGAAGCCCCTGAGAAAGGCAATCACATTTTATAGATAAGGACACTGAAGCACAGAGAGAAGTATGGATTTCCAGAGATGTACAATGTTTGTCAAAGTGGTGGAATTTGAACCCATGCTTCCTGAGTCCCCGTCTTTGTCTCTTGTCACCACACTGTGTTTAAGGAAAATAGACTATTTGTACTCCCAAGCACAAACACTTGCCACCACCACTCTCTACCCAGATGAATAAAGTAAAGGGACAGCATGGCCAGAACTGAAGAGGCAAACCAGACCACTAGGCATTTCAAGAGAGGTCATCCTATCTAATAAAAGAGAAACATGCAAATTAACCATCACTCCGCTACACCCACAGCCAATCAGAGTGAGTATGCAAATTAACCCAACTAAGATGGCGGCGGCCATGAAGCTGGAGCAAGCAGGAGGCTTGGGTTGCCCCCTGGCAATGGAGGAAGCCAAGCTTCCCACCCGCCCTGGCCTGCCTTGGCCTCTGCTCAAGGCTACAAAGTTTCAGTTATAGAAGATAAATAAATCCCAGATACCTGCTTCCAGCCAGCCCTGGCCTCCGCTTGGGTCGCCGGGGGGCATGGCTGGCCTGCAAACAGGCCCCTCGCCCAGGCTGCCCCATGCCCCAAGGGAACCCCCACCCTGATCCAGGACACTCCTCAGGGCAAACCAGTTGGCCCCCACCCATGCACCAGGCCTCTATCCTATCTAATAAAAGAGTAATATGCAAATTGACCATCATTCCAACACACAAGATGGCTGCCACTATGTGGTCAAAGATCCTGCCCCCATGTGGACACAAGATGGCCACCACAAGATGGCCAGCAGGGGAGGGCAGTTGGGAGGGACCAGGCCTGCAGGGCAGGGCAGTTAGGTGTGACCAGGCCTGCAGGGGAGGGCAGTTGGGGGGACCCAGGCCTGCAGGGGAGGGCAGTTGGGGGTGAACAGGCCTGCAGGGCAGGGCAGTTGGGGGTGAACAGACCTGCAGGGCAGGGCAGTTGGGGAGGGGACCAGACCAGCAGGAGAGAGCAGTTAGGGGCAATGAGGCTGGCAGGGGAGGGCAGTTAGGGGTAACCAGGTTGGTAGGGGAGGGCAGTTGGGGGGGGCACCAGGCCTGCAGGGGAGGTCAGTTGGGGGGGACCAGGCCGGCAGGGGAGGGCAGTTATGGGTGACCAGGCCAGCCAGGGAGGGCCGTTAGGGGCAATCAGACTGGCAGGGGAGCAGTTAGGCATCAATAATTCTGGCAAGGGAGTGGTTAGGGGGTGATCAGGCTGGCAGGTAGAAGCAGTTAGGGGCAATCAGGAAGGCAGGCAGGCAAGCAGTTGGGAGCCAGCAGTCCTGGATTGTGAAAGGGATGTCCGACTGCCCGTTTAGGCCCAATTCTACCAGGATCAGGCCTAAACGGGCAGTTGGACATCCCTTGAGGGGTCCCAGATTGGAGAGGGTGCAGGCTGGGCTGAGGGACACACACCCCCCATACACAAATTTCGTGCACCAGGCCTCTAGTCAAATATAATTAGGATGGTATGATCAAAGCATAGGGGTGTTTGGGATACAGTGGAAGTAGTTCCGGAGCCAATGAGGGGGGGACATTGCTGGGGTGGATATGGAAGCAGTTGAATGGGTATTAATAGATCAAATTCTCCTACACTCCAGCAGGCAAACAGGAAGTATGGGTCAGAAGGAGGGAGAAAAGGACATGATGGTGCTGGTAACTACACTGAGGAAGTCAGCAGTATGGCCGACAAACAGAAATGGTGCAAACAGCAGGAATTCCTGAGACCCCTTGAAGAGGGGTTTTGATTCTAGATAGGGACTCAACCTGAGCAGTAGTTCAGCAGAAAGATTTGATCCAGGCATGCTATGATCCTAGACACTGTCCCAGTGGAGTCTCACAGGTGCACAGCTGCCAATCAGCACTCCAACTCCGCGTACTTTTTCAAGGCCAGCCACTGCTTCAGAATGGGAGACCTTGTTGGTCCTCGAGGGGTGCAAGGAGAGGTTATAGGAATATGGAAGTTGTACATGTGCTTGGGGTGTAGATCATTATACACCACTGGTCCACTGGTTCCCAAACTGACATGGGAGTCACTTGGGGAGTGGGTCAAAAACACAGATGCCAGCCCCTGCCCTGATGATTCACACTCAGGCTGGAGAACCAGTAGTTTATAGCAATGCTTCTCACACTACCTGGGATGGAAGAACTAGTTTTTCAATCTCCATTTTGTAACAATCTATATGCTTGTAAAATGTAAAATTACACATCTCTGTGTTGTAGCCATGTCAAATTGCTGAAACAGTACATAAACACCTACTCTTATTGACCAACTAGCATTAGTCTGTGGACCATGCTTTTCATAGCATGGGTTCAGAGTCTTATTCTTCCAAAGATCACTTCCAGCCCTGGAGATTCTAGGCTGCTGTGTCAGCAATGGTTGCCCTGCATATACTCTAGCTCACAAGGCTCTCCTAGGGCCAGGTCCCTTTGGACATGGTTCAACATTTGAGAGCCCAGTTTGCCCTATGTTTGTCTTGGCTCTTCAATTTGCCACTCTCTGTAAAGGTGGCAGAATATACAGTTCTCTCTCAGAGCCCACAGACCGGTGGAACTAAGATGCTTGTCAAGTCTTTTTTGTTTATGGAGCTCAGGCCTTCTCATTTTGCACTGTACATGCTAAACAAAGCCTACATTGATTTAGCAAAGACTTGGCCTGAGCCAAAGAGGTCTCTTGTGATCTCCAAAATGGAGTTCTCAAACCAGAGGCCCAACTTCTCTGGAAATGCTTCAGGGGCTGTTGTCTAGAGGGTGGAAGAACTTTCGGGTGGGACTGACTGCAGAGTAACAGCTGCACAAAAGCTCCCAGGGAAGACTATATTAAGGGAAGCAGGCCATTTGAAGTCAAAGGAATGGAATGTATCACAGTGATTGCTGAGGCTCTGTCCCAGTTGAATGTTTCATGGTTCAGAAAGGCATGTTAGTTAAGATGCCTACTATGACTGCTCTATGCCCACTTTCTTTCATTGCCATAAAGACAAATTTATTGCATCAACATTTACTTAACATCTTGTAGCTGCTAGTTCCTGTGATGAGCCCTTGGAGAGGGAGGTCAGTGCAGATTCACATATCTAGGTGTAGCTGTGAAAGTATTTTGTAGATGTGGTTAACAATTATAGTTAGCTGACTCTAAGAAAGATTATCCTTGATAATGTAGGTGGCCCTCAGCCAATCAATTGAAAGACGTTAAGAGCAAAACTGAAGTTACCATGAGAAACTTCTTTCTAATGTGGATGGTATCATTAGATTCTGCTTGAGAATTTCCAGCCTGCCCTTCCTGATGGCCTGTCCTATGGATTTTGGAGGAGAGATTAAAAATGGTGGTAGAGTAAGTGGATGCTACATGGACATCCTCCCAGGAACAAACTGGGATTACAATTAAAATACAGAAAAACTTCCTGAATAATCAATGGATTTTGGACTTGCCTAGCCAGTCCCAAAATTGAGTCATCAGTTGATTAAAAGAAATTGAATAAGCCAATTCCTTACAATAAATCTACCTTAATATCTATCTATCTATCTATCTATCTATCTATCTCTCTATATATCTCTATATATCTATATATCTGTATCTATATATCCATATCCATATCCATATCCATATCCATATCCATATCCATATCCATATCTATATCTATATCTATATCTATATCTATATCTATATCTATATCTACTAGTGGCCTGGTGCATGAAATGAAATTCATGCAAGGGGTGGGGGGGGGTCCCTCAGCCCAGCCTGCACCCTCTCACAATCCAGGACTGCTGTCTCCTAACTGCTTGCCTGCCTGCCTGCCTGATCTCCCCTAACCACTCTGCCTGCCTGCTTGATTTCCCCTAACTGCTCGCTTGCCTGTCTGATTGCCCCTAACCACTCTGCCTGCCTGCCTGATCACCCCTAACCACCTCTGCCTCGGACCCCGCCACCATGGCTTCATCCGGAAGGTCATCCAGAAGGACTTCAGGAAGGTCGTTCAGCTGTCTGGTCTAATTAGCATATTATACTTTTATGATTATAAATATCTATATCATATATAATCTACTTAAAGGATCATACCAGAAAGGATTCTACCAGAAAAGTAGAATCAGTATATATATTATCTCCATCCTCTTGAATCATATTTTAACTCCATCCCAGCCCCCAGGGTTTTTACCCATTTAGAATTTCTCAGGCCAGCTATGAATTCTGCTGTCTTCTCAGAAGTCTATGAGCCTTCTGAAGGCAAGGAACCAGTTGCCTTTCTGCCCATAACTCAAGTTCCTTGCCAGGGATTTTCCCTGAGCAGTCCTCCTGAATAATTTTTGAATGAATTGATGTGCAGATGCTGGGAAGTGGAGAACAAGGTGACAAGGTAACCTCTCCCTAGGCCAGCTCACCCACTTTCTCTGTCTTCAGTGATGAGCTCTGTGCACTTGACTGAGAAACATCCAGCTCCAATCCAGACCTGTCCTGTAACTATAATCGCCTATTGAGTGTTATAAGGCTGAAAATTCAATATGCGCAGTAGCTGAGCCTTGTAATTAGGAGTCCAGACTCATGGGCCCAACTGCCTGGCTTAAATCTTTGCTCCTTCATTGACTAGTTGTGAGATTATTTAATTTCTGAGACTCAATTATCTCGTTTAAAAATGAAAATAGTCCTCCTTTTCTTCCTCCTCCTCATCTACCTTATAGAGTTTGAGGAGTAGTGAGGTAATACATGTAAAATGTAGGGAAAGGGTCCTGGGATACAAAGTACCCTCTACAGCACTGAAGACCTTTTAGCTAATATTATCATGTTCCATTCCAATTGTTCTAAAGCAAAACTCAATACCTTTTATAAATTGTTTCTCCTTTCCTATATTTGCCACTCAATAAATGTCTCTACCATCCACTCCCCAATATACTTTATATTATGTCAACTCTAATTCTTAACTATCTCTTTTCCTCATCCCTATTCCATCATCTTCCTCCCAGCCACCACCATTTCTTGCCTGGATAACTGCAATAGCTTCCCAAATGGTATCTCTACCTCTGTTGTTGCCCACTTTTTTCAAAGTTTACTCCCTTTACAACAGCCAGGAGGATATTTAAAAGTTAATAACTTCTGTTCAGGACCTTCCAGCTCCATAGGCTTTCCATAACATAAAGAATAAAATCCAAATTCTTACCCCTAGTTTCCAAGCCCATAATATGGCCAAGCCCACCTCTCTGATCTCATCTCCTGCCTCTCTTCCCATCCTCCATTGTGTTCTGGCTGCACTGACTCTCTGGCTCTTCCTCAAACACAGATAGTATCCTACTTCAAAGCCTTTGCACATATTGATCTCTTTGGCTAAAACCCAGTTAATTCCTCCTATTTATACTTCAGTTCATATAATTCATCTGTAAGGAAGACTTCTCCAACCTCCTTTATTAGATCAAGTTCTCTATTACATGGTTCTCATTGCATCCTGGGTCCCTCCTTCATAGCTCTTAGCCCAGATGTCATTATATCTTTATTGATGTGCTTATCTGATTAATATCTGTCTCTCTCACTCAAACTAAAAGCCCCATAAGGGTAGAGATTTTATGTCTTGTTTGAAATTATGCTTCCAATAACTAAAGAAATATGGCACATAGTAAATTTTCAATGAATGGTTGTTAAAGGCTGAATCATTGAGGTAAGCCTTGATTTGGCTTGGAGATGAGTAGGCCTTTAAAAAAAATTACAGGAGATTGTTGATTGGGCGGTGTCAAAGGAGGAAAAGATATTCTAGGTGAGAAAATAACAAACAAAGGCATGAAACCATGGAATTGGAGGGTGGGTTGAAAGAAAAGTGGAAATATTGTCATAGCTGAAGAAGAAGGTATATGTGAAGTATATGTTAAGATGGAGATGACAGCAAGGGCAAGACATATAAGATCTTGTGTTCTAGGCTTAATAGCTTCACTTTTATCTGGTGGGCAATAGGCAGCCATGGAAGAGGTGTGATTTGAGGAAGGCCGGCCCCAAATAAGTTCTCTGTCTCCTTCACTTGGCCCCAGGCATCTTTCATTATAAGCCACTTTCAAGTAATCAGGGTGAAATTTTGCAAGCCAAGTCCCAGGGAGTCCCAGTGATTCCTATTTTTTCTTATCCTAAGTTTTCCAAAGCCTAAGAGAATTTTTTTTTTGTGTTTTGAGAAAAGCATGTACTAAATCATCAATACCCAGCTATTCTATTAACTAAGTCATTGTTCAAAGTTAGATAACTAGAGGCAAGGACCACAGCTATACAGCTATAAGTTTGGAGGAAAACTATTGGTGCTTCTGGGAGGGGTTAGAGTCACTATAACTTTTAGAGCCTAAGAGATGAGCTAAAGGCCAGAGGGGAGAGAGAGAGAGAGAGAGAGAGAGAGAGAGAGAGAGAGAGAGACTGCATGCAAGCCAGAGAGAAAAAAGAGACAAAACAAAGACATTGAGAAAAGACAGAGACAGAGCTAGAGAGACAAAATGAATGATCATGAAGGCCAAGGAACCCAAGAGAGATCATACCAGTGAGAAAGGCCCAGAGGCTCAGTCAGAAGCACAAATGTGTGTGTAACTAGTGGGCTGGCTTGCTCAGCTTTTGATAAATGACTTCCTCCTTACAGTGAAAGGGGATGTATGAGCTCTGGAATTGGAAGTTAAGTGGGAAAAAAACCCTCAAAATATCATGGGAAGCCAAGTGAAAAATAAGCTTGTCTGTTGTTTAAGAAGTTTACTGGCAATATTTTTTATATCCATTGATTTTCTTCCATTCAAGCCCAATCTGTGAAAAGTATGCATGAAGGTAAATACTCAGGTTTCTCACCCTAAGAAGCTTCAAATAACCGATGACTGTCTGGGCACCCTGCTGAGGGTTTTGTCCCCAACCTGCCTCATGTCTTGGCAGGAGGGAAGAGCCATGGTTGCAGAACCCAGGGATTTTCCTTGGCACTGGGTATATTAGAGCTGGGTGACATTCAATGCCAAATGGAAAGAATGATGCTTTCTATTTTTTCAGTGTTGTACTGGAGAAGGAAATGTGGGACAGCATGTCTCTGCTTTTATTTTCAACTAGAGGCCCGGTGCACAAAATTCTTGCACGGGGGAGGGGGGCTGTCCCTCAGCCCAGCCAGCACCCTCTCCAATCTGGGACCCCTTGAGGGATGTCCGACTGCCCCTTTAGGCCCCATCCCACCAGTGGGATCGGGCCTAAACGGGCAGTCGGACATCCCTCTCGCAATCCAGGACTGCTGGCTCCCAACTGCTCTCCTGCCTGCCTTCCTGATTGCCACTAACCACTTCTGCCTGCCAGCCTAATCACCCCCTAACCATTCCCCTGCCAGCCTGATTGATGCCTAACTGCTCCCCTGCCAGCCTGTTTGCCCCTAACTGCCCTCCCCTGCAGGCCTGGTCACCCCTAAATGCCCTCCCCTGCAGGCCTGGTACCCCCAACTGTTCTCCCCTGCAGGCCTGGGTCCCTCCCAAATGCCCTCCCCTGCAGGCCTGGTCACCCCTAACTGCCCTCCCCTGCAGGCCTAGTCCCCCCCAACTGCTCTCCCATACAGGCCTGGGTCCCTCCCAACTTCCTTTTCCTGCAGGCCTGGTAGCCCCCAACTTCCCTCCTCTGCCGGCTTGGTCACCCCTAACTGCCCTCCCCTGCAGGCTTGATCACCCCCAACTGCCCTCCCTTGCAGGCCTGGTCCCTCCCAACTGCCTTCCCCTGCTGGCCATCTTGTGGTGGCCATCTTGTGTCCACATGGGGACAGGATCTTTGACCACATGGGGGCAGCCATCATGTGTGTTGGAGTGATGGTCAATCTGCATATTACTCTTTTATTAGATAGGATAGAGGCCTGGTGCACAGGTGGGGGCCAGCTGGTTTGCCCTGAAGGGTGTCCCGGATCAGGGTGGGGGTTCCCTTGGGGCGTGGGGCGGCCTGGGTGAGGGGCCTGTGGTAGTTTGCAGGCCGGACATGCCCCCTGGCGACCCAAGCGGAGGTCCTGGTATCTGGGGTTTATTTATCTTCTACAATTGAAACTTTGTAGCCTGGAGTGGAGCCAAGCCTTCTGCTTGCTCCGTGGAGGCAGCCATTTCTATTGAGATTCATGTATCTTCTATAATTGAAACTTTGTAGCCTTAAGCGGAGGCCTAGGCTGGCCAGGGTGTGCGGAAAGCTTGGCTTCCTCCATCGCCGGGGGCAACCCTAGCCTCCTGCTCTTTCCAGCTCCATGGCTGCCGCCATTTCTGTTTGGGTTTATGTATCTTCTATCATTGAAATTTTGTAGCCTTGAGTGGAGGCCTAGGCCGGCAAGGGCAGGCGGAAAGCTTGGCTTCCTCCATTGCTAGGGAAACCCAAGCCTCCCTCCTTCTCTCTGTGACTATAGCCATCTTGGTTAGGTTTATTTGCATATTCACTCCTGATTGGCTGGTGGGCGTGGCTTGAGGGCATGGCTTGTGGGTGTAGCAGAGTGATGGTTAATTTGCATATTACTTTTTTATTATATAGGATGTCAATGGGAAGGAAGCTTTACATATTCTGTTGATAGAAACAATGTAACTTCCATTATCTCTTTGTGAAGAGAGTCTATAACAGCCTTGGGCAAACTATGGCCAGCGGGCCGGATCCAGCTGTTCTATCCAGTTCTCTTGCTCTCCCCTTCGCACCTTTACTTTGAATTTATATTAGTTTACACAAACACTCCATCCATGCTTTTGTTCCGGCCCTCCGGTCCAGTTTAAGAACCCATTGTGGCCCTCGAGTCAAAAAGTTTGCCCACACCTGGTCTATAACAAGGTAAAGAGGACAAAGTCTGGATTACACTGTGACAAAGTTTCATTCTATTCTACCACAGTGGTGGCTTTGGGCAACCTCTTCCTCTCTTTATGCTTCTGTCTTACCTGTTCAACCAAGAAAAGGGACAGGTAATCACTAAGTGCCCTTCCACTTGAGACATTTTAGACATCTCAGGATTTTAAGCCACCCAAGCAAGACTCTCATGACTTTCCCAGAATGAGTTGAATGTTCAGACCATTTGTTGTACTCACAACTACCTGAGCAACTACAACAATAGGGTATGCATTGAGAGCCAAGGTTCCACATTGAATACAGGCCAAATGTGACATGTGTTAGAGCTCTGTTCTTGAACTTGGTTGGTTCTAAATTTGAGGACAGAAGGATTTGTCAAACTTACCAATACCCAAGTCCTGGAGAAAAGGATTTAACACCTTGGCCAAACTCAACAAGATGATTTTTGAAGGGTCATATAAAAAGCCATCATGTTTTTAAAAATAAATTTTATGCCCCTGATTAAAGATCTCTGAATCAGAAGAAACTCAGAAGAAAAACTTCCAGTTTGGTTGACCACAAGGCTCAAAAGGGGTCCAGAGTGTGCTATGGCTAGAGAATGAACTGCTATAGTACTTGGCTGCCCTGTCCAGAAAGGTATAAATAGTGACTTCCTTCTAATCAGGCCATGCCCAGAGTCTTCAGCTTAATTCTGGGGCCCACACTTGAATAGGGTTAGGTACGAACTGATGTGTAAAAAAGAAAACTACTAGGATGGATGAACAGGAGAAATAAGTGAAAGGACTGTTCAGAATGAAGAGGAGCAGATTCATGGGGGAACATGGCCACCCTCTTGGGGGTCTCTAAAACTTTGTCCTGGGGAGGAGAGAACAGGCTTACCTGCTTGTGGGCTCCAGAAGGAAATCCAAAGATGAGTCCACAAACTGCAAAATCCAGGAAGCAGTTGGCTACTGGAAGATCATGTTTTGTCAACATAAAATTACAAATGCCTCTGTGATCCCTGATCCCAATAACAGATTGGACTGCTTCATGAGTGCATTCTAGCTGTAAGTTTGAGGAAGTATTTCCTGGTGACCGTAGGACTAGATGTCAGGTAACCTGCAGTGGGTCCATTGTCCAATGTGGGAGGCTAAATGAGTGAGCTGTAGCCCTTAGGGACTGACAAGTCTTTTTCTTAAACTCCTGGTCATTCATTTGTTTATTATTCATTTATTCAATAATCCTTTCCTGAGAACCTTGTCAACAAGGAGCTTCTGGGTCAGAAAGCTTTGTGTTGCAGCAAGATGATCTCTGAGCCATCCATCAGTGAGACATGTACTGGGAGCAGAGAAGACTTTGCTCATAGTACTGTCCCTCTGCTGTCAGCCTCCTGAGGTCCTATGTCAACAGGACAGCTGGCACAGCTGGGATAGGAACAACACAGGAGTCATGCTCAACACTGTGCTTTGGATTGAGTCATGACACATCATTGGCAACATTGTGTTTACAACATCCCCCTCTTGCCTGCTGTCAGAACCAAAGTGACATTTGGTGGCACCACAGGCAGCAGAGACACCAGGGAATCCTCCCTCAAGGTGTGACTTATCAAGGGTGAGAATGGACAGATTGCAATGACATAAAAGCCTTGGGGATGAACATGCCAATTAGTATGAGAAAGAATGAGGTCCCAAGGGCTTCAGAACTCTGAATCTGTCCCTTCTCTTTCAGAGCAGCAAGAATTTTGGAGGCAGCCTGGAGCCCTTCATGAAGCAAATGAGTCATAGTGTGCACCTGGGGACAGAACTGTGGAGCCAAAGCGTGAGCCTCTGCACTCCTCAGAATTTAACTGGAAAATTCATTTACATTGACATGGTGTTGTATTTGGTTACCAGGTATGCTGTAGGAATGCATGAATGTGGAACCTGCTTGTCAGTTCCCCTCCCCACAGGACTCCCAATGTTTTCATCCACTGGTCTGGGGTAGAAACACCGATGGGACTGGCTTTATCAGGGTCAAAGAGTGAAGGGAGGGGATAATGAAGGTGCCTTTATGATCACCATGAAAAGCTCATGCTACTCTGTGGTTCTACAGCATGCTGTGTGCATTTAAAAAGGAGGCACACAGCCAGGTAAAGGGTCTGGGCAGGGCATCAGGCTAGGGACAGGGCTGAGGAACCTTCTGGGCAGAAGTTCCCCTACTGAATGTGATAAACAAGGCCACATCTAGATCATCATTCTTACCACTGTCATTGGTAGCACCACCACTACCAGGGCCTTCTCTGGGCTCCCTACGTCCACCAACACATACTAAGGTTTTCAGGGGCTTTGCCAAAGACTCCAAATCTCCTGTTGAGGAAGGGAGAGAGAATGGTCACTGATAAAGATTCAGAGGATGTAACTGGTTTTTCCTGGGATTAGTTGAGTTGAAACAAATTGGGCAGGGGCTGGGTCATGGGACTAATTAGGTTCGGCCTTTCATAGCAGTTGTGTTGGGAATAGACTCACAGCTGCTTCTAAAACGCTAGAGTTTTCCTTACATAGGACACATGTTTAAAGTTCGGAAGCTGGCTGAAAGAGGTGTCTGACTGTCTTTAGAAAAGGATTGCCCCATGGCATTTATATAATAAGCCCCAGCATTTCTTCTTCTTCCTCCTGTATTGCCATTAGACAAGAGGAAAGGCAAGGGAGCAAGGAGCCATGGCAAATACCTTCTAGCTGAAAAGAGCTCTCAGAGATGCCAAACATAGGTTTCCTCCAGGTTATCCACCAGCTGCCAAAGTTTTGTCCAGCTGAACTGAGACCAAATGTTGGCTGACTGCCTGGGAATAACTTGATGAGAAACTTCAGGAAGGCTTGAGGCCTACTAGTAGCAACCCCCTGGGATGTTCTTCTCTATCCTGACTATACAGTATTATTTGGTTGGTGGATATTAGTGGGAGGTTGGCGTGTAGGGACCTGGCTTTCTTTGTCTTTGTATTTAGAAACCTGTATATCTTTTTAGAAACATTATGTCTAATAAATATTTATACTTACCTATTTAAATCAGTAATAATGGTTCTGCACTAAGTGACTTTTCAATTCTAGTTCATCTCTGAAATTGTCTTATTATATTTTGTTATAATTAAAGTATCATGGATAAATGGAAATACAGGCTACATATTCTTTGATCCAGTTAATGATGTTTGTAAGAAGCCAAACTGTTTGGACCATGAGGCATTAACCTAAACACCATAATTTCTTCTAAGTTTATTTAAATTGGGACAAAGTATTGAGCAATGCTCAACTATTTCTGATATGCTCATCTTTTAAAGTTAAGTCTTGACAGGGAAGGTCAAGAGTTTGGCTGACACCCTCTTACACAAGGATGACCACTCAGTAAGTCCTTGGAAATTCTTGTTAAATAAATAGGTGAAATAATGCTCAGGCCTTTATCTAAAACTGTCTTCTTTCCTAGAAAGTTTGACTGTTTCTTTTAACATCTTCACTCCCATCTGCCAGCTTGTCCACATTACTGTGGAACTCTCTTGAAAATAAGACTGGTAGAGATGGCAGGATAATCTCTGTGTCTAGGTAATCATTTTACTCTTTTTATGTTTTTTAGTTGTTTTCTTACTGGGGCTTCTGCTTTTTCTTTCTCATTCCAGCTTCTTTGAGTCCTTTACCTTAAGATTTGTGCTGTGTTTGCAATTGATGGAGTCCTTAGGCTATAGACTCCAGCCTGCTCTGATTCCATGGCTATCCCAGCATGGCTAGCAAGGCCAGACCCACCCTGAGATCTCATACTTGAGTGAGTAACAGCTGGTTTTGTCCTCTGTTCATCTCCCAACAACCACTTTCTATTCTACAGGCTTAGACACCCTGTGCTTGGGACCCATCTTGGACCCAGAGGGCCTTCAACTGAAGGAATTCCAGGCATATGATGTCAGCCCCAGTTGCATCTCCCACTGACACTTCCTACACACTCAATCCTACAGGGGCTGTCCTCCAAGGACAGCTTATGTCTTCCAATATTTTCGTCTTTGCAACTTCCTTTTCTTCCACCTAGACTGCCCTCTTGCAATCTATTAACAGAGTTTCCATTTTCAAATAAGGCCTCTTCCTGAAGTCTTCCATATTCCTTAGTAATTTCAAATAATCTTTATTTTTAAATATATATTTTATTGGTTTCAGAGAGGAAAGGAGAGGGAAACAGATAGAAACATCAATGATGAGAGAGAATCATTGATCAGCAGCCTCCTGCACATCTCCTATTGGGGATCGAGCCTGAAACCTAGTCATGTGCCCTTGATTGGAATTGAACCAGGGACCCTTCAGTCTGCAGGCCAACACTCTATCCACTGAGCCAAACCAGCTAGGGCTCAAATAATCTTTAAATTGAAAGAAGCCTCTGAACTCATCTAACACAATATTCCATTATACAGATGGGAAAATTGAAACCCAGGGAGGGTGTGGCATGTCCAACACCACAGAGCATATCAGTAGCAAAGTGGGTACACAAATACCACTCTCCTGACATTTACATTGCCTCATTCTGAAACCTCCTTCTCACTTGGTTGTCAGTCATTGCTAAGCAGTAGAAATAAAGCAAACACATACTGCTTAGTCTTACTGCTCAGAAAGACTAGAGTAAATATTGGAAGAAAACACTTCAAAATATTAACTGACAATCTTGGGTGGGTGGAATGTGGATAAAATTTTCTACTTTTATTTGAAATGTTTCAAATGTTCTTTAATCAGTATATATTGCTTATAAAATGGAGAAAGTCAATATATACACAAAGATGGGAGGGTGGGTAGGAGGAGGAGGAGGAGGCGGGGGTAGGAGGAGGAAAAAAGAAAGAAAATGGCTTGTAAAGCCAGTATGGATGTGAAAGCATTTTGGAGAGCCCAGTGCTTCCTTATCAGGCCCTGCATATCCCTCATGGGTAAAGAAAGCAAGCCAGCTCTCCCTTAGTTTATGAAGCATACAGTTCTCATCAACTCCAGCCCCAGCTGTGTTCTGGGGAGAGGCTGCCTGTTCCAGAATTACTGAACTCCTGACACACATCTGCAGTGGTGACTTCTCTTTTATATTCAAAGGTTTCTTGTGTTACTGGGCTCCCTCCCAAACCCTGAACCATCATCTATTCAGTGCCAGGTTATAGGGTGTGGGCTGTGGGAGAAGTGTGATAGATAACAGCCCACAGTTCAGTGAAGGAGACAGATGTGCACACAAATAAGGCAAAGGCAGGATAGAGGGAGCTTTCTGATTCCACCCCAGATGCCTGGGGGATGATGTCAAGCCTTTTTTTGAAACACAGCTGTCTTTATAGAAAATCATCTCAGCAGCTGCTTTCATGGCTGCTGGAATCAGCTCAGCTCTCACTTGATTAATGTGTCATGGCTAGGGTGGGCCCTTACAAGCATATGTAGGGTCTTTTCCAAAGAGGCACACACTTTGGGACTGAGACCTCATCTACCCAGCCTTCTATCTGCATCAGTGGGAGAAGAGGGCCCATGTCTGGATCTGGCAGGGGTTCTGTAAACAGCCTCCATATACAAAGCCCAACCCAGACAGGAGCATCCAGGTGGCCCAGGGACACAAGCAGGAAAGGGCAGTTCTGAGGACTTCTATGCCATGGCTTTTATTTATTTAAATGTATCTTTATTGTTGCTATGCCTTGTCTTTTAGAAGCAGACTGCTTGCTAGGCTGCTAAAGGACCTCACTCCTGGGAAGTGAGGAGGGAGATGGCAGGGTTATAAAGGCCTCTCTGGCAACAAGAGGGGAAAGGGAGGGAGGAAAGGCACAGTGCAAATGCAAACTGAGTGACCTTCAGACACATGATGGGTCCTGGCACAGTGGGCTTTTGCCTTGCTTTAGCTTTGGGTTTTGTCTCTTTCTCTCCCAGTGTACCCACTCCATCTCTGTCTCTCTTTGCATATGGGTGTGACTATCACAAAGTTGCATTTGCACTGTGCCTTTCCTCCCTTCCTTTCCCCTCTTGTTGCTTCTAAAAGCCAGGGCATAGCAACAATAAAGATACATTTACATAAATAAATAAATAAATAAATAAATAAATAAATAAATAAATACTGTCTAATAAAAGAGTAATATGCAAATTGACCATACATCTGCCACACCCACAAGCCACGCCCACCAACCAATCAGGAGCGAGTATGCAAATTAACCCCAACCAAGATGGCTGCAGCCACAGAGAGAGCAGGAGGCTTGGGTTTCCCCTGCAATGGAGGAAGCCAAGCTTTCCGCACACCCTGGCGGGCCCAGGCCTCCACTCAATGCTACAAAGTTTCAAATATAGAAGATAAATAAATCCCAACAGAAATGGCTGCCATCACGGAGCGAGCAGAAGGCTTGGCTCTGCTCCAGCCTACAAAGTTTCAATTGCAGAAGATAAATAAATCCCAGATACCAGGGCCTCCCCTTGGGTCACCGGGGGGGCGTGGCCAGCCTGAAAACCACCACAGGCCCCTCCCCCAGGCCGCCCCATGTCCCAAGGGAACCCCCACCCTGATCTGGAACACACTTCAGGACAAACCATCGGGCCCCCACCCATGCACCAGGCCTCTATCCTATCTAATAAAAGAGTAATATGCAAATTGACCATCATTCCAACACACAAGATGGCTGCCACTATGTGGTCAAAGATCCTGCCCCCATGTGGACACAAGATGGCCACCACAAGATGGCCAGCAGGGGAGGGCAGTTGGGAGGGACCAGGCCTGCAAGGGAGGGCAGTTGGGAGGGACCAGGCCTGCAAGGGAGGGCAGTTGGGAGGGACCAGGCCTGCAAGGGAAGGCAGTTGGGGGCGATCAAGCCTGCAGGGCAGGGCAGTTGGGGGGGAACAGGCCTGCAAGGGAGGGCAGTTGGGGGTGATCAAGCCTGCAGGGAAGGGCAGTTGGGAGGGACCAGTCCTACAAGGGAGGGCAGTTGTGGGGGACCAGGCTGGCAGGGGTGGGTAGTTAGGGGTGACCAGGCCTGCAGGCGAGGGCAGTTAGAGGCAAACAGGCTGGCAGGGGAGCAGTTAGGCATCAATCAGGCTGTCAGGGGAGTGGTTAGGGGATGATCAGGCTTGCAGGCAGAAGTGGTTAGGGGCAATCAGGAAGGCAGGCAGATGAGCAGTTGGGAGCCAGCAGTCCTGAATTGTGAGAGGGATGTCTGACTGCCCGTTTAGGCCCAATCCCACCTAAACGGGCAGTCAGACATCCCTGGAAGGGTCCCAGATTGGAGAGGGTGCAGGCTGGGCTGAGGGACACCCCCCCGTGCATGAATTTTGTGCGCCAGGCCTCTAGTAAATGAATAAGAGCCAGGGCATAGAAAGTCCTCAAAACTGCTCTTTCCTGCTTGTGTCTCTGAGCCACCTGGATGCTCCTGCTTGGATTGGGCACGGGGGGGGGGGTATATACATATGTTTTCTAGAACAGGAGTGTTGGAAATTAGAACTGCCAGGCAGCAGCTCTAAACAGCCAAGAAGTGGAGCTGGAGGCAGAGTGGCTGTGATTTGATTTAATGTGAAGTTAGAACCATCCCAGCCTAAAGGGCTGTTTCTCAGAGCAAACTGAGTTTCCCAGTGTGATTGAGCTGGACCAGTGGTCGGCAAACTGCGACTCGTGAGCCACATGCAGCTTGTGAACTGCGGTTTGTCGCTCTGCCAACCACTGGACTAGACTAAATGTTACCGTGTAGTTGGAAGCTGTGAGGATTAGGCAATTGTGGCATATTGTGTGCAAAGAGGTAAAGGGTAGTATATAACAGTGGTCGGCAAACTCATTAGTCAACAGAGCGGCAAACCATGGCTAGCGAGCCGCATGTGGCTCGCAAGCCGTGGTTTGCTGACCACTGATCAATCAAAAGAAGTGGGGAAAGCAGGAATCTCTATGTCAGGGACTGGGGAGTTAAGATGAAATGGCATTGGATTCTGCCTGAAGTTTTCTGGGGGAGCTAGGATTTGAGCTAGGCCTTGAAAAATGTGCAGGCTTTCCAAAGAGGCTGAATGGACTATGTGAATAAAAGTCCCAGAGGACAAGAACTTTAGTGCACCTGGCATGCCAGGTATAGTGTAGGGGGAGCATGGAAAGGGAGTGGGCTAACTTGGGTTCCATTAGGTTGAAATATGCAGCCCTTGTATTGGGCCTTGTGGGCAAAGCTGGGGTGCTGCACGTGTCACTGTTCCTCCAGTAACTGGTCAAAGGACGTGGAGTATGAAGGAAGAGTGGCTGTTCTTATGCATTCCTCTTGGACATCCTCTTCACTTTCTGCTCTCTGGTTATTTTATCTGGAATGCTTGGTGTTGTGAGTGATGATGACCCCTGATGTTTCAGGTGCAAAGATGTGCTTGTTAGCTGCAGGGCATGAAGAACACTATTTACCATGTTGATGCTGAGCCAGAGTGGGGTGTGTGTGTGTTTTCTGACTCTAGGAGTATGCTTTCTACTTGGTTTGGGGTTAATTATAGCCCTCAGAGACATTCAGACAAAGCCTACTTGCACACCTGAGAATAGGAGCCTTTCATCACAAGCCACATACCACAAGCACAACCACCATCATAGAAGAGGGGGAGGGCCCCAGCTTCTGAAGGTCCTCAAAGGTCTCAGTTGGGCTGGGAGATGTGGAAACAGAAAGCAGAGACTTCTGCAGCTAGTACTCTAACACAATATGCTGCTATTTTTAGAGGGGTGGGAGGTGAGAGGAAGAGGAAGGAAAACAGAAATGACTTGTTTTTCACTAGGAATCGTATTTTCAATCAGCACTTCTGTTATGGGCTGAATTGTATCCTCCTAAATTTTGTATGTTGAAATCCTTACTCCCAGGACCTCAGAATGTGACTGTATTTGGAGCAAGGGTTTTTACAGAGGTAATTAAATTAAAATGGGGTCCTTAGGGTAGCCCCTAATCCAATATGAGTAGTGTCTTCATAAGAAGAGGAGGTTAGGATACAGACACACACAAAGGGAAGACCATGTGAGGACACAGGGAAAAGACATCTATAAGTCAAGGAGAGAAGCCTGAAACAGGTCCTTCCCTCACAACACTCAGAAGGAACAAACCCTGCTGACAATTTCATCTCAGATGTTTAGCATCCAGAACTGGGAGACAATAAATTTCTGTTGTTTAAGCCATCCATCCTGTGGTACTTTCTAATAGCAGTTCCAACAAACTCATACATCTTCTCTAACATTAGGATGCCTAAAAAATCACAGAGCAACTAGCTAAGCTGAAAATTCTTGAGCTCATCATCTGATGTTATGGCTCAGTAAGCCTGGGATGGGACCCACCAGTTATGCTTATTCAAGAAGCTTTGCAGGAGACTTTGAAATATGTGATCTCTGGGTCATACTTTGAGAAACTGGGACTAAGATATTTGATTTAGACTCAAAAGTACTGGGTTTGAATCACAGCTCCGCATTTTAATCACTATGACCTTGGCCAAGTGAGGTTGCTTTCTGGGACTCAGTTTTTAACCCTGTAGAATGGGTTAAAACTTATCACTTTCTTTCATGCCTAGTCCATAGGAATACCAATGAGCATGTATGTAAAGGGTGAAGTTCTGGTTTCTTATGAAAGGTTGTGTCTTAGCTCGGGCTGCTGTAACAAAATACCATAGACTGGGTGGCTTAAACAATAGACATTATTTTCTTGCAGTTATAGAGGCTAGAAATTTGCGATCAAGGTGCCAGTGTGGTCAGCATCTGGTGAAGACTCTCTTCCTGGCTTGTAGATGGCCACCTTCTCACTGTGTACTCACCTAACAAAGAGAGAGGGACAGAAAGATCTCTGGTGTGTCTTCATATAAGGGCATTAATCCCACAATGAAAGTCCCACCCTCATAACCTAATCTAAATCTAATGATCTCAAAAAGGCCCTGTATCCAAATACCATCACATTGGTGGGTTAGGATTCCCACATATAAATTTTGTGGGGGACACAATTCAGTGCATATCAGGTTGCAATGTGGGAATGAGCTTGCAAGTCCATGTTTGACCCTATATGTGACTCTCCAGATCTTTGATACTCAGGCCCTCATTTCACAAGAGACTTCATTGTGAAATAAACATTGATGACTTACTCTTTCTTTGACACTTCCTTGAGGTTGCTCATCTTTTCTGAGGAGGGGGCCTTTTGTGGCCTGGTGGCCTTGGGATGGAGGATATGGAGAAAGGGATAGATGAATAGCTGGGGGACCACCAAACCTTCCTCCTGTGGACAGGCTAAGCTAGTAAAACTCTTCTATATATAAGTCAAAGGTGCCAGGGCATTCTTGGGCCACCCCTACTCTAACATTATACACTTGTGAAGAGGAGTCTCAGCATATTGCTCAAACTTCAAAAAGGACAAATCTAACAGCAAATGAATTGACAGTTAATGTGGCATTTCACTGAAGGCTTCAGGGAGAGGCAGCAGTGATATTATATATCACAAAGCAACATTTATTAAATAGCCTCTTTAAACAACTGGGTTCTTTTATGAAAATCTATTGTAGCTGCCTCATTCTTCCTCTCTGTCTCCCAATCCTGTTCTCCTCAGCCTTTCTAGGGTCCAGCTCAAGGCTGGGCACAGATAAATTTCTCATTCAGACACTATTACTGCATGCCTTGGAAAATATAGGGTCCCTCTCTGCCACTCCTGCTACCTGGGCTGTACTTCCTACCTCCTACTCACAGGCCTAACTGGCTCTAGGTGTGGTATGTGAGTGCAGAGCCCTTTAGTGTGGTCTTTTTCATAGAGGAGACTGTTTCCATGCCTCCGGATCCAGCATGCCAGCTCCCTGTCTCAAGCCAGCTCCTCCCCAGCTCCAACTTTTGCTATGTCTTGACCATTCATCCAGTTCAGCATTCTTCTATCTCACAAAGTTCATGGGACAGAATTGTTGGAAGGTTTTCAGTCAAGGGTGATTTAGGCCAACTTCTCATTTTACAGATGGGAAAATTTGGCCCAGGAATAGGAAGAAACTCAAAGTCCCACAATAAGGTAAACAGAAGATCACTATGGAGGTGGTAACCAATATAATCTGAGCTCTCTCACAGCCAGCTCATACCTCCAAAGGTGTTGGGCAGAGCAGTTAATCTCCCTGCATACTTAGATTCTAACCTGTGGGGCTAGGAACTGGTATGTCCAGAGCAATCTCTGGAAGCAGAGTTAAATCTTCTAGTATGTAATCAGATCTGAACCCTCCTGATCCACCAGATTTTCAATGATTCTGGATAACCAGCATTCATTTTGGCTTTAAATCCCATCTCCCCTCACCATCTTTGCACACCATCTATGTACACATCCCCTAATTCAGCCTGGCTCTTTCCAACAAATGCTGTGAGGCAAAGTGAAATATGGGCATAAAAGCAGTAAAA
Source organism: Plecotus auritus (assembly GCF_963455305.1). Taxonomy (NCBI): domain Eukaryota; kingdom Metazoa; phylum Chordata; class Mammalia; order Chiroptera; family Vespertilionidae; genus Plecotus; species Plecotus auritus. The sequence goes on from NC_137784.1 coordinate 129,907,311, forward strand.
GATGGAAATGACAGGGAGGTTTCCACTGCTGAGGTGGCTGGAGAATGAAAGGGGTTTGTTCTGCTATGAATATGGACTTGGCAAGGGAGTTGTAGTTTCCTGCTCCAAAACCATTCTCATACTCACTTTTCTCTTGGAAAGGTCTGGAAGCACTATAGGGTGGAAAAATAGTATGGGGTTAGAAGTCTGGAAATCTGGATTCAAGTCCTGGCTTGGTTTCCACCTCAATGTGGCTTTGGGTGGGCATGGCCTAGTCTCTCCCTGGGCCTCTTTCCTGTATTCCTTGTGGGGAGAGTCAGACAGAGCCCCTGCACAGTCTGGGAGTGGCAAGTAATACAAGGTGGGAGGTACAGCTTCTAGCTCTATGTCTTACACACAAAGGTCCTGCCTGTGTGGGCACAGGCTGCCAATCTGCCAGGCCAGATTCTTTCAGACTTTGGTTAGGAGACAAGATAAGGGGATTCAGGCCTTCATGCCTGGAAAGGATCTTGGAAAAAAGTTGCAAGTCCTCCTCCATAGGTCACCTCCTGCACAGCAGCTCTTCAGCTTTAGTCACAGCTGACCCTTGCTACCCATTGGCCTGGGAGGCAATCCCTCCCAGTGATGCTAACATAAATCAAGGATCTACTACAATAGAACAGCTCAGAGGTTGAAACACTGGGCCCTACAGGACACCTACTACACAAGGCAACTCTACCAAGTCTGAGAGACATAGCAGGTCTACCTAATACATAGAAACAAAGATACACAGGGAAGCAGCCAAAATGTGGAGACAAAGAAACATGTCACAAATGAAAGAATAGAAGAAATCTCCAGAAAAATAACTAAATGAAATCGAAGCAAGCAAATTACCAGATACAGTGGTCAAAACAATGGTTACTCAAGGGTGCTCAAGGAACTTAATGAGAACTTCAAGGAACTTAGAATTTCAAGGAAATTAGTGAGAACATCAACAACATAAAAAAGGACCAGTCAGAAATAAAACATACACTACCTGAATAGAGAATAATTTATAGGGGATTAACAGTATAGTAGAGTATGCTGAGAATCAAATAAAGAATTTGGAATATAAGGAAGAAAAAAAAAACACCCAATCAGAACAGCAAAAAGAAAAAATAATAACAAAAAATGAAGGTAGTGTAAGGGACCTCTGGGACAACTTCATACATACAAACATTCCCATCAAGGGAGTACCAGAATGAGAAGAGAGGGAGCAATGAATCAAGACATTTAAAAACTATTTGAAAAAATAATGGCAGAAAACTTCGCTTACCTTGTGAAAAAATAGACTTACAAGTCCAGGAAGTGAAGAGAGTCCCAAATAAGAGGAATCTAAGGAGGCCCACACCAAGACACATCATAATTAAAATGCCAAAGGTTAAAGACAAAGAGAGAATCTTAAAAGCAGCAAGAGAAAAGCAGTTACCTACAAGGGAGTGCCCATATGACTGTCAGCTGATTTCTCAACAGAAACTTTGCAGGCCAGAGTGAGTGGCAAGAAATATTCAAAGTAATGAAAAGCAAGGACCTACAACCAAGATTACTCTACCCAGCAAAGCTATCACTTAGAATTGAAGATAGATAAAGAGCTTCCCAGACAAGGAAAAGCTAAAGGAGTTCATCACCACCAAACCAGTATTATATGAAATGTTAAAGGGTCTTCTTTAAAAAGAAGAAGAGATAAAAGATAAAAAATGTGAACAATAAAATGGCAATAGATGCATATCTATCAACAATTGAATCCTATCTAATAGAGAAGGAATATGCAAATTGACCATCCCACAATCACAAAGATGGCAGCACCCATAGTCAATAAGGAGGGAATATGCTAATTGACTGCCACGCCCTCAAAGATGCAGCGCACACAGCCATAAGATGGCAGTTCCCAGTCCCCTCAGCTCCACCAGCAGGTGTGTGGCATAGCCAGGCCTGCTCCCAGGTGGGTTTGGCCACTCTGTGTGCCTGCCTCCTGAGTCCCCCAGTCGCCTCAGTCCCCCAGCCACCCAGGGCCAGCCTGAGGCACAGGCAAGCCTCAGATGGCGGCTACCCAGCTGCTGCCCAAGGCGCAGGCAAGCTTTGGATGTTGGCTGCCCAGCTGCCCAGGGCCGCCTGAGGCTCAGGTAACCAGGGCCCGCCGAGGCTTGTGCTGCTGGCAGTGGCAGCAGCAGAGGTGTGATGGGGCGTCACCTTCCCCTGATCACTGGGTTGCTTCCTGCCTCTGAGGGCTCCCGGACTGTGAGAGGGGGCAGGCTGGGCTAAGAAACCCCCCTCCAGTGCATGAATTTTCATGCACCAGGCTTATAGTCTAAAAATAAAACTAAATGAACAAAGAATCTAATAAACAAAATAAACTCATGAATAAAATAGAACCAAAGGCATGGAAACATGGAACAGAAAGACGATTCTCAGAGAGAAGTGGGGAGGGGGACTGGGGAGAGATTAGCCAAAGAACTTATGTGCATATATGCATTACCTATGTACACAGACAATAGGGTGATAAAGGCCTGGGGTGGGGTGGGAACCAGACAGAGGGAAAAATGAGGGATGGAATGGGTGGACATCTGTAATACAGTTAACAATAAAGGTTTTTTAAAAATAAAAATGCTTCGTTTCCATTGCCCTAGGAGCTGTATCGTTAAATATATTGCTACAACAAATGTCTGCTATTTTGCTGCCTATGGCTTCTTCTAAGATTTTTATGGTTTCCCATCTTATGTTTAAGTCATTTATCCATTTTGAACTTATTTTTTATATGGTGTAAGTTGGTGGTCTAGTTTCATTTTTTTGCAAGTACCTGTCCAGTTTTCTCAACACCATTTATTGAAGAGACTGTCTTGACTCCATTGTATGCTCTTGCCTCCTTTGTCAAGTATTAATTGAGCATAATGGCTTGTGTCGATTTTTGGGTTCTCTGTTCTGTTCCACTGGTCTATATGTCTGTTCTTGTGCCAGTACCAGGCAGTTTTGAGAACAATGGCTTTGTAGTATAGCTTGAAATCTGGTATTGTGATCCCTCCAACATTGTTCTTCTTTCTCAAGATTGCCACAGCTATTCGGGGTCCTTTTTTATTCCAGATGAATTTTTGGAGAATTTGTTCTAGGTCTTTGAAGTATGCCGTTGGAATTTTAATGGGGATTGCACTGAATTTCTAGATTGCTTTGGGTTGTATGGACATTTTAATGATATTGATTCTACCAATTCATGAACATGGTATATTCTTCCATTTGTTCATCTCTTCCACTATCACTTTTTTCAGGGTTCTGAAATTTTCTGAGTACAGATCCTTTATCTCCTTGGTTAAGTTTATTCTTAGGTTTCTTAATTTTTTTGTTGCAATGGTAAGTGGGATTGCTTTTTAAATTTCTCTTTCTGTGAGTTCATTATTGGTGTATAGAAAAGCCATAGACTTCTGGGTGTTAATTTTGTATCCTGCTACATTGCCGAATTCATTTATTAAATCTAGTAGTTTTTTTATTGAGTCTTTGGGGTTTTCTATGTACAATATCATGTCATCTGCGAATAAGGACAGTTTTACAGGGAAATCATACAACTTAACAAAAGGAAGATAAACAACCCAATCAAAAATGGGCAAATGACCTAAATAGACACTTTTCAAAAGAGGACATTCAGAAAGCCAAGAGATGTATGAAAACATGCTCAAAGTCACTAATCATCCAAGAGATGCAAATCAAAACAACAATGAGGTACCACCTCACACCTGTCAGAATGGCTATCATCAACAAATCAACAAAGGACAAGTGCTGGAGAGGATGCTGAGAAAAGGAACCCTTGTCCACTGCTGGTGGGAATGCAGACTGGTGCAGACACTGTGGAAAACAGTATGACGTTTCCTCAAAAAATTAATAATGGAACTCCCATTTGACCCAGTAATGCCACTTCTAGGAATATATCCCAAGAAACTAGAAACACCAATCAGAAAGGATATATGCATCCTTATGTTCATAGCAGCACAAGTTACAATAGCTAAGATTTGGAATCAGCCTAAATGCCCATTAGCAGATGAGTGGATTAGAAAACTGTGGTACATCTATACAATGGAATACTATGCTGTTATAAAAAAGAAGGAATTCTTACCATTTACAACAGCATGGATGGAAGTGGAGAGCATTATGCTAAGTGAAATAAGCCAGTCAGTAAAAAAAAATACGACATGATCTCACTCATTTATGGATAATAAAACACATTATAACCTGATGAACAAAAATAGATACAGAAGCAGAGAAGCATTGAACAGACTGTCAAACGACAGCGGGAAGGCTGGGGAGTGTTGGGGGGAAGGAGGTAAGAGATCAACCGAAGGATTTGTATGCATGCATGTAAGCATAACCAATGGACGCAAGACACTGGGAGGGGGTGAGGGCATGTGCTGGCGGGAAGGGGGCAGGGGAGGCTGGGGGAAGGTCAACTGGGAAAAAAAAAGGAAACATACTGTATGTACTACTATTTGTAATACTTTAAACAATAAAAAAACACACAAAACAACAACAACAAAATACTGCACCACAGATCAAACAATCAACAAAATAAAAAGGCTACCTATAAAATAGGAAAAATATTTGCAAACCAGATATCTGATATAGAATGATTTAAAAATGCAAATCACTTCACTATCCTTTTCAAAACCTCCCATGGCTTCCTATTGCAGAGAGAATAAAATTCACCCATCTTTTTTTTTTTTAAATATATTTTATTGATATTTTACAGCGAGGAAGGAAGAGGGATAGAGAGCTAGAAACATCGATGAGAGAGAAACATCGATCAGCTGCCTCCTGCACACCCCCCACTGGGGATGTGCCCGTAACCAAGGTACATGCCCTTGACCGGAATCGAACCTGGGACCCTTCAGTCCGAAGGCCGACGCTCTATCCACTGAGCCAAACCGGTTTCGGCTAAAATTCACCCATCTTATCCTGACTTCCAAGTCTCCATGTTACGTGACCGCATCTACCATTCCTACCTCAGCTGGTACCACTCTCCCCTCATTCCACATATGCAGACCTATGAGCTTTCTTTCCTCCTTTTCCTTAAAGAGACAACCTCAGTCCCTTTTTGGGGACTTCAAAAGCTTGTTTGAAAGGCTCTACCTCTCAGATCATTATGTGACTGGCTTCTTTTTATTAATCACTCTCAACTCAAATGTCATTTTCACACAGTGGTCTTCTCTGAACTACAGGGCTTTGAGCACACTACCCTGATAATTCTTCCTTATGGTACTTAGTACTCTCTAAATTATCCCTATATGTTTATTTGCTTACTTGCTTTTTGTGCATCTCTTCCACTTGAATATAAGCTCCACAAGGCAGGAATGTTGTCTCTTTTGGCTTTCATTGTATTTTCATTGCCCAACACCCAGTAGGCACTCAGGGAATGCTTGACAAGTGAATGAATAAATGAATGATGTGTAGAAGTTATTCAGGGAAAAGTAATGGTGTGGGGGGACCTTATCTAATCCTCCAGACAGAGTTAGACACCCTGGTTTCTTAGCTTTTATGCTGCCATCACAACTTGTGATAATGGATTTCTTATATGGCCACCTCTCCCAAAAGATGCTAAACCCCATGGAGGCCAGGATCATTTCTGTCTTATTTATCCCTGTATGCTTTGTACTTTGGTATGCCCAGCACACAGGAGATCCTCAATAACCTTTTGTTGGTTGACTGAATGAATATTTCCTCCTAGAACAATGAAACATAGAAGGAATTAAACCTAACAAATCTATATTTTACAAATGAGAAAACTGAGTCTCAGGGATACTTGTTCACTGTCACACCCAAGTCAAGCCAAAAATGCAGGTCTTAGCAGCAGGACTATTTTCCTGTAAATGATTCAAATGTTGGCTTAACTGAGATGGCTTTGCAATGATGAGCAACCAAGCAAACAGAAGGCTAATCCATCATTTTTGCTTGGAGATGAAGGGAATCTCATTACAAAGGCAAAGGGCATACTTGATGAAAATGCCATTTTATTCAGGACAGGATTAGCCTAGGCAAGATACAGGAATAAATCAGCTATGTTGAGCCCTGGTATGCACCTGCTCACATTAATAGAATTTAGTTTACCTTTCAACTCTGCCAGTGTCTCACCATCCCAGAAACCCCAGCCAGATGCCCCCATCCTACAAAAGGTGTTGCCACCAGTTTCTGATGGTGGAGGTCACTGGCAAGGTTGATGCTTTCTAAGGATCCTTGTGAAGTTTCTTAAGAACATCTTAAGACAGGCTTTAGAGTTAAAAACAGATTTAGATTAGAATCTTGTATTTTTCTATTTATAAAACTTGACCACAGTCAAGTGATTCATCTCTCTGAACCTTAGTGGCCTCATCTGTAATTTGGGGATAATAAGAACAAGATTCATTGCAAGGGCTTTGTGAGAATTAGGTGACATGATATGAGTACTTGGTAAGTTGTGCAGCTCTGTGTTCATGCTCTTCTTGGATCTTTAGGGTCTGACAAGTTTGTATTCAAGTGATTGCTGATGTTCTTTGAGGATAGAACTGTTATTTTTTTCCTGGACAGCTCATTTGTGCCATTATAGGACTGGGCACAGAATGGGTGCCAGAGCAGTTTTCTAATCTGTCTGGAATCTAACACTCAAAGAGGATAGGAAGAACTGTTTCCAAGACTAGCACACTTGGTCTTTATGAATATGTGACTGAAGTAGTAGGTATCATGTCCCCTATAGGGGACAGGCAGGAAAAGGTCCTGCATAGGCAAGATAGTAGGTGATAATGTAGTTTGCCCTAAGGTAGTTACAGTACATGAAGGCAACCACAATGTGGAACCCACAGTGCTTCCCAGAATAGATTCATAGGTAGGTACTTGAAGTTACTTAGTACTCACCCTACCTAAGTCAATTCTGAGGACCTTGCCCACTACCCACCAATGTAATGGGAGTGAGGCTGGGCCATGAAGCCATAACTCCTATGTTCTTAGCTGCTGGAAGGGAGTCCTTGGCTTGGTGGTCTGAAGCACAGGCAAGGGAAGATACATGACTGAGGTAGAGTAGGTTGAGGTAAGGGTTGGTCTAAGCCACTGCTGGATTAAAGATTTTACCTAGGAGGTATCCAAAAGCAAAGACTGCCCCTTAGCTGAAGCCTGAGCTACAAATTACAACCCAACCAACTCAAAATCACTAAAAAAGTAAGACTACAATAGATTCAAAAGCAGCTCTGTATTGCCTGAAGTGGAAGCAGGATTGACTTTGGAGAAGATACTTATTTCATTGGAAGCATTACTCTGAGCAGCTGTATTGATTATGTACATAGTAAATATTGATCTAAGGTAAATTCAAAACTGGCACCTAGATTTATACAGTCTTCGAATCTACCATAAGCCCCAGCCAGTCCACAGCCATGCCTGTGATGAAGTGCACCCATTAGGTTGGGGAGAGGATAGTTATAAAAAATGCTAGCCGGTTTTGCTCAGTGGATAGAGCGTTGGCCTGTAGACCAAAGGGTCCTGGGTTCAATTCCAGTCAAGGGCACATACCTTAGTTGCAAGTTTCTCCCCGGCCCCAGCCCTGGTCAGGGCTCATGCAGGAGGCAACCAATCGATGTGTTTCTCTCACATTGATGTTTCTCTCTGTCTTTCTCTTACACTCTCACTAAAATTCAATGGAAAAATATCCTCGGGTGAGGATTAACAACAACAACAAATTAATGCTAATGCCTAGGAAATACATTTAAATTTGTTTCCTGGCAAGACTTTATTCCATTGTTTATCTCTTCTGCCTCGTGTCATAAATCTCCCTTGAATTTTTATTCCTGCCCAATGACTATCCCAACTTCTTCTTTTTACCATCAGACTTTTGAAAAAAGTAGTCTGTTCTCATTCTTTCATGCTGCCATGACAATAAAGCTGCCACTACCACCACCACCACCACTACCACCACCACCACCACCACCACCATACATAATAGTTGCTTCATAAATATTAAAGCAACCAAGTTCAAAGATTTCTTATTGATTTTGAATTTTTGGTCATCGGGTCACTTCTTGGGGCTTTCTCTTTTCTTGGTGTCAATGACATCTCACTATGCATCTAAATTGTTTTTGCTCTCTCCTTTCTTCATTGGTTTGTCCTACTCTTAGATGTGGATTTCCCCAGAGTTCTTTCTTAGGTCCTTTTCTTATTCCACATAGTCTCTCTTGGAGAGTACATCACCATCTACATAATTAATGACTTCCCATTTTATCTTTAGGCACTTAACTGTGAGACCCTAAGTTGTTTCATTCATGGCTGTGGCTTCATTTATCATCCATATGCAGAAGACTCACAAAACTTTCTTCTGAACTCAGACCTGTATATCTGAGTGTCTACTAGACAACCTCACTTGGATATCCCACAGGCACCTAAATTCCCAGACTGAAACAAATCTCCTGGCCTCTTCACTGTCTCAATCTCAGTGAATCTTGCATCAGGCACGCAGCTGGCCAAACTAAAATATGGGTGTCATCCTTTATCTCTCTCTTTGCCTCATGCCATCTTTCATCCCCGGCTACTTAATATCATTGCTCTTAAGATAAAGACAAAAACACTTAAAATGCCCTACAAAGCCTTGCACTTTCTGGCCCCTATCTGTTGCACAATATTTTGCACGATGTTCACCCTTGATCATGCTGATGACATCACAATGAGTTTATTTCTGTTCCTTGAACACACCATTCTTTCTTCTATTTAAGGACTTTTACACTTACTATTGCTTCTTCCAGATCTTCATTTACTTAATCGCTCCTCATCCTTTAGATCACAGATAAAGTGTAATTTTCTCAGGAACCCCTTCTCTGACCTTAAGCACCCTTTAGATCATGCACTTCTCCTTTAGATATTTTTTAATATGTATAATTTTTATTGATTTCAGAGAGGAAAGGAGAGGGAGAGAGGGATAGAAACATCAATGATGAGAGAGAAGCATTGTTAGGCTGCCTCCTGCATGCCCCCTACTGGGGATTGAGTCCGCAACCCGAGCATGTGCCGTGACCGAGAATTGAACCATGGAATCAGGACCTCCTGGCTCATAGGTCAATGCTCAACCACTGAGCCTTGTTGGCTGGGCTCCTTTAGGTATTTTTTAAAAAATTAATAGACTTTATTTTTTAGGATAGTTTTAGAGATACAGAAAAATTGAGCAGATAGTACAGAGAGTTTTCATATACCCTTCTACCCTGCATTCAGTTTTCCCTATTGTTAACGTATTACATTAGGGTGGAATCTTTCTTATAATAATAAAAAATATTGATAAATTATTAACTAAATTCTGTAGTATGCTCAGATTTACTTAGTTTTTACCTAATGTCCTGCTTGTGTTCCAGGATGCCACATTATATGTCTAAATATATGTCTCCTGACAATTTTTTAGCCTTTCCTTGTTTTTTATCTTGACTGTTTTGAGAAGGACTGGTCAGATATTTTGCAGGATGTTCCTCTACTGGGATTTGTCTGATGCTTTCCTTACAATTAAACTGGGGTTATGTTTTAGGGGAAAGCAAAATTCCAGCAGTAAAGTTACATTTTCATCATATCATATATCATGTATCATATCATATCATATCATATCATATCATATCATATCAGGGCAACATATTACCTATATTATTTATGATGGTTGATATTGACTGTGATCACCTGCCTGGTTTCTCCACTTTGATCACCTGTCAGATTTCTCCACTGTACAATTACTCATTTACTCTTTGTAAAGAAGTCACTACTAGTATGTGCAGTCCACACTTAAGGAGTAGGTGTTATGTTTCCCTTCCTTTAGGGTGGATCATCTATATAATTTATTTGGAATTCTTCTACATCAGAGGGTAATCTACATATGTAATATATGTACATTAATTAATGGGGGAGAAGATACACCCTCTGATGTAGAAGAATTCCAAATAAATTATATAGATGTTCCACCCTAAAGGAAGGGAAGCATAACACCTACTCCTTAAGTGTAGACTGCACTTATATATAAAATTATGGACTCATGAATATTTACTTTATACTTTGAGTTATATTCAAATACTACTTTATTTATTTATTTATTGCTCAAATTTTTCCAACTTTGGCTATTGGGAGATCTTTCAAGGGACTGACATAGTCCCTTATCCTATCTAATAAAATAGTAATGTGCAAATTAACCATCACTCAGCTATACCCACAAGCCACGCCCACCAGCCACGCCCACCAGCCAGTCAGGAGCGAATATGCAAATAAACCCAACCAAGATGGCTAGGGCCACAGAGAGCAGGAGGGAGGCTTGGGTTTCCCTGGCAATGGAGGAAGCCAAGCTTTCCACCTGCCCTTGCCGGGCTAGGCCTCCACTCAAGGCTACAAAGTTTCAATGATAGAAGATACATAAACCCAAACAGAAATGGCAGCAGCCATGGAGCTGGAAAGAGCAGGAGGCTAGGGTTGCCCCCGGCGATGGAGGAAGCCAAGCTTTTCGCACACCCTGGCCGGCCCAGGCCTCCGCTTAAGGCTACAAAGTTTCAATTATAGAAGATACATAAATCCCCCCCAAAAATGGCTGCCGCCACTGAGCAAGCAGAAGGCTTGCAGAGGGTGCAGGCTTGGCTCCGCTCCAGGCTACAAAGTTTCAATTGTAGAAGATAAATAAACCCCAGATACCAGGGCTTCCACTTGGGTCACCAGGGGGTGTGGCCAGCCTGCAAACCACCACAGGCCCCTCGCCCAGGCCACCCCATGCCCCAAGGGAACCCCCACCCTGATCCAGGACACCCTTCAGGGAAAACCAGCTGGCCCCCACCTGTGCACCAGGCCTCTATCCTATCTAATAAAAGAGTAACATGCAAATTGACCATCACTCCAACACACATGATGGCTGCCCCCATGTGGTCAAAGATCCTGCCCCCATGTGGACACAAGATGGCCACCACAAGATGGCAAGCAAGGGAGGGCAGTTGGGGGCGATCAAGCCTGTAGGGGAGGGCAGTTAGGGGTGACCAAGCCGGCAGAGGAGGGAAGTTGGGGGTGACCAGGCCTGCAGGGAAAGGCAGTTGGGAGGGACCCAGGCCTGCAGTGGAGAGCAGTTGGGGGGGACCAGGCCTGCAGGGGAGGGCAATTAGGGGAGATCAGTCCTGCAGGGGAGGGCAGTTATTGGCAAACAGGCTGGCAGGGGAACAGTTAGGCATCAATCAGGCTGGCAGGGGCGTGGTTAGGGGATGATCAGGCTGGCAGGTAGAAGTGGTTAGGGGCAATCAGGAAGGCAGGCAAGTGAGCAGTTGGGAGCCAGCAGTCCTGGATTGTGATAGGGATGTCCGACTGCCCGTTTAGGGCCGAAACCACCGGGATCGGGCTTAAACGGGCATTTGGACATTCCTCGAGGGGTCCCAGATTGGAGAGGGTGCAGGCTGGACTGAGGGACACCCCCCTCCCCCGTGCACGAATTTCGTGCACCGGGCTTCTAGTAGTGATATATATATTTTAAAAAAAATCCTTTTTATTTTTCTGCCTGGCCAGCATGGCTCGGTGGGTGAGCATCAGTTTAGGAACCAGGAGGTCACAGTTTGATTTCCGGTAAGGGCACACACCTGGGTTGTAGGCTTGATCCCCAGTGTGGGCGTGCAGGAGGCAGCTGATCAATGATTCTCTCTCATCATTGATGTTTCTATCTCTCTGCCTCTGTCCCTTCCTCTCTGAAGTCAATAAAAAAATAAAAATAATAAATCATTTTTAGTTTTCAATTACAGTTGACATATATTAGTTTCTGGTAACATAGTGATTAGACATTTATATAATTCACAAAGTTATCAACCTGATAAATCTATTACCTGTATGACACTGCATAGATATTAAAATATTTTTAACTATATTCCCTATGATGTACTTCACATTCCCATGACTATTTCTAACTACCAATTTATACTTTTTTTAAGATTCTACATATAAGTGAAATCATATGACATTTGTCTTTCTCTGTATGACTTATTTCACTAGGCACAGTACCCTGTAGGTCTATCTATATTGTTGCAAATTGCAAGATTGCATTCTTTTTTATGGATGAGTCATATTCCATTGCATATATGCACCATTTTTTTCTTTTTAAAATCCTCACCCAATGATATGTTTTTATCGATTTTTGGAGAGAGGAAGGGAGAGAGAGAGAGAGAGAGAGAGAGAGAGAGAGAGAGAGAGAGGTGACAGAGAAACATCAGTCAGCCACCTCCCATATGTGCCCTACATGGTATTGAACCCACAACCTAGGTATAGACCCTGGAATCAAACCTACAACCTTTTGGTTTACAGGATGATGCTCCAACCAACTGAACCACTGAACCAGGGCACCACTTATTCTTTATGTAAACATCTATTGATGGACAATTAGGTTCACTCCATGTATTGGCTATCTATATAAAAGGCTGACATGTAAATTGTCCCCTTAGGAGTTCGACTGGGAGACTGGGAGTTCGATCGCTTGCTATGATGTGTGCTGACCACCAGGGGGTGGCACAGAATGAAGGAAGGCCCTGGCTGGCAGCCAGAGGCCCCAATCGGCCCTGATCTCAGGTCAGACCTAGGGACCCTACCTGTGCACGAATTTTGTGCACCAGGCTTCTAGTTGTAAATAAATATGTATACCTCAGAATGTGACGTTATTTGAAGACTAGATGCCCAGTGCGTGGGGTCCCTCGGCCTGGCCTGCAGGGATCAGGCTGAAACCGGCTCTCCAACATCCCCTGAGGGGTTCTGGATTATGAGAGGGTGCAGGCCAGGCTGAGGGACCCCACCGGTGCAAGATTGGGACCAGGGAGGGACTGTGGGAGGGCTCCAGGGCATGTCTGGCCCATATCACCCAGTCCCCATTGGCCGGACCAAGCAGCAAGCTAACCTATTGGTTGGAGCGTCTGCCCCCTGGTGGTCAGTGTACATCATAGCAACTGGTCGAATGGTCAGACACTTAGTATATTAGGCTTTTGTTATATAGGATGCTGCAATATACATGTGGATGCATATGTCTTTTCAAATTAATGTTTTGGGTTTTTCGGATAAATACTCAGAAGTGGATTTGCTGGGTCCTCCTGTATCTCTTGTTATAGCCTTTGTTTTAAAGTCTATTTTGTCTAGTATAATTATTGCTGCCACTGCATTGATTCAAGCACATATTTCCTATCTATGGTTAACCATAATAGCAACCCAAATGGTATACATGCTTCCAGTCCAATATACACTTCATATTGCTACAAAATTAATCTTCCTAAAGCACAGCTCTGACAGAGACACTTCTCTAATTAAAAATATTTTATAGGAATGGAAAAATATAAAATTAATTACATTATTTGTGAGATGTCAGTTCTCACAAATTAATTTATAGATATGTATTTTTTAGTTATAGATTTATAGATTTAACACAATCACATCGTAATCATGGCAATTTTTATTGAAAAAAAAGCTCATTCTAAAATTTATATGAAAATGCAAAGGACCTAGAAAACTTAAAATAATATTTAAAAATATGAGCAAAGTTGAAGGACTAATTTTACACGACTTCAAGCATTTCTCTAAAGCTATTTAATCAAGGTAGTGTATTACTGTCATATGTATTGACCAATATATCAATGTGATAGAATAAAGATCCCAGAAATAGATCCACATTTATACAGCCATTTTATTTTTAACAATGGTGTCAAAGCAACATAAGGAGAAAGGAAAATTCTTTTCAACAAATGGGATAGGTGTAACTATGCATTCATATTGTTAAATGAACCTTGAACCTCGCTTCGCACCATTCCCAAAAATTAATTTGGCATATATCAGGAACATAAAGTAAAATACCATAAGCCTTTTTAAAGGAAATTATAGAAGAATATATTTGTCATTTGGAGGTAGGCAAATGTTTGTTATCCAACACACAGTTAACAGAAACAATGAGAAAAACTGATAAATGATATTTCATAAAAGTTAAAAACTTTTGACTATCAAATGACATTGCTAACAAGATGAGTAGGTAAACTATGGACTGAGGGAAATTACTTTTAAAAAGACATTTGAGAAGGGCCTGGCATTTAAGATATATCAAGAACTTCTACAGATCAATAATAAAAAACAAAAAATTAAGAATGGGCAAAAAAATTAATGAACACTTCCCCAAAGAAGATATACAACTGGCCAATAAGCACACAAAAAATTGCTTATGTCATCAGTCACCTTGAAAGTAAAAATTAAAATCACACCTACCAGAATAGGGGGAAGGTGTCCAGGAACTTGAGGCCCAGTCCAACTGCTGCAAATAATCAGTGAAGGGGTCCAGCCAGCAGTCAGTGCCATGAATCACAGAGCAAACAAAGTCAAGCCAAGCCACAGGCTAGGGATGAGACAATGAGTCTCTGGGATCAAGCAGTCCCTGCATAGACTTGGCCAGGAGGAGTAGCAGGAAAGGGTAGAAACATAAAACAGTAAGAAAAAAAGGGATGCCAGCAGATACTAATCTTATGGGTATCCTGAGTCACTCCAAAGAAGGTTGGCTATTTTTTCCAGAGAAGGGCTCACTTGCAAAGCTCCTCACAGCAGGTCAGCTAAGCCCAGAAGCCAGATGAGTGACTGACGCAGTAGGAGAAGTATAAACAGCAAAGTTAGGTGGAGACAGACCACTGATGTGGGAGAGAGGCTTATCTGAGTCTGAACTGGAGACCCAAGTTTCTTGGTAAGAACCTAAGGCCAAATAGGCTAATTAGGGGAAAGAGTGGTATAAAGATAGGCCCTGTTGAAGAATCCATGCCAATCCAAAGTGGGCAGAGGGCCTGGTTGAAGCCAAGAGTTTCCTACTGGTAATAATGTCAGGTGAGATTGCAAGGACTCATGGAGTCTCAGAACAGTCTACCAATAGTTGTGGAGTGACAAAAGGTTAATAAGAATCCCTGGGTTCTGTGAACCCCTAAAAATGTATTCTAGAAGCTGGGATCATTTGTAGCACTCCCCTCACTTCCTTCCTGCTCTTCTAAGGCCACTGTCTGCTTCCTCTTGCTCCTTTGGGTTCCTCTCATTCATTTGGGAAATCACCAGAAAAAATACTCCTGGATCCCACTTTCATTTATCCTGCCCTAAAGAAGTCACAGGCCTGCCCTAACCGGTTTGGCTCAGTGGATAGAGCGTCGGCCTGCGGACTGAAGGGTCCCGGGTTCGATTCCGGTCAAGGGCATGTACCTTGGTTGCGGGCACATCCCCAGTGGGAGGTGTGCAGGAGGCAGCTGATTGATGTTTCTCTCTCATCGATGTTTCTAACTCTCTATCCCTCTCCCTTCCTCTCTGTAAAGAAACCAATAAAATATATTAAAAAAAAAAAAAAAAAAAGTCACAGGCCTTTTGTACTACGGAGTTCTAGGAAATGTTCTGGAATCTTCTAAATGTCTCCTGTACTACTGTTTGTCTCTGGTCTTCATCTCCTTCCTCTTCCACAATGTTGTCTCTGTGATAATGCCCAGAATCCCATGCCTCAGAATTCCTCTATTATCCTGTAGGGAAAAGCTCATCATGCTTTTCCTGTTTGTCAACATTTTTCCATTCTCTGCATCTGCAAGTTCTTGCTTCCAAAGCTTTCTTTGTAGCTCTTTATCTAAACAAACAAACAAACAAAAATAAACTGGATGCCTATCTCCTAATCAGACTCAAGTGAATCATTTCCATCTCAGGAGCTGCCTACCAAGCAACTCCCAAGTCCTTGAGTTCCTATCCTCACCCGACAGGAAAAAAATCACAATTGGGCATTTTATACAAGGACCCTAGACCAGAGCTACAGTGGAGAACTCTGATGCTGGGTCTTATTTCACAGCACATATGGAAAAACATTTACATATGCTTGTTTAAAAATCTGCTTATGCTCTTGGAATATTCTCTTAATCATTCCATTATGGCATAATTCAGTTTCCCAAGTCCAAATTCTAACAGAAAACAGTTTGAGGAGTGGTGATTGTTAAGGGGCCATCCAACATATATTATGAATACCACATGTTTTAGAGGGCAAGGGACTTACTTTTGGAAAAGGAACATTTAATCCCTCCTGATTGGAAAAAAGTCAATCACAGAGTTTCATGCTGGGAAGCAGCCCATACATAGCCATTTTTCTCCCCTTTTGGATTCTCTTAAATTCCTTGGAAATAAAGGCAGAAGCACTATGATGAGAAGAAAATTGCATTTCTTATTAATGACTTTAGTAGAGAGCTATTGGGGACAGTCACAAGAATGATTCCTTCAACATTACAGCTTGTGATGGGGGAGGGTGGTATCAAAGGAGAAGTGGACAAGTTGTTCTTCTTCCTCAGCTCCCTTGCTTGAGATGGCAGTCAGTCAAAAATTTGAAGGAAGCCCAGTATAAACATGCAGATTAAAGCACGAGAAAGAATGTGCTGGGTTGATTATTTTAGGCTTAACAAGGAAGTTTCTTTAAAGTTCCTAGGAATTTGTGTTTCTCTAAACCTTGCTGTAATTGTGCATCACATTAAGTCATTCCAGTTTATCTTAATGCCCAGCTGTATTAATGAAGTGGTCTCCTTGCTAGGTTACAATTGAGTAGTAAAGTTTATTAATTTTATTCATTTAGCCATTCCAAATATGAGTTTAGCTATTTTTTTTTACCAGAATTACATAATCAAGACTCTAATATCTACTACCCAGTGACTGTTTATTCTAATTGTAGGATAGTTCTAGAGAGGAAATAACCTTTTTCTTAAAGTCTACCCACACAATCTCACATTTCTAAAATATTGGTGATTCTGAGTATTTTTGATGGACGTGTAGCCTACTTTAATTTCCTTGGGATGGGGATCTGTGGGGAACAAGACCCAGCTGAGTCTTCAATCCAGAGAACCAAGGATAGTTCATTTGCCTCTTTTCTGTCTTTTGGGGGATTATGGGTATGCCTGGATTTGCCTTGGAGATTGGTCTCTTGCTGATAACCCACATATGGTCTTGGAGGTCACAGAAGGAAGAGAAACAATAAATTATTTTCTAATTGACTAGAACCAATGAATCTGACCTTTTTCTGAGCAAAGCTATGAATCTTTCAACAATGAAGCAGCCACTTGGCAAATTAGTCATTGTCAGGTTTGTAAAAGGCTCACCTACCCAGACAGAACAGCTCCCCAATACTAAAGAGGTGGAAGAATGTATACTCAAAGACACTGCTAAATCTACCTCTGCATATTGTCAGGAATTTGCCTGCTTGTGTTTGTTTGGGGTGGGGCGAGAGGAAGACTAACATAGGGCAGCAATGGTTGGCAAGTTGACAAAGATCAAGGGCTAGCTAGGTCATGCAGGCATCAAAATCAACATTGAGTACCAGAGTTCAGAAATGACCAGGAGGCAGGCTGGGCCAGACAATGGAGGGAAAAAGCAACAAATGAGAAAAATATTTAAGGGAAGGTAAGAAGCAAAAGATTCAGTAGGCTTATCCCAGAGTGCTCATGGCCTTCCATTTTCTAGCAGAGAGCTGTCTGGCTGAGGCAGAGCTTGGTCTTCCTGGGGCCCTGCATATAGAGCTGCTTTCCTGAGCTGTGGAGGACATTGCCAACCATTACTTTTGGCTAAAGTCAATTCTGCTTTGGTGGGAACAAGTCGGACTGAAGTTACAACCATAGCATATGTCTTATCAATCAAAACGTTTTTTCTAATATCTACACTGTTTAGAATACTGTGAGGCCAGGTCAGTTGGAAGGCACTGGTCACCAGTGCTTCCCCATTATCTGTAGGACAAAGTCCAAGCTTCTCAGCCACTTTGGGAGGCTCTGTGAGCTGTTCCCAATCTACCTCTTTAGGTTCATCTGCCACTCCTGCCCCTCACACACACATCCTTCTCTTCAGATATTCAAGGAGGGGCATGAGTTCGCTGTTCCCCAAACTCATGTCCTTCCATGCTACTATGCTGTTTGCTCAAGATTTTCCTTTTGTCCCTCTGATAACTACCACTACCTCTCATGCATTGCTTATGTACTTATCCTTCAAAGCCCAGCCCAAATGCTATTTCTTTTAAGAAGCCCTGGTACCTACATCCTTTGCTCTGCTTTTCCTTTGTCTGTTTGGTGGCAGAATTAGGTGTGTGCAAGTGATCTGGGGGAGCTGATGGCAGATATGAATCAAAGGTGACTCAGCACTGTGCCCTCAACTGGGTTTGTCCAAATCCTGGTCAGGAGCAGATTCCAAATACATGCTTGCTAGAATGAAATGTGTCTTCTACCTCAGAGAAGTAGAAAGTCTTTTTCTTTCCTTCTTCCAAACTTTCTCAGTTTTGATTTATGGAGTTTATTAACTTAGTTATTACCCCTCTTCTCATCCTTTGTGCCTGGTTCTCTAGAAAGCTGATCTTTTAGTTCCAAGGTAGAACTCAATAAGTGACATTTGTGGGGCACTTTGTAGTTTTCAAAGCACTTTCCCATCTACTACCTGATTCCCATAGCCACCTGTGAATTATCCCCTATTTAGAGCTAAGGAAACTGGCTTCAGTGTGAAGCAACTTGCCCAGGGTTAGAGCAATGAAGTGGTCAAGCAGGGACAAGGGTCCAAATTGTCTGCCTCTAGCCCTAACCGGTTTGGCTCAGTGGATAGAGCGTCGGCCTGTGGACTGTAAGGTCTCAGGTTCGATTCAGGTCAAGGGCATGTACCTTGGTTGCAGGCACATCCCCAGTGGGAGGTGTGCAGGAGGCAGCTGATCGATGTTTCTCTCTCATCAATGTTTCTAACTTTCTATCCCTTCTCTTTCCTCTCTGTAAAAAAATCAATAAAATATATTTAAAAAACCCACAAATTGTCTGCCTCTAAATCATGTTCTCTCCACTAATAGAAACCACAACCATAGGAATAAGAACTGTGAGCATTTATTGACCACTCACTCAGTGCCAGAAACAGTGCTAGGTACTTCACATGGGTTTTTATGTTTTATCCCAACTACAATGCTGTGAGGCAGGTTCTATTATTATTTCTAGTTTACAGAGGATTTGGAGTTTAAGAGTGCTTGGCAACCACCTGAAGGGTAAATAGCCAGTAAGTGATGGAGTTGGCACTTAAATCCAGATCTGGAAGACTCCACAGAGCCAGGTTGCTGAGAACTGCAGTTTCTGAGTGTCCTTGTGTGTTGGGAAGGGCTGGTTCCTTGGCATTTCTAGCCACCTGTGTACATTCACTGGACTAGAAGAAGCAGTATGCCTAGAAGTTAGAAGCTTTGTGTATCAGTACTGGCTTAGCCATCTATGCTGGGGAAATCACTGACTATTACTGGACCTCAAGTTTTCATTTGTAAAAGAGAAATCATATTTCTATGAATCTGGACATTGAATATGGACTGGAGACTCTAGGGCAACTAGGTGCACCCTGACTCTGGTCAAGGTTGCTGGTCATGTCTTGTTTGCTGATAGCATCCTGTTTAACCCAAACTTTATATGTTTCCAAATCAGTTCTTCAAAGGCTTTTACATACTTGTCTCACTCCCAAACACACTCTCACCTCCCTTGCCTGCAGTAAACTTATCTGCGACTTTGAATTCTGTTAGGCAATTCAATGCAAATGAACAAGGACTTAGATCTTGTTATTCCATAGACTTGGGCTGGAGTCCTGTCTCTCTCACTAACCAGCAGTGATGTATTTGATTTGTGTGAGTTTTATTTCCTTCCTCTATAGAATATTGTTAATAACTGTACCTATTTCATTACATGAAATAATGCCCGAGGAGTACTCAGCCTGATGCCTGGCACCATGTATATGCTTAAGGAATGGTTGTTGCTGATGGCATAATTTCTCCTAGCAAGCATAAAATATTGCATTTTTCCATGTCAATATTTCTACTTTCCTCTAGTCCTGAGGCCCACCTCCCTACTGGCACTCTCACTCTCCTCTCCATCCAGTTTTCTGAGGTCTCAGCTTTATGAATAATCACTATCCATGCTTACTTTCTAGTCTCTTTTGCTCTATTGGCTTTGGCTCTGCAGTCTATAAAATTCCTAGGCATATCCTAGCTTTCTGAACTACTTTGGTTTTTCCTTTGCCTTTATGCCAAACATCTGGAGAGTAGAGATTGCTTTGAAGGCCATCCCATCCTCACCCTGGCTCCCTCCTCAGCTCCCAGCCATATGTCTCTGTCTCCCAATACTTCCCGGAATCTGATCCCACAACAGGCACTCGAGATCTCCTAACTGCCAAATCCAATGGCCCCATTTTGCCTGCTATTTCCTCAAGCCTTCTGTACAGAGCTACTACCACTCTCCTGAGATGAAGCTCTTTGCTTCCCAGCTGCCATCTCTTACATTGTTTACAAACACACATTTCATTTGAGTCTCCCATAGGTTTCTGAAAACTACCAACAAGAAAGTACTGAGATAGGAATGTTGGCTTCTTCCCAACCCTGTTGACTCCCCTTGGTTCCTCTCCCTCCTCCCATCTCTTAACATAAACAACTTCCTAAGTTTCTGTCCCTGGCCCAGTTTTCTAGCTTGACACTCTCTTTCCTGGAGATCTCTCACACTCCCACAGTTTCAGTGCTCACTTTTTTTGTGGATGGTTCCCAGGTCCCTATCTTTAGTCCTGTTCCCATCTGAGCCCCAGATTCCTATCTCCAACTGCCTGTTAGATGCTCCACCAGCAGCAGAATCTTAACATATCTGAAGCAACACTGTCTCCCCCATCAAACATGTTCTGCCCGCTTAGCCTATTTCTGATCATGGCACCAACACCTCCTAATCACCAAGACTTGAAACCTATAAGTTATGTAGTAGAGCCTCCTTTGTGTTTTCTCCCATTTTAAACTACTAGTAAGTCATAGGAACTCTGTTCCTGCATGAGAGCTTTTGCCCACCCCTCCTCTCCAAGCCCACTAACCTTGTCTGATTCAAGCTTTCACTGTTTTCACCTGGATAATGATGGTGGCTCCTACCTGGTTCCCTGACATCCAACGTTACTTCTTCTCACTCTTTCCTTCATCATAGCAGCCAGAGGGATCTTCTTAAAACCTAGACACAATTACTTGCTTCCATTGAGATGCTACATCTTCTTTAAGAGATGATACCTTTTCTTAAATTGAAGGGAAATTTAAATTCATATTTTTGTTTAAGATATAATTTATACAAGGATACCATTGAAAATTGTTTACGTCTCTTCCCCCATCTTTATACTCATTCTCATCTCTAAGTATGAACATAAAGGCAAGGTTAGACAGAGGTTTGCCCTAATAATGATTATTGTGTGGGGGTTGAAGTTATTTTTAATTTTCTTCTTTGACCTTTTCTATATTGATTTAGTTTCTAATTAGAAGGATGGATAAATTTTACAAAAAAAAAGTCATTATTAAGGGGAAAGGAAAAAAAAAAAAGCTTCCAATGACTTCTTATTGCTGCAATAACAAGCTTCAAACTTCTTAACCTGGTTTAAGAAGCCCTCAGTGATTAACCTCTGCCCACCTCTCTCTCCACTGAAGACCACTCTCCCCTTCCTCCACTGTCCTAAGCTCCACCCCCTGACCCTCTTGCAAACTCACCATTCCTAGTATCTACATTGCCCTTCCTCTTCTTCTTTTTAATACCTTTTGAAAGCATGTCTATCCTGCTGGGTAAAGCAAACAATGAGAAAAATTAGATATCATTGTGGATGGATATGTCTCTTTGTCTCTTAAGCACAGTCCTGGCTTCAGAGTCAATCATTTACAGCCAGGAGATCAACCCTCTATTCAAGTGTTGCAGTCTTCTGAATGGAGGAGCAGAACTGGGAACATGAAGCTGGCATAAATGGATTAAGCCTTGACTCTGAACAGTGGGCAAAAAAAAGTGGCTTAGGAAAGGAGTTGTGAGACCAGATGGCCATTGTGAGCTTTGCAACCCCTTGCTCCTCTGGTGTATACATGAGTATGGTGATCCACCTTCCTCCTCAGACCAAACATAGGAGAAGTATATGCCTGCAAGCACCAAAGGGGCCTCAACCATTCAGATCTCATGTAGTCCAAGAGTTTCCACTCCAAACGTGGGTCTCCTGCAGTGACACAGAGCTCTGCAACCAAAGGGCACTGTGGTAGATAGCCCCTTATCTACCTTTTCTCAGTCCTGCTAACCCCCACTGGTTTATGTTACTATGAAAGTGAAGGACAAGGTTAGCCATGCAAAACACCATCATCATCCTTCATAAGCTCAGCTCTGTTTCCATAGGGAGATCTTTGCAGAGATTTCTTAACTATTCCTCCAGTACCTCAAACACAATATGTCCAAGACTGAACCTACCCCTGAATCGCCCCCAACATCTACCACCATCATCACAAGATGCCTTCTGTGTCCCAGATCACAACTACCATTCTCCTCATTCCTGGTTCACATACATGCACCATGCTGTATCACATTTCACTGCTTTCACATATGCTGTGCACTTGTTTGTAAGATCTGTCCCCTCTTTTTTTCACCTGGTCCCCATCAAGATTCAACTCAGCAGTTAACTCTTGTGAAAAATTTCCCTTTATCTTTCCAATCTTCTTGAGGTTAGATGTGGAACCCCTCCTCTTTGTCCCTCAGCAACTAGGGATACACCATTGTCACTTTCTTGCCTGATTTTTCCCCATCAGATCTGGAGCTACTTGAATGCAGGCACTATGGATTTGTACTCCCTATATTGAAGCACAGAGTTCTTTATACATTTGATGCTCAGTAAAAGCTAGTTAAAATATTTTATAGATTCACAAATCTTAATGTCATATGGATTCATGAATCCTCAACTTTTTCTTGGCTTTTATGTTCCAAATTCAGTCAGTTACTATGCCAGTCCCTTTATCTTCTTAATGATCTCTGGATCAAATATACTTCTCTTTAACTCTAGGACCTTCAGGCCATCATAATCTCAGTGTCCAACCACTCCAGCCTCCTGAGTGGTTTTCCAAACACCACAAGGTAGCCAGACAGATATTTTTAAAGCATAAATTTTCTTGTGTTACCCTTCTTCTCAAAACATTTCAGAGACTTGGAACCACCCTCAGCACAAAGTTCAAGCCCTTGACAACAACTTATGTCTGAGACCTTGGAGAATTCAGCTCCTCCAGCCCTCCTCAGCCTTAATTTCCAAACTCCTTTCCCAGAGTCCTAGAGTTCAAGAAAACAAAACAAAGTGCTATTATTTTCAATCACTGAGTTTTCTACCTCTATCCCTTTGCTCATGCTCTTAGCTCAACTTGGAATCCCCTCCTCAATGTGAAATCCCCTCACTTGTATGCTTTCTGTCTAAATTTGCTCTCTATTTTAAGGCTACACTTCAGTGCCCTCTTTCAGGATGTCCTGGGAATCCTGGCCACCACCAGGTCAATGACTCATGCCAAGGATGTAAATCCCTTAGGCCATCTGAGAAAGGATAGGCATCTTTCAGGTGGGGCCTTGGCTGGACTATAGAACTGCTGAGCCTCCCTGTCTCAGCAGAGGCTCTTTGGCCCAGGTAAACTACTTCTCATTTTTGGGGTTAGAAAGATACCACTGACCCCTCTGGATTACTCATGGTTACCACTGTGCCCTTTAGCTGCTGGCAAGGCTGTGTGTTGCCATCTCCACATATATAAAGTCTTGGGGCCACTTATCTGGGTGAACAATTCTGGGTGCTTGGACTGTTACCCAAAACACAGCCTTCTTATAAACCAAGTCAAACTCAGTACCTGACTTAGATGAGGCTCCTGGAAGTCAAATGCAAATGAGCTTGATCTTGTGATGTGTTTGTGTGGGAGCTATGTTTTTTCTTGAGATTGGGAGAAATGTGGGCCCAGAGCTTTCCTTGCAGGTAGATGGATGACTTGACTGAAGTGACCAGGAGACTTCTAATAAAGTAACTCTGTGCTAGGGCAGAAAGAATGACAATAACATGGGTGTAGAAGGGACTTCTTTGCCCAGAGCTATGACAGGAAAAGTAGAATATAGTCCAGGGTATATCTGTGGGCAGAAGTCAGGGACTTCTAAATCAGGGCTGTGGCATTTCTAGGAAAACAAATTTTATTCTGAATTCAGGGAGGGTTTCAATGAAAGCAATATTAACAGAGTGCTTATTCAATGCCAGGAACTTGGGACCCAGAAAGGACACAGAGGTGATTCTATCCTGTTCCTTCCTTCACGAAACTTCTAGTCTAGATTGGAAAGATACTACATCCTTAGTGGACTTGTGAGCCTAGAGGTGGGAGCAAGGGAGAAGTAGAAATTAGGAAGAGTTAATGAGGTTCCCAAGCTTGCCCCATGAGGCTATGGAGACCCCAATCCTCTCTCCCTCCCAATGTGTAGTGTTGTGTGTGTGTGTGTGTGTGTGTGTGTGTGTGTGTGTGTGTGTGTGTTTTAATCTTTTCAGCTTGGATTGAGTCAGTGCCAGTAATATTTTGCAATGTGGAGGGGAGTTACAGGGCAGGGGCCTTCTGTTGGGTTGCTTCCAATTTTCTCATACTTCTGAAATCTAGAAGTTTTGAAAAATAGCTCATGTGGAATTTCTCAACCTATGTTCTTATTTTCCTCATCTCCCCTGTAATGACTTAAGCATCAATGCTCAGCCCTACCTTTCTGCATTGATAGATGTAGCTGGAGGGCTATTCTGGTTAGGAGGTGAAAAATTAAACATAGCTGATTCTAATTGCTTGCTTTCTCAGGACCAAAGGTGCTTTATTGACAAGTATAGCTATGGCCTTACTCCTCAGCTTGTCTCTGAGTCATTGTCGCTGTGTCAATAACAATACCACCAACGTGTTTTCTTAATTGCTGAAACCGATTTACTGTTTGCTGACCTGATTGATTTCTTGGCTTCCAACTTGAATCTGACTCAAAATAGAATCTTCAGTGGAACACATGGGATCACTCTATGCAGTTTTCAAACAACCACTTCAACCTTCTGTGCAATGGCTTCCCTATCAAGTCAATAGGTTTGTTGTGAGTGGGTGCGCTGATTTGCTGAGAATACACAAAGGATTTAGTGGAGGTTGAGGACAAATGTGCCATAGTGAGTAAGCCTTCCTGGCCCCAAGGTAGTTCTGGAGGCCTGCTTTCTGTCTTAGACAGGTCCCTTAGAACCTGCAAAGATAGAAGAGTAGATGCAAGACATGTGCACATACACATACTGGTGTGTGAATATGAGGTTCTCTCTCTTTTGAATGTTTCTCCACGGTCTCGCTACTCAATCACCACAACTACTTAGTTAACTCAGATCTCAGTTTTCTCATCAGTTTCTTGGGATAGCCTCCCCCACCCCCTGAGCTAAGTCAAGCCATCTTGGTCTTCACTGTCAGAGTAGCTTGCAATTTTCCTTCTTAGCACTTAGCTCTGTTGGCAATGATAATTCATTTCTGTGATTGGTTAATATCTGTCTCTCCAACTAAGAAGTTCCACAAAGAGGAGACCACAACTCTTTCACCTCTTGAACCCAGCATAGAGTCCAGTACGTAGTTAAATCTCTCTTAGTTCTACCTCTGTAGGAACCACGTAGTCTATACACACTTTCCTCTCTTACCTACATTGGCCAATAGTTGAAGTTTAGCCACTGATCACTAGACTTCTTCCTTGCCCATCCTGCTCTCTTTCCACTCCCTGCAGCCCATTAAGATGCACAGAGGCCAGGTTCATTATCCAAAAACATCTGGCTTTAATCATCCTTGAGATCTTCTGGATCACCTAGACAGGTATGACCCTTCTGCTGTTGCTTCCAACCCCACCTCTCTAGCCTCATTTTCCCTATCTTCCACTCCAATTTTTCTGTTTTAGTAAAGCCAATATTCTTAGGTATTATATTCCATGCACTGGTGCTACCTTTTTATGGCAATCTAGTTCCACCACCTCTTCCTTATCTGGTATAAAATGCAATATACTTCCTGAATTTTTTCTTCATTAAACCCACTTACCTCAAACATCTCCTGGCTCATTCCATCAAACACAGTGCTCACTAACAGATTCAATGCAGTTACAATGAGTTGTATATCATCACTTAGATTTTATTTCACAATATTACTGACCATTTACTGAGTTTCAGGTACTGTGCTGGGCCCTGGGGATATGATTATAACCATGAATGACATAGTTATTTCTCCATGAACTGAACAGTTCAGTGGAAAATGCAGACATGGAACAATTGTGATTAATATTTTATTTGTTTACTAGAGGGCTGGTGCATGAAAATTCATGCACTGGAGGGGAGGTCCCTCAGCCTGGCCTGCCCCTTCTCACAGTCCGGGAGCCCTCAGGGGTGGGAGGCAACCCAGTGATCAGGGGAAGGCGATGCCCCCATCACACCTCTGCTGCTGCCACTGCTGGCAGCGCAAGCCTCGGCTGGCCCTGGTTACCTGCACCTCGGGTGGTCCTAGGCGGCTGGGTAGCTGCCATCCAGGCTTGCCTGCTCCTCGGGCTGGCCCTGGGTGGCTGGGGTGCTGAGGGGACTGTGGGACTCCAGAGGCAGGCATGCGGCAAGGCAGGGCTGAGGGGACTGGGCACCTCCATCTTGTGGCTGTGGGCGCCTCCATCTTTGAGGGTGGGGCAGTCAATTAGCATATTCCCTCCTTATTGGCTGTGAGCACTGCCATATTTGTGACAGTGTGAGGGTCAATTAGCATAATTTCTCTTTATTAGATAGGATTTGTTTATTTATTTATTTATTTATTTATTTATTTATTTATTTATGAGAGAGAGAGAAACATCAATTTGTTGTTCTAGTTATTTATACATTCATTGGTTGCTTCTTGTATGTGCCCTGATTGCAAATCAAACCTGCAACCTTGTCTTATCCAGATGATGCTCTAACTAACTGAGCTACCTGGCCAGGGCTGTGATGAATATTTCAAAAGGGCAGGTGCAATGTGCTTGGGGAGCTGATTAAGCCTGGCAGCAGGCAAGGCCCCCCTCCCCCAAGGAAGAACCATCTCAGCTGAAATGTAAAGATAACAATATTAACTGGCCAAGAAGTAGAATACGGGCAGGAAGAGGCAGGGTAGGGAAGGGTTTCTGGGCAAAGAAATGACCTATGAAAAAACCCTGCATAAAATAAAAGCAAAGGGAAAGAGTAGTAAAAAAAGGCAGGGGCTGGAACACATAGGATCATTAGACCATGGGAAGGAGTTTGAATTT
Organism: Plecotus auritus; assembly: GCF_963455305.1. Classification (NCBI taxonomy): domain Eukaryota; kingdom Metazoa; phylum Chordata; class Mammalia; order Chiroptera; family Vespertilionidae; genus Plecotus; species Plecotus auritus. Next base: position 129,934,358 of record NC_137784.1, read on the forward strand.
TTTTTTTTTACATTTGAAGTCTTTTACTTATTTTTTTTTTTTATTGTGGACACTATTACAGATATCCACCATTCCTCATCCCACCCCTTTGCCGACTTTCGCTAAGCCCCTATACCCCTCCCTTGACCTTCACCACAGTGTTGTCTGTGTCCATGTGCTATACACATATGTTCTTTGACCAATCTTTTCATGAAAATACTAGAGGCCTGGTGCATGAATTTGTGCATGGGGGGGAAAGGGAGGGACTGTGAGAGGTTGGCTGACTGGGGGAGGGACTGCAAGAGGTTGGCCGCTGGCCCTGTGGAGGGAGCCGGGCCTCAGCCCCCCTGGAAAAGGGACCACATCCACGACCACCCACCCTCATTTCCCCATCCCAGCCCAGGCCTGAAGGCCCTGGTGGGGTTGGGAGAGGAGGCGACAGTCATTGGGCCAGGCACCAATGCCACCATCAGTGCCCCACCACTGCACGGTTCCCCACCTGCCCCCTCCTCCTTCCCTCACCACCTTGCTGCCACCACTGCCAGCAGGCAGACCCCGGGAAAGGGAGAGGACAGGAACGAGACAAACCATTGTGTGGAGGGCTGACTTTCAATAGATCTCAACGAGGGAGCTGCTCTATAAATGGCTTAGCACGAGGGACTGATGGGGGCCGGCCAGCCAGGGGGAGGGGCTGCAGGAGGTTGGCTGTGGGAGTGCACTGACTACCAGGGAGAAGCTCCTGCATTGAGCGTCTGCCCCCTGGTGGTCAGTGCACATCATAGCGACTGGTCGACCGGTGTTCAGTCATAACAGTTGCTTAGGCTTTTATATACTAGTATATAGATAAGGGGGAACACTTCATAAAGTATATGATTCTCACCTTCTTTTACCCAGTTCTGTCCACTCTCCTGCCCTCTGACATTTGTCAATTTCATGTATCCATGCCTCTAGTTCTATTTTGTTCATCGTTTATTTTGTTCATTAGGTTCCAAATATTAGTGACATCATATGGAATTTGTCTTTCTCTGGCTAGCTTATTTTTCTTAGCATAATAATCTCCAGGTCTATCCATGCTGCCATAAAGGGTAAGAGTTCCTTCTTTTTTACTGCTGTATAGTATTCCATTGTGTAAATGTACCACAGCATTTTTATCCACTCATCTACTGATGGGCACCTGGGCCGTTTCCAGATCTTAGCTGCTATGAACATAGGTGCATATATTTGGGATTCTTAGGATATATTTCTAGAAGTGAGATCATTGGGTCAAACACTAGTTCTATTTTTAATTTTTTCTATACTGTTTTCCACAGTGGCTGCACCATTCTGCATTCCAACCAACAGTGCACTAGGGTTCCCTTTTCTCCACATCCTTACTAGCACTTGTTTGTTAATTTATTGATGGTACACATTTTGGCAGGTGTGAGGTGATAGATACCTCATTGTACCGGTAGTTTTAATTTGCATCGCTCTAATGATTAGTGACCTTGATCATTTTTTCATATGTCTATTGGTCATTTGTATGTTGTCTTTGAAGATATGTCTATTCAGTCCCTCTGGCCACTTTTAATTGCATTGTCTTCCTTTTGTTAAGTTGCATGACTTCTTCTTATATTTTTATTTATTAACCCCTTATCAGATGTATCATTGGCGAATATGTTATCCCATACAGTGGGTTCCCTTTCCATTTTGTTAATGGTTTCTTATGCTGTGCAAAAACTTTTTAGTTTGATGCAGTCCCATTTGTTTATTTTTACCTTTGTTTCCCTTGCCCTAGGAGAGATATTGGCAAAAAATATTGCTATGAGAGATGTCTGAGATTTTACTGCTTATGTTTTCTTCTAGGATTTTTTTAACATTGTTTTTTTTCTTTATTGATTAAGGTATTATGTATGTGTCATTTTCCTCCCATTGCCCCCCACTACCCACTCATGCCCTCACCTCCTGGTGTCTGTGTCCAGTGGTTAGGCTTATATGCATGCATAGAAGTCCTTTTAAAAATATATTTTTATTGATTTCAGAAACATCAATGATGAGAGAGAATCATTGATTGGCTGCCTCCTGCACACCCCATACTGGGGAACGAGCCCACAATCCGGGCATGTGCTCCTGACTGGAATCAAAGCCAGGACTCTTCAGTCCACAGGCTGACACTCTATCCATTGAGCCAAACCGGATAGTGCTCTAGGGTTTTTATGGTTTCATGACTTACATTTAATCTTTTATCCATTTTGAGTTTATTTTTGTGTATGATGTAAGTTGGTCTAATTTCTTCTTTCCTTTCCTTTCCTTTCATTTCCTTTCCTTTCCTTTCCTTTCTTTTCTTTTCCTTATGTTTCCTTTCCTTTTTCTTTTTTTGCATGCACCTGTCCAATTTTCCCAACACTATTTATTGAAGAGACTGTTTTTATTACATTTTATTCTCTTACCTCCTTTGTCAAATATTAATTAACCATAAAATCATGGTTTTATTTCTGGGCACTCTGTTCTGTTCCATTGATTTTCATGCCTGTTCTTGTGGTAAAGTGAAATGATAGGATATGTTTTTTATTTTGAAAAGATTACTCTGATTGCTACAAGGAAAATGGATTGCAGGTGAGTAATAATGGAGGCAGAGAGATTAGCAAGGAGATTGTGCTGGTTACTAATTTATAGCCCCTTAACTGCAAATTTACTCTTTTTGCCTGCTTTGTGAAATTGCATCTGGTTTCCCCAACTATTTTTTCCTTGCCAGTTGTCACTAAAACTTTATCAGTAAAGGGCATTGAAGAGACATTGGAGGAGATAAAGGGTTATTTTTTTTTCTCCTTCTGGTTCTGATGTGTTCATCAGCAGTCTCTTGCACCTGTGTGGAAAGCTACTTCAGGTCTCCCCTTTATAGTATACTAGAAGCCCGGTGCATGAAATTTGTGCAAAGGGGGTGTGTGTCCCTCAGCCCAGCCTGCACCCTCTCCAATCTGGGACCCCTCGAGGGATGTCTGACTGCCAAGTAGGATCTGGCCTAAATGGGCAGTTGGACATCCCTCTCACAATCCAGGACTGCTGGCTCCCAACTGCTCACCTGCCTGCCTTCCTGATTGTCCCTAACCACTTCTGCCTGCCAGCCTGATCACCCCCTAACCACTCCCCTGCCAGCCTGATTGATGCCTAACTGATCCCCTGCCAGCCTGTTTGCCCCTAACTGCCCTCCCCTGCAAGCCTGGTCACCCCAACTGCTCTCCCCTGAAGGCCTGGGTCCCCCCAACTGCCCTCCCCTGCAGGCTTGATCGCCCTCAACTGCCCTCCTTTGCAGGCCTGGGTCCCCCCAACTGCCCTTCCCTGCAGGCCCAGTTGCCCCAACATCCATTCTCTACTGGCTTGGTCACCCCTAACTGCCCTCCCCTGCATGCTTGATGGCCCCCAACTGCCTTCCCCTGCAGGCCTGATCCCTCCCAACTGCCCTCACTTGCTGGCCATCTTGTGGTGGCCATCTTGTGTCCACATGGGGGCAGCCATCTTGTGTGTTGGAGTGATGGTCAGTTTGCATATTACTCTTTTATTAGATAGGATAGAGGCCTGGTGCATGGGTGGGGGCCAGCTGGTTTGCCCTTAAAGGTGTCCTGGATCAGGGTGGGGGTTCCCTTGGGGCATGGGGTGGCCTGGGCGAGGGGCCTGTGGTGGTTTGCCGGCCGGCCACACCACCGGGTGACCCAAGTGGAGGCCCTGGGATCTGGGATTTATTTTATCTTCTGTAATTGAAACTTTGTAGCTTTGAGCAGAGGCCAGGTCCAGCCAGGAAGTTTGGCTTTCTCCATCGCTGGGGAAACCCAAGCCTCTTGCTTGCTCCATGGCTGCAGCCATTTTTGTTGGGATTTATTTATCTTCTATAATTGAAACTTTGTAGACTTAAGCGGAGGCCTGGGCCAGCCAGGGTGTGCAGGAAGCTTGGCTTCCTCCATTGCCAGGGAAACCCAAGCCTCCTGCTTGCTCTGTGACTGCAGCCATCTTGGTTGGGTTAATTTGCATACTCGCTCCTGATTGGCTGGTGGGAGTGGCTTATGGGTGTAGCAGGGGTACGGTCAATTTGAATATTACTCTTTTATTAGATAGGATGTGGTTTCCCATTTGTCAGGCTGCTACAGTATTTGTAACTTTTCTAGAACGCAGATCCTGCATTGCACAGCGAAAGTGTTAGTAATTAATTCTTTATACTAAACTGTCCTTGTTTAAATTATTGTGTAGTTTCTCTGTCATGATTGGACCCAGAAATGAATACAGTGTCCCAGGAAAGAGATTGTAAAGCTGGGACTAGGAGTTACAGTGGAGATGGAGAGCAGGGAGCATGATATATATATATATATATATATATATATATATATATATATATATATATATATATATTTAATTTTAATGTTTTTATTGATTTTAGAGAGGAAGGGTGAGGGAGAAGAGAGAAACATCAATGTGAAACATCATTGATTCGTTGTCTCCTACACACACCCAGACCAGGGATGGAACATGCAACCTAGGCATATGCCCTGACTGGGAATTGAACCAGCAACCTTTTGGTGCATGGGATGATGCACCAAACTGAACCACACCAGCCAGGGCAGGCATGATATTTTTTTTATGCTAGAGTTAATAGGGCTGGCTTATGAATTGGATTAAAGAATAGAAGGAAAAGAAGAGTCAAGGATGACTTCTGATATTCTAGCTTGGGCACTGGGTGAGAGTAATAACCTTCATTGAGGAGAAAAGCACATACTTGGCAGTAGAGCACTTGAATGAAGGGGTACATCTTTCTAAAATTTGTCTTTTCTTTTGGCATGTACTTGGCATACTCTATAATAATGGCTCTCAGCAGTGGTTGTGCACTGGAATCTCCTGGGAGCTTTTAACATCTATTAATGTTTTGGCTCCACCCCAGAGCAGTTCAATAAAAATATCTGAAGATGAAGTCTAAACACTGGTAACTTTGAAGAGCTGTCTAGTTGATTGTAATGTTTATCCAGGTTTAAAATACATCAAAGCTAAATACCATATAATTTCACTTATATGTGGAATCTAATGAACAAAATAAACTAACAAACAAAATACACTGAGTGGCCAGATATTATGATCTCTGAACACATAATAATCTGGCCACTCAGTATATATGTGTGTATATATATATATATATATATATATATATATATATATATATATGAAGGCCCGGTGCATGAATTCGTGCATGGGTGGGGTCTGGCCAACCTGGCCAGGGGGAGCGGACATGGGCAGTTGGCTGGCCTGCCTGCTGGTCGAACTCCTGGTTGAGGGGACAATTTGCATATTAGCCTTTTATTATATAGGATATACACTGAGTGGCCAGATTATTATGCATTCAGAGATCATAATAATCTGGCCACTCAGTGTAGAAGCAGACTCATAGATACAGGTACATGCTCTCAGCTTTCAGAGGAGAGGATGTCTGGGGGGCTGTGTGAAAAAGGTGAAAGGGTTAAGAAAAAAAACCCTCACAAATACAGACAGCAGTATGGTGATTACTAGAGGCAAAGTGGGTTGCATGAAGGTAGAAGTGGGTAAAGGGGGCATAAATAGTGATGGAAAGAGACTTAACTTTGGCTGGTGAACACACAATGCAATATGCAGATGATGTACTGTAAAATCATACACTTGAAACCTGTATAATTTTATTACCAATGTCATCTCAATAAATTCAAAAAATTTTTAAAAAAGGAAAAAGGTACATCAAAGTAAATATTCAATTAGAGCTTGTCATGAAACTGGAAAAATTTAAGGTGAGGCCCCATTGGCTGGTCTGGATAATTAGAAAAGTTAGGCTGGTTAGGACAACATCAGATAAAGGGTAAAGATGGTCAGAAGTGTTGGTCACTAGAGTTGTTACCATACCTTAAGTACAACCTATGTGCCTGGGTCCATGTCAGGTGCTTTACATCTGTTGTCTACTTCAACAGTCAGGGTTCTGTAGATGAACAGAGCCAACAGTATATTTATCAATGAATAAACACACACAAATAGTCATGTGCTACATAATAACATTTCAGTCAACAATGAACTGCCTATATAATGCTGGTTCCATAAGGTTATACTGGAACTTAACTTCCTGTAAGAAATGAAAAGATATGTGGTTCAAGATGAATTTTTTTCTCTCTCACAGAAGCAATATCTATGGGGCTTGGCAATAAATTCCCTCTCACCCTCACCTCACTTTTGTTTTTCTTTATTAACCCTTACCTGAGGATATGTTTTCCATTGCTCTTTAAAAATATATATTTTTATTGATTTCACAGAGAGGAAGGTAGAGGGAGAGAGGGATAGCATCAATGATGAGAGAGAGTCATTGATCGGCTGCCTCCTGCATGCTCCCTACTGCATGCTCCCACAACTCCAGCACGTGCTCTGACTGGGAATCCAACCTCAACCTCCTGGTTCATGTGTTGATGCTCAACTACTGAGCCACACTGGCCAGGCTCCATTGCTTTTTATTAATATTACTAGAGGCCCGGTGAAAGAAATTCATGTAAGAAGGGGGGTTGTCCCTCAGCCCTGCCTGCACCCTCTCCAATCTGGGACCACTGGCTCCTAACCACTCACCTGCCTGCCTGGCTGATCACCCCTAACCACTCTACCTGGTGGCCTGCTTGCCCCCAACTTCCCTCCCCTCCTGGCCTGATTGCCCCTAACTGCCTCTGCCTTGGCCGCGCCACCATAGCTTTGTCCGGAAGGTCTCTCGGTCTAATTAGCATATTACCCTTTTATTAGTATAGGTTATTATTTTTTTTAATTCTCACCTGAGGATATTTTTTTCCTTTGATTTTCAGAGAGAGTGGAAAGGAGTGGGAGAGGGAGATAGAGAGAAGGGGGGGGAGAAAGAAACATCAATGTGAGAGAAACACATTGATTGGTGGCCTCCCGCATGTGCCCCAACTGGGGCCAGGGATCAAACCTGCAACCCAGGTACGTGGTCTTGACCAGAATTGAACCCATGACCCTTTGGTGTACAGGCCAAAGCTCTAACCACTGCACTACTCTGGCTAAGATTCCATTACATTTTAGAGAGTAGAAGGGAGGGAGGGAAGGAGAGAGAGAGAGAGAGAAGCATCAATGTGAGAAAAACATATCAATTGGTTGCCTCTCACACAAGCCATGGGCCCAGGATTGAACCTGCAACTCAGGTACATGCCCTTGACTGGGACCCTTTTGTGTGGGTGACTGATGCTCTAACCACTGAGAGTACCAGCCATGGCCAAACCTCACTTTTGAGTGCAGATTACCTTCCAATCAGTCAGCCACTGACCTGTTTGTGCACAGAAAAGCCTACCCCAGAGTGTGACATACTCAGAGGGTGTTACAGCTTTTTCAGATCTAGCTTGATGGTCTTGAAAGTGCTTTGCTGTTTATTCTTTTTTTAAAAAATATATATATCTTTATTGTTGATAGTATTACAGATGTCCCCATTTTCCCTCACTTGATCCCCTCTTTCCTGCTCCCATCCACTAAGGACCTAAGACCCTATACAAGGACACAGGTCCACAGGAGCTACCTTAATAAGTATTAAGTGCCACAGCCACGTAAGTACAAGTTTCTGTGGTAGGGTGGAGACAGCTTTGTACTTTGGGAATATTTTCAGGTTGATGATATAAAGCATAGATAAGTTATATTTCTTCCATCAATTCAGTGCCAGAGAGAGACATTTTTGCCAGAGAGGGTCAATGGGACCAAAACCAAATTTCCAAAGTGAAATTGTTGAGTCCTCAGTTCTACACCCTCTGCATGTTAAACAACCACTTTCCAAAATGAATACCACAAAATTCCTTAATCTGACCACTGCTCCAACATGCAATAGCCCAAACCACACTGCCATGACAATCCTATGTTCCCTTATCTCTCCACCTTAATTTCTTATTCCTACTGATCTTCAGGCCACCTTAAAGTCCCTCTTGACAATTATTATTACAGTGATCTACACCTTACCCAGCCAGTTTCTCCTCCATATTTCCAATTAATCCAGCCTGCATCCCTGCAGATGAAGCAGCCAGCATTGACAGCTTCGATGTTCTATTTCTGACCTTGTGGGAAGGAAACAGGGGGAGAACTTGTGGAGCCATGTTTGTAAAATCTACAGTAGTGGACAGCTATGTCCTAAGCCCTCACAGTCACTCACCACTCACTCACTGACTCACCCAGAGCAGCTTCCAGTCCTGCAAGTTCTATTCATGGTAAACGCCCTCTAGAACTGTACTATTTTTTTAAATCATTGTACTGTACTTCAACTGTAACTTTTCTATGTTTAGATATGTTTAGATTCATAAATACTAACTGCTATATTACAGTTGCCTACAGTAGGCAGTATAATAAAATGCTATACAGGTTTGTAGCCTAGGAACAATAGGCTATACAATGTAGCCTAGGTGTGTAGCATTCCATGATGTTCACCCAATGACAAAATCACTTAAGATACATTTCTCAGAATGTATCCTTGTTATGTTGGCTCTATTTCTCTGGTGAATCTTAGCAGGATTGCTATTTTGCAATTATGAAAGCAGAATTCCTTCTTTGGGAAACCTCAGTCTTTGCTCTTAGGGCTTCAACTGATTTCATGAGGCTCACCCACATTACAGAAGGTCATCTGCTTTACTCAAAGTCTACTGATTATAAATATTTATGACATCTAAAAAACTATGTTTTTAGCAACATTCAGTCTGGTGTTTGACCAAACAGCTGGACAACACAGCTTAGTCAATTGACACATAAAATTAACCACATTTACCTTAATTTTCACCACTCTGTGATGGAGATATCATTATCCCTACAGTGCAGTTGAGAAAACTGAGGCTCAGCAAAGCTAACTAATTTGCCTTAATTCACTCAGCTAGTGGGTGGCTAAACCTAGGTCTCTGGGACTCCACAAACTCTCATAAAATGAGAGAGGCCAAAAGTCTATTTCTCTAGTGGTCCTTGAGTCTTATGTTGTGCTGACCTGAGGAATAGAGGCCCTAGAATGATTTCCCTTTGCTCAGAGGGATGATAGGCTCTCTTTTCTCTCTTCCTTTTGTATCTTCTCCTTCCCATGGTTCTCTGGAGCTAGCTGCTCATTGCCCTTTGTTAACTTGCCTAGGAGATGATCTTCCTTCCTGACCCCCACCTGCCTCTCCCACTCCCCTTCCCAGTTAGAAGTTGGCTTTTGCTAACACCTTGAAGGAATAACTTTTGTTTGTGGCGGTGGGTTTTGTTCTGAGGAGCAGAGAATCAGGTGTCATCCCATCTCTCATCCTTTTCCTCTGGTACACTGGTATCTGGTTGGAGGATTGGACATATCTACTCTCCTTTCAAAAGGGCTTTTCCCCTCCTCCTTTTGGGAAGCCTGGGATATAAAGTTGTATCTTTACAATGACTAGACTGGTGATCCAAGCACCAACTAGCTAGTGCAATGATAAATATTCTAAGGGATTATTGCAAAAAGAAAACCAATCTCCATTTGCAATGAATGGAATACATTTCTCTAACTTTTGCCTCTGGCATACTGGTTTTCTCAACAGGTATTTCCTCAGTTATGTGGTGTGAATAATCATTTCTTCATTAGGAGAACTTATTCTCCAATAACAGCCTTTAGACCATACAGGATGTCTGAGAGAAGCTGGGGAAAGGTCGAGGAAGCCTGATACCCTGAGCAAGGAAGAGGATGATGGAACATGCTGTTAGAGCTGAGTTGTTAATCTCATGACTTCTCAGAGAGACTGAGGACTTCCTAATTCCTGTTCTAGCTGTCCCCAGGGTTTAACTCTTCCAAGCAGGCTGACCATGACCCACAGAGGCTATAGGTATCAAAGTATCTCAGCTCAATCAGCAATGTCATTCTGTTTAGCAAAAATTCCCTGAATACCCACACAACACTTTGCACAGTGTGACTCAGACATGAGCTCTGCCCCTAAGGAATTTATAGGAAAATGACAGATGTTTGCATAAGAGCACAGAGGAGAGGCATGGATGCAGAAGGGGTAGAGAGAAAACTGCCTAGGTGGTATGTTGCTTGAACTAAATCTTGAAGGAACAGAAAAGGATATTCCAAGAAGGATCAGTTCAGTGATGTTTGTATAAATGTTTAAAAAAATCAGTTTTCTGGAAAAAGAAATTTCTGATTTGTGTGTGTGTGTGTGTGTGTGTGTGTGTGTTTTTCTATTTCCATGGTGTAAATAATCCCATGATGGTCCATTTTAAGCTACCAACTTGACATCACTGAAAGTTTAGTGGGGTACACAGTGATGCACAGAATAGGGTATAGGAACCAATGAACTGGCTCTAGTACACCACTGATCAGCCCCTTCAAAGGCTCGAAATAGCCCATTTGGGCTGCTTGGTCATCCTAGAGGCTAAAGAAGTGGCCCTTGGGCTGATGGCAGATAATGTTGGAAAAGTCAGCAGGACTAGGTCATGAAGGGTTTGTGAGTTATGCTGCAGGCAGTGAAGAACCATACAAGGGTTTTAAGCAGAAGAGTGATACAATTAAAATATTTTAGAAATATCTAGATGCAGGCTGGTTTTCATACTCAACATTTTTAAAAATATTTTTTGCTGTTTAAAATATTACATATATTAGTACATATATCTCCTTTTTTTCCCCATTGACCTTCCCAGCCTCCCCTACCCCCTGTCGCATGCCCTCATCCCACCGCAGTGTCCTGTGTCCACTGGTGTGCTTATATGCATGCATATAAGTCCTTTGGTTGATCTATTTCCCTCCCTCCCCAACACTCCCCAGCCTTCCCGCTGTAATTTGACAGTATGTTCGGTGCTTTACTGCTTCTGTATCTATCTTTTTATTCATCAGGTTATAATGTTCTTTATTTTCCATAAATGAGTGAGATCATGTGGTATTTTTCTTTCATTGCCTGGCTTATTTCACTTAACATAATGCTCTCCAGGACCATCCATGCTGCTGCAAATGGTAAGAATTCCTTCTTTTTTATAGGAGCATAGTATTCCATTGTGTACATGTACCATAGTTTTCTAATCCACTCATCTGCTGACTGGAACTTAGGCTGTTTCCAAATCTTAGCTATGGTGAATTGTGCTGCTATGAACATAGGGGTGCATATATCCTTTCTGATTGGTGTTTCTAGTTTCTTGGGATATAATCCCAGAAGTAGGATTACTGGGTCAAATGGGAGTTCCATTTTTAGTTTCTTTGAGGAAACTCCATACTGTTCTCCATAGTGGCTGCACCAGTCTGCATTCCCAACAGCAGTGCACGAGGGTTCCTTTTTCTCTGCATCCTCACCAGCACTTGTCGTTTGTTGATTTGTTGATGGTTGCCATTCTGACAGGTATGAAATGGTACCACATTGTCGTTTTGATTTGCATCTCTCAGATAATTAGTGACTTTGAGCATGTTTTCATATGTCTCTTGGCCTTCCTACTGTCTTCTTTTGAAAAGATTCTATTTAGGTCAGTTGCCCATTTTTTTATTGGATCATTTATCTTCCTTTTATTAAGTTGTATAAGTTCCCTGTAGATGTTGGAGATTAAACCTTTATCAGTGATAACATTTGCAAATATGTTCTCCCATAGAGTGGGCTTTCTTGTTGTTTTGTTGATGGTTTCTTTTGCTGTGCAAAAGCTTTTTATTTTGATGTAGTTCCATTCGTTTATTTTCTCTTTGGCTTCCACTGCCCTAGGAGCAGTATCAGTGAAGAAATTGCTTCAGCATATGTCTGAAATTTCTCTGCCTGTGGATTCCTCTAGTATTTTTATGTTTTCCTGTCTTATGTTTAAGTCCTGTATCCATTTTGAGTTTATTTTTGTGTATGGTGTAAGTTGGTGGTATAGTTTCATTTTTTTGCATGTATCTGTCCAATTTTCCCAACACCATTTATTGAAGAGACTGTCTTGACTCCATTGTATATTCATGCCTCCTTTGTCAAATATTAATTGAGCATAGTGGTTTGGGTCGATTTCTGGGTTCTCTATTCTATTCCATTGGTCTATATGTCTGTTCTTGTGCCAGTACCAGGCTGTTTTGAGAACAGTGGCTTTGTAATACAGCTTGAAATCTGGTATTGAGATCCCACCTACTTTGTTCTCCTTTCTCAGAATTGCTGCAGCTATTCAGGGTCTTTTTTAATTCCAGATGAATTTTTGGAGAGTTCTTTCTAGGTCTGTGAAATATGCCGTTGGTATTTTAATGGGGAGTGCATTGAATCTATAGATTGCTTTGGGTAGTATGGACATTTTAATGATGTTGATTTTACCAATCCATGAACATGGTGCGTTCTTCCATCTGTTCACGTCTTCCTCTATCTCCTTTTTCAGTGTCCCATAGTTTTCCATGTATAGGTCTTTTACCTACTTAGTTAAGATTATTCCTAGGTATCTTAATTTTTTTGGTGCAATGGTAAATGGGATTGTTTTCTTAGTCTCTCTTTCTGTAAGTTCACTGTCTGTGTACAGAAATGCCATAGATTTCTTGGCATTAATTTTGTATCCTGCTACATTGCCGAATTCATTTAGTAAATCTATAAGTTTTTTTGATGGCGTCTTTTGGTTTTTTTTATGTACAATATCATGTCATCTACAAATAATGACAATTTTACTTCTTCTTTTCCCATTTGGATGCCTTTTATTTCTTATTCTTGTCTAATTGCAATGGCTAATACTTCCAGTACTATGTCAAACAGGAGTGGTGAGAGTGGGCATCCCTGTCTTTTTCCTGTTCTTGGGGAAATGGTTTTAGTTTTTGCCCTTGAGTATGATGTTAGCTGTGGATTTATCATATATGGCTTTTATTATGTTGAGGTATGATCCTTCTATTCCCACCTTGTTGAGAGTTTTTATTAAGAAAGGGTGTTGGATTTTGTCAAATGCTTTTCTGCATCAATTGATATAACTATGTGGTTTTTATCTCTCAATTTGTTTATGTTATGTATCACGTTTATTGATTTGCGGATATTGTACCATCCTTGCATTCCTTGGATAAATCCTACTTGGTCATGGTGTATGATCTTTATGATATACTGCTAGATCCGATTTGCTAGAATTTTGTTGAGGATTTTGGCATCTATGTTCATGAGGGATATTGGCCTGTAATTCTCTTTCATTGTGTTGTCTTTATCTGGTTTGGTATTAGGGTGATTCTGACTTCATAGAATGAGTTTGGAAGTGTTCCTTCCTCTTGAATTTTTTGGAATAGTCTGAGGAGGATAGGTTTTAGTTCTTCCTTGAATGTTTGGTAAAACTCCCCTGTGAAGCCGTCTGGCCCCAGGCTTTTGTTTGCTGGGAGTTTTTGATGACTGGTTCAATTTCTTCCATAGTTATTGGCCTATTGAGATGTTTAGATTCTTCCTCATTGAGTTTTGGAAGGTGGTATTTTTCTAGGAATATGACCATTTCCTCCAGGTTGTCCAGTTTATTGGAATAGAGATGTTCATAATATTTTTTAACAATCCTTTGTATTTCTGTGGGGTCTGTTGTTATTTCACCTCTTTCATTTCTGATTTTGTTTATTTGGGTCCTCTCTCTTTGCTTCTTGGTGAGCCTGGCTAGAGGTTCATCAATCTTGTTTATCCTTTCAAAGAACCAGTTCTTGGTTTTGTTGATCTTTTGTATTGTTTCTTTGGTCTCAATGTCATTTATCTTTGCTCTGATCTTTATTATTTCCTTCCTTCTGCTTACACTGGGCTTTTCTTGTTGCTCTTTTTCTAACTCTTTGAGTTGTTGGGTTAGGTAATTTATTACCATTGTTTCTTGTTTTTTGCAGTAGGCTTGTAAAGCTATGAACTTCCCTCTCAAGACTGCTTTTGCTGTGTCCCATAGATTTTGTATTGTTGTGTTTTCATTGTCATTTGTTGCCATGATGTTTTTTATTTCTTCTTTGATCTCTCTGGTAGCCCAGTTATTGTTTAATAGCATGCTGTTTAGTCTCCATGTGTTTGATTTTTTTGGATTTTTTTTATTGTAGTTGATTTTCAGTTTTATACCACTGTGATCTGAGAAGATGCTTGATGTGATTTCTATCTTCTTGAATTTGAAGAGACTTTGCCTATGACCCAACATATGGTCTATCTTTGAAAATGACCCATGTGCACTTGAGAAGAATGTATAATCTGTGGCTTTGGGGTGAAATGTTCTGAAGATGTTAATTCCATCTGGTCTAGTGAGTCATTTAGGATTGATGTTTCTTTGCTGATTATTTGTTTAGAGGATTTGTCCAATGGTGATAGTGGGTATTAAAGTCTCCTACTATGATTGTATTGCTGTCAATCTCTTCCTTGATATCCTCCAGGAGTTTTTTTTTTTTTTTTAATGTATTTGGGTGCTCCTGTATTGGGTGCATATATGTTTACCAGAGTTATTTCTTTTTGTTGGATTGCTCCCTTTTAGTATTATGAAGTGGCCTTTCTTATCTCTTGTTATGTCCTTCACTTTGAGATCTAATTTGTCAGATATAAGTATTGCTACCCCAGCTTTTTTTCATTTCCATTAGCCTGAAAAACCTCTTTCCATCCCTTCACCTTCAGTCTGTGTGCGTCTTTTTTTCTGAGGTAGGTTTCTTGTAGACAGCAGATATATGGGTCGTGTTTTCTTATCCAATCCGTTACTGTATGTCTTTTGATTGGGACATTTAATCCATTTACATTTAAAGTTATTATTGATAGGTGCTTATTTGTCACCATTTTTATTCTTTACCCCTGTGTTCCTTCTTTGCTTCCTATTTTTTTTTTTTTTTTTTTTTTTTTTTTTTTTTTTTTTACAGCAGACACTTTAGCATTTCTTACATTGCTGGTTTGGTGGTAATAAATTCCCTTAGTCCTTTTTTGTCTGTGAAGCTCCTGATTTCACCTTCAATTTTGATTGATAGCCCTGCTTGGTACAGTATTCTTGGATTCATACCCTTCCTTTGCATGACTTTGTATATTTCATTCCATTCCCTTTTTGCCTGATGAGTTTCTGTTGAGAAATCAGTTGCTAGTCTGTTGGGGTTTCCTTTGTAGGTAACTTTCTCTCTCTCTCTGGCTGCTTTTAAGATTCTTACTTTGTCGTTGGTGTTTGCCAATTTAATTATAATGTGCCTTGGCATCAGTCTTTTGGGGTTCATTTTGCTTGGGACTCTGTGAGCTTCTTGGATTAGTGTGGGATTTTTCTTCCCTATATCAGGGAATTTTTCTGTCATTATTTCTTCAAACAGCTTGTCCTTGCTCAGTTTCCTCTCCTTCTGGAACCCCTATTATGTGGATGTTGTTTTGTTTCGTATTGTCCCAAAGTTCCCTCAGGCTCTCCTCCTGCTTTATAATTTTTTTTTTCTAGAAGCTGCTCTACTTGGTTATTTTTTCCTACCTTGTCTTCTAGCTCACTGATGTGGTCCTTTGCTTCTTCTAGTCTACTCTTGATGCTTTCTATTGAGTTCTTTACAGCAGCGATGTCATTTTTCATTTGTTCTTGGTTCTTCTTCATTTCCTCTTGGTTCTTACTCATATTGTTGAATTTGTCTTCCATTCTTTTCATCCACCTTATGACCATTTCTATGAATTCTTTCTCTGACAGGTTGCTTGCCTTCATTTCGTTTACTTCCTTTTCTGGTGATGCCTGATTTTCTTTCATATGTGGGCTGTTTCTTTGTCTCCCCATGGTCTCTCTTCTCCAGGTGTCTGGTTATGTAGTTCTCTCTCTCCTGCGTTGATTTAAAGGCACAAAATACAACACAACCAGGTACAACACACAAGGCACTGAACAGAAATGTATTCACGATATTAATAACCCCAAATGAAGGTGACCACCAGAGAAAGGCAAATTAGCGGATAGGAGAGAAAGAAGTAGAGAAAAAAAAAGGAGTGCAAAAATGAAATTGGGAAAATGAAAAAAAAGTAAGAGAGAAAAGAAAGAGAATACGAAAGAGGAGTGGAACAAACTATATATATGGGGAGAAAACTCCAATAGAACAGCCACTAATCCCAACAAATGCCAGCAAGAAGTACCTGGAGATGAATACAAACTACACACAACAACTAATATCAAGTGAGGTGAGGGAAAACAGAAACTAAAAACAAACAAAAAGAATAAGCAAAACAATCTCACAAACAAGCATAAAAAATTGTTATAATCAACAATCAAGCAAAGAACAACAAAAGGACAAAGAGAAAAACAATTTTTTGGATAGTGAAGACAGAGAAGAGAGAGTTGTGTATGGGCTTGGAGCAGGGGATTGGAAATTAGATATATAAGTAGGGTGAAATTTTAACAGGGGGTAAAAAGAAAGAATAGGGAAAATGTAAAGCAGGAAAAGGGTAAGAGAAACAGGACAACAAAAGGGGAAAAGTTAGGAAGAGTGTGATGGTATAAAGGTAGAGTTGAGATAGAGTAAAATGATGCTAAAGGGAAGATGAAAATAGAATGTAGAACACTAATCCCAAAGTAAAAGAAAGAGAAAATAAAATGATACTTTTTTTAAAAAAATAGGTAAAATAGTAGTAGTAATAATACTGATTGAACATAAATACGTAATAATTAAAAAGGTAAAATCAAGTGAGGAAAAAAGAAAAAAATTAGTTTCTTAAGTAAAAGATGAAACAAAAAATAAAAATGTGCAGTAGTGAAGGTCATTCACTTCCTCTACTCTTCTGTTTGGCACACCTGTTTCCTAGTCAAGATAGTATTGCAGTTCCCTGTATTCCACTGCTCCTCAGTGTTGTAAGCCAGTCTTAATTTTTAAGCAAGCAGTGTGTCTTAATTTCTTGTATTCCTTTATTTGTGTTTACACAAGAGTCAATTTGTGATTCAACCCCTGGGTGGCAGTGTTTCTGGATTGACCTCCAGGTCTATAGGTCCTCTCTAGCCTGTGCTTAGATCCTGCTTTCCCTGTGGCACTCAATACTGGTTTGTGGGAGTGGGCTGCCCCAGAGCGGTTTCTCTGATGGTTATTCCCCGCTCTGATCCCCAGGTTCCGGAAAAACAACTTTCACCTGAAGTCTCTTAGGGTGTCCCCAATTGGGTGATCCTATGTATTGGGCTTAGTAATCAGAAGCAAGGATTTAAAGGAAAAAGAAAAAAACATACAAACAAACAAAAGAGCCAGTGTAAGTGTGCGAACTCCGGGGCTGTGCGCAAATCTGTGCAGTCTTTTTTTTCCCCCTTGGGTCTAAGCAGCCAGCACACTTTTAAAATTTTTAGGCTGTCCTTTTGTGTCAGATTAACATGGGTTGCTTTTAAGAGTTCCTTTCTGTTAGCAGATCTGAGGACCCCCTTCCACATTCATGGATGACGCCAGCCCCAACAGCCATGGATTTTTCTAGGCGCAGACTTCCCCAGGTCCTCCAGCTCCCGCAGTGCGAGCATTTCTCTCTCCTGCCAGGAGCAGAGACCTCACCTTATCCCAGGGGAAATCTGACCTTTCTGTGGTGGTGTGTAGAGCTCCTCTGAATCCACGTGTTTGCGCCAATTGGGGACCTGTGTTCTGGGGTTCACAGCTGTTCAGTGGGTGCTGTAGTTGTTGATTTTCAGGCTTCCGATAAGCTCCACTTTCCCCTTCAAGATGGTGCAGTCCCAGCATCCGAGCCAGTCACTCTGGGAGAGAACCCAGCAGCAGTGGGGGCTGCCCAGCCAGGGGAGCCCCATCCAGTAGTCCCCCACCTTCTCCTGGAGTATAGCTGTCCCTCAACTCAGCAACAAACACTCCCCGTGTGACCCTCAGCTGTTCTTTCTATCTGCTCCAGGACAAGGCTCGGGACACATCTGTCTATTCCGCCGCCATTTTTTCCTCGAGACTCCATAACCAACATTTTTATTACCTGACCTATCAATAAAACATTTTCAAAAACATCTACCAACAATATATAAACATGTACAAGTGAATTGAACACACTGTGAACATAAATACACTGAAATATAAAGGGACATAATATGATAATATCTAAAGAAAGATAGAAAAAATTTCAAATATTTTCACCCTGTGTCCCAATGGGTCATCCTACAGCAGGCTCCTACAGTACTTGACAAACTAAGGCCTTCCAGGAACCACTGGCAACATGGGTACCATTTTAATGGAACTAGCAGAAACTGTGGTCCCTTTCCATAATGTGCTGATTTTGTTTTTCTGACTGCCAACGGGCCAGGAAAGTTCCAGCATCACTTGTGTAGAGGATGAGCTTGAGTCTGGAGGCTGGACAACCTGTTTGAAGTTCAGGTGTGAGATAGCAGAGACCTGGACTGTGAAGTAGCAGTGGGGATGGAGAAAAGTAAGAGAGTTTTGAGAAATTTTATTGAAGCAGGATCCACTGAGGGTATGGAAGAGGGAGCAGATAAGGGTGACTGCCCTTGGCCAGCTGCATGGGTGAGTTCTAACTCACTGGGATGGGGAATACCAAATGGCAACCAGAGTCTGTGGGTTGTTTTTTTTGGCAGGGGAGACATGATAATTATCACAGATTAGATGTTTATTAAGTAACTAGTGTATGTATGGCACTGAACAAGGCACTGTGGAGGATGCGGAAGTCATCAGGCATTTGCTCTGGCAAGAAATAACAGCAGTGTTTGAGATTGGTCCCTTTGCCTCTGACCCCAAGGCCTGGCTTGCTCTGTCCTTCCCTGCAGCCTATAGACCATAGAGTCTGTGGCTGGATGGGGAAGTGAGAGAGGAGATATAGCAAAGACTGTGTTCCATAATCATCTTCAAGGACAGTGAGCAAGGCTTCTCTTTCTATGACAGTTGTGGTGTAGGCAGCTGCAACAGACTAAAGGCTCCAGGCTGCCCTTTGTTCTTCTCAACTGTTATTTACCGTAACAACAGCATTATAGCACCATTAAACAACATTATAGGTGAGTTACAAATAAAAACATAGCCCATAATTCTGACATCCTAGTGCATAAGAGCTTATTTTCCACCCCATATTGCCTCCAAAGCCTTGGCCATGTGTGTATTATTTTTTACATTGCTGTAATTACAGTGTATTTACAATTTGATACCTCTTACCATTAAATTGTAAGCATTTTCCATGTTGCAACATTGTCTTTATATGATCATTTTTAATGGCTGTGTAATATTCCTTGGAGATGATGTACAACAATTTTTTAACCATGTCCATATTGCCTAAAATCTAAATTGTCTTTAATTCCTTGCTATTATTGATAATGAAGCATGGATTACTTGTGTCTGGGTTCTATTTTTTTGTTAACCCTGACTTGTTTGAAGTAAAGGGCTGCCCTAGTTTTCTCCTCTTAAAAGTGAAACATATACAAGCATGGTTTCTAGCTGAGAGGGTCCAGAACACTCTACAAGATCCAAATGAATCTTAGGCTTTCATTTTCTGGTGGTGGAAAATAATTTGTCTCCTTATGTCCAGTGGTGAATGGAAAGGTACTCAAGGCAGGTGTTGAAATCAGGTGAAGTAAGGCAAGGACTAAGACAAAGGATAGAAAGTGTGTGTGTGTGTGTGTGTGTGTGTGTGTGTGTGTGTGTGTGTGTGTATTTGTATATACAATGGGTTCTCTTTTCATTTTGTTGATGTTTTCCTTTGCTGTACAAAAGTGTTTTCATTTTATTTAGTCCCATTTGTTTATTTTTTCTTTTGTTTTCTTTGCCTGTGGAGATATATCATAAAAAATATTGCTACAAGAAATGTCTGATATTTTCTTTTTTTAAAATATATTTTTATTTATTTCAGATAGGAAGGGAGAGAGATAGAGAGAGAGAAACATCAATGATGAGAGAGAATCATTGATCGGCTGCCACCTGCATACTCCCTACTGGGGGTTGAGCCACAACCTGGGCATGTGCCCTGACCAAGAATTAAACCATGACCTCCTGGTTCATAGGTCAATGCTCAACCACTGAGCCACACCAGCTGGGAGAAATGTCTGAGATTTTATAGCCTATGTTTTATTCTCTGATTTGTATGGTTTCTAGTCTAACATTTAAGTCTTTAATCCATTTTGAGTTTATTCTTGTGTATAGTGTAAGTTGGTGGTATAGCTTCAGTTTTTTGCATGTATTTGTCTAATTTTCCCAAGCATCATTTATTGAATAGACTACCTTTACACTTTTGTATGTTGTTGCCTCCTTTGCCAAATATTGACAATAAAGGTGTGGGTTTATTTCTGTGCTCTCTATTCTGATCCATTGGTCTATATGTCTATTTTATGCCAGCACCAGGCTGTTTTGATTACTTTGGCCTTGTAGTAAATAAATTCCAGGCACCAGGATTAATTTGTTGCTTCTGCTCCCTTTGGTACAAATGAAGCCCAGCTTATTAGGCAGATACAATATTTCTTCTTGGGGCCTGACACATCACTTTGGGAAATTACTTCCCATAAACAAAGGAGAGCAGGTGACATAGCAGTCAGTCCTCATTCAGAGAATGGAGGGCCTGTGACAGACCCTCTACATTCTTGAGGGCCACTCTGATCCCAAGAAATAAGAGATATGGTGGCTGACCTTTGACATAGTCTCTGTCCCTACAAAGATCCAGAAAGGCCATGGTGATCATGTAAGATGACTGGATTTGACTTTATATACCTATATTCCATTCCAGCTCTGCAATAATAATAATAATAATACAATTTATTTTTTAAATTAAAGTATTCTTGACATACAATATTATATTAGTTTCAGGTGTGTAAAATAGTAATTCAACATTTATATCCCTTATGATGTGATCACCATAATACATGTAGTAATCATTTGTCATGATACAAAGTAATTATGATAATATTGACTATTTTCTCTATGCTGTACAGTATATCCATGACATTTATTATAACTGAAGGTTTGTCACTCTGTTTCTCTTCATACTCTTCACCCATCACCCCCCCAATAAAATTTTTGAGCATCTACTATATGTCAGTCAATATGCTAAAAGCTGATGATACAATAGCGAACAAAACAGACAAAAATTCCTGTTCTCATGGATATAGATAATAAAGAAATAAATTTATTTGTTATCAGATGGTGATAATTGCAATAGGAAAAGTAAAGCAGAAGGAAGGGTTTAGGGGCCATTGAAATTTTAGACAGAGTGGTCAGAGAAGGCCCCACAGAGCAAAACCTGAAGGAAGTGAGGGAGCAAACTGTATTAGTCAGGGTTCTTCAGAGAAACAGAACCAATAGGATATATTTACTTGTTTGTTAATTATGAGGAATCAGATCCCATTCTAGGGAAGCTGAGAAGTCCCTTAATCTGCCACCTGCAAGCTGGAGACCAGGAAAGCAGTGGTGTAGTTCTCAAGGCCTAAGTCCCAGTCTGAGGCCAGGAGAAGATGATGTTCCAGCTCAATAGTCAGGCAGAGAGAGCAAAGTCTCCCTTCCTCTGCCTTTTTGTTCTATTCAGGTCCTCAGTGGAATGGATGATCCCACCAACTCAAATGATAACCTCTTCTGAAAACATCCTCACATACATACCCAGAAATAATGTTTAAGCAGTTATTGGCCCCCTGTGGCCCAGTCAAGTTGACAAGTAAAATGAACCATCAGAAGAATCAGGTGGCTATCTTGACAAAGAGCACTGAAAATCCAGGGAACAATATGGAACATACTATGACTCTGCAGAAGATCAACAAATACCTCTCTATTCATTAGGGTCCCTAGTGTCTCTACTTATTTAATTCAGGTGCACACGGGGGAAGCAACTTAGGTGATTGTGTTTCACCAATGCACGGCTTAAAGTTTCAAAGGCCCAAGGTATTGCAAATCACTGCTGGAAGAATCCACAAATGGTTACCAAAAGTATATAATGTTATGCAGCAGTGACTTTCCCCAGCTCTGTGACCTTAAGACAGCCATTTGATCTTTTGGGGTCTCGTGCTTTCATTTGGAAAATATATCATTTCTACCACTGGGGGGTGCTGGGATCCATCCCCCATAGAATAATCACTGTCAAAGTGCTTTGCACCCAGATTTCTGAAAATTGCAGGGGTTGTTCTTACTGTCCTGAAAAATATTCTCCCTGCCAGTGGATCAAGTTAGTTATTAGCCTGTCCCAAGAACCTCAGCAACCAGAGGGCTGCACAGAGGCCTCAGCCAACGAGAGTTCTATGAGAGAAGTTTAACTCAAGGCTGAAAAGAGGAACAGGGACCTTGTGTAGGCTCTAAATGTTCTCTCTGTCCACTTTGTTCTCATGCAGAGGGTTGAGATGAAGGCTTGACACTTTGGAGGAACTGGTTAGATGTCCTGTATTAGTTTTCTATGCCTGTGTAACAAATTACCACAAACATATGAGCTATAAATAACCTACATTTATTCTCTTATAGTTTCATGGGATCAGGAGTCTGGGCACAGCTTAACTAAATTCTCTGCTTGGGGTCTCACAAATAAAATTGTAGGCTGAGCTAATCTGTTTTCTGAGTCTCTGGGGAAGAATTTGCTACCAAGCTCATGTAGGTTGCTGGCACAGTACAGTTCCATGCAATAGTAGGATATATCTACTTTCTTTTCTAGGTGTCACTAAAGGGCTGTTTTCAGCTCCCAGAGATCACTCTTTGATCTTTGCACATGGGCCTCTCCATCTTCAAAGCCAACAAGAGTGCATTGAATTCTTCTTGTGCTTTGAATCCCTTTCACTTCTCCTCTGCCACCAGCCAGAGAAAACTCTGTTTTCAAAGGGCACCTGTGATTAGATCAGACCAGCCATATATTAAAGTCAACTGACTTGGAATTTTAACTACATTTTCAAAACCCCTTTACAACACGATCTAGATTAGTGTTTAACTTAATAACTTGGGAACAGATGTCTTATGGAACCATCTTTAGAATTCTGTCTACCATGTCTCCACTGAGTTTTTAGAATCATGTCAACAATTTTCCTTTGAGAGCTACTTCAAGCTCCATTAAGTAAAATTGCTTCTTATGAGCCTAAGCACAGAAAGAAACGATACTTTCCTCTTTCTATTGTATTTGTGTTCTTTTCCTCTAGTGGTCTATCTGAGGCTGTACCCTGGGCACAGGTGCCAGGTATGTCCAGTGGAGTTGCAGTTCCAACTGTCAATCATCATCAATAAGGAATACTCTATTTCTCAGGTAGCAAACTGAATGTCCAAGATAGCTCCCAGGCAGGTGGTGAGAGAAATGTTTGTCAGTGCAGTTGAAAAGGAACAAGGGCCAATTGGGTCATGGTCCTTCTGGTAGAATGACAGTATGAGACTGAAAGGGAAAAAACTTCAAAAGCTCAAAACTTGGGGCTATATTGGTCTGCCTGCCTTTTCTCCATATACTCCCTCCGTTTCCCTCTGGAAGGTAATGTTAATACTACTAAGCTAAAGTGTTTCTAAATAATGATGTCACTCATGGGACAACAACCCAATGTTGGAGGATACTATATGCCCACCTAGAGTGATTACCAGTAGGCAATCCATCTTGGTATCTATGGGCATCTGGGTCCATTGGAGATGGACCATTTTCTTTTTGAGCCTTTCTACTTGAGTTCTGATTAATGATTCAGACCACTATTTATTTTTATGAGAAGACTGCGTTTCCATCTGTATAGTGAATAATGTAAGAAACTTTGATCCCAAACACTGAGACCAAGCAAAGAAAGATATGGCAGAGCCAAAGGTCAAGGATAAACCTGGAGGGCAAGGTGGGACCTATCAGACAGTGCCACTAGAAAGCCTCAGCCATCTATCACTAACAATCCCCAAGTAATCTGAGGAAAGAAAGCGAGAAGAAACTCAGATTGAACATACTGGTAAATGACTTTTTCTAAGAGCAATTTGAGAAGTAGTCTGTGTAATTCAGAGAGAAAAACTCTGAAACTTTCACCTTAGCTCTAGGGCAGAAGGCCAGGAAAACTGGTTCTGTTCTCATTAAACAAACAAACCTGGGTCAGTTCTAATTGCAGCTCTTTTTTTCACAGTTATGATTATGCCAAGAGACAAGTCACACACTTCTTCCACCAGTATAATAACATCAAAAAAGCAAAACCCAGTAAAGTCAGCACAGAAGGTGGTACAGAGGTAATATGAATGGATGGATGAAAAACAGGAGACTGTTAGGTAAGTGAATCTCAAGGGCAAAAGGTTGATCCTGGTAGTGTCTCATTATGTGACAAGGTGATATTTTGCCTCATTGGGAAATTAGGGCTCCTTTTCTACCTAAATGTGATGAAAGGGCCAGGAAGGGTTTTTTCAAAGGTCTTATTATCAAGTTTGCTCTACCAAAGTATACAAAGTACAAGACTTGGCAGGCAGGAATCATTTGGCAGCTGTTATTCTCTCCCCTCTTGTTCTTCTTTATCCCTTTTTCATTTTATTTGAATTGAGTCAACTGCTGCTCTGAAGAGACAAGAATCCACAACTAACCTTTGTGTCAAAATTTTACCATTAGAAAAAAAAAAGTGCCATAAGGAGTCCAGTAGCCTCATTCTCTTTAGACAGGCAAGTGGTGAGAGAAATGTGGAAGACTTCCCTAGTCTCAGTTTCATTTGTTCAAAGAATGGCAGGCTTAGGAATGGAACTGCAAACGCAGCTCTTGGTTCTTCAGGGGTGATGTTATAAGAAATCTGGTAGGGAAACAAAAGGCTTAAAGTAAGGGATAATAGATAAATATCCTGATTTTTTTTAATAAAATGGGCTTAGGAAAACTAAATAGACCAATGATCATGTAAGATTATAGTGGTGATCAAAAGCTAACCTCCTATCAAAAGGACCAGTTCCAGAAAATTTTATAGGTTGATTGTTTTATTAAACTTCACAAGGAAAGATAATATATTTTCTCTACATTTTGTTCAAGAGATCAGAAAAAGTGTGAAGAGCGCCCACTTAATTTAGGGTGCTACTATAATTTTGATGTCAAATATGAATAGGGACAACAAAAGAAAAAATATTTACAGGAAATGTCACTTGAGAAAATAGATTGCAATTGCTAACCCAAATATTAACTAAATATTATAGTGTATTAAAAGCAAAATAAAACATAACAAGGAAACAAAAAATTGCATCATTGCCAGGTAAAGTTTATCTCCAGGATGCAAGAATGGTTCTGTATCAGAAAAATCTATAAATGTAATTTATCACATTAATACACTCAGGGAAAACAATGAAAATATATCTTTATACATGCATAAAAACATTTTATAAAGTTTAACACCTATTTGTGATAAAAAAAAAAAACTAGTCAAGAGAGCCCCTTCACCCCTATCAAGACCGCCTATTTAAAACCCACATCAAATATCATACTTAATAGAGGCAAAACATTAGAAGCATTCCCTTTAATGTAGAAAGCAAAGAGAGAATGCTGCTATCATATTCCAAATTAAGTCCTACAAAGAAATAATAGTATAAGGATTGTTGAGGAAGAAATAAAAATAAGTGTATTTGGAAATGATGTGAACATTTAAACAGAAAGACTGAGAGAATTAGACAAACTGTTAAAACTATTGAGAGAGTCTAGCATGTTTATTAGATAAAAAAAATCAATACTCTAATATCAATAGTATCTTTTACACCAGCAGTAACCAATTAAAAAATATAGAGGCACCAATATAGGACTGAGTAAATTAATATGGAAGCTGTAAATGATGGAGATATATAGTAGTTAAAAGGAAAGAACTTATGAACATGTGTAAATCTCAAGATAGTATGGTTGAATAAGAGAGTGGAACATCTGGCCCATGAGCCATGTAAGGCCCACAAAATTATTTGGTCTGGCCCTGCCAAGGTATTAGGGGTAAGTTAATTAAATGTTTGACAAAATAGAGCAGGCAATTTTTAAGTTGATAACGTTGTATGGCCTGAGAATCTATATATATAAAAGCCAACGACTGGAAGGCCATGACGACCTGAATGACCGGTGGCTATGATGCCCACTGCGGCCAGCAAACCGGCTGATCAGGGGGGAGGGGCTGGCCAGCCAACCTCCCATGGCCCCTCCCCCCAGCTGGCACCCCCTGATGGGGCCTGTGGCCAACCTTTAACGGCCCCTCCCCCTGGCTGGCCCTGATTGGCCTCTCCCACCCTGATCAAGGGCGGTGTGGCCAGCCAACCTACCCGTGGCCCTTCCCCCTGGCTGGCCCCGCCCCTGATAGGCCCACAGCCCCTCCCTCCAGTCAGACCCGCCCCTGATAACCCCCCCCCACCCATTGGATATTCAACTCTGTGAAGGCAGGACCATGTCTTAGTCCTCTCTGGATCCCTAGGGTCTGGTACAGAATAAATGCTCAGGAAGAAAGCCTGCATGCAGCTTTTCTGCCAGAGTCAAGAGACTCCTTTTTGGATTCCTGTAGCAAATATAGGCATTTATTAAAATGCTTATCCAAGTAGACTGCAAGCCTGGTAAGGTTATGGTCAATATCATCTCTGTTTCTCTGCCTCTTGCAAAGAGAAAACTCTCAGGGTCATTTAATAAATGAAATAAAAGCCAGCTAATACTATAAAAGCTCATTATTTTCTTTACACATTAAGATGTATTTGGAGAAAGTCTATAAAGTCAGCTAAAGCCCTAAGTTAGTGGTCGGCAAACTGCGGCTTGCGAGCCACATGCGGCTCGCGAGCCATAGTTTGCTGACCACTGCCCTAAGTCATCATGGTGCAATGGATGTTATAGAGCAGGGGAGATGGATGAAAAAGTGTGTGAGTAAGGAAGTGAGCGAGGGGAGGAGAGAAGAAAAAAAATGTGTTAACTAGCAAGTGAGGAGATGAGAAGGAAGGGAAAAAATAACCGAGCCACTGAATATAAGAAGGAGCGAATGAATGAATGATTAAGTTAACTAAATTGATAAGCTAGTGAATGTGTGATTGAGTGAATAAGCAAATGGGTAAATAAATATCTTGTTTTTCTCTGTATTTGGGAGCCTCATTTAGCTTTCTGGATTACCTGGTCCCTTGGCAGAGGTCTCAGGCACAATTTGGAAGGGTCACTGCCTCCTCAGGTTTTAAATTGCAGTCCACTTAGACTGTTCCCAAAGATGATGTGCTCTTAAACATGTATACTTAAATTGCCATGAAAGCAGTGCCACTTGAAAACTAGATCAATTACTAATGTTCTTCGTCATTTATCAAGTGCTGGTTGTTGTGTGTAATATTTAAAGAGAATTAAAGATTTAAGAAACAATTATATCTGAAAAAAGATCATCCTCCCCAAATGTAATCACCTTCTGATGGAGAGCTTCCTGCTGGAGGGAGGGAAAGGGGGGCAAAGTGCCCACGCACCACTGAAGCTCTGCAGCTGGTCTGGGAGTGTGGGGAATGAGTCATGACCTGAAAGCATGATGTGGGAGAGAGTGGTTCTTTACAAGGACTCAGAAAGTGGGGCTGTGTCCTACTCGCCTGTCTGGTGAAGCAGAGCTATTGCTTGTATGGCGCTCTTGTGCCTCCCCACACCAGGCGGCCAAGAGTGCCAAGAGGCCCTGTGCTGCAAAGGAGCTGAACTCCTTCCATGAATTCCTGTCCCTTAACACTGTGGAGAGAAAGAGGTTTGGTTTGGGGAAGTTGTAAAACGGTGAAAGTTATAGGGCAAATGCCCACTGGGAAGATCACCAGTTGCAAGAGTTACTAGGTAAATATGGAGCTCCACAATTGAGCCAGTTCTCATCTTTTCAGCACACTGCAGGCATTAGATAACTAACATGCAAGATGGCGACTGCTGCCCTTCTTTACTCCAGGACTTGGAAAAGAGGATTGAATCTCACTATGCCTGGCCTTCACCCTGGGAGAACTGTGAGGCCTAACATCCCTTCTCCCAGGCAGATAACCCAAAGAACTCAGACTAACATAGAGCCCTAATGCTTTCACCTTAAAAAGTAGAAACAGCATTTATGGGTGCAGTACCATGGCTAAAAGAGAGGCTATTCCTTACAGAAGTGTCAAGGTAGGTACATGTGAGAACAATGTCTCTTGCTTCCCAGGCCATGTTCCTACTAGAACATTACTTGTGTAGTGCCTACAGATTCTTCTCTAAATATTAGCCGCACTTTTTTTTCTTTTTTAATTGTTTTTCTTTATTGATTAAGGTATTACATATGTGTCCTTATCCA
Organism: Plecotus auritus; assembly: GCF_963455305.1. Classification (NCBI taxonomy): domain Eukaryota; kingdom Metazoa; phylum Chordata; class Mammalia; order Chiroptera; family Vespertilionidae; genus Plecotus; species Plecotus auritus. Next base: position 129,962,282 of record NC_137784.1, read on the forward strand.
CCCATTGCCCCCCACACCCCTACTCATGCCCTCACCCACCCTGGTGTCTGTGTCCATTGGTTAGGCTTATATGCATGCATACAAGTCCTTTGGTTGATCTCTCCCCCTTACCCCCACCCTCCCCTACCTTCCCTCTGAGGTTTGACTGTCTGATCGATGCTTCTCTATCTCTGGATCTGTTTTTGTTCATCCCTTTATGTTGTTCATTATATTCCATAAATGAGTGCTATCATGTGATATTTATCTTTCTCTGACGGGCTTATTTTGCTTAGCATAATGCTCTCCAGTTCCATCCATGCTGTTGCAAATGGTAAGAATTCCTTCTTGCCGAAACCTGTTTGGCTCAGTGGATAGAGCGTCGGCCTGTGGACTGAGGGGTCCCGGGTTCGATTCCGGTCAAGGGCATGTACCTTGGTTGCGGGCACATCCCCGGTGGGAGGTGTGCAGGAGGCAGCTGATCGATGTTTCTCTCTCATCGATGTTTCTGACTCTCTATCCCTCTCCCTTCCTCTCTGTGAAATATCAATAAAATATATTTAAAAAAAAAAAAAAGAATTCCTTCTTTTTTACCGCAGCATAGTATTCATTTGTGTAGATGCAGCACAGTTTTTTAATCCAGTCATCTGCTGATGGGCATTTAGGCTGTTTCCAAATCTTAGCTATGGTAAATTGTGCTACTATGAACATAGGGGTGCAGATATCCTTTCTGATTGGTGTTTCTAGTTTCTTGGAATATATTCCTAGAAGTGGGATCACTGAGTCAAATGGGAGTTCCATTTTTAGTTTTTTGAGGAAACTCTATACTGTTCTCCACAGTGGCTGCACCAGTCTACACTCCCACCAGCAGTGTATGAGGGTTCCTTTTTCTCCGCATCCTCACCAGCACTTGTCATTTGTTGATTAGTTGATGATAGCCAATCTGACAGGTGTGAGATGGTACCGCATTGTCATTTTGATTTGCATCTCTTGGATGACTAGTGACTTCGATCATGTTTTTATATGTCTCTTGGCCTTCTTAATGTCTTCTTTCAAAAAGTATCTATTTAGGTCTGTTGCCCATTTTTTGGTTGGGTTGTTTATCTTCCTTTTGTTAAGTCGTATGAGTTCTCTGAAAATTTTGGAGATTAAACCCTTATCGGTGATAACATTGGCAAATATGTTCTCCCATGGAGTGGGCTTTCTTGTTGTTTTGTTGATGGTTTCTTTTGCTGTGCAGAAGCTTTTTATTTTGATGTAGTCCCATTTGTTTATTTTCTCTTTAGTTTCCATTGCCCTAGGAGCTGTATTGGTAAAGGCATTGCTATGACATATGCCTGAGATTTTGCTGCCTGTAGATTCCTCTAACATTTTTATGGTTTCCCATCTTATGTTTAAGTCCTTTATCCATTTTGAATTTATTTTTCTGTATGGTGTAAGTTGGTGGTATAGTTTCATTTTTTTGCATGTATCTATCCAATTTTCCCAACACCATTTATTGAAAAGATTGTCTTGATTCCATTGTATGTTCTTGCCTTCTTTGTCAAATATTAATTGAGCATAGTGATTTGGGTTGATTTTTGGGTTCTCTATTCTATTCCATTGATATATATGTTTGTTCTTGTGCCAGTATCAGGAAGTTTTGAAAACAGTGGCTTTGTAATACAGTTTGATATCTGGTATTGAGATCCCTCCTACTTTGTTCTTCTTTCTCAGGATTGCTGCAGCTATTCGGGGTCTTTATTTATTCCAGATAAATTTTTGGAGATTTTGTTCTAGGTCTGTGAAATATGCCATTAGTATTTTAATGGGGAGTGCATTGAATCTATAGATTGCTTTGGTAGTATGGACATTTTCATGATGTTGATTCTACCAATCCATAACTTGGTATGTTCTTCCATCTGTTTATGTCTTCCTCTATCTCTTTTGTCAGTGTCCTGTAGTTTTCTGACAAAAGAGATAGAAACCAAGAGTGAGCAGAAGGAAGGAGATTATAAAGATTAACATCTTCAGAACATTTCACCACAATGGACCTCCTTACTTAAGTTTATTTTTACCTCCTTACTTAAGTTTATTCCTAGGTATCTTAATTTTTTTGGTACGATGATAAATGGGATTGCTTTTTTAGTCTCTCTTTCTGTAAGTTCACTATTGGTGTATAAAAATGCCATAGATTTCTTGGCGTTAATTTTGTATCCTGCTACATTGCCAAATCCAATAATTTTTTGATGGAGTCTTTGGGGTTTTCTATGTACAGTATCATGTCATTTGCGAATAATGACAGTTTTCCGTCTTCTTTTCCAATTTGGATACCTTTTATTTCTTCTTCTTGTCTAATTGCTATGCTATCACTTCCAGTACTATGTTGAACAGGAGTGGTGAAAGTGGGCATCCCTGTCTCATTCCTGTTCTTAGGTGAAATGATTTTAGTTTTTGCCCATTGAGTATGATGTTGGCTGTAGGTTTGTCATATAAGGCTTTTATTATGTTGAGGTATGATCCCTCTATTCCCATTTTGATGAGGGTTTTTGTGAAGAAAGGGTTTTGGATTTTGTCAAATGCTTTTTCTGCATCAATTGATATGACTATGTGATTTTTATCTCTCAATTTTTTATGTGATGTGTCACATTTATTGATTTGTGGATATTGTACCATAGTTGCATCCCTGGGATAAATCCTACTTGGTCATGGTGTATGATCTTTCTGATGTAATGCTGGATTCGATTTGCTAGAATTTTGTTGAGGATTTTCGCATCTATGTTCATGAGGAATATTGGCCTGCAATTCTCTTTCATTTTGTTGTCTTTATCTGGTTTTGCTATTAGAATAATGCTGGCTTCATAGAATAAGCTTGGAAGTGTTCCTTCCTCTTGAATTTTTTTGGAATAGTCTGAGGAAGATAGGTTTTAGTTCTTCCTTGAATGTTTGGTAAAACTCCCCTGTGAAGCTGTCTGGCCCGGGCTTTTGTTTGCTGGGAGCTTTTTGATGACTGCTTCAATTTTTTCCATAGTTATCGGCCTATTGAGAAGTTTAGATTCTTCCTGATTGAGTTTAGGAAGGTTCTGTTTTTCTAGGAATATGTCTATTTCCCTAGGTTGTCTAGTTTGTTGGAATAGAGTTGTTCATAGTATTTTTTAACAATCCTTTGTATTTCTGTGGGGTCTGTTGTTATTTTGCCTCTTTTATTTCTGATTTTGTTTATTTGGGTCCTCTCTCTTTGCTTCTTGGTGGGGTTGGCCTGAGGTTCATCAATCTTGTTTATCCTTTCAAAGAACCGTCTCTTGGTTTCAATGATCTTTTGTATTGTTTTTTTGGTCTCTATGTCATTTATTTCTGCTCTGATCTTTATAATCTCTTTCCTTCTGCTCACTCTTAGTTTTTCTGGTTGCTCTCTTTCTAATTCTTTAAGTTGTAGAGTTAGATGATTTTGTACCATTTTTTCTTGTTTTGTGAGGTAGGCCTGTAGAGCTATAAACTTCTCTCTCAGGACTGCTTTTATTGTGTTCCATAGATTTTGGATTGTTGTGTTTTCATTATCATTTGTTTCCAGAATGTTTTTTAATTTCTTCTTTGATCTCTTTGGTAACCCAATCATTGTTTAATAGCATACTATTCAACTTCCAAGTGTTTGACTTTTTTGGATTGTTTTTATTATAGTTTATTTCTAATATTATGCCATTGTGGTCTGAAAAGATGCTTGATATGATTTCCATCTTCTTGAATTTGAAGAGACTTTGCCTGTGACCCAATGTGTGGTCTATCTGAAAACGTCCCATGTGCACTTGAGAAGAATGTATATTCCGTGGCTTTGTGGTGAAATGTTCTGAAGATGTTAATTAAGTACATCTGATCTAGTGAGTCATTTAGAATTGCTGTTTCTTTGCCAATTTTTTTTTTTTGTTTAGAGGATTTATCCAGTGATGTCAGTGGGGTATTAAAGTCCCCTACTTTGATTGTATTGTTGTAAATCTCTCCCTTGACATCTTTCAGGAGTTTTTATGTATTTGGGTGCTCCTGCATTGGGTGCATATATGTTTACCTGGGTTTTATCCTCTTGTTGTATCGATCCCATTAGTATTATGAAGTGGCCTTCCTTATCTCTTGTTATGGCCTTCACTTTGAGGTTTATTTTGTCAGATATAAGTATTGCTAACTCAGCTTTTTTTTCATTTCCATTTGCCTGAAAGATATTTTTCCATCCCTTCACTTTCAGTCTGTGTGATTCCTGTGTTCTGAGGTGTGTCTCTTACTGGAGGCTGGGAACAGTAGTTAGTATAATAAATGCAGGAGATCCATCAAAAGGTTGATGGACACCTTCAGGAGGGCTGAATATCTGCATTTGATTGCCTGCTGCCAGACAGCTGAAGGCAGTTTCCCCCAACCTGATGATCCTTTATTGTTTACCAGGCCTTACCTTTGATATGTATATCTGCTTTGCTAGAGGGCAAAATATGTGAATAAAAAGCCCTGGGTGTGGAGATTCAAGGAGCTTAGTCACTAGAACTAAGTTTCTGTCTGGCACCTCAATATGCCTTCCAAATTCATATTTCTGGTCTAATCTCTTTAATCCATTTATGCACAGCCCTTTTTTCCAGTTTCCTGAACCCTAGTATGTGCAGGATAACACCCCGGCATCTCTGGTAGACAGCATATATATGCATCATGTTTTTGTTTTTGTTTTTTATCCATTCAGCCACTCAATGTCTTTTGATTGGAGCATTTAGTCCATTTATGTTTAAAGTTATTATTGATAAGTACTTGTTTCTAACCACTTTTATTTTTTGTGCCTGTGTTCCTTCTTCCCTTTTTATTTCTTCTTTTTATACCAGTCCCTTTAGCATTTCTTGCATTACTGGCTTGGTAGTGATAAACTCCCTTAGCCTTTTTTTGTCTGTGAAGTTCCTTATTTCCCCTGCAATTTTGAATGATAGCCTTGCTGGATAGAGTATTCTTGGATTCAGTCCCGTGCTTTGCTTCACTTTATACATCTCCTTCCATTCTTTTCTGGCCTGATGTTTTTATATTGAGAAATTATTTGATAATCTAATGGGAGATCCCTTGTATGTAAATTTCTGTCTCTTTCTTGCAGCCTTTAAGATTCTCTCTTTGACCCTAACTGGTTTGGCTCAGTGGATAGAGTGTCAGCCTACAGACTGAAGGGTCCCAGGTTTGATTCTGGTCAAGGGCATGTACCTTGGTTGCAGGCAAGGAGGCAGCTGATTGATGTTTCTCTCTCATTGATGTTTCTAACTCTCTATTTTTCTCCCTTCCTCTCTGTAAAAAAATCAATAAAACATATATTAAAAAATTAAAAAGAATAAAAAAAAGATTCTCTCTTTGTCCTGAACATTTGCCAACATAATTATGACGTGTTTTGGTGTGGGTCTTTTCAGGTTCATCTTGTTTTGGACTCTCTTTGTTTGTGTGACTTTCTTCTTCCCCATATCAGGAAAGTTTTCTGACATTATTTCTTCAAATAGGTTTTCTAACCTTTGTTCCTCTTCTTGTCATTCTGGCACCCATATTATTTGCATGTTGCTTCATTTCATGTTGTCCCGAAGCTCCCTTCAGCTCTCCTCTTGTCTTTTCATTTTTTTTTCTCCAATTGCAGTTCAGTTTGGGTGTGTTTTGCTTCCCTGTCTTCTAATTCGCTAATTCGGCCCTCCACTTCTCCTAGTCTACTGTTGAAACTCCATGGTGTTTTTTTAATTGCAGCTATATCACTCTTTATTTCTTCGTGATTCTTACATAAGTTGTAGTTTTTTCTTCCATCCGGTTTATGAACTGTATGACCTTTATTCTGAATTCTTTTTCAGACATATTGCATGCCTCTGTTTCACTTATCTGCTTTCCTGGTGATTCCTCATTTTCTTTCCTTTGGGGGTTTCTTTATCTACCCATTTTTGCTCTCACTGAAGGATCTAGGTTTCTAGTCATGCAGGGGCTGCTCCTTGGGCAGCAGTTGCTCCTTGGGTGGCAGCTGCTCCTCAGGCAGTCATGGAAGTGGCTGCTCCTCAGTTGGTGGCAGCTTCTCTGGTGAGTGCTGTTTACAGCAGTGGCAGCTCCTCTGGTTGGTGGGGGCAGGCTGCTCACGCAGCTGCTTATCCTTGGATGAGGGCAGGCTGCTTGTGAGGCTGCTGGTCCTCAGACAGGGGAAGGCTGCTCACAGGACTGCTGATCCTTGTACGGGGGTGGACTGCTCATGTGGCTGCTGCTCCTCGAATGGGGAGGGCTGCAACTCCCCTGACAGGGGCATAGCCTCACTTTCAGCCATGGGACAAACACCTAAAAATGTTCCATTTGCACATTTTTAAGGAACAAGCATCAAGACTCTGAGGTCTTTGAGGATATCTTCTCTGAGAGAAGGGGTCTTAGGCACTGCTCAGACTGATGTCCTAGCAAAGGTACCACTCGGGAAGCAAGATACCATGATCTCATATGTACCCTACTGGACTACCTCAGGGTCATCACTTCTCATTACCCAGAATCTTGTGCCTTGTAAGTATGCAATATTGTGGCTTTCTCTGGTCTTCCATTTCCTTGTCTGTATGAGGTTGGGTTAGAGCAATGATTTTCAAGCTTTTTCATGCATCAGAATTCTCTGGAGGTCTTGGAGGTCCTGTTAAAACACCAACTACTGGGCCCACCACCTGGAGTTTCTTTTTCACTAGGTCTTGCATTTCTAACATGTTTCCATGTCATGCTGTTGCTTGTTGGTCTAGAACCATTGGCCTACTTGATACCAAAATGTGTGTTGCTAGATACAAAGCAAAGTACCATCTATTTACTCATAAACTTCTCAAAACAACCCATTACCTGAGGAATCTCTATACCTTTTAGAGATGGGAAGCAGACTTATGACAGTGCTTAGACTTGCATAAAGTCCCACTACCAGTGAACAGTAAAGCCAAAATCTGAAGCCAGGCCTTCAGTGTCCAGACCTTGCTCTACTTCTCCCCACACTTTATAGCTTAGGGGAATCTCTACCTTATTTTCTAGCTTCCACATATGCCACTCCTATTTGTAGTGCTATGGAGATGGTAAGAACTATAATACTTATATAGTTTACTACATGTCAGTTACTGTTCTCAGTGCTTTATAGACATTACAGCATTTAATTGTCACCCTAACTCCAAGAAGTTGATGTGCTTTTATTAATATCTACATTCTAAATATGAGGAAACAGAGGCATAGAGAGGTCAGCTCACTTTCCCGGGGTCAGAGAGCTAAGAACTTGGGACAATGGTATTCCCAGAAGTCTGTCTAGGATCACTGCCCTGCAGGGAAAAGGAGTTCAGCAAATAGGCTCAGGATCTCAAAGGCAAAAGTGACCCTGGGCTAGGTAGAAGCCTCCTACTATGGAATTTTCCACAGCTTTTTACTGAATGCCTGTTGTGCTGTCAGTCTCCTGTCTGGGGCTCCCAGTCTCTTCCTTGCATCATCACTACAGCCCCCAAATAACTAGGGCTATCTGTTAAAGGGACACAAGGCACATAAAGTGAGATGTAGTAGTCAGGGCACGCATGTAGGCATGTGAACCTGCCGGGCTGGCTGCAAAAGGCTTGATTGAATAATGGCATTTACAAAATGGCACTTGTCTTTTCTTCAAAGACCTTCAAAATGATGAATTGGGGCTTATTTAAATTGTCTTAAATCAAGGCTTCTGTGCACAAGAGCTTGCTCAGATTCATACAAAGCGGACTTATGTTCAGAGTGTCTGATACCGGTAGCTTCCTACAAATGGCTTCTTCCTGGGCTCAAGAGCTAGGCTAGTGGCCAGACTCATGGAAAAAAAAGAGCATGAAGCCAAAATACCCCACAAGATAGAGTGTGTCCAGATGGGGACTCTGAAGCCCCAAGAGGAGAAGGGACCATCCCAAAGTTATGTAGTAAACCAATCAGAGTCAGACAACTATTTTCTGAGCCCTTTGGAACCTTCTAATACCCATATCCCCATGTGGCTACTCTGGGGTATGCCTATGTGGGCAGTATACTGCCTAGGACTGCCATTTGCTCTAATGGGTCACCTCTTTTCTGAGCATTTCTCTTCCTTCTCTTCTAGATCGGTCTGGGTTATCTACAGGCTGCTATATTCACTCCCAAGCTATGTGAACTGGGGATACTGCTTTTTGTGACTTCAACTTGTGCACCCCTCCACCCATCACACTCAAACCATCTCCACCACTATCCCTAGAGTTTGTAGGACACTTGCATGAAAATAGCTCATCTAATCTACACTGATCTCTCAGAAGCTGAAGCCTCGGCTGCCTTGTCTACCTACAGGATCTCATTCTTAGATGACAATTCTGAACTTACATGAGCACAAAAATAAGTGTCTCTTTAAATTTTGTACCTTAGTTCAGGCTTATCCTGGCAGGCATGCTTGAACTTCTGTCCAGGAAGCAGCATTTTTCTGAGAGGCATTAGTGGCCCTTCCTCCCATGGAAGCATCGATTTATTGGGACAGACAGACAATGGTAACTAAATAACTGATATTATTTATTAATTTATTTTCAATATTATTTTGTATTGGTTTCAGATATACAGCATAGTGGTTAGACAATCATATATTTTGTACAGTATTCCCCCTGATATTTTCAGTACCTACCTGGCACCATACGTATTCATCACAATATTATTGACTGTAATTCCCTATGCTGTACTTTAAATTCCCAAGACTATTTTGTAACTTGTGATTTGTATTTTTTAATCTCTTCACCTTTTAAGTTCTGATAAGTATTATGGAAAAATTACAATAGTTTAATGCATTAAAGAGTGACAGGTTCTAAAGGGTTACATCAAGTTGACCAGAAATGGTCTTTATGAGCTAGCAGATAACATGTGAATCGAGACTTGAATAAGAAGTATCCAGCCATTAAAAGGTTTTTAATAAGAGCAGTCCAGATTTCTGGGCAGGGGAAAGTACAAATGAAAAATTTCAGTATTGGGAACAAGCTTAATGTGTTTGAGGAGAAAGTAGACCAGAATGGATGGAGGACATAAAGTAGGAGGGGGAAAGTGTTTAGAAATTAATGTCAGAGAGTGAGGTAGGCAGAAGCCAAATAAACAGGGCCTTTAAAGCCATGTTTAGAGTTAGAATTTTATTCTTAGAGCTATAAAATCACTGAAGAATAGGTGAATGACACGATCTGATTTTTTCTAAATCCTCACCCGAGGATATTTTTCCATTGATTTTTAGAGAAAGTGGAAGAGAGGGAAAGACAGAGAGAAATATCGATTGAGAGAAACACATAGATTGGTTGCCTCCTGCATGTGTCCTGATCAGGGATCAGGCTGGAGAGGACCCTGCAACCAAGGTACTTGTCCTTGACCAGAACTGAACCCCGGACCCTTTGGTCCGCAGGCCAACGTTCTATCCACCGAGCCAAACTGGCTGGGGCTGAATTTTGTTTGAATATGATCCCTCTGTCTTCTGCGCTGAGAACAGATTGGAAAGAGAGCAGAGTACAAGCAAGAGATCAGAAAGAAGTTATACTGCAATAATCCTGGGGAATATGATGGTAGCTTTAGCCACAGTGATGGCAGTAGAGGTAGTGGGAAGTGGTTGAATGCTAAATGTTGAAGATATTATTGATAGCACTGTTCAATGGGTAGCACGTGCATTGTGATGGAAGAAGAGTAGTCAAGTTTGACTAGTAAGTTTGAGGAATGCATGAGCAAATGCCCTTTATTGATATGGGAAGAAATTGTGGGAGGAGCAGACATGGTAATGGCAGGAGCTGTATAATAAAAAACTGTGTTCTGTAATGTGCTGAGTCTAAGATGCCTATCACACATCCACATGGAAATAACAAATAGGTAGTTTGATATGTGAGTGCTGTAAAGAAGGGAGAGGTCATGGACAAATTTGGTAAAGTTCTCATTACCTAAAGATTTTGAACCACAAGATCACCTATAGAGGTAGTATGGATGAAAAAGAGAAGGTTAAGGATGGATTCCTGGGACACTTCAACATTTGGAGATCAGGAAGAGGAAGAAGCTTCAGGAATGAGATTCAGAGGGAGCAGCTAAAGTGGAGCAAAAACTGGGTGAGTGTAATTCTAGGTCTAGTCCATAGAAAAGAGTATTTTAAGAATAAAGGAGTGATTAAATGAGTGTCATGAACTTCACAAAAATGTGTCTTTGATGATTTGATAAGAACCATTTAAGTGAACTGATGGGTCATAAGCTGACAGGATTGAGGAGATAATGTGAAACAAAGAAGAGGAGCTAGAGAGTCAAATCTTTGCAGGTGTTTGGTTCTGTATGGGTTAAGAGAAAGGTGGTAGTTGGAGGAATATGAAGCTCAAAATTTTTGGATTTTTTAAAAATATATTTTTTATTTCAGAGAGGAAAGGAGAGGGAGAGAGAAAAAAAAATCAATGATGAGAGAGAATCATTCATCAGCTGCCTTCTGCATCCCCCCTACTGGGGATCAAGCCCACATCCAGGACATGTGTCCTGACTGGGAATCAAACTGTGACCTCCTGGTTCATAGGTCAACATTCAATCACTAAGCCACACTGGCCAGGCAAGATTTAGGTATTTTAAAGATGAGAGATATATGGCATGCTTGCATGTTGATGGAGATGATTTAATAGAGAAGAACAACTTCATGATGCAGATAGAGGAAATTACTAGAGTAGTGTCCTTGAATAGGTGAAAGGGCACCAGGTGAAGGAAACAATGAGTTTATGGACATGTGTGTAAGTAGGTTAATGGATGCGTGTGCAAAGGAGGGGAAGCAAGGCATTGTTTTGAAAAAGATTCATATTTTGGGAGGTGCTCCATATTGAAGTCTTGAGTAAGTATCTGGAAGCCAGGGGATACAATAAAGGTCAAGGTTACAGATGCACTTGAAGGTTACTGGTGAAACCTCTGCTGAGTAAAGGGAAGGAACTTATGCAAAGTTCTACTCAGGCCTGTCTGATTCCAGAGCTTGTGCTCTTTCTCTGTAATGTTCCATCTCTGGGTAGAGGTTGGCTTGTGGATTTCAGTGCCCAACAAACATTATTTCTATACGAATGTTTATAACTACTGGCCATTTGGCCTTGACATAGAGCTGAAATGTGTGTTTGCAGAGGTGGGAGGCTGGCTAGGTGACCTCTGGCCTTTCCCCTGTCGAAGCTCCCTGGCCTGAAAGGTCAGAGCTTGATGCATGTTTTAGCCTCATAAATTGTCCATAAACTCTAATGGCAAGCTACAGATTTGTCACTCCTTAATCTGGCTGTGGCAATAGCTGGCTGACTTCCAGCTCTGGGGAGCAAAGCAGTTAATAACTTTCCCTTTTGTGCAAGAAGAAAAAATAGAAAATTACATTCTTTTCAGATTTCACTTTTGAATGTGCTGGTGCCTCTGTCAAGAGCTCCCTCTTGCAAGCCAAAAAGCAACATGACCCCCAGGGAGCCTGCTTTCTAATAGGCAATATCTCGGTCATCCACAGACAGAGATCAGAGTACAGTGATCAGAGCTTTGTCACATCAGCTCATGGTGTGCTCCTCTTGACAGTAGAGATCTGCTTTATCATTCTGCAAGTTTGGAACTGAGACTCAGAAAAGCTGGGAGTTTACTTAAATCATCTAACTCATTTGGTAGGAGGCAGAGCTGGGCCTCAAAAATGAGATCAATTTCACAGTCCTAAACCTTTTTTAGTATCCCATTTGGCCCTGGGTGTGAGTCAGGACTGGGGAGCTGCCAACCAAAATGGGGAAAAAACTCAACTAAGCAATAAAAGAACAAAATAATAAGTGATAATTATAATGATATAATAATAATCACCTATTCATCGACTCCTCTAGAAATCAGAGAAGGAAGTTATAGATGCAGGGAAATCCCAGTTACACTCATACTTCATACCCTGTGGTCAAGGCCAGATTGAGTAGGCTGGATCCCACTAAATGTCACATTTTCCAGGCCAGCACTTCTTCTCTTCACCTTTTCCTGACCTTTAAGCAGCAGCAGGAAATCCATTCTCCTCCTTTCTTCTGCTTTTCTTCCTGCTCCAAGTCCCTGCCCAATCCACTTCATGGCTGACCTCATCCTGCCTACAGAATCACATTGTACTTCTGCTCAGTGGGGTCAGCCATTGATTTAAACACAGCATATCAAATGTATAACCATAGCCAGCATATAGGTCCTTTCCTCAAGGTTGTGATATTCTTGTGCTTGCCACCAGAAATAAAGCAGAACAGATACAACGGGAACTGGTAGCCATTTTGAACAGTGCTTCCAGAAGCATCTTCCAAGCCAATTGGCTCATGCTCATCTTTGGTCAAATAGGCAAGAGGTGCAGAGGGAAAAGAGCATGCAACTGACTAGTGACTCAGCCCTGAATGTCTGTGTGGGCTCACTAGGGCACATACCCTCTCTGGGCCTTAGTGTCTCCATCTGAGACAAAGGAGTTGAATCAAATGGCCACGGAGGCCTTTAATTTTTATTTTCTAGGATTCATTCACACACTATATCTTTCTCTATTACTCTCTCTGTTTATCTCTCCATTGCTCTTTTGCACGTGCTCTCTCTCTCTCTCTCTCTCACACACACACACACAATCCTTACTCTCTGTCATTTGCGTTGTCTGCCAAACTCCCTATGGCTTACTGTAAAAGTATAACTGGTTTTGTAAAAAGTATTATACACTGTATCCAGCCAGTGCTTGCTCCATAGGACTCCCTTATAGTGGCAATGGCTTATTCCAACAATGCAGAATCATGGCCTTTGTCAGCATTTCTTTTCAGTCACGACCACTAGAACCAGTTAACAAAGTACAAGAGGAACCATATTACTTATTTAAGAAAAATGGGCCTGTTAACATGAGGACCTGTGTAGGGCACTGGTAGGTCAATGAACTTTGATTTGGACTTGGGGTTGGTGTTCAGAACCAGGGCAGAGAATTCAGCAGCCTCACATTCTCATAAAAATGTGTGAGAGGAAAGAATGGAGTTATGCTCTGGCCATCAAGAGTCAGAGCCCATTTTCAAGCACATGATGAGTAGGAAACCTGGGACTAGCTCTTCAGGCATCCAGTCTCAAGTCTAATTAATCCCCATTGCCTTATTCATCTTCCTCAATGAGGGACCCTGTGATACTGGGAGAAAAATTGAATTTCTGTTTTTGTTAACTTCTAATTGACATTTCTCATTTCATTACATTTTGTAGGCAATGAACCATAACAACATTAGTAATACGTTAATCTTTGTCTCCATGAGAAATCACAGATATTTTTATATCACATTATCATTGTATCTACCTCTGGATAGCCTTTGTAGCTGACCTTACTTTGGAATTCCAGTAGTTTTTACACTCACCACTAAGTATTTTATTCTATACATCAATAAGGAAGCATTTATGTTAGTATATCATACAAATTTTCATATAATTTGTCCCCTTTGTAATGTTATGCATTTTAATGCATTTAAAGTATTATTATGACAAGGGTTCAACACCACAACAAAGGTTAACACAGCTGTCTAAGGCAAACTGGGGTCTGTAATGTATGAAGTTTAGAGCCTGATGCAGCTTGTATTCTCACTAGATTCTACTACAGAAACCTACTCTCTCCCCATGTAGGACACCAGCCTGGAAGATACCTATTCATTATCCAACATCAAGTCAGCTTGTTTTCACAAGGGCTGATCTGAGGTCTTATTTTGATCTCACTGTAGTTTGTTTGCCCCCAATATCCACTATTCAATCTAGGCTCTTCTAAAATGCCTGCATCTCATGAACTCTTCCCTCTCCTTCCCTCATTTTCCTTTGCCCTGGGTTTATTATTACCTTCTCTCACACCTGTTTCCCATGGCTGCACTTTTATATCCCTTTTCCCTTTCTCCAAGTCTCACAGCATACTAGTAACCCAAGATGGTCCACAATGCCACACATGCTCTGCCTCTTTTGACAGGACTCCAGGAGTGCTCAAATGGAGCAAGTTGGCTTGGGGCTCCAAGAAGGTGCTAGGGTTGTTGTTGCTGTTACTACTGCTGATAGGGTGGGGCAGCAATGATGATGGCAAGTGGGGAAATAGAAGCAGGCAGGCTCTGAATCAGGGCTTTTTATTCCATGACTTTCCTACCTACTCTAATCCCTCTAGTCAGACCACATCTGTTCAGAATTTTGGCTCCCTGAATAGTCCCTTGAATCCAGGGTTGTTATGGGCATTGAATGAGACACTTCCTATTGGGAGTCCATGGTGGATGTGCCCAGAAGGCAGCATTGGAGTGAGGCAGGCAGGTGGGTTGGCTGCGTTGGAAGGCTACCTGATGTGGAATCACTTACCAATCATATGACCTTGGACAAGTTGCTTAAACTCTCTGCCTCAGTTTCCTTTTTTGTAAAATAGAGGTAATAACACCACCACTCACCTCATGTGATTATTGTGAGGATAAAATGAATTAATTTCCTTAAAGTACGTAGTATGGTGTAGATACATGATAAGATCAATGATAGTATTATTGTCTTTGCTAAGCAGGTCGTGTTTGTGAGAAGTGAACAAAAAGGAATTCTGGGTGTAAGATGCTTCTGGATTGTAAGAAGCACAGGTTGACATCTGCTACCTCTGCCCCTTCCCAAAGTGGTTGCATTGGAATAGAAGGGAGATGACTGTCCAACCTACTCTGATATCCTCACTCAGCCTATGTCTGTTTGGATTCTATGTTTTCTTTAAATTTTATTTTATTGTTTCAAGTCTTACAAATAGTAGTACATATGTCTCCTTCCCCCCCCATTGACCTTCCCCCATCCTCCACTACCCCCCCACACACATGCCATCACCACCCTCATTGTCTTGCATCCATTGGTTATGCTTATATGCATGCATGCAAGTCCTATAATACCGCCCTCCTAGGGATGTCACAGGAATTGAATGAGACATTGCCTATACAAAGGTGGGAACTCCTTGAAAGATGGAGCTGTGCTTCAGACTCTCAGGAATTCACCTTTGAAAATAGATTTTTATGGAGTCTAGATTCATCTGTCCGCAGCTGCTATCTAGTTTCTGAAAAGCCTAATAGATCAGAGTCATTGAGCCTGGATTCTATGGCTCCCCGCCTCCCCAGTAGCCAGCCATATGAGCACCCTGATTCCCTATACAACCCACCCCACTCTTGTTAGAGCCAAACCTCCTGCTCTTGGTTCTAATTCCAATCTGCCTCCTTGTTTTTGTTCCACCATTTCCTGTGCCTTGATCCATAGCTCCCTCCCCTCCACAAAGTCCAGTCATCCCCACCCTCTAAGGTCCAGTGGTAGTCCCATCTTCTCCAGGAAATCTGTGCTGACTAGAGCAATAGATTCTCAGACATCAGAGCTCCAGCTGCCCACTCATTATTCAGCCTTCATTGACTACGCCTCCTTTGGCTTCCTGCAGCACTTAAGACTCATGCCAGACAATTTAGCACTTAATTATAGACTGTCATCAATCGTGCCTCAATTTTTCCCTGTGCATTACAGACTTATCTCCAACTCTATCAACAGCTTTAAGAGGACAGAGAGAAGTAAGACCAATATTTCTTCCTGACACTGATGCAGAAAGATAACTGTTGTGGCATCTATAGAGTTGAAAATGATACATAATTATTATCCTAGATATTCTTTCTGTTCCCAAATCTGGTTGGGAGCCTCCTCTTATGGCACCGGGCAGTGGAAATGAACAATTTGCCCAGCTTGCCAAGGAAAGGTTTTGTGTGCCAAGATACTCAGCAACTCCACCTCCAGGACATCCCCATCCCATATGACCCTGTACCCTGTAGCTGTGGCCAGAGTATTTAAACATTTGAATTCTCCTCCTAAGGGCCTGCTTACTCAGGCTAGTGCCACTTAACACTAAGACCAGTGGTGGAGCCAAGTGTCCTGGGTGCATGGTTGTTACACATGGGAACATGACTCTTCAGGTTGTCTGCAGAAAGGTTTGCTGTGATAGGGCAGTACTTGTTCCAATCTGCCTGGGGCAGACTATTGTGATCTGAAAGAAAGTCTGCCTGGTGGGCTCTTTACACATACAAATTTGGGCACAGACTGTCTCTATGTTACTCATACACGGTGCTTGTTCTACAGTGATACCTCAGCATGCTTTCCCAAACTACCTTGACTGAGCCAGTGATCTGAGGCAACAAAGAAAGGCAAGGGCAGTAGCCAGACAGTTTTTCATGTACTTATTCAAACACATTTATTGAACAGTTATTATGTATCATGTCTGTGTTGAATTCTGGGGTCACAAAGAGAACAAAGAGAGAATCCTTGTGTTCCAGAAGCTCATGGTGTGATGGTAAAGGCAATTTATACAGCCAACTAAATTTTGTGGTGGGGGAGCCACAGAAGCTGTGGGGGCTTCTACAACCAATCCAGTTTCACAAATTAAAACAAAACTCAGTCTTCCCAAGTTCCATACTGATGGTGTCCTCTCCCAACTACCTATCCATTGCCCCACCTAAACTATACTCCTTCCTCCACTGCAGCTGCCAGGGTAGCTCTATACTAAGAGAAATTAATGGGACAGACAGGTAGAGAGGAAAATTCTTGTAAGAGGATGGAGGATGGGGATATTGTGGGTCATAATGTTGCTAAGAGAGTCCCACTGGCTGTATCACTTAAGCTCCAAAGCAAGAATTGAGGGAAGTCCCTAGACCCTGGGAGGTACTTACACAATGGGAGCTATAATTATTATTCTAGTGTGTTTCTTGACTTTATATAGTTTCCACTGATACTACATGGGGCAAATATGTCCAATGGAAAGAAGCCTGCACTTGGGGTCAGGGATTTGCCTTCTAATTCTGGATGAGCCGTTTACTAGCTTTGTAACCTTGGGTAATTTACATGACCTCTTTGCCTCAGTTTCCTCATCTGTCAAATGAGGTTAATGGTATTTTAGTCCAAATAAAATGATTTTTTTGTTTTATTTTTTTTATCTTTCCAGCCTGCCCCTGCCCCTCAGCCCTGGCCTTCACCCCCCTCATTGTCTGTGTCCATTGGTTATGCTTATATGTATGCAAGCCCTTCAATTGATCTCTTATCCCCCAGCCTCCTCCCATCCTCCCTTGCCTTCCCTCTGAGGTTTGACGGTCTGTTCAATGGAGATTATATGTTTTAAAATTCCTTCATGAAGGCTGACATACTAGTACTATGTCATCCACAACTGGTGACTGGTTATTGTTATTAAGAACCATGATCCTCTGCTTCAGCAATAGCAACAGAAGCAGCAGTCAGTAGCATGATTGTACCAATTTATTTCCCCCCCTGTTTCTGGCATTTCGCTTTCTCAGCTAGCTGAGTCCTTGAGCAGGTGGGCAGCAGAGAACCTGACAGTATGAACTGAAATGTCCTCAGGTAAATCCAGGCAGCTTCCTAGCAAAGAATTGACTGTTGCTGCCAGATGGCTTCTAGGATAGAGGTAGGGGAGAAGGCTGAGTTCATGTACTCAGATTACTGCCTCCCTCTGAGGAAGTTAACTTGCTCATTTCATCTGATTGGTGTATTAAAGCAGTAATCACGTCCATGCAGTCTTTTTTTTTTTTTTCTGGGAATTAATGACTGGGGAAACAGTATAGTCCTTTTTGCAGCCATTAGTGCTGGGCTATTACTAATTCCAAGAAGGACCACATTAATGCTCTAATGGGAGTGTGGGGCCAATGTTTTTTTTAGATTGGCTGATTGCCTGTGGGGATGCACTTGGCGCTCTGAGCCTTAATGTCGTCCCCATTAGCAATTCATCTGCCTATACCATTTTATATCTGTCCCATGCTTGTACTAATAATGTTTGTATGTTTGGGAAGATTTTAAACAATGATATGGCCAATGTAATTGTCAGCCACCAAATTAAAGAGTACCTTGCAAGTGGAAGGCACTTAGCTTGGATATAAAACATCATTTGCGAGAGAATGGATGATGGTTTTAGTTGCCTTTGGTTACCTCTCTCCAACCTAAGAGGGTGGGAGTCACCACGTCTGGGTTTTGGTCTCTCTCTCTCTCTCTCTCTTTCTCTCTCTCAAAACAAAACAAAACAAAACATTGAACAGTAGATATATTCTCTCAACAAGTTTTTAAGTGCACAACACCATATTGTTGACTAGGTACTTTGTCATATAGCAAATCTCTAGAAATTATCTTGTAGAACTGTAATTTTAACAATATATATTTTATTTATTTTAGAGAGAGAGGAAGGGAGAGGGAGATAGAGAAACATTAATATGAGAGACATTGATTGGTTGCTTCCTTTATGTACCCCGACTGGGGATCGATAGAATTCACAATCTGGGTATGTGTCATGACCTGGAATCAAACTGGCAACCTTTCAGTGCACAGGACAACCAACGCTCAACCAACTGAGGCACACCAGCCAGGGAAGAACTGTAACTTTATACTCATTGAGCAACAACCCCCCATTTTCCCCTAACACCAATCCTGGCAACCACCATTTGACTTTCCTCTTTTATGAATTTGACTATTTTAGATTCCTCATATAAGTGGAATCATGTTGTATTTGTCCTTCTGTAACTAGCTTATTTTACTTAGCATAATGTCCTAAAGGTTCATCCATGTTGTTACAAATGACAGAATTTCCTTATTTTTTTAAGGCTGGAAAACATATATACATATACATATTTTCTTCTATTAATTCATCTGTTGATGGACATTGGCATTATTTCCATATATGGCTATTGTGAATAGTGCTTCTAAAAGTATTGAAGTGCAGGCATCTCTTTGAGTTCCTAATTTCAATTCTTTTGGATAATGCCAAGAAGTGGGATTGCTAGTTCACACAGTACTACTATCACAGATGTATGCATATTTCCAAACTCATCAAGATGTGTATATTAAATGTGTACAATTTTTATGTATCAATTATATCTCAATAAAGTTTTTAAAAAAGACTTTTCCTTCTCAACTTTGCTGCAGCCATAAAAATCTGCCAACCTTACCTGTCCCCAGAGGCTGCTTTGCCTTACTCCCCCACGCAGGGCCATCAAAGTACCTCCTGGCATTGTTGTTAGCCTCAAGAGCACATGAAACTCGTGGAGGAGGAAGGAAGGAGCCAGAGGCAATTATTTCCATTGTACAGATAAAGAAATAGAGTTTAAGTGACTGATGCATGGTCACCTTGCAAGTCAGTGGCAGAACTAAAATGAATATTAGTTTCTGTCTTAAAGCTCAGAGCCATTTCCTCTCTCTAGTTACACTAGGGAGGTCTATTAGTCTTCTGAAGAAGTGCTACTCAAAGTACTCATTGGTTATAAAATGAGAAGCTTGCTGCAGGATGTAAATCAATGCACTGCTTCATTCATTGAGAAAATCTTGCTAGGAAATAAAATGTCAGTTGTATGAAACAGTGTGTTTAGTTTACATTCTGGCACAGCTTCCATCAAGGATGGGTCTGGGGACCACACTTTGAGTAGTACTGGCCTAGATTATCAGAACTTACAGTTCTGCAGATGGAAGAGACCATTTCTGTCTTAATAAGCATAATAATTAGCCACCATTAATGTATCTGAGCTTTCTTGGTGTCAGATATTGCACCAAGCTATAAACTTTCTCTATAATTTTATAAGGTTGGCACTATTGTCATCACCTTTTTATACATGAGGAAACCGAAGTATGGAAAAGTTAGCTTTTCTATGTTATACATTTTATCAGTGGTGGAGCTGAGTTTCTAAGTCAGTCCACTTGACTTAAGAGAATACACTATTTGCCACATTGTTTCATATCTCCCATGTCACTGTGGTATTCCAAGAGTGAAGTTTAGAAATACTATACATTCTTTGTGGGGATACAAAATGATACACACAGCCACTTGGGAAAATAGTTTGGCAAGTTTTTACCAAAAATTAAATATGTGACTACCATATGATCCATACATTCCTGGACATTTTCCCAGAGAAATTAACACACACACACACACACACACACACACACACACACACACACACCTTATTTTCATCCAGAGCCTGTACATGAACATTCAGAACAGTTTCATTACAAACTATCAAAATTCACAATTAAAAAAAAAATACCAGAAACAATTCAGATGTCCTTCAATAAGGCAATGGTCAAACAAACTGTGGTACCTATATACCATGAAATACTATTCAGCAACAAAACGACATGAACTATTAATATATACAACAATGACCTGGATGAATCTGTAGAAAATAATGTTCAGTAGAAAAAAGCCAATCCCAAATACTTACATACTGTACAAGTCAATTTATATAATATTCTTGAAGTGACAACAGTATATAAATGGAGAACAGATGAATGGTTACCAGGGGTTAAGCGGGGGTAGAGAAAGGAGGAAAGAGGAAGTGTCCCTAAATGGGACACTGAAAGATCCTTGAAATGATGAAATTGTTCTATATCTCCAATATGTCCATATCAACATACCAGTTGTGATATTACACTACTACAGTTTTATAGTATTATTACCATTAAGGGGAGCTGGCTAAAGGGCACAAGGCTCTCTTTGCATTATATCTTACCACTGCATGTGAGTCCTTATTCCAAAATTAAAAGTTTAATAATAAAACAATTAAAACCCTCCCTGGTCGAGTGGCTCAGTTAGTTGGAGCATTGTTGCATAAACCAAAAAGTTATGGGTTCAATTCCCAGTCAGGACACATACCTAGGTTGCTGGGTCTATACACACAATCAGAGCACATACTAGTACTTAAGGCGACGAATTGATGTTTCTTTCTCACATTGATGTTTCTCTCTCTCTCTCTCTCTCTCTCTCTCTCTCTCTCTCTCTCTCTCTTTCTCTCTTTCTCTCTCCCCCTTCCTCTCCCAAAATCAATAAAAATATTATCCTTGGGTGAGGATTAAACATTTTTAAAAATTAAAATCTGAAACAATATATCCATGCCTATGTTCCTTGCAATGCTATTTACAATAGCCAAGATTTGGAAGCAGTCCAAGTGCCCACCATTATATGGATTGATTCAGAAAGTGTGGCACATTTACACAATGGAATACTACTCAGCCATAAAAAATAAAAAAATCTTACCTTTGTGGCAGGATGGATGGATCTAGAAGGTATTAAACTAAGTGAAATAAGCCAGAGAAATACAACTACCATATGCTTTCACTTATGAAATCTAATTAACAAAATATACAAAAACAAAATAGAAACAGACTGATAGATACAGAGAACAGACTGACAGCTCTCAGAGTGGAGGGAGTTTCAGGTGCTGAGTAGTGATTAAGGACAAAAAAATTCATATAGCCACAGACAACAATATGGTGATTACCAGAGGTAAAGGGGGGAGGAGACATGTAGAAGAGGGTAAAGGGGTGATGAACAGTTACTAAAGGTGAATGCACAATACAGTACAATATACAAATGATGTGTTGCAGAGGAGTACACTTGAAATCTATTTAATTTTATTAACCAATGTTGTCCCAATAAATTTAATAAAAATTGTCTGCAAATTATGCTTACACTGGAAGTGAACCACTTATCAATTTTATTTTAATCATCAATATTGGTGTACCCTGTAGGTGTAAAATTTGGCTTCCACACTGTCAGCATTTCTTGGGGGCCAGACTTCAGAGACTTCATGGATAGTTCTGAGGTCTTTGGCCTTGCTCTGAAGTTACTGGCTGCCCAAGTTATCACTCAAGGTGGTGAATTTTTCTACATTGTCTTGGTCTTTTTCTGGAACATTTTTATTCAGTTCCTCATTTAGCCTATGATAATGGCCACATATTGCTGGCTTTATAGCTTTTGTAGGTTTTCTTGAAGGAGTAGGAATTTTGGGGAAGGCTCCTTTCCTTGAACTCCCTTAAAGACATCTTTTCACCCCCGTGGATGTCTTTAGTACTTGGAAGGACAAGGGAGTGAGCGCAGAAGGACATTGGTTTGTGGGGAAATGGCTGGGATGTAAGGGAAAAGTCTTCATGAGGAAAAGTATGGGTTGAGGATGGAATCTGCCAGGCAAGACCTGGGAGTCTTGGGGAGATGCCTCTGAAGAAGAGGAGGAGAAGTTTGGGTGTGGTCCTTTCATCCTGGACACTGGACCTGTGTTAATGGCGCTTCTTCCTTTTACCTTCTTTTGGTGAATGGGGTTGGTTGTTCCATAACTGCGCTAGGAGTTTGTGGTTTCCTGGTCATCTTCACCATGTCAAAACTTCCCAAGGCCCTACCTCAGGCCTCCTGAACATATGCTTTTCTCTAGGACAATGAAGGGCCACACCCCCTAGGCTTTAATTAATCAGGAAGTTTCTCCTCCAGCTAAAGGTAGCTCTGGGAGAGAAACTTAGACATCATAAAGCACCATCCTGGCACTTCCATGGGGAGGGGTGAGGAGGCCAAGATGCTTTGGTAAGAGAAAGGGGGCGTTTCTTTAGCACTCCTAAGCCTTCTCAAACTTATGGACCCCATGTTCAATCTTGATGGGTCACATGGTAGGGAGATGATGCTTCCTCCAAATGTTTCCCTAGGCCACCCATTTCAGTGGTTCATTGTTCTTTCTCATCCTTCACCATTAGCTAGTTTTCATAAGATTTACCTAAAATCTTTTCAAAGTAATGTGGCTGTCTCTGTGGAGATGTGAATCATCCTGCTTCCCAGTACAGGTTGCTCTTATACACCTTGAAAACCATTCACTTCTTGGCTACTATCAGAGAAAATTTCCATCTCACCCCCCTTTTTCCACTGTCCATGTGGCTCTCCCCAGCTTTCTGTTTTCAAGGTTGAAATCATTGCCTTTAGGCTGTCTTTAATGAATAGAGTTGCTCAACTAGTTATCTACGCTTTGTTTAAAATCTTGGGGGTGATCAGAGTAGGTATATTATCTAGATTTGGGGTTTAACAGTATAAGGTGAATGATGCAGGAATTTAAATTCCCAAAGTTGAGCCCTAACCGGTTTGGCTCAGTGGATAGAGCATTGGCCTGAGAACTGAAGAGTCCCAGGTTCGATTCTGGTCAAGGGCATGTACCTTGGGTGTGGGCACATCCCCAGTAGGGGGTGTGCAGGAGGCAGCTGATTGGTGTTTCTCTCTCATCGATGTTTCTAACTCTCTATCCTTCTCCTTTCTTCTCTGTAAAAAATCAATAAAATACATTAAAAAATAATAAATAAATTCCTGAAGTTGGGCTTCCTGTTTGTATGTTGAAAACTGCACCTTCCCCCACCCCACCTCCTCATGGAACTTGGGTAGTCAGACCCTTGGTCTGAGGATTGCAGACTCAGGTTCATAGAGGACAGGAGGCCCAGGCCCTGTCAAAGTATGGATCAGAGGCAGGGCTAAAGGACCCTATGGAATCTATCTTAGCCCCTGCCTTCAGGCTTTGGAATTGCTGGGCTTGGCACCAGATGTGATGTACACTGACTTCCTGTAGAGGACTCAGGGCAATGAGGCCTTGATCTGAGGAGTCTGGCCTTGGGTCAACAAAGGGAGGATCCAAGGACCTTCCAGGGCTCAAGGTGAGGAACATGAGGGGATGGAGGGACCCTGGACCTTAGAACAGAATCATCTCACCCAGGGCGATTTCTGCATCCAGGTCTCAGAGACTCCGGGGCTTTGGTCTAGGCAACGGAACCTCAGATATGCAGAGGACCGGCCCAAGTCCTGCCAGAGTCAAGGTGAGGACCCCGAGGAAACACTAATGGGACTCTGGACACCACAACAGAGGGGAACCCACCAAAACCCTCCCCCGCTGTAAGCCCTGGGCGTCCCCAGGGTGGGATGACCAAAGGCAGCATTTCCTGACTTCTACATCCGTTCTGATAGACTCTGAGGATTCATTTTAAGGAACATGGCCTCAGGTCAGCAGAGGGAGGGCCCATGACCTGCCAGAGTCAACATGAGGATGTAGCGACCCTGGATCCCATAACAGAGGGGATCCCACATCAGCCCACCCTTGCTGTCAGCCCTGGCAGTCTCCAGCGCGGGATGACCACACGCAGTGTTTTCTGACTTCCACATATGAGTCTGAGAGATGCTGGGAACATGGTATCAGGAAAAGGACCTCAGGTCCACAGAGGAGAGGGTCCAGGTCCTGCTGGAGTCAAGGTGAGAATGCAGAGGGAGGACAGAGGAACCCTGGACCCCAGAAGAGAATCAGGCCTGGAAGTCCCAGAGGGCAGAATTACTATACACAGCGTGTCCTGGCTTTTACATTCTAGTCTGAGAGATACTAGGGAATTGGTATAAAGAAAAGGGCCTAGTCTGAGAGATACTGGGGAATTGGTATAAAGAAAAGGGCCTAGCCCTAGCCAGTTTGACTCAGTGGATAGAACATCCGCCTGCAGACTGAAGGGTTTGGGGTTTGATTCTGGTCAAGATCACATACCTAGGTTGCAGGCTCGATCCCTGGCCCTGGTCAGCGTGCAGGCAGGAGGCAGCCAATTGATGTGTCTCTCTCACATTGATGTTTCTCTATCTCTGTCTCTCCCCATCCCTTCCACTCTCTCTAAAAATCAATGGAAAAATATCATCCTCAGGTGAAGTTTAACTAAAATAAATAAATAAAAATTAAAATAATTTTAAAAAGGGCCTAAAAAGAAGAAAAGGGCCTCAGGTTCACAGAGGGGAGGCTCAGGTCCAGCAGGAAGTGAAAGTGTGGATGCAAAGGGAGGATTAAGGCACCTTGGATCCAAGAACACTTACTTCTAGGAGCCCACGGTGGGGGAGGACCACGGTTTCCTGACTTTCCTTTTGGGGTCTGAGAGATTTTGGAAGCTTCATGTAAAGAAATAAAAACAGGGCCTCTGGGTGGCAGTGGAAGGACCTAGGTTGTGCCAGAACAGAAAGGGAAAATGGAGAGAACCTGGACTCTGGAGTAGAGTAAGCCTGGGATGCCTCAGTGCAGGATGACCATAGGGGAATTTCTTAACTTCTGCCTTTTGGGCTAAGCGAGATTGAGGGTTTGATATGACCAGAGAACCTCAGGTCAGTAGAGGAGGGACCAAGGTCCTACTGCGAGTCATGGTGAGAACACAGAGGGAGGACTATGGGACTCTGGACCCCAGAACAAAGGGGATTCCACAGAAACAGTCCCCAGCTGTCAATCCAGGGCCATTTCAGCTGGGGTGGGGGAGGGGCTGAGAATGTGATGTTTCATGACTTCCTGCTTGAGCATCTGAGAAAGGAGAGGTTTAACTATAGAGGGCTATACTCAGAGAGGCAGAGGGAGGAGGCCCAGGCCTTTTGAGGAGTCATGGTAAGGATTGTGAGAGAAGACTGAGTGAACCCACAAGAGAATGTACAAAAGCCTATCCCTTCCTGTCCCTTCTGTCAGCCATGAGAGACCCTTCCTCTTCCTCCTCCTCCTCTTCCTCCTCTTGCTCCTCTTCTTCTCCCCTTTCCTGCAGTCCTCAGACAACAGGAATCATGAAGGTACATGATGCTGCTGCTAGGGCACCACGTCCTCTCCAGCTTCCTCAGAGAGCCTACTTCTCTCCAACTGGCATTGCAGTCACTCCATCAATCAAATCACATCAGGGTTCCAGCAGCCAGGAAAAGGAGGGGCCAAGCACTTCGAAGGCTCTGCTAGACACTGGGTCTTTGCTTAGAGATGCCATAGAAGATAAGGTGGCTGATCTGGTGGAGTTCCTGCTCCTCAAGTATAGAACAAAGGAACCAATCACAAAAGCAGAAGTGTTGAGTAGTGTCATCAAAGAGTACAAGGACCATTTCCCTGTGATCTTTGACCAAGTATCAGAGTGCATGCAGCTGGTCTTTGGCATTGATGTGAAGGAAGTGGATCCTACCAGCCACTCCTATGTCCTGATCAACACCTTGGGCCTCACCTGCAATGGGATGTTGAATGATGATCAGAGTGTGCCCAAGACTGGCTTCTTGATAAATATTCTGGGTGTGATCTTCATGAATGGCAACTGTGCTCCTGAGGAGGTCATCTGAAAAATGCTGAGTGTTATGGGGTTGTATGATGGGATGGAGCACTTCATCTATGGGGAGCCTAGGAAGCTCCTCACCAAAGTTTGGGTGCAAGAACAGTACCTGGTGTACCAGCAGGTGCCCAACAGCCATCCGGCACAGTACGAGTTCCTGTGGGGTCCCAGGGCCCATGCTAAGACCACCAAGTTGAAAGTCCTCAAGTTTTTTGACCAAGATCAATGATACTATCCCTATGGCCTTCCCTCACTGCTATGAGGAGGCTTTAAAAGATGAGGAAGAGAGATCCCAAGCCAGAGTTGTTGTCAGTGAGATTGGGGCAGCCAGGACCACGGTCTGGGCCTATTCTAGAGCCACATCCAGCAGCTTCTCTTGCCCTCAGTGAAATCTGAGACAGATTTTTCACTCTGGTTTTGAAGTGAGCAGTCAAAATGTTCAAAGTAATGGATAGGCTGAATAGGGATTGGGGGACTCAGTATATGACATCTTTGTGTTCCTGTTCTATAAGGATGGTTTGGAAATATTTTGTTTTTGGAATTTTTCTGATGTTATTCTTATTTATTTTTATTTAACAAATCTTTATTGTTCAAATTATTACAATTGTTCCTCTTTCCCCCCCCATAGCTCCCCTCCACCTGGTTCCCACCCCACCCTCTGTCCTTCCCCCCCACCGCCACTGTCCTCATCCATAGGTGTATGATTTTTTGTCCAGTCTCTTCCCGCACCCCCCACACCCCTTTCCCCCCGATAATTGTCAGTCTACTCCTTTTCTATGCCCCTGATTCTATTATATTCACCAGTTTATTCTGTTCATGAGACTTTTTATTCACTTGATTTTTAGATTCACTTGTTGATAGATATGTATTTGTTATTCATAATTTTTATATTTACCTTTTTCTTCTTCTTCCTCTTCTTAAAGAATACCTTTCAGCATTTCATATAATACTGGTTTGGCAGTGATGAACTCCTTTAGCTTTTTCTTATCTGTGAAGCTCTTTATCTGCCCTTCAATTCTGAATGATAGCTTTGCTGGGTAGAGTACTCTTGGTTGTAGGTTCCTGCTATTCATCACTTTGAATATTTCTTGCCACTCCCATCTGGCCTGCATAGTTTCTGTTGAGAAATCAGCTGACAGTCGTATGGGTGCACCTTTGTAGGTAACTAACTGTTTTTCTCTTGCTGCTTTTAATATTCTCTCTTTGTCTTTTGCACTTGGCATTTTAATTATGATGTGTCTTGGTGTGGTCCTCTTTGTATTCCTTTTGTTTGGGGTTCTCTGCACTTCCTGGACTTGTAAGTCTATTTCTTTCACTAGGTGGGGGAAGTTTTCTGTCATTATTTCTTCAAATAGGTTTTCAGTATCTTGCTCTCTCTCTTCTTCTGGCACCCCCATAATCTGGATGTTGGTATGCTTAAAGTTGTCCCTGAGGCTCCTTACACTATCTTCATATTTTTGTATTCTTTTTTCTTTTTGCTTTTCCGGTTGGGTGTTTTTTGCTTTTTTGTATTTCAAATCTTTGACTTGATTCTTGTGATCCTCTAGTCTGTGTTGGATCTCTGTATATTATTTTTATTTCAGTCAGTGTATGCTTAATTTCTAGTTGGTCCTTTTTCATATCCTCAAGGGTCTTGCTAAATTTATCGGCCTTTTCTAGAAAATTCTTGAAAAACCTTATAACTGTGGTTTTGAACTCTATATCCAGTCATTTGCTTTCCTCCATTTCTTTCATTTGTGACCTGTTTCTTTGTCTCCGCATTTTGGCTGCTTCCCTGAGTTGGTAGAGTGGCTTTGTGTGCTAGGTGTCCTATAGGGCCCAGTGGCTCAGCCTCCCCAGTTACCTGAGGTGGAAACTCTTGGTGCACCCCTTTGTGGGCTATGTGCACAGTCTTGTTGTAGTTAAGCCTTGATTTTTGTTGGTATCACTGGGAGGAATTGACCTCCAGGCCAATTAGCTGTGAGGATCAGCTGTGTCTATGCTGGGAGAACTTCTGTGCTGGAGACACCCTTATGAGACAAGACTTGCAAAAGCCTCTGTGCTCAGCTTGGTTGGGGCGGATTCTCAGGGTGGAGCAGACAGCATTGGCTTCTCGTCAGCCCTGCCTTATGAGGCCCCTGGGTCTCAGTGTCTCGTGGTAATTGCTGCAAGCACCTCTGAGAGCAAGCTGCCCTCGAGTTTTGTCCGCTGCCAGACAGTCCAGTTTCTCCCCGAATGAGTCTGGGTCCCCAGAGTCTCGCCCGGAACTGGAGTTCAGAGCAGTCAGGAGCTTTTGTCTCCCACCCGCTTGAGAAAGCCAGCCGTGTACTCAGTTGCCAGCCCTCTCCACGTGCGCGTCTCTGTACCTCTGCCTTCTGCAGCTCCTCTGAGTCTCAGTGTGCTTTTCTCTTTCATTCTAGTTGTAGAATTTCCACTCAGCCAGCCTTCCTGTGGTTCTGGATGATGTCCGTTTTGTCTTTTAGTTGTAGTTTTGAAATTGTTGTGCGAGGCAGCAGTTTAGGTGTTTACCTATGCCGCCATCTTGGTTTCTCCTGATGTTGTTCTTATTAATGGAAAGTTTAATTAAATCAAAGTTCTAAGTTTACAAATGACATTGGTCAAAAATGTGTTGCAGTTTATCCAGTTTAAGTGTTTTGCCTATTTTGTATTTATAGTCATTCACTACTGTTGTCTTTTAACTTTCATACTAGCTTTATAAGTTATCAATCTACTACCTTTACTGTATATTTACCTTTAACACTGAGATTTATACTTTCATATGTTTTCTTGTCACTAATGGACACAATTACTTTTAAGTTTAAAAGAAGTTCTTTTAATATTTCTTGTAAGGCCAGTTTAGTGGTAATGGACTCCTTTAGCTTTTGCTTGTCTTGATATCATGATCTCTTCACAAATTCTGAATAACTTTTCTGGGAAGAGTATTCAAGGTTGAATCTTTCAGCACTTTGAATATATTGTGTCACACCCTTCTGGCCTGCAAAGATTCTGCTGAAAAATCTGCTGATAGTCTTATGGGACTGGGTGGGGGGTTCATTTGTATATAGTAAGTTGTTTTTCTCTTGCTGCTTTTAAGATTTCCTGCATTTTAGTATTTTGTAAAACAACTTGGGAAACATTCCATCTTATTTTCTGATCTGGAACAAGATAGCATGGCTTTGCAAAAAAAGTTTCCTTGGAAATGTGAAAGAAGTCAGCAGTAAAATTGACGGGGTCAAGAAATACAGGAAAAGTTTTAAAATATTGATTCTGGTTTATCCCTTTTATCATATCCTATATAATAAAGATGTAATATGCAAATTGACCCTCACACTCTCACACAAGATGGCCACCCCCATGTGGTCAAAGATGGCCACCACAAGATGGCCAGCAGGGGAGGGCAGTTGGGGGTGACCAGGCCGGCAGGGGAGGGCAGTTGAGGGTGACCGGGCTGGCAGGAGAGGGCTGTTGTGGGGGACCAGGCCTGCAGGGGAGGGAAGTTGGGGGGGGACAAGGCTGGCAGGGGAGGGCAGTTGGGGGCAAATAGGCTGGCAGGGGAGGGCAGTTGGGGGTGACCAGGCTGGCAGGGGAAGGCAGTTGAGGGTGACCGGGCCGGTAGGGGAGGACAGTTAGGGGTGACCAGGCTGGCTGGCGAGGGCAGTTGGGGGCGACCAGACATGTAGGGGAGGGCAGTTGGGGGTGATCGGGTCAGCAGGGGAGGGCAGTTGGGGGCAATCAGGCCAGCAGGGGAGCAGTTAGGCATCGATCAGGCTGGGAGGGGAGTGGTTAGGGGGTGATCAGGCTGGCAGGCAAGTGAGCGGTTAGGAGCCAGCAGTCCCAGATTGTGCGAAGGATGTCTGACTGCTGTTTAGGCCCGATCCCACAGGGGTCCCAGATAGGAGAGGGTGCAGGCTGGGCTGAGGGATACCACCCCAGTGCACAAATTTCATACACTGGGCCTCTAGTTGTTCTATAAATTTAAAAGATGTATACCTGGATATGTGTGGCTTATATAAAAATGTAGGAGAAATTAAATATGATTAAATAAGACCCCTACTCACTGGCTGATTTTTTCTACAATCATTAATTAAACATTGGCTCTCAGGAAGGCCCTGTGTTAGTAGTGGGGGCACTAGTATAAGCAGGACACACCCACCCATAGAATGATAGTCTAGAAACCACAGTCATATGAGGAAGGGAATGAGGTGATTCATAAGACCTACAGAACAAGTAAAAGAAGGGGAGAAGTGGTGGGGCTCCAGGGAACAGCACTCAAGTGTAAATAGCCAAAGCCAAGACATTTGGGGCTTTGGGGAACTGTGATTCCCTTAGTAGGAGTTGACTGTAAGGAAGCTGGGTTGTGGCCACTGCCAGACTCACAGACAGCATGTGTTGGGGGATGAGAGAAAAGCCCAGAATGGAAAACTGCACTTAGAAGTTATTTTTGGGATAGTGGATAATCCAGAGCAGTATGCACTTAGGACAGGTAGAGAAGGTATCCTACACTTTGTCCCAATACACTTGAATACATTATACAAAGTATATGTTTTATACCCATCATCCACAAGGATTTCTGGAAAATCCAGTGATATTCCTTTGAGGTGGTACCCAGAAGCCTCTAAGACTGACACTCTTTTCTCTGGCCATGGAATACCAGATCCACTCTATTAAATAAAATATTTTAATTAGATGATCTTGAGTGTAATTTGCACAGCTCTAAACAAAGGCTTGATATTTGGTAAGTTTAAAATGAATGAAAATTATGGTTTGGTTGTAAGAGCAGCTGGGAGGGAGGGAAGAAGTTGCTCTTTGACTCATATTCTAGGAGGTTTGAGTTGCTTCTAGGGAAAGCTGGGGAAGACCCTCCACCCCCAAATTAAGGAATTCACCCTTGCCCAGCCAGTGTGGCTCAGTGATATAGCATTGACCCATGAACCAGAAAGTCATGGTTCCATTCCCGGTCAGGGTATATGCCCTGATGTGGGCACAATCCCCAGCAGGGTATCTGCAGGAGTCAGCCAATCAATTATTCTCTCTCATCATTGATGTTTCTATCCCTCTCTCCATTTCCTTTTCTCACCCTGAAATAAATAAAAACCAATTTAAAATAATAATTGACCCTCTAGGAAGGAAATTGTACTGAGTTTTATGTATAAGGCAGTATTTTTGGCTAACTTAATATTCTCTGTCCTATTGTATTTCATATTCATATATAAAAAACAAGTATATAAATAACTCAACAAAAGGAAGACAAACAATCCATTTAAAAGTGGGCAAAAGACCTGAATATACACTTCTCCAAAGAGAGCACACAGATGGCCAATAAACATATGAAAAAATGCTCAATGTCACTAATCATGAGAGAGATACAAATTAAAATGACAATAAGGTATCACCTCACACCTGCCAGAATTGCAACCATCTATAAATCAACAAACAGCAAGTGCTGGTGAGGATGTGGGGAAAAGGGAACCCTAGTACACTGCTGGTGAGAATGCAGACTGGTGCAGACACTGTGGAGAACAGTATGGAATTTCCTTAAAATATTAAAAATAGAACTGCCATTTGACTCTACAATCCTACTTCTAGGAATGTATCCTAAGAATCCTTAACACCAATCAGAAAGAACATATGTACTCCTATGTTATTAGCAGCACAATTTACAACAGCTAAGATTTTGAAACAGCCCAAGTGTCTATCAGTAGATGAGTGGATAAGAAAACTGTAGTACATTTAGAACATGAAATAAGACCTGGCTGTAAAAAAAAGGGGGGGGGGTCCCTTACCCTTTGAAACAGCATGGAGGGACCTGGAGGATATTATGCTAAGTGAAATAAACCAGTCAGAAAGAGACAAATATCACAAGATCTCACTTATATGTGCAATCTAATGAACAAAAGAAACTGATAAACAAATGGGTCCAGAGACATGGAAGCACGGAACACATGGACAGATCTCAGAGGGAAGGGAGAGGGGTGGTGGGAAGAGATTAACAAAATAATTTGAATGCATATATGCATAACCCATGAACACAGACAATACTGCAGTGAAGCCTGGGGTAAGGTGGGAGCCAGGTAGATGGGGTCAAAATGGGGGGAAATGGGTTCATCTGTAATACCCTCAACAATAAAAATAAATTTTAAAAAACCCACAAATTTTCCAGAATATAGAGATAATATAATATTAAAAATAACTGGCATTCATCACAGTCCCAATCTCCGTCAGGCACTGCGGGAGGTGCTTTACAAACACTCAGTACATTCCTGCAGTCCTATGAGGCAGGGCTTATCAAACACACCTACTTCACAGATGAAGAACCTGAGGCTCTTAGGGCCAGCTAATATCCCCAGGATCACATAGCTAGTAAATGACAGGCAGAGATTGGATCCCTGGTCTGAATTCCATCTAAAGTCCATGCTGTTCACACCCATCCCAGACTGTGCCTGACCTTCTGACTCATAAATCATTTTTCTTCTCAGTACTGCATGATGTCTCTCAGGCAATGAAAAGAGGGACCCTGGGGCCAAGGCACTAAAATCAGGCCTAAGGAAGGGAGGTGACAGTGCGAATCAAACACAATCTGGGTACTGTCTGTGGCCTTTATTTACCAAGGTTCCTCCTGCCCAAGTCCCAGGGTCCCTTGAGAGCTGAGATGTTGGCATTTCTGTCCAGTCCATGCATTTCTCCACATGACAGCACCCTTCCCCTGGGCTTCCCCTGTGTGCCCTCTTGTTCATCCCTGGATCCTGGCCCGCTGACCAGCTTCTCATGCTGCCTCCTCTGAAGGCTGCGGCCACTCACAGAGGAACAGCCCCGAATCTCCTACCCCCCTACCCCCCCACACCACCCCGCCCCCAGCTTAGAACATTTCTACTCCCTGCTGAAGTACTGGTCATCCATCCCTCACCCTGGAAGCGCTCTGACGGAAAAATCTCTTTGAATTTGAACAGTGACTTTAGATACTCAAACATCCTGGGGATGTCTTCAGCACATTCTTTTTTTTTTTTTTTAAATATATTTTATTGATTTTTTACAGAGAGGAAGGGAGCGGGATAGAGAGTTAGAAACATCGATGAGAGAGAAACATCGATCAGCTGCCTCCTGCACACTCCCTACTGGGGATGTGCCCGCAACCAAGGTACATGCCCTTGACTGGAATCGAACCTGGGACCCTTCAGTCCCCAGGCCGATGCTCTATCCACTGAGCCAAACCGGTTTTGGCTCTTCAGCACATTCTTAAAATTCTTTCCAAATGAATCAATGAGTACAGTATGATTGGGGCCATAATCTACCAATTTGGGGATGTAACCCTGAAGTTAGAGAGAAGGTTTGTTAGAATACCTGCTGTTTATAGCAGGAGTTTAATGGGGTGTCTTATTTGAAACTGGCCACCAAACACATGCACGGATGAATCAGCTTACCTAGGTGGTCAAATCCCAGTGCCTCCTTCATAAGTGGTAGATGCAGAAAGACCATGGAAATCACTGTGGAGCAAACATCTACAGAGGCTAAATTCCCCCAAACTTGAAGCCCCCTTGTAGGTGAAAAATGGTTTCTATGTAGATATGCTCATCCTAATTACAAATGAAAAAAACAATTATCTTTTTCCCACACTGTTCGATGTCTGTGTGTCTGTACCCCAGGAAAAGAATAAAGAAAAAAATAATTATATTTCCCCCCCACTGTTTCATGTCTCTGTGTCTGTACCCCAGGAAAAGAATCATTTTCAGTGTACCTGATGGCACCTGAATAGGTGTCCAGGTATGTTCAGTCATGTAGAGGGTAGCAGAAACTCACAAGATTTTGGTCATGCATCAAAAAGAAAGAGAAAATTCTCAGCCAACTGAGATTATATAGGTTATCTCAAAGGGAAGTGTAGAAAAATGTTATTGAATGAAGATGACAAACCCACTCAACTGATATTTACAGGATCCTATGAAAATTACATGTGATCCTGTATTTGAAATTACCTGTCACATATTAGTCATCTGTCACATATTAGTCATTGAAAAAGTTGGGGAACTTAAGGCAAATTTGACTTTCTCAGAAATTCCTCCAAGAAGTGAAGGTTATTGTTATTGGCATAGAAGCTCTTGTTTTTCCAGCTGCTAAGATTGTTGGAGAATGATAGTTGAGGGGTTCTCCACACATACACAAGTTTTTGTCCCTTCTAAGTTCACACTGGCATTCAGTGACTGGTCAGTGCAAGAGTATACCAGCCCAGCCCCTTTTCCCTGATTTATAAAATTCAGAAGGCCCAACCCAACCTCAGAACTCCCTATGTGTTCAGATGAGGCCCTTATTCTGAATGCATTGCAGGCCAATCTCTTCTCCCATGGCATTGACCCTAAGAGAACTCCCCAGTCAATCCCCTGAATGCTAATCTCAGTCTCAGAGACTGCTGCAGAGAAAAACTAACCAGTGACAGTATGTTTTTCTATACATTATTTTTTTGCTTTTATTATTCACTAGGGGCCCAGTGCATGAAATTCGTGCACTGGGGATGGGGGGTCCCTCAGCCCAACCTGCCCCCTCTCACATACGGGGAGCCCTCAAGGGATGTCCTACTGACGGCTTAGGCACGCTCCCCATGGGGAGTGGGCCTAAGCCGCACGCAGTCTGGCCTCCCTTTGTGGGAGGCGACCAGGCTGATCAGGGGAAGGCACCAACCCTATCACCCTGCTGCTGTAGCCACTGCCAGTCACCACAGCCACCAAGGTGTTTTCATCAACATGGACTCCAGTCCCTTCACCATGAAAAAATGACAACTTTCTTTAGGCATTTTCAAGATGTGTCTTTCATAAGATATGACATTTCTTTCTTTCTTTTTTTTTTTTTTTCCTCACCTGAGGATATGTTTCCATTGACTTTTAGAGAATGTGGAAGAGAAAGAGAAAGACAGAGAGAAACATCAAAATGAGAGGAACACTTTGATTGGTTGCCTCCTGCATGAGCCCTGACCTGGGCCCTGGCCAGGGAGGAGCCTGCAACCTAGGTACATGCCCTTGATCAGAATCGAACCTGGACCCTGCAGTCGGCAGGCCCAGGCATTATCCACTGAGCCAAACCAGCTAGGGCAGGATATGACATTTCTTAGCCCTCCAGCAGTGGACCTTCGTTTTTTTCTCCAGAAGTGTGTGGAAAAACCCTAGATCACCTTTTTGGATTCTTATTACCCAAGTTACTAAGAATATTACCAGTGGCATACACGGAGCTTAGCCAATGAGCAGTCAGAAAAGGTGTTTCCTTTGTAGTTCACACCAATCGCCAGCTGGGCCCTGCCTGAGCCTAAAGCCTCTGGCCGAAGCTTTTGGCCTGGGCACCGGCCCCCAGCTCCCTCCGATCTCTGGGTCCGCCCCTGCCCCCTCAGCTCTGATCGCAGGCTTGGCCCTGCCCAGGAGGCCCCTGGCTCAGGCCCTTCCCAGGCTGCTCAGGGCCCACGCAGGGCTTACCTCAGAGTGACCTGGGTGCCAGGATGTTCCCAGGACCCAGGTGCTGGGCGCCTATGTATGCAAATTAACTTCCATCTTTGTTGGGTTAATTTGCATACTCACTCTGATTGGCTATGGGCAAAGTGGAGGTACGGTCAATTTACATGTTTGTCTATTATTAGGTAAGATTCTTAAAAGGGACAAAATTTTCAATATTTGTATAGCTTCTGGTGTTTTATTTTCCATCCCCAAAATACAAACATTTTCACTTATATTGTCTTATGGTTTTCTTTAGAAGTTTGTAAGTCTTTAATTGATCTGTAATTCTGATGTAAAGTGAGTAGAGATAATCTTTATATTGTTTCTTTACATGATTAACTAGCTCTCTCTACACTATTTATTTTTAAAATTAATCTTCCCCAAAACTTTTCTAAGGTGTAATCTGCTTTTATCATTTTTTCCAATTTCTACTTAACTCCAAGTTAATACTTAACTCATTTTTCTTCCATTGTGTTTAGTAATTGAAATGCTTAAATTATTAATTTTCTCTAAGTGCAGTGTTAGCTGCATCTGATGTGTTTTAATATTTAGATTTTAAAATTAATTTTAGATATTATGCCCCCAATTATGTTTTTAATTCCTTTATTTTTTAAAATTTATCTTTATTGTTGAGAATAATACAGATGTCCCCCATCTTTTCCTTCATTGTCCCCATCCACTGGGGTCATGCCCCACCCCAGGCCTTCACCACCCTATTGTCTGTATCCATGGGCTATGCATACAAGTTATTTGGTTAATCTCTCCCAGCCACCCCCTTTCCTCTGTGATCTGTCCTCTGTTCCATGCTTCCATGTCTCTGGACTTATTTGTTAATATCTTCATTAAAAAAATTCTATTGAATTTATTGGGGTGACATTGGTTAATAATGTTTTTTCTTGATAACTTTTTTTCTTTATTGATTAAGGTATTACATATGTGTCCTTATCCCCCCATTGGCCCCCTACCTCCTCGCTCATGCCCTCACCCCCCCCCCCGTGTCTGTGTTCATTGGTTGATCTCTCCCCCTTAATCCCACCTCCCCTGCCTTCCCTCTGAGGTTTGACGGTCTGATTGATGCTTCTCTGTCTCTGGATCTGTTTTTGTTCATCCGTTTGTTGTTCATTATATTCCACAAGTGAGTGAGATCATGTGATCTTTATCTTTCTCCATTTCTTCATTTTTAAATAACTGTTTGCATGAGCTTTTTAAAATTCTACAAATGGTGGGAATTTTCTTTGTTCTTAGCTTTATTGCGGTGTGACTAAGGTATCCCATTTGTATTAATTCTCTGTTTCAAAATGCATTTAAATATGAGTGCTCACAGATTTGCATGTCTTCATTGCTCAAGAGCCAAGCTAACTTTTGTTTTCCCCCAGCTTCATTGTAATGTAAGTAAAAATGAAGAGCTATTTACCTTCTTCTAAATTGTTACTTATAAGTTGCCATGGGTTAGGACATCCACAGTAGGACATGTGGAATTCTTATAGGGAAGGTGTTTCAGCATTATTTCACAAACTTTATGGCAAAAATATTGGGTGTTTAGGTGCCATTTGTCTCTTCATTTCTCATTATTGTTTCTGAGTTTCCTTAGAGCTGGATGTGTCACAGGATACTAGGACTAACACTTCCTAACATACCTTTAGAGACATTTCATTTGAAGTATGTATCAACCAAAATCTCCAGGCTTACTCACAGCCAAGACAGGGTATTGGGATTTCTGGGGTCTCGTCCCTCTCCATTACTCACTGGTTGTATGACTATAGACACTCCTCTCTGTGCCTCGGCATCTCCCTCTTCACATGGTGGGGAAAATGTTCTGAGTTTGATTGTGGAAAAATTCTAGGTGAGGCTAGAATGATGGGCGAAACAAAATGGACATGGAGAGGTATAAGGCTTCTATGCAGAGGTATAGAAGTAAGTAAGGAGATCAATAAAAGGGGCCATCTATTTAGTCTCTCTCACTCTTGCACTGAGAGCAGGTTCATATGCATGCTTTGTAGGTCTGTAGATCATGGATGGGAGAGTGAAACAGTCAAAAGGTTGGATCATTACTCTAAGATTTAAAACCTGAGCTGAGAACAAACTTGAGTGCTTGAGAAACCAGTCACACGTTGTATGCTTTGCTGATATATTTATTGATATATTTCCCCTTTTCAGGTGATGGTGACAAAAAGCAGATGGAACCCCTTCCCTATCCCCCCCCAATAAAATACAGACACAGATTTCATTCAGCATATACAAGCATTGGGGCATGTCCAAATTTGACCTCACTGGGTTGTCAGAGCCAGGAGAGGTTGGATCTTGGGGGCAGTCTGAGCACCTGAGGCCCAGGAATTGAGCAGACCAAAGCTGAAGAGAGGCTGCTACTCTGGGCCCTGCCACTGGGGTGCCAGCAGAGGCTATAGAATTGAATCATGGTGAACACAGATGCCTAGCCCTGTCATGTAGTCTAGAAACTGACAGTGGGCTCCTGGGTAGTTTCCAGTGAGATCCACAGTCCCATAGAAATCTGTGCCTCAGGGTTCTCATCTGCAAAATGGGGATAAGAATCCTGCCCCGAATCTTTCACAGGGCTATAATAAGGCTATAATAGAATAATTTTTCAAAAGTGTTTTTGCAAAAGATAAAGTGCTGTATAAATTTAAGGGAATTCAATTGATTGATTGTGATTGTGAGAGTGCCCCAGGGATAAGAGTGGACTGGCTCATGGATCCAGGGGCCAAGGAAGTGGCAGAACTTCTATGCTGTGCCTTAGAGGGCACCGATCAATGCAAGCAACGCCCACTGCAAAGCAGAGTTCCCTTCATTTCTTGGCCCTGGGAAGTCACCATGGCCTAGCACCTGGGTCGGGGCTGGGAAAGTCACTGGGGTAGTTACATTAAGAGTCACAGGGGTCAAGGAGGAGGGAGAAGGAGGCATATAAAGCAGGGGGTTATTACTATTATCACACAAAAATATAAACCCACTGTATGAAAGGCATTGAATTGGTAGTGCAGATGAATGACAGAGGCAGGGGTTGGGGAGGGAGAGGGAGGCATCACAGCAGCAGAGGGAGGATACTGTCCCAAAGAAGTTCAAGTGTTGGCTCTCCTTTTAAAGGGATAAAGTCAGTTTCTGTCTATCTGCAGGGAAAGGGTGGGCAGGGAAATAGAACCAATAATATAATAATCTCACCTAAGGATAGGAGATATACACACACCTTATTACACTGCTGCCCAGCATCTTAAGGAAGTGTCAAAAACAGGCAAGCAGGTGGTCTGTGCACTTTGAGGTTGAGGCCAGATCTGGGCCTGGAGCACCACAAAGGCAGTATTAGGATTCTTGAAAAAAGCAGTGTTTGTCAACACTGTTGGGAGATAGCTAATCTGCTCATACATGGGCATAGCCTTAAGGAGCTGGTCACTGACAGCCTATAATTTTTAAGCCTGAACATCAACAACAATGCCCCTTAAGGAATAGAGAGATGAGCCATTTTACTCTAAACGGGCTGCCATGGAGATTCAGTGAATGGGCCAGGGGTGGGGGGAGGAAAGACACATTCTAATTGCTCCTGCTGCTGCTTTCCCCCAACTCCCTTGGCAAGGGGTCAGGGACCTCCTGGGGAACTTGGGAGGTTGCCCCATAGGGTACCAGCTGGTATCTACAGGTTAAAGCAAATAACCCAGTAGAGCACATTGAAAAAGATGAAGGTCACTGGGAAAATAACTCGTGAGTAGTTATCCAGGCGGTAAATGTGGATGAAGAGCCGGCCCTGCTGCCAAAAACTGCCATCACAACTGCGGACCACGCACAAGTACTTGCAGATCCTGCAGCAGCTGCGACGGCGCTGGGTGAGACTTGGGTTGAGGGACTGCTGAGCTGGGCAAGATGGGCCATCCTCTTCATCACTCTCCTCACCAGATTCCTCGAAGTCATACACAAAAATATCTTCCTGCTGCTGTTGTTTGGCATGGGTACGGGGTGGGGTAAGGTCACGGGCACGGGTAGGAGGCTGAAATGACCAAGGAAGGGGAAATAGTAAAGAAAAGATGAACCAAGCTTCAGGGGTTTCTAGAGATTCTGTCCTGGGCACACTTTTTTTGCCCCCTCCCCAAATTCCCACCATCACATTAGAAAGTTTATTCAACTCCCCATAACACTTCAGGTTACCCCCCACTACTCAGTGAGCTGGCTACTCATGTGCCATGAATTCTAGTGCCCTTACTTGCATGCTTCAATACTCCCAAACCATGCTACCACTCCCATACCCAGCTCATACATAGCGAAGTCTCGGAGAAGCACGGGGTCTCGTGTGGTTGTGGATCAGGAAGTTAAGCACAGCAAACTCCACCAGAGCACAAAAGCAAAAGAGGAAGCAAATAGCAATGTAGACATCCAAGGCTGTCATATAGGATTCACGTGGGAAATTCTTCCGGGTACAGGAACCCAATGTGGTTATGGTCAGTACAGAGGTGATACCTGTTAAAGCACAGGAGTGGAGGTAGGCTTAGCTACATATCCATATATCACACTGCTGAAAGGATCTCTGAGAAGGCAATTCTGTGCCCAGGTGGATGCCCACCTTACCCACTTACCTAAAGAGGTCCTGGCTGGAGCAGATTCTTTCTTGATCCAAAAGGAAATCCAAGACATGACCGTGGTCATAGAAGAAGGGACATAGTTTTGAACAGCAGTGAAGCCAAATCGCCTGCTTACATTGAAGAAAAGCGTGATGACCATGAAATCACCTGGAAAACATAAAAAATACCACTTCATTACAGCAATGACATAAGGGTCTTCCCCAGGCAGGACAATCATATTAAAGGTCCCATTGTTCAGCCCATGGGATCCCCACCACAGTCCTAGGATAGAGGCATATTATTCCAGTGCCACCTACAGAGAATCAGAAGCCCAGAAAAGAGACACCCTGCAAGAGCCATGGTCAGTTAAGAGCTAAGCCAGGAGAAGAACCTTAATTGCTTCTCTCTCAGTTCACTGTTCCACACCCTACATCTGCCTTTCCAGGATGGCAGAAGAGTCAGATGAAAGTGAAAAATCAGCTAGCTCTCTAGATATTAGGACCACACAGCTAATGTCCAGATGTCTGTCTGAGGCCTTTACATCCACTGAGTTGCCACATCTACTCTGCAGAATCACAGCTTTACACATGCACTACTGGCCCTTACTATATTCATTCTCAGCAAAAGAGCCATGGGTGGTCTGTGAGGTGGTGGGGGAAGCACAGAATCCATTAGGCCTCCTTCCCGTACATTCATATGCTGGAGAAATACCTTAGCACTGTTCCATCGATGGCCAAAAGAAATCACTAGCATAATCCCAAACCTCTGGTGGTTCCCTGCTCCAGAAGAGCTACAGAATCAAGTTTACACTATGTACCTGACACCTAAGTCTTACCACGGACTGACTCTAACTGACATCTTACACGCATATGCACACATCACCATACCCTAAGCTAATCCTATCTATTCTCAGATTCCCTGCAATAGCTTGTATATTTATACCAATATTCGAACCCTGGACTCCCTGTTCTTAATCTAGTACCATAACCCAAATTGAGTGTTTTGGAAAAACAGAAGAATTAGCTGAAAGCAAAAATTTTATTTAGTCCTCTAGATGTCAAGTATGTAGAGTATACACCCACAGGCTGCTGAGGTCTTGACATTTAGTTGGGCATCATGTCCTTGATGTTGGCTCTCTCCCTAGATGGTTGATGACTTCAATAGGACCTAATGACAACCTACTTCTCCAATTGGTATCTTCTATTGTACCTTTCATGCTGCCCTCTACTATGATACATTCATCTCAAACACTGCATGCCCACCATGACTCCAGAAATTTGGGGGCTTTTCTGAACCCAAAACATCCCTTTTCTTTGTCAACATCACATTGGATGTATAATAGCTCAATTGTTGGCTCCTTAGTGAAGCTAAGCTCCAAACCCCCACCTCAGTGATACTATAGAATTCCTTGGCCTTGAAACCCCTTTCAAACCCTTTCAGAGTACCCCTGTGGCCTGGATCCTGCCCATCATCTAAGCCTGGCACAGTCTGCAACCTAGCACACACTCAGCAAGTCTTGCTGCTGCCTCACAATGCCTCGTGCAGCAGACCAGAGCACTAACTTGGTCATGTGTCCTCCAATTTTGAAAAGTAGATCACCTGTCCAGTCTGAGTGTGTTGGAGCTGAGTGAGAACAACAGCCTTTCCTACTCACCTTGGCAGCACTGACAATGGACAAGATTTCACAGAATATTCTGAAAAAAGGCAAGGACATGTCCTGGGGTTAGTGGAATACTTGTGTCCGGAATAGTAGCTTTGGGGATAGAACTCCAGGGTTGTTGCAGGGACCACTCACACTTGTCTCTGGCCAGAATGTATTTATCAAGTTCCTAGTTCTGTTGTCCTGGGGTCTTGACTAAAATTTAGCACAACCCTATTTAGCTCCAACCACTCACACAAAAGTTTGCTGAGTGTATATATTCTTATTGCAAGAAGACTTATTATCTTATTGGCTTTTGCTCTTTTTATTTTATTTATTCCAGCCAAAGACAAACCTCCACTTGTCAACAGAAATTTATCTTTGAAGCCTGATAGAAAGATACGAACACACATCACTTTGTTATTTCTGAGGAATGAGGGAGCATGAGTAAGGGGAAAATGGGATGGAAATACCTGGGGCCAAGGAGCCAAAAAAAAAAAAAAAGGTAGAAGATGTTTTCTGCTCTTATCTGCTTTGGTCAGACCCCCAGTTGGTCACTGCACTGTCAGGGGAGCACAATTAAAAAGATGGTGTCCAGAGG
The DNA here is from genome assembly GCF_963455305.1 of Plecotus auritus. Lineage (NCBI taxonomy): Eukaryota > Metazoa > Chordata > Mammalia > Chiroptera > Vespertilionidae > Plecotus > Plecotus auritus. The sequence continues at coordinate 130,004,342 of NC_137784.1, forward strand.
ACTGGGACTAGAAGGATGAGTGGACCCAAAACTTTTAGTAACAAGGGAAGAAAAAGGAACTAGTGTTCTACAGCCCATACAAGAATATGACCCAGGGCTGCAACCATAATATTGGCCCTTTAATCTTGATCTTGTGGGAAAGTGACTGGACTTACTGTAAGCTCAATAATTTTAGGGGGAAAGAACTAGATCCAATGGGTGGAAGTTCCAGAGACTCTAATTTCAGATGAACAGAGTTTTTTGATGGACAGGATTGTCTAGAGAAGGAAGAAACTCTTTCAAGAAAGTGAGGTCCTAGGACAGGGGTGGGTAGGTGGGTAGGGGGAGATTAACTGGGAAACTTATATGAATATATACCTAGCCCACGGACACAGACAATAGTGTGGTGAAGGCCTAGGAGGGGTGGGTGCCTGGTGGAGGAACTCAATGGGGAAAAAACAAAAACAAAGGAGACATCTGTAATACTATCAACAATAAAGACAAATTTAAAAAAAGAAAAGAAAGCAAAGCCCTAATCATAGGTAAAATTCCATCAGAGTCTCAACAGTAACTAGTGAAGGCTGGCTTACTCACTGGAGTCAAGGCTGGGGTCTCTGAGAACCTTCTGGCTCTACACCAAAGGTAGCCAGAGTAGCAAGCTACCACTGCTTTCTGAATCTTTAGGAGCTTAGTACTTAAGTTTACTACTTATGGAGAGACTGCCCTTGAGGCGACTGGAAGTGGAAGAGTTTGGGATCAGTCCCAAAGATAACTGTGATCTGGAGAAACCATGATTCCAGATCAACTAGTCTCTAGCAGAAGAAAAATAAGCCCTCTTTTTTTTTCTCCCTAAGAACCCATATCTCTCCCAGGGAAGGCTGGTGCTTACCTATTGCCATTGCTTTAGTGATGATGCTGGCTCTGGGGCTTTGTAGTCACTAGGGTACCATTTTGAAACAATGCACAACTATCTACTAAACGGAACCACTAGTGACTTGAAAGCCCCTGGGCCTTGTCTCCTCTGCCACTTTTGATGATGGGTCCTACCTGTTTGGGGAAACTGAGATGCAGAAAGGCAAGAGGCAAGCCCATGGTTAGCTGACAGAAGATCAAGGATTCCAAGTGAAAAGTAGTAAAACTGCTTACCCAGAATTCCCAAGAAAAAGGAAAGCATTTATAAGGCAGACCTCTCCCCCTACCTAGTATTGTGCAAGCAAAGCTCTAGCCAGATGAGCATGAGCTATCCCTCACCCAGTGACTCAACAAGTAAAGCAAAAGCAGATTTCCTGCCTAGCCTCATGGACACAAAGCAAGATGCCTCCATGGCAAATGGTTGGTTTGGTGAATGGCTTCATCCGCATTCTGGAGACGATGAGGGCAGTGCCTCCACTGCCCTGACTTGGTCAGTATGTGTGAAGAGGATTTCCAGGGCTGCTCTGGGAGCAACCCTGAGGAGGTCCCTTGGCTCCTTATTCAGATCACCTAGGAACACAAGCAAAGATGCTCACACCTCGTTGGAAGCTGAAGTATGAGACCCAGGACCCTCCCATCTGGTCCTTTTTAGGAACAAGATCAGAAAACCAGTGGTTACCACATACCCATGTTGAATTTACCATGAAGTCTTTGACAGGAATCTGTGCTTGTCAGAGCTACTCCTTTAAAATAAATGTTGATGCAGGAGCCATTGTAGCTGCTGAAACTTCCTCCATACTACCCCAGACCTCACCTGGTTGACATTAGAACTCTAGCTTCTATCTCCTATTAGGAAAGTCTTTGATTCTCACTCAGCTGGCTTGGATTGGTTCTGGGTATGGAGAACTCACATGAGCTATATTCCCCATAGTCATTCAAGTAGGACAGTTGTAACAAAGACTTGAAACTGAAGGATCTGCATGACAAAGCTAGTTGCAAATTCTGACAATATAACTTTACCTACTTACCCTGTGCGGGGCTTGGCAAAGCACTTACTTCTTTGCAGATGAGACTGAGATGTAGTTACAAAGTCTCAGTTTCCTCTGCAAACAGTTGTAAGTGCTTAGCATTAACAAGACAGGAGCCATGTTCTACAATATTTCCATGGTATGATTACATAGCATTTATATGTAGGATGGCTACCTCCACTCATCCCTACCACCCTCCTGGGACTCTGCTTAGCCCTGGTTCCAATGGGAGCACTTACCGGCCACGGTTGAGATAATTTTGGTTTCATTGCTCACTCCTGTAAAATCAAACTGTAAGAGCTTCCAGGAATTATTTTCATTGATTTCAAGCTTGAAATCTTTCCACTTGTACATTATCTCATTCTCAGGATAGGAAACTGTAAAGCAATGTGGGAAGGAGGGTCATGTGAGACTGGGAAGCCTTGTCGAGGTCTCCATCAGCATGGAGTCTGAACAATGCTTTGGAGTCTTGACTCTGGCCTCACCAGTGTGGCACCTTGCCTCTCTTACCTCATTGTTGAAGTCCATTCAATAAGTGCATTTACTGAGCATTCCTCAGTACCAGGCTTTGTTCTGGAAATGCATAGATGAATAAGGCAGGAACCCTGCCCCTCAAGCATTCGCATCGTATTGAGTGAGTCGGACAGTGAGTATACATCTGTAATTCTTAAAATTGTTCTGAGAAACCTCTGCCTTTGGACAGTAGGGAGACAGAGGAGGAAAGATCATTTGGGGATATATCCAGAAAAGACTTCTTAGAGTAGGTAACATTCCCAATAAGTCTTTAAAGTTGAGTCAATTTTCTTTATATGTATGAGGCTGAAAGGGTGAGGAGGGTGTTCTATGCACAGAGAGACAAATTATCTGATGTATTAGGAAATGCTAAAAGTTCAGGATAGATAGCTAACAGATGTTAAATGAAGTATACAGGGGTAGGTATCAGGGGCCAATTTGTGATGGGCCTTAAGGAACATTATAATGATTTGGAATTGGTACATGAGAGATAAGGAAGGATTTGAAACTAAGAAATGACCTGTTCTAAATGATTCTTTAGCTAGGTCACTCTGGTCATAATATGAAGATAGCTTGTTGACAGGGATACCAGTTATGGGAGGCCAGTGCAGTAATCCAGGCATAATAAAATGAATGAAGGCAGGATTCAAAGCTGTGGCAGTGAAAATGTAGAGGGACAGGCAGGATCAATAGTGATTTGGAAGAGAATATCAACACGATGCAATTGATTAGATGTAGCAGGTGAAGGAGAAAGAAGCATCAAAGTTCTTGGCTTGAACAACTTAGTTGGTGATGATGCCTTTCAATGAGATAGGTGAGAACACAGAAGAAGCACATTTGTTTTGGGGGTAGAGGTTGGGAGTAGGCTATATATTTAGTTTTGGACATCTTCAGCTTCAAAGTGAAGATGTTGCAAAAGTCCAAGTGGAAGATGACAAAGACCTATCCAAGTCAGTGACAGTGGAGATGGAAAGGAACAGACATACATGAGATACACTTCAGTGGTGGATAACAGACTTGAGATGGAGTGAAAGGGAGAGAAAGGAACCCAACATGAGGCACAGGTTGAGCAACACAGTATTGTCAGCAGGAAAGGAGATGAGCATGGATTGGGTGGTCCTGGGCAATCCTGGCACCAACTTAGGAGAAATATAAAGGGCAAAGATGAGAAAAAGGAGGATCCCAGTATGACTCTGGGGCCCCAGAAACCTAAGAAGGTACTCACAGCTAGAAAAAGACAGAGGGCAAGAGTGAGAATCCATTGGAAATTTGAGCATGTGGAATGAACATCCAGCATCAATGGTCATCCTGGAAGGGAGAAAGAAGCCTCATTAGGCTGGCTCTGAATACTTACATATACACTCAGCTTGGGCCCAAGGACCACCACCAATGAATGGCAACAGTGGGATTTGAGTCAAAAAGCTCAAAGGAAAGACAAAAAGACAGGAAGAACAGCTTGAAAGTATCTGGCTACTCTGGTCTCCATCATCAGAAAACTAAGTACTGAGGTAGATGGGCTTTTGTTTCTTGCTCATCCCAGCTTCCAGAAACTGCCAACACTTTCCCATTCTCTATCACTGCTCCACCCCCTACACCAACATTCCCCTGCCAGGCATTCAGGTACCTAACCTGGTCTTTACTATCTTTCTGACCACTGTGTTACTGCTCCACCTAGACAATTCCACCACTATGAATGTGTCTTTACATCCAGTGCCCTCTCTGGATGGAATTGTCCAGGCAATGCAGTCATACTGATACATTCTAGTAGGAGAGCTCTGGACTTGGAGCCTAGTAAATGTGTACCAGTTCCAGCTCTTCCAGACACTTGGTGTGGCCTTAAGTACCATCTTTCTATTTTGAAGCCTTAGTGTCTGTGTCTATACATGAGGGGGTTGAGCTCGTGGTCTCAGAAAGTTTGGAAAGGCCCTTAGAAGTATCATCGAGGATAAAACCTCAGTCTATGTTTCTTTGGCAAAAAAGTCTCAGAAGGGGAGGAAGAGTCCCAAGGGATGAGATTCCAGAGGTTTGACATACCTATCTGTGTACAACACTTTGCCATCCTTGTGGATGCGGACCACCTGGCTGTGCATAGTGATCGAATATACACGGATCTTCTTAGAATTCATAAAAAAGGTGTCTGGGATCCATAACTGGCTCACCATGTTGCCATTCAGAACAAAGCTCTCAAAGCTGCCATTGTAACGGAGGCGTTCATCATACCAGGTCTGGTATAAGGTGATGTCAATGGAGTACTCCTGGTGGAAAAGATAAAATAAAGCCCATGGCATCCTGTGACAAGCTTATTAAGCAGATAGAAACCCACTTAGGTTTGCATAGAGCAGGGATGGGGAACCTTTTTTTCTGCCAAAGGCCATTTGGATATTTATAACATCATTGACGGGTCATACAAAATTATCAACTTAAAAATTAGTCTGCTATATTTGGTCAAGCATTATTTTATTAACTCACCCCTAATGCCTTGGCAGGGCCAGAACAAATGATTTCTCGGGCCTTTTATGGCCTATGGGCAGGATGTTCCCCACCACTGGCATTAGAGGAAAACAGCATGAGTTTGGCTGTAGGAGTTTTCTATTTCCAGGTATTCCAAAAGGAAAGAAATATTCCCAAATGGATAACAGTCTGGGAAGATACATTTCATCTAGAAACAGACAGGCAACAGTGGCTTAATTTCATGGGCTGGACTCATCACATCACCACTCCCTTATAAGACTGTTGTGCTACTCCAGCCAGGTCAACACTCTCTCAGCCCCCATTGTTTCATAGCAAACCAAAGATCTCAGCTCAAAATCATTTCAAACATTCACAAACATTATATACAGCAAAGTTTTGTCTTTCGGCTTTTATTTGGGGGACACAAATTTTAATTAACCTAAATCCTTCATCCTCCAGAATTACATTAAAAATGAAGTTCTTTGAGTCACAAGAGAAATGTCTACTTAATTGAATGTTTTTTGAATAATTTTGTTTTGTTTTGTTTTTCTTCTTAAACATGAGCACCTAACCTCTGAATGGGTGTGCATGAAGAAGCATGAGCAAACGGAAATTTGTACCACTGGTACTGAAGGGAGAAAAAGCAAATTGTAATAGAACTGCAAGCAGCTTAAATAATAAGTACCAGAACTAAGCCAAGGCAGAACCTTGAGGGCTAGCTCAACTGCCTTTACTTTACAGGTATGGAAACTGAGGCTCAGAAAGGAAGGAGCCTGTCCAAAGTCACACAAATAGTTAACAACAGCACATTAGAGCTGATGCTCAGAGTACCATTACCATAGCCTTGTCCTGGGACAAGCTTCACTGATTTCCCTCTCCAGTGTTTATTTCACTTGCATCAACAATCTCGTTGGGTACTGAGATCCAATTTCCCTCTGCAGAATACATAGGTCTTTACCCTGAGTTATCCTGCATCAAACAATGAACACCAACCAGCCACTCATAACCCTGGACACCAGTAGAGCCTGCAGTGGGGAAGGTCAAGATAATCTCTGCTTGCCTTTGCTGCCTACCCCAAAAGGTGGTGAGAACTGCTGGGATCCAGCCTCCCAGACTGAGAATATTCCATGCAGTAGTCCAGAGAAGCAGACAGAAAAAAAGATGACAGAGCCTGGATACCATTCACGTGGGTGCCCTCAGCCCTGACCCGGCAGGCTCCTCCATCCAGCCCTCACAAGTGGCTTTCAGAGTTTCTTCAGTCCCAAGTGGCTGGCAGCTCCAACTTGATTTGCACAGCCTCCTTCGTTCTCAGGCCATATGAAGTGCTTGGTAATGAGGAGGAGCATTTCCCTCCACAATCCATACAGTGCTCTTGCTCAATGTTATGGTGTTTCAAATGAGCATTTAGTTTATATTTAACAAGCTACCAAATGTAAGTTCACTACACATCAACTAATAGCTAACAGTTCCATTTTCCATCACTTTGACAAGGGAGCTTAGGCTGTATATCTCTTAGCTCAGCTGAAACTCTAGAAATTCAGTGTCATGGAGTTTGCTTAATTAGAATTGCTTATGATAATTACCACAGCAAGAAGCAGCCTTAGCAACTTTTGGTGCTGTGATTGGAAGTCATTCCCAGACTGGTCACTGTCTTCTAAGCTCAAGGCAGGAGGCTAGTAGAAATATTTTATTTAAATCCATATGCTGTGGGCTCAGATTTCTCTCTCTGGGGACAATTTCTGTCCTCCACATAACATCTGACTGAAGGGTGTTGGAACTCAAAAAACACTCAAACAACAACTTCCACTGTGGGGACTCACAACCTTGCTAAGATACTTAGTTGCCTTAAACATAAAGTGGGGATTACAGTGGCAGCTTTGCCTGCCATAGAATATGTCACGAGGATCCAAGTGCTGTGAAAGCCACAGCAACCGTAGGACTCTATAGTGTCACCAGGGAAAAGTAGGCTGTACAAGAACTGGTAACTCCCACAGCTTAAAGAACAATGTGGAACTATGTAAAAGGACAAACTTCTCAGGAACTTTAATACCACAGAAGTGCTTAGAATCTTCTAAAGTAACTTGACTAAAGCACCACCTTACTGGCCAAAGAAAATCAAGTTGACTCCTCTTTGGACCAGTTCTGTGTTGGATGTCAGATTCGATGACTACTGAGTTATTAGACTGCATCACTTAGGATTGTCAGGTATCAGTGCTTCCTGGCACCTCAGGTAAGGCCAATGCTACCAACATTAATAGGGGCAGAGCAAGCAGAGATGGAGAATTCAGCTACTATGAGTAGGGCTACTGTTTTGCTGCCACAAGGTATCTTATAGATGATAGAAATTGTCTTCCCAAAATTGTATCTTACACAGATAGCAAAGAGGTTGTGGCCACAAATTGTCCACTATTCTTCAGGCCACTTTCTCCATCCCCACACTAATAACCTGAAAGATCCATTTTCTATTAAGAGTCAATAGTGGTCATGATAGTGGGACCACAAGACCTCAACCTCTGGGTCTTGCTCAGAACCCAGTGTTTCTTAGTATATCAACAATTTAAATCAAATTAATTGCTAAAATCACTCAGTTAATGGTAAGCACATTGATAATAGCAAAAAGTAAACCTGACATGAAGGGAAGAGAAAATACTTTAAACTCTCTACAGAAACTCAAAAAGATATGTCTGCTCTCATGCTTCTCTTCTTCCTTGTTATTCCCCAGCATACCATTTTAATTGTTACAGGCCTTTACTTGATCATGGTCATGTGTATTAAGCAGGCTCTAAGAAGGCCCTCAATAATCTTCACTTCCTGGTGTTCATGCCCTCATGTAATCCTCTCCACTGATCTGGGGCTAGACCTAATGACTTGTTTCTAATGAACAGAATACCACAGAAGCTATGGGATGCCACTCCCAAAATTAGATTACATGTTTGTGAATATTTTTTCTCATGTTCTTGCTCACTCTGAGGGAAATCAGCTGCATGTTGGGAGCTACACTGTGTAGAGGCCTACATGGCAAGGACTGTGGGAGACTTCCAGCTAATAGCCAGCATGAAATAAAATCTGCCAACAAACATGTGAAGGCTTAGAAGTAGATCTTTCCTCAGTTGAGCCTTCAGATGAGATGTCTCCCTCAATTGACACCTTAACTACAACCTTGTAAGAGACCCTGAAATAGAGGACTCAGCTAAATCATGTCAGGATTCCTAGCCCACATGATCTGTGAGCTAATGACTATTTGTTGTTTTAAAATTCTGTGTTTTGGGGTAGTTTGTTACATAGTAATACACAAGTACACAATGCCTCAAGAACCTGGTAGCCAAAGCATCCTAAGGGGGAATCTCATTCTTCCACTCAGCTTATATAAACATCTTGATCTTCCATGAATGTTTATTTACCTCTGAGTGTCTATTTGCAAATTTCATCTCAAAGCCTAGACTCTGAGCTCACTCAATGATGCTTGTAGGATACCAGACACACTAAAACTGTGTGTTGCCTGAGCCAGGCCAAGGCTATGGCTATAATGGAGTTGGTTACCACAGCCTTTCTCATTATCAGGCTGGGTAGATTAAAGTGAGTTGTGCAGAATATCTTTCATAATTCACTTGTTCAGCTAACACAGTGGTCAGCAAACTTATTAGTCAACAGAGCCAAATATCAACAGTACAACGATTGAAATTTCTTTTGAGAGCCAAAATCTGACTTCTGCGCATGGACCACTAAGTTTCAATCACACTGTACGTGCGCACCCGCACGTGGTATTTTGTGGAAGAGCCACACTCAAGGGGCCAAAGAGCCGCATGTGGCTCGCGAGCCGCAATTTGCCGACCACTGAGCTAACATATACTGAGTCCTTGACATTAAGAAGCACATAGCTGAGGGAGCAAGGCAGACATAGAGCACATAATTATAATATAACTAGTAGCCCATTGGGCAATATTGCACACAGTAGGCTGCCCACCGCTTCTGTGGGAGCCAGTGGGAACTGCAGTGCGCCGCTGGAGCTGCACTGCTTCCATGGGAGCCTCGCTGCTTCCATGGGAGGTGGGCCTGTTTTCTCCTCTCTGGGCCTGCGCTCAGCCATGGAGGCTGTGGGGTGCCCCCCCCCAACCCCGTTCCCCAGAGGCTCTCCGCAGCTGGGGTGTCACCATGGTGATAAAGCAAGCATTCCACCAGGCCGCTCACACTGCCTGCTCTCAACGGCAGTCCCCCCAGGACTGGGGGACTCCAGTGAGGCTGAGGGGACTGGGTGCCGCCATCTGTGGCTATGGGCACTGCCATCTTTGTGATGGAGTGGTGGTTAATTTGCATATTACCATTTTATTAGCTAGGATGAGTAGGGAAGGTCAAGTAAACAACTGGGATATAAGCAAGAAAGATCTGCGTGTTAAAGAAAAGGCTATGCATAAAAAGGGAGCAATAAGTAGCTGTGGAGGTCAGGAATAATGCCATGAAAGGATGTTATTTGAGCTAGACCCTGAAAGATAAGGCTCATGCCAAACAGAAAATTGGAGCAATGGCATACCTTGAACAATGACTCAGAGGCACAAGATAGTTTGTGAACACACATAGTCTACTGTGAGTAGAGGGGCTAAAAGAAACAAAACCAGAGTCCTGAGTTGGCTCCAGCCATGGAGGACTCTGACTGCTGGAGTATGGGTTTAAACTTCATGCTTTAAGCAGGGTCAGAACTGTAGGAGATACATGACTCAGGAGGGCAGGTTGGTATGTGAACTGGGGTAGGCAGAAACCTTGAATTTTGTGTTCTTCAAGTGGGAGATAATGAAGGCTAACTGGGGACAGAACCAACACTAGAATGATAGCAGTAGAAAAGGAAAGAAGGAACCAGGGAAAAATTAGAGAAACAATCTTAGAGCGAGAGTTACTAACTATAGTCTTAAGTCCATAAAAATCATTATCAGAAGAAAAAAAGCCATTCCGTTGTGGTATTTAAAGTTGCTTTATTATTTTTGTTTTGAATGAAAGAGTGGAAGATGTAGTCAGGATTCTGAAGGTCCTCTTCAGGCAGTGAGGGACTTACTTACCTTTTCCAGATTCCTTTTCAAGTCAGTGTTGGTTAAAATCTCTACCCTCAAACCCCCTGCCACCCTAAACTTGCGTTACAGACACAAAGAGCAGAAAAAAGAAGTATGTGAAAGGCCTCATGGATCAACTCCTTAACTTAGGAGATACTGTATCAAAGCTCAGTACTCACCATGTCTGGGATAGAGATAGGACCAAGGGTGTTGACAGAGAGCTCAACAGTGACCACAGTGGGTTTCTCTGTAAAGGAAGCAGAAGTAGCAGAGGTAAGTTTCCTACAGGGGCATGTGACAGGGAAGGGTGTGGTCTGAGGGGAGAAAAAGGGAGAAGAATCAAGGTTAAACTAAATGGTTTCAACATCCAATCCTTTTTTTTTGTTCTTTCATGGCAAGAACCAATTCATAGACTGTTAAGAGTTATACATACCTCAAAGATCATATCACCTAGTTCAGGCATCTCATTTTATAGCTGGAAAAACGGGATGAGAGAAGGAAAAAGTCTAGACCAAGATAAATGGCATTGCTGAGCTATAGTTGACCTCTCTTACCTGAGAGGTGAGCAACAGATGTTCCTGCCCACATGCTTGGCACCCTCACCAACACCCCAGGCTTATTCTCTATACTTATGCCTTCAAACTCACTCCCCTCTGGAAGGGAAGAACTAAGTTCTATTACTTACCACCAATGCCGGGGCGCAGTTTGTAATCAGAGTTATTCAGGATACTGTCCAGTATTTGAGTGGCTGCTGGCAATTTTCCAAGGTCACGGTGGGTATCAATAGCAGTGGGCTTTATTTCTTCAGAGGGGAGTTTCTTTTTGGGATACTGGGGCTTGGGGCCATAGACATCATCATGATGAGCACATGGTCCCATCTCTGATTCAACATTAGTTTCTTCAATCCTAGAATACACAAACAAAAAATGAAGCTCTGTCCTTCAATCTGTAGGTGCCCCAATAGGTACCTCTCTGGACAGAAGCAAACCAAAATAATCTGCAACCTAAGGCATAGTTAAAGAGTGACTAGCAACAGTAAATTATGAGCCAATAACAGATTATACTTATTTATTTCTTCTAAATCTTGCTGCTCTTTGGAAATTTTCCATGCTATCCCTTTTTTTATGATCATCCTTTATTTTTTTTAAAAAAATCAATATCAAAACCGAGCTCAATATTTTAAAATAATTTTTCAATGTAAAATGGTGAAGGCACTGATGTATGAGCTCTAGCCAATCAGCTGCAGTTGCTAGGCTTGGTCTCCAGTTTGCCTGACCAGCACCTTCCAGGAGCAAATGGGCAGGCAGAGGGCCAGGACTGCTGAGGAATGCTCAAAAAAGCCAGAGAAACCTCTCCCAGAGAGGGTTGGAACACTGTGGGAGTAGTGTGCATTTCTTTGCTTTCGTGATACTCATTGCATTGGAGTTGGAGGCTGGGGGTTGGGGGAAACTCTAAGCATTGAGAAAGGGCAGAAGTCCTTCACCCAAAGACTGTCATCCAAGAAATAGATGGCCAGCAGAAATCTACCCTGAGAGCTACAGCCATGCACCATAGCCAAGAAACTAAGGAGAAGAATAAATTAAAATGAAAATTTTAAAAGCCACCTGCCAATATATTTACTTAGTCAAGATTGTGTTACCTTGCTAAGGGGCAGTGAGGAAGGGGTTACCAAGGGTCTTCTGAGGTCCTGATCATGTTCTAGTTCCTAATGTGGGTGTCTTGATATCAGTATGGCAATTTTTGGACAACTCATGGGCTGTACACTTATGATTTGAGCACTTTTGTGAATACACGTTCTAATGCAATAAGAAGTTTTGAAAAATAAAAATGCTAATAAAATTGTTAATTTATGGACCTTATTCAGACCCTGATTTTAAAAGGCAAACTAAAAAACAAAACAAAAATTATGACAAAATAGGGGCTATCTGAACACATAGTTTCTTCAGCATGAAGAAATTCTTCTAAAATTTTTGATGTAATCGTGGTATTTTATTATGTTTTTGAGGGCCTTATGACTAGAAATACATACTAAAATTATTACATATAAAATGATATAATGACTTAGAATATTTGTTTTAAAATAATTTAAGCTGAAAGTGGAGAGTTTGTTGGGTACAGAGAAAATAAGAGTGGCCATGAGTTGATAATTAATGAGGCCGATGATGGGTACAAGGAGATTCCCTCTACTTTTACATATCTTTGAAAAAATATATAATAAAAAGCTTTTTGATAAGCTATGAGGAAAACTGATCTGTGATACTAGAAAACAGGATAGTGGTTTCATTTGGGAGGAGTGGACTGGTGGGGGGGCATGTAGTGAGGGCTGTAGGGGGAGGGGGTGAAAGTGACTGGAATAGTCTATTCCCTGGTTTAGTGGGGGTTACAATGGCATGTTTACTTTGTGAATATGCACTGAGCTGTTTGCTCAGATTTCTATATTTTTATATTTGTATATTACACCTTCAAAATTATTTTATTTTTTAAAAAGCCATAAGGAAACTTGTTTCCTAAAATAAGGGGTTAACAGGGCAGAAGATGTGGGCATGGCCTCTCTACTGCAGACCAAGGGACTGCCAATTTGAACAGCAAAATGCATTTTCTTATACTATTTCAAGCTCTTAAAATGGCTTAACTGGTGTACAGATGTGCCACATCTATACCATTTCTCATGAACGAAGTGGCTAATTCCCATTGTGGGCAACGGGAGAACTGGGCTTAGGAAAAACAGTTTCCGTTTCTAAATACCACATCCAGAGATGTCCCCTTTCCCTGAGGTTTTCCCTTAGTCCACCAAATAGATAATACCAATCACTTTGGGAGGGGAGGAGGGAGAACAGGGGCTTGAGACCCCCTAAAATAAGTGACGTGGCCAGGAATATAGCACAATCAGGATTCGCACTGCCAGCCAAGACTATCCAAGAACCTGCAGCAGCCCCTCCCTGATGTCTGAAGCCAAAAACAAAGAATCTGAGGTTCAAGAGGCAAATAAGCAAAAGCCAGGGATCACCAAAACCCCCCTGCTCATACACTAGTCTGCAATGAAAATGATAACTGAGGAAGTTGATGTTGTTGATGTTGCTGTAATTCTACAATTATATTTAGCAGTAAACAAACAAACAAAAACACTCTGATCCTGGGATCCTTGGGGTTAAGGAGCTGCTGACAAGGCATACCTTTCCTCAGGCATTAAACCCATTTTCAGGGCAAGGAAAAAACAAAAACTTGAAAAACACTCATGCACTGGACTAGTGGAATCATTCCATGGGGCTTTTCACATCCTTTTTTTTTTTTTTAGACGTGATGGTCCAAGATGGAGCTGAATTTCTGCAACCCCTGCCCCCACTGAGGATGTTCATTCAACTAGCTGGGAGGAGGAAAGGGAATAGGAGAAGGGCCACCGGTGTTTTTTTGTGTTTTTTTTTTCAAAAATCAGCCCTCTTTTTTCACCTTACAGATGGAGAAACTGAGGCTCAGATGAGGGAAGGGCTGTGCCTAAAGTCACACAATTAATTTGAGGCTTAGCCTGGACCAGAGCAAGTATTCCTGGTTTGATGTGGCCCTTGCCAGCATACCCCTCTGCCCCCTCCCCAGCTCTTTCTTGACGTCATGGGTTGCCATGTTGACAAGGTTTGAACATCAGTTACTGCAGCCCTTCCCCCAGGATAGAAAGGTAGTTTCCATCTCAATAGCCCACCCTCCTGCTTGTTTCCCACTCTACGCCCCCTCCCTCTTTCTTCCCTGCTCCCACCCCTCTTTTGCCCTAGCCAGTCATCACATCAGCTCTCCCAACCAGTCTATTTCACATTTGGATGGACGTGGATAACTGGAAATTCCTAGCACGAATTCAGAAATATTTTCCAAGCCTCTGCTGCCCTCACCCCCAAGTGAGGGCACCAGTGAGCCATACAGCCAGCCCCTCCCTCGAGGAACTAAAGCATTCTAAGGTGAGAAAAGAAGCCATCTTCAATCTCCCCAACACAGACAATCAAGACACAAGCCCAGTGCCATGAAGAATTCGAGAATGCTAGGCAGATCGGGAAGCTTAGGAAAACTTGACAGTTCACAGTCAGCAAGAAACCCTCTCAAAAATATGAAGCAGTTATCTTCCACCCTAAAAAGCCAGCAATTCAGGGAACATTCCTAGCAAAGTCCCAGGGCCAGAAGGTGCGAGAGAAACTGGCTGCTCAAGGGAAACCTGCTGACAGCCTTTAGAAAAGTGAGGAGAGACTGAAATCCAGGACCCAAACCATAGACCTCAGAGAATAGCATTCCTTGATCTCTGGCTCCAGTCTGCCCAAGGACCAGCAGGGTGTGTGTGTGTGTGTGTGTGTGTGTGTGTGTGTGTGTGTGTGTGTGTGTGTTTTGGGGGAAGAGGAATAAGAAAGAAGGGGAGACTAGCGGTAGAAAGGGTGGGGTGGATAGCTGGGGTGGGACCCTGAGACTAAACGGCTAGTGCAGAAGCAAGTAAAGTCAGAGTTCTATAGCACCATGCTTGGTACTCTATGGGAGCTCAGGGGAAAAAAAAAAAGATCCAGAAGGCAGACTAGCCAACACTCAAACACTTCCCGCACAGTTTTGCTTCCCCAGCGGCGCGCGTTTTTAGGTGCTATCTTCCCAAAGCCTCCCCCCACAATCCCAGTTCCATTGCCAAGAAGCGAGAGCCTGCCCTAACTGGTCGCCCCACGGGCGCTCGCCTCTTCCCACCGAAGACTCTGAGAGAGAGGGCGTGCTGGTTCTTAACCGCCGCACTGGTTTGGAGAGGGGGAGTCCAGCGACAGCAGCTGAGTGGGGACAGGCATCCTGCCTTCGTTCCCAGAAGCGCCCTTTCAGGGGTCCAGAGCGCCTGTCCTGGAGGAAGCTGTGTGGAGGGTGGCTGCACAAGCGCTGGGGGCAAGGTGTGCGCGGCTCCCCAGAGCCGCTCCCAGGGAGAGGGAGCTGGGCGCGAAAGGCTCCTGGATTCCGGGATGGAGACTCACCTAGACGGCAGGATTATGGGCAAGCCCAGGAGGATCAGGAGAACTTTGGTCAACATCTTGCCAGAGACCGGAGCGACCACCTGTGCGGAGGTCGCTGCGCACGGTCTTGCCGCACCAAGCGCAGTGTGGATGGTTTTGTTGGGCTCCAACTTTCACTCCCCACCCCCGCCCTGCCTTGGCCCCGCCTCTTGGGCCCCGCTGGAAATCTCCGACGACGTGTTCGCTGCCGCAGCAGGGAGTGGAGGGGGGCGGTCTGCGAGGGCTGCAGGAGGAGGAGGAGAGAGGGGGGGCGGGAGCCCTGTCGCCTAGGGCCCCCGCTCCCCTCTGCCGTCACCACTGCGGCGCAGCCAGACAGCCAGGGGCGGGGACGGAAGAGGGAGGATGCTGGCGAGCTGGTAATACGCGGGGCCCCAGGCAGAAGAAACCAGCGGTCCGAGGCTGCGGCTGCGAAGACAGCCGCAGACTGGGCCTGGCAAGGGCAACATGGGTAGGCTGGGTGGGCTTCTCCTTCTTCCATGACCCCCTCCAGCCCACTGACGCATTGCAGGCTGGAACTATGCCCTCCAGTCCTTGGCTTCTTACCACCACCTGTTGCACCACATTGTTTTCAAAAGTAGCCTCGCTTCTGATATTTCCCACACCCTCACTCCACACCTTCCAGTCTTTCAGAGCACATCTCTTGGCATCCGAAGGGCAACTAGGTTATTTAGCACCTTCCTTGACACAGGGGAAGGAGACTTGGGAATTTCCCTAACAAGCTCTAGTATGAGCTATACAGACCAGTTTCCTAGGCCTTTGGGGGACTAAGAGGCCTTTAAAACAGAAGACCAGGATCAGGCATTCACTGGAGGACTTTTGCAACACTCCACAGAGACACTGACACAACTAGCTTCTGGTTTAACCTGGAAGCCTGGGTGTGAGATGGACCACCTGGAGTGGAGGGACCTTGGAAATCCCCTCTGCAAGATCAGCTGGTCAAATCTTTCTGGAGACTTGGCTCTAGGTGATGCCAGAAAAAGTGAGAGGGCACTGGCATTGGGGATGGGGGTCAATGTTCCCATTCAGGGGGGACATCTCAAGAGTCATAAGTATCCTTGGATTTATTTTTCTTGCCTAGATCCTCATGATTCACTTCAGAGGGGAAAGAATTGCAGAGATTTGGGCATCAAGCTGATGCGGAACACTAGCAGCATCCTTACCTGTTGCTCTAGAATGGGCTGTGTGCATCCCAGTTAACCTGGTGGCTCATTGGAGAGGCTTTGCTGTATTACCCTAGTCTAATACACCCTTTCTATCTCCCACCTCCAGCCCATCACTCTGCTTGTCATCTTCACAACACTGCTCACTAATAATTTTCTTGGGCAATTCTTTGTGAGCTTGTTTACACTGGATTTCCCCTACTGGAGTAAGCTCAGTGACAAATACAAAACAAAACAAAACAAAATAAAGCAAAACAAAACAAATCTGTCTGTCTGATTTTTCTACCACGTATCTGAAACTTAGATGAGTTCTGGGTACACAGTAGGCACTCAACAAATATTTGGTATGTCCTTTGTGCAGCTGTGCATCCTAGTGCCACTAAGTTCACTGTGATCTGGACTCCCTTCAGACTCTGTGCAAGAGAGAAGACTGCAGGGAACATTCAGACCTCCTGTGTGTATGCTTCCTAGCCCTGTGACAGGTCCAGTTTCATGGGTGTGAGACCTGTGCAATTCTACAGGCTCTGCACATAGAAGGGTCCTATGCTTTGTTTAATGCTTTGCTGTTGCCCTTTCGAAATTCTTAATATTTTTTGAACAAGTGGTCCTGCATTTTTATTTTTCCCTGTGCCCTGTAAATTATGTATCCACTCTTGCCCTAGGGAGACATGCTGCAGATCAAAGAACAGGCAAACACAGAATATTCCTGAGCCTCCAGACAAAGAAAACTGTCTGGCCATCTGCCTGCCTTTCTGTCCAGCACCAGACTGCTACAGAGAGGTACTTACTATAGCTAACCTTGCACTTGAAGTGTCTTATATACATGTCTGTTCCTCCACGGACATTGGAGCTCCAGAAGATAATGGTTTGTCTAATTTACCTGTCTTCTCCTGGGTTGAGTTCAAAACCAGTGTTAGTTATATTTGCTGAATGAGTGACTGAATCCCAGGCAGCCAAGAAGCAAGTGGTTACAACTTCTTAATCAGAGGACCCACCCAGGATACCTTTCTCTTAAGGGTTGAGATTATTCACACTTTCCAGTTCTCCAGGTATTTCACATGTTCTTGTCTGTGGTAGGCCCTGGAATTGGTGATGGAAGAATATACAGCAAGGCCTCAGACATGAAATTGGCTCCCACATATGTGGTGCAAGAGAGGAGAGTGAGCTTCTTTCAAAAAGTATTAACACAAAATAGAAAGTTATGATTGCCCTGCCATTCCCAGAAAGATAGGACTGCCTCTAGCTGGCCAGTTCTGGAATCTGCATACAGGCTGGAGAAGGTTGTACTTCACATGGACTTGAGCTTGGCAGCAATAGGTAGGTTTCACAGGCAGAGTTTCAGAGATGGACATTCTAAGCAGAGAGCCAGCCAAGGCATTGAAATCAGAAATGTGTGGTGCTTGATAGAGAGCAAGGAGGAGTTTGCAGGGAGCACTTGTGTGAAGAGGTACTATCTTTATATATTATATATATATATATATATATATATATATATATGCCTAATATGCTAAGCATCCCTCTGACCGTTTGACAGACCAGTTGCTATGACGCACACTGACCACC
This sequence comes from Plecotus auritus, assembly GCF_963455305.1. NCBI lineage: Eukaryota > Metazoa > Chordata > Mammalia > Chiroptera > Vespertilionidae > Plecotus > Plecotus auritus. The sequence goes on from NC_137784.1 coordinate 130,022,002, forward strand.
AGGGGGCAGATGTTCCAACCAGTAGGTTAACTTTCTGCTGGGGTCTGGCCAATTAGGACTGGGCAAGATGGGCCAGACATGCCCTGGAGCCCTCCCTGAGTCCTTCCCTGGCCCCGATCATACACCGGTGGGGTCCCTTGGCCTGGCCTGCACCCTCTCATAATCTGGGACCCCTCTGGGGATGTCAGAGAGCCAGTTTTGGCCCAATCCCTGAAGGCCAGGCTGAGGGACTCCATCGATGCATGAATAATCCATGCACCAGGCTCTAGTGGGAAATAAAGCTGGAGTGGGAGGATGGACAGGCCAGTGCTGGGCCTTCAATGGCAGTCAAGAACTTGCACTTTATTCTGTAGGCAAAGGAGAAGTCACATAAGAGTGTTTAACAAGGACATTGCATGTCAGAACTGTTTTGTTTTTTTCTGTTTTTTTCAGAAGACCCCTCTAGTGGAGGCAGGGAAGAATGCTTGCAGGAAGGACAGACTACAGCCTCTTTTCTCCCAGAGAAGAAGTTATACCAATCTGAATGAGAGCAGAGCCACAGTGATAGTTGGAAAGGAGGGAGCAATCTGGGGGAGGTTTAATTGATGGCTCATTACATGGAGTGGGGGAGGAGGCAAAGGAAAAAGCTTTGCTGCCAGGGTGGCAGAACAGAAATATGGAAGGCAGGATGAGAGGGGAGAGTTTTAGTCACAGTTAATAGAATGGTATCCTGCATTTTACACTTCACTTCTTAATGTTCCAAGAACCTTCACATTTATTGTCTAGATGTGTGTGTGTGTGTGTGTGTGTGTGTGTGTGTGTGTGTGCACTTCTCAATCCTGGGCTATTTGTACTTCAAATATGTCTTTCTTCAATTTGATATTCAAACTGTATATAAGGGTAAGCCAGAGCTGAAGTGAATGGGGACAGCCAGGCTTCAGAACAGACAGACACACAGTGGAGGCCTAGGCAGCCAGCACAGTAAAGTGATTGGGCCTTTGTGCTCCACTACAGGCAAGGCTGAGTTTGAATTACAGATCCTGCACTAGATACTAGCAAAATGGCCATGAGAAAGTTAGTTAAAGTCCCCTGAGTACCACGTTTCTCGTGTGTAGAATGGGAGTTATAATGCTTTTTCACATGGCATTTGTGATGATTCAGTGGCATAGTGTATGTAAAGCATTTAGCACAATGTCTAGCACATGCTCAATATGTAACAAAACCTATGTGCCCTTCTAAGCATTACTTTTATTCAATAACTGATAAATAGCAGTGCTTGCACACCTGACATCCCTGAGATCTTGAATAGCACCTAGGAAGTATCTGACCAAGGAGCAAGAGCCCAGCTCCAGATTTACACTGTAGAGCAAGGTTTCTATCCCAAGAAGGTGGAAATGGAGTGGACAAAACAGGACTCTTGACCACAGTGAACTAACCACGAAGCGAGCACCCCAGGTTGGTGGTACTCAGGTCCAGTCTACAAGGGAGAAGAGAGTCATGGCCAGGGATGGAGATTGAGAATCACCAGCACATGGGTGATATTCAAATCCATGAAACTGGATATGGTCACCCAGGGAGAAAGAACAGTCCTGAGAGAGCTGTCACAACAACCAATAGAAGAGAGAGACTTTTCTATTAGGATAGCAGGATTAATCAACAACATTCCATTGAGATGAGAATTAAATGGTGCCCACTGGGCTTATCAACAAGGAGGTCATTGATGAGCTTGATACCAGCTGTTAAAGTGGAGAGGTGGGTTGGGGGACCAGTTCACAGAAGGTTGAGGAGTGCAAGTGCTGGATATTGGGTGCCATTTAGCACCGGTGGTCTTGATCCAGCATCTAGAAGGGTTCTGGAAACCTGGAGAAGGGGCTGTGGGTAAATTAATAAAGAGTCCAGAGATGAAACATAATTTTGAAAGGCATATTGGCCGGGAGGCAGAGGAGCTTGGCTGAAGAAACCAAGTTCTCCTTGTCTCAGGACCCCTTGCTTTTTATTAACATAATTTGTCCTAAGGCAAGGTAGAGATATACACATCAAAGGCCAGGGTTAGTCTACAGAGTCCATTGTCAGATTAGGGAATTGCCTTTGGCTGTTCAGGTGTTTGGCCAACAGGAGGCAATAACATGTAGATTAAGATGCCCTGAGCTGTCTGGCAGCAATCACTCATCCTTTTCAGGTTTGGGGAAATGCCTTTAGCCATTCCCAGCAGGCGATAACATATGTGACAGCCCTTGTTGAGTCCCCAAGTTCCATCAACCTTTCGATGAAACTCTTGCAATTATGACATGCTGGAACTGGCTTCCGTCATGCAAGAGAAGAGCAGTGAGATAAAGGAGACTCTGAATGTAGACAGCTTATCTGAGAAGTCTGGCTGGAAAGCAAGAAGAACTGTCATTGTCTCCCAGACCAAGTGTGGAGATGGGGGCTTAATGCAGGAGCCATGTCTGATTCTTATCTGGGAAGTTGGAGGTAGTATACACCAAGAGGTGGGAAGGTGGAGGAATCTGTCTCAGAGCAATGTGCCAGTGGGTTAGTGGAAGGTTTTGAAGATGTGGAGGCGATGCCAGAGTGGTGGGATTCAATGGAAGTTGCAGAAGCACAGAGTAGTGCAGGTATGGGTGTGCTAGAGAGCAATGAACACAAAAGCTTACAGAACAGGACTGGGGTTTGGAGTATGGTGGGTCTTGTTGGGGTTTGAGGGAAATGATTACATGCAACCCTATCTCCTCTCCTCAAAGTTCAGAGTAATATAAAAATAAGATCCAGGGGTCAGCTACTTTCCCACATTCCCTAACAAAGGGACAGAGGATCCAAATTGTTGTCCAGAAATGCTACTCCATCCCTCACTCCTGCCTCAAATTTAACAGAGAACAGGCAGCTGCCAAAGGTAGATGACCCTCCTGGGTACCACAGAAGCCTGGCACAGATAAAACAAGAAACCAGGATCACTGCATTTTCTTTGCTCTGTCTTACCAAATGGGCAAGCCACCACTTTTCCTCAGGGAGGAGTAAGACAAGGAGCATAAGTGTTTCTCTCATAGGGCAAGCAACAGATGTTTCCTATTATATGAGCAAAGTGGAGACATTAAATAGAAGAAGAATAATTTATCTTACAATCTCCAGGTTTCTATCCCTTTTAACTCCTTAATCTATTAATTAAGTCTGAGATTAACCAGTGATAAGACTGTGATCCTCATGTGTATAGCAGGGGCTGGTGGAAATAAGTCAGTATATCTGAAAGTCCCTGGTTACAGAGATCTGTTCTGCACTTCATGAGACCCTTCTGCATTACTACCCTTTACCCCCTTGGTGTAGAGAAGGGATAACACTTCCAGCCTTCCATTTTCTTTCTCACAAATGCTGTTCTGGGTGCTAGGAATACAGTGACAAGTGATACCAAGTCCCTGCCTACATGCAGCTTATATTCTTATACAAGGAAATAGGCAATAAACAGATAAAAAATTAAATCTGATATTTTCCAGTATGAAATGCCATGAAACAGTTAAAGTTGGTAATGTAGCTAAGAATGACAATAGGAGAAGGACATGGGACTGTTAATCTGGCCAGGGTAGAGAGAATGTCCTGGGTTCCTCCTGGGCTTTCTGATCAGCTTGCAAACTCAGAGCAATAAGCTCTGAAAACACTTTTGTCATCTCTAATTCTAATGTGGAATAAAGGGAGCAGGATGTAGGTAAAATGACAAGGCTATTAATATACAAGAGGCTGCCAAGCCATTATCATTTATTTCAAGTGGTAGTAAAAGCAGATGACTCATCCTTCAGAGCTTCAGAACTTAGCACCAAATACTCTGGTTTGCCTATTTTCCTGAGCCTGAAGTTCAGGACACAGGGTTTTTGAGCATGAATAACCCTGAGGACCTGCATTTCTCCACCCAATCTCTAAGAAAGACTTTCCCAACTGTCAAAGGTCCCAAGGGAATAAACACAGGCTTCAATAATGACTGTGAGCAGGGTGGTTTCCTGGTAGAGATGGAGCAAAGCAGCTAGATTGAAGAGTCTGTGTTTTCTTCGCACTCCTTCAGTGGACACACACTCCTTTACCTTGTGTAAGTTAAGAAGAAAAAGAGGGAGTCTCTTGTTGGAATTTTCAGGAGGAACGTCTTTTCCCTGGTGCTCTGGGCAAGTTTAATAGCCTATATAATGAAACACATTTCTCCTCCCAAAGTTGTGGAAAACCAATTGGCAAGTTCATAATGCCTGATGGGCCCATTTGCCAATCATTTGTTACAATTGGGATATTGAATTTGGTCAAGTGTTCCAAGAGGCTCCTTGGTTGGAAGCTCTGTCATCTACTCTGCATTGTGAAGCAGCCTATTCTACAAAAGACATTTGTTCTAACAGATTGGTAGGTCGATTGATCAAGGAAATAGGTAGTCTTTTAAAGTGAAAACTTCTTTGTAAAGAACAGGTGTTCTCTCTTTTTTTTTTTTTTGATGCATCATCAATAATATCATTGCTTGGGCCTAAGTTCCAATTTTTTAGTACTAGAGCTCTTCTATGAAACATAAAGGGCTTTGTTATGGACTAAATACATTTGAGACATCCTATTTCTATAGACAACCTTGATAGGAAAAAAAAGAATATGTGTTCATGTCTAAGAGCCTAGTATGATGGGCTATAGGAGGAATCAGGACTTAAAAGGGACTGTAAAGGATTCTATGTAACTGATCCTAACTTCCTCCTGAAATAGGAATCTCTTTTATACTCTCCCTCACAAATGGGACATTCAGCCTTATATTGAACCAGGGATGGGGAATCCGGGGCAGCCTGTGTCACTTTTAGCATAGCTCTACAGCAAAGAAGTCCTTTGACATGATAAGAATTTCTTGAGAAAAGATAGATAGGCCAATTTGACTCCCGTTGCTTTTCGACTCTAAGTTGGCCAGGAAAAACATTTAAAATAGAACTTAGAGAACCTGTCCCTACCACTCTTTTGCCCTGCCCACATAGGCAGGGATGGTATGGCTTCCCCTCTATAGGCATCCACTCTGTGACATTCAGATGATTTGACTTTTGGTGGTGGGCACAGAATACAATTACAGATGATGTATCAAATAAATGTACACTTGAAACCTATATAACAATATTAAATAATGTCATCCCAATAAATTTAAAAATAAATAAGTGGTACATTATCTTAATATTTTTTGGTATTGTATGGATCAAAGATTAGCCAAGAATATAAGACATTACACTCATTTGGACATCCTAAAGTCAACACTAAGGATTCTGCTATTTCTTCATAGATAAGCCCTTATGACTTTCACTCAGAACCTATTTATACTTAGTCTACATATAGTTCTAAATATCCTACTAAAGTCTGGGTACCCATTCCATAGCAACTTAACAATTACTAGAAGGGAACAGGGCTTATTTACCTGATAATCAAGGCTGCAAATAGTTTTATGTATTGCCATAATAATGCAATTAGCCATGGCATTTTCAGTGTGTTCTTGAGGACATTACTTTTCTTCTCTGAGCCTCAGTTTCTATTTTTGTTTGTTTGTTTGACTGATGTGAGAAAGATGATAGCTCCCTATCCATACTTCACAGACCTGTGTTTTTCTCAAGTCAGATATTGTACTGGATCATTTACAGTGCTTTTACCTGAAAGTAATGAAAAATCTTACTTAGATTGACTCAGACAATAAAAACATTTATAACAGGAAGTCCAGAGGTATGTGGGCTGCTGGGTTGCTTAGTGCAGCAGCTCAACAATGTCATTGAGGACCATTTCAAAGACAACAAAATATAGTTGGCTTTTTTCTTTAGTGGCAGAACTAAAACAACAACTGGACCTAAAGTCATCTAATAGTTAATTCAATTGTCTACTGCCTGTGCTCTCTTAGAACTGTGGATATTCCAAACACAGCAGGTGCTTTCTGTATGAGGCCATATTGGGAAAAAAAGCAAACATCACTGGAACTTGAAGAAAGCTATGTTAGGGGAGTTCTTGCTGTTCAACTGACTTTGAAGTCCCAAAAATCCAGGAAGAATCTAATTTCATGATATGGTTCAAAGTATCCTATCTAATAAAAGAGTAATATGCTTATTAACCATCACTCTGCTACACCCACAAGCCACACCCACTAGCCACACCCACCAGTCAATCAGGAGTGAATATGCAAATAAACCCAACCAAGATGGCTACGGCCACAGAGAGCAGGAGGGAGCCTTGGGTTTCCCCGGCAATGGAGGAAGCCAAGCTTTCCATCTGCCCTTGCCAGCCTAGGCCTCCACTCAAGGCTACAAAGTTTCAATGATAGAAGATAAATATAGCCCAACAGTAATGGCTGCAGCCACAGAGCTGGAAAGAGCAGGAGGCTAGGGTTGCCCCTGGTGATGGAGGAAGCCAAGCTTTCTGCACACCCTGGCCAGCCCAGGCCTCCGCTTAAGGCTACAAAGTTTCAATTATAGAAGATACATAAATCCCCCCAAAAATGGCTGCTGTCACGGAGCAAGCAGAAGGCTTGGCTCTGCTCCAGGCTACAAAGTTTCAATTGTAGAAGATAAATAAATCCCAGATACCAGGGCCTCTGCTTGGGTCACCAGGGGGCATGGCTGGCCTGCAAACCACCACAGGCCCCTCGCCCAGGCCACTCCACACCCCAAGGGAACCCCCACCCTGATCCGGGACACCCTTCAGGGCAAACCAGCTGGCCCCAACCCGTGCACCAGGCCTCTATCCTATCTAATAAAAGAGTAATATGCAGATTGACCATCACTCCAACACACAAGATGGCTGCCCCCATGTGGACACAAGATGGCCACCACAAGATGGCCAGCAAGGGAGGGCAGTTGGGAGGGACCAGGCCTGCAAGGGAGGGCAGTTGGGGGCAATCAAGCCTGCAGGGAAAGGCAGTTGGGAGAGACCCAGGCCTGCAGGGGAAAGCAGTTCAGGGGGACCAGGCTTGCAGGGGAGGACAGTTAGGAGTGACCAGGCCTGCAGGGGAGAGCAGTTGGGGGGGGGACCCAGACCTGCAGGGGAGAGCAGTTGGGGGGGGACCAGGCCTGCAGGGGAGGGCAGTTAGGGGCAAACAGGCTGGCAGGGGAGCAGTTAGGCATCAATCAGGCTGGCAGGGGAGTGGTTAGGGGGTGATCAGGCTGGCAGGCAGAAGCGGTTAGGGGCAATCAGGAAGGCAGGCTGGAGAGCAGTTGGGAGCCAGCAGTCCTGGATTGTGAGAGGGATATCCGACTGCAGTCAGACATCCCTCAAGGGGTCCCAGATTGGAGAGAGTACAGGCTGGGCTGAGGGACACCCCCCCCCCCCGTGCACGAATTTCGTGCACCTGGCCTCTAGTATCAGAATGAAAAAGGGTCAAGAAAGTTGGAGAGGACATAATCTGTTTAAGATGCTTCTGGTTAGGAGTGCTAAGAGTATTGGATACTTAGAGAGATAGGGTGGGAAATGAAACTGGTATGTATCCCTAGTGCCAAGGTGCTAACATTGGGTTTTCTCTTTTAAAGGACATTGCATGATTTAAGTAGAGGAGTTTGACATGGTAAGATTTATGTTTTTGAAAGACTAGAATGACCGTTATGCTAAGCATGGATTTGAGCAGGTAGGGTGTGAGACCAGAGGTAGCTGGTTTCTTAAGATACTGTTGCAATATTCCAGGAAATAAATACTGAGAATATGACCTAGGTCAGGGCAGAGGAGATAGAGAAGAGGGGTTTGGTGTCCTTCAGATATTAGTCTCATCCTGGTAATTAGTGACAGATTGGATGTGGGTGGTCAGGGAGTGTTCAGTCTGTGGGGATCTTCAAGTTTCAGGCGTGGCTCCCTAGTGCCTCTAGTGCCCTTCACTCTACAGGAGAAACAGGATGCTGTGATAGAAGTTAAGATTTTCATAGTTTGAGATGTGTTGACTCAGAATTACCTGTGGATATACAACTGGAAATTTCCAGGAGCAAGTTAAATATATTAGGATGGAGCTTAAGACAGAATTTTAGGTTAGAGATGGACTTATTAATATTATGAATGATACTAGAGGCCTGGTGCATGGGATTCATGCACCGGTGGGGGGCGTGGCCTTTGGGGATTGGCCTGCTGTGGGAGTGCCGCTCATCCCAGTCAGTTGAGCAGCTGTGGCCCCGCCCTCTGAGTGGCTTCTCCCTGGTCCAGCATCTTCTGTGGAGCCAGAGCACTCACTTCTCCAGGGGACCTAGTCGGGTTGGGGCCAGGCCCAGGGACAATAGCACTGAGAGGCGGTGGAGTAGGCCTCAGTACCACAGCAGCCACAAACCTGCCTTCCAGCCTCTGGGGTCAGCTCTGCGATTCTGGTGGTGGCAGAGCTTCGCGGCCTGTGGGCATCTGGAGGAAGCAGCAGGGAGCGAGAAGGAGGAGCCTGGGGCGAGGAAGTGACAATAACAGTGGTTCCTGCCCATCAGCCTGGGGTTTGCAGCAGGAGCAGCAGCTCATTCTGGTCAGCCCAGCAGTGCTCCCACTGTGGTAGCGCACTGACCACCAGGGGGGCAACTCCTGCATTGAGTATCTTCCCCCTGGTAGTCAGTGCGCATCATAGCGACTGGTTGACTGGTCATTCTGGTCGTTCTGCCATTCGGTTGCTGGGCTTTTATTACAAATGATTGTATAGCCCTTAGTGTTTTACAAAGCATCTTCACCTTCATGATTTTAATCCTTACCTCAATTCTGTGAGATAGACATTATTTTTCCTATTTCCCAGCTGAGGCAACTGAGTCCCAGGTAAATTAGATGACCTGCCTAAGATCAGACACTCTGGAAGTAACAGGGCTGGGCTATAATGCAGGTCCCCTAATGCTGAATCCCATGTTTCCCACTGTTCTTTAAATAGCAAAGTCAGTTTCACAGAGATTGTGGGAGAAGCCATGGGAATTGCTGAGGTCCCTCAGAAAGCTTATGGAGATTAAGAAGATAGTTGGAATGGTAAATGAGATTTATTTTTTAGTTTCTCTTTCTGAACGTTCATTATTAGTGTATAAAAATGACACCACCACTTTCTAGGTGTTGATTTTGTATCCTTCTACCTTGCTGAATTCATTTATTAAGTCTAGTAGTTTCCTGGTGGACTTTAGAGTTTTCTATATACAATATCATGCCATCTTTGAATAATGACAGTTTTACTTTCCCTTTGCCAATTTGAATTCCTTTTATCTCTTCTTCTAGTCTGATTGCTGTAGCTAGGACTTCTAGTACTATGTTGAATAAGAGTGGTGAAAGAGGACATCCTTGTTTTGTTCTGTTCTTAAAGTAAATGCTTTTAGTTTTTTCCCCATTGAATATTATGTTGACTGTAGTTTTGTCATATATATATATAGCCTTTATTATGTTGAGGTATGATCCCTCTATTCCCAATTTATTGAGTTTTTAACCAAGGAGGTAAAAGACATGTACTTGGAAAATTATAGGACATTAAAAAAAGAAATAGAGGGAGATATAAACAAATGGAAATGTATACAATGTTCATGGATTGGAAGAATTAACATCATTAAAATGTCTAAACTACCCAAGCAATTGATAGATTCAACACAAACCCTATTAAAATACCAATAACTTACTTCACAGAACTAGAACAAATAATCCAAAAATTTATATGGAACCATAAAAGACCCAGAATAGTTGCAGCAATCTTGAGAAAGAAGAAGAAGAAAGTTGGAAGGATCATAATACTGGATATCAAACAATGCTACAAAGCCATTATAACCAAAGCAGCCTGATACTGGCACAAAAACAGGCATCTAGACCAATAGATCAGAAAAGAGACTCCAGATATTGACCCACACCATTACAGTAAATTAATATTTGACAAAGGAGGCAAGAACAGACAATGGAGTAAAGAGAGTCTCTTCAACAAATGGTGTTGGGAAAACTGGACAGATACATACAAAAAGAGCTGAAACTAGACCACCAGCTTACACATCACACAAGAATAAACTCAGGATAGATAAAAGACTTAAATGTAAGGCATGAAACCATAAAAATCTTTGAAGAAACATAGGCAGTAAAATCTCAGACATCCCATGCAGCAGAATTTTTTGCCAATACATCTCCTGGGGCAAAGAAAACTAAGTAGAAAATAAACAAATGGTACTTCATCAAAATTAAAAGCTTCTGCACAGCAAAAGAAACCACCATCAAAATGAAAAGGGAACCTACTGTATGGGAGAACATATTTACCAATAATAAGGTGGTAATATCCAAAAATATATAAAGTACTCAGACAACTCAACAAAAGAGGGACAAACACTCCAATTGCAAAATGGGCAGATAACTTGAATAGACATTTCTCCAAAGAGGACATACAAATGGCCAAGAGACATATGAAAAAATTCTCAAAGTCACTAATCATCTGAGAGATGCAATAAGGTATCACCTCACACCTGTCAGATGGCCATCACCAACAATTCAACAAACAACAAGTGTTGGCAAGGATGTGGAGAAAAATGAACACTAGCTCACTGCTGGTAGGAATGCAGACTGGTGCAGCCACTATAGAAAACATTATGGAGTTTCCTCAAAAAATCAAATATGGAACTTCCGTTTAACCCAGCAATCCCACTTCTGGGAATACATCCTAACAACCCCAAAACACAAATCAGAAAGAATATGTGTACCCCTGTGTTCATAGCAGCATTATTCACAATAGCTAAGATTTGGAAACAGGACAAATACCCATTAGTAGATGAATAGATAAAAAAGCTGTGGTACATCTACACAATGGAATACTATGCTGCTGTAAAAAAGAAAGAACTCTTACCATTTGAAACAGCATGGATGCACCTGGAGAGCATTATGCTAAGTGAAATAAGCCAGTTAGAGAAAGATAAATATCACATGATCTCACTCATTTGTGAAATATAATGAACAAAATAAATTGATGAACAAAAATAGATCCAGAAACATAGAAGCATAGAAAAGACTTTCAAACCTCAGAGGGAAGGCAGGGGAGAGTGGCAGGGGGGAAGGGTAAGAGATCAACCAAAGGACTTGTATTCATACATATGAGAATAACCAATGGACACAGACAATAGGCGAGTAGGGGCATTGCTGGGGGGCAGGAGTGGGCAGGGAGAGGTCAATGTGGGGGGGGGCGGGGAAAGGAGACTTATGTAAAACTTCCTACAATAAAGAATTTTTTAAAAAGCTGTGGGACATTTACACAATGGAATACTATGCAGCTGTAAAAAAGAGGGATCTTTTACCCTTTGAAAAAGTATGGATGGACCTGGAGAATATTATACTAAGTGAATAAGCCAATCTGAGAAAGAAAAATATCACATGGTCTCATTTATTTGTGAAATTTAATGAAAAAAATGAATTGACCAACAAAATAGGGCCTGAAGCATGGAGGCATGGAACAGACTGACATACCTCAATGTGGGGATGGAGGGACGAGAAGAGATAAATCAAAGAACTTATATACTTATATACATAGCACATGGACACAGGCAATAGAGTGGTGAAGAACTGGGGTGGGTGGGTAAGGGCTGGAAAGAAGGGGGTAAAGTGGGGGGAGAGATGGGAGACATCTGTAATACTATCAACAATTTTATATATATATATATATATATATATATATATATATATATATATATATATATATATATAATAGTCACAGGGATGTAAAGTACAATATAGGGAATATAGTCAATAATATTGTAATAACTACATATGGTGCAATGTGGGTACTGTAAATATTACGGGAGATACTTTGTAAAGTATATGATTATCTAACCACTATGCTGTACACCTGAAAATAATAATCTATAATAATAAAAGAGTAATATGCAAATCAACCAAATGACCAAACAACAGAATGACTGTACAGATGACCTTCCAGACAACCACGCTATGACACCCATTGGCACCAGGCCAGCCAAAGCGGGTGTGATGAGATTGGTCGGGGGCCTGGCCATCACCCCATGATTGCCCTGCAGAGGGAGGCCCAGGCCACCGATAGGCAGCTGTGGTTGGTGGGTGGGGCCTCCCTCTGGGCTGGTGATGGATCACAGGGCTCCTGGACTGTGAGAGGGCACAGGCCAGGCTGAGGGACCCCCCACCGAGTGCATGAATTTCCTGCACTGAGCCTTTAGCACAAAATAATACAGAATGTAAACTATAATTGAAAAATAAAATTCACACATATTTTGCTTATAAAAAAGGAAGAAATTTGGGAAGAAGATAGAATCCTGCAGTTTTCATGGAAATAGACATGAGCTGCCTGCAGCTGGACCTGCAGAATTCTGATCAATGGGATGTTATGATTCCACTTCCTTTTGGACCTTGCCTGGGTTCTCTGCCCTAGAGATGCTGCCATTTTGCCTTCTCAGCTTTCCTCCCATACCCACTCTAGCCCACTCCTCCCTGTGCTTCTACTAAAGTTACTCCATTTGCAGTTTGGATCTTGGCTCTGTTAACAATGCCTTGAGATTCTGAACCCTGGCTGCATCCTTAGATTGTTGACTCATGGGACATACCCTAGGCCTCCCTCTTTGGTCTTGGACTTTGTCCAGGGCTTATGCTGGCTGGGTTTCAGGTTCTAGCTGCCAAGACTCAGCAAGTGTTGCGGGAATGAATTCAAACATGTTTCTTCATCCCCTCTCAGGCTTGTTTCTTTCTCTTTTTTTCCCCAGTAGGTCATAGAGGAATGGCTGTGATTTGCTTGATTGGCAAACAATCTCCAGTGAAGGTTCACATGGCATGTTAGTCAGCAATGAGGGCTTTGTAAACGGAGGGCAAGCATTAACTTGGGAGTGAGTTGGGGGAGTAGGGGTGGCAAGGAAGACAAGGCAAGCTCTCATTCCTGTCTTCAGGGAAACTGGAGGTAATTTATTTCTGTCCTCAGATCAGGAGAAACTAAACAGCAAAAGAGTTATTTTAAACCACATATTAGGAGGGAACCCCCCGCCCCCGCCACACACACACAAAATTACCTGAAGAATGGCACATTTTTCTACTTTAGCAAAATGAAGCACACAAGGTGTATATATAACCTCTTCCTAATTACTCCTGGTTCTTATTGTGAACTTCACATCATGTCCTTCCTTGGCCATGACAATTTTTTTCTTGGTTGCTATTTGGGTGTAGTCACTTTACTTCTATGGAAAATGGCTCCAGATGGATGTGCTTTTTGAGTCAGTGCATCTCTCTCTCTCTCTCTCTCTCTCTCTCTCTCTCTCTCTCTCTCTCAAAAATCAATAAAACATATATTTGAGTGAGGATGAGAGAGAGAGAGAGAGAGAGAGAGAGAGAGAGAGAGAGAGAAGAGAGAAACATCAATCAGTTTCCTTCTGCATGTACCCTGACCAGGGATCAAACCTGTAACCTAGATATGTGCCCTGACCTGGAATTGAACCCACAACCTTTTGGTGTATGGGATGATGCTCCAACCAATTGAGCCACCTGGCCAGGGCCAGTGTATCTCATTTTACAGGGTTTATTTTCTTCCTTCACTGTCAATATGTCAACTGCCACTTTTCATGATCGTCAGCAAACCTACTTCTTGCATGAAATCACTTTTTCCTACTATTCTCATTTGCTTGACATTAGAATTTAGATTCATATGCTTCATAGAAATTTATATGAACTAAAGTTTCTGGGCTCTGACTACATTCTTGAGCCTTTCAGCACCCCTCCCTGAGAAAAGTATGACACTTGGGCTTTGTGATGGCCATTTCAATTGCTCTGAGTCTTTCCTTTTTCCATCCTCTCAGTTGTGATCTTATTAAGCAAAGCTTATTCATTCTTTTAGATAATATTTTATGTAATATTTTCTGACATATCTCTACCATATGTCAGAGATTCTTTTAGAGGCTTGGGATATAGAAGTAAGCAAAATATAAAAGGTCCCTGGTCTCATGAGGCTTTCATTTTATGGACTAAGTACAGTACATAATATTAGAAGATTAAGAACACTATGAAGAGAAATCAAGCAGGGGTGGGGAAATGATGTAAATGATGTAGTGCTGAGGGTGCAGTTCATTATTTTAAACTAGGGGTCCAGTGCACGAATTTGTGCACCTTGGAAGGAACTGTGGGCCACGAGGCTGCTGTGGGCACAGGGGTGGGTCTCGGCCCATCCTCCACACCCCTGCCCAGCCCCTCCCACCATGGCTTCCAGTCCCCTCTCTGCCAGCAACCCCACTCCTGCTGCTGCCACTGACAGCGCCAGAACTGCTGCTTGCACCCACTGCCAGCACACGGCACCGGTCCCAATTGCATGGTGGCATCAGCAGGTGTGAGCAGTGGCTGCTTCCCCCATCGCCCTTCAGGAGCAGGGGGAGGTGGAGAAGCCCTCAGGGGCAATCAGGGCTGGCAGCTGCCGCTCACACCCGCTGACAGCGCCAAGCAATTGGGACTGGCGCCGGGTGCTGGCAGCGGGTGTGAGCAGCGGCTCTGGCACCAGCTGCGGGTGTGAGTGAGGCTGGTGCCAGCAGTGGGTGTGAGTGGGGCCATCGCTGGAAGCAGGTGGGGGAGGTGGCTGCTGGCCGTGATTGCCCCTCAGGAGCAGGGGGAGGTGGAGAAACCCTGAGGGGCGATTGGGGCCAGCAGCCGCCACTTACAACTGCTGATGGCGCAGAGTGATTGGGGCCAGAGCCAGGCACCAGTAGTGGGTGCAAGCAGTGGCTCTGCCTTGGTCAGGTGCTCCCCGCTCACCTGCTCCACCATCCTGCCCCTGGTGGTCAGTGCACGTCATAGCGACCAGTTCCGTTGTTCTACCATTTGGCCTATTTGAATATTACCTTTTATTATATAGGATAAGATGCTGTGATTGAGAAGGGGGTTGAATGGAGGGACTGAACCATGTGAATGTCTAAGAGGAAAGCATTCCCGATAGAGGGAGACCTGCCCCTGTGCCCACTGCAGCCTCGCCGCACACAGCTCCTTTCAAGTTGCACATAAGTGGAATCATACCACATGGATTCTTTTAAGAATGCCTTCTTCCACTAAGTCTATGTCTATGAAATTCATCCATGTTTCATGTAGCAGTAGTTCATTTATTTTTAATACTGAGTAGTATTCCACTGTACAGATACAACTCAGTTTGTATATTCATTCACTTGTTGATAGATACTCATTTCATATCATTTTCAGTTTGGGGCAAAAATGAATATATATGCTATGAAAACTTGGGTATAATTTTTGTGGCCATTATTTTCAATTTCTCTAGGTAAAAATCATATGGCAAAGTAAACACTTTCATACTACCACCTAGATTCTACCCTTGTTTTATTTTATTTGCTTTACCACACATGTCCATTCCTCTATTGGTCCATTAATCTCTCTTATTTTTGTGTATATTTAAAAGTAAATTAGATACCATAGTTATTTTTTTATATTTCACTAGGCACTTAATTAACTAGAATTCAATGTTTGTTTACAGTTTTTCTTTAAATTTAAAATTTACACAAAATGAAATGCACAAATTTAAAGATATCACCTGAGTTTTTGACAAAGTCTACACCTGAGTAAGTCAAATCCTCAGAAAAATGTAGAACATTTATCATTACTATTACCTCACACTCCTTCCCAGTAAATCCTTGTCTGAACCATCTTCTGAAAGCAACTACTGTTCTAACATCTTTCCAGGATGAATACTTTGCCATTTCTAGAACTTCATACAAATGGAGTCATATAGCATGTACTCTGATGTGAAAATCTCCTTTTGCTTGGGCTGATTTTGCTCTTCTTTGTTCTATTTTTAAAATATATTTTTATTGATTTCAGAGAGGAAGGGGGAGAGAGAGAGAGAGAGAGAGAGAGAGAGAGAGAGAGAGAGAGAGAGAGAGAGAGAGAGAGAAACATCAATGATGAGAGAGAATCATTGATCAGCTTCCTCCTGCATTCCCCACACTGGGAATCGAGCCCACAATCTGGGCATGTGCCCTTGACTGGAATCAAATCAGGGACCCTTCAATCCGCAGGCCAACACTCTATCCACTGAGCCAAACCGGGTAAGGCCTTTGTTCTATTTTTGAGGCTCATTAATGTGTTTGTATGCATCAATAGTGCTTTTCTTTTTATTCTTCCATTGTATTTTGTTTATCCATTCTCCTGTTGATAAACGTTTGTTTTCATTTCCATTTCTGTCTATTATTAATGAAGTTGCTATGAACATTCTTGTACAAGTCTTTTTGTGAACACATGTTTTCATTTCTCTTGGGTAAATACTTAGGAGTAGAATGGCTGGTCATATTGCAGGAATATGTTTAGTTATAAAAAAAAAAACACTTCAAGACATTTTTCCAAAGTGGCTTATATTCCAAACAGAAATATATAGTAGCACCAGTTTCTCCTGTAGTCTTTTCAAATTTTAGCCATTCTGATGTGTGTGTAGTGTTATTTTCTTTTGGTTTAATTTTGTATCTCCCTAGTATTTACTGATGTTGAATACTTTTTCATGTGTTTTTTTGACATTTAAGTATTTTGTCTTGCAAAGTGTGTTTAAGCATTTTTCCTACTTTAAAGTCAGGGTTTTTTTTGTTATTTTCTTATTGAGTTATAATTGAATTTTGCTTTATAGTATACTAGGAGCCTAGTGCACAAATTCGTGCAACTTGAAAGGAACTGTGTGCGGCGAGGCTGCAGTGGGCACAGGGGTGGGTCTCGGCCCATCCTCCATGCCCCCACCTGGCATCTCCTGCTGTGGACCCCCGGTCCCCTGTCTGCCTGCAGTCCCACTCCCGCCACCTCTGCTCCCACATGCTGATGGTGCCAGCCCTGCTCACACCCACTTACAGCACAGAGTGATTGGAGCTGGCACCAGCAGCGGGTGCAAGTGGCTGCTGCTGCCCTAATCACCCCTCAGGAGCAGGGAGAGGTGGAGAAGCCTTCAGGGGTGATCGTGGCAGGCAGCTGCCGCTCACACCCATAGAAGCCATCATTATATTCTCCGCTTCTGTGATTTTGACTATTTAAGATTATACATATAAGTAAGGTTATACAGTATCATTCTTTCTGTGTCTGGCTTATTTGCCCTCCAGGTCTATCTATGTTGTCATAAATGGCAGGATTTCATTTTTCTTAAAAAAAAACACACCAAATCTTTATTATTGTATTTCAGATATCCCCCTTTTCACCCCCATTAACCCCCTCCACCCTGCTCCTGTCCCCTCCCCAGGCCTTCCCGACTATTGTCTATGGGGTATGCATATCTATAATAATAAAAGCATAATATGCTAATTAGACCAGACGTCCTTCCAAATGAAGCCAGGGCTGAGAGGGAAGCCCAGGTCCCAGGTGCTGGAGGGAAGCCAGTGCCAGCAGCCAGAGGAAGGAAGGCCTACTCTTGCACAAATTTCATGCATCGGGCCTCTAGTATGCATATAAGCTCATTGGTTAATCTCTTCCCACACCCTCCTTTCCCTCTGAAATACATCAGTCTGTTGCATGCTTCAATGTCTCTGGCTGAGTAATATTACATGGCATGTACATACCACATTTTTTAATCCATTCATCCATCATGGACATTTAGGTTGTTTTCATATCTTGGCCATAGTGAATAATGCTGCAATGAACATGAGAGTACAGCATTCTCTTTGAGATCCTAATTTCAATTCCTTTGGATAATATATGCTCAGAATTGGGATTACTGTATCCTCTTACAGTTCTATTTTTAATTTTTGAGGAACCTCCACACTGTTTTTTTTTTTTTTTATAATGCCTATACCCATTTACATTCCTGCCAACAGAGGTTCCCTTTTTCCATATCCTCACCAACACTTGTTACCATAAATAAACATTGTTAAAATGGCAATACTACCAAAAGCCATCTATAGATTTAATGCAATCCCTATAAAAATTACAGTGACATTTTTCACAGAAAAAGAATTTTAAAAAATCCTAAAATTAATACAAACCCACAAAAGACACCAAATAGCTAAAGCAATCTTGAGCAAGAAGAACAAGACTGGAGGCATCACATTTCCTGATTTCAAATTATACTACAAAGCTATGGTAATCAAAAGAGAATGGCACTGGCACAAAAACAGACATATAGTCCAGTGGAACAACATAGAAATCCCAGAAATAAATTCACCCATATACAAAAAAATCTGTTTTTCAACAAGGGTGCCAAGAATGTACAATGGGAAAAGGATAGTCTCTTTAATAAAGGATGATGGAAAAACTGAATACCCAATGCATAAGAATAAAATTGAACTCTTACCTTACACAATACACACCAAAAAATAATTTCAAAATGGATTAAAGACTTAAACGTAAGACCTGAACCATAGGCCTCTTAGAAGAAACATAAGGGAAAATCTCCATGACATTAGTCTTAATAATGATTTTTTGGATAGGACACCAAAAGCAATAGTAAACAAGAGGGACAAGGGATACAACAAATAAAAAAGCTTCTGCACATCAAAAGAAACAGTCAACATAATGAAAAGGCAACTTACAGAATGGGAGAAAATTCTTTCAGAGCATATATCTGATAAGAGGTTAATATCCAAAATACATAAGTAACACATAAAACTCAATAGCCAAAAACACAACTAAAAATTATAAAAATGGGCAAAGGGGCACTCACATCCTCCCACAACCACATCAAAATTACAATTAAACCACAGAACTGACTGAAATCTGGCTGAACAGAAGTCTTACAACTAGAGAATTAAAGAAGAAGCCAGCCCTAACCGGTTTGGCTCAATGGATAGAGTGTCGGCCTGCAGACTGAAAGGTCCCAGGTTCAATTCTGGTCAACGGCATGTACCTAGGTTGCGGGCATATCCTCAGTAGGAGGTGTGCAAGAGGCAGCTGATTGATGTTTCTCTCTCATCAATGTTTCTAACTCTCTTTCCCTCTCCCTTCCTCTCTGTGAAAACTCAATAAAATATATTTAAAAAATAAATAAAGAATAAGCCACATTGAGACTGGTAGGAGTGAAGGAGGTGCAGAACAGGCTGGTCCTATACCCACATGTGTTGTTGTTGTTGTTGTTGTTGTTGTTGTTGTTGTTATTGCTGTTGTTTTTAATCTGGAGGGATATCTTGGCTGTGGAGATCTATGTGAGGAGCAAGACCTCCTTAGCCCAGGGTTCCAGTGCTGGGAAGAGAAGTCCCCATAACTTTGGGCTTTAAAAACCAAAGGGAGTTGTGGCTGAGTGACACTGAGGCTGCTGGAGTGCCAGGTGTTTCCATTAAAGGGCCAGCACAAGGACTTACACAGACTCACTCCCTCTGAGCTCCAGCTCTGGGGCAGCAGCTTGAAAGGATCAGGAACATACAGGGAGGAACTAAATTGTCTGATAATAAGAGCACGAACTGGGGAACAGCTTTCTCCCAGACAAAAGTGCTGGGGGAGGTCATTGTTCCTATGCTGAGACCTTCCTTGCCCCAGAGCTCACTGGCAGGCGCCATATCTGAGTTTCCATCAACGTGGCTCACACTGTTTGCCTGCCCCTGATGACTCCCTGAGACCCCACTCCATCCTAATTGTAGGCCCACCTAAGCTGTTTGCAATGGTCTTTTCATATGAATAGCCAGTAATGGCTCAGGCTTCAGACTTTTCTAAAATCTCTCAAACAAGAAGCAGCTGGCCTCAGCAAGCCCCATGCCTCTCAATAACAGGCCCCATACCAAGCATGAGCAGCAGCCTGCCTTGGTTCACAGCTTGGCCTCTCCTGGGCAACCCCCAAGCCCAACACAAGTAGCAGCCATCTGTAGATCTCTCTGTAGCTTGTGCCGGGTGGACTCAGGCAGGGTACAGACAGTAGTTGACTTTGCATCTCCTGAGAGGCCCCAAAGCCAGTGAACCTAATAGTCAGCTTCAGACTATACCAGATTACAACCCTATCACATCCACGAGTGACACACACAAGGGACAGACTCAGAGACCACCAAAGCCCCACTGATGCAAGTCCTGCTACATAGGGGTGTCTCCTGCACAGCAGTTCTTAGTCACAGCTGCTCTGCACAGCCAATTGGCCTGGAGGTCAAACCCTCCCAGTGATACCAACATCAAGCATGGCTTAACCACAACAGGACAGTGCACACAGCCCACACAGTGTGCACTTAGAGTGCCCAGCTCAGGTGACTGGGGAGGCATATTCACTGGGTCCTGTTGGACAACTAATACAAAATATCACTCTACCAGTTCCAAGAGACATAGCAGCTCTACCTAATACATAGAAACACACAGGGAAACAGCCAAAGCTCAGAAATGGAAAAAAAAATGTCACAAATGAAAGTACAGAAAAAATCTTCAGAAAAAGAACTAAATGAAATGGAAGAAAGCAAACTACCAGACACAGAGTTCAAAACAATGGTTACTCAAGGTTGCTCAAGTAACTTAATGAGAACTTCAAGGAACTTAGTGAGAATTTCAAGGAAATTAGTGAGAACATCAACAGCATAAAAAAAGACCAGTCATAAATAAAACATACACTACCTGAAATAGAGAATAATTTATAGGGGATTAACAGTATAGTAAAGTATGCTGAGAATCAAATAAAGATTTTGGAATATAAGGAAGCAAAAAGCACCCAATCAGAAAAGCAAAAAGAAAAAGAATTAAAAAAAATATGGAGATAGTGTAAGGGCCTCTGGGACAACTTCATACATACCAACATTCACATCATATGGATGTGGGCAGGAGAAGAGAGGAAGGAAGAAATTGAAAACCTATTTTAAAAAATAATGACAGAAAACTTCCCTTACCTGGTGAAAGAAATAGACATTAAAGTCTAGGAAGCATAGAGTCCCAAACAAGAGTAACTCAAAGAAGCCCACACCAAGACACATCATAATTAAAATGTTAAAGGTTAAAGACAAAGAGAGAATCTTAAAAGCAGCAAGAGAAAAACAGTTAGTTACCTACAAGGGAGTGCCCATATGACTGTCAACTGATTCCTCAACAGAAACTTTGCAGGCCAGAAAGAAATGGAAAGAAATATTCAAAGTGATGAAAAACAAGGACCTACAACCAAGATTACTCTACCCAGCAAAGTTATCATTTGGAATTGAAGATCAGATAAAGAGCTTCCTAGACAAGAAAAAGCTAAATGACTTCATCACCATTAAACCACTATTGCATGAAATATTAAAGGGTCTTTCAGAAGAAGAAGAAGAAGAAGAAGAAGAAGAAGAAGAAGAAGAAGAAGAAGAAGAAGAAGAAGAAGAAGGAGGAGGAGGAGGAGGAGGAGGAGGAGGAGGAGGAGGAGGAGGAGGAGGAGGAGGAGGAGGAGAAGGAGGAGGAGGAGGAGGAGGAGGAGAAGAAGAAAGAGGAAGAGGAGAAGAAAGAGGAAGAGGAGGAGGAGGAGGAGGAGGATAGTAAATATGAACAATAAATACATACCTATCAACAATTGAATCTAAAAATCAAAATAAATGAATAAGGAATCTAATGAACAAAAGAAACTAATGAATAAAATAGAGGCATGGAAACACAGTACAGACTTAATCTTAGAGGGAAGGGGGAAGGAGGAGAGGGAAAAGATTAACCAAATAACTTATATGCGTATATGCATAACCCATGGACACAGGCTATAGACTGGTGAAGGCCTGGGGTGAGGCATGATCTGGTTGGAGGGGAATAATGGGGGGAAAGTGGGGCATTTGCAATACTCTCAACAATAAAGATTTTAAAAAGCAATAAATAAAAATGGGCAAAGGACTGAATAGACAAGTCTCCAAAGGAAACATACAACTGGCCAACAAATATATAAAAGATGCTCAACATCACAATCATCAGGTAAATATAAATCAAAACCACATCACACTTATAAGGGATATCCACATGGACCCCTGAGGCACTATATTTTATGCAGATCCATCTTCTGTAGCACTCTGCCCTTCAGATTCCAGCCACTTCAGATACCCTTACCTCTGTATTCTGCCTTCTCACTCCACGAGAATGCCTTGCTTTACTTTGCTTTGACTCTTGTCATTACACTGTGATTGGAAAACTTTCTCCAGGATGAGAGTTAGGTGACTTCAGGATTACATTGTGAGTTTACTTTGTCTTCGTTTTCTGAGTCATGTGCTTCCTATTACCTAGTGTTTGAAAACAGTTGCCTCATACACTTCTTATAGTTTTATGATAGTTATCTGCTGGAAAGCTTGTCTACTATACACAAATTGTGCTTATGGTATAAAATTTATAACATATCAAAAGGTATGGAGAAAATAAAATTATCACAATACCATCACTCAGGGAAAAACACTCTTGCAGTTTGGACTCTTTTCTTTTCATGCATTTTCCTATATATACATATAAATGTTTATGCAAAAGTGAGATTAGACTGCATATATAAGGTTGCATCCTGAGTTTTTCACTTGACATTATATGGTGACTGATTAGAAAATCAGCACATGACAGCTATATAAGTTTTGAAAAGTATACAAAAACAAAAGGTGAAAATAACAACTACTCTAATCTCCCCATCCAAAGGTAACCATTGTGAGTGGCCAATTTTAAGTGGCAGAAATTTCCTGTGTCTGCTTTATTCTTAGATAATCAAATTTAATAGCGTTTAGCCCTTTTCCTGTTCCATGACACCAAGGGAATATAAAACACTCCCCTGAATAGTTTACAAGATCTTCTCTTTAATCTGGTTTTATCCCCTTGTTTTACAGACAAAAACCTGAAATCCAGGAAAGTTAACTTCTTGCCCAAGAGAATTGCATCTACCCAGGGTTCCTATTCCCCGAAACACAGCTCATATTGATATATCTAGCTATTTCCTCCTCTTTAAACTGGACAATCTTTATTGTCACCAACATCCCCGCTCCCCAACCACCAATGCCCTGAGTAACTTACAGAGTTTAATGAAGTCAAATACAGCCTGAAGTGGCAGAAAGAGAGAAGATGGCTTATTTATTGAATTATTCATTTGCTCATTTATGGTGGGAAGAAAACAAATGTTATTTTAAGACCTATCTTCAGTTTGCATGTGTTGGCTCTGGAAGAAAGCTGAATTTTACAAGAAAAAAATCCTTTGTTTATAAAAATCACCTTATTAGGGTTATGTGGCCATAAGAGGTAGAGCGAGTAGGCAAAGTGGAAATGAAAGAGGAAAGATCAACCAGAATCAATTTTCTCAGCATAATAAAGTAACAGGTGCTTTCTCCTTTCTGCCAGTAAGCAGGGAAGAATGGAGTTTGAAAAGTAAAATTGATGGGGAATCTTGGAAGGTGGAGGAAGAATTTAGAGAAGTAGCAGACAGGGTCATAAGGGTGAGGGTGACAGTGATACTATGATACTGCACAGTGCATTCCCTGGGGCCACAGGAGAGTCTAGCCCAGGGGTGGGCAAACTTTATGACTCGAGGGCCACAGTGGGTTCTTAAACTGGATCGGAGGGCTGGAACAAAAGGATGGATGGAGTGTTTGTGTGAACTAATATAAATTCAAAGTAAAGGAGCGGAGGGGAAAGCAAGAGAACCGGATAGAACAGCCGGATTCGGCCCGCGGGCCGTAGTTTGCCCACGGCTGGTCTAGCCTCACATTTAATTCTACTTTGTTATTGTGCTGGGCTATAATCTCTCTCTGCTACTCTCATAATTTCTTCGTTTTCTTCTGCTTCTTCTTCCTCCTCCTTTCTTCCTTCTTGTTCTTGTCCTTGTTCTTGTATTCTTGTTCTTCTTCATCATCATCATCATCATCATCATCATCATCATTATCATATTTATTGAGTGTGTACTACATGCAGGCACTGTGCTATTTAATGTGCTATTAAATTATGTAATTTAATCCTCACAAACAGTTCCTGAAATAGAGGTTATGGATATTCTCATTTTCAGATGAGGAAACAAGCACAGAGTGGCTAAATAACTTGTTCAAAGTGAACTATCTAATAAGTGGTTCATTTAGGACATAACTCCAGGTCTGTGCTCTAAAATAGTAATTTTCACACTTTGGCGATTTCCCATCCCATCAGTTAAATGTTTTGATCAACTATCCCCAATACATAAGTGAATATTCATTTATAGCTTATATACATGTACCACTAGACAATATATGTATTATAAATATACTGCACATCTATATTATAAAACATTTAAATCAAGAATTTTGAGCTATTTGTAGAAGATGGCAGTAAGGGAGAGAATGTGAGTAAGTGAGGGAGCTAAAGAGGAGTGCGTGGATGTGTGGGCCGTGTGTGTGTGTGTGTGTGTGTGTGTGTGTGTGTGTGTGTGTGTGTATGTGTGAGACAGTTGTATTCTGCAGGACTGTTGAGGGCTGGCAGACCAGGCTCCCCTAGCTGGGCAGCTTCTACTACCGCTGCAATCTCTCCCAGGGTGGCAGGCTCTGCTGCAGAGACCCTGCCATCTTGAAGGGGAGAGTGGCTGTGACTGGGAGCTCAGCCTCACCTCCACCCAGGGAGACCTCAGACACCACCCAGGACCCTACAGCCACACCATCCAGGGACCTGCTGCCTCAGCTGCAAACCCACAAACACCGAGACTCCAGCTTCCCCAGCCGCAGGCTTCTAAAAACTTTGTCCAGGGAGAAACCAAGATGGCGGCATAGGTAAACACCTAAACTGCTGCCTCGCACAACAATTTCAAAACTACAACTAAAAGATAAAACAGACATCATGCAGAACCACAGGAAGGCTGGCTGAGTGGAAATTCTACAACTAGAAGGAAAGAGAAAAGCACACTGAGACTCAGAGGAGCTGCAGAAGGCAGAGGTACAAAGGTGCGCGCGTGCGGAGAGGGCTGGCAACTGAGTACATGGCTGGCTTTTTCAATCCAGAGGGAGACAAAAGCTCTGAACTCCAGTTCTGGGGGAAACTCTGGGGAGCAAGACTCATTTGGGGAGAAACTGGACTGTCTGGCAGCGGGCGAAACTCGAGGGCTGCTTGCTCTCAGAGTTGCTTGCAGTGATTATTGTGGGACACTGAGACACAGGGGCCTATTAGGGCAGGGCTGACAGGAAGCCATTGCTGTCTGCTCCGCCCTGAGACTCCACCCCATCCAAGCTGAGCACAGAGGTTTTTGCAAGTCTTGTCTCATAAGGGTGTCTCCAGCACAGAATTCCTCCCAGCACAGACACAGCTGATCCTCACAGCCTACTGGCCTGGAGGTCAACTCCTCCCAGTGATAGCAACAACAATCAAGACTTAACTACAACAAGACTGTGCACACAGCCCACAAAGGGGTGCACCAAGAGTGTCCACCTCAGGTAACTGGGGAGGCTGAGCCACTGGGCCCTACATGACATCTAGCACACAAAGCCACTCTATCAACTCAGGGAAGTAGCCAAAATGTGGAGACAAAGAAACAGGTCACAAATGAAAGAAATGGAGGAAAGCAAATGACTGGATATAGAGTTCAAAACAATGGTTATAAGGTTTTTCAAGAATTTTCTAGAAAAGGCCAACAAATTTAGTGAAACCCTCAAGGATATGAAAAAGGACCAACTAGAAATTAAGCATACACTGACTGAAATAAAAAATAATATACAAAGATCCAACAGCAGACTAGAGGATCACAAGAATCAAGTCAAACATTTGAAATACAAAGAAGCAAAAAACACCAAACCAGAAAAGCAAAAATAAAAAAGAATACAAAAATATGAAGATAGTGTAAGGAGCCTCAGGGACAACTTCAAGTGTACCAACAACCCAATTATGGGGGTGCCAGAAGAAGAGAGAGAGCAAGACACTGAAAGCCTATTTGAAGAAATAATGACAGAAAACTTCCCCCACCTGGTGAAAGAAATAGACTTACAAATCCAGGAACTGCAGAGAACCCCAAACAAAAGGAATCTAATGAGGACCACACCAAGACACAGCATAATTAAAATGCCCAGAGCAAAAGACAAAGAGAGAATATTAAAAGCAGCAAGAGAAAAACAGTTAGTTACCTACAAGGGAACACCCATACAATTGTCAGCTGATTTCTCAACAGAAACTATGCAGGCCAGACGGTGGTGGCAAGAAATATTCAAAGTGATGAAAAGCAAGAACCTACAACCAAGAGTACTCTACCCAGAAAAGCTATCATTCAGAATTGAAGGGCAGATAAAGAGCTTCACAGATAAGAAAAAGCTAAAGGAGTTCATCACCACCAAACCAGTACGCTATTAAACAATGATTGGGTTACCAAAGAGATCAAAGAAGAAATAAAAAGCATACTGGTAACAAATGACAATGAAAACACAACAATCCAAAAGCTACGGGAACAGTGAAAGCAGTCCTGAGAGGGAAGTTCATAGCTCTACAGGCCTACCTCAAAAAACAAGAAAAATGGTAATAAATTATCTAACAATACAACTCAAATAATTAGAAAGAGAGCAACAAAAAAACCCAGAGTAAGCAGAAGGAAGGAAATATTAAAGATCAGAGTAGAAATAAACGACATAGAGACCAAAAACAAAACAAAACAAAAATCAATATAACCAAGAGCTGGTTCTTTGAAAGGATAAACAAGATTGATGAACCTCTAGCCAGCCTCACCAAGAAGCAAAGAAAGAGGACCTACCCCCCAAAAAAACAGAAATGAAAGAGGGGAAGTAACAACTGACCCCACAGAAATATAAAGTATTATGAAAAATACTATGAACAACAATATTCCAACAAAATGGACAACCTAGACAAAATGGACATATTCTTAGAAAAATAGAAGCTTCCAAAACTCAATCAGGAAGAATAAAAAAACCTGAATAGACTGATAATTACCAAAGAAATTGAAGCAGTAATAAAAAATATTTTTCAGCAAACAAAAGCTCTGGTATGGACAGCTTTACAGGGACGTTCTATCAAACTTTCAAAGAATAAATAAAACCTATCCTCCTCAGACTATTCCAAAAAATTCAAGAGGAAGGCACACTTCTAAGCTTTTCTTATGAAACCAGCATTACCCTAATTCCAAAACCCAATAATGACACCACAAAGAAAGAGAACTACAGGCCAATATCCTTGATGAACATAGATACTAAAATCCACAACAAAATTCTAGTAAATTCAATTCAACATTACATTAGAAAGATCATACACCATGACCAAGTGGGATTTATTCTAGGGATGCAAGGATGGTACAATATCTGCAAATCAATAAATGTGATACATCACATAAACAAATTGAGAGACAAAAATCACATAATCTTATCAATCAATGCAGAAAAAGAATTTGACAAAATCCAACACCCTTTCTTGTTTCAAAATTTTTATTGATTTCAGAGAGGAAGGGAGAGGGAGAGAGAGATAGAAACATCAATGATGAGAGAGAATCATCCCTCAGCTGCTTCCTGCATGACCCCCACCGGGGATCGAGCCCACAACTCGGGCATGCCTCCCTGACTGGAATTGAACCCAGGACCCTTCAGTCACCAGGTCGACACTCCATCCAGTGAGCCAAACCAGCCAGGGCCCAACACCCTTTCTTTGATAAAAACTCTCAGCCAAGTAGGAATAGAGGGATCATACCTCAACATAATAAAAGCCTTATATGACAAACTTACACCCAACATTGTACTCAATGGGCAAAACCTAAAAGCATTTTTCCTAAGAACAGGAACAAGACAAGGATGCCCACTTTCACTACTCCTGTTCGACATAGTACTGGAAGTGCAAGCCATAGCAATCATACAAGAAGAAATAAAAGGCATCCAAATTGAAAAGAAGAACTAAAACTGTCATTACTTACAGATGGCATGATATTGTACACAGAAAACCCTAAAGACTCCATCAAAAAACGACTATATTTAATAAATGAATTCTGTAATGTAGCAGGATATGAAATTAACAACCAGAAATCTATGGCTTTTTTATAAACCAACTAGAGGCCTGATGCACGAAATTCATACAAGGGGCTTGGCCCTCGCATCTGCAGCCACAGCGGCTTGCCTTGGCCCTCGTAGCCATGGTGACTTGCCTCCTGAAGGTCATTTGGCTGTCTGGTCTAATTAGCATATTATGCTTTTATTATTGTAGATAATGAACTCTCAGAAAGTGAAACTGAAAAAACAATCCTATTTACCACTAGAGGCCTGGTGCATGAAATTCATGCACGGGGTGGGGAAGGGTGTGTGTGTCCTTCAGCCCAGCCTGCACCCTCTGCAATCTGGGACCCCTTGAGTGATGTCCGACTGCCCATTTAGGCCTAAATGGGCAGTCGGACATCCCTCTCACAATCCAGGACTGCTGGCTCCCAACCGCTCGCATGCC
The DNA here is from genome assembly GCF_963455305.1 of Plecotus auritus. NCBI lineage: Eukaryota > Metazoa > Chordata > Mammalia > Chiroptera > Vespertilionidae > Plecotus > Plecotus auritus. The sequence continues at coordinate 130,050,106 of NC_137784.1, forward strand.
TGCCTGCCTGATTGCCCCTAACCACTTCTGCCTGCCAGCCTGATCACCCCCTAACTACTCCCCTGCCAGCCTGATCGATGCCTAACTGCCCTCCCCTGCTGACCTCGTCACCCCCAACTGCCCTCCCCTGCTGGTCCAGTCACCCCTAACTGCCCTCCCTTGCCAGCCTGGTCACCCCTAACTGCCCTCCCCTGCTGGCCTGATTGCCCCTAATTGCCCTCCCCTGCAGGCCTGGTCCCCCCAAACTGCCCTTCCCTGCAGGCTTGGATCCTGCCCCCAACTGCCCTCCTCTGCTGGCCTGGTCACCCCTAACTGCCCTCCCCTGCAAGCCTGATCGCCCACAACTGCCCTTCCTTTCAGGCCTGGTCCCTCCCAATTGCCTTCCTCTGTTGGCCTGATCGCCCACAACTGCCCTCCCCTTTTGGCCATCTTGTGGTGGCCATCTTGTGTCCACATGGGGGCAGCCATCTTTGACCACATGGGGGCAGCCATCTTGTGTGTTGGAGTGATGGCCTATTTGTATATTACCTCTTTATTATATAGTATTGCACCAAAAAAAATTAAGATACCTAAGAATAAACTTAATTAAGGAGGTAAAAGACTTATACTCAGAAAACTACAGCACATTGAAAAAAGAGATAGAGGAAGACATAAACACATGGAAGAACATACCGTGTTCATGGATTGGTAGAATCAACATCATTAAAATGTACATACTACCCAAACAATTTATAGATTCAATGCAATCCCCATTAAAATACCAATGGCATATTTCACAGACATAGAACAAAGTCTCCAACAATTCATCTGGAATAAAAATAGACCCTGAATAGCCACAGCTATCCTGAGAAAGAAGAACTAAGTTGGAGGGATCACAATACCAGATATCAAGCTATACTACAAAGCCACGGTTCTCAAAACTGCTTGGTACTGGCACAAGAACAGACATATAGATAAATGGAACAGAACAAGGAACCCAGAAATAGACCCAAGCCATTATGCTCAATTAATATTTGACAAATGAGGCAAGAGCATACAATGGAGTCAAGACAGTCTCTTCAATAAATGGTGTTGAGAAAACTGGACAGATACTTGCAAAAAAAGTGAAATTAGACCACCAACTTACACCATACACAAAAATAAACTCAAAATGGATAAAGGACTTAAATGTAAGACAGGAAACCATAGAAATACTAGAGGAATACACAGGCAGCAAAATATCAGACATGTCATAGCAATATGTTTACTGATACAGCTCCTAGGGCAATGGAAACTAAAGAGAAAATAAACAAATGGGACTTCATCAAAATAAAAAGCTTCTGCACAGCAAAAGAAACCATCAACAAAACAACAAGAAAGCCCACTGCATGGGAGAACATATTTGCCAATGTTATCTCAGGTAAGGGTTTAATCTTCAAAATTTACAGGGAACTCATACAACTTAACAAAAGGAAGATAAACAATCCAATCAAAAAATGGGCAAAGGACCTAAATAGACACTTTTCAAAAGCAGACATACAGAAGGCCTAAAGACATATGAAAACATGCTCAAAGTCACTAATCATCCGAGAGATGCAAATCAAAACCATAATGAGGTACCATCTCACACCTGTCAGAATGCCTATCATCAACAAATCAACAAATGACAAGTGCTGTTGAGGATATGGAGAGAAAGAAACCCTCGTGCACTGCTGGTGGGAATGCAGACTGGTGCAGCCACTGTGGAAAACAGTATGGAGTTTCCTCAAAAAAGTTGTAACTGGAACTTCCATTTGACACAGTAATCCCACTTGTAGGAATATATCCTAAGAAACCAGAAACACCAATCAGAAAGGATATATGCACCCTTATGTTCATAGGAGCACAATTTACAATAGCTGAGATTTGGAAACAGCCTAAGTGCCCATCAGCAGATGAGTGGATTAAAAAACTGTGGTACATCTACACAATGGAATACTACGCTGCTATAAAAAAGAAGAAACTTTTACCATTTGCAACAGCATAGATGAAACTGGAGAGCATTATGCTAAGTGAAATAATCAGTCAGAGAAAGATAAATGTCACATGATCTTACTCATATGTGGGATATAATGAACAACATAAACTGATGAACAAAAGTAAATCCAGAGACAAGATAACACTGAACAGACTGTCCAACCTCAGAGGGAAGGCAGGGGAGAGGGGTTAGAGATCAACCAGAGGACTTGTATGCATGTATATTAACATAACCAATGGACACAGGCACTGGGGTGGTGGGATCTTGTCCTGGGGGGTGGGAGTGGCTGATGGGGTTTGTCAGGGGAAAAGGAGACTTATGTAATACTTTAAACAATAAAAAAAGAATTTTGAGAAGAATGATATAAATATGAGCTAATACCTACAAATATTGTATAAATACCGATGGCTTTACTCTGCAATTTGCTAATATCTCAAGGCATAATATACATTTATGGCAAGGTTCATCCTTAACAATAGTGGTGAAATATCACATTTCATATTGTCTTGATAATTTCAACTTTTTGCTAGTTTTTTTCTTTTTTTGTCACATGTGATTTACTTGTCATGTAGCTTACAAAGGATTTGTTCCCAGATTAGTTGTAGTGTTGGTGGTGCAATTTTCTTGTCACTCATTTATGCTTGTATTGTTAGTGTTATTTTCAATCTGCTGTTTCTTTGCAAAAAATTTCTTAAAGCAGTTATCTACTTTGGGAGAGTTTTGGAGTTAAAATTAAATGATGTCCTTTTAAATTGAATTTATTTGGGTGACAATGGTTAATACAATAATATAGATTTCAAGTGTATAATTCTACAACATCATCTGTGTATTGTACTGTGTGTGATGGTGTCTTTTTATTTTAGTCATTCTAGAGTGTGTGATTTAGTACCTTGTGATTTTGATTTGTACTTCCCTAATTCCTAATGATTATAAGCATATTTTCATGTGCTTTTTGGCCACTTGTTTATCACTTTTGATGAAATGTCTACTCAGATATTTTGTTCATTTTTAGTTAGGTCATTTGTCTTTTTTGAGTTGTAAAAGTTCTTTTTATACTCTAGATACAAGTCCCATATCAGATATTTATTTTGCATATATTTTCTCTCATTCTCTGTGTTGCAGAGGATGTGAGGAAATCAGATCCCTCATACATTGCTAATAGGATTGTAAAATTGTTCAGCCATTTTGGAAAATACTTGATAGTTAATAAAAAAGCTAAACATAGTTTGCAAATGACTCAGCAATTATACTATTAGGCATTTACCAAGAAAACACACATCTACACAAAAATTTGTACACAAAGTTCCTAACACTCATGATGGCCGAACAGTGGAAACAACCCAAATGTCCATTAATAAATGAATAAATAAAGAAAATGTGGTATAGGCATATAATCTACTATTATTTGGCCATAAAAAGAAATGGAGTACTGATACATACTGTAATATGGATGAATCTTGAAAATACACTAAGTGAAAGAAGCCAGACCCAAAATGACATATATTGTATGAATCTGTTTATATGAAATATCCTAAATAGGCAAATTCAGAGACAGAAAGTAATTTAGTAGTTGGCTGCATTTTAGAGGACAATTTAAGGAAAATGAGGAGTGATTGCTAATGGGCATAAGGTCTCATTTGTTTGGGGTGATGAAAATGTTCTGTAATTAGATAATGGTGATGGTAATATAACTCTTTGAATATACTACAATCTACTACAATATACTATAGGGATAAAATGTTATTGTATTAAAGGAATGAATTTTATGTAAAGTGAAGTATACCTCTTTCCTCAGGATACCACTCCCATAGTGCAGAACTCAGGACTGTCTGGCACATGAATGGACAAATCAAGGTAAGTATAACAGGTCAACATGCATACTCCATAGTGGGTAGACAACTTTGTCTCAATTTTTAAATTTAAAACACTGGTTCAAGAGGTGGGACAATAACAGGAAGTGATAAGTTCTATAGTGTGACTGCAGGAGTGGGTATCTGAGATAAAATGAGGAGAGTATTTGTAAAGAGATTAAGGAACTGGTAAGTTGGGAAGTTGGATGAATTTGCAACATATACGGATGCTGAAGTCATCCATGATGGTAGAACTTAGGATGCAAATGAACACTGTGATCCAGGTGCCAAGTCCTCAATAAATGGCTAAGAGATCTGTAGGTTAGAAAAGTAAAGAAAAAGAGAATGTGGTATACCTAAATGATATAGGACTCAAATACTAAACAAACGTTTCTTTTTTAAAAAATTCTGTTTTACCAGAAGTGGAAGAATCATGATCTGGAGCATGAAGGTCATCAATACCATTTCTAGATACTGAGGTATGTAAGGTGTGAAAAAAATAAACAATCTCAGCTTTCATTAAAGATAGCCACAAGAAAAGGAGCATTTTCAGAGGGAGCCTGAAAGTCATTCTGACAAGCATTGGAGGGAGGAGCAGTAAAGGAGAGGCAGAAAAACTGTAACAAGTAATCACAATAATGCAAAATGCATTATTTTTTTAGCAGGAGCAAGTATCACACTTCCAGAGCTTATGTATTGCAGTCAATGGATATCACACTGTAGGCCACATACTACAGGTTCTATATGCTGCCAAAAATGTGGTGTAGGAATCATCACTAGTACAGAGATTTTTTAAAAAGTAAAGCCTAGAGAGGAAAATAGACTCGTCCAATGTTCCTTAGACAATGTCAGATTCACAAAGCAATATATTTTTCCTGTAGTGGGCCACCTCCTTTATACCCTTTCCAATAGTGTTATTAACCTGCCATAAGGGTTAGTTACCACTTTCATTTATTTCCTGGCCACCAGGAAATTAGGTGTTGACAGCTATGGCAAGGGGGTTGGTTTATACTTTGTAGCTCCTTTATTCTACTATCCAAGAACAGATTCCTTGTAATGAATCAACTTCTAGTTCATCTTATTTGACGTTTGATCCACAAAAAAGAGAGAGACAAGATCCAGGAACACCTTGGGCCCTTCCATGCCTGGTTTATTCTGGTAAGACATCTGTGGAAGTTTTAAAACATGGCTTCAAATTCTTTCTACTCTTCTCATTGAGAGATGAGGTCTATATATCCCTGCCCCATTTGAATGTGGGTGAGCTTGTGTCTTCTAAAACCAATAGAGTACTAGAGAAATGATGCTATATCACTCCTGATGTTGTTCAAAAAAGCCATTCATCTTCCTCCTGAGTCATTAAAACACTAGCTGTTGAAGCCTTGAACAGCCATGTAAGAACTCCAATCACTCTGAGACCACTGTGCTGGTGAGGCCATGTTTAAGTACTTGCATAGACAGGCCCAACTGAGCCTAGCCTTCCAGAAATCCCAGCTGAAGCACCAGATATGTTAATGAAGCTGTGATGTACTCAGCAGATCAACCTCATCCTCCAGCTGAATACCTTAGAGCGATCTCTGTCAATGACAAGAATCACCTACGTGAGCCCTGCTTGGATTCCTAACCCATGTAATTGTGAGATATAATAAAATGCCTGTTGTTTTAAGCCACTAAATTTGGGACAGTTTGTTGTATAACAATAACTACCAGAACATAGGACCAGAAGAGAAAAACACTCAGTTCCATCCCCCTATTAGTCTCATCCCCTGCCACATACTCCTACCCTTATATACCTTGTGCTGCTGATATATAGAACTTCTGGCTGTTCTCTGAGCATACCTTTTTAATAGCTTCTTTTACTATTGTTCTCCTTTGCTTACCCTTCAATCTAGCACCTTATCCAGAGTGAGTATACTTTATGGTCTGCCTGTCTTCATTCATAGATTATGAGTTCTCTGAGGGTAAGGACCAGGTCTTGTTCTTTTTGGCATATCCTTCAGTGTCAAACATGTTTTCTAAGTGGGTTTCCAGAATGTATTATGGATATGTAAGAGGGCTTGATGGCATAAGCTCCATTCCTTAGAGGGAAGACAGCTCAGGTAAGGGGAAATGGAAGTTATGGCATGGTGAGATCAGGTTTTCTGGTGTTTATTTACAGGAGTAGTGGGTCATTTGTGCACAGGGTTCATTTTCATGGTAAATGAATATAAAGAGCCTTCCCTAAAGACTTGGGACAGAGCAGGGATCATGGAGGCTAATGAAGAAGTGGACTTCCCAGAAAATAGATCTTTCCCTCAGAGAATCTTCCATTTTCATCATGTGGTTTACAGAGTTCCACATGGTATTGGATTGGCTGTTCAGAGCTGATATATCAGAGCAATTGGGAAGCTGTGGCAATATGCCATCATGTACCACCAGGTAGTTAGAAGTTTGAAATAGTCCTTCACATATGTCCCCACCTTGTATACATGTAATAAGCCCTCAAGCTTGAACACATGAGCCTGGAAATCCTGGCCTGAGGTTATGAACAAGAAAGCAGTGAAGAGAGAAATAGAGACTAATTGTACTATTTATTATACTGGCTTAGTCCCCCCAGTCAGTTTTTCAATCTTGTGGACCTGATTTCCTGTTTGGCATGGATTCTGATTCCTTCCAGAAATGCCCACCTCTACCCCAGGATGCAATGAGGAACTGTCAAACCTTCTGCCTAACACCTGAGACATGGCAGCTTATTCCCATGCTCTAAATAAGTGAGGATCTTGGATTTCTATCTGTAAAATGTGGGGCCTTGGCTGGCAGGTATCTCAGGGTTCCTTCTTCCCTGACTTCACCAGCAGTAGCTGGAATTGAAATAAAGCCTGAGACCTCTTCCACTGAGTAGGCTCTGGATCCTGGAAATCCCCATGGAACTGGGCATTGGGAAGTTTCCAAGGATATATTGGGACTTCTGTACTTGGTAAGGCCAGGGGGGCAATTAACAGCAGGTTAATCACAGTGTAAGATGCCCACTCTACTTATTTACTTAGTCATTATTTGATGAAGTCAATTAATAACTTTTGGATGGATTTTTAATCCCTGTGAGGTACCTATGATGAGAAGGTGACAATGGGCAATTAACAAGGCAACATGTGATAAATGACAATGACTTTACAAGGAGAAGGAAGTCCTATCCCCAATCTCGTGGTTTCATAAACAGAGGAAGTATTTTGAGAAAGTTAGAATAGAAGATAACAAGAGAGAATATCACTTTGTAAACCTCATTGCAGCTTTAGAAAACTCAAACTTTTATAATCTTTGTGGCATTATTAGAACTAGAGAATCAAGACTAAGGAACTATAAGCTGTTTCCCTTTGTGTTGGAAACAATCAGACTCCTCTAGTCACTCTCTCAGAGAGGTACAAGGGCCAATTTGAAGCTAGTGATGAGGATATTTAGGAGGAGTGCTGTGATAATAAACCCTAGATCACAGGGCTTGGTGCCAAGGTAGCTCAAGATTAGGGAGAAGCAAGAACCTACTTGAGAAGGCAAAGCAAAGTGACATGTGAGAGATCCCCCAGTCCTGAAGCTCAGGATGCCCATGACTTAGGTTTTCTACTCCTCCTCTGGCCTTCACTAGAAGCAGTGTCCTGGATGGTCTGTTGATGGCAGAAAGTCTGGTGGGCTTGCCTGCCTTGTAGTCTGAGAGTATTGTATGTATGAGACATCAGTTGCCAAGTCAGACTCCAGGGGTATAGTAGCTTAGGAAGTTTCCTATAGAAAGGACACTAACCAGACAAGCCACCATGAGGCCACAGGAGAACCAGCTTGCATTTTGCCAAGAACCATTCATCTCTGCCTTAGTCGATCATGACCAAACAGCCAATCTGTGCTCAATGCAGGAAGATTACACATCTGCCTCAGATTAAATCCCAGGTGGGGGGTATAAGGCATTTACCCTTCCCAGAAAGTTGCTGCCAAATATTAATGAAAAAGTAGTGTCAGAATTTCTAAAATAAACCAGCTTATTTGAAAAAAATTGATAGAGAAATTATAGATTTGCATTGCAGGTCACCCTATAAAGTGCCTGTAAATCCCCTAGGGATCTTGTTTAAATGCAGATTCTGACTCAGCGTATCTGGAGCAAGCCTGACATGCTACACTTTCAACAAGCTCCCAAGTGATGCTGCTACTAGTGGTCCCAGGCCACCACTGGAATAGCCAAGACTAAACAATGTCCAAGTCAAACCCTAGATGGGCCAAGCCAGGGCAGCTACGTGATGCCTGATGGGAAATGCCCAGGTGGGAATGGCATCCTTGGGAACGAGGTAAATAATGGTCATGATAATGGTCACAGTACTGGGCTCAGAGTTGGGATTCCAGGGGCTCAATCTGTAGCACCTCCCACCCCTTATGGGGTTCTAGACTGAAGAGGCAGACACGCGAGTCAGGCAAGTGGAGATGGAAGAAACAGTCCCACTTCTGGTAAAGGCTGGATGAAAGGCCTTGGCTTAGGTGAGCAGTCACCATGGGCTTGCCAATCCCTTCCCCAATTCTGCAGATGAGTGCTAACCCCTCCCCAGGCATTGACACAGCTGGTCAATTCCTGCTTTCTTGTGAGGGCCAGGTCCCTTTCTGCTTGGCAGATAACATATTATTAAAGTGTCATGGCACCCTGAGTGAGGGCTGGCCTCTAAAACAGAGAGGCAAGAGGGGCCTGCTGAGGAGGGAGGAATGTGTTCAGCTCCCTTTCTTAAGCCCTTCACCTATGGGGAGGAGAGAGGAAAAAGCAGAGGAAAGTGGCCATGAGTGTCACCTTTCAAGTTCCTTGACAGGTTACCATGAAGCCAAGGATATGGGAGTTGCTGCTCACCCCAATCAAGCTTGAGTGGGTTCTATGTGCCACACACTGTATGGAGACTTGAAAAGCAGCAGCATTCTTGTTGTCTCCCACTCCCTGATCTCCTTTAATTTCCCTGCAGTCTGTTCACCGCATGGTGGCCAGAGTGTCCTTATAATCATGATCAGATCATGTCACAACTTTGTTCAAAACATTCCAGTGGTTTCCAAACACATGGGGAATGAAGTCTGAATCCCTCAGCAAGGCCCATCAGTTCCAGCATTATCTGGCCCTAGCTCACTGCACTCTAACCACATGAGCCTGTGTGCCTTGCCTCAGGTCTTTGTTCAAATGTTATCCCCCTCATACTGACAGGTGCACATTCTAATATATCTCCCTCACTTTGCCCCCCTTCCCCCGACTCTCCTGTGTTTATGGAGTTCATCATTGTCTAATCAGTTGAATAAACTCTTCTCCTGCTGGGGTTGTCCCTTCTCTTTTGCCTGATAAATTTCAACTACAAGACTTGCTCACAGACTCCTTCCCTTGGAAAAAAATCTTCCTTGTGCCTCCTGCCTTCCCTCTAAAGTGAAATGTATCTCTCCCTAATGTGAGAAAACAGGAGTAGAGTGGGCATGGATGTGACAGGGGTGCCCTCTCAAAGAGGATCTCCTCTGAGCTGTAAACAGGGCTGGGAGCTCCCCCTGCAAAGTGAGACCTGGAAAGCTGGTTGTCTGATCTCCTGTTTGTTAAGCTCAAGAATTCTCCTTTGCTTACCTTGTCATACCTCAGTCCTGATGGCTGTAGGTGGACATAGCCAGGATCACCACCTTTTACTGCTCCTCTGAGCAGTCTCTCCTAAGATTACTAGACATAGTTCAAATCTGGTCAGCCTCTCTGGGTCCTTGGGCCTCCTGCAAATTCTACTACTATTGGACTGTGGGGACCTGCCCTGAGTCATGTTCTTTGCCTGGGAAATAGGGGTTGCATGAAAATAGCAATGCAGGAAATATTTTCTGAAATAAAACTTTAGGATCAAATTGCTTTCCTTGTGAATCCTTCCATGTATTAAAGAACGAAAGGAGAGTAACAGAGCAGGGAGTTCCAAGAATCCATTTCCTCCACTGGAGCAACCATTAATCTGACAAAAATGTTGCAGAATCAACTTTTTTTTGGAATTCTGAAATCTAATCAAAGACATACAACAACTTGGAAAGTGCTAAATAAAGAAAGAGCTTGTTAAGTTTTGTTAAAACAGTGTTGTAGGTTTCTTGCTTACATCCTACCACCCCCATTGTCCTATTGGACCATTCAACTGTTCAACAAGTAGCTATGATGTGCACTGTCCACCAGGGGGCGGACTCGCAATGCACAGGCATGGAAACACAGTTTGATGAATCTCAGAGGGGAGGGGGGAAGGGGCAGGGCAGGAAGAGATTAGCCAAAGTTCTTATATACATACTAGAGGCATGGTGTGTGGATTCGTGCACCGGTGGGGTCCCTCAGCCTGGACTGTGGGACTTGGGATGAAACCAGCAGTCCAACATCCTCCGAGGGGTCCAGGATAGCGTGAGGGCACAGGCCAGGCCGAGGGACCTCACCTGTGCTCGAATCCATGCACCCGGCCTCTAGTGAAGTATAACAACACCTGTATAATGGAAGTCCCAGAAGAAGAGGGAAAGGAGAAAGGGGCAGAAAGAATATTTATAGGTGCAATAGCCAAAATTTGCTAAATTTGATGAAGTACATGAATCGACACATCAACTGAGAAACATTAATATCAAACTGTCCAAAGCCAACAATAAAGAATTGTGAAAGCAACAAAAGAGAAGTGAGTTGTCGCCTATAAGAGAGCCTTAAGAAAATTAACAGCTGACTTTTTAACCATAAGCCATGGAGGTTAGAAAGCAGCAAGATGGCATATTTACAGTGCTCAAATAAAAACAAAAATGAACCAACAGCTAAGAATCCCTCACCTGAAACAACTATCCTTCAAGAATGAATAATTGTCACATTCCCAGATTGTCTTTCTTAAAAAAGGGGCTGACAGAATTTGTTCCTGGAAGACCCATCCTACAAGAAATGTTAAAAATGGTTCTTCAGGTGGAAATGAAAGGAAACTAGAGGTTACTTAATGCTATGTAAAGAAATAAAGAACTCTAGGATAAGTAAATATATATATATATATATATATATATATATATATATATATGTGTGTGTGTGTGTTTATATATATAAATCATAGATTCTTGTATATTTGATTTGTGACTCTATTACTTTCCCAAGTATAATTTTAAAAACAAATGCATAAAACATTTTAAATAAATATGTGAAAGGTATATGTGTAAAGACATAATGTGTATTAATAACAGTATAAGAGGGGCATGGAGCTGTATGGGAGCAGAGTTGTTCTGAATGCCATTGAAGCTAAGTTGCTATCAATTCAAACTAGATTGTTGTGCGGAAGCAAGGCACTTGGTTGGAAAGTCTGTAAGGAGGATTCTCTGAAAGGTTGGGGGCCTTTAGGGGGACCTTGCTGAAGGCAGCAGCCCCTGCCTTGAATTTTCCAAACAAGTCCGAGCCCCCAGGTGTTTTACTGGAATCTCTATGTTTAGTCTCAAGGCCGGACCTTGTAGAAGCATGTGCTTTCTCAAGGATACTTACCCTGCTGATTGTATCTGATAGTTAATTTTAGTTCAAGCTGCTGTTACAATAAAAGCCTAAGGAGGCAGGTGAACAGGGCGGCCTGGTGCCTCTTGAAGGCAGCCCCTTTAACCCTCTCTTTCACAGAAATGTGTGTCAGAGTAATCATTCATCCATCGCTCAGGGTCTGCTGGTCAGTCCCAGCAGATTGTTATAAACTTAGAATATTAATTCCAATAACTAAGAAAATGATTTTAAATATATATGGGAAAGGAAATGAATAGGGAATCAAAATAGTACACTAGAGAAACAATCAAGTCAATACACTGGAATGTATTGGAGGAACTGGAAGAATAATAATGAAGGAATTAATTAACAAAACTATATAGAACATAAAGAAAACAAATAGCAAAATGGAGCCCTTCTTAATCAGTACTCACTTTAAATATAGGTAGATTAAATTATCCAATTAAAAGGCAGAGATATAAAGAATTCTCCCAAACATTTAAAGAAGAATTAAGATGACTCTTTCTCAAACTCTCTCCAAAAATAGAAGATGGAATACTTAACTTATTCTGTGAAGTGCCAGCATTACCTTGATACCAAAGCCAAACTATGGCATTACAGGCAAACTACAGGCCAATATCCCTTAAGAATATACAATCAAAATTCCTCAACAAAATGTTAGCCAACTGAACTAAGGAGCTTATGAAAGGGATTATACACCAAATTCCTAAAATATAGGAAAAACCCATGATCATCTCAGTTGATGCTGAAAAAGTATTTGACAAAATCCAATAACTTTTAATGATAGAACATTCAGCAAGTTAGGAGTAGAAAGGAACACCCTCAACATGATAAAGGACATTTATGAAAAATTAAAAGATAACATTATAGTCAGTAGTAACAGACTGAAGACTTTCCCCTAAGATCACACACAGAAACACACGCAGATCACAACACTGAAAACAATGAAGAGGAGCATTGATGAGTGTGACACAACTTCAAGTGGCCTATATACATACACTTGCAGACCCCAATGGAGAGAAAAATGAGGGGATGGAAAAAGTATTTGAATGAAATATCTACAAATTTGATGAAAACCATAAACCCAGAGATCCAAGAAGCAAAAGGAATGGGAAGAACAAGAAATACGAAGAAAACTACGCCAAGGTCCATGATAATTAAATTACTTAAAATCAATGATAAACAGAAAATCTTAAAAGTACCTAGAAAAAAAAAGAGAAATTATGACAGAGGAACAAAGATAAGGATAAGAGTAGATTACTTGTCACAAACAATAAAAGGAAGAGGAGAGTGGAGCAATATCTTTAAAGTACTGAAAAATTAAACTGTCAACCTAGAATTCTATATAGAGTGAAAATATATTGCAAAACAAAGGTGACTCTTTCTGAAATACAAAACCTTAAAGAATTAATCACCAAGAGGCATTCACTGTAAGAAATATTAAAGAATGTTTAAAAGAAATGTTAAAGTCCTCCAGGCAGATAGAAAATGACACCAGATAGAAATTTGGATCTATACAAAGGAATGAAGAGCACCAGGAATTGCATCTTCATCCATAAACATAAGGATGTGTTTCTTCTTTATGTAAATATCTTTAAGAGATAACTTTTCAAAGAATACTAACAGTGTATGGTGGGATTTACAACACAATGTACAGTAGAAGTAAAATGTATGCCAACAGTAGACGAAAGGCTAAGGGAGGACAAATGGAAGCATACTGTTGGCTTTTGTGTATTTGACTCTTCTGATGCAATGGGCATGGCAAACTGTTTTCCTTTTTGTACCAAGACCCCAGCACAGTGACCAGGTGAGCCAGGCCTTGAAGTTGCACCCATCATTTAAATGTGAACACGGTGTAACTAGAGGGACTGCTGTGAATTCCAGATCCAAATTACTCCTCTTTGTTCTCTTCTCTGTGGAATAAGGAACTCTTATAGAAAACACTTTCCCTGTGTTCTTAAAGTGGCTTTAGCTACACAGCTGTAATAGGTTTTGGTTGAGATTAGGGAAGCTGAATATCAGTCTAGGACAGTGGTTTGCAAACTCATTAGTCAACAGAGCCAAATATCAACAGTACAACGATTGAAATTTCTTTTGAGAGCCAAATTTTTTAAACTTAAACTTCTTCTAACGCCACTTCTTCAAAATAGACTCGCCCATGCCGTGGTATTTTAGTGGAAGAGCCACACTCAAGGGGCCAAAGAGCCCCATGTGGCTCGTGAGCCACAGTTTGCCGACACCTGGTCTAGGAGACTGTGTACCAAGTTGGGATCAGGGGCAACAGGTGAAAGTAAAATGAGCCAAGAGCCCTGTTTTTGTTGAGGGCATTTCAACGTGACCGAAGAATAATTTCACAAGAGGGAAGTACAGGTGGAAAAACAGAGAGAGCCTACCAAATTACTCAGTGCTGAGAGGTTACTAGGTCAAGGGACGGACCACTTTCCCAGAAGGGACTTTGAAGCAGACCCAGGCCTAGGAACACAGAGACAGGGATTGGGATCAACAGGAGGGAAGAGCCTGTGGAAAACCCTATGGGGGCTGCTGGGTTGGAAGGAGAGTAGCCAGTCCTGTGCTGACAATATGGAACAGACGAGTAGTTAGGAGGACAGTGTGGGCCTATGTGTATCTAGTTCAGAGGTGGTGGTTAATAAGGACTTGGGGAAACAAGAAATGGGATGGGAGAGTGTGCTGGGGCTGCAGAGGTTGGGGGCCACAAGTTGTTGGCAGTGCTGGAAAGCCAGGCTGCAAAATTGGCATTCAATTTTGTGTATTGGACAGAATGGACTCTATCTCTATACACCCGTGCAGGAGCATGAGGCAGTCCATGTCTAAAGAAAGGTCTTCTAGCACAGAACTTTCCCAGCTGTGCTCGGGGACAACCTTAGAGTTCTGTGCCTGGTGTCAGGACCCACTGCCCCCACAGGGAAGAAAGGGTGCTGGACTAACAGGACTCTGGGTTTATAGTCTTCATTTCAACCAGACTACTCTTCCTTTTCATGTGTGTGGAATGGATTAGTGTGAAAGGCATTTTGAAATAAGAGGTTTCACTTTTAAAATTTTGAACACAGTAGACTACCAGTAGATACGGGATGCATCATGGAGATGTACCAGTTAGATATAGGATGTATAGGATGGATTCATGAATTCCAGCCTCCTGAAAATCCTCCAGCCCCTTGTGCTGTTTGGCATAAGCAACTTTAGTCACTACGCAGATGCCAGCTGCCTAAACAAGGTTAGAGAAAGTATCTGAGTATTGGTGGATGTACATTTGGTATTGACAAGGATGCCAACAGCAGAGTATTTAAAGTGGCATATACACTGAATGACCAGATTATTATGATCTCTGAATGCATAATAATCTGGCTACTCAGTGTATATCCTATATAATAAAAGGTTAATATGCAAATTGTCCCCTCAACCAGGAGTTTGACCAGCAGGCAGGCCGGCCAACCGCCCATGTCCCCTCCCCCTGGCCAGACTGGCCAGACCCCACCCATGCATGAATTCATGCACTGGGCCTCTAATATAAATATCTGTACACTGAGCGGCCAGATTATTATGTGTTCAGAGATCATAATAATCTGGCCAGTCAGTGTATATACCTGAAATCCATCAATCAGAATTTTTTTCTGTTTTATATAATTACTAGAGGCCCATTGCATGATATTTGTGCAAGAATAGGCCCCTGGCTTCACTCCCAGCCACCCGGGAGCTGGCACGTCCCGCTCCCCGGCCGCCTGGGAGCCAGCACGTCCCCGCTCCCCGGCTGCCCAGAGCCGGCACGTCCTCACTTCTTTCTGGAGCACCACTCCAGTAGCTCCCTCCGCCGCCCCCCTTCCCCTCATAGCAGGCTTCACACCGCTCTGCGCCTGCATATGCAAATTAATCTCCATCTTTGTTGGGTTAATTTGCATACTCACTCTGATTGGCATTGGGCATAGCGGAGTGATGGTCAATTTGCATGTTTCTCTTTTATTAGGTAAGACTAGTAGGCCTGCACACGAATCTGTGCACCAGTAGCTCTCTGCGGGGCCTGGCCGCTCTGCGCCCGCTGCCCAGAGGCTCTCCACGGCCCAGAGGCCTATCCGAGGCTGGCCATGGAACACTTGCTTCATCGCCGCAGCAAGGAAGCAAGCATTCCACCAGGCTGCTTACACAGCCTGCTCTCAGCAGTCGCCCCCCCCCACGCCCCACCCCACCCCGCACACGACTAGGGGACTCAGGCAGGGCTGAGAGGACTGGGTGCCGCCATCTTGTGGCTATGGGCACCACCATCTTTATGACGGAGCGATGGTTTATTTGCATATTACCCATTTGTGAGATAGGATAATGACTGCAGGGTACCATTCGGTGTTTGAAAATGTGGAGCCTGTCCACTGCCTGGGCCTTCCCTTTCCATGGAAGAAACCCATAGTGTTCCAACTGCTCACGTAACTTTAATATCCCTATGGGACTCTGTTACTGAGAGTGCCATTATGGGCACCTCTTCCCTGGGGCCAAACACCATCTTGGAGGTGGAGGGGCTCTCAACAGGATCATCCATGGTGTTTCCTGCATTGGACCCCACACATCCCCAAGTTAAGGTCCCAAGTTAAGGTGCCATCCCCTTGGATTTTCCATTCACCCTGAAAACATCTGCACCTGGCCCAATCTGGTATCCCAGACAGTGTCTGCTGGCAACATAGGCCAGCAGTGGTAGCCACAGGACACCTGCCCTTGTTGTGCCAAGAACTCAGAAACCCCTGAGGCAGTAGGAGCCAGGAACAATACACGCATAGTTTTTGCAAGCACGTCCACACCCAGCCCTTTGTCTGCAGAGTCTGAAATGATTGGTCCTGTGACTTTCCCCTTCTGATTTCACCCTCCTTGCAGCAGGCACAGCTCATGGGTATTCCTGACTGATCTCAGCTGTCGGTCCCCAGTCACCAACCCCACTCATTCACATAGCCCCAACCTCTATGTGGGGTTGCCCTGCACGCAGGTGGAAAGTCCCCAGCTGCTAGCAGGCATCATGACAGCTCCCAGCCCCAGGAAACCACTAGAGTAGTCAAGAGATGTAGTTCATCTGAATGATGCAGGGAGCCTGCTATACTCTTCCTGTCAGAGGCAGGGGGACTCTAAGGTTAAGGACAGGAGTCTGGCAGGCCACTGGGCCATTCTTCAGATAGACCCTGCAACATCCACCTGGTGAGGATGATTCAGAGATTTCCCCAGCCTATCCCTGCTCTTTGTACTGTATTGCTCTCCTCCCTACCTTCTCTCCTTTGGGCTCTTTCCCCCTAGCCTGAACTCTGGACTGAGAGCCCTGACTGCCATCCTGCCTGGGGCCCTCCGGACTTGGTGCTGCATGTGGTCTCTCTCCTGGATTCTGGCAATCGCTCTCCCCTCAATCGTCCAATGCCCCTCACTGGCTGAGGGTGTCCTGTCGGGTCCCCTTCCCTGGCTCCTGACCGAATCAGTGCTTCTCAAAGTAAAAGGGAAGTGTTTTGTTGACATTTCAGAATTTCAGGATGTTAACTCATGCCAAGAGGAATCCTGTTACTCAGGACATTACTGCATAAATCCAGCTTTATATCAGAGAGGAATGAAGTTAGTGTTATTTTCAATCTAATTCGAAAATGGGGGAGATACAAATTAAAACAAGAATGAGGAAATATTTTTGCCCACAATTCTAACCAAAATTTAAAGGAATGCTAAAACACAGTGGAAAGTGAAAGATACTCACATAAAAAATTTCAGCACATGAATGGTATAGCATTTTTGAAAATTTCAGCAATATTTATAAAAATCTGAAATATTCAGACCCTTTGCATTTTAAGCTTATAACTGTTTTGTTAGCAATGGTCACCTCTGAGTAGGAGGCTGAAATTTGAAAGGATTTTACAAAGGGGGCAATTATCTACTTTTACTATCTTTTTTTTCCAAGAGAATACATGCATTATATACAGGATTGCGCTTGTAATTAAACTATTTAAATACACCTAACAGCAGGTAAAGTTGCTGTGTATTAGTCAGTTGAAGTAAGTGCAAGCTGAAGAGACAGAGGAAAACTGAAATTTGAATGGCTTAACATAACGAAAGTCTTTTTGTGCGCATACAAATTTGGATGCAGTTGGGCAGGAGAGCTCCTCTATCTGGTGACTCAGGGATCTGGGATACTTCAAGATTGTACTCCCACCATCTCAACACAGGGATGTTATGTTTGCTGTTGAATGAAATAGGAAGGCGGGACCTGTCATAGTGGCTCCCAAATGTCTGGATGTGGCAATATTCCTGACCAGATCTCAGTGACAATAGGTAGATGTCCCTTCCTAACAACAAGTGGACTGGCAATGTAGTTTTCCCATATACAAAATATGGATGACACCTTGTAATCTCTCCCATACACTGTTACATATTAGGTGCTCACAAAAACAATTATGATTTGTTATGACAATAACCTTCCTTTCTTGGAGAAATTTCTGAGAAGGTCAAATTTGCCTTAAATTCCCCAACTTTTTCAATGACTACCCTGTGTCAGGAGATTTCAAATACAGGATCACATGTAATTTTCATAGGATCCTGTAAATATCAGTTGAGTGGGTTTGCCATCTTCACTCAATAACACTTTTCTACACTTCCCTTTGAGATAACCTATATAATCTCAGTTGGCTGAGAATTTTCTCTTTCCTTTTGATGCATGACCAAAATCTTGTGAATTTCTGCTACCCTCTACATGACTGAACATACCTGAACACCTATTCAGGTGCCATCAAGTACACTGAAAATTATTCTTTTCCTGGGGTACAGACACACAGACATTGAACAGTGTGGGAAAAAGAGAATTATTTTTTTCATTTGTAATTAGGATGAGCATGTCTACATAGAAACCATTTTTCACCTACAAGGGGGCTTCAAGTTTGGGGGAATTTAGCCTCTGTAGATGTTTGCTCCACAGTGATTTCCATGGTCTTTCTGCATCTACCACTTATGAAGGAGGCACTGGGATTTGACCACCTAGGTAAGCTGATTCATCCGTGTATGTGTTTGATGGCCAGTTTCAAATAAGACACCCCATTAAACTCCTGCTATAAAGAGCAGGTATTCTAACAAACCTTCTCTCTAACTTCAGGGTTACATCCCCAAATTGGTAGATTATGGCCCCAATCATACTGTACTCATTGATTCATTTGGAAAGCATTTTAAGAATGTGCTGAAGACATCCCCAGGATGTTTGAGTATCTAAAGGTCACTGTTCAAATTCAAAGAGATTTTTCCATCAGAGCGCTTCCAGGGTGAGGGATGGATGACCAGTACTTCAGCAGGGAGTAGAAATGTTCTGAGCTGGGGGGCGGGGTGGTGTGGGGGTGTAGAGGGGTAGGAGATTCGGGGCTGTTCCACTGTGAGTGGCCGCAGCCTTCAGAGGAGGCAGCAGTGAGAAGCTGGTCAGCGGGCCAGGATCCAGGGATGGACAAGAGGGCACACAGGGGAAGCCCAGGGGAAGGGTGCTGTCATGTGGAGAAATGCATGGACTGGACAGAAATGCCAACATCTCAGCTCTCAAGGGACCCTGGGACTTGGGCAGGAGGAACCTTGGTAAATAAAGGCCACAGACAGTACCCAGATTGTGTTTGATTCGCACTGTCACCTCCCTTCCTTAGGCCTGATTTTAGTGCCTTGGCCCCAGGGTCCCTCTTTTTATTGCCTGAGAGACATCATGCAGTACTGAGAAGAAAAATGATTTATGAGTCAGAAGGTTAGGCACAGTCTGGGATGGGTGTGAACAGCATGGACTTTAGATGGAATTCAGACCAGGGATCCAATCTCTGCCTGTCACTTACTAGCTATGTGATCCTGGGGATATTAGCTGGCCCTAAGAGCCTCAGGTTCTTCATCTGTGAAGTAGGTGTGTTTGATAAGCCCTGTCTCATAGGACTGCAGGAATGTACTGAGTGTTTGTAAAGCACCTCCCGCAGTGCCTGACGGAGATTGGGACTGTGATGAATGCCAGTTATTTTTAATATTATATTACCCCAAGCCCTACTATCCTCTACTCTGGAAGGGTTTTTGTTGTTATTCTTGTTGTTATCTACTACATCTCAGGGAGCATTCAGCTCAGTAGGATATGCAATACTAAACTAGCCAAAGACATGGATGGACCTTGAGAACTGTATGGGAAGTGAAACAAGTCAAACAGAGAAAGCTAAGAACTATATGATTTAACTCATATGTGGAATACAAAAGTGAAACTTATGTACACAAACAGCAGTGTGTTGGTTGCCAGAGGGAAGGGGGTGGGGGAAGAAAGGGGTCCCAATATCAGGTCACTTTGGGTGGTGGGCATATGGTCCTATATACAGATTTTGTAAATTAGTAATCCACACATGTAACCTATATGTTCATGTAGACTAATGTCACCTGAAAAAAATCCTACATAATACAAAAATAAATAAAAAATATACTAGCCAAAGACTCGGCTTTGTAAATAAAACTTGGTACACGTTACCTCCTTCTTAGAGGATACATTTTAAAATTCAGGGGTGGGGGAACTTTTCCCAGCTGGATGCAATTTAAAGTTCCAGGAAATTGAGTCAAAGACCAACTCTGTCCCTCCCTGACAGCTGCTCTTCCATCCAAACCATTATTTCCATTCATTTTACTCCCAACAAAAATCTATACATTGCTTAGAATTGCCCAAGTTACATGAAAGGTAATGTAATTAAATGGAGTGAGCTCTGGCCACCCCAGGGCATGAAAAGGGGTGCCTGGCACAACATCTGAGAGTCTGGCTGCTGCCACCACCCAGCTTCATCACAATCAATGCCCACAGAGGGAATCACTGTTTCCCAAAACCCCAAACTGCCCTGGCTGAGGCCATTTACACTTGAGTGCTGTCCCCTGGAGTCCCACTACCTCTCCCCTTCTTTTACTTCTTCTGTAGGATTTAGGGGACACCTCACCCCCTTCCTTATAAGACTTCAGCACCTACACTATCATCCTGTGGGTGGGTGTGTCCTGTTCTTCCCAGTGGGCAGAGGATCAGCCAATGTCTGGGGAATAAATGAACCACTGAGCCGGGGTCGTCTTCATTCCGATTAAATGTTATCCACTTTCTTGAATGAACCAAGCAAACCCAAGGATCCTTATGTAATTTGCCCCATAAAAAGACAGACGAGAAGGGATAAGAAGCAAGAATTAACGACCTTTTGCTTTTATTTTTCTATCTCTTGACTCCACCGATTGCACCGCTGAATTCTTTCATATTTCCAAGGAGATCCTGTTCTGATGTCATGTTATCTAGTTTGGGATCACAAACTAAGCTGAAAGGTCTTCCACTTTGTGTTGTTACACAGTAGCAAGTTTCTTACTCCTTTTTTGTTAGTACTCATACGAGGATATTTTCCCCCCACTGATTTTTACAGAAGGGGGAGATACAGAGAGAGAAACATCGATGTGAGAGAGACACATCAATTGACTGCCTCCTGCAACCTAGGTATGTGCTCTTGACTGGAAATGAACCCGAGACCCTTCAGTCCTAGGGCCACACTCTAATCACTGAGATAATCTGCCTAGGGCAGCAAATCTATTACTCTTGAACTGGTCAAGTACAAATACATGTGTGACCAATGTCTTTCATACACTTAGATGCTGAAGCTTATGAAACCTTCTATGAAAAGGAACATTTGAAAATTCCTATAGGATACATTTCTAAATCATCATAGGAACCCAAAGATGCTACAGCCCTTATCCCCCCAACTCGCGCTAGACCTCACGACCTAGAACGTTGACTGCCCTCTTCTCAAAAGCAGAGGAAAGAACTAGCCTCACATCATGTCCAGCAGGAGAAGCTGCCAGACAGAGGCCTGAAATGTGCTTGGGTGCAACTTGGCTCAGGCCCCCTCTTCCCCACCACTCAGAACCTCTTCAGACAGGGATGGGATGGAATTGGGATCCCTTCTATAAACCCTGAGCAAAAACTCAAGGACTTTCAACTTGGTGGTCTCAGCATGGGCCCTGGGGCCCCACAGGAACTGGTAGCGTGCAGGATGGCTGTTGGGCACCTGCCTGTACTCCAGGTACTTTTCCTGCACCCAAACTTTGGTGAGGAGTTCCCTGGGCTCCCCATAGATACAATGCTCCTTCCCATCATGCACCCCCCTGACATGCAGGGCTTTCCAGACTTCCTCCTCAGGAACACAGTCGCCCTCTGCGGCAATCAGCCACAGAAGTGTGACCAGGAGGCCAGTGTTGGGAAATCTGTGCCCATCGCCCACCATCCCATCATAGGTGAGGCCCAAGGTGGTGACCAGGACATAGGTGTGGGTGCTGGGGTCCACTTCCTTCACATCAATGCCAAAGACCAGCTGCATGCACTCAGAGGCTGCGCTGAAGATCTCAGGGAAGTGGTCCTGGTGCTCTTTGATGACCCTGCTCAGCATTTCCGCCTTTGTGGTCGGCTCCTTTGCGCAATATTTCAGGAGCAGGAACATCACCAGGTAAGCCTTCTTCAAACGTAGGGCGCCTTGGAGAGAGGACTCGGCCTCTTCAGAGCCCTCCCTGGTGCTTGGCCCCTCCTTATCTCGGCTGCTGGAGCCCTCACCTTCAGGTTGGCTACATGGAGAGGCTGCCATGGCAGCGGGGGGAAGACAGGCACCCTGAGGGCTGTGGGGAGGACTTGATGTCTCATCAGCAGCTGCCTCCTTTAGGCTCTCTTGGAATAGGACTGAGAGGGAGGGAGACACGGCCTCTTCCTCCCCCTCAGGGCTGAACAGCTGCACTGCCATCAGTTCCTGGTTCTCCCTTGGGTCCTGATGGTCTTCCTCGGGCTTACAGAGCTCACTCATCTGATGGCGATGCATGATGACTCGTGCTGGGACAGTGACAGAGTGTGGGAAGGTGGGCAATGGGGACCCACGGGCCTGTGAGAGAAAGGGAGTGTGAGGGGCCTCAGCTGAGAAACACACCCTAGGCAGATCCGACAAAGGTGACTTACAGGTCTCTTTTTTAGGAGTGCTCTCGGGCCTCACAAGATTCTCTCCTCAGCGGCCTGTCCAGTAAGATCCTGAAGGAGGAAGTGAGAAGGCTCCTCAGGGCGCAGCTGGCACAGCCCAAGGTTCTGGGAAAGACAATGTGGAGAGGTGGGATTGGGTGCTGCAGGGTCTCCTCTGTCCTGGATGGATGATCACCTCTGTGCTCACTGAGGGTTCTCACCAGTCCCCGGGCAGGGCCTTCTTCTCCCCCTCTGCTGGCCTGGGTCAAAACTCTCAGAACAAGACCACACACTTCTGAGACTAACCAGAAGGACTTGGGGTGGCCCCACATCTGGCCACACCTGCCCAGAGTCTAATAGGTGCCACCAAGGAAGAATAATGTGTGACCTTACTCTATTGATTCCATCTGTCCCACTAAAGTCTTTACCCTGTCACTGTCCAGGAACTGAAGCAACTGCATCTGCTGACTTGAGGTTACCCTCCTAAAGGAAAGGCCTCATCTCCATAGACAACTGAGGAGGAATTTAGGGGAGCCAATACACCCACAATTCCAGGTCTCCCCATTCCTGACAAAAATGGCTCGGCAGACCTTGGGCTCCATGTATGCTTGTTTCAGGGGTCCCCTCATTCCTCATTGTGACCACCCTGCCAACTCATGGGAACCTGACTCGACCTCTGTCCAGACCCTCAGACCAAGGCCCTCCCCTCCCCCAGACCACCAATCTAAAAATCAGGAGGGACTTAGACTGACAGCCTCAGCCAGGGTTTCCAGTGCTGAGAGTAGGGGCAGGCTGGATTTCTGTGGTGTCCCGTTATTGTCTCAGGGCTTGGGGTACACTCCATCCTCCCTCGGGGTCCTCATCTTCACTTTGGCAAGACCCGGGACTCTTGTCACTGTTGAGCGGATACCCTTTCTCAGATGACCGGACTTTGTCCACTCAGACCAAGGTCCTCACCTACCTGAGAGCCCCAAGAGACAGATGAGGAGGCATCACATTGCACAAACTCCAGGGGTAGCCTCAGGTGGCTACCATCTCCCCTCTCCAACCCCCCTGTCCCCCCCACCCTCCCAGAATCCCTGTCATCATCACAAAATGCTGGCAGCAGGGACTGGGTGCTCTGTCCTGGTTGTATTCCCGGTGCCCCTGTAGGTTATTCATTTTTACTCCTGCCAGGGCCGGCCCTACCTCCATGCCTCCTACCTGGGATACTCTATCTCCCCCACTTAGAGAAAGACCCCACCTCACAGAGGACTCCCGACTTTCCCACCCATGATAGAAAGGAGCGTGCCACTTAGGTCCACTGTTGTTCCTTTCAGGGTTGAGGACTGCGGACAGCTGGCCTTTGTATCACCCCTCCTCTTCTGAGAAGGGGGTGTGCATTGAGGCTTCACGGATTATCAGCACATTCACACCGGGCAGATCCTGGGACTAGTCCCACTGCTGATCTTGGGTTAACTCTCAGACCTAGGTCCTCACTTCCCCAAGATTCCCCCATCCACATCCATGTGGCAACAGCAGGAGTTTGCAACATCCAGTCCTTCCTGCCAGGGTCCCCTACATTGTGGGGCTCAGGGTCACCTCAGTGCTCCCCAAGCCGACCTGTGGCTCTGCTCCTTACACTAGACCTGGATGGGGAAGTCAGGAAACTATGCCTGTGGTCACCCCGCCCACAGGTTCTCCTAGGACTGAGTATTCTGGTGTCCAGGGTCGCCTGTTTCTCCCTCAGGGTCCTCAACTTGATAGCAGCAGGACCTGGGGTCCCCCCTCTGCTGCCTGAAGCCCTGCTCCTTCTACCAAACCCCCAGTGTCTCTCAGACCCAGATGCAGAAATCACAAAGCACAATGTGTGAGATCACCCCTCCCCCACCCCCAGGAGGCCTGCCAGACAGACACTGTTCTGGGGTCCAGGGCCCCCAATCTCCCTCAGGGTCCTCAACTTGACAGCACCAGCACCTGGGATCCCCCCTCTGCTGCCTGAAGCCCTGCTCCTCCTACCAAACCCCCAGTGTCTCTCAGACCCAGATACAGAACTCACAAAGCACAATGTGCGAGATCACCCCTCCCCCACCCCCAGGAGGCCTGCCAGACAGACACTGTTCTGGGGTCCAGGGCCCCCAATCTCCCTCAGGGTCCTCAACTTGACAGCACCAGCACCTGGGATCCCCCCTCTGCTGCCTGAAGCCCTGCTCCTCCTACCAAACCCCCAGTGTCTCTCTGACCCAGATGCAGAAATCACAAAGCACAATGTGTGCGATCACCCCTCCCCCACCCCCAGGAGGCCTGCCAGACAGACACTGTTCTGGGGTCCAGGGCCCCCAATCTCCCTCAGGGTCCTCAACAGACTCCGGGCAGGTCCCGGACACTCTCTGCCAACCTGAGACTCTGCCATGACACGGAGCTCCCCTCAGTGTCTCAACCCGGAAGATGCGGAAGTCAGTCCTCGCCGCTGTTGGTCACCCCGCACCTTGGGGCTCCCAGGACTGACTGTTCTGGAGTCCGGAGTCACCTTGTCTTCACCCACGGCCATCACCATGCGGCCTGCAGGTCCTGGGACCCTCCCTCTGTGAACCGGGAGGCCGGACCCTCACACCGAGGCCCACAACCCCGAGACCCCAGGGGAGGTCTGTGAGCCTCACACCTCACGGCTCCCGGCAGGGGCTGAACTAGATCCCAGGGAACCTCCGTCTGGTCCTCACCCTGATTCCAGGCAGAGTCTGGGCCCCGCCCGAGCCGACCTGAGGTTGCCCCCCTCAGCGCTTGTCCTTGACCGCCTCCTCCCCCCGCCCCTCCCATTCTCTGAGGAGGTGGGCGAGGGGTGCAGGAAATACTTCTCAAACACCCCACGGCAGACTCTCAGTGCTGACGGCAGGGTCACCCTGGGTCCCGGGGCCTCACTCATCCCTCAGGGTCATACCTGGGCTCCTTCCCTCTACGGACCCGAAGCCGGCCTCCCAGACATGGCGCTCTCCTCTCTCAGACTTCCCCGGGCAGAAGTCAGTGGGCGGAACTTCCGGATGGGCTTTCTGGGGTCCCCGGGGCCTGAGAGCAGGGGCAGAGATCGGATCTAGAGGCCCGGGAGTGGTGACTCTGTTACCCTCCCGCACCTGACAACACCAGGGCTCCTGCCCTCTGCGGACCCAAGTCTGTGCCCCCAGACCTCTGCTCTAACTCCCCCCGATTCCCCAGGCCTGTGCAGGCATATGCTCAGCCTGAGAGCCCCACCCAGGGTCCCGTAGAGCTGACAGGAACACCAGGAGATGGATTCTCTAGTGCCCTCTGTTCTGAAGCCAGTGGACCCCAAAGTCCTCACTCAGGAGCACCTCACAACCCTTGCAGAGACGCTGCAATACCCGGACCGATGCCGGAGGGGGCGCTACTGTGCCCAGGATGTGTCAGGAGCAGAGAAGAAGGATTATTATGAGTGAGGATTAAAAAGTGAAATCACCTGCATTGGACAAGGAAAATGTAGACAGACAACCACAATGCCACAACACTTTCCCAAATCCCTGCTGCTGCTCAGCATCTTCAATAGTAGGGAACCTTTAGAACCCACAGTTTCCACAGTGTCAACTAAGCTGGTGAAGAAACCCCATGAGACCCTTTGATCTTCTTTGCTCTCCACCCCTTCGAACAGGGATAGGAAGAAACTGGGATCCTTGCTTTTGGCCCTGAGCTAATATTTTAGGACTTTCAACTTCCTGGTTTCTTTTTTTTTTTTTTTTCTGAAATAAAATGACTTTATTTTTCAAAAAATAAATCTTTATTCAGATTATTACAATTGTTTCTCCTTTTTCCCCCATAGCTCCCCTCCACCCGGTTCCCACCCAACCTTCTGCCCTTACCTCCCCCCCCTCACTGTCCTCATCCATGGGTGTATGATTTTTGTCCAGTCTCTTCCTGAACCCCCCCATACCCCTTTCCCCCTGAGAATTATCAGTCCACTCCCTTTCTATGCCCCTGATTCTATTATATTCACCAGATTATTCTGTTCCTCAGGTTTTTAATTCACTTGATTTTTAGGTTCACTTGTTGATAGATATGTATTTGTTGTTCATAATTTTTATCTTTTCTTTTTTCTTCTTCCTCTTCTTTAAGAATACCTTTCAGCATTTCATATAATACTGGTTTGGTGGTTATGAACTCCTTTAGCTTTTTCTTATCTGTGAAGCTCTTTATCTGCCCTTCAATTCTGAATGATAGCTTTGCTGGGTAGAGTAATCTTGGTTGTAGGTTCTTGCTATTCATCACTTTGACTATTTCTTGCCACTCCCATCTGGCCTGCATAGTTTCTGTTGAGAAATCAGCTGACAATCATATGGGTGCTCCCTTGTAGGTAATTAACTGTTTTTCTCTTGCTGCTTTTAATATTCTCTCTTTGTCTTTTGCACTTGGCATTTTAATTATGATGTGTCTTGGTGTGGTCCTCTTTGGATTCCTTTTGTTTGGGGTTCTGTGCACTTCCTGGACTTGTAAGTCTATTTCTTTCACCAGGTGGGGGAAGTTTTCAGTCATTATTTCTTCAAATAGGTTTTCAGTATCTTGCTCTCTCTCTTCTTCTGGCACCCCCATAATTCTGATGTTGGTACGCTTGAAGTTGTCCCAGAGTCTTCTTACACTATCTTCAACTTTTTGGATTTTTTTTTCTTTTTGCTTTTTCGGTTGAGTGTTTTTTGCTTCTTTGTTTTTCAATTCTTTGACTTGATTCTTGTGTTCCTCTAGTCTGTTGTTGGGTCTCTGTATAATATTTTTTATTTCAGTCAGTGTATGTTTAATTTCTAGTTGGTCCTTTTTAATATCTTCGAGGGTCTCGTTATATTTATCAGCCTTTTCTAGGATATTCTTGAAAAGCCTTATAACCGTGGTTTTGAATTCTATATCCAGTCGTTTGTTTACCTCCATTTCTTTCGTTTGTGATCTGTTTCTTTGATGCCGCATTTTCACTGCTTCCCTGACTTGGTAGGGTAGATTTGTGTGCTAGGTTTCCTATATGGCCCAGTGGGTCAGCCTCCCCAGTTAACTTGAGGTGGACACTCTTGGTGCACCCCTTTGTGGACTGTGTGTACAGCCTTGTTGTAGTTAAGTCTTGATTGTTGTTGGTATCACTGGGAGGAATTGACCTCCAGGCCAGTTGGCTGTAAGGATCAGCTGTGTCTACTCTGGGAGAAGTTCAGTGCTGGAGACAGCCTTATAGGATTAGACTTGCCAAATCGCAATAGCCTCTGTGCTCAGCTTGGATGGGGTGGAGTCTCAGGGCGGAGCAGACTGTCTTGGCTTCCAGTCAGCCTTGCCCTTGCGCGCGTGCGCGCCTGCAGACTTCTGCCTTCCCCGGCTCCCGAGTCTCTGCCTGAGAGTCCAGATTCCCCCCCATAAGAGCACGGGTCCCCAGGGGCTCACCTGGAACTGGGGTTCAGTGCAGTCAGAATTGGGGTTCAGTGCAGTCAGGAGCTTCGGACTCCCTTCTGCTAGGGAAAGCCTGTGGCAACCTCCGCAGCCTTTGTGCACACTGGTGCGCACGCCTCCAGAACCCTGCCTGCCGGGGCTCCCCCGGGTCTCCCCCGGGTCTCCGAGTCTCCGGGTGCCTTTCTCTCTACCTGACAGTCCAGACTCCCCCTGTATGAGCCTGGGTCCACGGGGTTTCACCCAGGACTGGGGTTCAGTGAAGTCAGAACTGGGGTTCAGTGCAGTCAGGGGCTCCCTTCCCCCTTCCGCCAGAGAAAGTCACCCAGGCTCTCAGCCACCCTTCCTCTCTGTGCTCACAAAGACCCTTTGCCTTACCTCCAATTCTCTGTGAGCTTTTCTCTTTCCTTCTAGTTGTAGAATTTTCACTCAGCCAGCTTTCCTGTGGTTCTGGATGGTGTCCGTTCTGTCTTTTAGTTGTAGTTTTGAAATTGTTGTGCGAGGCAGCAGTTTAGGTGCTTACCTATGCCGCCATCTTGGTTTTCTCCTCAACTTCCTGGTTTCAGTGTGGGCCCTGGGACCCCTCAGGATCTCCTACGGTGCAGGATCACTTTTGAACTGGGTAGTACAAATACAGGTTTGGTCAATGTCATTCACAAACTTAGATGCTGAAGCTTGTGAAACCTTCTATGAAAAGAAACAACATTTGAAAAATTCCCATAGAAAACCAGGATAAATTTCTAAATCATCACAGGTACCCAGAGATGCTACAGCCCTTCCCCACCTTCACCCCCCGCCCCAACTTGCCCTGGGCCTCACAACCTAGAACGTGGACTGCCCTCTTCTCAAATACAGAGTGAAGAATTAGCCTCACATCATGTCCAGCTGGAGAAGCTGCCAGACATGGGCCTGAAACGTGCCCGCGTGCAACTTGGCTCAGGCCCCCTCTTCCTCGCCACTCATAGCCTCTTCAGACAGGGATGGAATGGAACTAGGACCCATTCTATAATCCCTGAACAAAAAGTCAAGGACTTTCAACTTGGTGGTCTCAGCGTGGGCCCTGAGACCCCACAGGAACTTGTGGTGTGCCGGATCACTGTTGGGTACCTGCGGGTACAGCAGGTACTGTTCCTGCAGCCAAACGTTGGTGAGGAGCCGCCGTGGGATCCTATGTTCCTTTCCATCATGCACCTCCATGACCTGCAGGGCATCCCAGATTTCATCCTCGGGGGCACAGTTGCCCTTCGTGACAATCACCCACAGAAGTGTAACCAGGAGGACATTATTGGGAAATCTGCGCTCATTGCTCACCATCCTGCTCCTAAGGTATCTTGCAAAAGAGTGGATCACAAAGGCAGAAATGTTGAATGGTGTCAACAAAGAGTACCAGGACCACTTCCCTGATATCTTCATCCAAGTCTACAGTGCATGAGGCTGGTATTTGGCATTGATGGGAGGGAAGTAGACCCAATGACCACTCCTATGTCCTGGTCACCACCGTGGGCCTCACCTATGATTGGGGGCTGATCCAGAAAGAAGATCTGACCAAGAGAGACATCAATACACAAGGAGCTTTACTTGAATGGGGCCTGAACAGGGCTGAGGAAGAGAAGAATCCTTCACAGCAGGAGACTCTCCATGGGTTTTTGTGTCAGGAGAGCACTGGCCAGAAGGGAGTGCTATGGTTTGAATGTTTGTGTCCCCGTAAAAGGCTGATGTTGCAACCCTAACCCCTAAAGATGACAGCATTAGGTTGTTGGGCCTTCGGGAGGTGCTTAAGTCATGAGGGCTGAGACCTCAGGGATGGGAGTAGCACCTTATAAAGAGTCTCCAGAGAGATCCACGCTCCTTCCACCATGTGAGGACACAGCAAAGAGGGCACTCACTGCAGCACACTGGCACCTTATTCTTGGACTTCCAGCCTGCAGAACGGTGGGAAGTAAGTTTCTGTTGTCGATAAGGTACTCAGTCTGTGGTATTTTGTTATGGCAGCCCCACTGGACCAAGGGAGGAGGGCAAGGGAACAGCTGGAAGAGTGGCATTGGAGAGGAGGCTCATGTGTCTAAGTGAGGTTGCTCACCAGCTCTGGGGGAGTGGCTTGAGGTCTTGGAACCACAAGGCTCTCTTTTATCTACTCTTAGCAGCCAGGCTAGCCTCAAGGGCCCCATAGCCCAGAGCTCAGCACTTTCTCTATGGCTGCAAGGCTGTGCAGAAGCAACAGCCAAGTCAAGACTGAAATCACTTTCCCTAGGAGGTGGCTGTCTGGGAAGTCCAGTCAGCTGTGCTGCATTGCAGCCACCTAACTCTGAGGGCTCTGTTCATAAGGCGGCAACACACATGGGTCATCTCTGGGAACTTTGGAGCTCTGGAGAGCATGGTGCCTAATAAACACTGTCTGACTGGTGGTTGTGGGGCCCAGGGTTAAATTTCTGGGACCGAGCAGGCTTAGCAGAGGGAGGCCATTTCCATAATGCCTTTCATCAACTCCACTGAAGTTAGCAGTGTGAATATTTCATCTTCAGAGGAAAAGATGAACTTGATGTCCTAGATTCTTCACCACAGTGGAAATTCAGTGGTTTTTGAATAAAATAATATTAGCTAATGATCCTATGGAATCCTTGAGACACTAGCATTGAGTGCCTAAATCATACCAAATAAACACCTGTTCTCCATGAGATGCCAGACAGTGGTTTCCAGAGCCTTCTCTCCAATTTCCCTCCCATGAAATGGGCAAATTCCATTGAATAAGTAACCCGCAGAGTAATGAGTTGGCAAAGGCCACAAGGAAACCCCCTTTTCAGCCTTTAAAGAACTCCCTTAAGAAACAATACTTTGGTAGGCAACGGAAGGGAGCTGGCTGTTTAACCAGAGACACTAAGAGCCCCCGCTGAAAAGGCACCCATTCTTAGCCTCTAGGGCATGTCCTCCAAGAATAAGCTGATTCTTGAATCTATGCTTTGTAAACCTGTATAGAAGCACAAAGACCATGGACTGAGCCTGAATCTCTAGACCCAGGGGCTCCATTAAGGATGCAGTTCTTAGGCTGAGGGGCACCTTGGCGAATTTTCTTCCCAAATGCCTTTGCACTCCACTTTTAGCAGCAAAGGATTGACCCCACTGTTTAGAAATAGAGTACAAATGACCCCACTTAGTGGCAGGGCTGAGACAAGGACCTAGGACCCATGCAGGTGGTGCCTTTCCATGGTACCACTCTATCTCCCTATACAGAGTGATTATTAAGACCAAAGTTGTCCACAATAGCTAGAGAACATGAATCACAAACACCACCGTAGTATCCTATCCTCTATAGTGAAGATGACTTGAATTTTGTTTTTGTGCCATCCCACACCCAAGCTCTCATCTACGTTCAACTACATATTTGTGATTATTTTCATATCAGCTTCCTTCAGTCACAGCTAGCTAAAGAAGTTAGAATTTAACTTGGTAGTGAATCTGTGTAAAGTAGGGTTTTTGGTTTTTGAAAAGAATCTAACCCAAAAGCAAACAAAATGATTCATTGTATCTATCTTCAAGGCTATGGCAGGAGAGGAACACACGGGCTTCTGGCAAGGAGAACAGGGCTGGCATGAGAGTGAGTCAGCAGAATGCTTTGTTTCCCCAGAGCCGAGTATGTGCCTAACCACAAATCACTAATGAAAAGGGGAAGTACCAAAGGAGATCCAATTTGGAAGTGGGAAGCCCAAAATCTGGGAGAGCCAAAGCCCACCCACTTCACTAAAGAAAGGAAATGGGGCATAGGGGAGGCCTCAAGGGAGCCTGAATCTGAGGGTCTGGGGAGGATGCTTTGAGAAGACAAATGCAGGTGTCCCAAAGTGAACCCATCTTGGGTAGTGAGAAGAGTTCCTGTGTGGAAGACATAGAAACTAAAGCCAATGTTATTCTGACCTGAGAGTGGTGAGATTTGGGGGCAAACTAAGCTCAAGAGGGGGCTCCATAGGACATCAGAAGGTGTGGCTGTCCATTCCCACTGCAACACCATGTTTAACATCTTCTCTCAGGTGCTTTGGGTAGCACTGAGGTTGAGGAATGAGAGGAACGTTCCCACCTGTGCTGGAGCCCAGCCCTATTCTAGGGACAACTCGACCCAGAGCTAAGAAAATAGGACTCTCTTTTGGGCTCATCTGAGCAGGACCTACCAACCAGTAGGCACAGCTGGAAGAGACCAAAGCAGGAATCTTGTGAGGGGTGCATTGAAGAGGGGGGCTACCTACTGAGACTAGGCCAACCACCATTTTCTGGGAGATACAGTCCCCCAGGGGCTCATCTGACCCAGGCAGTCTTGGTGGTTGCCCAAGGTAAGACTAACCAGGGCCTTGCCCTTGAGCAACAAAGAGGCCATCAACCGCCCCCCTCCCCCCGTAGGGATAGGGGTGGAGATAGGATCGTGACCTCTCAACACATCCAGTGAACTGGCAACAAGAAACAATCTTCCTGGAAGCAGATGAGCACCTTTTCTATTAACCTGACCCCTATTTTCCTGTACTATTTGAAAGGAGAGAAGATGGGGGCTCTAAAGATGTCCACTCCCCCACACTTGGCCACGGCCCATACTCCAGAGCAGCCATAAGTCACCTTTGTGACATCACATGACTTAAGCAGCTGGTTGCCCCACGACCGAGACTCTAGAATTTTGAGGACAGAATATATAGGGCATTGCTGCTGTGACTAAAGGCACTTCTGACCCCACTTTTGAAGTGATAGGATCCTGGGTACCAAATGCTTGTTGATGTAGAGCATCAACATGGCTAGTCAGAGTAACCATGAGATACATGAAGCCAAGCTGGCCCCATCAGAGGATGGACAACCACCAATAATGGTTCAATATGATACATCCCCAGGTCCTCATGTGGGTCCCAGGGAGGCTTTGGAGAGGCACAGGGGCCAGGAACAGAGCCAAGATCCAAGCCCGGAAAACAACACACAACCACAGGACCCAAACCAAAGCGCCGCCAATGTGGAAGGAAACAAAATTCTTCATGGGCCGTCCTTCCCAAGAAAGCTTTGGAGGATAGTGGAGGATGACGCCTTCAGGTCTGTGCGCTGGAATGATGATGGAGACACCTTGATCATCGAAGAAAATCTTTTCCAGAGGGAGATTCTCTGCCGAAGGGGCGAGGAGCAAATCTTTGAATCGAACAGCCTGAAGAGTTTCATCCGCTTGCTGAACCTCCATGGTTTTAGCAAAATACCCCAAGGCAACTCTGCAGTTTGCTCTCCAGGGAACAAGATAATGGTAAAGTAGAAAGACCTCCCATTTCCCATGTTCCCTGTTACTCAAACATCTTCCTAGTGGACCCAGAAGAACGATATACTGAAAGGGCTTCATTTCAGGGCCTAAACCTTTTTCACATGATACAGTATTTATCAAAAGATGAGAAAGTATAGATTTTTATTTGAAACTATAGCCCCCTTAGAGATAACCTGCAGGGATGAGTAAAGACTCTGAGAGGCCAGTTAATATCAAATAGATATCTTTTCTCCACAAATGACTAAATTAATTAATTTTGTTTCAGACCTACCAGAACAGCAATTTCCAGAGAGACAAGCCTTGGCTCCTCAAAAACATTAAGGAACAAGGTAACCAGGTGTCTCGGGTTTATCCAGGGACCAGTGCCATCTGGTCCAACGAGAAAGAAGAAGATGGCCCCACACGACACTCCCCAAAAATACACCAGGAGGACAGCAAAAAAGAAGCCAAACCAAAGGCTCAGGAGACAGATAAGAATGACTGGGGACCCAGTGCCACCCAGGCATTCGAGTTCTCGGTTCCTCAGTCCCTGAGCAGTGCCAGTGAGGTCCAGTGCCCAAGTGCAGCCAGTGGTTCAAGTGGGGAGGACACTTCTGGTAATGTCATGTTTGTGCCCATGGCTACTGCCAGAACCGACAGCTCAGGGGATCTGTCCCACAACCCCCCAAATGAACCAGTACAAGGTTCAGTGATGTCTTTGTACAACATTTGCTATTCTGTACTGGTATCTGGCCTTTCAGACATGGCTCCACCCGAGGACACTGACCAGGCCGAGGAGGAGGAGCCTGAGGGCTCCTCGGATAACAAGTGTTCACTCAGTGAGCAGTTCAAGGACAATGCAGGCCCATAATATCACAGGCTTTGTAACCACAAATCCATTTCTGCTTTAATAAAGAAAGGCAAAATTACATGATACAAAATAAACAATCCAATGAGAATTGTGAGTCCATGTTCTTCTGTTTCCATGCCACACACCTCGTCAGATGAGCCTGAGGAGGCTAGAAATCCTGGCCCCAGACAGGCTTTTGTCCCCGTTGTCCTCTTTCATTTTCACCCATTCAGCCAAGGATCTGGCTAGGGGGTCCTGAGGCAAGCCCAGGAAGACCTGGTCCCCTGAGCCTTGCCTACTGGACAGGAGACAGAACTGCCTGACTCCTGACCTTGGGGGAATCACCTTACATTAGTCATGCATCCTGAAACAGGAGGGTCTTTACTCACGGGTCCCCCTACAATGCCAGGAAGTTTCTGATCAGTATCTGAGTATCTCTAGCCCAAGTTCCAGGGGCCTTCCATAGAGACCCACCTAGAATTCAGGCCACCCCATCTGCTAAGTGGTGTATGACAGAGCCAATCTGACTCAGAAGATGGGCCATTCCAGTCAACGCCTGGGAGAAAGCCCATCATCCTCACAGCTAACAACCATTAGTAACCCTGCTAGAAGGGACCCAAATAAATTAAAGATTGCCCATACAGGAAAACAAAAACTCTACCCATAACTTTTCCATCACAGCTGTATTTCAGATCCGTCCTTGGGTCACGAGGTAGCTATGTGACATGTGTAACACAAGCCCTCATAAGCCAGGGGACACTTTTACAGCAGACCAGTCACTTGCCAGGAGAGACAGGTGCTTGCTTTCAAAGTCTGATGTCCCTTTCACCGTGAATGAGGCCATGCCTGGCTGGTCACCCTCTGACAATCATTCAGTGCCAGCTCCCAGACCTCCCACAAGGATCCCTGGGTGCTGATGAAGTGTTCTGTGAGTTTGACCAGAACAAAGAGATGGGAATCCCAAACAATAACCAGTTCTCCTAACACATTTTTCTCTGTAAAACCCAGGAATGAGTAGGACCAAAAAGAGTGATAGCACCAAGATATTTCTTGGTAGCTTTCCCTTTTCCCTAAAGTCAGAGTCCTTGAATCAGTCATTGAGCCCAGAGAGGCATCTCACGAGGACAGTTGCCTACATCTGGGCACAGAAATCTGTTTACGTGAACAGCAGATGGTGGGTAGTGCTCTCCACGGCAGCGCCAATTCAGTTCTACATCCGCGGCGTGATGGCCCCTTGATGGTCATGATTCAGCTGGATTCTCGGTAACCTTCCTGTGGAGTCCTCCTGCCCCTAAGGGATCAGGTGCTGTGGGATGCCACCTGGAAGACAGCCTTTCCCCCTCTCCTGGGTATGCGCTCCAGTAACCACCTGGGGTTTGAAAGTGCAGTCAGGTATGTCTGCTTCAGGTTGGTCAGCACAGCCTGCTTTACCAGTTCCACAACCTCCTCAGGAGCCATGTTTTCTGGGCACTGCAGAGTTGCCCCAATGTCAGGGAGCCCCGTGCACCATGAGAGAAGCACTGAGATGTTTTCCCTTCCATAAATCAAAGGCTTCCTGTGAGAGGAAACGGTTCTTCAAAGTTATGCCCACTAGAGGCCAAGCTGATTTCACCAAAGGGACACGGAGTGAGCTGGGTCCCTCTGACTGAGTACTTCCAATGTGTCAAACTCTGTTCGGGAAATTCTGTGTGAGGCCAGGGGAGAGAAGGAAAAGAAGAGGACAGAGCCTGGTCCACGAATGGGCAGGTCCCAACCCGACTGCTGTGGGCAGCACGTACAGGTCAGAAGGGCTCCAGCTGCTGTGGTTAACCCACCGGGAATTGGGTCCCAAGCTCTTCACAGGTGTAAAGAGCTGGTGTGGGACCTCAACCACTGAGGGGTGAGCGAACGGGCCCCGGATGCCATGGGCAGTGGGGGTGGGGCAGGTGTGTGAAGTCAGGCAGACAGCCTGAGTCTGGTGGTCACCTGACCCTCTGTGTGCTGTGCAGCCTCCCCTGGTTTGTCACCCATGCACACATGCGTGCACATACATAAACACAAATGCGTGCACACAGGCAACACCACATGCAGACTTGGACCTGTCCCTGCCTCTCAGGTCACCAACGGGAACTGAGGCCCAGTGTGGACAGAAGGGTTCTCCCAAGTTGTAGGAACTCGGCCCATGGAACCCCAGCCTAGGCCCCTTGCTGCCCATTTGAAGGTGTGCTGCTTACAGAAACCACAGCCCCACCACCACAGGTTTAAAAGAAAACAAGCCCCAAACTCCTGAGCAAGGTCCTGTGGGTACTCTTGGAGGGGTGTGAGCTTTGCTCATGGTGTCACGCCTTGCCAGCGATCACATCTCACCCATACTTCTCCCTTCCCCAAGCAAGGCCTGAATCTGCCTGAGGTTCCACCCCAGCCTCTCCAGCAGCGGCTCCTGCCAGAGGGCGTCTTCCCAGTCCCTGTGAGCAATGTGGGTGGCGATGGTACAGTTCCCCTGGCTGCTCACTAGGGTTGCCAATGAGTCTCAAGTCTTGACCTCATTTAAGACAAAGCCTGCATAAGGCTGCTGGAAGGAGAGGCAGGAGAACTCCATCTTCCCAGAGATCCGTGGGCCTCATGTGGCCTGGGGAAACCCACAAGTGTGAATGTCAATAAGCATCATGCATCAGCCCTCCGTGTTCATGGTCTGTGGGCTTACCTCTCCCCAATGTCCCCTGGGGCCCTGGAACCCCACTGACAGGGATGGTGGGAGAGCAGAGAGTGTTGGCTCCTTCTTCCTATCCCCAAGCAGTCAGCGGCCAGGCCCAATGGAAAGGGCTGGCCATGCAGATGCCTCGTCCATCAGATGGAGTCTTTGGGGGGCTCAAGGAAGAAGGTGGAGACAGGTAAGGAGAGGCACTCAGCACAGGATGTGGTCAGTTCCACAAAGGAGGTCACTGAGGCCAGGGGAGCACAGAGGAGGGAGAAAGGGTGTGTTGGCTTCACACTGGGTGAGTGGGTTCTAGTCCTCTCCCAGCGCAGACCCTCCTGGGCTTTGCTTCTTCTCCCCACCCACACCTACCCCAGCAGAGTCAGCTCCCTCCGCTTTTCCCCCCAAGGCACTGCAGGCCCCCAAGCACCCCGGTCCCTCTTCCAGGGCTGCACATCCTTGGAATGCAACCTCAGCTGGGCCCTGGGACACCACCGTGTGAGCTCAGATCATCCTGCCAGGGGTCTCCCTCGGGCCCCTTTGGGAGCCACCCTCCTCCATCCCCTGGCTGCACCACTGCTATCTGCCGTCAGCAGGCACTCCTGGCCCCCCACTGCAGCCTAGAGAAAGGAATAACAGGAGCAGGAAGAATTGGCACCAGTACCCACACACCAACCCCATGCCATGGGCATGACCCACAAATCCTAGAATTCAATCCTCAAATAACAGTGGTAGGGGCAGTGCCACTGTCACCCCAGTCTACAGTTGAGAAGGTGGCACAGAGGAATGAATAGACGGCCCACGATCATGGGAGCCCTGACTTCATCACCCACTGTCCTTGCCTTTTACCTGGGGAAGGGGGTCCTAGTACTTGGCAGACCTCAGATTCCACAGGGCTGAGTACCTGGCCCGTACTGTAATAGGACAGTCACAACCGGTGGCTACACATCACCATCATCGGGCCTGAGCCTCACTACTGCATTCCACATGAGCAAACCCCCACTCTGGCTGACTCTCCCCTCCTGTCTTAAAGCACATAAACCTCACTTCAGCTTTTATGTCCTCGTGTGTATGGAAACATACCCACTCTCAAAGACAAGGCCCAGGGGACCAAAGCTGCCTGTGTTCACTCCCTTCCCAAGCCAGCGTCCTTCCAGTCCCGGTGCACACCTCCTCTGCTCTGCATCCCCTCCCTTTCTCTGGCTGGGTTGCCTTTCCTGGTGAGGACAGAGGCTCAATGAATGTTTAGGGTGCACATGAAGCAGTGAGAAGAGTCTTTTTACTGTTTATGTTTCTACATTCTTGAATAAGCTAAGAAAATCCAGGTAATATATTTTATTTTTACAGAACGACAGACTAAAAATGATGCAAGAATTCAAAAATTAACTATTTTATCTCTGTTTTACAGCTATGCTCTTTCACATTTAAAAAAAAAAAAAAAAAGCCCATTCCAAGTCCATGTTATCTGGTTACAGAGTACAAATAAAATGAAGGATTCCCAATTTGTTTTACAAATTAGCAAAACTCTTTGTCTTAAGTTAAATAACAATAAACGTGTGACCTGTGTCATTTGTAAACTTAGATTCTGAAGCTAATAAACATTCTACTTAAAGTAACGTTTTAAAATACCAAAAATAAAAGAAGATACATTTCTAAGTCACCCCAATGGAACGAGACACACAGATGTTATTCACTATAATCCCCTAGTCTGGCCCTCCACTGCTTGGATCATCGACTTCCCTCTTAAAACACAAAGTAACGAAATCTGCCTTGGACTTCACTGAGGGCAGAAGAAGCTACCGGACATGGTAGAAGAACTTGCACTGGCCATGGCAGTAGTATCATCTGTGGTGCTAATTCTGGCCTGGGCTCTCTGTTCCTCCTCTCTCAAAGCCTCCTCATACCAGTCTGGGAAGGATCTGGGGTCACTCCCATTGATCTGGGCCAAAAACTCCAGGACTTTCAACTTGGTGGTCTCAGCGTGGGCCCTGGGCCCCCACAGGAACTCGTACCGTGCCGGTTGGCTGTTGCGCACCTGCCGGTACTCCAGGTACTGTTCCTGCACCCAAACTTTGGTGAGGAGCTCCCTGGGCTCCCCATAGATGCAATGCTCCATCCCAGCATGCACCCCCATGGCATTCAGTGCTTCCCATACCTTCTCTTCGGGGACACAACCATCCTCCGAGAAGATTATACTAAGGATGAGTATCAGAAGGCCAGTCTTGGGCATACTGTGCTCATTGCTCACCATCCCATCATAGGTGAGGCCCAGGCTGGTGACTAGGACATAGGTGTGGCTGGTGGGGTCCACTTCCTTCACATCAATGCCATAAACCAGCTGCATGCACTCAGAGGCCTCGCTGAAGATTACAGCAAAGTGGTCCTGGTGCTCTCTGATGATGCTACTCAGCATTTCTACCCTTGTGGTCAGCTCCTTTGTGCGATACTTCAGGAGCAGGAACCCCACCAGATCAGCTACCTTATCATCAATCACGTCTCTGGGCAAGGACTCCATGTCTGGCAGGGCCCGGGAGGTACAAGGACCCTCCTCTTCTTGGCTGCTGGACTGGCTCAATGGAGCAGCAGCGGCAAAGGCAGTAGGGGGGGCACAGGCACTTGGAGAGCTCTGGAGAGGACTCAGTGTCCCAGCAGCAGCATGAACCTCCTCCTCCTCCTTCTCCTCCTCCTCCTCCGGGGTGCTTGGGGTACTTGAAAGCAGAGGGTAGCAAGAGGAAGAGGAGGAGGAGGAGAAAGAGGAAGGAAAAGAGGAGGAGCAGGTGGAGGAGGAGGAGGAAGAAACCTCTTCCACAGTCTCGGGAATCTCAAGCGTGTAGCGTCGTCGCTTTGGAGCTCGGGGCATGATGACTCTTGTCAGGCAGCCACAGGAGTGGGGGCAGGAGGTGGGCAATGAGGACTCACAGGCCTGGGGAGAGAGGAAGTGTAAGTGGTCTCAGCTGGGTACACCCTTGTCCGCTTTGACAAAGCAGAGCTACAGGTCTCCTCTTTAGGGGTGCTCTTGGGCCTCACTGGGGTCTCTCCTCCTGGGTGATCTGTCCCCTAAGATCCTGAATGAAGAAGTCAGATGGTTCTTCAGGGTACAGTCGTCATAGGCCAGGTTTCTGTGGCTGGCAGTGGGGTGGGGTCGGGTGCTGCAGGGGTTCTCCTCTATTCTGGCATGGGGGAGAACCTGGAGACACATTCTAGGTGAGGGCAGGCACCTCACCTTGACTGCTGGCACGGCCTGGACCTCCTCTGCTCTGTGACCTGTGTTTTGTGCCTCAGACCAAGGCCTTTATGCCCTGGTTCCTGGAGCCCCTGTAACAGGAAACGAGGAAACACCTCAGCGTGCAGGTGGCATGCACAGCCATGGGCCTCCAGTGCTGACAAGAGGGAGGCCAGGATTCTGTGAGTTCCCCACTGTTCTGGGCTGGATGGTCTCCTGCGTCCTCACTCAGGGTCCTCACCTTTCCCCTGGCAGGGCCCGTGAACCTCCCCTCTGCTGGCCCTGAGGCAAAACTCTCAGAACAAGGCTACACACCCCTGAGACTGAACAGAAGAAAGTGAGGGGGCCCCACATCTGACCACACCGGCCCAGGACATCCCACGGGATACAGTATGACCTGGCCAAACTCTGTGGGGGCTATCTGCCCTGGGACGGGGAGTCCCCTCAGTCCTAACGTTGACATCTCACAGGGTCTTGGACAACTTCCTGTGTTGACCTGAGGCCACTTTCCTTCAGTCTAAAAAGCTCACCTTCCTGAGTCACTGGTGGAGGACGTGAGAGACACCACGGCTAGCCACCACGTTCCACTTTCTCTCATGGTGGACAGAAGTGGCAAAGTAAGGCTGGGATTCGACCTGTTGTGATGTGAGTTTTTCCCTCAGTCCTCAGCTGAACCTTGAAAGGAGACAGCAAGACTCGGGAGCAGGGGAGGAGCATTAGGGTTCCTGCTGTCTTTCCTCAGATTCCTCACCTTAAAAGAAGTCAGGGCCCGGGCCACCTCCCCCCTCCTCCTTTGCTGACCTGCACTTGGCCCCCTCAGTCCAGCTCTCTCACCTGCCTGAGGCCCACCACCCCAGCCAAAATCAGAGTGCTCTCTGTCGGACAGCCCTGCCTGGGGTCTCTCGGAGCTGAAAGTGGAAGTGGGGTGAATGTCCGTGAGGCCCACATTTGTTCTGGAGGAGAATTCCCCCTCCTTCCTCCCTCATGGTCAATAGCTTGGCCACTTGCAGTGCCCGAGTGTCCTGGCTCTGCTGTCCATATACCACACCCTTTGTGTAAGGCCCCACCTCTTTCAGATTCCTGAGAGCAAAGGGAGTGGGAGGATCCATGGGAAAGCGATCCCAGAAACCCCAGGGCTGAGGGCAGGGGCGCGTTTCTGAGGGGTCCCCACTGGGGTGGGATCCAAGGTTCCCTTAGTCCTCCCTTAGGATCCTCCCCTGACTCTGGCAGATGCTGGCCCCACCCACTGCTGATGTGAGTTCCTGCTCTTTATACCCAAGCCCCACACAGTCAGGCCCAGATGCACGCATAAGAAAATGCCACCTATGATCATCCTCCCGTGAGGCCTGCCTATGGACTTTGGAAGGTCCTGGGCCCACCCCCTGCCGCTCTCCAGTACTGCTCCCGATCCTGACCCTGTTGTGCAACTCAGCACACGCTGTGTGTGGTCATCCCCTCAGCGGGATCCCAGCACTGTCTCTGGTCTAGCTTCCAGGGTCCCTCCGTCCTCCATCAGGGTCCTCACCTTGACTCTGGCAGGTCCTTGGTGCACTATCTACCTACATGGGGTCCCACTCCCTCTACCAAACCCCTAGGTAGGGGTGGGCCAACTTTTTGCCTCGATGGCCATAATGGGTTCTTAAACTGGACCGGAGGGCCGGAACAAAAGCATGGATGGAGTGTTTGTGTGAACTAATATAAATTCAAAGTAAAGGAGCAGAGGGGAGAGCAAGAGAACCCTTCGCTCTTTCAGCTCCACGGGCCGGATAGAACAGCCGAACGGGCCGAATCCGGCCCGTGGGCCGTAGTTTGCCCACGGCTGCCCTAGAGTCTCTGAGACCAGGACTGACTCTGGTCTAGCTTCCAGGGTCCTTGGCACACCATCTGCCTGTATGGGGTCCTCATCCCTATACTCCACTCCAGAGTCTCAGCACAGGACTGACACTGGTCTAGCTTCCAAGATCCTTGATGCACCATCTGCCTATATGGGGTGCTATTCCATCTACGGAACCCCTAGAGTCTCTGACACCAGTATTGACTCTGGTCTAGAGTCCAGGGTCCTTGGTGCACCATCTGCCTATATGGGGTTCCACTCGCTCTACCCAAGCCCCCAGCGTCTCTGGGACCTGGACTGACTCTGGTCTAGCTTCCAGGGTCCCACCCCCTATACCAAACCCCCAGTGTCTCTGAGACCTGAATGGAAACACAGAAGGGAGATAATGGCGGGTGTCGTCATTCTCACCGGGCCCCCCCACATCTGTTCTCCAGGTCCTGGCCCCACCCTGTGCTGACCTGGGGTCATCATTCTTACAGCAAACCCCCTCCCAACCCCCAGAGACTCTCAGACCCGCATGCTGAAGTGAGATAATATCCCGTGTGTCCACCTCCCCTGGGTTCTGCCTGGTTGGCTCTGTGGTGGGGTCTCGGGTCCTTCCATCCCCCTCAGCGAGCTGACCTTGACTCTAGGAAGCTCTGCCCACCATGCTGACCAGAGGCCCTGCTCTTTGTCACCGTCCCCGCCTCAGAGCCCGCTGTGCGAGTCAGGACACACTGTGTGTGGCCACCCGCGTGGTGGACAGCAGGGGTGGACTTCTGCGGGCTTCCCTCTGCGGTGGGACCCACCCAGGTCCTCACCTGGATTCTGGCAGGGCCTGGGCCCGCCTCCTGCCCAGGTGAGGTCCGCCTCTGCCCCGAAGGCCGGGGTTCTCGGAGCCCAGGGTAAGGGTCACAGAGGCTGCTGTGTGTGTGCGTTCACGCCCTGCGAGCTCCCGGGCGGGGCTGGCCCTGCTCTAGGTCCCAGGGTCCCTGGTTCCATCCCCCTCTGTGAGACCCGGGTGGAGGCGGACAGAAGGACACGCCGCCTAGGGTCCTCCTCCCAAGAAGCCCGCCCCCAGATGGATCTGGAGGGCCCTGGGCCCGCCCCGGCCATGTTGCGGTACCACTGCGCCTCTCACCAAACCACCAGAGTCGCCCAGACTTGGCTGCGCCAACCTCGACCCGCCTCGTGTGGTCACCCCCCACCCCGCTCGCCCCGCCCAGGGTGCTCCATGGACGGAAACCGTTGTTCGAGGCCCCGGGGTCCCTCCGCCCTCCCTGGGCACCCTCACCTTGACTAGGCCAGGCCCCGGGCCCGCCTCTGTGGATG
This sequence comes from Plecotus auritus, assembly GCF_963455305.1. Classification (NCBI taxonomy): domain Eukaryota; kingdom Metazoa; phylum Chordata; class Mammalia; order Chiroptera; family Vespertilionidae; genus Plecotus; species Plecotus auritus. Next base: position 130,092,944 of record NC_137784.1, read on the forward strand.
TGAGCTCGCTAGGGCTCTCCCCCCGGCATCCCAGGGTCTCGGAGACCCGGATGTGGAGGCGGAAGTGAGGAACTGGGCTCTGGCAGGGGTCTCTGAGACCCGGAAGAGGCGTGTGTGGTCACCCTCACCAAAGCCCTTCCATGCTGAGTCTGTGGTGGGGCAGGGGCTCCCACCCCCCGGTACTCACCGTGACCCTAGGCAGTGCTTCTGCCCCGCCCTCTGCTAACCAGAGGCCCTGCTCTTGATCTCTGTCCCCAGTCTAAGGCCCTGTTGTGGCAGTCAGGGTGGAACCGAACAAAAACGGAGGTTCTGCTGTCTGCCCCAAGGACAGCCAAACGCCTGAGGCAGGTGCTGTTGAAAACGCAAGGATTTATTCATGAGTCACATGACCTGGGCAGTGCTGGGCTCCTGTCTCAAAGACCAATCTCCTCTTCCTACCTAAGCCCGCCTTTTTTTTTTTTTTTTTTTAATCTTTATTGCCAAAAGTGTTACGGAGCTCCCCCGATTTCCCCATTGACCCCTTCCAGCCGGCACCAGCCCCCTGCCCCAGGCCTCCATTCACTACATGGTGTCTGTGGCCCTGGGTTATGCACACAAGTTCTTTCGTTAGTCTCCTCCTACCCACCCCCGCCTTCCCTCTGAGATTTGACAGTCTGTTCCACCTCCTATGTCTCGGGATCTATTTTGTTCATCAGTTTAGTTTGCTCTTTAGATCCCACATGTGAGTGAGATCACGTGATACTTGTCTTTCTGGCTTATTTCGCTTAGCATAATACTCTCTGGGTCCCTCCATCCTGTCTCAAAGGGTAACAGATCCTTCTTTTTTAATGCTGCATGGTGTTCCATGGTATAAATGTACCACAGCTTTTTTACCCACTCATCTGCTGATGGGCACTTGGTCGGTTTTCAGATCTTAGCTATTGGAAATTGTGCTGCTATGAACATAGGGGTGCATATATCCTTTCTCACTGGTGTGTCTGTTTTCTTGGGATATATTCCTAAAAGTGGGATCACTGGATCAAATGGGAGTTCCATATTTAATTTTTTGAGGAAACTCCGTACTGTTCTCCACAGTGACTGCACCAGTCTGCATTCCCACCAGCAGTGTACTAGGGTTCCTGTTTCTCCACATCCTCTCCAGCACTTCCATTTGTTGATTTGTTGATGGTAGCCATTCTGACAGGTGTGTCCTTTTAATCTGCATCTCTCCGATGATCAGGGTCTTTGAGCATTGTCCTTTTAATTTGCATCTCTCCAATATTCGGGGTCTTTGAGCATTTTGTCATATGTCTCGTAGCCATCTGTATGTCCACTTTGCAGAAGTGTCTATTTAGTCCTTTGCCCATTTTAAAATTGGATTGTCTTCCTTTTGTTAAGTTGTATGAGTTCCTTATATATTTTTGGTTATTAACCCTTTACCAGATGTATCATTGGCAAATATGCTCTATCATACAGTGAGCTCCATTTTCATTTTGTGGATGTTGTCTTTTGCTGTGCACAAGCTATGTATTTTGATGCAGTCCCATTTGTTTATTTTCTCTTTTGTTTCCCTTACCCTAGGAGATGCATTGGGGAACATATTGCTAAGAGGGATGTCTGAGATTTTGCTACCTATGGTTTCTTCTAGGATTTTTATGGTTTCACAACTTACACTTAAGCCTTTAATCCATTTTGAGTTTATTTTTGTGTATGTTGCAAGTTGGTGGTCTAGTTTCATTGTTTTGTTTTTATTTTTTAAATTTCTTTATTGATTAAGGTATTACCTATGTGTCCTCATCCCCCCATTACCCCCCAACCTCCCCCCCACTCATGCCCCCACACCCCTATTGTCTGTGTCCATTGGTTAGGCTTATATGCATGCATACACGTCCTTTGGTTGATCTCTCCCACTTACCCCCACCCTCCCCTATCTTCCCTCTGAGTTTTGACAGTCTGGTCAATGCTTCTCTGTCTCTGGATCTGTCCCTGTTCATCAGTTTATGTTGTTCATTATATTCCATAAATGAGTGAGATCATGTGATATTTATCTCTCTCTAGATTCCAGGGTCCTTCCATTATTTCACTTAGCATAATGCTCTCCAGTTCCATCCATGCTGTTGCAAATGGTAAGAATTCCTTCTTTTTTACCACAGCATAGTATTCCATTGTATAGATGTGCCACCGTTTTTTAATCCACTCATCTGCTGATGGGCACTTAAGCTGTTTCCAAATGTTAGCTATGGTGAATTGTGCTGCTGTGAACATAGGGGTGCACATACCCTTTCTTTCTGATTGGTGTTTCTAGCTTCTTGGGATATATTCATAGAAGTGGGATCACAGGGTCAAATGGGAGTTCCATTTTTAGTTTTTTGAGGAAACTCCATACTGTTCTCCACAGTGTCTGCACCAGTCTGCATTCCCACCAGCAGCACACTAGGGTTCCTTTTTCTCCACATCCTCACCAACACTTGTCCTTTGTTGATTTGTTTATGATAGTCATTCTGACAGGTGTGAGATGATACCGCATTGTCGTTTTGATTTGCATCTCTCGGGTAATCAGTGACTTTGAGCATGTTTTCAGATGTCTCTTGTCCTTCCTTCTGTCTTCCTTTGGAAAGTATCTATTTAGGTCCGTTGCCCGTTTTTTGATTGGGTCGTTTATCTTCCTTTTGTTAAGTTGTATGAGTTCCCTGTAAATGTTGGAGATTAAACCCTTATCGGTGATAACATTGGCAAATATGTTCTCCCATGCAGTGGGCTTTCTTGTTGTTTTGTTGATGGTTTCCTCTGCTGTGCAAAAACTTTTTATTTTGATGTAGTCCAATTTGTTTATTTTCTCTTTAGCTTCCATTGCCCTAGGAGCAGTATCAGTGAAGAAATTGCTTCGGCATATGTCTGAGATTTCGCTGCCTGTGCATTCCTCTAGTATTTTTATGGTTTCCCATCTTATGTTTAAGTCTTTTATCCATTTTGAGTTTATCTTTGTGTATGGTGTAAGTTGGTGGTCTAGTTTCATTTTTTTTGCATGTATCTGTCCAATTTTCCCAACACCATTTACTGAAGATACTATCTTGACTCCATTGTATGTTCATGCCTCCTTTGTCGAATATTAATTGGGCATAGTGGTTTGGGTCGGTTTCTGGGTTCTCTATTCTATTCCGTTGGTCTATATGTCTGTTCTTGTGCCAGCACCAGGCTGTTTTGAGAAAGGTGGCTTTGTAATACAGCTTGATATCTGGTATTGAGATCCCACCTACATTGTTCTTCTTTCTCAGGATTGCTTCAGCTATTCGGGATCTTTTTTAATTCCAGATGAATTTTTGGAAAGTTCGTTCTAGGTCTGTGAAATATGCCGTTGGTATTTTAATGGGGATTGCATTGAATCTATAGGTTGCTTTGGGTAATATGGACATTTTGATTATATTGATTCTACCAGTCCATGAACACGGTATGTTCTTCCATCTGTTTATGTATTCCTCTATCTCCTTTTTTCAGTGTCCTGTAGTTTTTCACATATAGGTCTTTTACCTCCTCAGTTAAGTTTATTCCTAGGTATCTTAATTTTTTGGTGCGATGGTAAATGGGATTGCTTTTTTTAGTCTCTCTTTCTGTAAGTTCACTATTGGTGAAAAGAAATGCCATAGATTTCTTGGCATTAATTTTGTATCCTGCTACATTGCCAAATTCATTTATTAAGTCTAATAATTTTTTGATGGAGTCTTTAGGGTTTTCTATGTACAGTATCATGTCATCTGCAAATAAGGACAGTTTTACTTCTTCCTTTCCAGTTTGGATGCCTTTTATTTCTTCTTGTCTGATCACAATGGCTAGTACTTCCAGTATTATGTTGAACAGCAGTGGTGAGAGTGGGCATCCCTGTCTTGTTCCTGTTCTTAGGGGAAATGGTTTTAGTTTTTGTCCATTGAGTATGATGTTGGCTGTGGGTTTGTCATATATGGCTTATATTATGTTGAGGTATGATCCTTCTATTCCCACGTTGCTGAGAGTTTTTATCAAGAAAGGGTGTTGGATTTTGTCAAATGCTTTTTCTGCATCAATTGATATGACTGTGATTTTTATCACTCAATTGGTTTATGTGATGTATCACGTTTGTTGATTTGCGGATATTGTACCATCCTTGCATCCCCGGGATAAATCCTACTTGGTCATGGTGTATGATCTTCCTGATGTACTGCTAGATCCGATTTGCTAGAATTTTGTTGAGGATTTTGGCATCTATGTTCATAAGGGATATTGGCCGATAATTCTCTTTCATTGTGTTGTCTTTATCTGGTTTTGGTATTAGGGTAATTCTGGCTTCATAGAATGAGCTTGGAAGTGTTCTTTCCTCTTGAATATTTTGGAATAGTCTGAGGTGGATAGGTTTTAGTTCTTCCTTGAATGTTTGGTATAACTCCCCTGTGAAGCCATCTGGCCCCGGGCTGTTGTTTGCTGGGAGCTTTTTGATGACTGCTTCAGCCTACTGAGATTTTTAGAATCTTCCTGATTCAGTTTGGAAGGTTGTATTTTTCTACGAATATGTCCATTTCCTCCAGGTTGTCTAGTTTGTTGGAATAGAGTTTTTCATAGTATTTTTTTTTACAACCCTTTGTATTTCTGTGGGGTCTGTTGTTACTTTGCCTCAATCATTTCTGATTTTGCTTACTTGGGTCCTCTCTCTTTGCTTCTTTTTTTTTTAAATATATTTTATTGATTTTTTACAGAGAGGAATGGAGAGGGATAGAGAGATAGAAACATCGATGAGAGAGAAGCATCAATCAGCTGCCTCCTGCACGCCCCCTACCAGGGTTGTGCTTGCAACCAAGGCTCATGCCCTTGACTGGAATCGAACCCGGGACCCCTCAGTCCCCAGGCCAACGCTCTATCCACTGAGCCAATCCGGCCAGGGCTCTCTTTGCTTCTTGGTGAGCCTGGCTAGAGTTTCATCAATCTTGTTTATCCTTTCAAAGAACCAGCTCTTGGTTTCATTGATCTTTTATAATTTTTTTTTTGTCTCTATGTCATTTATTTCTGCTCTGATCTTTATTATCCCCTTCATTCTGCTCACTCTTGGCTTTTCTTGTTGGTCTCTTTCTAATTCTTTGAGTTGTAGAGTTAGATAATTTAGTACCATTTTTTCTTGTTTTGTGAGGTAGGCCTTTAGAGCTATAAACTTCCCTCTCAGGACTGTTTTCATTGTGTGCCATAGATTTTGGATTGTTGTGTGTTTATTGTCATTAGTTTCCAGGATGTTTTTAATTTCTTCTTTGATCTCATTGGCAACCCAATCATTATTTAATAGCATGCTATTCAGCTTCCAAGTGTTTGACTTTTTTGGATTGTTTTTATTGTAGTTTATTTCTAATAGTATGCCATTGTGGTCTGAGAGGATGCTTGGTATGATTTGAATCTTCTTGAATTTGGGGAGACTTTGCTTGTGACCCAATATGTGGTCTATTTTTGAAAATGTCCCATGTGCACGTGAGAAGAAAGTATATTCTGTGGCTTTGGGGTGAAATGTTCTGAAGATGAGAATTAAGTCCATATGATCTAGTGAGTCATTTAGGATTGCTATTTCTTTGCTGATTTTTTCTCTAGAGGATTTATCCAGTGATGTCAGTGGTGTACTAAAGTCCCCTACTAAGATTGTATTGTTGTCTATCTCTCCCTTGATATCTTCCAGGAGGTTTTTTTTTTTTTTTTTTAATGTATTTGGGTGCTCCTGCATTGGGTGCATATATGTTTATCAGGGTTATATCCTCTTGTTGTATTGATCCCTTTAGTATTATGAAGTGGCCTTCCTTATCTCTTGTTATGGCCTTCACTTTGAGGTCTATTTTGTCAGATATAAGTATTGCTACCCCAGCTTTTTTTTTTCTTTTTTCATTTCCATTTGCCGGAAAGATATTTTTCCACCCTAACTGGTTTGGCTCAGTGGATAACGCATTGGCGTGCGGACTGAAGGGTCCCAGGGTCGATTCCGGTCAAGGGCATGTATCTTGGTTGCGAGCACATTCCTCACAGGGCATGTGCAGGAGGCAGCTGATTGATGTTTCTCTCTCATGTTTGTTTCTACCTCTCTATCCCTCTCCCTTCCTCTCTGTAAAAAAATCAATAAAATATATTTAAAAAAATATTTTTTTTCCATCCCTTCACTTTCAGTTTGTGTGAGTCCCTTGTTCTGAGGTGGGTCTCTTGTAGACAGCATATATATGGGTCGTGTTTTTTTTTTTTTTTTTTTTTTTTATCTATTCAGCCCCTCGTTGTCTTTTGATTCAGACATTTAGTCCATTTACTTTTAAAGTTATTATTGAAAGATACTGGTTTGTAGTCATTTCTATTTTTGTGCCTGTGCTCCTTCTTACCTTTTTGTTTCTTCTTTTTACAGCATCCCCTTTAGCATTTCTTGCATTGCTGGCTTGGTAGTGATAAAATCCTTAAGCCTTTTTTTTTTTCTGCAAAGCTCCTGATTTCCCCTTCAATTTTGATTGACAGTCTTGCTGGATAGAGTATTCTGGGATTCATTCTTTTGCTTTGCATCACTTTGTATACCTCTTTCCATTCCCTTCTAGCTTGATGTGTTTCTGTTGAGAAATCATTTGATAATCTGATGGGGGATCCTTTGTAGGTAACTCTCTGTCTCTCTCTTGAAGCCTTTAAGATTCTCTCTTTGTCGTTAACATTTGCCATTGTAATTATGACATGTCTTGGTGTGGGTCTTTTGGGATTCATCTTGTTTGGGACTCTCTGTACTTGTGTAACATTTTTCTTCCCCATATCTGGGAAGTTTTCTGTCATTATTTCTTCAAATAGATTTTCTAATCCTTGCTGCTCTTCTTGTCCTTCTGGCAGCCCTATTATACGTATGTTACTTCATTCCGTTTTGTCCCACAGCTCCCTTAGGCTCTCCTCCTGCTTTGTAATTTTTTTCTCCAGTTGCTGTTCAGATTGAGCTTGTTTCTCTATCTTATCTTCTAACTCACTAATTCAGTCCTCTGCTTCTTCTAGTCTACTGTTGAAACCTTCCATGGTGTTTTTGATTGCAGCTATGTCACTTTTGATTTCTTCCTGATTCTTGCAAAGGTTGTTGATTTTCTCATCCATCCGGTGTATGAATTGTACAACCATTACTCTGAATTCTTTTTCTGTCATGTTGCATGCTTCAATTTCACTAATTTCTTTTCTTGGCGACTCCTCATTTTCTTTCCTCTGGGGATTGTGTTGTCTTCCCATTCTGACTATCACCAGAAGGTTCAAATGTCGAGTTGCATGGGCCTGGGCCATGTGCATTGGGAACTTCGCACCACCCGAGTGTCACTGAAGTGCTCCGACACCAAGAGGTGTGGCTGCCGTGGGTTGGTGGGAACCAGGCTTGCCCAGGGTCAGCGTTACCAGTGCTCAGTGTGGCCTCATGTGAACAACTAGAATCAGGGACCCTGCCTGCACCACGCTGAAACAGAGACCCTGCTGGCGTGTGCTGAAAATCAGAGTCCCCTAGCATGTGCTAGGAATCAGAGTTCCCCTGTGCTTGCACCAAGACTCTAGTATCAGAGTCTCTGTTGCTTCCTGCAGCCTTGCGCTGAGAATTAGGGTCCCTGTGTGCACATGCACCAAGAATTGGAGTCACTGGCTCTTAGTGTGAATGCACTGGGAGTCAGGGATCCCAGGCACACGCAATAAGAAACAGAGTCAAGTCACTGGTGCTCAGTGCTGCCTCCCGCCCAGAGAATCGGGGTCCTGGTCAGCTTGGGGGACTGGGTTGCACAGTGGCACTGTGTTGGCAGGAGGTCCACTCCTGTGCTGCGGAAAACAGACTTCCGTGTGCACTTGCCCAGAATGAAAGTCAGGTGGCACTGCCGCCCTTCATGGGCTTCGGGTTTGGTCACCCAATTGCATTGCAGGGAACAGATTCCCAGTGTTCACTCACTCTCAGGCTCAAATTCCTGTAGCAGTGCTGCGGCCAGTTAGAGGGGCGGGTCTATCAGTTTCTATGGCACTGCCCACGAGCTTGCGGGGTGGGGGATAGGCTCTCTGACTCACAGAAATCTGCAGCCGGGATGTCTGTATTCTTGGTGTCTGTGGGTCTGCAGCTGTGGTCGCAGGTCTCTATCCCCAGTGGCTGCAGGGTCCTGGTTTGCGTATGAGACCAGACTGGGTGGTGCTAGTCTCAAGCAGCTCTATCTCTCTAGATGGCGTGGTCTCTGTACCAGGGCTGGCCGCCCCAGAGTGTCCGTGTTGGGAGCGTGGCTCTGCCGTCTAAGACTGCCCAGTTTGGCAGCCCCTTGGAAGACCTGCACAATCTAACTGTCCCTAGCTCATACACACACACACACACACACACACACACACACACACACACACACTACGCACGTCCACAAACTCCTCTGTCACTCCCTCCCTCTCTCACACTCTCTCCCTTCCTACCTTCCTGCTGGTCGCCATCTTCATTCATGTAGTTTCATTGTTTTGCATGTGCCTGTCCACCTTTCCCAACATCATTTATTGAAGAGCATGTCTTGACTCCATTGTATCCTCTTGTATCCTTTGTCAAATATTAATTGAGTGTAATGTCTTGGGTAGGTTTTTGACATCTCGGTTTTGTTCCATTGATCTATATGCCTGACTCTTCTGCCAGTACCAACCTGGGTATTACTTTTGCATCAAGCTGTTTTGATTACAGCGGCTTTGTAATATAACTTGATATCTGATATTGTGATCACTCCAACTTTGTTCTTCTTTCTCAAGATGGTTCTGGCTATTCAGGGTCTTTTTTGGTTCCATGTAATCTTTTGGAGTGTTTGTTCTAGATCTGTAAATATGCCACTGGTATTTTAATAAGGATTGCATTGAATCTAGAGATGGCTTTGTGTGGTACGGACATTTTAATGATATTAATTCTACCAATCCATGAACACGGTATATTTTCCCACTTCTTTATATCATCCTCTATCTCTTTTTTCAATGTCCTGTAGTTTTCTGAGTACAAGCCTTTTATCTACTTGGTTAACTTTATTCCTCAGTATGTTAATTTTTTTGTTGCAACGGTAAGTGGGATTTTTTTCTTTTAGTTTCTCTTTCTGAGAGTTCATTATTGGTGTGAAAAAATGCCATCTATTTCTGGGTATTACTTTTGTATCCTGCTACATTGCTAAAGTCATTTATTAAATCAAGTAGTTTGTTGGTGGAGTCTTTAGGGTTTTCTATGTACAATATCATGTCATCTGTGAATAATGACAATTTTACTTCCTCCTTTCCAATTTGGATGCCTTTTGTTTCTTTCTCTTGTCTGATTGCTGTGGCTAAGACTTCCAGTACTATGTTGAATAAGAGTGGTGAAAGCACACATTCATGTCTTCTTCCTGATCTTAAGGGAAATGTGTTTACTTTTTGCCCATTGAGTATTGGCTCTTTCTATATGGCCTTTATTGTGTTCAGGTATATTCCTTCTATTCCCACTTTACTGAGTTTTTTTATCATTAAATGGGTTTTAGATACTGTCAAATGCTTTTTCCGCATTTATTGATATATTCATGGGACTTTTTCCCTTCATTTTGTTTACATGATATATGTTTTCTACCATTATTTCTTCAAGCTCAAATCTAGCCCTTTCTTTCCCTTCTGGCACTCTTATGATATGAATATTGTTAAGTTTCATGTCGCCCAAGCTCCCTTAGTCTTTCCTCTTGTTTTTTTATTTATTTTTTCTTTTTCGTTCTCTGATTAAGTGATTTTTTTTCTACTGTGTCTTCTAATTCAGTAATCTGATCCTCAGCTTCTCCTTATCTGTGGTGTATCCCTTCCAATGTGTTCTTCATTAGTGCTATGTCATTCTTCATTTACAACTGTTCATTTTAATAGTTTCATTTTTCATATCTTTTCTCATGCTGTTGATCATCCTTGTAATCATTATTATGAACTCTACATGATAAATTTCTTTTTTTTAGTTTAATAAATCTTTATTGTTCAGATTATTACAATTGTTTCTCCTCCCCCCCCACCATAGCTCCCCTCCACCCGGTTCCCACCCCATCCTCTGCCCTTACCTTCCCCGCACTGTCCTCATCCATAGGTGTACGATTTTTGTCCAGTCTCTTCCTGCACCCCCATACCCTTTCCCCCTGAGAATTATCAGTCCACTCCTTTTCTATGCCCCTAATTCTATTATATTCACCAGTTTATTTTGTTCCTCAGATTTTTAATTCACTTGATTTTTAGGTTCACTTGTTGATAGATATGTATTTGTTGTTCATAATTTTTATCTTTACTTTTTCCTTCTCTTCTTAAATAATAACTTTTAGCATTTCATATAATACTGTTTTGGTGATGATGAACTCATTTAGCTTTTTCTTATCTGTGAAGCTCTTTATCTGACCTTCCATTCTGAATGATAACTTTGCTGGGTAGAGTAATCTTGGTTGTAGGTTCTTGCTTTTCATCACTTTGAATATTTCTTGCCACTGCCATCTGGCCTGCATAGTTTCTGTTGAGAAATCAGCTGACAATCATATGGGTGCTCCCTTGTAGGTAATTAACTGTTTTTCTCTTGCTGCTTTTAATATTCTCTCTTTGTCTTTTGCACTTGGCATTTTAATTATGATGTGTCTTGGTGTTGTTCTCTTTGGATTTCTCTTGTTTGGGGTTCTGTGCGCTTTCTGGACTCCTAAGTCTATTTCTTTCACCAGGTAGGGGAAGTTTTCAGTCATTATTTCTTCAAATAGGTTTTCAGTATCTTGCTCTCTGTCTTCTTCTGGCACCCCGATAATTCTGATGTTGGTACGCTTGAAGTTGTCCCAGAGTCTTCTTACACTATCTTCAACTTTTTGAATTTTTTTTTCTTTTTGCTTTTTCGGTTGAGTGTTTTTTGCTTCTTTGTTTTTCAAATCTTTGACTTGATTCTTGCATTCCTCTAGTCTGCTGTTGGGTCTCTGTATAATATGTTTTATTTCAGTCAGTGTATGTTTAATTTCTAGTTGGTCCTTTTTCATATCCTCGAGAGTCTTGCTAAATTTATCAGCCTTTTCTATTTATATTCTTGAAAAGCCTTATAATTGTGGTTTTGAATTCTATATCCAGTCGTGTGTTTTCCTCCATTCCTTTCGTTTGTGATCTGTTTCTTTGCCTCCACATTTTTGCTGCTTCCCTGAGTTGGTAGAGTAGATTTGTGTGCTAGGTTTCCTATATGGCCCAGTGGGTCGGCCTCCCCAGTTAACTTGAGGTGTACACTCTTGGTGCACCCCTTTGTGGACTGTGTGTACAGCCTTGTTGTAGTTAAGTCTTGATTGTTGTTGGTATCACTGGGAGGAATAGACCTCCAGGCCAGTTGGCTGTGAGGATCAGCTGTGTCTACGCTGGGAGAAGTTCGTTGCTGGAGACAGCCTTATAGGATTAGGCTTGCCAAATTGCAAAAGCCTCTGTGCTCAGCTTGGATGGGGTGGAGTCTCAGGGCGGAGCAGACAGTCTTGGCTTCCCATCAGCCCTGCCTTTGCGCCTCTAGACCTCTGCCTTCTGCAACTCCCCTGAGTTTCTGCCTGACAGTCCAGATTCCCCCTGTAAGAGCATGGGTCCCCAGGGGCTTGCCCGGAACTGGGGTTCAGTGCAGTCGGAACTAGGGTTCAGTGCAGTCAGGAGTTTCTGACTCCCTTCCGCTAGGGAATGCCTGTGGCAACCTCCACATTCAGCTTTCTCTGCAAGCACTAGCATGTGCACTCCTCCAGACCTGCCGTGGCTCCCCTGGGTCTCCGAGTCTCTGAGTCTCCGTGTGCCTTTCTCTCTACCTGACAGTCCAGACTCCCCCTGTATGAGCCTGGGTCCACGGGGTTTCACCCGGAACTGGGTTTCAGTGCAGTCGGAACTGGGGTTCAGTGCAGTTGGGGGCTTCCTTCCCACTCCCGTCAGAGAAAGTCAGCCAGCTATTCAGTATCCCTTCCTCTCTGCACGTGTCTCCGTGCCTCAGCCCTCCTTTGCCACTCCTCTGATTCTCCGTGAGCTTTCCTCTTTCCTTCTAGTTGTAGAATTTCCACTCAGCCAGACTTCCTGTGGTTCTGGATGATGTCCATTCTGTCTTTTAGTTGTAGTTTTGAAATTGTTGTGCGAAGCAGCAGTTTAGGTGTTTACCTATGCCGCCATCTTGGTTTCTCCCTGTTAAATTTCTTATTTCCATTTCATTTAGGTCTTCTTCTGGGGAATTCTCTTGTTCTTTGATTTGGGGCTTGTTTTTTTCATTTTTTTCTCCCCATTTTGGCTACCTATTTGGCTTTGTGTCTATGTGTTGGGTGGATGTGCTACAACTTCCAGTCTCTGGTGAAGGACAATTTCATATGATGTTTGTGACTGGCCCTGTGTACCATTTGGAGTTATCAACAATCCACAGCTTGTGGCTCCCTCTGCTGGGGATGTGTGCCTTTGGAAAGGATCAAGGTGCACATCAAGGTCTGCTTTTCCTAGCCCCAGGTCCAGAAGGAGATCAGGCAAAGATTCAAAGCCTTCAGAGATCTGCCTCTGCCTGTAGTCTGATTATTACTCTCAGAGTCTTTATGTGCCTTGGCTATAGACCACAGCAAGGTATAGATTCCACAGGGTGGGGTGAGAGGTTTTCCAACAGGGTAGGGCAATTGCTGACCCTCCCTCAGGCAAAAGCTGCCTAGATGGTAATTGTCTGCCTGAGAAAATATCCTCTGCAGAATGAGTAAATGACTCAGCTCAGAAAACCAGGGCAGCTACCTTCTGAACTCTAGCCCCAGAGCCCCCAAACCTGGGTTCTCCTCACACAACTCTAGACCACTCTGCGCTTCCTCTGCTGGAGCCCAAGTTGAGTGGCTGCACCCAAAATTTTGTGTTGCCCCTTTAAGAAGGTGCCTGCATTTCTAGCTGTCTCTCCCTGGCAAACAGCAACCCCAATGCTTTTCACAGCCAGATGTTATGTGGGAATCTTTCTCAGTTCTGGTACTCTGGGCTGGGGAGCCCAATGTGGGGTTCAGACCCCAGAGTTCTCAGTGGGAACTCCCCCAGGTGAGATATCCTTCCAGAACTTTAGTTGCTGCCTATGGGAGCCTGTCCAGCCCTCTCATGCATCTGCACTTCTAACCAGTGTCTATGTGGTCTTCACTTTCTTTCTTTGGTTATCAGGGTTCTTTCCAGATAGTTTTCAGTTGATTAGTCAGAATGGTTTTCCTGTATTTTAGTTGTAATTCCACTTTGGTACTGTGAGAGTGTCAGTGTAGCTCCCACTTAATCTGCCACCATTTTGGAACTCAAAGCCTGCCATTATTATAGTGATAGGGAGAGGAGGGCTTTTTCTTCTATACAATGATCTTGCTAGCTTTTGGACAGCTGGGTCCCTATCCATTCATATTTCAAGCTTTTGGCACAGTCAGTGTAAGAACCTCCCCTTGCCACCATCTTGGCCAATGGTGGAGACTCTCCTGTGGAGCTCCAACTGACTGTCTAAGGTAACATGGACACATGCCCATGGTCATCTGCCCTGTGACCTCTCATGGCTGACTGCAGTGATGGACTTCTATGGGTTTCCTCCTGTTGTGGGATCAAGGGTCCTTACCTTGATTCTAGCAGGTCCTGGGCCCACACTCTGCTCATCTGAGGTTCTGCTTCTCACATAAAGTCCCCAGAGTCTCTAGGACCCAGATAACAAAGTCAGGTGATGCCCTGGCATGTGGTAAATACCATCCCCCCCACACACACCTCTGGGACTCCCAGGACTGACTCTGGTCTAGCTTCCATTGTCCCTTAGTCTTCATCTCAACACTGGCAGGTCCTGGCCCTTCCCTCTGCTGATTTGGGATCCTGCTCCTTATACCAAACCCGCGCTGTCTTCAGTCCTTACTCAGGGTCCTTACCTTGACTCTTGGCAGGCACTGGGACACATTTCTTTGCTGATCTGAATATTACCCCTCTATTCAAGCTTCATTTCCCTCAGATTTGCATCTCTTCTTCCCTGAGAGAAATTCAGTGGCCTTCAGAGACTGACTGTAGGGACAGGATGTTGCTCGGATCCATCTTTTCTGGTTTGAGAGGTTCCCTCAATGCTCCTTCAAGATTCTTACCTTGACACCTGACAGGGCCTGAGATTTCCTTCTGCTGACCTAAGTCCCTCTAGTTCCAGCCAAGGCCTTTATTGCTCTGAGTGTCCCCCTCCCAGGCAAAAAGGAAGTGGTACCTCCAACCCATTGCTCTGTAGGGGTCTCCCAGGGCTATCAGCAGCAGTGCATCAGAATTCTCTGCCCCCCTGGGGAGGGTGGACCCCCTTAGTCCCCATTTATGTTGGTCCTCATTTTGGCTCCTGGTTCCTTGAATAAATACTGGCCATGATTCTCTTCCCACCACACCCCCTCGTCAACTCTGAGCATTTTGCCCAGCTGCAACCCTTGCAACCTTTTCAAATAATGACTCTGAGTCCCAGAGTAGGTGCTAGATGGGGAGCTGTAGTGACCCATGACTGTAGGGGAGGTTCTGAAAGGAAGCATACTTTCCAATAAGGCCTCTTCATCAGCCATCAGACTTCAGAAACATGTTGTTCTAAATGCTTTATTTTCTTCCCAGCTGGTGTTGCTCAGTGATTGAACATCAACCCATGAACCAGGAGGTCATGGTTCAATTGCAGGTCAGGACACATGTCTGGGTTGTGGACTCATTCCCCAGTAGGGGGCATGCATGAGGCAGCCAATCCATGAATCTCTCATCATTGATGTTTCTGTCTCTCCCTCTCCCTTCCTCTCTGAAATTAATAAAAATATATTTTTTAAAATAAGATTTATTTTCTCTACAGAGGTTGAGCTTTAGGATTTGAGGAGGTCCTGCTATTTCAAGCTTATCATTTTGTTTTTCAATTTCTTAACCCACATTTCTAGTAAAAACATATTTTACTTTTCTACCAAGTGTATAGTTAGTGTGTGTGTGTGTGTGTGTGTGTGTGTGTGTGTGTGTATGTGTGTGTGTGTGTATGCAGTTTCATGAAGGAATACCTACACTTTCTATGTGTGGATCACTAAAGGACAGTCTTTACCCACTTGTCAAAAGTTTAGGAATAACAGAAGTAAAACCAATGAATCACCAAATAATAATTAGTAAAAGTTTATTGTGGTCAGTCCCATGCCAGACTGTCTAGAAATATCCTTGTGGGAGATTTGCCTTTGGCTTTCAGCATTACAGACCCGACTTCAGCAGCCGCCTGCTTCTGGTGAGTTGGGTGATGGGACCAAGTGAGTGTGGGAGACCGGAGTGAGGTATGACCCGTGGGTTCCTGAGCACCTGCTCTGTGCCCCACTGAGAAGACATTTACCTCTAAAGGGAATCTAAACTCAGGTTTGGCTTATTTTTAAAACACAAGCAGTTAATTATGTTTTCCTGGTCCCTGTCGGAACCTTAAGTCACCTAAATGCCCTCTAAAATTTTGAGGGGTCAGGAATGGGAACATTTGTATCTGGTAAACCCAAGGCGAATGTCCTCAAACATCTGCTTCACAGAGTTGCCCAGAGTCATGGGCTGTAAAAACCTTGGTTTCTGTGTAGCTGCTCTCAAAGGGCCAGGTCTGCACTTTGCAAGGGAATCCTAATTTGGATTCAAGTTATTTTAGGACACATGCTTTTATTATGGTTCAAGTCCTTCAGTGAGTTTTGTACTATGTCATCAAATGCTTGCTAAAAATACGGAAACCAGGATCCCAACTTGAAATAAGGGGGTGACAAGGTGCCTAATGGTGCTGGTCAGGAACTGCATGTGGACTACCTTCC
Source organism: Plecotus auritus (assembly GCF_963455305.1). NCBI lineage: Eukaryota > Metazoa > Chordata > Mammalia > Chiroptera > Vespertilionidae > Plecotus > Plecotus auritus. Next base: position 130,108,669 of record NC_137784.1, read on the forward strand.
ATTATGTCTCATTGAGGGCGAGTTTGTGTATAGACTGAGATAGGTGGGAATGTTTGTGTATAGGAGGCAGGAGAGAGCCATGGGCCTCTATCCCAGATACTCAGACCCGGTATTGACTTGATCTTCCTTAATAGGCTTGCAGACAGACACTCAGAGTATAAGCAGGTAGCCCAAAGTCACTTCGTCCCTAAAGAAGACCCAGAGACCTGGCCAATATTTCAGTCATTCAACAGCTTTAGCCAGGGACTGGGGAGACAATTGGAGATAAAATCAGGGTGAGGGACACATGGAGGTTACAGTATATGAGGAATTGAGATCTTCCAAATGTGTGTTAATTTGCAACATGAGTTGAAAGAAAGCTCATGATACTGCCTTTACTGTACCTTAACACTGTGGCAACCGAGGTGACCCAACATGGAGGTCACTTCAGCCTCTTCTTGGTCTCTTCTAGGATCAGTGACTGATTGTAAGGGAAATAAAAAGAAAAGTTTATTGTGCACACACCAAAAAGACATTTTGTAAACAAGGATATTCAAACTAAACATGGAATGAGGCTCAGGGACATATTGTTAAAAAGCAGCTTATGTGAGAAGGCAGTGACTATCTTCACAGAAATTGGTTATCATATTAGAATTTTATTTAATGACAGGGAATTGGTTAGTGTTTACCTCAAATCAATTTTTGGAAACAGTTTTCCTTATGATTTCCAGAGGCATAAGCAAGAAATGACCCAAGTAAAGTTAGTCTTTCAAAATAAGCTGAATTATGCTGTCTTTGTATGACTAAACTGGTTTTGTCTGCTCAGAATTTTCAAGGCTGCTCTTATATCTTTTTAACACACTAAAATGATTTCAGGTGATTATTAGCACAGACTTTGGGGCCCTCTTACCTCAATTATCCCATCTTTTCTGATCTCCTGATACAGGCATACCTTGCTTTATTATATTTCACTTTATTGTGCTTCACAAATATTGTATAGCTCTTTTGTTCTTTACAAATTGAAGGCAAAATGTTACACCAGCAAAAAGATTACACTTTGCTTTATTGTGACATTGGCTTTATTATGGTGGTCTGGAGCCACACTCACAATATTTCCAAAGTATGCCTATATCATCCCAGGGCTACTGGCATGTATGGTGTGAGGGCCTGCCTCAGATATCTACAAGAAGTAGGGGTAGAAGTTTAAGCTTTTCTACCTACCCACCCTGACACCTGCAGGCCCCTCCCAACTTCCTGTGTTTCTTCCCATGCCCCCACCCCAAACACAGGTACCAGCTCACCACAGTCAGTCTTTCCCAGGGCTTTCTTATGTTTTTTTGTTTTGTTTTGTTTTGTTTTGAGTTTGTTGCTGATTCCTCCCCTCCCTTCTATAGTTACTGAGGGTTGATTTGGGGACAGAAAGTCAGCAGTCTGAACTTGATGGTCATCTTGACATACATAGGTAAAGAACTATGGTTTTTGTGTGGACATAAGTTTTTATTTTATTTTATTGTCTTATTTTTTTAAAATAATTTAAATAATTTAAGGAGTATTTATATCTTCTTAATATTTTGCTCCCCATTAATAAATAGGTGTTACTGTTCTATTTATTTGGGAATTATTCTAGCTAAAATCTATCAGAAAACTTTTATATTTGTCTCCATTAATATCTTGTACATTTTTGTTAAGATTCCTTTTAGCTAACTTTTGGACTTTATTGCCATTGTGAACAGGACATTTTCTATTCCATGTAATAATTAGTTATTGTTTTAGGTCATAAGACTCGTGATTTTGCTATAATGATCTTTCATATAACATTTTTCTGAAATCTCTTATTCATTGGAATATTTCCCATTCCTGTTTCTTTGAATATAGATACTATTATAGAGAAAAGTCTTTTATAAACAATGCCACCAAATATTATCATTTTCAATATTCATAGCTCTTGTTTACTTTGACATCAATAGCTCTATGTGTTCCAGTACAGTTTTGAACAGTAGAGGAGAGAGCATACATTTTTGTCTTGTCTGTCCCTGGCTTTAATGAGAATTTTTCTAACATTTCATATTTAAGTGTTTGCTATAGTTTTCTAACATTAGTGATATATATATATAATGAACTTGAGTTGAATTTCTTTCAAAGGCTCTATATGTATCCATTGACACAATCAAGTGTTACTTCTCCTTTAATATGTACAGGGAATTATAATTAAACTAGAGGACCAGTGCATGAAAATTCGTGCATTTGGGGGGGGGGGGAGATCCCTCAGCCAGGCCTGCACCCTCTCACAATCTGGGACCCCTCAGGTAGGGTCCTTAGGCCTGGACTGAGATCATGGCTTTCCCTCCCCTGGCTACAGGAAGCTGGCTCCACCCCCACCGCTGCCACTGCTTGCCACCTGTGCAGTGCTGCCCCCCTCCCCTGCCACCAGTGGCCTCCCTCTGCAGGCAACAGGCTGGGATGCGATGGCTTGGCTGGCCTGGGCCTCCCTCTTTCTTTGCTGGGGGGCGGGGCCATCCCTGTGAGGGGCCATCTACCTACCTGATCTCCCCAACCACTCTGCCTGACTGCCTGATTGCCCCTAACCACTTGCTTTGGGGCGGGGCCAGCCCAGTGAGGGAACGTCTGCCTACCTGATCTCCCCTAACCACTCTCCCTGCCTGTCTGATTGCCCCTAACTGCTTGCTTGGGGGTGGGGCCAGCCTGCAAGGGGCCTTGGTGGTCTGGTCTCTGATCGTTTCGGTCGTGATGCCTCTGGCCTTTTATATATAGGACTAGTGGCCCAGTGCACAAAATTCGTGCACGGGAGGAGGGTGTCCCTCAGCCCGGCCTGCACCCTCTCCAATCTGGGACCCCTTGGGGGATGTCCGACTGCTGGTTTAAGAATGATCCCTGTGAGATCATGCCTAAACCAGCAGTCAGACATCCCTCTCACAATCCAGGACCGCTGGCTCCTAACCACTCACCTGCCTGCCTGCCTGATCACCCCTAACCACTCTGCCTGCTGGCCTGCTCACCCCCAACTGCCTCCCCCGCCAGCCTGATCTCCCCCAACTGCCTCCCTGCCGGCCTACTCACTCCCAACTGCCCCTCCTTCTGGCCTGATCGCCCTCAACTGCCCCCCACTGATGGCCCCCAACTGCGCCCCCCAGCAGCCTGATCACCCCCAACTGCCCTCCCCTCCTGGCCTGATCACCCTTAATTGCCTCTGCTTCGGCCCCGCCACCATGGCTTTGTCCGGAAGGACATCCGGAAGGTCTCCCAGTCTAATTAGCATATTACCCTTTTATTAGTATACATGTATTTTCTAATGTGAAATCATATTTGTACTCTCCAGACACAGCCTGTTTGTTCACTTAATTCACTGCCATATTGAATATGCTATTAAATTATTTAGAATATTTGCTGCTATGTGAGTGAGCTTGGCTGAAGTGTTCTTTTTATGGATGTTCTCATTTGTGTTTTTTTTTTTTAATCTAGGAGCACTAGCCTGGCAAAATGAGTTGAATAATTGCCCATTTTTGTATGCTTCAGAGGAGTTTATTTTTCCCTAAGTATTTTGTAGAACTGGCCTCCAAAAATGCTTTGTTCTGGAACACTTGATGGTGGCTTGAATTTTGAATGCAGTTTCAGTTTGTAATTTTTTTCTGTGGGTAAGGATTTTATTTATTTATCTTTATTGTTGAGAGTATTACAGATGTCCCCCATTTTCCCTCCATTGCCCCCTCTACTCAGTTCCCACCCCAACCCAGGCCTTCACCACATTAATGTCTGTGTCCATGGGCTATATATTATGCTAAGCGAAATAAACCAGTCAGAGAAAGACAAGTATCACATGATCTCACTTATATGTGAAACTTAATGAACAAAATAAACTGATGAACAAAATAGATCCAGTGGCATGGAAGTATGGAACAGACTGATGAAAAGGGGGTAGGGGCGAGAAGAGATTAATGAAATAACTTATATGCATATATGCATAGCTCATGGACACAATTTATTACAGAAATTACTAAACATATGCAACAATAAAAAGAATAGTATACAGGTATACTTCCTTTTGTTCCACTTAGTTTTCTTGTGTTCCACAGGTATTACATTTTTTTTTTTTTTTTTACAAATGGAAGGCAATACCCTCCATCAGCAAAAATATTACAACTCACTTTATTGAGATACTGGCTTTATTACAGTGCTCTGAAATTGAAACAGCAATCTTTCTGAGGTATGCTTGCAATGAACCCAGTATACCTGACACTCAGAATCAACGATGTTCAATACCATCTGACAACTATATACTGGTACTGTCATGTATGCCCCATTACTGTATCATACAAAACAGCTTCTCTGCCCTAATAAATCCCCTATGCTTTAACTATTTAAACCTCTTTCTATATGTTTACCATCTCTATGATTGTCCCTTTCCAAAATGTCATGTAAATGGAATCTTACACTTTCTAGCTTTTTGTAACTGGCTTCTTTCATTTAGAAATATGCATTTAAAATTCATTCATGTCTTTGCACATCTTGTAGGTTATTTTTCTATTGATGAATTGCATTGCATTGTAAGGTTGTGACACAGTATGTTTATACATTCATTTATTGAAGAATATCTTGGTTGCTTCCAGTTTTTATCTATTATCAAATAAGCAGTGATAAGCAGCCAAGTGCAAGTTTTTGTGTGGACATAAGTTTTTATTTTATTTTATGTTATTGGCTTCTTTTAAAAAATATTTATTGTTGAAAGTATTACATATGTCCCATTTTTCCCTCCATTAATCCCTTCTAGCCTGCCCCCCACTCTTGGCCTTCACCGCCCTATTGTCTGTGTCCGTGGGTTATGCATATATGCCTACAAGTTCGTTGGTTGATCCTTTCCAACCTACATACCCACCCCCACATTCCCTCAGAGATTCTGCAAGGGAAATACATTTTTAAATCAGTTAGGGAAATATATATGAGTGTGCTTGCTAGATCCTATGGTGAGCATAAGTCCATTTTCTAAAAAATGACAAACTGCCTTCCAAAACGAATGGAGCAATTTTCATTTCTACCAGAAATGAATGCAAGTTCCTCATGTTCTGCAGTCTCATCAGCCATTAGACTTGTAAATGTGTGTGTGTATTTTTTTAAATTTCAGATATTCCAGTAGGTATGGAGAGGTATCTCTTCATTAATTTGGTCTTCCCTACCATAACAAATTATATTCAACATCTTCTATGATTATTTGCCACCTACATATTTGAGGTATCTGCTTAAATATTTTGCTCAGTTCTAAAGTAAATTGTTGGGCCATAGCCAGATTGACTGAGTGGATAGAGCATCCGTCTGAAGACTGAAGGGTATTGGGTTCAATTCTGGTCCAACGCACATACCTCAGTTGCAGGCTCAATTTCTGAACAAGAATGCATGCAGGAGGCAAGCAATTTGTGTCTCTCTCACATCAATATTTCTTGCTCTTTGTTTCTCCCCCATAAACCTCCCTCTCCTGCCTTCCATTTTCTGTAAAAATTAATGGAAATATAACATTGGGTGAAGATTAACAGGAAAGGAAAAAAAAAGTTGTTTGTTTTCAAAGACCTTACACCATATCAAGTGGGCTTTATTCTGAAGATGCAGGGTTGGTATAATATTCACAAATCAATAAAAATGATACATCATATAAACAAAATGAAGGGAAAAAGTAACATGAATATATCAATAAATGCAGAAAAAGCATTTGACAGTATCTAAAACCCATTTAATGATAAAAAAAACTCAGTAAAGTGGGAATAGAAGGAATATACCTGAACACAATAAAGGCCATATAGAAAGAGCCAATACTCAATGGGCAAAAAGTAAACACATTTCCCTTAAGATCAGGAAGAAGACATGAATGTGTGCTTTCACCACTCTTATTCAACATAGTACTGGAAGTCTTAGCCACAGCAATCAGACAAGAGAAAGAAACAAAAGGCATCCAAATTGGAAAGGAGGAAGTAAAATTGTCATTATTCACAGATGACATGATATTGTACATAGAAAACCCTAAAGACTCCACCAACAAACTACTTGATTTAATAAATGACTTTAGCAATGTAGCAGGATACAAAAGTAATACCCAGAAATAGATGGCATTTTTTCACACCAATAATGAACTCTCAGAAAGAGAAACTAAAAGAAAAAAAATCCCACTTACCGTTGCAACAAAAAAATTAACATACTGAGGAATAAAGTTAACCAAGTAGATAAAAGGCTTGTACTCAGAAAACTACAGGACATTGAAAAAAGAGATAGAGGATGATATAAAGAAGTGGGAGAATATACCGTGTTCATGGATTGGTAGAATTAATATCATTAAAATGTCCATACCACACAAAGCCATCTATAGATTCAATGCAATCCTTATTAAAATACCAGTGGCATATTTACAGATCTAGAACAAACACTCCAAAAGATTACATGGAACCAAAAAAGACCCTGAATAGCCAGAGCCATCTTGAGAAAGAAGAACAAAGTTGGAGTGATCACAATATCAGATATCAAGTTATATTACAAAGCCGCTGTAATCAAAACAGCTTGATGCAAAAGTAATACCCAGGTTGGTACTGGCAGAAGAGTCAGGCATATAGATCAATGGAACAAAACCGAGATGTCAAAAACCTACCCAAGACATTACACTCAATTAATATTTGACAAAGGATACAAGAGGATACAATGGAGTCAAGACATGCTCTTCAATAAATGATGTTGGGAAAGGTGGACAGGCACATGCAAAACAATGAAACTACATGAATGAAGATGGCGACCAGCAGGAAGGTAGGGAGGGAGAGAGTGTGAGAGAGTGAGGGAGCGACAGAGGAGTTTGTGGACGTGCGTAGTGTGTGTGTGTGTGTGTGTGTGTGTGTGTGTGTGTGTGTGTGTGTATGAGCTAGGGACAGTTAGATTGTGCAGGTCTTCCAAGGGGCTGCCAAACTGGGCAGTCTTAGACGGCGGAGCCATGCTCCCAACACGGACACTCTGGGGCGGCCAGCCCTGGTACAGAGACCACGCCATCTAGAGAAATAGAGCTGCTTGAGACTAGCACCACCCAGTCTGATCTCATACGCAAACCTGGACCCTGCAGCCACTGGGGACAGAGACCTGCGACCACAGCTGCAGACCCATAGACACCAAGAATCCAGATATCCCGGCTACAGATTTCCGTGAGTCACAGAGCCAATCCCCCTCCCCGCAGGCTCGCAGGCAGTGACATAGAAACTGATAGACCCGCCCCTCTCACTGGCCACAGCACTGCTACAGGAATTTGAGCCTGGGAGCATGCGAACACTGGGAATCTGTTCCCTGCAACGCAATTGGGCAACCAAACCCGAAGCCCATGCAGGGCGGCAGTGCCACCTGACTTCAATTCTGGGCAAGTGCACACGGAAGTCTGTTTTCTGCAGCACAGGAGTGGACCTCCTGCTGATACAGTGCCACTGTGCAACCCAGTCCCCCAAGTTGACCAGGACCCCGATTCTCTGGGCGGGAGGCAGCACTGAGCACCAGTGACTTTACTCTGTTTCTTATTGCATGTGCCTGGGATCCCTGACTCCCAGTGCATTCAAACTAAGAGCCAGTGACTCCAATTCTTGGTGCATGCGCACATGGGGACCCTGATTCTCAGCGCGAGGCTGCAGGAAGCAACAGAGACTCTGATACTAGAGTCTTGGTGCAAGCACAGGGGAACTCTGATTCCTAGCACATGCTAGGGGACTCTGATTTTCAGCACACGCCAGCAGGGTCTCTGTTTCAGCGTGGTGCAGGCAGGGTCCCTGATTCTAGGTGTTCACATGAGGCCACACTGAGCACTGGTAATGCTGACCCTGGGCAAGCCTGGTTCCCACCAACCCACGGCAGCCACACCTCTTGGTATCGGAGCACTTCAGTGACACTCGGGTGGTGCGAAGCTCCCAATGCACATGGCCCAGGCCCATGTAACTCGACGTTTGAACCTTCTGGTGATAGTCAGAATGGGAAGACAACACAATCCCCAGAGAAAAGAAAATGAGGAGTCGCCAAGAAAGGAAATTAGTGAAATTGAAGCATGCAACATGACAGAAAAAGAATTCAGAGTAATGGTTGTACAATTCATACACCGGACGGATGAGAAAATCAACAACCTATGCAAGAATCAGGAAGAAATCAAAAGTGACATAGCTGCAATCAAAAACACCATGGAAGGTTTCAACAGTAGACTAGAAGAAGCAGAGGACTGAATTAGTGAGTTAGAAGATAAGGTAGAGAAACAAGCTCAATCTGAACAGCAACTGGAGAAAAAAAATTACAAAGCAGGAGGAGAGCCTAAGGGAGCTGTGGGACAAAACGGAATGAAGTAACATACGTATAATAGGGCTGCCAGAAGGACAAGAAGAGCAGCAAGGATTAGAAAATCTATTTGAAGAAATAATGACAGAAACTTCCCAGATATGGGGAAGAAAAATGTTACACAAGTACAGAGAGTCCCAAACAAGATGAATCCCAAAAGACCCACACCAAGACATGTCATAATTACAATGGCAAATGTTAATGACAAAGAGAGAATCTTAAAGGCTTCAAGAGAGAGACAGAGAGTTACCTACAAAGGATCCCCAATCAGATTATCAAATGATTTCTCAACAGAAACACATCAAGCTAGAAGGGAATGGAAAGAGGTATACAAAGTGATGCAAAGCAAAGGAATGAATCCCAGAATACTCTATCCAGCAAGACTGTCAATCAAAATTGAAGGGGAAATCAGGAGTTTTGCAGAAAAATAAAAGGCTTAAGGAGTTAATCACTACCAAGCCAGCAATGCAAGAAATGCTAAAGGGGATGCTGTAAAAAGAAGAAACAAAAAGGTAAGAAGGAGCACAGGCACAAAAATAGAAATGACTACAAACAAGTACTTTTCAATAATAACTTTAAAAGTAAATGGACTAAATGTTTGAATCAAAAGACAACGAGGGGCTGAATAGATAAAAAAACAACAACAAAAAAACACGACCCATATATATGCTGTCTACAAGAGACCCACCTCAGAACAAGGGACTCACACAAACTGAAAGTGAAGGGATGGAAAAAAAATATTTTTTTTAAAATATATTTTATTGATTTTTTTACAGAGAGGAAGGAAGAGGGATAGAGAGGTAGAAACAAACATGAGAGAGAAACATCAATCAGCTGCCTCCTGCACATGCCCTGTGAGGAATGTGCTCGCAACCAAGATACATGCCCTTGACCGGAATCGACCCTGGGACCCTTCAGTCCGCACGCCAATGCGTTATCCACTGAGCCAAACCAGTTAGGGTGGAAAAATATCTTTCCGGCAAATGGAAATGAAAAAAGAAAAAAAAAAGCTGGGGTAGCAATACTTATATCTGACAAAATAGACCTCAAAGTGAAGGCCATAACAAGAGATAAGGAAGGCCGCTTCATAATACTAAAGGGATCAATACAACAAGAGGATATAACCCTGATAAACATATATGCACCCAATGCAGGAGCACCCAAATACATTAAAAAAAAAAAAAAACCTCCTGGAAGATATCAAGGGAGAGATAGACAACAATACAATCTTAGTAGGGGACTTTAGTACACCACTGACATCACTGGATAAATCCTCTAGAGAAAAAATCAGCAAAGAAATAGCAATCCTAAATGACTCACTAGATCATATGGACTTAATTCTCATCTTCAGAACATTTCACCCCAAAGCCACAGAATATACTTTCTTCTCACGTGCACATGGGACATTTTCAAAAATAGACCACATATTGGGTCACAAGCAAAGTCTCCCCAAATTCAAAAAGATTCAAATCATACCAAGCATCCTCTCAGACCACAATGGCATACTATTAGAAATAAACTACAATAAAAACAATCCAAAAAAGTCAAACACTTGGAAGCTGAATAGCATGCTATTAAATAATGATTGGGTTGCCAATGAGATCAAAGAAGAAATTAAAAACATCCTGGAAACTAATGACAATAAACACACAACAATCCAAAATCTATGGCACACAATGAAAACAGTCCTGAGAGGGAAGTTTATAGCTCTAAAGGCCTACCTCACAAAACAAGAAAAAATGGTACTAAATTATCTAACTCTACAACTCAAAGAATTAGAAAGAGACCAACAAGAAAAGCCAAGAGTGAGCAGAATGAAGGGGATAATAAAGATCAGAGCAGAAATAAATGACATAGAGACAAAAAAAAAATTATAAAAGATCAATGAAACCAAGAGCTGGTTCTTTGAAAGGATAAACAAGATTGATGAAACTCTAGCCAGGCTCACCAAGAAGCAAAGAGAGCCCTGGCCGGATTGGCTCAGTGGATAGAGCGTTGGCCTGGGGACTGAGGGGTCCCGGGTTCGATTCCAGTCAAGGGCATGAGCCTTGGTTGCAAGCACAACCCTGGTAGGGGGCGTGCAGGAGGCAGCTGATTGATGCTTCTCTCTCATCGATGTTTCTATCTCTCTATCCCTCTCCATTCCTCTCTGTAAAAAATCAATAAAATATATTTAAAAAAAAAAGAAGCAAAGAGAGAGGACCCAAGTAAGCAAAATCAGAAATGATTGAGGCAAAGTAACAACAGACCCCACAGAAATACAAAGGGTTGTAAAAAAAAATACTATGAAAAACTCTATTCCAACAAACTAGACAACCTGGAGGAAATGGACATATTCGTAGAAAAATACAACCTTCCAAACTGAATCAGGAAGATTCTAAAAATCTCAGTAGGCTGAAGCAGTCATCAAAAAGCTCCCAGCAAACAACAGCCCGGGGCCAGATGGCTTCACAGGGGAGTTATACCAAACATTCAAGGAAGAACTAAAACCTATCCACCTCAGACTATTCCAAAATATTCAAGAGGAAAGAACACTTCCAAGCTCATTCTATGAAGCCAGAATTACCCTAATACCAAAACCAGATAAAGACAACACAATGAAAGAGAATTATCGGCCAATATCCCTTATGAACATAGATGCCAAAATCCTCAACAAAATTCTAGCAAATCGGATCTAGCAGTACATCAGGAAGATCATACACCATGACCAAGTAGGATTTATCCCGGGGATGCAAGGATGGTACAATATCCGCAAATCAACAAACGTGATACATCACATAAACCAATTGAGTGATAAAAATCACAGTCATATCAATTGATGCAGAAAAAGCATTTGACAAAATCCAACACCCTTTCTTGATAAAAACTCTCAGCAACGTGGGAATAGAAGGATCATACCTCAACATAATATAAGCCATATATGACAAACCCACAGCCAACATCATACTCAATGGACAAAAACTAAAACCATTTCCCCTAAGAACAGGAACAAGACAGGGATGCCCACTCTCACCACTGCTGTTCAACATAATACTGGAAGTACTAGCCATTGTGATCAGACAAGAAGAAATAAAAGGCATCCAAACTGGAAAGGAAGAAGTAAAACTGTCCTTATTTGCAGATGACATGATACTGTACATAGAAAACCCTAAAGACTCCATCAAAAAATTATTAGACTTAATAAATGAATTTGGCAATGTAGCAGGATACAAAATTAATGCCAAGAAATCTATGGCATTTCTTTTCACCAATAGTGAACTTACAGAAAGAGAGACTAAAAAAAGCAATCCCATTTACCATCGCACCAAAAAATTAAGATACCTAGGAATAAACTTAACTGAGGAGGTAAAAGACCTATATGTGAAAAACTACAGGACACTGAAAAAAGGAGATAGAGGAATACATAAACAGATGGAAGAACATACCGTGTTCATGGACTGGTAGAATCAATATAATCAAAATGTCCATATTACCCAAAGCAACCTATAGATTCAATGCAATCCCCATTAAAATACCAACGGCATATTTCACAGACCTAGAACGAACTTTCCAAAAATTCATCTGGAATTAAAAAAGATCCCGAATAGCTGAAGCAATCCTGAGAAAGAAGAACAATGTAGGTGGGATCTCAATACCAGATATCAAGCTGTATTACAAAGCCACCTTTCTCAAAACAGCCTGGTGCTGGCACAAGAACAGACATATAGACCAACGGAATAGAATAGAGAACCCAGAAACCGACCCAAACCACTATGCCCAATTAATATTCGACAAAGGAGGCATGAACATACAATGGAGTCAAGATAGTATCTTCAGTAAATGGTGTTGGGAAAATTGGACAGATACATGCAAAAAAAATGAAACTAGACCACCAACTTACACCATACACAAAGATAAACTCAAAATGGATAAAAGACTTAAACATAAGATGGGAAACCATAAAAATACTAGAGGAATGCACAGGCAGCGAAATCTCAGACATATGCCGAAGCAATTTCTTCACTGATACTGCTCCTAGGGCAATGGAAGCTAAAGAGAAAATAAACAAATTGGACTACATCAAAATAAAAAGTTTTTGCACAGCAGAGGAAACCATCAACAAAACAACAAGAAAGCCCACTGCATGGGAGAACATATTTGCCAATGTTATCACCGATAAGGGTTTAATCTCCAACATTTACAGGGAACTCATACAACTTAACAAAAGGAAGATAAACGACCCAATCAAAAAACGGGCAACGGACCTAAATAGATACTTTCCAAAGGAAGACAGAAGGAAGGACAAGAGACATCTGAAAACATGCTCAAAGTCACTGATTACCCGAGAGATGCAAATCAAAACGACAATGCGGTATCATCTCACACCTGTCAGAATGACTATCATAAACAAATCAACAAAGGACAAGTGTTGGTGAGGATGTGGAGAAAAAGGAACCCTAGTGTGCTGCTGGTGGGAATGCAGACTGGTGCAGACACTGTGGAGAACAGTATGGAGTTTCCTCAAAAAACTAAAAATGGAACTCCCATTTGACCCTGTGATCCCACTTCTATGAATATATCCCAAGAAGCTAGAAACACCAATCAGAAAGAAAGGGTATGTGCACCCCTATGTTCACAGCAGCACAATTCACCATAGCTAACATTTGGAAACAGCTTAAGTGCCCATCAGCAGATGAGTGGATTAAAAAACGGTGGCACATCTATACAATGGAATACTATGCTGTGGTAAAAAAGAAGGAATTCTTACCATTTGCAACAGCATGGATGGAACTGGAGAGCATTATGCTAAGTGAAATAATGGAAGGACCCTGGAATCTAGAGAGAGATAAATATCACATGATCTCACTCATTTATGGAATATAATGAACAACATAAACTGATGAACAGGGACAGATCCAGAGACAGAGAAGCATTGACCAGACTGTCAAAACTCAGAGGGAAGATAGGGGAGGGTGGGGGTAAGTGGGAGAGATCAACCAAAGGACGTGTATGCATGCATATAAGCCTAACCAATGGACACAGACAATAGGGGTGTGGGGGCATGAGTGGGGGGGAGGTTGGGGGGTAATGGGGGGATGAGGACACATAGGTAATACCTTAATCAATAAAGAAATTTAAAAAATAAAAACAAAACAATGAAACTAGACCACCAACTTGCAACATACACAAAAATAAACTCAAAATGGATTAAAGGCTTAAGTGTAAGTTGTGAAACCATAAAAATCCTAGAAGAAACCATAGGTAGCAAAATCTCAGACATCCCTCTTAGCAATATGTTCCCCAATGCATCTCCTAGGGTAAGGGAAACAAAAGAGAAAATAAACAAATGGGACTGCATCAAAATACATAGCTTGTGCACAGCAAAAGACAACATCCACAAAATGAAAATGGAGCTCACTGTATGATAGAGCATATTTGCCAATGATACATCTGGTAAAGGGTTAATAACCAAAAATATATAAGGAACTCATACAACTTAACAAAAGGAAGACAATCCAATTTTAAAATGGGCAAAGGACTAAATAGACACTTCTGCAAAGTGGACATACAGATGGCTACGAGACATATGACAAAATGCTCAAAGACCCCGAATATTGGAGAGATGCAAATTAAAAGGACAATGCTCAAAGACCCTGATCATCGGAGAGATGCAGATTAAAAGGACACACCTGTCAGAATGGCTACCATCAACAAATCAACAAATGGAAGTGCTGGAGAGGATGTGGAGAAACAGGAACCCTAGTACACTGCTGGTGGGAATGCAGACTGGTGCAGTCACTGTGGAGAACAGTACGGAGTTTCCTCAAAAAATTAAATATGGAACTCCCATTTGATCCAGTGATCCCACTTTTAGGAATATATCCCAAGAAAACAGACACACCAATGAGAAAGGATATATGCACCCCTATGTTCATAGCAGCACAATTTCCAATAGCTAAGATCTGAAAACCGACCAAGTGCCCATCAGCAGATGAGTGGGTAAAAAAGCTGTGGTACATTTATACCATGGAACACCATGCAGCATTAAAAAAGAAGGATCTGTTACCCTTTGAGACAGGATGGAGGGACCCAGAGAGTATTATGCTAAGCGAAATAAGCCAGAAAGACAAGTATCACGTGATCTCACTCACATGTGGGATCTAAAGAGCAAACTAAACTGATGAACAAAATAGATCCCGAGACATAGGAGGTGGAACAGACTGTCAAATCTCAGAGGGAAGGCGGGGGTGGGTAGGAGGAGACTAACGAAAGAACTTGTGTGCATAACCCAGGGCCACAGACACCATGTAGTGAATGGAGGCCTGGGGCAGGGGGCTGGTGCCGGCTGGAAGGGGTCAATGGGGAAATCGGGGGAGCTCCGTAACACTTTTGGCAATAAAGATTAAAAAAAAAAAAAAAAAAAGGCGGGCTTAGGTAGGAAGAGGAGATTGGTCTTTGAGACAGGAGCCCAGCACTGCCCAGGTCATGTGACTCATGAATAAATCCTTGCGTTTTCAACAGCACCTGCCTCAGGCGTTTGGCTGTCCTTGGGGCAGACAGCAGAACCTCCGTTTTTGTTCGGTTCCACCCTGACTGCCACAACAGGGCCTTAGACTGGGGACAGAGATCAAGAGCAGGGCCTCTGGTTAGCAGAGGGCGGGGCAGAAGCACTGCCTAGGGTCACGGTGAGTACCGGGGGGTGGGAGCCCCTGCCCCACCACAGACTCAGCATGGAAGGGCTTTGGTGAGGGTGACCACACACGCCTCTTCCGGGTCTCAGAGACCCCTGCCAGAGCCCAGTTCCTCACTTCCGCCTCCACATCCGGGTCTCCGAGACCCTGGGATGCCGGGGGGAGAGCCCTAGCGAGCTCACATCCACAGAGGCGGGCCCGGGGCCTGGCCTAGTCAAGGTGAGGGTGCCCAGGGAGGGCGGAGGGACCCCGGGGCCTCGAACAACGGTTTCCGTCCATGGAGCACCCTGGGCGGGGCGAGCGGGGTGGGGGGTGACCACACGAGGCGGGTCGAGGTTGGCGCAGCCAAGTCTGGGCGACTCTGGTGGTTTGGTGAGAGGCGCAGTGGTACCGCAACATGGCCGGGGCGGGCCCAGGGCCCTCCAGATCCATCTGGGGGCGGGCTTCTTGGGAGGAGGACCCTAGGCGGCGTGTCCTTCTGTCCGCCTCCACCCGGGTCTCACAGAGGGGGATGGAACCAGGGACCCTGGGACCTAGAGCAGGGCCAGCCCCGCCCGGGAGCTCGCAGGGCGTGAACGCACACACACAGCAGCCTCTGTGACCCTTACCCTGGGCTCCGAGAACCCCGGCCTTCGGGGCAGAGGCGGACCTCACCTGGGCAGGAGGCGGGCCCAGGCCCTGCCAGAATCCAGGTGAGGACCTGGGTGGGTCCCACCGCAGAGGGAAGCCCGCAGAAGTCCACCCCTGCTGTCCACCACGCGGGTGGCCACACACAGTGTGTCCTGACTCGCACAGCGGGCTCTGAGGCGGGGACGGTGACAAAGAGCAGGGCCTCTGGTCAGCATGGTGGGCAGAGCTTCCTAGAGTCAAGGTCAGCTCGCTGAGGGGGATGGAAGGACCCGAGACCCCACCACAGAGCCAACCAGGCAGAACCCAGGGGAGGTGGACACACGGGATATTATCTCACTTCAGCATGCGGGTCTGAGAGTCTCTGGGGGTTGGGAGGGGGTTTGCTGTAAGAATGATGACCCCAGGTCAGCACAGGGTGGGGCCAGGACCTGGAGAACAGATGTGGGGGGGCCCGGTGAGAATGACGACACCCGCCATTATCTCCCTTCTGTGTTTCCATTCAGGTCTCAGAGACACTGGGGGTTTGGTATAGGGGGTGGGACCCTGGAAGCTAGACCAGAGTCAGTCCAGGTCCCAGAGACGCTGGGGGCTTGGGTAGAGCGAGTGGAACCCCATATAGGCAGATGGTGCACCAAGGACCCTGGACTCTAGACCAGAGTCAATACTGGTGTCAGAGACTCTAGGGGTTCCGTAGATGGAATAGCACCCCATATAGGCAGATGGTGCATCAAGGATCTTGGAAGCTAGACCAGTGTCAGTCCTGTGCTGAGACTCTGGAGTGGAGTATAGGGATGAGGACCCCATACAGGCAGATGGTGTGCCAAGGACCCTGGAAGCTAGACCAGAGTCAGTCCTGGTCTCAGAGACTCTAGGGCAGCCGTGGGCAAACTACGGCCCACGGGCCGGATTCGGCCCGTTCGGCTGTTCTATCCGGCCCGTGGAGCTGAAAGAGCGAAGGGTTCTCTTGCTCTCCCCTCTGCTCCTTTACTTTGAATTTATATTAGTTCACACAAACACTCCATCCATGCTTTTGTTCCGGCCCTCCGGTCCAGTTTAAGAACCCATTATGGCCATCGAGGCAAAAAGTTGGCCCACCCCTACCTAGGGGTTTGGTAGAGGGAGTGGGACCCCATGTAGGTAGATAGTGCACCAAGGACCTGCCAGAGTCAAGGTGAGGACCCTGATGGAGGACGGAGGGACCCTGGAAGCTAGACCAGAGACAGTGCTGGGATCCCGCTGAGGGGATGACCACACACAGCGTGTGCTGAGTTGCACAACAGGGTCAGGATCGGGAGCAGTACTGGAGAGCGGCAGGGGGTGGGCCCAGGACCTTCCAAAGTCCATAGGCAGGCCTCACGGGAGGATGATCATAGGTGGCATTTTCTTATGCGTGCATCTGGGCCTGACTGTGTGGGGCTTGGGTATAAAGAGCAGGAACTCACATCAGCAGTGGGTGGGGCCAGCATCTGCCAGAGTCAGGGGAGGATCCTAAGGGAGGACTAAGGGAACCTTGGATCCCACCCCAGTGGGGACCCCTCAGAAACGCGCCCCTGCCCTCAGCCCTGGGGTTTCTGGGATCGCTTTCCCATGGATCCTCCCACTCCCTTTGCTCTCAGGAATCTGAAAGAGGTGGGGCCTTACACAAAGGGTGTGGTATATGGACAGCAGAGCCAGGACACTCGGGCACTGCAAGTGGCCAAGCTATTGACCATGAGGGAGGAAGGAGGGGGAATTCTCCTCCAGAACAAATGTGGGCCTCACGGACATTCACCCCACTTCCACTTTCAGCTCCGAGAGACCCCAGGCAGGGCTGTCCGACAGAGAGCACTCTGATTTTGGCTGGGGTGGTGGGCCTCAGGCAGGTGAGAGAGCTGGACTGAGGGGGCCAAGTGCAGGTCAGCAAAGGAGGAGGGGGGAGGTGGCCCGGGCCCTGACTTCTTTTAAGGTGAGGAATCTGAGGAAAGACAGCAGGAACCCTAATGCTCCTCCCCTGCTCCCGAGTCTTGCTGTCTCCTTTCAAGGTTCAGCTGAGGACTGAGGGAAAAACTCACATCACAACAGGTCGAATCCCAGCCTTACTTTGCCACTTCTGTCCACCATGAGAGAAAGTGGAACGTGGTGGCTAGCCGTGGTGTCTCTCACGTCCTCCACCAGTGACTCAGGAAGGTGAGCTTTTTAGACTGAAGGAAAGTGGCCTCAGGTCAACACAGGAAGTTGTCCAAGACCCTGTGAGATGTCAACGTTAGGACTGAGGGGACTCCCCGTCCCAGGGCAGATAGCCCCCACAGAGTTTGGCCAGGTCATACTGTATCCCGTGGGATGTCCTGGGCCGGTGTGGTCAGATGTGGGGCCCCCTCACTTTCTTCTGTTCAGTCTCAGGGGTGTGTAGCCTTGTTCTGAGAGTTTTGCCTCAGGGCCAGCAGAGGGGAGGTTCACGGGCCCTGCCAGGGGAAAGGTGAGGACCCTGAGTGAGGACGCAGGAGACCATCCAGCCCAGAACAGTGGGGAACTCACAGAATCCTGGCCTCCCTCTTGTCAGCACTGGAGGCCCATGGCTGTGCATGCCACCTGCACGCTGAGGTGTTTCCTCGTTTCCTGTTACAGGGGCTCCAGGAACCAGGGCATAAAGGCCTTGGTCTGAGGCACAAAACACAGGTCACAGAGCAGAGGAGGTCCAGGCCGTGCCAGCAGTCAAGGTGAGGTGCCTGCCCTCACCTAGAATGTGTCTCCAGGTTCTCCCCCATGCCAGAATAGAGGAGAACCCCTGCAGCACCCGACCCCACCCCACTGCCAGCCACAGAAACCTGGCCTATGACGACTGTACCCTGAAGAACCATCTGACTTCTTCATTCAGGATCTTAGGGGACAGATCACCCAGGAGGAGAGACCCCAGTGAGGCCCAAGAGCACCCCTAAAGAGGAGACCTGTAGCTCTGCTTTGTCAAAGCGGACAAGGGTGTACCCAGCTGAGACCACTTACACTTCCTCTCTCCCCAGGCCTGTGAGTCCTCATTGCCCACCTCCTGCCCCCACTCCTGTGGCTGCCTGACAAGAGTCATCATGCCCCGAGCTCCAAAGCGACGACGCTACACGCTTGAGATTCCCGAGACTGTGGAAGAGGTTTCTTCCTCCTCCTCCTCCACCTGCTCCTCCTCTTTTCCTTCCTCTTTCTCCTCCTCCTCCTCTTCCTCTTGCTACCCTCTGCTTTCAAGTACCCCAAGCACCCCGGAGGAGGAGGAGGAGAAGGAGGAGGAGGAGGTTCATGCTGCTGCTGGGACACTGAGTCCTCTCCAGAGCTCTCCAAGTGCCTGTGCCCCCCCTACTGCCTTTGCCGCTGCTGCTCCATTGAGCCAGTCCAGCAGCCAAGAAGAGGAGGGTCCTTGTACCTCCCGGGCCCTGCCAGACATGGAGTCCTTGCCCAGAGACGTGATTGATGATAAGG
The DNA here is from genome assembly GCF_963455305.1 of Plecotus auritus. NCBI lineage: Eukaryota > Metazoa > Chordata > Mammalia > Chiroptera > Vespertilionidae > Plecotus > Plecotus auritus. Next base: position 130,127,733 of record NC_137784.1, read on the forward strand.
TAGCTGATCTGGTGGGGTTCCTGCTCCTGAAGTATCGCACAAAGGAGCTGACCACAAGGGTAGAAATGCTGAGTAGCATCATCAGAGAGCACCAGGACCACTTTGCTGTAATCTTCAGCGAGGCCTCTGAGTGCATGCAGCTGGTTTATGGCATTGATGTGAAGGAAGTGGACCCCACCAGCCACACCTATGTCCTAGTCACCAGCCTGGGCCTCACCTATGATGGGATGGTGAGCAATGAGCACAGTATGCCCAAGACTGGCCTTCTGATACTCATCCTTAGTATAATCTTCTCGGAGGATGGTTGTGTCCCCGAAGAGAAGGTATGGGAAGCACTGAATGCCATGGGGGTGCATGCTGGGATGGAGCATTGCATCTATGGGGAGCCCAGGGAGCTCCTCACCAAAGTTTGGGTGCAGGAACAGTACCTGGAGTACCGGCAGGTGCGCAACAGCCAACCGGCACGGTACGAGTTCCTGTGGGGGCCCAGGGCCCACGCTGAGACCACCAAGTTGAAAGTCCTGGAGTTTTTGGCCCAGATCAATGGGAGTGACCCCAGATCCTTCCCAGACTGGTATGAGGAGGCTTTGAGAGAGGAGGAACAGAGAGCCCAGGCCAGAATTAGCACCACAGATGATACTACTGCCATGGCCAGTGCAAGTTCTTCTACCATGTCCGGTAGCTTCTTCTGCCCTCAGTGAAGTCCAAGGCAGATTTCGTTACTTTGTGTTTTAAGAGGGAAGTCGATGATCCAAGCAGTGGAGGGCCAGACTAGGGGATTATAGTGAATAACATCTGTGTGTCTCGTTCCATTGGGGTGACTTAGAAATGTATCTTCTTTTATTTTTGGTATTTTAAAACGTTACTTTAAGTAGAATGTTTATTAGCTTCAGAATCTAAGTTTACAAATGACACAGGTCACACGTTTATTGTTATTTAACTTAAGACAAAGAGTTTTGCTAATTTGTAAAACAAATTGGGAATCCTTCATTTTATTTGTACTCTGTAACCAGATAACATGGACTTGGAATGGGCTTTTTTTTTTTTTTTTTAAATGTGAAAGAGCATAGCTGTAAAACAGAGATAAAATAGTTAATTTTTGAATTCTTGCATCATTTTTAGTCTGTCGTTCTGTAAAAATAAAATATATTACCTGGATTTTCTTAGCTTATTCAAGAATGTAGAAACATAAACAGTAAAAAGACTCTTCTCACTGCTTCATGTGCACCCTAAACATTCATTGAGCCTCTGTCCTCACCAGGAAAGGCAACCCAGCCAGAGAAAGGGAGGGGATGCAGAGCAGAGGAGGTGTGCACCGGGACTGGAAGGACGCTGGCTTGGGAAGGGAGTGAACACAGGCAGCTTTGGTCCCCTGGGCCTTGTCTTTGAGAGTGGGTATGTTTCCATACACACGAGGACATAAAAGCTGAAGTGAGGTTTATGTGCTTTAAGACAGGAGGGGAGAGTCAGCCAGAGTGGGGGTTTGCTCATGTGGAATGCAGTAGTGAGGCTCAGGCCCGATGATGGTGATGTGTAGCCACCGGTTGTGACTGTCCTATTACAGTACGGGCCAGGTACTCAGCCCTGTGGAATCTGAGGTCTGCCAAGTACTAGGACCCCCTTCCCCAGGTAAAAGGCAAGGACAGTGGGTGATGAAGTCAGGGCTCCCATGATCGTGGGCCGTCTATTCATTCCTCTGTGCCACCTTCTCAACTGTAGACTGGGGTGACAGTGGCACTGCCCCTACCACTGTTATTTGAGGATTGAATTCTAGGATTTGTGGGTCATGCCCATGGCATGGGGTTGGTGTGTGGGTACTGGTGCCAATTCTTCCTGCTCCTGTTATTCCTTTCTCTAGGCTGCAGTGGGGGGCCAGGAGTGCCTGCTGACGGCAGATAGCAGTGGTGCAGCCAGGGGATGGAGGAGGGTGGCTCCCAAAGGGGCCCGAGGGAGACCCCTGGCAGGATGATCTGAGCTCACACGGTGGTGTCCCAGGGCCCAGCTGAGGTTGCATTCCAAGGATGTGCAGCCCTGGAAGAGGGACCGGGGTGCTTGGGGGCCTGCAGTGCCTTGGGGGGAAAAGCGGAGGGAGCTGACTCTGCTGGGGTAGGTGTGGGTGGGGAGAAGAAGCAAAGCCCAGGAGGGTCTGCGCTGGGAGAGGACTAGAACCCACTCACCCAGTGTGAAGCCAACACACCCTTTCTCCCTCCTCTGTGCTCCCCTGGCCTCAGTGACCTCCTTTGTGGAACTGACCACATCCTGTGCTGAGTGCCTCTCCTTACCTGTCTCCACCTTCTTCCTTGAGCCCCCCAAAGACTCCATCTGATGGACGAGGCATCTGCATGGCCAGCCCTTTCCATTGGGCCTGGCCGCTGACTGCTTGGGGATAGGAAGAAGGAGCCAACACTCTCTGCTCTCCCACCATCCCTGTCAGTGGGGTTCCAGGGCCCCAGGGGACATTGGGGAGAGGTAAGCCCACAGACCATGAACACGGAGGGCTGATGCATGATGCTTATTGACATTCACACTTGTGGGTTTCCCCAGGCCACATGAGGCCCACGGATCTCTGGGAAGATGGAGTTCTCCTGCCTCTCCTTCCAGCAGCCTTATGCAGGCTTTGTCTTAAATGAGGTCAAGACTTGAGACTCATTGGCAACCCTAGTGAGCAGCCAGGGGAACTGTACCATCGCCACCCACATTGCTCACAGGGACTGGGAAGACGCCCTCTGGCAGGAGCCGCTGCTGGAGAGGCTGGGGTGGAACCTCAGGCAGATTCAGGCCTTGCTTGGGGAAGGGAGAAGTATGGGTGAGATGTGATCGCTGGCAAGGCGTGACACCATGAGCAAAGCTCACACCCCTCCAAGAGTACCCACAGGACCTTGCTCAGGAGTTTGGGGCTTGTTTTCTTTTAAACCTGTGGTGGTGGGGCTGTGGTTTCTGTAAGCAGCACACCTTCAAATGGGCAGCAAGGGGCCTAGGCTGGGGTTCCATGGGCCGAGTTCCTACAACTTGGGAGAACCCTTCTGTCCACACTGGGCCTCAGTTCCCGTTGGTGACCTGAGAGGCAGGGACAGGTCCAAGTCTGCATGTGGTGTTGCCTGTGTGCACGCATTTGTGTTTATGTATGTGCACGCATGTGTGCATGGGTGACAAACCAGGGGAGGCTGCACAGCACACAGAGGGTCAGGTGACCACCAGACTCAGGCTGTCTGCCTGACTTCACACACCTGCCCCACCCCCACTGCCCATGGCATCCGGGGCCCGTTCGCTCACCCCTCAGTGGTTGAGGTCCCACACCAGCTCTTTACACCTGTGAAGAGCTTGGGACCCAATTCCCGGTGGGTTAACCACAGCAGCTGGAGCCCTTCTGACCTGTACGTGCTGCCCACAGCAGTCGGGTTGGGACCTGCCCATTCGTGGACCAGGCTCTGTCCTCTTCTTTTCCTTCTCTCCCCTGGCCTCACACAGAATTTCCCGAACAGAGTTTGACACATTGGAAGTACTCAGTCAGAGGGACCCAGCTCACTCCGTGTCCCTTTGGTGAAATCAGCTTGGCCTCTAGTGGGCATAACTTTGAAGAACCGTTTCCTCTCACAGGAAGCCTTTGATTTATGGAAGGGAAAACATCTCAGTGCTTCTCTCATGGTGCACGGGGCTCCCTGACATTGGGGCAACTCTGCAGTGCCCAGAAAACATGGCTCCTGAGGAGGTTGTGGAACTGGTAAAGCAGGCTGTGCTGACCAACCTGAAGCAGACATACCTGACTGCACTTTCAAACCCCAGGTGGTTACTGGAGCGCATACCCAGGAGAGGGGGAAAGGCTGTCTTCCAGGTGGCATCCCACAGCACCTGATCCCTTAGGGGCAGGAGGACTCCACAGGAAGGTTACCGAGAATCCAGCTGAATCATGACCATCAAGGGGCCATCACGCCGCGGATGTAGAACTGAATTGGCGCTGCCGTGGAGAGCACTACCCACCATCTGCTGTTCACGTAAACAGATTTCTGTGCCCAGATGTAGGCAACTGTCCTCGTGAGATGCCTCTCTGGGCTCAATGACTGATTCAAGGACTCTGACTTTAGGGAAAAGGGAAAGCTACCAAGAAATATCTTGGTGCTATCACTCTTTTTGGTCCTACTCATTCCTGGGTTTTACAGAGAAAAATGTGTTAGGAGAACTGGTTATTGTTTGGGATTCCCATCTCTTTGTTCTGGTCAAACTCACAGAACACTTCATCAGCACCCAGGGATCCTTGTGGGAGGTCTGGGAGCTGGCACTGAATGATTGTCAGAGGGTGACCAGCCAGGCATGGCCTCATTCACGGTGAAAGGGACATCAGACTTTGAAAGCAAGCACCTGTCTCTCCTGGCAAGTGACTGGTCTGCTGTAAAAGTGTCCCCTGGCTTATGAGGGCTTGTGTTACACATGTCACATAGCTACCTCGTGACCCAAGGACGGATCTGAAATACAGCTGTGATGGAAAAGTTATGGGTAGAGTTTTTGTTTTCCTGTATGGGCAATCTTTAATTTATTTGGGTCCCTTCTAGCAGGGTTACTAATGGTTGTTAGCTGTGAGGATGATGGGCTTTCTCCCAGGCGTTGACTGGAATGGCCCATCTTCTGAGTCAGATTGGCTCTGTCATACACCACTTAGCAGATGGGGTGGCCTGAATTCTAGGTGGGTCTCTATGGAAGGCCCCTGGAACTTGGGCTAGAGATACTCAGATACTGATCAGAAACTTCCTGGCATTGTAGGGGGACCCGTGAGTAAAGACCCTCCTGTTTCAGGATGCATGACTAATGTAAGGTGATTCCCCCAAGGTCAGGAGTCAGGCAGTTCTGTCTCCTGTCCAGTAGGCAAGGCTCAGGGGACCAGGTCTTCCTGGGCTTGCCTCAGGACCCCCTAGCCAGATCCTTGGCTGAATGGGTGAAAATGAAAGAGGACAACGGGGACAAAAGCCTGTCTGGGGCCAGGATTTCTAGCCTCCTCAGGCTCATCTGACGAGGTGTGTGGCATGGAAACAGAAGAACATGGACTCACAATTCTCATTGGATTGTTTATTTTGTATCATGTAATTTTGCCTTTCTTTATTAAAGCAGAAATGGATTTGTGGTTACAAAGCCTGTGATATTATGGGCCTGCATTGTCCTTGAACTGCTCACTGAGTGAACACTTGTTATCCGAGGAGCCCTCAGGCTCCTCCTCCTCGGCCTGGTCAGTGTCCTCGGGTGGAGCCATGTCTGAAAGGCCAGATACCAGTACAGAATAGCAAATGTTGTACAAAGACATCACTGAACCTTGTACTGGTTCATTTGGGGGGTTGTGGGACAGATCCCCTGAGCTGTCGGTTCTGGCAGTAGCCATGGGCACAAACATGACATTACCAGAAGTGTCCTCCCCACTTGAACCACTGGCTGCACTTGGGCACTGGACCTCACTGGCACTGCTCAGGGACTGAGGAACCGAGAACTCGAATGCCTGGGTGGCACTGGGTCCCCAGTCATTCTTATCTGTCTCCTGAGCCTTTGGTTTGGCTTCTTTTTTGCTGTCCTCCTGGTGTATTTTTGGGGAGTGTCGTGTGGGGCCATCTTCTTCTTTCTCGTTGGACCAGATGGCACTGGTCCCTGGATAAACCCGAGACACCTGGTTACCTTGTTCCTTAATGTTTTTGAGGAGCCAAGGCTTGTCTCTCTGGAAATTGCTGTTCTGGTAGGTCTGAAACAAAATTAATTAATTTAGTCATTTGTGGAGAAAAGATATCTATTTGATATTAACTGGCCTCTCAGAGTCTTTACTCATCCCTGCAGGTTATCTCTAAGGGGGCTATAGTTTCAAATAAAAATCTATACTTTCTCATCTTTTGATAAATACTGTATCATGTGAAAAAGGTTTAGGCCCTGAAATGAAGCCCTTTCAGTATATCGTTCTTCTGGGTCCACTAGGAAGATGTTTGAGTAACAGGGAACATGGGAAATGGGAGGTCTTTCTACTTTACCATTATCTTGTTCCCTGGAGAGCAAACTGCAGAGTTGCCTTGGGGTATTTTGCTAAAACCATGGAGGTTCAGCAAGCGGATGAAACTCTTCAGGCTGTTCGATTCAAAGATTTGCTCCTCGCCCCTTCGGCAGAGAATCTCCCTCTGGAAAAGATTTTCTTCGATGATCAAGGTGTCTCCATCATCATTCCAGCGCACAGACCTGAAGGCGTCATCCTCCACTATCCTCCAAAGCTTTCTTGGGAAGGACGGCCCATGAAGAATTTTGTTTCCTTCCACATTGGCGGCGCTTTGGTTTGGGTCCTGTGGTTGTGTGTTGTTTTCCGGGCTTGGATCTTGGCTCTGTTCCTGGCCCCTGTGCCTCTCCAAAGCCTCCCTGGGACCCACATGAGGACCTGGGGATGTATCATATTGAACCATTATTGGTGGTTGTCCATCCTCTGATGGGGCCAGCTTGGCTTCATGTATCTCATGGTTACTCTGACTAGCCATGTTGATGCTCTACATCAACAAGCATTTGGTACCCAGGATCCTATCACTTCAAAAGTGGGGTCAGAAGTGCCTTTAGTCACAGCAGCAATGCCCTATATATTCTGTCCTCAAAATTCTAGAGTCTCGGTCGTGGGGCAACCAGCTGCTTAAGTCATGTGATGTCACAAAGGTGACTTATGGCTGCTCTGGAGTATGGGCCGTGGCCAAGTGTGGGGGAGTGGACATCTTTAGAGCCCCCATCTTCTCTCCTTTCAAATAGTACAGGAAAATAGGGGTCAGGTTAATAGAAAAGGTGCTCATCTGCTTCCAGGAAGATTGTTTCTTGTTGCCAGTTCACTGGATGTGTTGAGAGGTCACGATCCTATCTCCACCCCTATCCCTACGGGGGGAGGGGGGCGGTTGATGGCCTCTTTGTTGCTCAAGGGCAAGGCCCTGGTTAGTCTTACCTTGGGCAACCACCAAGACTGCCTGGGTCAGATGAGCCCCTGGGGGACTGTATCTCCCAGAAAATGGTGGTTGGCCTAGTCTCAGTAGGTAGCCCCCCTCTTCAATGCACCCCTCACAAGATTCCTGCTTTGGTCTCTTCCAGCTGTGCCTACTGGTTGGTAGGTCCTGCTCAGATGAGCCCAAAAGAGAGTCCTATTTTCTTAGCTCTGGGTCGAGTTGTCCCTAGAATAGGGCTGGGCTCCAGCACAGGTGGGAACGTTCCTCTCATTCCTCAACCTCAGTGCTACCCAAAGCACCTGAGAGAAGATGTTAAACATGGTGTTGCAGTGGGAATGGACAGCCACACCTTCTGATGTCCTATGGAGCCCCCTCTTGAGCTTAGTTTGCCCCCAAATCTCACCACTCTCAGGTCAGAATAACATTGGCTTTAGTTTCTATGTCTTCCACACAGGAACTCTTCTCACTACCCAAGATGGGTTCACTTTGGGACACCTGCATTTGTCTTCTCAAAGCATCCTCCCCAGACCCTCAGATTCAGGCTCCCTTGAGGCCTCCCCTATGCCCCATTTCCTTTCTTTAGTGAAGTGGGTGGGCTTTGGCTCTCCCAGATTTTGGGCTTCCCACTTCCAAATTGGATCTCCTTTGGTACTTCCCCTTTTCATTAGTGATTTGTGGTTAGGCACATACTCGGCTCTGGGGAAACAAAGCATTCTGCTGACTCACTCTCATGCCAGCCCTGTTCTCCTTGCCAGAAGCCCGTGTGTTCCTCTCCTGCCATAGCCTTGAAGATAGATACAATGAATCATTTTGTTTGCTTTTGGGTTAGATTCTTTTCAAAAACCAAAAACCCTACTTTACACAGATTCACTACCAAGTTAAATTCTAACTTCTTTAGCTAGCTGTGACTGAAGGAAGCTGATATGAAAATAATCACAAATATGTAGTTGAACGTAGATGAGAGCTTGGGTGTGGGATGGCACAAAAACAAAATTCAAGTCATCTTCACTATAGAGGATAGGATACTACGGTGGTGTTTGTGATTCATGTTCTCTAGCTATTGTGGACAACTTTGGTCTTAATAATCACTCTGTATAGGGAGATAGAGTGGTACCATGGAAAGGCACCACCTGCATGGGTCCTAGGTCCTTGTCTCAGCCCTGCCACTAAGTGGGGTCATTTGTACTCTATTTCTAAACAGTGGGGTCAATCCTTTGCTGCTAAAAGTGGAGTGCAAAGGCATTTGGGAAGAAAATTCGCCAAGGTGCCCCTCAGCCTAAGAACTGCATCCTTAATGGAGCCCCTGGGTCTAGAGATTCAGGCTCAGTCCATGGTCTTTGTGCTTCTATACAGGTTTACAAAGCATAGATTCAAGAATCAGCTTATTCTTGGAGGACATGCCCTAGAGGCTAAGAATGGGTGCCTTTTCAGCGGGGGCTCTTAGTGTCTCTGGTTAAACAGCCAGCTCCCTTCCGTTGCCTACCAAAGTATTGTTTCTTAAGGGAGTTCTTTAAAGGCTGAAAAGGGGGTTTCCTTGTGGCCTTTGCCAACTCATTACTCTGCGGGTTACTTATTCAATGGAATTTGCCCATTTCATGGGAGGGAAATTGGAGAGAAGGCTCTGGAAACCACTGTCTGGCATCTCATGGAGAACAGGTGTTTATTTGGTATGATTTAGGCACTCAATGCTAGTGTCTCAAGGATTCCATAGGATCATTAGCTAATATTATTTTATTCAAAAACCACTGAATTTCCACTGTGGTGAAGAATCTAGGACATCAAGTTCATCTTTTCCTCTGAAGATGAAATATTCACACTGCTAACTTCAGTGGAGTTGATGAAAGGCATTATGGAAATGGCCTCCCTCTGCTAAGCCTGCTCGGTCCCAGAAATTTAACCCTGGGCCCCACAACCACCAGTCAGACAGTGTTTATTAGGCACCATGCTCTCCAGAGCTCCAAAGTTCCCAGAGATGACCCATGTGTGTTGCCGCCTTATGAACAGAGCCCTCAGAGTTAGGTGGCTGCAATGCAGCACAGCTGACTGGACTTCCCAGACAGCCACCTCCTAGGGAAAGTGATTTCAGTCTTGACTTGGCTGTTGCTTCTGCACAGCCTTGCAGCCATAGAGAAAGTGCTGAGCTCTGGGCTATGGGGCCCTTGAGGCTAGCCTGGCTGCTAAGAGTAGATAAAAGAGAGCCTTGTGGTTCCAAGACCTCAAGCCACTCCCCCAGAGCTGGTGAGCAACCTCACTTAGACACATGAGCCTCCTCTCCAATGCCACTCTTCCAGCTGTTCCCTTGCCCTCCTCCCTTGGTCCAGTGGGGCTGCCATAACAAAATACCACAGACTGAGTACCTTATCGACAACAGAAACTTACTTCCCACCGTTCTGCAGGCTGGAAGTCCAAGAATAAGGTGCCAGTGTGCTGCAGTGAGTGCCCTCTTTGCTGTGTCCTCACATGGTGGAAGGAGCGTGGATCTCTCTGGAGACTCTTTATAAGGTGCTACTCCCATCCCTGAGGTCTCAGCCCTCATGACTTAAGCACCTCCCGAAGGCCCAACAACCTAATGCTGTCATCTTTAGGGGTTAGGGTTGCAACATCAGCCTTTTACGGGGACACAAACATTCAAACCATAGCACTCCCTTCTGGCCAGTGCTCTCCTGACACAAAAACCCATGGAGAGTCTCCTGCTGTGAAGGATTCTTCTCTTCCTCAGCCCTGTTCAGGCCCCATTCAAGTAAAGCTCCTTGTGTATTGATGTCTCTCTTGGTCAGATCTTCTTTCTGGATCAGCCCCCAATCATAGGTGAGGCCCACGGTGGTGACCAGGACATAGGAGTGGTCATTGGGTCTACTTCCCTCCCATCAATGCCAAATACCAGCCTCATGCACTGTAGACTTGGATGAAGATATCAGGGAAGTGGTCCTGGTACTCTTTGATGACACCATTCAACATTTCTGCCTTTGTGATCCACTCTTTTGCAAGATACCTTAGGAGCAGGATGGTGAGCAATGAGCGCAGATTTCCCAATAATGTCCTCCTGGTTACACTTCTGTGGGTGATTGTCACGAAGGGCAACTGTGCCCCCGAGGATGAAATCTGGGATGCCCTGCAGGTCATGGAGGTGCATGATGGAAAGGAACATAGGATCCCACGGCGGCTCCTCACCAACGTTTGGCTGCAGGAACAGTACCTGCTGTACCCGCAGGTACCCAACAGTGATCCGGCACACCACAAGTTCCTGTGGGGTCTCAGGGCCCACGCTGAGACCACCAAGTTGAAAGTCCTTGACTTTTTGTTCAGGGATTATAGAATGGGTCCTAGTTCCATTCCATCCCTGTCTGAAGAGGCTATGAGTGGCGAGGAAGAGGGGGCCTGAGCCAAGTTGCACGCGGGCACGTTTCAGGCCCATGTCTGGCAGCTTCTCCAGCTGGACATGATGTGAGGCTAATTCTTCACTCTGTATTTGAGAAGAGGGCAGTCCACGTTCTAGGTTGTGAGGCCCAGGGCAAGTTGGGGCGGGGGGTGAAGGTGGGGAAGGGCTGTAGCATCTCTGGGTACCTGTGATGATTTAGAAATTTATCCTGGTTTTCTATGGGAATTTTTCAAATGTTGTTTCTTTTCATAGAAGGTTTCACAAGCTTCAGCATCTAAGTTTGTGAATGACATTGACCAAACCTGTATTTGTACTACCCAGTTCAAAAGTGATCCTGCACCGTAGGAGATCCTGAGGGGTCCCAGGGCCCACACTGAAACCAGGAAGTTGAGGAGAAAACCAAGATGGCGGCATAGGTAAGCACCTAAACTGCTGCCTCGCACAACAATTTCAAAACTACAACTAAAAGACAGAACGGACACCATCCAGAACCACAGGAAAGCTGGCTGAGTGAAAATTCTACAACTAGAAGGAAAGAGAAAAGCTCACAGAGAATTGGAGGTAAGGCAAAGGGTCTTTGTGAGCACAGAGAGGAAGGGTGGCTGAGAGCCTGGGTGACTTTCTCTGGCGGAAGGGGGAAGGGAGCCCCTGACTGCACTGAACCCCAGTTCTGACTTCACTGAACCCCAGTCCTGGGTGAAACCCCGTGGACCCAGGCTCATACAGGGGGAGTCTGGACTGTCAGGTAGAGAGAAAGGCACCCGGAGACTCGGAGACCCGGGGGAGACCCGGGGGAGCCCCGGCAGGCAGGGTTCTGGAGGCGTGCGCACCAGTGTGCACAAAGGCTGCGGAGGTTGCCACAGGCTTTCCCTAGCAGAAGGGAGTCCGAAGCTCCTGACTGCACTGAACCCCAATTCTGACTGCACTGAACCCCAGTTCCAGGTGAGCCCCTGGGGACCCGTGCTCTTATGGGGGGGAATCTGGACTCTCAGGCAGAGACTCGGGAGCCGGGGAAGGCAGAAGTCTGCAGGCGCGCACGCGCGCAAGGGCAAGGCTGACTGGAAGCCAAGACAGTCTGCTCCGCCCTGAGACTCCACCCCATCCAAGCTGAGCACAGAGGCTATTGCGATTTGGCAAGTCTAATCCTATAAGGCTGTCTCCAGCACTGAACTTCTCCCAGAGTAGACACAGCTGATCCTTACAGCCAACTGGCCTGGAGGTCAATTCCTCCCAGTGATACCAACAACAATCAAGACTTAACTACAACAAGGCTGTACACACAGTCCACAAAGGGGTGCACCAAGAGTGTCCACCTCAAGTTAACTGGGGAGGCTGACCCACTGGGCCATATAGGAAACCTAGCACACAAATCTACCCTACCAAGTCAGGGAAGCAGTGAAAATGCGGCATCAAAGAAACAGATCACAAACGAAAGAAATGGAGGTAAACAAACGACTGGATATAGAATTCAAAACCACGGTTATAAGGCTTTTCAAGAATATCCTAGAAAAGGCTGATAAATATAACGAGACCCTCGAAGATATTAAAAAGGACCAACTAGAAATTAAACATACACTGACTGAAATAAAAAATATTATACAGAGACCCAACAACAGACTAGAGGAACACAAGAATCAAGTCAAAGAATTGAAAAACAAAGAAGCAAAAAACACTCAACCGAAAAAGCAAAAAGAAAAAAAAATCCAAAAAGTTGAAGATAGTGTAAGAAGACTCTGGGACAACTTCAAGCGTACCAACATCAGAATTATGGGGGTGCCAGAAGAAGAGAGAGAGCAAGATACTGAAAACCTATTTGAAGAAATAATGACTGAAAACTTCCCCCACCTGGTGAAAGAAATAGACTTACAAGTCCAGGAAGTGCACAGAACCCCAAACAAAAGGAATCCAAAGAGGACCACACCAAGACACATCATAATTAAAATGCCAAGTGCAAAAGACAAAGAGAGAATATTAAAAGCAGCAAGAGAAAAACAGTTAATTACCTACAAGGGAGCACCCATATGATTGTCAGCTGATTTCTCAACAGAAACTATGCAGGCCAGATGGGAGTGGCAAGAAATAGTCAAAGTGATGAATAGCAAGAACCTACAACCAAGATTACTCTACCCAGCAAAGCTATCATTCAGAATTGAAGGGCAGATAAAGAGCTTCACAGATAAGAAAAAGCTAAAGGAGTTCATAACCACCAAACCAGTATTATATGAAATGCTGAAAGGTATTCTTAAAGAAGAGGAAGAAGAAAAAAGAAAAGATAAAAATTATGAACAACAAATACATATCTATCAACAAGTGAACCTAAAAATCAAGTGAATTAAAAACCTGAGGAACAGAATAATCTGGTGAATATAATAGAATCAGGGGCATAGAAAGGGAGTGGACTGATAATTCTCAGGGGGAAAGGGGTATGGGGGGGTTCAGGAAGAGACTGGACAAAAATCATACACCCATGGATGAGGACAGTGAGGGGGGGGAGGTAAGGGCAGAAGGTTGGGTGGGAACCGGGTGGAGGGGAGCTATGGGGGAAAAAGGAGAAACAATTGTAATAATCTGAATAAAGATTTATTTTTTGAAAAATAAAGTCATTTTATTTCAGAAAAAAAAAAAAAAAAGAAACCAGGAAGTTGAAAGTCCTAAAATATTAGCTCAGGGCCAAAAGCAAGGATCCCAGTTTCTTCCTATCCCTGTTCGAAGGGGTGGAGAGCAAAGAAGATCAAAGGGTCTCATGGGGTTTCTTCACCAGCTTAGTTGACACTGTGGAAACTGTGGGTTCTAAAGGTTCCCTACTATTGAAGATGCTGAGCAGCAGCAGGGATTTGGGAAAGTGTTGTGGCATTGTGGTTGTCTGTCTACATTTTCCTTGTCCAATGCAGGTGATTTCACTTTTTAATCCTCACTCATAATAATCCTTCTTCTCTGCTCCTGACACATCCTGGGCACAGTAGCGCCCCCTCCGGCATCGGTCCGGGTATTGCAGCGTCTCTGCAAGGGTTGTGAGGTGCTCCTGAGTGAGGACTTTGGGGTCCACTGGCTTCAGAACAGAGGGCACTAGAGAATCCATCTCCTGGTGTTCCTGTCAGCTCTACGGGACCCTGGGTGGGGCTCTCAGGCTGAGCATATGCCTGCACAGGCCTGGGGAATCGGGGGGAGTTAGAGCAGAGGTCTGGGGACACAGACTTGGGTCCGCAGAGGGCAGGAGCCCTGGTGTTGTCAGGTGCGGGAGGGTAACAGAGTCACCACTCCCGGGCCTCTAGATCCGATCTCTGCCCCTGCTCTCAGGCCCCGGGGACCCCAGAAAGCCCATCCGGAAGTTCCGCCCACTGACTTCTGCCCGGGGAAGTCTGAGAGAGGAGAGCGCCATGTCTGGGAGGCCGGCTTCGGGTCCGTAGAGGGAAGGAGCCCAGGTATGACCCTGAGGGATGAGTGAGGCCCCGGGACCCAGGGTGACCCTGCCGTCAGCACTGAGAGTCTGCCGTGGGGTGTTTGAGAAGTATTTCCTGCACCCCTCGCCCACCTCCTCAGAGAATGGGAGGGGCGGGGGGAGGAGGCGGTCAAGGACAAGCGCTGAGGGGGGCAACCTCAGGTCGGCTCGGGCGGGGCCCAGACTCTGCCTGGAATCAGGGTGAGGACCAGACGGAGGTTCCCTGGGATCTAGTTCAGCCCCTGCCGGGAGCCGTGAGGTGTGAGGCTCACAGACCTCCCCTGGGGTCTCGGGGTTGTGGGCCTCGGTGTGAGGGTCCGGCCTCCCGGTTCACAGAGGGAGGGTCCCAGGACCTGCAGGCCGCATGGTGATGGCCGTGGGTGAAGACAAGGTGACTCCGGACTCCAGAACAGTCAGTCCTGGGAGCCCCAAGGTGCGGGGTGACCAACAGCGGCGAGGACTGACTTCCGCATCTTCCGGGTTGAGACACTGAGGGGAGCTCCGTGTCATGGCAGAGTCTCAGGTTGGCAGAGAGTGTCCGGGACCTGCCCGGAGTCTGTTGAGGACCCTGAGGGAGATTGGGGGCCCTGGACCCCAGAACAGTGTCTGTCTGGCAGGCCTCCTGGGGGTGGGGGAGGGGTGATCGCACACATTGTGCTTTGTGATTTCTGCATCTGGGTCAGAGAGACACTGGGGGTTTGGTAGGAGGAGCAGGGCTTCAGGCAGCAGAGGGGGGATCCCAGGTGCTGGTGCTGTCAAGTTGAGGACCCTGAGGGAGATTGGGGGCCCTGGACCCCAGAACAGTGTCTGTCTGGCAGGCCTCCTGGGGGTGGGGGAGGGGTGATCTCGCACATTGTGCTTTGTGAGTTCTGTATCTGGGTCTGAGAGACACTGGGGGTTTGGTAGGAGGAGCAGGGCTTCAGGCAGCAGAGGGGGGATCCCAGGTGCTGGTGCTGTCAAGTTGAGGACCCTGAGGGAGATTGGGGGCCCTGGACCCCAGAACAGTGTCTGTCTGGCAGGCCTCCTGGGGGTGGGGGAGGGGTGATCTCACACATTGTGCTTTGTGATTTCTGCATCTGGGTCTGAGAGACACTGGGGGTTTGGTAGAAGGAGCAGGGCTTCAGGCAGCAGAGGGGGGACCCCAGGTCCTGCTGCTATCAAGTTGAGGACCCTGAGGGAGAAACAGGCGACCCTGGACACCAGAATACTCAGTCCTAGGAGAACCTGTGGGCGGGGTGACCACAGGCATAGTTTCCTGACTTCCCCATCCAGGTCTAGTGTAAGGAGCAGAGCCACAGGTCGGCTTGGGGAGCACTGAGGTGACCCTGAGCCCCACAATGTAGGGGACCCTGGCAGGAAGGACTGGATGTTGCAAACTCCTGCTGTTGCCACATGGATGTGGATGGGGGAATCTTGGGGAAGTGAGGACCTAGGTCTGAGAGTTAACCCAAGATCAGCAGTGGGACTAGTCCCAGGATCTGCCCGGTGTGAATGTGCTGATAATCCGTGAAGCCTCAATGCACACCCCCTTCTCAGAAGAGGAGGGGTGATACAAAGGCCAGCTGTCCGCAGTCCTCAACCCTGAAAGGAACAACAGTGGACCTAAGTGGCACGCTCCTTTCTATCATGGGTGGGAAAGTCGGGAGTCCTCTGTGAGGTGGGGTCTTTCTCTAAGTGGGGGAGATAGAGTATCCCAGGTAGGAGGCATGGAGGTAGGGCCGGCCCTGGCAGGAGTAAAAATGAATAACCTACAGGGGCACCGGGAATACAACCAGGACAGAGCACCCAGTCCCTGCTGCCAGCATTTTGTGATGATGACAGGGATTCTGGGAGGGTGGGGGGGACAGGGGGGTTGGAGAGGGGAGATGGTAGCCACCTGAGGCTACCCCTGGAGTTTGTGCAATGTGATGCCTCCTCATCTGTCTCTTGGGGCTCTCAGGTAGGTGAGGACCTTGGTCTGAGTGGACAAAGTCCGGTCATCTGAGAAAGGGTATCCGCTCAACAGTGACAAGAGTCCCGGGTCTTGCCAAAGTGAAGATGAGGACCCCGAGGGAGGATGGAGTGTACCCCAAGCCCTGAGACAATAACGGGACACCACAGAAATCCAGCCTGCCCCTACTCTCAGCACTGGAAACCCTGGCTGAGGCTGTCAGTCTAAGTCCCTCCTGATTTTTAGATTGGTGGTCTGGGGGAGGGGAGGGCCTTGGTCTGAGGGTCTGGACAGAGGTCGAGTCAGGTTCCCATGAGTTGGCAGGGTGGTCACAATGAGGAATGAGGGGACCCCTGAAACAAGCATACATGGAGCCCAAGGTCTGCCGAGCCATTTTTGTCAGGAATGGGGAGACCTGGAATTGTGGGTGTATTGGCTCCCCTAAATTCCTCCTCAGTTGTCTATGGAGATGAGGCCTTTCCTTTAGGAGGGTAACCTCAAGTCAGCAGATGCAGTTGCTTCAGTTCCTGGACAGTGACAGGGTAAAGACTTTAGTGGGACAGATGGAATCAATAGAGTAAGGTCACACATTATTCTTCCTTGGTGGCACCTATTAGACTCTGGGCAGGTGTGGCCAGATGTGGGGCCACCCCAAGTCCTTCTGGTTAGTCTCAGAAGTGTGTGGTCTTGTTCTGAGAGTTTTGACCCAGGCCAGCAGAGGGGGAGAAGAAGGCCCTGCCCGGGGACTGGTGAGAACCCTCAGTGAGCACAGAGGTGATCATCCATCCAGGACAGAGGAGACCCTGCAGCACCCAATCCCACCTCTCCACATTGTCTTTCCCAGAACCTTGGGCTGTGCCAGCTGCGCCCTGAGGAGCCTTCTCACTTCCTCCTTCAGGATCTTACTGGACAGGCCGCTGAGGAGAGAATCTTGTGAGGCCCGAGAGCACTCCTAAAAAAGAGACCTGTAAGTCACCTTTGTCGGATCTGCCTAGGGTGTGTTTCTCAGCTGAGGCCCCTCACACTCCCTTTCTCTCACAGGCCCGTGGGTCCCCATTGCCCACCTTCCCACACTCTGTCACTGTCCCAGCACGAGTCATCATGCATCGCCATCAGATGAGTGAGCTCTGTAAGCCCGAGGAAGACCATCAGGACCCAAGGGAGAACCAGGAACTGATGGCAGTGCAGCTGTTCAGCCCTGAGGGGGAGGAAGAGGCCGTGTCTCCCTCCCTCTCAGTCCTATTCCAAGAGAGCCTAAAGGAGGCAGCTGCTGATGAGACATCAAGTCCTCCCCACAGCCCTCAGGGTGCCTGTCTTCCCCCCGCTGCCATGGCAGCCTCTCCATGTAGCCAACCTGAAGGTGAGGGCTCCAGCAGCCGAGATAAGGAGGGGCCAAGCACCAGGGAGGGCTCTGAAGAGGCCGAGTCCTCTCTCCAAGGCGCCCTACGTTTGAAGAAGGCTTACCTGGTGATGTTCCTGCTCCTGAAATATTGCGCAAAGGAGCCGACCACAAAGGCGGAAATGCTGAGCAGGGTCATCAAAGAGCACCAGGACCACTTCCCTGAGATCTTCAGCGCAGCCTCTGAGTGCATGCAGCTGGTCTTTGGCATTGATGTGAAGGAAGTGGACCCCAGCACCCACACCTATGTCCTGGTCACCACCTTGGGCCTCACCTATGATGGGATGGTGGGCGATGGGCACAGATTTCCCAACACTGGCCTCCTGGTCACACTTCTGTGGCTGATTGCCGCAGAGGGCGACTGTGTTCCTGAGGAGGAAGTCTGGAAAGCCCTGCATGTCAGGGGGGTGCATGATGGGAAGGAGCATTGTATCTATGGGGAGCCCAGGGAACTCCTCACCAAAGTTTGGGTGCAGGAAAAGTACCTGGAGTACAGGCAGGTGCCCAACAGCCATCCTGCACGCTACCAGTTCCTGTGGGGCCCCAGGGCCCATGCTGAGACCACCAAGTTGAAAGTCCTTGAGTTTTTGCTCAGGGTTTATAGAAGGGATCCCAATTCCATCCCATCCCTGTCTGAAGAGGTTCTGAGTGGTGGGGAAGAGGGGGCCTGAGCCAAGTTGCACCCAAGCACATTTCAGGCCTCTGTCTGGCAGCTTCTCCTGCTGGACATGATGTGAGGCTAGTTCTTTCCTCTGCTTTTGAGAAGAGGGCAGTCAACGTTCTAGGTCGTGAGGTCTAGCGCGAGTTGGGGGGATAAGGGCTGTAGCATCTTTGGGTTCCTATGATGATTTAGAAATGTATCCTATAGGAATTTTCAAATGTTCCTTTTCATAGAAGGTTTCATAAGCTTCAGCATCTAAGTGTATGAAAGACATTGGTCACACATGTATTTGTACTTGACCAGTTCAAGAGTAATAGATTTGCTGCCCTAGGCAGATTATCTCAGTGATTAGAGTGTGGCCCTAGGACTGAAGGGTCTCGGGTTCATTTCCAGTCAAGAGCACATACCTAGGTTGCAGGAGGCAGTCAATTGATGTGTCTCTCTCACATCGATGTTTCTCTCTCTGTATCTCCCCCTTCTGTAAAAATCAGTGGGGGGAAAATATCCTCGTATGAGTACTAACAAAAAAGGAGTAAGAAACTTGCTACTGTGTAACAACACAAAGTGGAAGACCTTTCAGCTTAGTTTGTGATCCCAAACTAGATAACATGACATCAGAACAGGATCTCCTTGGAAATATGAAAGAATTCAGCGGTGCAATCGGTGGAGTCAAGAGATAGAAAAATAAAAGCAAAAGGTCGTTAATTCTTGCTTCTTATCCCTTCTCGTCTGTCTTTTTATGGGGCAAATTACATAAGGATCCTTGGGTTTGCTTGGTTCATTCAAGAAAGTGGATAACATTTAATCGGAATGAAGACGACCCCGGCTCAGTGGTTCATTTATTCCCCAGACATTGGCTGATCCTCTGCCCACTGGGAAGAACAGGACACACCCACCCACAGGATGATAGTGTAGGTGCTGAAGTCTTATAAGGAAGGGGGTGAGGTGTCCCCTAAATCCTACAGAAGAAGTAAAAGAAGGGGAGAGGTAGTGGGACTCCAGGGGACAGCACTCAAGTGTAAATGGCCTCAGCCAGGGCAGTTTGGGGTTTTGGGAAACAGTGATTCCCTCTGTGGGCATTGATTGTGATGAAGCTGGGTGGTGGCAGCAGCCAGACTCTCAGATGTTGTGCCAGGCACCCCTTTTCATGCCCTGGGGTGGCCAGAGCTCACTCCATTTAATTACATTACCTTTCATGTAACTTGGGCAATTCTAAGCAATGTATAGATTTTTGTTGGGAGTAAAATGAATGGAAATAATGGTTTGGATGGAAGAGCAGCTGTCAGGGAGGGACAGAGTTGGTCTTTGACTCAATTTCCTGGAACTTTAAATTGCATCCAGCTGGGAAAAGTTCCCCCACCCCTGAATTTTAAAATGTATCCTCTAAGAAGGAGGTAACGTGTACCAAGTTTTATTTACAAAGCCGAGTCTTTGGCTAGTATATTTTTTATTTATTTTTGTATTATGTAGGATTTTTTTCAGGTGACATTAGTCTACATGAACATATAGGTTACATGTGTGGATTACTAATTTACAAAATCTGTATATAGGACCATATGCCCACCACCCAAAGTGACCTGATATTGGGACCCCTTTCTTCCCCCACCCCCTTCCCTCTGGCAACCAACACACTGCTGTTTGTGTACATAAGTTTCACTTTTGTATTCCACATATGAGTTAAATCATATAGTTCTTAGCTTTCTCTGTTTGACTTGTTTCACTTCCCATACAGTTCTCAAGGTCCATCCATGTCTTTGGCTAGTTTAGTATTGCATATCCTACTGAGCTGAATGCTCCCTGAGATGTAGTAGATAACAACAAGAATAACAACAAAAACCCTTCCAGAGTAGAGGATAGTAGGGCTTGGGGTAATATAATATTAAAAATAACTGGCATTCATCACAGTCCCAATCTCCGTCAGGCACTGCGGGAGGTGCTTTACAAACACTCAGTACATTCCTGCAGTCCTATGAGACAGGGCTTATCAAACACACCTACTTCACAGATGAAGAACCTGAGGCTCTTAGGGCCAGCTAATATCCCCAGGATCACATAGCTAGTAAGTGACAGGCAGAGATTGGATCCCTGGTCTGAATTCCATCTAAAGTCCATGCTGTTCACACCCATCCCAGACTGTGCCTAACCTTCTGACTCATAAATCATTTTTCTTCTCAGTACTGCATGATGTCTCTCAGGCAATAAAAAGAGGGACCCTGGGGCCAAGGCACTAAAATCAGGCCTAAGGAAGGGAGGTGACAGTGCGAATCAAACACAATCTGGGTACTGTCTGTGGCCTTTATTTACCAAGGTTCCTCCTGCCCAAGTCCCAGGGTCCCTTGAGAGCTGAGATGTTGGCATTTCTGTCCAGTCCATGCATTTCTCCACATGACAGCACCCTTCCCCTGGGCTTCCCCTGTGTGCCCTCTTGTCCATCCCTGGATCCTGGCCCGCTGACCAGCTTCTCACTGCTGCCTCCTCTGAAGGCTGCGGCCACTCACAGTGGAACAGCCCCGAATCTCCTACCCCTCTACACCCCCACACCACCCCGCCCCCCAGCTCAGAACATTTCTACTCCCTGCTGAAGTACTGGTCATCCATCCCTCACCCTGGAAGCGCTCTGATGGAAAAATCTCTTTGAATTTGAACAGTGACCTTTAGATACTCAAACATCCTGGGGATGTCTTCAGCACATTCTTAAAATGCTTTCCAAATGAATCAATGAGTACAGTATGATTGGGGCCATAATCTACCAATTTGGGGATGTAACCCTGAAGTTAGAGAGAAGGTTTGTTAGAATACCTGCTCTTTATAGCAGGAGTTTAATGGGGTGTCTTATTTGAAACTGGCCATCAAACACATACACGGATGAATCAGCTTACCTAGGTGGTCAAATCCCAGTGCCTCCTTCATAAGTGGTAGATGCAGAAAGACCATGGAAATCACTGTGGAGCAAACATCTACAGAGGCTAAATTCCCCCAAACTTGAAGCCCCCTTGTAGGTGAAAAATGGTTTCTATGTAGACATGCTCATCCTAATTACAAATGAAAAAAATAATTCTCTTTTTCCCACACTGTTCAATGTCTGTGTGTCTGTACCCCAGGAAAAGAATAATTTTCAGTGTACTTGATGGCACCTGAATAGGTGTTCAGGTATGTTCAGTCATGTAGAGGGTAGCAGAAATTCACAAGATTTTGGTCATGCATCAAAAGGAAAGAGAAAATTCTCAGCCAACTGAGATTATATAGGTTATCTCAAAGGGAAGTGTAGAAAAGTGTTATTGAGTGAAGATGGCAAACCCACTCAACTGATATTTACAGGATCCTATGAAAATTACATGTGATCCTGTATTTGAAATCTCCTGACACAGGGTAGTCATTGAAAAAGTTGGGGAATTTAAGGCAAATTTGACCTTCTCAGAAATTTCTCCAAGAAAGGAAGGTTATTGTCATAACAAATCATAATTGTTTTTGTGAGCACCTAATATGTAACAGTGTATGGGAGAGATTACAAGGTGTCATCCATATTTTGTATATGGGAAAACTACATTGCCAGTCCACTTGTTGTTAGGAAGGGACATCTACCTATTGTCACTGAGATCTGGTCAGGAATATTGCCACATCCAGACATTTGGGAGCCACTATGACAGGTCCCGCCTTCCTATTTCATTCAACAGCAAACATAACATCCCTGTGTTGAGATGGTGGGAGTACAATCTTGAAGTATCCCAGATCCCTGAGTCACCAGATAGAGGAGCTCTCCTGCCCAACTGCATCCAAATTTGTATGCGCACAAAAAGACTTTCGTTATGTTAAGCCATTCAAATTTCAGTTTTCCTCTGTCTCTTCAGCTTGCACTTACTTCAACTGACTAATACACAGCAACTTTACCTGCTGTTAGGTGTATTTAAATAGTTTAATTACAAGCGCAATCCTGTATATAATGCATGTATTCTCTTGGAAAAAAAAGATAGTAAAAGTAGATAATTGCCCCCTTTGTAAAATCCTTTCAAATTTCAGCCTCCTACTCAGAGGTGACCATTGCTAACAAAACAGTTATAAGCTTAAAATGCAAAGGGTCTGAATATTTCAGATTTTTATAAATATTGCTGAAATTTTCAAAAATGCTATACCATTCATGTGCTGAAATTTTTTATGTGAGTATCTTTCACTTTCCACTGTGTTTTAGCATTCCTTTAAATTTTGGTTAGAATTGTGGGCAAAAATATTTCCTCATTCTTGTTTTAATTTGTATCTCCCCCATTTTCGAATTAGATTGAAAATAACACTAACTTCATTCCTCTCTGATATAAAGCTGGATTTATGCAGTAATGTCCTGAGTAACAGGATTCCTCTTGGCATGAGTTAACATCCTGAAATTCTGAAATGTCAACAAAACACTTCCCTTTTACTTTGAGAAGCACTGATTCGGTCAGGAGCCAGGGAAGGGGACCCGACAGGACACCCTCAGCCAGTGAGGGGCATTGGACGATTGAGGGGAGAGCGATTGCCAGAATCCAGGAGAGAGACCACATGCAGCACCAAGTCCGGAGGGCCCCAGGCAGGATGGCAGTCAGGGCTCTCAGTCCAGAGTTCAGGCTAGGGGGAAAGAGCCCAAAGGAGAGAAGGTAGGGAGGAGAGCAATACAGTACAAAGAGCAGGGATAGGCTGGGGAAATCTCTGAATCATCCTCACCAGGTGGATGTTGCAGGGTCTATCTGAAGAATGGCCCAGTGGCCTGCCAGACTCCTGTCCTTAACCTTAGAGTCCCCCTGCCTCTGACAGGAAGAGTATAGCAGGCTCCCTGCATCATTCAGATGAACTACATCTCTTGACTACTCTAGTGGTTTCCTGGGGCTGGGAGCTGTCATGATGCCTGCTAGCAGCTGGGGACTTTCCACCTGCGTGCAGGGCAACCCCACATAGAGGTTGGGGCTATGTGAATGAGTGGGGTTGGTGACTGGGGACCGACAGCTGAGATCAGTCAGGAATACCCATGAGCTGTGCCTGCTGCAAGGAGGGTGAAATCAGAAGGGGAAAGTCACAGGACCAATCATTTCAGACTCTGCAGACAAAGGGCTGGGTGTGGACGTGCTTGCAAAAACTATGCGTGTATTGTTCCTGGCTCCTACTGCCTCAGGGGTTTCTGAGTTCTTGGCACAACAAGGGCAGGTGTCCTGTGGCTACCACTGCTGGCCTATGTTGCCAGCAGACACTGTCTGGGATACCAGATTGGGCCAGGTGCAGATGTTTTCAGGGTGAATGGAAAATCCAAGGGGATGGCACCTTAACTTGGGACCTTAACTTGGGGATGTGTGGGGTCCAATGCAGGAAACACCATGGATGATCCTGTTGAGAGCCCCTCCACCTCCAAGATGGTGTTTGGCCCCAGGGAAGAGGTGCCCATAATGGCACTCTCAGTAACAGAGTCCCATAGGGATATTAAAGTTACGTGAGCAGTTGGAACACTATGGGTTTCTTCCATGGAAAGGGAAGGCCCAGGCAGTGGACAGGCTCCACATTTTCAAACACCGAATGGTACCCTGCAGTCATTATCCTATCTCACAAATGGGTAATATGCAAATAAACCATCGCTCCGTCATAAAGATGGTGGTGCCCATAGCCACAAGATGGCGGCACCCAGTCCTCTCAGCCCTGCCTGAGTCCCCTAGTCGTGTGCGGGGTGGGGTGGGGCGTGGGGGGGGGCGACTGCTGAGAGCAGGCTGTGTAAGCAGCCTGGTGGAATGCTTGCTTCCTTGCTGCGGCGATGAAGCAAGTGTTCCATGGCCAGCCTCGGATAGGCCTCTGGGCCGTGGAGAGCCTCTGGGCAGCGGGCGCAGAGCGGCCAGGCCCCGCAGAGAGCTACTGGTGCACAGATTCGTGTGCAGGCCTACTAGTCTTACCTAATAAAAGAGAAACATGCAAATTGACCATCACTCCGCTATGCCCAATGCCAATCAGAGTGAGTATGCAAATTAACCCAACAAAGATGGAGATTAATTTGCATATGCAGGCGCAGAGCGGTGTGAAGCCTGCTATGAGGGGAAGGGGGGCGGCGGAGGGAGCTACTGGAGTGGTGCTCCAGAAAGAAGTGAGGACGTGCCGGCTCTGGGCAGCCGGGGAGCGGGGACGTGCTGGCTCCCAGGCGGCCGGGGAGCGGGACGTGCCAGCTCCCGGGTGGCTGGGAGTGAAGCCAGGGGCCTATTCTTGCACAAATATCATGCAATGGGCCTCTAGTAATTATATAAAACAGAAAAAAATTCTGATTGATGGATTTCAGGTATATACACTGACTGGCCAGATTATTATGATCTCTGAACACATAATAATCTGGCCGCTCAGTGTACAGATATTTATATTAGAGGCCCAGTGCATGAATTCATGCATGGGTGGGGTCTGGCCAGTCTGGCCAGGGGGAGGGGACATGGGCGGTTGGCCGGCCTGCCTGCTGGTCAAACTCCTGGTTGAGGGGACAATTTGCATATTAACCTTTTATTATATAGGATATACACTGAGTAGCCAGATTATTATGCATTCAGAGATCATAATAATCTGGTCATTCAGTGTATATGCCACTTTAAATACTCTGCTGTTGGCATCCTTGTCAATACCAAATGTACATCCACCAATACTCAGATACTTTCTCTAACCTTGTTTAGGCAGCTGGCATCTGCGTAGTGACTAAAGTTGCTTATGCCAAACAGCACAAGGGGCTGGAGGATTTTCAGGAGGCTGGAATTCATGAATCCATCCTATACATCCTATATCTAACTGGTACATCTCCATGATGCATCCCGTATCTACTGGTAGTCTACTGTGTTCAAAATTTTAAAAGTGAAACCTCTTATTTCAAAATGCCTTTCACACTAATCCATTCCACACACATGAAAAGGAAGAGTAGTCTGGTTGAAATGAAGACTATAAACCCAGAGTCCTGTTAGTCCAGCACCCTTTCTTCCCTGTGGGGGCAGTGGGTCCTGACACCAGGCACAGAACTCTAAGGTTGTCCCCGAGCACAGCTGGGAAAGTTCTGTGCTAGAAGACCTTTCTTTAGACATGGACTGCCTCATGCTCCTGCACGGGTGTATAGAGATAGAGTCCATTCTGTCCAATACACAAAATTGAATGCCAATTTTGCAGCCTGGCTTTCCAGCACTGCCAACAACTTGTGGCCCCCAACCTCTGCAGCCCCAGCACACTCTCCCATCCCATTTCTTGTTTCCCCAAGTCCTTATTAACCACCACCTCTGAACTAGATACACATAGGCCCACACTGTCCTCCTAACTACTCGTCTGTTCCATATTGTCAGCACAGGACTGGCTACTCTCCTTCCAACCCAGCAGCCCCCATAGGGTTTTCCACAGGCTCTTCCCTCCTGTTGATCCCAATCCCTGTCTCTGTGTTCCTAGGCCTGGGTCTGCTTCAAAGTCCCTTCTGGGAAAGTGGTCCGTCCCTTGACCTAGTAACCTCTCAGCACTGAGTAATTTGGTAGGCTCTCTCTGTTTTTCCACCCGTACTTCCCTCTTGTGAAATTATTCTTCGGTCACGTTGAAATGCCCTCAACAAAAACAGGGCTCTTGGCTCATTTTACTTTCACCTGTTGCCCCTGATCCCAACTTGGTACACAGTCTCCTAGACCAGGTGTCGGCAAACTGTGGCTCACGAGCCACATGGGGCTCTTTGGCCCCTTGAGTGTGGCTCTTCCACTAAAATACCACGGCATGGGCGAGTCTATTTTGAAGAAGTGGCGTTAGAAGAAGTTTAAGTTTAAAAAATTTGGCTCTCAAAAGAAATTTCAATCGTTGTACTGTTGATATTTGGCTCTGTTGACTAATGAGTTTGCAAACCACTGTCCTAGACTGATATTCAGCTTCCCTAATCTCAACCAAAACCTATTACAGCTGTGTAGCTAAAGCCACTTTAAGAACACAGGGAAAGTGTTTTCTATAAGAGTTCCTTATTCCACAGAGAAGAGAACAAAGAGGAGTAATTTGGATCTGGAATTCACAGCAGTCCCTCTAGTTACACCGTGTTCACATTTAAATGATGGGTGCAACTTCAAGGCCTGGCTCACCTGGTCACTGTGCTGGGGTCTTGGTACAAAAAGGAAAACAGTTTGCCATGCCCATTGCATCAGAAGAGTCAAATACACAAAAGCCAACAGTATGCTTCCATTTGTCCTCCCTTAGCCTTTCGTCTACTGTTGGCATACATTTTACTTCTACTGTACATTGTGTTGTAAATCCCACCATACACTGTTAGTATTCTTTGAAAAGTTATCTCTTAAAGATATTTACATAAAGAAGAAACACATCCTTATGTTTATGGATGAAGATGCAATTCCTGGTGCTCTTCATTCCTTTGTATAGATCCAAATTTCTATCTGGTGTCATTTTCTATCTGCCTGGAGGACTTTAACATTTCTTTTAAACATTCTTTAATATTTCTTACAGTGAATGCCTCTTGGTGATTAATTCTTTAAGGTTTTGTATTTCAGAAAGAGTCACCTTTGTTTTGCAATATATTTTCACTCTATATAGAATTCTAGGTTGACAGTTTAATTTTTCAGTACTTTAAAGATATTGCTCCACTCTCCTCTTCCTTTTATTGTTTGTGACAAGTAATCTACTCTTATCCTTATCTTTGTTCCTCTGTCATAATTTCTCTTTTTTTTTCTAGGTACTTTTAAGATTTTCTGTTTATCATTGATTTTAAGTAATTTAATTATCATGGACCTTGGCGTAGTTTTCTTCGTATTTCTTGTTCTTCCCATTCCTTTTGCTTCTTGGATCTCTGGGTTTATGGTTTTCATCAAATTTGTAGATATTTCATTCAAATACTTTTTCCATCCCCTCATTTTTCTCTCCATTGGGGTCTGCAAGTGTATGTATATAGGCCACTTGAAGTTGTGTCACACTCATCAATGCTCCTCTTCATTGTTTTCAGTGTTGTGATCTGCGTGTGTTTCTGTGTGTGATCTTAGGGGAAAGTCTTCAGTCTGTTACTACTGACTATAATGTTATCTTTTAATTTTTCATAAATGTCCTTTATCATGTTGAGGGTGTTCCTTTCTACTCCTAACTTGCTGAATGTTCTATCATTAAAAGTTATTGGATTTTGTCAAATACTTTTTCAGCATCAACTGAGATGATCATGGGTTTTTCCTATATTTTAGGAATTTGGTGTATAATCCCTTTCATAAGCTCCTTAGTTCAGTTGGCTAACATTTTGTTGAGGAATTTTGATTGTATATTCTTAAGGGATATTGGCCTGTAGTTTGCCTGTAATGCCATAGTTTGGCTTTGGTATCAAGGTAATGCTGGCACTTCACAGAATAAGTTAAGTATTCCATCTTCTATTTTTGGAGAGAGTTTGAGAAAGAGTCATCTTAAT
This sequence comes from Plecotus auritus, assembly GCF_963455305.1. Taxonomy (NCBI): domain Eukaryota; kingdom Metazoa; phylum Chordata; class Mammalia; order Chiroptera; family Vespertilionidae; genus Plecotus; species Plecotus auritus. Next base: position 130,154,864 of record NC_137784.1, read on the forward strand.
TCTTCTTTAAATGTTTGGGAGAATTCTTTATATCTCTGCCTTTTAATTGGATAATTTAATCTACCTATATTTAAAGTGAGTACTGATTAAGAAGGGCTCCATTTTGCTATTTGTTTTCTTTATGTTCTATATAGTTTTGTTAATTAATTCCTTCATTATTATTCTTCCAGTTCCTCCAATACATTCCAGTGTATTGACTTGATTGTTTCTCTAGTGTACTATTTTGATTCCCTATTCATTTCCTTTCCCATATATATTTAAAATCATTTTCTTAGTTATTGGAATTAATATTCTAAGTTTATAACAATCTGCTGGGACTGACCAGCAGACCCTGAGCGATGGATGAATGATTACTCTGACACACATTTCTGTGAAAGAGAGGGTTAAAGGGGCTGCCTTCAAGAGGCACCAGGCCGCCCTGTTCACCTGCCTCCTTAGGCTTTTATTGTAACAGCAGCTTGAACTAAAATTAACTATCAGATACAATCAGCAGGGTAAGTATCCTTGAGAAAGCACATGCTTCTACAAGGTCCGGCCTTGAGACTAAACATAGAGATTCCAGTAAAACACCTGGGGGCTCGGACTTGTTTGGAAAATTCAAGGCAGGGGCTGCTGCCTTCAGCAAGGTCCCCCTAAAGGCCCCCAACCTTTCAGAGAATCCTCCTTACAGACTTTCCAACCAAGTGCCTTGCTTCCCCACAACAATCTAGTTTGAATTGATAGCAACTTAGTTTCAGTGGCATTCAGAACAACTCTGCTCCCATACAGCTCCATGCCCCTCTTATACTGTTATTACTACATATTATGTCTTTACACATATACCTTTCACGTATTTATTTAAAATGTTTTATGCATTTGTTTTTAAAATTATACTTGGGAAAGTAATGGAGTCACAAATCAAATATACAAGAATCTATGATTTATATATATATATTTACTTTTCCTAGAGTTCTTTATTTCTTTACATAGCTTTAAGTAACCTCTAGTTTCCTTTCATTTCCACCTGAAGAACCATTTTTAACATTTCTTGTAGGATGGGTCTTCCAGGAACAAATTCTGTCAGCCCCTTTTTTAAGAAAGAAAATCTGGGAATGTGACAATTATTCATTCTTGAAGGATAGTTGTTTCAGGTGAGGGATTCTTAGCTGTTGGATCATTTTTGTTTTTATTTGAGCACTGTAAATATGCCATCTTGCTGCTTTCTAACCTCCATGGCTTATGGTTAAAAAGTCAGCTGTTAATTTTCTTAAGGCTCTCTTGTAGGCGACAACTCACTTCTCTTTTGTTGCTTTCACAATTCTTTATTGTTGGCTTTGGACAGTTTGATATTAATGTTTCTCAGTGTGGATCTTTGAGTTTATCTTGGAGTTTTATTGAGCCTCTTTGATGTGTCGATTCATGTACTTCATCAAATTTAGCAAATTTTGGCTATTGTACCTATAAATATTCTTTCTGACCCTTTCTCTTTTCCCTCTTCTTCTGGGACTTCCATTATACAGGTGTTGTTATACTTCACTAGAGGCCGGGTGCATGGATTCGAGCACAGGTGAGGTCCCTCGGCCTGGCCTGTGCCCTCTCGCTATCCTGGACCCCTCGGAGGATGTTGGACTGCTGGTTTCAGCCCAATTCCCACAGTCCAGGCTGAGGGACCCCACCGGTGCACGAATCCACACACCATGCCTCTAGTATGCATATAAGAACTTTGGTTAATCTCTTCCTGCCCTCCCCCTTCCCCCTCCCCTCTGAGATTCATCAGACTGTTCTGTGTTTCCATGCCTGTGCATTGCGAGTCCGCCCCCTGGTGGACAGTGCACATCATAGCTACTTGTTGAACAGTTGAATGGTCCAACATGGCAATGGGGGCAGTAAGATGTAAGCAAGAAACCTACAACACTGTTTTAGCAAAACTTAACAAGCTCTTTATTTAGCACTTTCCAAGTTGTTGTATGTCTTTGATTAGATTTCAGAATTCCAAAAAAAAGTTGATTCTGCAACATTTTTGTCAGATTAATGGTTGCTCCAGTGGAGGAAATGGATTCTTGGAACTCCCTGCTCTGTTACTCTCCTTTCGTTCTTTAATACATGGAAGGATTCACAAGGAAAGCAATTTGATCCTAAAGTTTTATTTCAGAAAATATTTCCTGCATTGCTATTTTCATGCAACCCCTATTTCCCAGGAAAAGAACATGGCTCAGGGCAGGTCCCCACAGTCCAATAGTAGTAGAATTTGCAGGAGGCCCAAGGACCCAGAGAGGCTGACCAGATTTGGACTATGTCTAGTAATCTTAGGAGAGACTGCTCAGAGGAGCAGTAAAAGGTGGTGATCCTGGCTATGTCCACCTACAGCCATCAGGACTGAGGTATGACAAGGTAAGCAAAGGAGAATTCTTGAGCTTAACAAACAGGAGATCAGACAACCAGCTTTCCAGGTCTCACTTTGCAGGGGGAGCTCCCAGCCCTGTTTACAGCTCAGAGGAGATCCTCTTTGAGAGGGCACCCCTGTCACATCCATGCCCACTCTACTCCTGTTTTCTCACATTAGGGAGAGATACATTTCACTTTAGAGGGAAGGCAGGAGGCACAAGGAAGATTTTTTTCCAAGGGAAGGAGTCTGTGAGCAAGTCTTGTAGTTGAAATTTATCAGGCAAAAGAGAAGGGACAACCCCAGCAGAAGAAGAGTTTATTCAACTGATTAGACAATGATGAACTCCATAAACACAGGAGAGTCGGGGGAAGGGGGGCAAAGTGAGGGAGATATATTAGAATGTGCACCTGTCAGTATGAGGGGGATGACATTTGAACAGAGACCTGAGGCAAGGCACACAGGCTCATGTGGTTAGAGTGCAGTGAGCTAGGGCCAGATAATGCTGGAACTGATGGGCCTTGCTGAGGGATTCAGACTTCATTCCCCATGTGTTTGGAAACCACTGGAATGTTTTGAACAAAGTTGTGACATGATCTGATCATGATTATAAGGACACTCTGGCCACCATGCGGTGAACAGACTGCAGGGAAATTAAAGGAGATCAGGGAGTGGGAGACAACAAGAATGCTGCTGCTTTTCAAGTCTCCATACAGTGTGTGGCACATAGAACCCACTCAAGCTTGATTGGGGTGAGCAGCAACTCCCATATCCTTGGCTTCATGGTAACCTGTCAAGGAACTTGAAAGGTGACACTCATGGCCACTTTCCTCTGCTTTTTCCTCTTTCCTCCCCATAGGTGAAGGGCTTAAGAAAGGGAGCTGAACACATTCCTCCCTCCTCAGCAGGCCCCTCTTGCCTCTCTGTTTTGGAGGCCAGCCCTCACTCAGGGTGCAGTGACACTTTAATGATATGTTATCTGCCAAGAAGAAAGGGACCTGGCCCTCACAAGAAAGCAGGAATTGACCAGCTGTGTCAATGCCTGGGGAGGGGGTAGCGCTCATCTGCAGAATTGGGGAAGGTATTGGCAAGCCCATGGTGACTGCTCACCTAAGCCAAGGCCTTTCATCCAGCCTTTACCAGAAGTGGAACTGTTTCTTCCATCTCCACCTGCCTGACTAGCGTGTCTGCCTCTTCAGTCTAGAACCCCATAAGGTGTGGGAGGTGCTACAAATCGGGCCCCTGGAATCCCAACTCTGAGCCCAGTACTGTGACCATTATCATGACCATTATTTACCTCGTGCCCAAGGATGCCATTCCCACCTGGGAATTTCCCATCAGGCACCAGGTAGCTGCCCTGGCTTGGCCCATCTAGGGTTTGACTTGGACATTGTTTAGTCTTGGCTATTCCAGTGGTGGCCTGGGACCACTAGTAGCAGCATCACTTGGGAGCTTGTTGAAAGTGTAGCTTGTCAGGCCTGGCCCAGACACACTGAGTCAGAATCTGCATTTCAACAAGATCCTAGGGGATTTACAGGCACATTACAGAGTCGGGGTGCACTGATACTTGCTTTTAGTCTGTATGGAGGCAAGAGCAATTCAAGTGGGAAGTGAGGTTTTCACAATTACTAGACTTTTGCTGTGCGGAATTCTCATGTCCACCTTTAGTGTTATATTTTTTTATCTTTGCATTCTGCAGTTATCCAAGCAGGAAAAATGACATAGCCTAATATTATCATTTATATCTACTAGTGGAATTATTTTGTTTGTTTTGTGTTTTCAATCCATAGCAATAACATTACTCTTGAAAATTCTGTTGTAATTATTAATGTCTATAACCCTTACCAAAAGTGAGGTCTGAATAATAGGAAGTATGTAAACAGATGGCTGTTCTGTGAAATTCAAATTTTATATTCCAGATTTGGAGTGCCCAGGGCCCCTGTCTCAAAGACTTGGGGTGTGTTAAACACCGGCTCAGAGCAGGGGGCCCCACATTCCTGTAGAATGAGACCAGTGGAGGGGGACAGATCCATCCTTGGTGTTTTCTCTAACAGGAACTAAAAGACCGAACACTCCCAATTCCTGAGCTCTAGCCATGCCAAGTAGTGTGTAGGGACAGGGAGCAGGAGTTTCCAGGATGATACAGTGAGTGTCTTCTCTTTTTCCAGAGTCCAGCCTGCATAGACTTAGATTCATCAGTGCCTCATGATAGGCTTTGAGTAAAGTTTTAGAATAGGGTTCAAACTACACTGAGTGGACAGATTATTATGATCTCTGAACGCATAATAATCTGGCCATTCAGTGTTATATATATATATACATATATTAGAGGTCTGGTGCATGAATTCATGCATGAGTGGGGTCTGGCCAGCCTGGATAGCGGGAGGGGACATGGGCTATTGGCCGGCCTGCCTGCTGGTCGAACTCCTGGTCGAGGGGACAATTTGCATATTAGCCTTTTATTATATAGGATATACACTGAGTGGCCAGATTATTATGCCTCCAGAGTTCATAATAATCTGGCCACTCAGTGTATAGTGACCAGTTCCAAAGCTAATGTGGGATGAACTCTTGGCAACTCCAGCTACTTCTTTTAGTATGACTTTGGGATTTTCTGAAAGTCCCTCTCTCTACCCTGTAGAGCCTAAACTTGCTTCTGAAACAACAATCATTTTAATTGTGTCCCACATTTTTCTAGGAGAACTCAGAATCCCTTAGATTAATAATTCATTTATTTATTAATTCATTCACTCATGACCTTACTCTGTGTCAGGCTCAGGCTTGAGAACTAAAGATGTAATAATAGCTTGAATTATTTGGTTATCAGTACTGGTTACCTGGCTGTCTTCCACAGAAGTATGAGCTCAGAGTCAGAATCTGATGGAATCAGAGTCTTAAGTCAGGGCATAGGGAATAGGCGATAGACTGTTTATGTCTGTATTTTCCACGTCATGCAATTGCCAGGCACAAAATAGTCACTGTTTCTCTGCCTCTGGGAGAAGTAGGGCAGAGAGATGCACAGGGACTACAAACCATAGTGTAAGAGAAAAATAACTGTGAAGGGAAGCAAAGAGGGAGCAAGGAAAGGGTCATTGTTTTGTTTTGTTTTTTTCTTTAACTTTTTCTCTTTCACTGCCAGACCCCCAAGCCTCCTCCTACATTACTGACTTTTTATTCTTTCCACTTATCTCCTTGAGGGTTGACAATTAAATGAAACTCACTTTAAAGATGTCTCCAGTGAGTAGTTAGGGAGGGGAATTTGAGCAAATCAAGGATTGTGGGAGCTGGGATATCTGTATTTAAGGTCCTATCTGTGAGTCTTTGGGGCAGCTCCTGAGCTCTGGCTTCTGGGCAGGATGCTCACTTCTTAAGGCATCACTTAGGCTTAAGATTCCCCCTTTACAGCAGACCCAGGCAAGGACAAACAAGAGACAGGCCTGGGCAGCAGTGTCTCAGAGGACCTCCCTGAAATCTTGGTACAGGAAGGATCCTGAGTTAGTCACATTGTGTCAACCAGGAAAGGGAAGCACATATTTCCACATCATAAAAAGGGATTCCTAGGGAAGAAAGAACTGATTCTGCTGCCATAGGTACCAGCTTTCATCCACAGCCTTGCCTCATTACCCTGGTTCCTAGGAAAACATTAAATTGGAGCCACTAACAGTGCTTCATTTTATGATAGCTACTCGATTTATTATAGTTATTTACATCTGAACATTTTTGTACAGTATAAATTTCCTCTAATATGAACACATATACACAATTATGAGCAGAATATTTATTTTTTATTTTAAAATGTTTTTTGACAACAGTAATTTCTGACTTTTTAAATTTAATTATTTTATTTTATTTTTTCCATCACCATTTATCTCCTCTATGACCTCTTCCACCCCACCCCTCCTACCCCCGCCCCCTGCAAATCACCACACTGTTGTCCATGTCAATGAATTCTCTTTATTTTTCTCTTTTTTGCTTAATCCCTCTACCAACTCTCACAATACTCCACCCACTGTGGCCAGAGCTGTCTGTCTGATCTCTATGAGTCTGCCTCTATTTTGCTTAGTAGTTCAGTTTATTCATTAAGTTCCACATATGAGTGAAATAATGTGGTACTTGCCTTTCTCTGACTGCCTTATTTCACTTAGCACAATACTCTCCAGGTCCATTCATGCTGTCGCAAAGGGTGAAATTTTCTTCCGTTTTACAATAGAGTAGTACTCCATTAAGAAAATGTACCACAGCTTTTTTATCCATTCATCTACTGAGTTCTTTTGTCCATTTTAAATTGGATTATCTGTGGGTGTGTGGTTTTTTTGTTGTTGTTTTGCTATTGAGTGTATGAATTCCTTATATACTTTAGATATTAACCCCTTATCACATATATGGTTTCTAAATATTTTTCCATTCTGTAGGTTGTCTTTTTACTTTCTTGATTGTTTTCCTGTGCAGAAACATTTTAGTTTGTAGTCCCACTTGCTTATTTTTGGTTTTGTTACTTGTGCTTTGGTTTTATTGCTTGTGTCATATCCAAAAACCATTGCCAAGACCCATGTGAAGGAGCTTTTTCCCTATGTTTTCTTTTATGAGTTTCATTGCATCAGGTCTTAATCCATTTTGAATTGACTTTTGTATATTATGTAAAATAGGGTCTGGTTTTATCTTTTTACATATGAATATTCAATTTTCCCAGCACTCTATTGAAGAGACTGTTTTCTTCATTGAGTATTATTGGCTCCCTTGTCAAATATTATTTGACCATATATACTTGGGTTTATTTTTGGGCTTTCATTTCTGTTCCATTGATCTATTTATCTGTTTTTATGCTAGTATCATACTGCTTTGATTACTACAGCTTCATAGTATAACTTGAAATCAGGAACTGTGATGCCTCCCTCTTTTGCTCTCCTTTTCAGGATTGCATTGACTATTCAGAGTCTTTTGTGTTTCCACATAAATTTTAGGGTTTGTTGTGTGTGTGGTTTTTTTTGTTTGTTTGTTTGTTTGTTTGTTTTTTACTTTTGTGAAAAATACCATTAGAATCTTGATAGGGATTGCATTGAATTTATTGGTGGCTTTTGGTTGTCTTGACATTTTAACAATATTCTTTCAACACATGAATGCAGGATACCATTCCATTTATTTGTGTCTTCATTTTTTTTTTATCAGTGTCTTGTAGTTTTCAGAGTAGTGATCTTTGACCTCCTTTGTTAAGTTTATTCCTAAATATCTTCTTCTTTTGATAATATTGTAAATGGTATCACTATTTTAATTTCTTTTTCAAATAATTCATTGTTAGTGTATAAAAAAGCTTACTGGTGCCCTGGCTGGTGTGGCTTTCTACTGGTTGGAGCATTGTCCCATATACTGAAAGGTTGAGGGTCCGATTCCCAGTCAGGGTACATACCTAGGTTGTGGTTTTCAAGTCTGTTCAGGGCATGTATGGAAGGCAACAAATCAATCTTCTCTCTTACATTTATGTTTCTCTCTTCTCCTCTCTCTGGAATTAATGAGCATATCCTCAGGTGAGGATTAAAGTAAAATAAAATAAAATAAAATAAAATAAAATAAAATAAAATAAAATAAAAGCACTACTGGTTTTTGCCTGATAATTTTGTATTCTTCAACTTATTTAATTCATTGATTAGATCTAACAGTTATTTGCAGATGGCATAATTTTATATATATATATAATCTGAAAATAGAGAGAATTTTACTTCTTTCTTTTCAATTCTGATATGCTTTACTTTTTTTGTCTTTTCTGATTGTTCTGGCAAGGACTTCCAGTAGTAGGTTGAGTAGGAGTGGTGAGTGTGAGCACCCTTGTCCTTTTCCTGATCTTAGAGGAAAAGTTATAAACCTTTTACCATTTAGTATGATGTTAATTATGGGATTTACTATGTTGAGGTGTGCATCCTCTATACCTAATTTGTTAAAAGGTGTTGTTGTTGTTTTTTTAAGTCATGAATGGATGTTGAATTTTGTCAAATGCTTTCTTCTGCATCTATTGAGATGATCATATATTTTTCTCTTTCATTCTCTTAATGTATTTATCATATTGATTGATTCATGCATGTTAAAAAAATCTTATATACCAGCTATAAGTCTCACTTGGTCATAATGAATGATCTTTTTAATATGCTGCTGAATTAGGTTTACTAGTATTTTATTGAGAATATTTTGCATCTATATTCATCACGGATGTTGGTATATAGTTTTCTTTGCTGGCATTATCCTTTTCTGGCTTTCATAACAGTGTAAATACTGGTCTCATAAAATGAGCTTAAGAATGTTCCCTCCTCTTCAATTTTTGGAAGAGTTAGAGAATTGATGTTAATTTTTAAATGTTTGGTAAAAGTGAACCCATCTGGTCATGGACTTTGCTTCATTGGGAAATTTTTGATTACTGATTCAATTTCCTTACTAGTGATTGGTCTATTCAGACTTTCTATTTCTCCTGATTTGGTCTTGGTAGTTTGTATGTCTATGAATTTTCCCAGTGTTTTGGTTTATAGTTGTTCACAGTAGCTTATAATTTTGTTGATTTGGGTTCTCTGTGTTTTTCCCTTGCTTAGTCTAGCTAAAGGTTTTTCAATTTGCTTATTTTTTAAGAAATTCTTGGTTTAGTTAATCTTTTCTATTGTTTTTCTGTTCCCTGATTCATTGATTTCTGCTTTAATCTATTATTTCCTTCCTTCTGCTAACTTTGGTCTCAGTTTATTCTTTTTCTAGTTCTTTAAGGTGTAGAGTTAGCTTGTAAATATTTGGGATATTTCTTGCTTCTTAATGTAGGCATTTATTGATATGAACGTTCCTCTTTGAATTGCTTTTGCTGCATCCCATAAGCTTTGGTATGTTCTGTTTCCATTACATTTGTCTCAAGGGGCTTTAATTTATTCTTTGATCAATTGGTTGGTCAGGAGAGTGCTGTTTAATTTCCATGTATTTGTGAAATTTCCAGTTTTTCTCTTATTACTGATTCTAGTTTCATACCATTGTGGTCAAAGAAGACACTTGGTTTGATTTAAATCTTTTTGAATTTACTGACTTGTTTTGTGGCCTACATACATTTTATCCTAGAAAATGTTCCATATGTACTTTAGAACAATGTGCATTCTGCTGTTGTCAGAATTTTCTCTGTATATCTTTTAGATCCATTTGTTCTATCATGTTCAAATTTGCTGTTTTCCTGTTGACTCTCTCTTTGGATGATCTATCAATTATTGAGAGTTGGGCATTAAAATCTCCAACTATTATTGTATTGTTGATTAATTCTCCTTTTAGCTCTGTTAGTATTTGCTTTATATATTTAGGTGCTCTGAGGTTGGGCACACAGATATTTACAGTTGTTAGATCTTGATGGATTGAACCCTTTATCATTGCATAATGACCTTGTCTCTTTTTACCATTTTTAAAATCTATTTTGTCTGATGTGAATATAGCTATCTTGCCCTTTCTTTGGTTATTATTTGCTTAAAATGTCTTTGTCATTTCTTCACTCTCAATTTATGTGTGTTCTTAAGGCTAAAGTGAGTCTCTCATAGGCAGCATATTATTGACCTACATTTGTTAATCCATTCAGCTATTCTGTTTTTTTTTTTAATTGGATAATTCTATCCATTTATGTTTACAGTATTATTGATATGTAGGGACTTACTATTGCCATTTTGTTTATTGTTTTCTGGTTGTTTTGTAGACCCATTGTTCCTTGTTTCTTATCTTTTTTGTGTGTGATTTTATGTCTTGCAGTATCAGTATGCTTTGATTTCTTTATCATGCTCTTTTGTGTAATTACTACAGATTTTGCCCTTGTGGTTACCATAGACTTACACAAAATATCTTAAAATTATAATGGCCTATTTTAAACTAATAACAACTTAATGTCAATTTCTGAGCTTTACACTTTTACTTTTCTTCCCTCTCACATTTTAGGTTATTGATGTAACAATTTACACATTTCTTATATTGCCTAACTAATAAACAATTATTGTAGTTACAATTATCTTTGCTACTTTTGTTTTTTAACTTTTAAACTAACTAGAGTTGTAAGTGAATTATGCACCACCATTACTATATTACAGATTCTAACTTTGGCCACATATTTACCACTAACAGTGAGTTTTGCACTGCCTTCTTATGTTTTTACTAGAGGCCCGGTGCACAAAATTCGTGCATGGTGGGGTCCCCTCAGCCCAGCCTGCACCCTCTCCAATCCGGGACCCCTCGGGGGATGTCTGACTGCCGGTTTAGGCCCGACCCCCAGCAGTTGGACATCCCTCTCACAATCCTGGACTGCTGATTCCTAATCGCTCACCTGCCTGCCTGACTGGTCACCCCTAATTGCCCCCTCCCCACTGGCCTGATCACCTCTAACTGCCCCCCCTGCTGGTCTGGTCGCTCCTAACTGTCCCCCCTGCCAGCCTGGTTGCCCCCAATTGCCCCCACCGCCAGCCTGGTCACCCCCAATTGCACCTCCCCCACCGGCCTGATGGCCCCTAACTGCCCCCTTGCCAGCCAGGTTGTCCCCAACTGCCCCCTCCTGCCAGTCTGGTCACCACCAACTGCTCTCCCCCCCCCGCTGGCCTGGTCACCCCACGCAGCCTGCTTGTTCAGTCGTTTGGTCATCCCTCACTAACCCCCCCAACCGACCTGCTTGCCCCATGCAGCCTGTTTGTTCAGTCATTTGGTCATCCCTCACTAAACCCCCTGCTGGCCTGGTCGTAGGCAGCCATCTTGTGAAGGTGTGAAGGTTAATTTGCACATTACCTCTTTATTATATAGGATGGCATTAATTAGCATCTTTTTTATTGTTTGAAGTATTACAAATAGTAGTACATATGTCTCCTTTTTTTCCCCATTGACCTCCCCCTGTCCTCCCTTACCCCCCAGTACATGCCTTTACCTTCCCCTCCCCAGTGTCTTGTATCCATTGGTTATGCTTATATGCATGCGTACAAGTCCTCAATTGAAGGACTTGTACGCATGCATATAAGCATAACCAATTAGCATCTTTTTTATCACCACTCTAAAAACTCCCTTTAGCATTTCTTGTAGGTCAGATCTAGTGGTGATGAATTTCCTCAGCTTTTGTTTTTTTTTTTGCAGGGAGGGGAACACTTATCTCTCCTTTTTATTGGAAGAGCAAGTTTAAGCAGGTATAGTTGTTTTGGTTGACAGTTTTTTCTTTTGATAATTGAATACGTCATCCCCCCTTTTTTTCTGGCCTGAAAACTTTCTGTTGAGAAATCTGTCTGTATTCTTATAGCAGTTCCCTTGTATGAAAGTTTTCTCTTGCTGCTTTTAAAATTATCTTTTGTTCAGTCAGTGTGGCTCAGTGGTTGAGTACCAACCTATGAACCAGGAGGTCACAGTTCGATTCCCGGTCAGGATTGATTCACAGTTCTGGGTGTGCAGGAAGGAGCTGATCAATGATTCTCCCTCACTGATGTTTCTATCTCTCTTTCCCTCTTTCCTTCCTCTCTGAAGTCAATAAAAATATATTTTAAAAATTTTGTCTTTGACTTTGGACAAATTAATTATAATGTGTCTCAGTGTATACCTATTTAGGTTCAACCTATTTGGGCCTCTTGTATCTGGATGTCTGTTGTTTTCCCCATGTTTGGGAAGTTTTCAGCCATTATTGCTTTGTATATAGTGGGCCAAAAGTAGGTTTATAGCTGTTCATATGGAAAATAAAACCATAATAATAAATAATGATACAAGAATAAAGTCTTGTGAGTTTTACATACTATAACTGTATACTTACTTTTGCCCTATCCTGTTCATTTCTGAATTGTTATACTTCCTGTTCATTTCTCTTTCTTCTCTTCTGAAATTCCCATGCTATTTTTTTTTATTATGTTCCACAAGTCCCATAGGCTTCCTATACTTTTTCATTCATTTTTTTCTTTTTGTTACTCTGACTGGATAATCTCAAATGTCCTATCTTCCAGGTCACTGATTCTTCTGCATGGTTGAATATACTTTCGATATCAGGCAATTTTGCTATGGAGGCATCCATGTGGGCCTCACATGGTTGTTCTGGGGTTACAGTGGAACTGGACAGGGACTGTGGAATTCCTGCAGTAGCAGGGCATCCATAAGTTGACCACAGAACTGAAACATGCATCAAGGATCAGATTGTCCAAGTCCCTGATGTTATTTCAGGCAAGAAATACTTTTATATGATTTTAAATGCTCTGCCAAAGAGACTTTCCCCATTCCTTAGGATTCAGGTGATTTCCTCAAGCAGATCTCATGAGATTATTCACCAGATTTTCCCCAACTCTATAATAAATAAGGGTCATATACATTTCCCAACACATGGATCAACTAACCAGACACTCTCTCTCTCTCTGCATAAGGGAACTATTTCCTAAAGGAAATATACTGAGTGGCCAGATTATTATGATCTCTGAATGCATAATAATCTGGCCACTCAGTGATATATATATATATATATATATATATATATATATATATATATATATTAGAGGAGGCCCGGTGCATGAATTCATGCATGGGTGGAGTCCGGCCAGCCTGGCCAGGGGGAGGGGACATAGGCATTGGCCAGCCTGCCTGCTGGTTGAACTCCTGGTTGAGAGGACAATTTGCATATTAGCCTTTTATTATATAGGATATACACTGAGTGGCCAGATTATTATGTGTTCAGAGACCATTTTAATCTGGCCACTAAGTGTAGTAATCAATGGAAAAATAAAGCATTTAGAATTGCAATAAAAATAACTATTTCCTGAGAGTGGGTGAATTTTGCAGAGGAAGCAATACAGGTCTTTCCTTCTCTGTCATATTGGGTAATAAGACCCCTGAGTTAACCAAGCTATGTTTTCACCTGGGTCCCATTTTGGAACACCATAATAGGTGTCTTGCTCTGGGTAAACATTTTTTCTAGTGTAGTCCAGTGGTGTGAAAAAGTGGAAAATAAGGGTAGCATGAGAGTTGGGACAAAAACCAAGAGCAGAGTACTACCTATGTTAGGCAAAGAGTGATTTAAAAAAGTTCTTCAGCCCAAGTACAATTAAGAAAGAGTTTAATAAACAGCCACTAAACATTGCATCAAAGCATTTGGAAACACAATTTCTACAGAGGCAAAGGTCAAGCTTCCATTCTAATTCCATAAGACAATCATTAACAACCCCCCCACCCCCCATCCCCACATATCCACAACACTACACTCTTCTAGTCATAAATTTATCTACAGACACAGTCTTAGGAATAATGGGACTGGCATGCATTATTCTGGCAATGGCAAGGAAGCAAAGTGTATAGGGAAAGGATGGGTGAAAATTCAACCAGCAGCTAATGATAGACCCCTAGGAGCTTTGTTCAGGGGTAGATAGGAAGAATTTGTTTTTTGGTACCATCTGTGGCTTTACTTTGGGATTCTAGGATATTCTGGATGAGTGGCTAGGGCTGTCATCTTAATCTCATTCCCTTGAACCATTACTATTAGAATTGGTTTCCTTGGGTAACATATTGTGACTTTCTAAAAATCTTTTTGTGTCCAAGCAAACTGCATTCAGGACTCACTAAGACTGCTGATATTGCGCTGATTCTGAGATTAAAGTGGACTTCCATTTTCAATCCTATCTTCATTTTGGCCTTTGGAAAGAGGCACATGATGATTCTTTATTACAGACACTTGTAAGGAGCCTAGGCAAGTCACTCCAACATCAAAGACTTAGACTATCTACCTTATAAAAATGTTATAATTATAACTGTCTCTTTTATTCACATTAAGAACAAATGATATCAGATGGCACCTAAGTAATATATTTTTAAACTGGTCATAAAATTAATGATTTAGTTGACTCAAAAATCAACTAGACTCTGATTCATCCCTCCTTAGAATCAGCATTAACAGAGGACCAGAGTTTCCTGACACAGTGGGAGCAAAGTTATTGGGCCTGGACTAAGGTATGGAATGTGGAGAGTATGGTAGGAAGAATTTGATTTTTGTCTGCCAGTATCCCTGTCTTTTGAGCAAGAATTTAAGCCTTAACTACCACCCAGCCCATATCTGTTGTCCCATCCAGTACTTGACTATGTACCTTGGCAAAGATGTGACTTTTCTATCACTCTACTCCTTTTTAAATTATTTGTGTAGGTATTTGATATAGATCTTTTTTTGTTTCTATTCATACCTTTTTAATAGAAATTTTAAAAATACTTGTTCATTTTTTAAAGAGTTTGCAGGTGGCAATGAATCTAAACTAAGCAGTGGCCAGCTGGCTACAAGGGTTGAGGGCTTGAGAGAAGAGGGCTTTGCTGGAGGATATATATACCAAAAATATTACTATTTTTCTGAGGAGCTAGTCATGGCAGGCCTCAGTCACCTTGGTGTCAGGCTGGCCCGGTTTGTTCTATCAGTTTGGGCCATACATGGTAAACAGTGGCGAGCCTCAACTGTTCCCACTAATCTCCAAGCCAATAAAGGGGCTGGGGCCATGTTTAGAGGATAGCACTAGCACCTGCCTTTGCTATTAATACTTACACTTAGTGGGCCCTGCTGTAGGCAGGGAAGGTGGCAGGCAGGACCACATGAAATAGCCCTGTATGGCTCCCTACTGAGTCAGAATCATCTGATCTGGGCCAGTTAACAATCCTCCTTGGTTTGGACCTCTCAAACAGCCAAGGCTCCCACTACAAGTAAGAGACCCTCCTGTACTTTTTGCCCTGGGCAGAGTGCAATGAAATATATACAGTTACTTCAACTGGGGAAGACTGGCAGACTAAGATGAGCAACTGGACAAATGGCAGTGTTTGGCTCTGATGAGGGTACACTCAGCAATGTTAGGGAAAAAGTAATTTTTCTATTAATTGTTTTTTTTTTCATTGAGGTTCATAAATATGAATTGAGAGTAACAGCTTGGTAGAGGGTTAAAAAGAAGAATCCTGAAACACATGAAGGGGAGCCCCGGGGTTTAGGTGCTTGACTGCTTCCTAGGGTATACTGTACTCTGGTTGCTGTCCTGCCACTATCTACTGTTTGCGAATCATGCCCTTAATAGCTGACTCCCGGTTGACATATGTGGCCCAATAGACCAGATTGAAAATGGCAAAGAGCACAGGAAAGACGATGCGGGAAATTTTGTCAACCTTGCTGACACTATTGTACGTCTTGGTTTCAGTTGGGATGTCCGGCACGTAGGTGGTCTTCGGTGAAGCAATGGTAGTTGGGGTTGAGGGGGCACTGGGAGCAGCACCCTGGGAGATGGTAGAGAACTCAGTGTCCTTAGCCAGGTTGATGGGATAGGTGGTCCCCACGATGTTGAAGGTGGTGCCAGTTTTCTTTGTCGGAGCTGCTGGTGTTTTCTTCTAGGGGCCAGAAAATGTAGGGGAAAAAGGGGAACAAAAAATCTAATTAATTATTTACATTGAGCACCTTTGGAAGCTGTAGAAAGAAGGAACCCTGAGGGAAGTTAAGACACAGGGCCCTAAAGCCAATAACACTGAGTAGGCATGTTTGATTCTAAAACTTGTATCATTCTGGTTTACTAGCTATGTGGCTTTGGCCAAGTAACTTCTCCTCTTTGAGCTTTCGTTTCTTCATCTGTAAAATGAGGATCAAAATATTTGGCAGAGTTGTTGAGTGAATCAGATGACAGAATGGTGGTAGAAATCATTTGACAACTGTAAAATGTTTTTCACATGTAGGGTCCTATATAATCATGTGATTTTATCCTTATGGTAACCCTAATGAGATAGGTAGGTGAGATTACTCCTATTTGACAGATGAGAAAAAGCCTCAGACTGAGTGGAAGAGCCCACAATAGCCACTTGGGCTCCTGAATTTTATCCAGGGCTCCTCCATGCTGCTTTCTATAGGCACAAGACACTTTTTGGTTACCCAAGAAATAACTCCAAAAGGCTTAAATCATCAAGTGGCACATCTCCTGTGGGGAAGAGAGCTTGGTGAGTCTGAAAGTAATTTTGCCTTAAAGATACAATAAATACTATGGTATGTTTACATCTATCATTATAACAGTATGGCATGTCCTCCTGTTGTGCTTGCTGGTGCTAGCTTCAGGGTTTCGATCAGGGAGGGGATGTTGGTTTAAGTAAATGAATAATCTGACTAATAAGACATTTGCAAAGCAATACTGGTCTTTCTCTTTGAGGATCATAGTCACTTTGCTACAAGTAGAAGTGGGGAGGAACTTTAAGGCTTCTAAAGGTCTTGTAAATGCTTTAAATGTTACATGGGACTCATTTATAATTAGCAAATTTATTGTGTGAATAGAGGCCTGCTGCTAAATGCCCCAGCTGTTAGATAAAAGAACATTTTACTATTTGACTGCTTACTTATTAATTCACTTAGTAATCTCTTTTTCTCATGGGTAAACACACACACACACAGACACACACACACACACATGTAAAAGAAAAAAAAAACCTACTACCCTGACTTTGCTGGAAGCTTTCACACATTATTTTATTTAGTCATCTTATAAGCTGGTTAAGACCAAGTCTCCAAAAACAATAATTCTGAACAGCAAACACTTTCTTCAGCTTCATATATACTTTGCATTCTACAGGTGGGAAGAAGCAGCATTTGATTCAACTGCATATTTTTAAGTAATAAAGGAAAAACATGTTTTAATTTCCCTTGCCCTTTTCAACATTTTAATGAGCTACATAATTTTCACCTAAATTGTCAAAGAAGAAAATCAAAGCAAAAGTTGTGGTGTCACTAATACAGGAGCCGGAGTCAGAGATTATTGGTTAATATTTCTGCATCTAGTTTTATAATACTTCTCTATGCTCTGGAATTTGATAGATACAAACTAGACTGCCTTACCTTTGACCGAGTTGCAATTCTATTCCTACCTCCCTAGCCAAGTGCCTGGCTCTTAGGCATGCAATAGATAATTACTGAATGAAAAAAAATGACACCCCCCTTCACTCAAGATTCTTGATGTCCTATACTCTACAGAGAATGTATCTCTATAGTTCCATAATTTGTATACGGCAAAACTGAAACTGACTTCTCCAAGTTCTTTCAAGCAGTCTGACCCTAGGACAAGAATGCTTTCCTTCTAGAAAGCTACCTCCTCTGGGTTTTGGGATGAGGCAATGAAAACTTTTATGAACTGATGCATGTTCAACTTAAGAGTTTTCCTCAAATGGTACTACTATCTATTGTTTCCAGAAGTACAATTTAGAGGATTAGTTCTAGCCCTGAATGTACTTGACACACAGCTAGGACTGTAGAGCATATACATATATGATTCAGTGCCTCTATGTCAACTCCCTAACAATCATTCAACTTTCCTAAAGCCCAGTTTTCAGAAGTGGGGCAAAGTCATGGAATCTGTGGTGACTTGAACTCAAGTACAAATCAGAGCATTGACAAAAAAATGAACAACACATTTTTAAATGAGTAAAGTACTTGAATAGACATTCATCCAAAGAAGAAATACAAATGGCCAGCAACTACATGAAAAGATGCTCAACAGAGTGCACTAGTCATAGGGAAAGACAAATAAAAAACCACAATGAGATGTCACCTCACACCCATTAGGATGCCTACTATCAACAACAACAACAAAACCAGAAAATAACAAGTGTTGGCAAGGATATGGAGAAATTGGAAACCTTGTACAATTTTAGGAATGTAAAATGGTATAGCTTCTATGGAAAATTGTATGTTGGTTCCACAAAAATTTAAAAATAGAATTGAAATATGACCCATCAATTCCACTTCTGGGTATATATCTCCCCAAATTGAAAGTAAGGTCTCAAAGAGATATTTTCACATACATATTCATAGTAGCATAATTCCCAACAGCCAAAATGTAGAAGCAACCCATGTCCATAGAAGAATAAATAAACAAAACATGGTATAAAGATGCAATGGAATATTATTCATCCTTAAAAAGAAAGGAAATACTAACACATACTTCAATATGAATAAACCTTGAGGACATTATGCTAAACAAAATAAGCCAGTCACAAAAAGACAAATACTGTATTATTCCATCTACATGAGAGTACTCAGAGTAGTCAGATTCATAGAGATAGAAAATAGGATGGTGGTTTCCAGTGCAAGGGAGCATGGGGATTTATGGCTGTTTAATGGGCACAGAGTTTCAGTTTTGGAAAATGAAGATTTCTGGAAATTTGTTGGACAACATTGTGAATATACTTAACACTACTGAAATATACAGGTAAAATGGTTAAGCTGGTAAATTTCAAGCTGTTTAATGAGAGATATTAATTAAAATAAAAGAGAACTAAAATGTAAGGGAGAAAGCACAAGAAGCATGCAGAGAGTCATAGATAATGTCAAGAAAATTCAAAAGAGGAAAGGAGCATGCAAGATTAGGAGGAGGTCAATAAGCCAATAAAAAGGGGAGAAAATGCAGGTGGAAGAAAAGTAATCACTTGGAACAGTTTTCTGAGAGAGTGGGAGATATCCAGAGCATAAGTGGGGAATTATCTGGGGCCATATCACAGCTAAGGAAAGAGTGGATGACACTCAAATACTATCTGTGGTTTGGTGGGATAAAAGGTACACATTAAGTTAAGGAAAATCTCATACAATAGTTTTCACATTCCCCATGCAGAAGTTAAAGCGAATGGTCAAGATTTAAAATAGATTTTATAGGGAATAGAAGATAGAACTGATTAGGGACACAGAAAGATAGCAGGCACACATTGAAGAACCAGAACCAGCAGAATTCAAGAGTATAAGATCATAAATGTCAGCAATCCATTGATATTTGTGGAAATTTTTTCAGAGAGAAGTAGAGGAGTTGGATTGAAGTGAGTGAGGAAGTTGAGAGTGCTGGTGAGTGACTGCAGTGATATTCCATGAAGCCAAGGCTGGATAGAAAAGGAAGGAAAACAGAGGGAATTGTGGATTTTGAGAAACTACAGAGGTTATTCATTCATTTGTTAACTATTTACTGAGCATCTACAACTTTGGAGGTTCTCTGCTCGGTGCTGGGGCTGCAGCACTCAAGAGTAAAACATGGCCCCTCCCCTCAAGGAGCTCACATTATAGAGAAGAAAGGCATGTAATTAACATGTAAGCAGCTAAATATGTACAGAAATGTAATAATGGCGATACATTATGCAGGGCAGTGGCAGAGAAGGATGATGAGTTCTAGTCAGAGAAAGTATCTTTTTGGAGGTAAGCAGAGATCTGAATAAAATGAGAATGCAAGCCATGAAAAGATTTGAACAACAAAACTTCCAGAGACAGAAAATAGTAGTGACAAAGCACTTGGGGTTAGCAAGGGAGTGACTTGTACAAAGATCATCAAGGAGGCCATAACTGAGTGAAGTAAATGAAAAAAAAAAAGAAAAGAAAAAAGGACAGGGAGTAGCGTGAGCACCCTTCTATTTTGTCACCTGGATCTGAGTCTGTGGGAGGGGCCACATGATAGAGCTTGGGGCCAGCAGAGGGGTCTGATGGATATACCAGCATTGAAACTGAGGGACCCTTTATTTCCAGAGGAACTCTTGACAGAGAGCAGGATGTGGACTGGACCATGGGTTTCAGGAAGGAAGATCAGTCCTGCTCAATTGGAGTGCAGGGGAGGTGCTCTTTCTTCCATCTGCAGAATGGCTATTTCTGCCCCACCCTGCAGCAACCCAAGCCAAGGGGGAATTGTGCTGGGCTGAAAATCTGCACACCTGCAGCTGGGCTTGGTCAGAGGCCCCATCCATTGGGAGCCAGTGGACTCAGTCATTGGGCCTCCTTGGAGCCTGGTTGGAGGCCCCAACAAGTGGGGGCCAACAGCACTAAAAGTTTGGAGTGCCAAGCTGGGCTTATTTATTTATTTATTTATTTATTTATTTATATTATTACTAGAGGCCTGGTTCACAAATTCATGCACTCGGGAGGTGGGGGATCCCTGAGGCTGGCCTGTGCCCTCTTGCAGTCTGGGAGCCCTCGGGGGATGTCTGACTGATGGCTTAGGCCCGCTCCCCATGGGGCCTAAGCCGGCAGTCAGATATCCTTACTGTGAGCCTGGCTTCTGGCTGAGTGGCGCTCCTTCTGTGGGGGCACACTGACCACCAGGGGGCAACTCCTGCATTGAGCATCTGCCCCCTGGTTGTCAGTGTGCATCACAGTGACCAGTTGTTCCACCATTGGGCTGAAACTGGCTCTCTGACATCCCCTGAGGGGTCCCAGATTGAGAGAGGGTGCAAGCCAGGTCGAAGGACCCCACCAGTGCACAATAGGGCCTGGGGAGGGACAGGGGAGGTTGGCCAGACAGGGAGGGGCCATGGGAGGGCTCCAGGGTGTGTCCAGCCTGTCTCGCTCAGTCCTGATAGGCCAGACCCCAGCAACAAGCTAACCTACCAGTCGGAGAGTCTGCTCCCTGGTGGTCAGTGCACGCCAGAGCAAGCACTTGAGTGGCCTTAGCATATCATTAGCATATTACACTTTGATTGGTTGAACAGCCAACTGGACGACCAAACACTTAACATATTAGGCTTTTATTATATAGAATTATTATTATTATTATTATTATTATTATTATTATTGTTTTAAAAGCCCCTCTTGTTTGAGGTGGCAGCAAGGGGGTGCCAGCAAGCCAGGCAGAGCTGAGACATTGGAGGAGAGGAAGTGCCTACCCTCCTCCTACAATTATGGACACAACTCCCAATGTGAGTCTGTTCAAACCATCTTGGCCAGGATCTAGATTCCCCTCCCCCACAGAGCCCAGGTATGTAAGCCAAGGATAAAAGCCCAGAACAGGGACATTCAAGGTGTGAGACACAAGGCAGACCCAACCTCTGGAGGCCAAGCTCACCAGACTACTCGGGGCTCTGCCCAGCCAGACTTCAACCACGTTGCCCAGGGACAGGTAGAGCCAGGCAGAGACTGTACCACTGCATCCCACAAAACACCTACTATATAAGACCACCCCACAAAATCTGGGGAGCATGGCAGTTTAATACATAGAGACAAAAACAAAGGGACAGCAAAAATGGGTAGACAAATAACCCCCAAAATGAAAGAAAATGAGGAATCACTAGAAAATGAAATGGAGGTAAACAATCTATCAGATAAAGAATTCAGAGTAATGGTAATAAGGGTGCTCAAACAATTCAGTCAGAACTACAAGCAACTTAATGAGCATTTTAAGGTATTAATGAGAGCTACACCAACAGGAAAAGAGAGCTTGAAACAATAGATAAGAATCAATTGGCAATGAGGAATGACATAGCTGAAATAAAGAACACAATGGAAGGATTCAACAGTAGACTACAATAAGCTGAGGACCGAATCAGTGACTTAGAAGACAAGGAACAGAAAAACATCCATTTAGAGTAGCAAATGGGAAAAAAATTAAAAAGCAGGAAGATAGTCTAAGGGAGCTTGGAGACAATATGAAAAGTAACAACATTTGCATTACAGGGTTACAAGAAGGAGTGAATCTGAGAAAGGAATAGAGAACCTGTTTGAAGAAATAATGGCTGAAAATTTTCCTAACCTGAGGAAGCAAAAGTCACTCACATTCAGGAAACACAGTCCCAGTCAAGATGAACCCCAAAAGACCCACACCTAGGCACATATTAATTAAAATGTCAAACATTAAAGATAAATAAAGAGTATTAAAGGTTGCAAGAGAGACAGAAAGATATCTACAGAGAGCTCCCATTAGACTGTCAGCTGACTTCTCAATAGAAACACTTGGGAAAGAAGAGAATGGCATGAAGTATACAGGTAATGAAAACCAAGGGACTGAACTTAAGAATACTCTATCCAGTAAGGCTATCATTCAGAATCGAAGGTGAAATAAACAGTTTTGCAGACAAAAAAAAATGGCTAAAAGAGTTTATTACTACCAAACCAGTACTGCAAGAAATGCTAAAGGGACTGTTGTAAGAAGAAGAACTAGAGGGAAAGAGAAGAAAACAGGCATAAAGAATAAGAATGGCAATAAATAAATACCTACCAATAATAACCTTAAATGTAAATGGCTTAAATTCTCCAGTCAATGAATGAATAAGAAAACATGTCCCATATATACTCTGTCTACAAGTGACCCACCACAGAACAAAGGACACACACAGAATGAAAGTGAAGGGGTGCAAAAAAAATTTATAGGCAAATGAAAAAAAAAAAAGATGGGGTAGCAATACTCATATCTGACAAAATAGACTTCAAAGTGAAGGCCATAACAAGAGATAATAAAGACCACTTCATAATACTAAAGGGATCTATACAACAAGAGGACATAACTGTGGTAAACATATATTCACCCAATACAGAAATTCTTTATATATTTAAAAAAAAACTTCTGGAGGACTTTAAAGGAGAGATTGATCGCAATTCAATTACAGTAGGGGACTTTAATACCCCACTGACATCACTGAATAGATCTTCTAGACAAAAAAACAACCAAGAAATAGCTATCCTAAGTAACACACTAGATCAAATGGAATTAATTGACATTTTCAAAAAATTAAATGCCAAGGCTACAGAATATACATTCTTCTCAAGTGCACTTGGGTCATTTTCAAAGACAACCCACATGTTAGGACACAAACTAAGTCTCTGCAATTTCAAGAAGATTGAAATCATATCAAGCATGTTCTCAGACAGATCACAATGGCATGAAATTAGAAATCAACTACAATAAAAATCACTCAAAATCATTCAAACACTTAGAGACTAAATAGCGTGTTATTAAGCAATGGATGGGTTACCAAAGAGATCAAAGAAGAAATTTTTAAAAATCCTGGAAACAAATGAAAATGCACATACAACAACCCAAAATCTATGTGACACAGTGAAAGCAGTCCTGAGAGAGAAGTTCATAGCACTATAGGCCTAGCTCAAAAAACAAGAAAAACTGTTAATAAATTATGTAATCTTACAACTTAAAGAATTAGAAAGAGAACAAGAAAAGCCCAGAGTAAGTAGAAGGAAGGACATAATAAAGAGCAGAAATAAATAACATAGAGACTAAAAACAATACAAAAGATCAATGAAACCAAGAGTTGGTTCTTTGAAAAGATAAACAAGATTGGTAAACCTTTAAGCAGACTCATCAAAAAAAACAAAGAGAGAGGACCCAAATAAATAAAATCAGAAATGAAAGAGGTGAAGTATCAACTGACCCCACAGAAATAAAAAGGATTGCAAAAAAACACCATGAATGACTATATTCCAGGAAACGACAATCTGGATGAAATGGACATATTTCTGGAAAAAAATGCAACTTTCCGAAACTCAACCAGGAAGAATCAGAAGACATGAGAAGGCTGATAATTACTGATGAAGTTGAAGCAGTAATAATAATAATTAAAAAAAAAAAAAACTTCCAGCACACAAAAGCCCTGGTCCAAATGGCTTCACATGGGAGTTTAACAGAACATTCAAAGAAGAACTAGCACGTATTCTCCTCAAACTATTCCAAAAAGTTCAAGAGGAAGGAATACTCCCAAACTCTTTCTATGAGGCCAGCATTACCCTAATTACAAAACCAGATAAGGACACTACAAAGAAAGAGAATTGTAGGCCAATATCCCTGATGAACATAGATGCTAAAGTTTTCAACAAAATATTAGCAAATGGAATCTAGAAAAACATTAAAAAATATCATACACCATGACCAAGTGGGAATTATTCCAGGGATGCAAGGCTGGTAAAATATTAAAAAATCAATAAATGTGATATATCACATAACCTGATTGCAAGACAAAAATCACACGCTCATATCAATTGATGCAGAAAAAAATCATTTGACAAAATCCAACACACTTTTTTTTTAATAAAAAACTGTCAGCAAAATGGGAATAGAGGGGTTATACCTCAATATAATAAAGGCCATATATGGCAAACCTATAGCCAACATCATACTCAATGGGCAAAAACTAAAACCATTTCCCCCAAGAACAGGAATAAAACAGGGATGCCCACTTTCACCACTCTTGTTTAATATAGTACTGGAAGTCCTAGCCATAGTGATCAGACAAGAAGCAAAAATAAAAGGCATCCAAATTGGAAAGGAGGAAGTAAACCTGTTATAATTCATAGATGACATGATATTTTACAAAGAAAAGCCTAAAGACTCCTTCAAAAAACCACTAGATTTAATAAATGAATTCACAACATAGCAGGATACAAAATTAATACGCAGAAATCTATGGCGTTTTTATACAACAGTAATGAACTCTTAGAAATTGAAACTAAGAAAGCAATCCCCTTTACCATTGCAACAAAAAATTAAGATACTTAGGAATAAACATAACCAAGGAGGTAAAAGACCTGTACTTGGAAAACTACAGGATTTTGAAAAAGAGAGAGAGGAAGATATATACAAATGGAAGAATATACCGCGCTCATGGATTTGGTATAATCAACATCATTAAAATGTCCATATTACCCAAAGCAATCTATAGATGCAATGCAATCCCTATCAAAATACCAACAGTATATTTAACAGATCTAGAACAAACACTCCAAAAATTTATATTGAACCAAAAAAGACCCTGAAGAGCCACAGAAAGGAGGATAGAATTGGAAGAATTACAATACCAGATATGAATTTATAGCACAAAGCCACTGTACTCAAAAAAGCCTGGTACTGGCACAAGAACAGGCATATAGGTCAATGGCATAGAACAGAGAACCCAGAACCCAGAAATTGACTCAAGCCATTAAGCACAATTAATATTTGACAAAGGAGGCAAGAGCATACAATGGAGTAAAGACAGTCTCTTCAATAAATGAAGCTGGGAAAAATTGGACAGATACATGGAAAAAAAGGAAACTAGACCACCAACTTACACCACACACAAGAAAAAACTCAAAATGGATAAAAGACTTAAATGTAAGTTGTGAAACTATAAAACTCTTACAAGAAACCATAGGCAGCAAAATCTCTCAAAGCAACATGTTTACTCATATATCTCTTAGGGCTGTGGTCGGCAAACTGTGGCTCGTGAGCCACATGCAGCTCTTTGGCCCCTTGAGTGTGGCTCTTCCACAAAATACCACGGCCTGCGCAAGTCTATCTAGAAGAAGTTTAAGTTTAAAAAATTTGGCTCTCAAAAGAAATTTTAATCATTGTACTGTTGATATTTGGCTCTGTTGACTAATGAGTTTGCCGACCACTGTCCTAGGGCGAAGGAAACTAAGGAGAAAATAAACATATGGGACTATCTATATATATAAAAGCCAAGTGACTGGAACGACAGAACGACCAGAATGACCAGTCACTATGATGCGCATTGCAGCAGCCAACCGGCCAGATCAGGGGCCCAATCGTCCCCCCCTGCAACCTCCCATGGTCCCTCCTCATGGCCAGCCCCACCCCCAACTTTCCCCCTCCAGAAAGGGGATGGGGCCGGCCATCCTCTTGCATCCCCTCCACCTAGCCCCTCCCCACCCGGCCAGCAGGCTCTGATCACCCAATTGGGGCTGGGCCCCAGGCTGGGATGGGGAACCGGGGGTGGGTGGGAGCAGATGTGGGCGGTGAGGGAAGGATGATGGGGGGAGGTGGGGAGACAGGGAACCTGATCAGCCCTGTCACTGGCCAGGCCTAGGGACCCCACCCGTGCATGAAGTTCATGCTCCAGGCCTCTAGTATCAAAATAAAAAGATTCTGCACAGCAAAAGGAACCTTCAACAAAATGAAATAAGAGCCCACTGCATGGGATAACATATTTGGCAATCATATATCTGATAAGGGGTTAATTTCCAAAATATATAGGGAACTCATAGAACTTAACAAAAGGAAGACAAACAAACCAATTAAAAATGGAAAAAGGACCTAAATAGACACTTCTCCAAAGTGGACATACAGATGGCCAGGATACATATGAAAATGCTCAAAGTCACTATCTAAGAGATGCAAATCAAAACAACAATGAGGTATCAACTCACACCTGTCAAAATGGCTATCATCAACAAATCAACATATAAGTGTTGGAACTCTGTGGAGAAAAGGGAACATTAGTACACTGCTGATGGGAATGCAGAGTGGTGCAGCCACTGTGGAAAACAGAATGGAGTTTCCTCAAAAATTAAAAATGGTACTCCCAGTGATCCCACATCTAAGAATATAGTCTAAGAAATCAGAAACACCAATCACTAAGAATATATGCACCCCTATTTCCATAGCAGCACGATATACAATAGCTAAGATTTGGAAAAGCCCAAGTGCCCATCACTAGATGAGTGAATAAAAAAGCTGTGGTATATTTACACAATGGAATATTACATAGCTGTAAAAAATAACTCTTACCATTTGCAACAGCATGGAGGGACCTGGAGAGTATTATGCTAAGCAAAATAAGCTAGTCAGACAAAGATAAGTATCACATGATCTCACTCATATGTGGAATATAATGAACAAAATAAACTGATGAACAAAATAGATCAAGAGACATAGAAGCATGGAACAGACTGTTGAATCTCAGAGGGAAGGCAGAGGAGGGTGCATGGGTGGGAAGAGATTAACCAAAGCACTTGTATGCATATATGCATAACCCAGGACACAGATAATATGGTGGTGAAGGCCTGAAGTGGGGTGTGGGGGGTGGAATGAAGAGGTCAATGTGGGGGGAAGGGGGACATGAAATATGTAATACTTTGAACAATAAAGATTAAAAAACCCACAAAAAATAAATTGTAAAGTTTTTACTTTTAATGAATTTCATTTTTTCTATGTGTTAGTGGTTCTCACTATTAGTTTCTTTACATTGTACCAGTGTAGACAAAGTATAGCACACTAACATTAGAGATCCATTTTTATGCATTCCCTGATTGACCATGGTGAGAAACTAAGAGAAACACTGAGATCACCATTTTTGCAAACGTTTTTTCATTTTCATTTTCAGCTTTTCTTGGAATTTTAAAAATGGTAATTATTTTTGACATCTAGAGTCTCTTAATATGTACTCTAGTTCTCTCTCTGCCTTCAAACCATCCTTGTACTTCTCCCTGGCCACAAAAATACAAGTTACCATATTTTTCACAAGACATCCATGACAGCCTTTCAGATATCTGACATTAGCCATTATCCTCTTGAGGTATTTGTCACTCCTCCATTATAGCAACAACCAAACTGGAACAGTGTACTTTAAACATGGCTCAACCAGCACAGAATAAAAAGGGCTTACCATCTTACTTGATCTAGATAATTCTTAACTCAAGTTCAAATCAAATTTGGCTTTTTGAGAGTTACACCATATGGAGGGCTTATATTAAATTTGCTTTCCCTGTATCCCAGCATCTTATTTATAATGTATAGTTGTTGTTAATCCTTTCTATTACAGAACTATTTTTGTATCCATGTGTGAAAATTTGTTTGATTTCGCAAATGTTAAGCTTTTGATTTGAGCCTGTTCCCTCAAACTTTAGAAATCCTTTTTGATTTATAATTCAGAAGACAATGCACTCTAACCAACATTCACTAATACCAGCTTACAAATTTGAATCTGGTATCTTAGATGTACTCATTTGTGTCATTGATGACAATATTTAAGAGCAAAGGGTCAAAGATAAAGCCCTGTGGATTATCACAGGGATGTCCAATTTAGGTTGATGTCCACTCATTAGTCAATTCCATTTTACTTTAATTGGTCAACCAACTCCTTCAGCCTAATTGTAATATTTTTTCACTGTGCTTCTTCTTCATGAAGGCATCATTTAAAAAGTTACTCAGATGTCCTGGTAAAGTCTATGATATTTCCTGGTCCACCAGTCTAGCAAATTTTTTATAAAATTTCATAATGTTAGTTTGGCAAAATTTCTTCTTAGTGAACTCAGACTAGATGTCAATTATTAGTGCTAATTGCTCTTAAAACATCTGTTTAATAGAATATTCTAGGGACCTATGGGTTTACTATGTCAGAGTAAGGACAGCTTTGCTTTCTTCTCTTCTCTAGAACCAACCAAAAACTATAAGGAAAATGAGAGATATAAACCAAAACTCCATCTTTGATGAAATATGGAAGCATTTTTATCCTAATTCCAAAAATTAAGGGTTCTCAAATGCAGTAAAAATTGTATCTGAGTGAAGAAGACACTGAGGATGACTGCTGTTCTGTATTTCAGGCCAATACTACAGTCCTAGAATGCTGGTGGCATGAGTGGAGTGAGCAAACAAATGATTCATTTTAAAACAAACCAGTTATCAGACTGGTAATAAAAACAGGCTTGTTAATGAGAACATCCTGAAACACAGTTTGACCACCAAATAATGGCAGAGAAAATAGAGACTGAAAAAAGTTAAAGGATATAATATTACACACTCACTTACAAACACACACCACTATTCCCATACATAGAGGGATGTCCATTGAGCAAGGGAAACTTCTTGCTAGTTAGAAGCAGAATCAAAACTACAATGAGGAATACTCATAAGAATTTATATAGACAACAGATGGTGCTCAAATTACTCTCAAGTATTCACTCTCAACTATTTACTACTATTCTGCTCACTCTCTCAGTCCCTCACCAAAAAGATACTTTCACGCATGGTAAAGAATTCCTCTAATCAAATTTCAAGTAATTATTGAAAGCAAACTAATATGATTACTGATGCAAAATATGTTGCAAAAAGGAGGAAAGAGGACCAATAAAGGATTGTGAAACCAGATATAATCTATAACAATAAAAGCGTAATATGCTAATTAGACCGGACAGCTGAACAACCTTCAGGACAACCTTCCGAACAAAGCCGGGGCTGCGAGGACCGAGGCAAGCCACCACCGAGGGCTGAGCCCCTTGCATGAATTTCATGCATTGGGCTTCTAGTCTATAATAATAAAAGCATAATATGGTAATTAGACCAGACAGCTGAATGTCCTTCCAGATGACCTTCCGGATGAAGCCAGGGCTGCAAGGGCCGAGGCAGCTACATCGGCTGCAAGGGCCAAGCCCCTTGCACAAATTTCGTGCATCAGGCCTCTAGTACAAACATAAAACATTATAAAAAGTCAATACAGATCATAAAATTAACACAGGGAAAAAATAATACTGTCAAGAATCCAAGATAGTTGTGGAGTAGGTAGAAGTTACACTCCCTTCTTCCCAGACCAAACGAAAATTACAACTAAAATATAGAACAATCAACATGAATAATCAACTGAAGACTAGCTGAACATAAGTCTTATAACTAAGGATTTGTTTATTTATTTTTTCAATTTTTTTATTGATTAAGGTATTACATGTCTCCATATCTCCCCATTGCCACCCCACCCCGCTCCCATACAAACCCTCACCCCCCAGTGTCTTGCGTCCATGGGTTATGCTTATATGCATGCATACAAGTCCTTCGGTTGATCTCTTACCTCCCCCACCCAACCATCCCATTGTAATTTGACAGTCTGTTCTATGCTTCACTGCCTCTGTATCTATCTATTTGTTCATCAGGTTATAATGTTCTTCATTATCCATAAATGAGTGAGATCATGTGGTATTTTTCTTTCATTGACTGGCTTATTTCACTTAGCATAATGCTCTCCAGTTCGATCCATGCTGCTGCAAATGGTAAGAATTCCTTCTTTTTTAAAGCAGCGTACTATTCCATTGTGTAGATGTACCACAGTTTTTTAATCCAGTCATCTGCTGATGGGCAATTAGGCTGTTTCCAAATCTTAGCTATGGTGAATTGTGCAGCTATGAACATAGAGGTGCATATATCCTTTCTGATTGGTGTTTCTAGTTTCTTGGGATATATTCCTAGAAGTGGGATTACTGGGTCCAATGGTAGTTCCATTTTTAGTTTTTGAGGAAACTCCATACTGTTATCCACAGTGGCTGCACCAGTCTGCGTTCCCACCAGCAGTGAAGGAGGGTTCCTTTTTCTCTGCATCCTCGCTAGCACTTGTGGTTTGTTGATTTGTTGATGATTCCCATTCTGACAGGTGTGAGATGGTACCTCATTGTTGTTTTGATTTGCATCTCTCAGATGATTAGTGACTTTGCGCATGTTTGCATATGCCTCTGGGCCTTCCTTATGCCCTCTTTCGAAAAGTATCTATTTAGGTCCGTTGCCCATTTTTTGATTGGGTTGTTTACCTTCCTTTTGTTAAGTTGTATGAGTTTCCTGTAAATGTTGGAGATTAAACCCTTATTGGTGATAACATTGGCAAATAAGTTCTCCCATGCAGTGGGTTTCTTGTTGTTTTGTTGATGGTTTCTTTTGCAGTGCAGAAGCTTTTTATTTTGATGTAGTCCCATTTGTTTATTGTCTCTTTAGCTTCCATTGCCCTAGGAGCGGTATCGGTGAAGATATTGCTTCGACAAATGTCTGAGATTTTGCTGCCTGTGTATTCCTCTAGTATTTTTATGGTTTCCCATCTTATGTTTAAGTCCTGTATCCATTTTGAGTTTATTTTTGTGCATGGTGTAAGTTGGTGGTCTAGTTTCATTTTTTTGCATGTATCTGTCCAATTTTCCCAGCACCAATTATTGAAGAGGCTGTCTTGACTCTATTGTATGTTCATGCCTCCTTTCTCAAATATTAATTGAGCATAGTGGTTTGGGTCGATATCTGGATTCTCTGTTCTATTCCATTGGTCTATATGTCTGTTCTTGTGCCAGTACCAGGCTGTTTTGAGAACAGTGGCTTCGTAATACAACTTGATATCTGGTATTGAGATCCCTCCTATGTTGCTCTTCTTTCTCAGGATTGCAGCAGCTATTCGGGGTCTTTTTTTAGTCCAGATGAATTTTTGGAAAGTTGTTTCTAGGTCTGTGAAATATGCCGTTGGTATTTTAATGGGGATTGCATTGAATCTATAGATTGTTTTGGGTAGTACGGACATTTTAATGATGTTGATTCTACTAATCCATGGACACAGTATGTTCTTCCATGTGTTTATGTCTTCCTCTATCTCTTTTTTCAATGTCCTGTAGTTTTCTGAGTAGAGGCCTTTTACCTCCTTAATTAAGTTTATTCCTAGGTATCTTAATTTTTTTTGATGTGATGGTAAATGGGATTGTTTTCTTAGTCTCTCTTTCTGTAAGTTCACTGTTGGTGTATAGAAATGCCATAGATTTCTTGGCATTAATTTTGTATCCTGCTACATTGCCAAATTCATTTATTAAGTCTAACATTTTTTGATGGAGTCTTTAGGGTTTTCATGTAAAGTATCATGTCATCTGCGAATAATGACAATTTTACTTCTTCTTTTCTAATTTGGATACCCTTTATTTCTTTTCTTGTCTGATTGCTGTGGCTAGCACTTCCAGTACTATGTTAAACAGGAGTGGTGATAGCGGGCATCACTGTCTTGATCCTGTTCTTAATGGAAATGGTTTTAGTTTTTGCCCACTGAATATGATGTTGGCTGTAGGTTTGTCATATAAGGCTTTTATTATGTTGAGGTATGATCCCTTTATTCCCACTTTGCTGAGCGTTTTTATTAGAAAAGGGTGTTGGATTTTGTCAAATGCCTTTTCTGCATCAATTGATATGATTATGTGATTTTTGTCTCTCACTTTGTTTATGTGATGTATCACATTTATTGATTTGCGGATATTGTACCAGCCTTGCATTCCTGCAATAAATCCCACTTGGTCATGGTGTATGATCTTTCTAATGTAATGCTGGATTCGATTTGCTAGAATTTTGTTGAGGATTTTAGCATCTATGTTCATCAGGGATATTGGCCTGTAATTCTCTTTCTTTGTAGTGTCTTTATCTGGTTTTGGGATTAGGGTAATGCTGGCTTCATAGAAAGAGTTTGGAAGTGTGCCTTCCTCTTGAATTTTTTGGAACAGTCTGAGAAGGATTGGTTTTAGTTCTTCTTTGAATCTTCGGTAAAACTCCCCTGTGAAGCCATCTGGTCTAGGGCTTTTGTTTGCTGGAAGCTTTTTGATTACTGTTTCAATTTCATCAGTAGTTATCAGTCTATTCAGGTGTTTTGAGTCTTCCTGGTTGAGTTTGGAAGCTTATATTTTTCTATGAATGTGTCCATTTTGTCGAGGTTGTCCAGTTTGTTGCAGTAGAGTTGTTCATAGTATTTTTTTTACAATCCTTTGTATATCTGTGGGGTCAGTTGTTACATCACCTCTTTCATTTCTGATTTTGTTTATTTGGGCCCTCTCTCTTTGTTTCTTGGTGAGTCTGGCTAGAGGTTCATCAATATGGTTTATCCTTTCAAAGAACCAGCTCTTCATTTCATTGATCTTATGTATTGTGTTTTTGGTCTCTATGTCATTTTTTTCTGCTCTGATCTTTATTATCTCCTTCATTCTGGTTACTTTGGGCTTTTCTTGTTGCTCTCTTCCTAATTCTTTGAGTTGTAGAGTTAGATGATTTACTACCATTTTTTTCTTGTTTTTTTGAGGTAGTCCTGTAGAGCTATGAACTTCCCTCTCAGGACTGCTTTCATTGTGTTCCATAGATTTTGGATTGTTGTGTTTTCATTGTCATTTGTTTCCAGGATGCTTTTAATTTCTTCTTTGATCTATTTGGTAACTCAATCATTGTTTAATAGCATGCTATTTAGCCATCAAGTGTTTGATTTTTTTCATTGTTGTTATTGTTGTTGATTTCTAGTTTTATGCCATTATGTTCTGAGAAGATACTTGTTATGATTTCTATCTTCGTGAATTTGAAGAGCCTTTGCCTGTGTCCTAATATGTGGTCTATCTTTGAAAATGTTGTGTGTGCACTGGAGAAGAATGTATATTCTGTAGCTTTGGGGTGAAATGTTGTAAAGATGTCAATTAAGTCCATCTGATCTAATGAGTCATTTAGGATTGCTGTTTCTTTGCTGATTTTTTGTTTAGAGGATTTATCCAGTGGTGTCAGTGGGGTATTAAAGTCCCCTACTATGACTGTATTGCTATTGATCTCTCCCTTGATATCTTCCAGAAGTTTTATTATGTATTTGGGTGCTCCTGTATTGGGTGCATATATGTTTACCAGAGTTATATCTTCTTGTTGAATTGCTCTCTTTAGCATTAGGTAGTGGCCTTCCTTATCTCTTGTTATGGCCTTTACTTTGAGGTCTATTTTATCAGATATAAGTATCACAACCCCAGCTTTTTTCTCATTTCCATTTGCCTGAAAAATGTTTTTCCATCCCTTCACTCTCAGTCTGTGTGAATCCTTTGTTCTGAGGTGGGTCTTTTGCAGACAGCAAATATATGGGTCAGGTTTTCTTATCCATTCAGCTACCCTATGTCTTTTTATTGGTGCATTTAATCCATTTACATTTAATGTTATTATTGATAAGTACTTGTTTGTGGTCATATTTTTTCTTAATGTTTGTGTTTCTTCTTGCCTTTCTCTTTCTTCTTTTTACAGAAGTCCCTTTAGCATTTCTTGCATTGCTGACTTGGTAGTGATAAACTCTCTTAGCCATTTTTTTTTGTCCGTGAAGCTCCTGATTCCACCTTTAATTTTGAATAATAGACTTGCCGGGTATAGTATTCTTGGGTTCAGTCCCTTGCTTTGCATCACTTTGTAAATTTCATTCCATTCCCTTCTGGCCTGGAGTGTTTCTGTTGAGAAATCTGTTGATATTCTAATAGGAGATCCCTTGTAGGTAACTTTCTGTCTCTCTCTGGCAGCCTTTAAGATTCTTACTTTGTGGTTGGTGTTTGCCAATTTAATTATGACGTGTCTTGGTGTCGGTCTTTTGGGGTTCATCTTGTTTGGGACTCTATGTGCTTCTTGGACTTGCATAGTTTTTTTCTTGCCAATATCAGGGAAGTTTTCTGTCATTATTCCTTCAAACAGGTTTTCTGTTCCTTGCTTCTCTTCCTCTCCTTCTGGTACCCCATTATGTGAATGTTGTTTCGTTTTGTATTGTCCCAAAGCTCCCTTAGGCTCTCCTCTTGCTTTTTAAGTCTTCTTTCCAGTTGCTGCTGTGTTTGTGTGTTTTTTCCTACCTTGTCTTCTAATTTGCTGATGCGTTCCTCTGCCTCTTCTAGTCTACTGTTTAAACCTTCCATTGTGTTCTTTATTGCAGCTATGTCATTCTTCGTCTTCTCTTGGTTCCTTTTCATGGTGGTGACATTCTCATTCAGCTCCTTATAATTCTAATTTTGTTGTGTATATTTGTCATTGAGTTGTGTGTATTTTTCATCCAGCCATTTGAGCATCCTTATAACCATTTCTCTGAATTCTTTCTCTGGTATGTTGCTAGCCTCAATTTCATTTAACTCCCTTTCTGGTGATTCCTCTTTTTCTTTACTTTGGGGATTGCTTTTTTGTCTTCCCATGTTTTCCTGTAATATTTTAATTGTAGATCTGCTTGCTTTGCTACCCAGGTTCTTTTTGGGATGGTGCTACTGGTGTGATCTCTCAGGCCTCCTGGGCTTGGTAAGTATAGCTCCCTAACTGAGCTATTTGGGTTCTCTTGATGTAGGCCTGCGAGCTGGAAAGTCACAACTGCAGTGTCTAGAAGTCAGCAGCCATAGAGGGGGTGTCCCAATTTTTGCTGTCTTTCACCCTTCATTGAAATCACGTGTGCCCAGTGGGGACTCACAGTGGCACCCAGGAACCGTCTGTTGGGGTGATGGGGTTCAGGGGGACTGCACTCTGGAAAGGCATGACTGTGGTGTCCAGAGTTCTGTAGTTGTGGGGTGGGCAGACTCAGCTTTTGCTGCTGCACCTGTGGTGGATGAGTGTACGCTCCCAGTGGTGGCTCACAGGGGCACCTGCGGTACGTTTGCCAGCAAGGGACACTGAAGCACTCTGAAGGGGCCTGGCACTGAAGCTGTGTAATTGAGGCATCTGTGGGAAGGTATCAAGGATGAGTGAATTCAGAATTTCTACTGCCGGCGGGGTGGGGGAGTGCATCCCCATTTGTCCAAGAATGCACCCAGCGAGAGCTCACAGTGGCTCCCATAAGCGCCCTGTGGATAGATGGGCTCAGGGTGCCTGCCTGTTGGAAATGCACAACTGTGGAGGTGCATTTGCAGGCACAGAGCTCTGACATACTCTGAAGGGCCCTGGCACCAAGGCTGAGCAGCTGGGGTGACTGTGGGCAGTTATTCAGGAAGAGGGAATTCAGAATTTTTTACTGCGGGGAAGCGCACCCTTGTCTGTGCAGAATCACACCCAGCAGAGTCTCACAGCTGCTCCCCAGAGCGCACTGTGGATAGATGGGCTCAGAGGGCCTGCTCATTGGAAATGCGCGACTGTGGAGGTGCGTTTGCTGGTGCAGAGCTCTGACGCACTCTGAGGGGCCCTGGCACTGAAGTTGCACAGTTGGGGTGTCCTTGGGCAGTTATTCAGGACGAGGGAGTTCAGAATTTCTACTGCAGGTCAGCACGCCCTTGTCTATACAAAATCACACCCAGCGGGGGCTCCCAGTGGCTCCCAGGCACTGCCTATGGAGTGGTGTGCCCTGGATGCCTGCGCACTGGAAACGCACGAATGTGGTGTCCAGAGTTCTGCCCCTGGAGAGGGGGAAGTTGCACTTACTGCTGCTGGAGTGGTGCACCTTTGGAGGTGGAGGTCCCAGGGTCCTCAGGTTTGTGGATGGGGCAGCAGGATTTTGGCTGGAGTGGCTGCTGGGTCATGGGCAGTTCCAAGGCCTGTCTGGTTGGTGCTGCTGATGAGTTCCTAGAAAAGGCCATTCTCCCCTTCAAGATAGCGTGGGCTCCATGCCCGAGTCCCGCAGTCTGGGGAGTGCCCGCAGCAGTGGTAGTCTCTCCCTCTCCAAGAGAGCCTGGTCTGCCAGCCCCTGCTGCTCCTGCGAGGATTTAACTGTCCCTCACTCAGTCACACACTCACCACACACGTCCACACACTCTCCTTTCAAACCCTCATTCACTCACTTCCTCTCCCTCACCTCCATTCTGCCAGCTGCCATCTTCCTAACTAAGGATTTATAGATGAAGCCACGTGGAGATTGGTAGGATGGGTGGAGACACAAAATGAACTGGCCCTGCATCCACATGAGGCATCTGAGAATC
Organism: Plecotus auritus; assembly: GCF_963455305.1. Taxonomy (NCBI): domain Eukaryota; kingdom Metazoa; phylum Chordata; class Mammalia; order Chiroptera; family Vespertilionidae; genus Plecotus; species Plecotus auritus. The sequence continues at coordinate 130,191,106 of NC_137784.1, forward strand.
AGGAGAAATATCTCAGCTATAAATGTTTCCCTTAAGGAGCATGGGCTCTCAACTCCAAGCAGGGCTCCCTAGCCCAGAGCACCACAGCCAGGAAGAAAATCCCATACAATATCTGGCCATGAAATTCAGTAGGCATTCTGCCCCTCAGGGTGAGACAGGAGTCTGCTAAAAACTCAGGTGCCCTTTAAAGGGAGAGCACACAAAATCTTGGTCACAGCCACTTACTCTAGGTTCCAGCAGAGGGAGGGTGATTCTGAGTAGACTAGTGTCCTGTGAGGAGAGACTGAGTTATGTGGCTCTGGAGAGAAGGCTAAAGGGACAGCCACTAGGGTCCCTGTGCTGCATCCCTCTCCGACACCCCTCACAGAGGCAATCTTTCTTGGGTTGAGTACTCCCCTTCATATGGCATCAGCATGGGAGATTGCAATGGCCCCACTCTCCTGATACCCTGTTACTCACCTGCAAGCTCTCACCCTGTAAAGGAGTTAGCTGCTTGGGCCCAGGGTATAGAGGTATAGGGAGACTTAGGAGATGTCACAGACTAAGTTATGTGTCTCTGGGGCAAGGGCCATTCCCCATACCTTCCTGTGAACCTGACAAGTGCCACCCTACCACCGGATAACACTAGCCCCACAATTGTGACTACTTATAGCCAGATCCTGCCGAACTCCGGTTGTCCAGGAGGTCCAGGCAGAATCTGGGACAGACTGAGTTGTATGGCTCTAGGGTTGGAGCAATTTTTTCCTTTCATGCTTGACCTGTACACAGCCCTTCCTTCACATAGCCAAGTCTTGGTATATCTGGGCCTGACAAAGTCTGCTGGTCTCCCCGACACAACTCCCAGATACTCTACCTCATGACCAAAATCTGCAGGCACCTGATGGTGGGAGATGACCTTGGTGTACCCTGGCACTTTTGCTGAGTGGATTCAGACCCAGCACTGGCACCAAGTTTGAATCTGGGAATACCACACAGTAAGAACCTACCTCATCCAACTCGAATAGGCTCTTTCATTGACTGAACCTAAAAGGCAGCTGACAGGAAGAGTTAGATGGAGGGTATCTCCAGGTGACTCAAGCTTTTTGCTAACCTGCCACTAGGCTTGGTGCGGTGGCAGCCTACCTTGATTTCACCTTGGCCCCTTCCATGATTACCCAAGTCCTACAGAGGCAGCTGGAAACTATGGATCACGTTGTAGCTCCAAACAGGTAGCATAGGGACAGTCACAGGCAGCATCTGATATTGACCTGCACCAGAGTCCCCTTAAGAAACTCCAGAAGCAACACACCTGGTGGGGCTTTTGACCACATCATAATAGGACCTAATTAGTTTCAAAAGTGGCATGTCCAAAGGGAGATCTCAGTAGGCATCAGATCCTGGTAGGGCAAATTTCACTTTGTGTGTTCAGCACCCACATAGAAGCCTGTACACCATGATCAAGATCCATTCTCATAGTCAGCTAGCCTGAGGGTTGACCCCATACATGTATGGGCCAACAGCAATAAAGACTCGATTATAACAGCATTACCACCAAACCAGTATTACAAGATATGTTAAAAGGACTTCTTTAAGAAGAAATAGAAAAGGGAATAACATAGTTATAAAGAATGAAATGGCAATAAATATGTACCTAAAAATAATTACTTAAAGTGTAAATCACTTAAATACTCCAATCAAAAGACATAGGGTAGCTGAATGGAAAAGAAAACAAGACTCATACAGAAGAGCCCAACCCAGAGCAAAAAAGACACACAGACTGAAATAAAGGGATGGAAAAAAGATATTTCATACAAATGGAAAGGAAAAATAATCTGGAATAGCAATACTTATATCCGACAAATTTTAAAACAAAGCCTTTAATAAGAGAAAAAGAAAAACATTACATAATGATAAAGGGATCAATTCAACAAGAGGATATAACCCTGGTAGACATTTATGTATCCAACAAAGGAGCAACTAAACATATAAAGCGAATCTTGAACATAAAGGGAGATATTGACAGTAATATAGTCATGGTAGGGGATTTTAACAACACATTGACATCAATAGATAGATCTTCCAGACAGAAAATCAATAAGAAAACAGCAGCCTTAAATAACACAATAAAGCAGCGATTTTTAACCAGTATACTTTGAGGCTTTTTAAAACATGCAATACCTGACTATTTAGTCAGGGGCACTGAACTATTTTCCCTTAGATTGTTAAATTTAAAAAATTACAACAGTAGCCATCCAGAGTGTATACCCTGTCTTGAACTATACTAAGGCACGGTGCATAAAATTCGTGCACAGGTGTGTGTGTCCCTCAGCCCAGCCTGCACCCTGTCCAATCTGGGGCCCCTCAAGGGATGTCCAACTGCTCACTTAGGCCCAATTCTGGTGGGATTGGGCCTAAACAGGCAGTCAGACATCCCTCTCACAATCCAGGACTGCTGGCTCATAAGCGCTCACCTGCCTGCCTGCCTGATTGCCCCTAACTGCTTCTGCCTGCCTGCCTGATCACCCCCTAACCACTCCCCTGCCAGCCTGATCGATGCCTAACTGCTCCCCTGCCAGCCTGATTGCCCCTAACTGCCCTCCCCTGCCATCCTGGTCACCCCTAACTGCCCTCCCCTGCTGGCCTGGTCACCCCTAACTGCCCTCACCTGCAGGCCTGGTTGCCCCTAACTGTCCTCCCCTGCTGGCCCAGTCACTCCTAACTGCCCTCCCCTGCAGGCCTGGTTCCCCCCAACTGCCCTCCCCTGCCAGCCTGGTTGCCCCTAATAGCCCTCCCCTGTAGGCCTGGTCCCCCCCGCCACAAATGCTCTCCCCTGCAGGCCTGGTCGCCCCCAACCGCCCTCCTCTGCCAGCCTAGTCACTCCTAACTGCCCTCCCCTGCAGGTCTGATTGCCCCCAACTACTCTACCTTACAGGCCTGGTCCCTCCTAACTTCCCACCCCTGCTGGCCTGATCACCCACAACTGCCCTCCCCTTCAGGTCATCTTGTGGTGGCCATCTTATATCCACATGGGGGAAGCCATCTTGTGTGTTGGAGTAATGGTCAATTTGCATATTACCTCTTTATTATATAGGACTAGAGGCCCGGTGCATGAAAATTCATGCACTGGAGGGGGGGCCCCTCAGCCCAGCCTGCCCCCTCTCACAGTCTGGAAGCCCTTAGTGGGGGGGAGTGACTGGTGATCAGGGGAAGGCGACACCCCATCACACCTCTGCTGCTGCCAAGCCTCAGCCAGCCCTGGTTACCTGAGCCTCAGGCAGCCCTGGACAGCTGGGCAGCTGACATCTGAGGCTTGCCTGCACCTTGGGCCAGCCCTGGGTGGCTGGGCAGCTGCCATCCGAGGCTTGCTTGCGCCTCAGGCTGGCCCTGGGCGGCTAGAGGGGGCGCTGAGGGGACTGGGGGACTCTGGAGGCAGGCACGTGGAGCAGCCGGACCTGCCAGGGGCTGAGGGGACTGAGCACTGCCATCATGTGGCTGTGGGAGCTGCCATCTTTGAGGACATGGCAGTCAATTAGCATATTCCCTCCTTATTGGCTGTGGGCACTGCCATCTTTGTGAGGGCATGATGGTCAATTAGTATATTCCTCTTTATTAGATAGGATAGGTCATAAAATAGATTCATGTCTTATTGGTCATGTCGTATAAGAAAGTTGCATCTGATGGGTTAATTCTTGGTAACAAATCTTTATATACAAGTATAGGCACAAGTGATTTCTTAAAAGTCACTTTGGAACAAGAAGTGTAGGTAATTACTATTAATTTTTAATAAATCAGTGGAAATTGTACATATTTTTGTCAGATCAGAAAAAATTGAATACATTTTTGGTGTGCTGCAGAATTTTAGTAATTAGTTTATGTGTGCCATGAGATGAAATAGTTTTAAAAAACTGCACTAGAGGGAATGGATTTAATTGATATGTTCACAGCATTTCATCCCAATGTAGCAGAATATATAGGGTTGGCAAGAGTAGGTTTAAAGTTGTTTGTATGGAAACTAATACCATAATACTATATAATAAAAGCCTAATATGCTAAGTGTCCTGTAGACCAGTCGTCTGTTCAACCAATCAAAGTGTAATATGCTAATGATATGCTAAGGCCACTCAACTGTTTCCTATGACGTGCACTGACCACCAAGGACCAGACAGTCGACCAGTTGCTATGACGTGCACTGACCACCAGGGAGCAGAGGCTCCTACCAGCAGATTAGCTTGCTGCTGGGGTCCGACTGATTGGGACTGAGCAAAATGGGCTGGACATGCCCTGGAGCCCTCCCTCAGTCCCTCCCTAGCCCTGATTGTGCACCGGTGGGATCCCTCAGCCTGGCCTGCACACTCTCACAATCTGGGACCCCTTGGGGGATGTTGTAGAGCTGGTTTTGGCCCTATCCCACAGGCCAGGCCGAGGGACCCCACTGGTGCATGAATTTGTGCACCAGGCCTCTAGTTGATAAATAAAAATAAAAGAATAAACTCTGTGTTTTGTGTACTCACCACTGTAAACCTACTTTTGCCCCATCTGTACATTCTTTTCAAGTACATGTGTAATATTTTCTAAAATAATAGACAATGTGTTAGGACACAAAACAGTCTCACAACACACACACACACACACACACACACACACACACACACACACACACACATATATATATATATATATATATATATATATATATATATATATATATTTTTTTTTTTTTATTTGTCCTCACCCAAGGTTATCTTTACATTGATTTTAAGAGAGAGTGTAAAGGAGGGAGAGAGACAGAGAAAGAGAGAGAAATATCAATGTGAGAGAGTCACATCAATTGCTTTCCTCATACATGTGCCCTGGCCAGGGATAGGGAACAAGCCTGCAACTGAGGTATGTGCTCTTGAGTGGTATTAAACCCAGGACCCTTCAGTCTACAGCTGATGCTCTATCCACTGAGCCAAACCAGCTAGGGTTCAGTATATATTTTAAAGAGAGAGGAAGTGGGGTGAAAGTGAGAGAAGGGGAAAGAGGGAAAGAGAGGAAGAGAAAAAGAGAGACATCAGTGTGAGTAACATTGATAGGCTGCCTCCCTTATGTCCCCTGACTGGGGACTGAACCTCCAACCTAGGTATGTGTCCTGACCAGGAATTGAACCCACAAACTTTTTTGGTGCAAAGGACAATGCTCCAGTAAACCAAGCCTCCCAACCAGGGCAGTCTCAATAAATTTAAGAAGATTGAAATAATATTAAGCATCTTCTCTTGCTACAGTGGAATGAAACTATAAACAAATTACAAGAAAAAATCTGAAAAACACACAACCATATGAAGGCTAAGTAATATGATATTACACAATGAATGAGTTAAGAGTGAGAAAGAAATCAAAATATATCTTGAAACAAGTAAAAATGAAAACATAACAACCAAAATATATGGAACACAGTGAAAATAGTCCTAAGAGAGAAAATGATAGCATTACAGGTCTACCACAAGAAATAACAAAAATGTAAATGAACAGCCTAACCTTATAACTAAAGGAACTAAAAAAGAACAACAGTTCTCACCAGCCTGCTGGGACCCAGCATCCTAGGATCCAGCTCCCAAAATATATTTCACCCAAAATATATGGAATATATATTCTTCTCAAGTACACATCAGACATTTTCAAAGATAGACCACATATTGGGACACAGGCAAAGTCTCTCCAAATTCAAGAAGATTGAAATCATATCAAGCATCTTCTCAGATCATAATGACATAATATAGAAATCAACTACAATAAAAGCAATTTAAAAAAATCAGACACTTAGAGGCTAAATAGCATGTTATTAAACAATGATTGGGTTACAAAAGAGAAAAAAGAAGAAATAAAAAACATCCTGGAAACAAATGACAATGAAAACACAACAATCCAACATCTATGGAACACAGTGAAAGCAGTCCTGAGAGGGAAGTTCATAGCATACCAGGCCTACCTCAAAACAAAACCAAAAAAAAACAAAACAAAAAACAAGAAGAACTGGTAATAAATTATCTAACTCTTCAACTTAAAGAATCAGAAAGAGAGCAACAAGAAAAGCCCAGAGTGAGCAGAAGGAAGAAAATAATACAGATCAGAACAGAAATAAATGACACAGAGACCCCCAAAAAATCAATAAAACCAAGAGCTAGTTCTTTGAAAGGATCAACTATATTGATGAACCTCTAGCCAGGCTCACCAAGAAGCAAAGAGAGAGGATCCAAATTAAAAAAAAATCAGAAATGAAAGAGGTGATGTAACAACAGACCCCACAGACATACAACAATTGTAAAAAAAATACTGTGAACAACTATATTACAACAAACTGGACAACCTAGACGAAATGGACATATTCCTAGAAAAATACAATCTTCCCAAATTCAATCAGGAAGAATAAAAAAAAATCTGAATATGCCGATAACTATGGAGGAAATTGAACCAGTAATCAAAAAATTCCAGCAAACAAAAGCCCTGGGCTGGACAGCTTCACAGGGGAGTTTTACCAAGCATTCAAAGAACGAAACCCTACCCTCCTCAGACTATTCCAAAAAATTCAAGAGTAAGAAAGACATCAAAGTTCTTTATATAAAGCTAGCATTACCATAACCCCCAAACCAGATAAAGACACTACAAAAAAAGAGAATTACAGGCCAACATCCCTGATGAACATAGATGCTAACATCCTCAACAAAATTCTAGCAAATCAGATCCAGCATTACATAAGAAAGATCATACACCATGACCAAGTAGGATTTATTCCAGGGACGCAAGGATGGTACAATATCTGCAAATCATTAAATGGGATACACCATGTAAACAAATTGAGAGATAAAAATCACATAGTCATATCAATTGATGCAGAAAAAGCATTTGACAAAATCCAACACCCTTTATTGATAAAAACTCTCAACAAGGTGGGAATAGAGGAACCACACCTCAACATAATAAAAGCCTTATATGACAAACTTACAGCCAACATCATACTCAATGAGCACAAACTAAAACCATTTCCCCTAAGAAAAAGAACAAGACAGGGATGCCCACTTTCACCACTCCTGTTCGACATAGTACTAGAAGTGCTAGCCAAAGCAATCAGACAAGAAGAAATAAAAGGCATCCAAATTGAAAAGAAAAAAGTAAAACTGTCATTATTTGTAGATGATGTGATATTGTACATAGAAAACCCGAAAGACTCTATCAAAAAATTACTAGACTTAATAAATGAATTTGACAATGTGAAAGGATACAAAATTAACACCCAGAAACCTATGGCTTTTTTTATACACCAATAATGAACTCATAGAAAGAGAAACTGAAAAAAAAAGTCCCGTTTACCATTTAAACAAAAAAAAATTAAGATACCTAGATATAAACTTAACTAAGGAGGTAAAAAAAATGTACACAGAAAACTATAGGATATAGAAAAAAGAGATAGAGGAAGACATAAACAAATGGAAGAATATACTTTGTTCATGGATTGGTAGAATCAATATCATAAAATGTACATACTACCCAAAGCAATCTATACATTCAATGCACTCCCCATTAAAATACCAATGGCATATTTCACAGACCCAGAACAAATTCCAAAAATTCATTTGGAATAAAAAAAGACCCTGAATAGCTACAGCAATCCTGACAAAGAAGAACAAAGTTGGAGGGATCACAATATCAGATATCAAGCTATATTACAAAGATACTGTTCTCAAAACAGCCTGGTATGGAGAACAAGAACAGACATATAGACCAATGGAACAGAACAGAGAACCCAGAAATCGACCCAAACCACTATGCTCAATTAATATTTGACAAAGGAGGCAAGAGCATACAATAGAGTCAAGACAGTCTCTTCAATAAATGGTGTTGGGAAAATTGGACAGCTAGAGGCCAAAAGAATAAAACTAGACCACCAACTTACACCATATCCAAAAATAAACTCAAAGTGGATAAAGGACTTAAATGTAAGATGGGAAACCATGGAAAACTTAGAATAATCCATAGGCAGCAAAATATCTGACATATGTTGCAGCAATAAATTTACCGATACCACTCCTAGGACAATGTAAAACTGAGGAGAAAATAAACAAATGGGACTACATCAAAATAAAAAGCTTCTGCACAGCAAAAGAAACCATCAACAAAACAAGAAAGCCCACTGCATGGGAGAACATATTTGCCAATGTTATATCTGATAAGGATTTAATCTCCAAAATTTATAGGTAACTCATACAATTTAACAAAAGGAAGACAAACAATCCAATCAAAAAATGGGCAAAGGACCTAAATACACACTTTTTGAAAGAGGACATACAGAAGGCTGAGAGACATATAAAAACATGCTCAAAGCCACTAATCATTCGAGAGATGCAAATCAAAATGACAATGAGGTACCATCTCAAACCTGTCAGAATGGCTATCATTAACAAATCAACAAAGGACAAGTGCTGGCAAGGATGCAGAGAAAAAGGAACCCTCCTTCACTGCTGGTGGGAATGTAGACTGGTGCAGCCACTGTGGAAAACAGTATGGAGTTTCCTCAAAAAGTTATAACTGGAACTCCCATTTGACCCAGTGGTCCCACTTCTAGGAATATATCCCAAGAAACCAGAAACACCAATCTGAAAGAATATATGCACCCCTATGTTCACAGCAGCACAATTCACCATAGCTAAGATTTGGAAACAGCTTCAGTGCCTATCAGCAGATGAGTGGATTAAAAAACTGTGGTACATCTACACAATGGAATACTACGCTGCTGTAAAAAAGAAGGAATTCTTACCATTTGCAACAGCATGGATGGAACTGGAGAGCATTATACTAAGTGAAATAAGCCAGTCGGGGAAAGGTAAATTTCACATGATCTCACTTATTTGTGGAATATAATGAATAAAAATAAATCCAGAGACACAGAAGCATCGAACAGGCTGTCAAACCTCAGAGGGAAGGCAGTGGAGGGTGAGAGAGGGGGGTTAAGAAATCAACCAAAGGACCTGTATGCATGCACATAAACAAAATTAATGGACACAGACAGTAGGGGAATGAGGTCATGTGGCCAGGGAGAGGTCATTGGGGGAAAAGGGAGACATATGTAATACCTTAAACAGTAAAGAATTTAAATTATAAAAAAAGAACAAAGCCCAAAGTGAGTAGAAGAAAGGAAATAATAAAGACAAAAGCAGAAATAAATTTAACAATGTCTAAAAAACAATACAAAATATCAGTGACATAAAAAACTGGTCCTTTGAAAAGATAAATAAGATTGATACATTTTTAAGCAGACTCATTAAGAAAAAAAATGGAAAGGACCCAAATAAGTAAAATTATAAATAAAAGAGGAGAAGTAACAACTGACACCATAGAAATACAAAGCATTATAAGAAAATGTTATGAACAACTATATGCCAACCATTTGGATAATCTGGAAGAAAGGCATAAATTACTAGAAACATACAATCTTCCAAAACTGAATCAAGAAGGAACAAAATTTGAACAAACTGATTACAACTAATGAAATTGAAGCTATAAAAAGGAGAAAAAAAAAACTCTCAACAAACAAAAATCCTGGACCAGATGGTTCACAGGTGAATTTTACCAAACACTCAAAGAACTAACACCTATCCTTTCAAACTATTCCAAAACTTCAAGAGGAAGGAAGACTCCCAAGTTCATTTTATAAGGCCTAATTCTAAAACCAGATAAAGACATTATGAAGATTGAAAATTGTAGGTAAATACCCTTGCTGAACAGAGATATAAAATTATTAGCAAACCAAGTCCAGCAACACAGTAAAAAGATCATGCACCATGACCAAGTGGGATTTATTTCTGATTTGCAAGTTTGGTACAATATCCACATATCATTTAATGTGATATACAACATAAACAAGATGAAGGATAAAAATCATATGATCATATCAATAGATGCAGAGAAACCATTTGACAAAATCCCACACCCATTTATGATAATAACTCTCTGCAAAGTGGAAACAGAGAAAACACACCGCAATATAATAAAGGCCATATATGACTAACCACAGCTAACATCATACTCGATGGGGAAAAACTACAAGCATTTCCCTTAAGGTCATGAGTGAGACAGGGATGTCACTTTCACCACTCTTATTCAACATAATACTAGAAGTACTAGCCACAGCGATCAGACAAGAAGAATAAATAAAAGGTATCCAAATTGGAAAGAGGAAGTAAAACTGTCATTATTTGCAGATCACATGATATTGTAAATAGAAACCCTAAAGACTCTACCACAAAACTACAAGAACTGACAAATGAATTCAGTAAAGTAGCAGGACACAAAATAAGTATTTAGAAAATGGTTGCATCTTTACATATCAATAATGAGCTATCAAAAATGGAAACTACAAAAACAATCACATTACAATTGTGTAAAAAAAAATAAAATACCTAAGAACAAATTTAACCCAAGGAGATAAAAGACTTGTATTTGGAAAATTACACAACACTCAAGAAAGAAATTGCAGAAAATACAGTTAAAATGGAAGCACATACCGTGCTCATGGGTAGGAAGAATTAACATCATTAAAATGTCCATACTACCTAGAGAAATCTAAAGATTCAATGCAATTCCTATCAAAATTCCAATGGGTTATTTCACAGAATAAGAATAAATAGTCCCAAAATATATATGGAACCACAAAGACCCTGAATAGCCACAGCAATGTTGAGAATGAAGAACAAAGTTGGAGGTATCACACTACCTGATTTCAAACTATACTACAAGGTTATAGTAAGCAAACAGTATAGTATTGGCATAAAAACAGACATATAGACCAATGTAGCAGTATTGAGAGCCCATAAAGAAACTCACTCTTTTATCATCAACTAGAGGCCTGGTGCACAGATTTGTTTTTCCCCATTGAAAGAAAATTAATTAGCAGGTGGCTGGCGGGGCTGGACTGGGCGAGACAGGCCGGACATGCCCTGAAGCCAACCTCCCACAGTCCCTCCCTAGCTGGCTGCATCTGGGGTGACGATGGGGCTTGAAGGGCATCTGCGGAGTAAGCGGGGTTCCTTTCTCAGCCTGGCCTGGCCTGCGGGGATGGGGCCGAAACCAGCTCTCCCACATCCCCCGAGGGGTCCTGGATTGCAAGAGGGTGGTTCTCGGGTGATGCACTCTGGAAAAGAACTCCCTTCTCTTTGGTTTCAGGTGTATCACCCAAGAACCACAGCTGCCAAGTCACTGCAACTTGGCAGCTCCTGCATTGAGCATCTGCCCCCTGGTGGTCAGTGCACATCATAGCTACCAGTAGGAGCATCTGCTCCCTGGTGGTCATTGCATGTCATAGCTACCAGTCTGAGGGTTGAATGGTCAGATGGTCACTTAGGCTTTTATATATATAGATTAGTATTTGACAAAGGAGGCAAGAACATACAATAGGGCAAAGAGAGTCTATTTAATAAATGGTGCTGGGAAAATTTGCCATGCAAAAATGAAACTAGAACACTTTTTTCATCATATACAAAAATAAACTCAAAATGCATTAAAGATTTAAATGTAAGACTCAAAACCATAAAATTCCTAGAAAAAAACAAAGGCAGTAAAATACCTGATATTTCTCTTAGCAATCTGATATATCTTTGCAGGGAAGGGGAACAAAAGAAAAATAAACAAATGAGACTACATCAAACTAAAAATTTTTGGTATAGCAAAGGAAACAAGATGAAAAGACAACCCACTGAATGGGAGAACACATTCTCCAATGAGACCTCTGATAAGGGGTTGATATCCGAAAGAAACCATACAACACAACACCAAAAACACAAACAACCCAATTATATAATGAGTAGAGCTCTTGAATAGACACTTCTCCAAAGAGGACATATAAATGGCCAATAGACATATGAAAAGATGCTCAATGTCACCAAATGTTAGAGAAATGCAAGTTATCTGTCAGAATGGCTATCATCAATAAATGCACAAATGATAAGTGTTGGTGAAGACGTGGAAGAAATGGAACCCTTGTGTACTGTTGGTGGGAATGCAGATTGGTGCAGCCACTGTGGAAAACAGTATGGAATTTCTTTTAAAATTCAAAAATTGAATTTCCTATGATCCAGCAATTTTACTTCTGTGGATTTATACAAAGAAACCAAAAATACTAATTGGAAAGAATATATGCACCTCTATGTTCATTGCAGCATTATTTATAAGTGCCAGGATATGGAAGCAACCCAAGTGCTCATCAATAGATGAGTGGATAAAGAATGGAGGTACATATATACAATAGAATATCATTTGGCCATAAAAAATAATGGAATCTTACCATTTGTGACAGCATGGGTGGACCTAGAGGGTGCTATGCTCAGTGAAATAAATCATTCAGAGAAAGAAAAATACATTATGATTTCACTTATTTTTGGAATCTAAAGAACAAAATAAATGAACAAACAAAACATAAACAGACTCACATACAGAGAACAGACTGAGGGTTTTCAGATGGGAGAGGTTTGGGGAGACTGGGTAGAAAAGGTGAAGGGATTGAGAAGTACACATTGGTAGATTAAGAATAGTCATAAAGATGTAAAGTACAGCATAGGGAAGATAGTCAACAATATCGTGCCACGTGGGTCCTGGCAATACAGGGAGAACACTTTGTAACATATATGATTGTCTAACTGCTGTGTTGTATACCTGAAACTAATATAAAATAATATTGAATGTAAAAAAATAATATTACCACACAAATAAAGGTGAAATAGACAGTGGTGAAAAATAGTCAGAGATATGGAAGATAGGCTTGAGAAAAATGAGCAAAATGAAATGGAAAATAATAGTTAAAATTATTAGGGAAAATAGAAAATAACACTTAAAAGTTATTAGGGAAATAGTAGATATGAAAGACAGATTTCAATGATGTATATATAATTTGTGCTTCTAGGAAGAGAACAGAACAAAGATATGTTTTAGGAAAGCTTTCCTATAACAAAGATAACTGTAAATCTATTGGATTAAAGGTTAATATGCTGTCCTGGAAAAATTCATACAGATGGATCAAGATATATCATTGTCAAATAACTAGAATATGTAAATAAAAGAAACATGCATATTGGCTAGGCCATAAAATCAAGTCCTCTATTATGTACAATATTCTCAGGTTGGTTTTAAATTTCTTCATAACAACATTCAATGTCTACATGGACGTCAGAGAAAGAGAATGTGACTCATGAATTGTAAAACAGCCTAACTATAATTCAAGTATGCACATAATTGACAGATTTACACATGGAAGATAGCAGGAAATATGGTTCCCATGAGCCCTTCTTAAAGAAACTTCTAGAGGATAGCCTAAGTTAACTAAGCAATGAATGAAAAAAAGGACTATTTTGATAAGATAATTCACTTACTAGTAAATGTAGAACTATGTCTAATCAGCTATAAGAATTATGTCTGCCTAATAGCATGTAAGTTATATAAAATTGTCAATTCAGAAATAGTAGTAAAATAAACCAAATTTGGTAGATGACAGAGACTGGTAGAGAGACGAGGTAAAAGCTAGGATAAGCATACTAATTTTTTATATCTTATAGTGAGTGAGGGGTCAATAGACCCTGTCCATAGCTGATAAATTAAGTATTAGATGGATAAATATTTTAAGGATACGAAGGTAACAACTTGACTAGGTATGATAATAAAACCAACCAAAAATCCCTATGTTAAAGTAGATGGAGGAAGTAGAAACATGCTTATTTCTCATAATTTATAGTAAGGTATTAATAAATTATATCTAAATAAATAGTTAAAATCTATTTTAAAATTTTGTTAACTCACCAATCTGTATTCTATGGAATATATATATATATATATATATATATATATATATATATATATATACATAAATTTTTTCCCTCCAGTTTGAAAAAACACTTCATTATCTTTTCTCTTCTCCATGATTCTTCAAAGAGTACCGGAATTGTTCTGTGACCACGTCTACCAGGTTACTTTAGTGTCTTTGGATAGTCTTCATTTAGATCTAGAGGTCTGACTCTTAAATTAGCCAAGGACAAAAATCTAGATTTCACTGTACTATTGTTTTATTTCTACCAAATTCCAGTTGGTTTATCTTTTCCCTCCTTTTTTTCTTTCTTCTTATCTGTCCACCAATCCAACTAACATTTGTTCAATTTTTACTGAGTCAGATACTGTGCAAGGATGCTGGCTATTTACAAAAATGGTGCAGACAAGCCTCTGCCCTCAAGAAGAATAGTGTAGGGCAGAGGCAAATAACACTAATACAAATATGATTTTAATATCAAGAGCAATCTCCCTATGCCACCCCACCCCAAGAAAAGCTAAAGCTATCTTGATGTTCTGAAAAGGCTCTGTGAAGAAAATCGTATTTCCTCTGGGTCATGAAGAATGAATAGGTCTTCACCAGGCAGGGAAAAAAAAAGAACGTTCCAGATAGAGTAAAAAATTAAGCAAAGACACAGAAGGAATGATGATCACTTTGGTTTGATTGTAATGGGAACATACTGGAAAGTGAGGGGCTGGGTTGAAATTAGAGTCCACTCTTCTGGCTGACTTTGTAAATACAAAGGGTTCCCCTTGAGTCTAGCAGTATCACATTTAGGTTTGGTCCCTCACCACCAGATATCAGTCCTCTATGATACATACCCTCTTTTCTTTGCCCCCAGCAAACACCCCACATTGCCAAGAAGCACTCCAGTTGAGAAATGGATTGATGACCCCAGTGAATAGCACACAGCCTTGGCCAGTTCCCACAGGCTGCAGGCTGCCCACTCCTGGTTACAATACAGTTCTCTCAGGAGTGTTTCCCAGCCCCCACCCTTGCTGTATCTCACCTTCATCTCCAGGGCCTCTGGCACCTTCTTGCCTTCCCAAGCCCAACTCCTCTTGGTGAAGTAGTTGACAGTGGCAAATTCAATCAGCGCAGAAAATACAAAGGCATAACAGACGGCTATGAACCAGTCCATGGCCGTCGCATATGCCACTTTGGGTAAGGAGTTTCTGGCACTGATACTCAGGGTGGTCATGGTGAGAACAGTGGTGACACCTGGGGAGAGAGAAGATACCAGCCCATTTGCCAATCAAAGACATTTAGAGCATATTTGATAAGATCACCAACTTTCTACTTAAAAGGAGGAGCTATACCCACCCTCCACTCAAACATTCCCTTTAAATTAAAAAACAGAGAATGTAAAAGTGGGGTTGTTCTACCTAGTAGCCACCCCATCCCAATTCTCACAATAATAGGGATCTCCAGTATAACAATTCTAAAAGTTGTCCTCTAGCCTCTGCTTAAACATTTCTATTGAAGAGTAGGTAACATATTTTATTGTAAGAGATAATTTTAATTAGAAGAAAAACTTCTCTCATGAGCTGAACCTGCCTTCCTCTAACTCCTGGTCCATTGACTGATCTCAGAGTTCTTTCTCTAGCAAGACAGAAAAGAAAAGTTTGTTCCCTCCTCTGCAGGACAGCCCTTCAAAGATTTGGAGAGGGTCACTATGGTTCCTCATGAATCTGTTTATCTCCAGAATGAACATAGTTCTTTCTCTTGTTTCTCCTCCCTCATTCTGGTAATTCTCTTCTAAACAGCCCAGAACTGAGCCTGAGACTAAAGACATGATCTGAGGTCAGTAGGCTATTCACTTTCATTATCATGGACACTATCCTATCTAATAAAAGAGTAATATGCAGATTGACCATCACTCAACACACAAGATGGATGCCCCCATGTGGTCAAAGATCCTGCCCCCATGTGGACACAAGATGGCCACCGCAAGATGGCCAGCAGGGAAGGGCAGTTGGGAGGGACCAGGCCTGCAAGGGAGGGCAGTTGTGGGCAATCAGGCCAGCAGGGGAGGGCAGTTGGGAGGGACCAGGCCTGCAAGGGAGGGCAGTTGGGGGTGATCAAGCCTGCAGGGGAGGGCAGTTAGGGATGACCAAGCAGGCAGAGGAGGGAAGTTGGGGGCAACCAGGCCTGCAGGGAAGGGCAGTTGGGAGGTACCAGGCCTGCAGGGGAGAGCAGTTGGGGGTGACCAGGCCTGCAGGGGAGGGCAGTTGGGGGGACAAGGCCTACAGGGGAGGGCAGTTGGGGGTGACCAGGCCTGCAGGGGAGGGCAGTTAGGGCTGACCAGGCCTGCAGGGGAAGGCAGTTAGGGGCAAACAGGCTGGCAGGGAGCAGTTAGACATGAATCAGGCTGGCAGGGGAGTGGTTAGGGGGTGAGCAGGCTGGCAGGCAGAAGCAGTTAGGGGCAAGCAGGAAGGCAGGCCAGCGAGCAGTTGGGAGCCAGCAGTCCTGGATTGTAAGAGGGATGTCTGATTGCCCATTTAGGCCCAATCCTGGTGGGTAGTCGGACATCCCTCGAGGGGTCCCAGATTGGAGAGGGTGCAGGCTAGGCTGAGGGACACACACCCCTGTGCACGAATTTCATGCACCGGGCCTCTAGTTATCCTAATAATGCAACAAACTGTTGTGGAAATGATTCTTTAGTTGCATCACAGTCTAGGTCTTATTGAGCTTCATGGACAACCAAAGCTATTCCAATAGTTATTTTTGTGAGTTTTTGCCAAACCAGAGTTCACTTTTAGGTCAATTGATTCTTTTTCTTGGTATTAATAACCTAAATTAAAGACTTTTCTTTATCCACTTTTAAATTCGATTTATTTATTAAATTTATTGGGGTTACATTGGCCAACATGAACATATTGGTTTCAGGTGTGTTTCTGGTTACAAGATCTGTATATTGTGCCATGTGCTTACTGCCCAAGATCAAATCTCCTGTCACCATATATTAGGACTCCCTTCTCCCCCTCACCACCTTCCCTCTGGCAACCACCACACTGCTGTTTGTGCTCATGAGTTTCCATTTTATATCCCATATATGAGTGAAATCATATGACTCTTAGCTTTTTCTGACTGACTTATTTCACTTAGCACAATGTTGTTAAGGTTCATCCATGTTGTTGCAAATTGGAGATCTCATCCTTTATTAGCACATATTCTTTATCCAGTCCTCTATCACAGGGCACTTTGGTTGTTTCCATGTCTTGGCCACCATGAATAATGCTGCAATAAACATAGGGTTGCATATATCTTTGCGAATACATGATTTCTAGTTTTTCAGGTATATACCCAAGGGAAGGATTGCTGAGTCCTATGGTAGCTCTTTCTTAATTTTTTGAGGAATTGCCAGACTGCTTTTCATAGTGATTGTACCAGTCTACACTCCCACCAGCAGTGAATGAGGTTTCTCTCATATTGGTTTGTAGTTTTCATTTTTTTGTGTTATCATTGCCAGGTTTTGGTATCAGGGTTACATTGGCCTTCTAGAATGTGTTAAGAAGTACTGCCTCTTCTTCAATATTTTGGAAGAATTTGAGAAGGATAGGTTTTAAATCTTCTTTGAACATTTGGTAGAATTCACTGGTGAAGCCATCTGGTCCTGGACTTTTTTTTTTTTTTTTTTTTTTTTTTTTTTGGAGACTTTCGAATTCTTCATGATTTAGTCTAGGAAGTTTATATATTTCAAGGAACTTTTTCTAGGTTATTGAACTTTGTGGCATATATTCTTTCATAATATTCTAGTATGATCCTTTGTTTATCTGTGATGTCTGTGGTGACTTCTCTCTCATTTCTGACTTTTATATGGGTCTTTTCCCTTTTTCCCTTAGTGAGTCTATCCAGGGGTTTGTCAATTTTATAAATTTTTCAAAGAACCAGCTCTTTGTTTTATTAATTTTTTAAATAGTCTTTTTTTTGGATTTTATTTTATTTTATTTTAAATAAATCTTTATTGTTCAGATTATTACAGGTGTTCCTCTTTTTTTTCCCCTAGCTCCCCTCCACCTGATTCCCCACCCCACCCCATGCCCTTACCCCCACCACTGTCTTCATCCATAGGTGTAAGCTTTTTGTCCAGTCTCTTCCCCCACCCCTCACACCCCCTCCCCCCTGAGAATTGTCAGTCCACTCCCTTTCTATGTCCCTGATTCTATTATATTCACCAGTCCATTCTGTTCTTCAGATTTTTTTATTCACTTGATTTTTAGATTCACTTGTTGGTAGGTATGTATTTGATGTCATTTTGTTGTTCATAATTTTTATCTTTACCTTTTTCTTCTTCCTCTTCTTAAACAACACCCTTCAGCATTTCATGTAATCCTTTTGTTCTCTATTTCATTCAATTCTGCTCTAACTTTTATTATTTCCTTTATTCTGCTGAGTTTGGGTTGTTTTTGTTCTTTTTCTAGTTCTTTAAGATGTGATGTTAGGTTGTTTACTTGGGGTTTCTCTTGTTTTTTGAGATAGGCCTGTAATGATATAAAGTTTTCTCTTATTACTGCTTTCGCTGCATCCCAGAAGTTTTGATATGTTGTATTGTCATTCTCAATTGTCTACATATCTTTTTTATTATTTTTTTAAATTTCTTTATTCATTAAGGTATTACATATGTGTCCTTATTCCCTCATTCCCCCCCACCTCCCATTCATGCCCCACCCCCCTGTTGTCTGTGTCCATTGATTAGGCTTACATGTATGCATATAAGTCCTTTGGTTGATCTCGCCCCCTTACACCCACCTTCCCCTATCTTCCCTGAGGTTTGACGTTCTGATTGATGTTTCTCTGTCTCTGGATCTATTTTGTACATCAGTTTATTTTGTTCATTATATCCCACAAATGAGTGAGATCATGTGATATTTATCTTTCTCTGCCTGGCTTATTTCACTTAGCATAATGCTCTACATTTCCATCAATGTTGTTGCAAATGGTAGGAACATCTTTTTTACCGCAGCATAGTATTCCATTGTGTAGATGTACCACAGTTTTTTAATCCACTGATCTGCTGATGGGCACTTAGGCTGTTTCCAAATCTTAGTTATGGTGAATTGTGCTGCTATGAACATAGGGGTGCATATATCCCTTCTAATTCGTGTTTCCAGTTTCTTGGGATATATTCCTAGAAGTGGGATCACTGGGTCAAATGGGGGTTCCATTTTTAGTTTTTTGAGGAAACTCCATACTGTTCTCCCCAGTGGCTGCACCAGTCTGCATTCCCACCAGCAGTGCACGAGGGTTCCTTTTTCTCTGCATCCTCGCCAGCACTTGTCATTTGTTGATTTGTTGATAATAGCCATTCTGACACGTGTGAGATGGTACCGCATTATTGTTTTGATTTGCATCTCTCTGATGATTAGTGACTTTGAGCAGGTTTTCATATGTCTCTTTGCCTTCATTCTGTCTTCTTTCGAAAAGTATCTATTTAGATCAGTTGCCCATTTTTTGATTGGGTTGTTTATCATCTTTTTGTTAAGCTGCATGAGTTCCCTGTAAATGTTGGAGATTAAACCCTTATCGTTGATATCATTGGCAAATATGTTCTCCCATGCAGTGGGCTTTCTTGTTGTTTTGTTGATGGTCTCCTTTGCTGTGCAAAAGCTTTTTATTTTGATATAGTCCCATTTGTTTATTTTCTCTTTAGTTTCCATTGCCCTAGAAGTATTAGTGAAGAAATTGCTTCGGCATATGTCTGAGATTTTTCTGGCTCTGGATTCCTCTAGTATTTTTACGGTTTCTCATTGTATGTTTAAGTCCTTGATCCATTTTGAGTTTATTTTTGTGTATGGTGTAAATTGGTGGTCTAGTTTCATTTTTTGCATGTATCTGTCCAATTTTCCCAACACCATTTATTGAAGATACTGTCTTGACTCCATTGTATGTTCATGCCTCCTTTGTCAAATATTAATTGAGCATAGTGATTTGGGTTGAATTCTGGGTTCTCTATTCTATTCCATTGATCTATATGTCTGTTCTTGTGCCAGTACCAGGCAGTTTTGAGAACAGTGGCTTTGTAATACAGATTGAAATCTGGTATTGAGATCCCACCTACTTTGTTCTTCTTTCTCAGGATTGCTGTGGCTATTCGGGGTCTTTTTTTATTCCAGATGAATTTTTGGAGAGTTGTTTCTAGGTCTGTGAAATATGCTGTTGGTATTTTAATCGGGAGTGCATTGAATCTATAGATTGCTTTGGGTAGTATGGACATTTTAATGATGTTGATTCTCCCAATCCATGAACGTGGTATGTTCTTCCATCTGTTTACATCTTCCTCTATCACTTTTTTCAGTGTCCTGTAGTTTTCCGCGTATAGGTCTTTTACCTCCTTAGTTAAGTTTATTTCTAGGTATCTTAATTGTTTTGGTACGATGATAAATGGGATTGCTTTTTTAGTCTCTCTTTCTGTAAGCTCACTATTGGTGTATAGAAATGCCATAGATTTTTTGGCGTTAATTTTGTATCCTGCGACATTGCCGAATTCATTTATTAAGTCTATTAGTTTTTTGATGGAGTCTTTTGGGATTTTTATGTACAATATCAAGTCATGTGCAAATAAGGACAGCTTTACTTCTTTTCCAATTTGGATGCCTTTATTTCTTCTTCTTGTCTAATTACAATGGCTAATACTTCCAGTACTATGTTGAACAGGAGTGGTGAGAGTAGGTATCCATGTCTTCTTCCTGTTCTTAGGGGAAATGGTTTTAGTTTTTGCCCTTTGAGTATGATGTTAGCTGTGGGTTTATCATATATACCTTTTATTATGTTGAGGCATGATACTTCTATTCCCACCTTGTTGAGAGTTTTTATCAATAAAGGGTATTGGATTTTGTCAAATGCTTTTTCTGCATCAATTGATATAACTATGTGGTTTTTATCTCTCAATTTCTTTATGTGATGTAGCATGTTTATTGATTTACAGATATTGTACCATCCTTGCATCCCCAGGATAAATCCTACTTGGTCATGGTGTATGATCTTTCTGAAGTAGTGCTGGATCTGATTTGCTAGAATTTTGTTGAGGATTTTGGCATCTATGTTTATGAGGGATATTAGCCTGTAATTCTCTTTCACTGTGTTGTCTTTATCTGGTTTTGGTATTAGGGTGATGCTGGCTTCATAGAAGGAGCTTGGAAGTGTTCCTTCCTCTTGAGTTTTTTGGAATAGTCTGAGGAGGATAGGTTTTAGTTCTTCCTTGAATGTTTGGACAAATCCTTCCCTTGTGAAGCTGTCTGTTCCCGGGCTTTTGTTTGCTGGAAGCTTTTTGATGACTGCTTCAATTTCTTCCATAGTTATTGGTCTATTGGGATGTTTAGATTCTTCCTGATTCAGTTTTGGAAGGTTACATTTTTCTAAGAATATGTCCATTTCCTCCAGGTGTCCAGTTTTTTGGAATAGAGTTGTTCATAGTATTTTATAACAATCCTTTGTATTTCGGTGGGGTCCATTGTTATTTCACCTCTTTCATTTCTGATTTTGTTTATTTGGGTCCTCTCTCTTTGCTTCTTGTTGAGCCTAGCTAGAGGTTCATCAATCTTTTTTATCCTTTCAAAGAACCAGCTCTTGGTTTTATTGATCTTTTGTATTGTTTTTTTGGTCTCAATGTCATTTATCTCCGCCCTGATCTTTATTATTTCCTTCTTTCTGCTTACACTTGGGCTTTTCTAATTGCTCTATTTCTAACTCTTTGAGTTGTAGGGTTAGGTAATTTACTATTGTTTCGTGTTTTTGGCAGTAGGCTTGTAGAGCTATGAACTTCCCTCTCAAGACTGCTTTCACTGGGTCCCATAGATTTTGGATGGTTGTGTTTTCATTGTCATTTGTTGCCATGATGTTTTTTATTTCTTCCTTGATCTCTCTGGTAACCCAGTCATTGTTTAATAGCATGCTGTTTAGTCTCCATGTGTTTGATTTTTTTGGATTGTTTTTATTGTAGTTGATTTCCAGTTTTATGCCACTGTGATCTGAGAAGATGCTTGATATGATTTCTATCTTCTTGAATTTGAAGAGACTTTGCCTATGACCCAACATATGGTCTATATTTGAAAATGACCCATGTGCACTTGAGAAGAATGTATATTCTGTGGCTTTGGGGTGAAATGTTCTGAAGATATCAATTAATTCCATTTGGTCTAGTGAGTCATTTAGGATTGATGTTTCTTTGCTGATTTTTTGTTTAGAGGATTTGTCCAATGGTGATAGTGGGATATTAAGGTCTCCTACTATGATTGTATTGCTGTCAATCTCTTCCTTGATATCCTCCAAGAATTTTTTTATTTATTTATTTGAGTGCTCCTGTATTGGGTGCATATATGTTTACCATAGTCATTTCTCCTTGTTGGATTGCTCCCTTTAGTATTATGAAGTGGCCTTCCTTATCTCTCGTTATGTCCTTCACTTTGAGATCTAATTTGTCAGATATAAGTATTGCTACCCCAGCTTTTTTTTTCATTTCCATTCACCTGAAAAATCTTTTTCCATCCCTTCACCCTCAGTCTGTGTGTGTCTTTTTTTCTGATGTGGGTTTCTTGTAGACAGCATATATATGGGTCTTGTTTTCTTATCCAATCCATTACCCTATGTCTTTTGATTGGGGCATTTAATCCATTTACATTTAACGTTATTATTGATAGGTACTTATTTGTCGCCATTTTTATTCTTTACCCCTGTGTTACTTCTTTGCTTCCTATTTTTTTTTTTAAAGCAGACCCTTTAGCATTTCTTGCATTGCTGGTTTGGTGGTAATAAATTCCCTTAGTCCTTTTTTGCCTGTGAAGCTCCTGATTTCACCTTCAATTTTGATTGATAGCCTTGCTGGGTACAGTATTCTTGGATTCAGACCCTTCCTTTGCATGACTTTGTATATTTCATTCCATTCCCTTCTGGCCTGATGAGTTTCTGTTTAGAAATCAGTTGCTAGTCTGATAGGGGTTCCTTTGTAGGTAACTTTCTGTCTCTCTCTGGCCACTTTTAAGATTCTTACTTTGTCCTTGGTGTTTGCCAATTTAATTATAATGTGCCTTGGCGTCAGTCTTTTGGGATTCATTTTGCTTTGGACTCTGTGAGCTTCTTGGATTTTTGTGGGTTTTTTCTTCCCTATATCAGGGAAGTTTTCTGTCATTATTTCTTCAAACAGGGTTTCTATTCCTTTCTCAGTTTCCTCTCCTTCAGGGACCCCTATTATGCGGATGTTCTTTTGTTTCATGTTGTCCCAAATTTCCCTTAGGCTCTCCTCCTGCTTTTTAATTTTTTTTTTCTAGAAGCTGCTCTGCTTGGGTATTTTTTCTTACCTTGTCTTCTAGCTCACTGATGCAGTCCTCTGCTTCTTCTAGTCTACTCTTGATGGTTTCTATTGAGTTCTTTACAGCAGTGATGTCATTTTTCATTTCTTCTTGGTTCTTCTTCATTTCCTCTTGGTTTTTACTCATATTGTCGAATTTGTCTTCCATTCCTTTCAGACACCTTATGACCATTTCTCTGAATTCTTTCTCTGGTAGGTTGCTTGCCTCCATTTCGTTTACTTCCTTTTCTGGTGATGCCTGCTTTTCTTTCATATGTGGGCTGTTTCTTTGTCTCCCCATGGTCTCTCTTCTCCGGGTGTCTGGTTATGTAGTTCTCTCTCTCTTGCATTGATTTAAAGGCACAAAATACAACACAACCAGGTACAACACACAAGGCACTGAACAGAAATATATTCACGATATTAATATCCCCAAATGAAGGTGACCACCAGAGAAAGGCAAATTAGGGAATAGGAGAGAAAGAAGAGAAAATAAAAGAAAAAAGAAAGGAGTGCCAAAATGAAATTGGGAAAAGGAAAAAAAATAAGAGAGAAAAGAAAGAGAATAAGAAAGGAAAGGGGAACAAACTATATATATATATATATATATATATATATATATATATATATATGGAGAAAACTCCAACAGAACAGCCACTAATTCCAGCAAATGCCAGCAACAAGTACCTGCAGATGAATACAAACTACAAACAACAATTAATATCAAGCAAGGCGAGGAAAAATAGATGCAAAAAACAAAAACTAAGCAAACAAAAAAACAAAACAAAAAAATAATAAGCAAAACAATCTCACAAAAAAAGCATAAAAAATCAATATAATCAACATTCAAGCAAACAACAACAAAAGGACA
The DNA here is from genome assembly GCF_963455305.1 of Plecotus auritus. Classification (NCBI taxonomy): domain Eukaryota; kingdom Metazoa; phylum Chordata; class Mammalia; order Chiroptera; family Vespertilionidae; genus Plecotus; species Plecotus auritus. Next base: position 130,215,085 of record NC_137784.1, read on the forward strand.
GAGAGAAAAACAATTTTTTGGATAGTGAAGACAGAGAAGAGAGAGGTATGTATGAACTCAGAGCAGGGGATTGGAAATTAGATATATAATTAGGGTGAAATTTTAACAGGTGGTAAAAAGAAAGAATAGGGAAAATCTAAAGCAGGAAAAGGGTAAGAGAAACAGGACAACAAAAGGGAAAAAGTTAGGAAGAGAGTGATGGCATAAAGGTAGAGTTGAGATAGAGTAGAATTATGCTAAAGGAAAGATGAAAATAGAATGTATAACACTAATCTCAAAGTCAAATAAAGAGAAAATAAAATGACACTTTTTTTTAAATAGGTAAAATACTAGTAGTAATAATACTGATTGAAAATAAAAATGTCATAATTAAAAAGGTAAAATCAAGTGAGGAAAAAAGAAAAAAATAATAATAAAAATTAAAAATTAAAAAAATAAAATGTGCAGTAGTGAAGGTCATTCACTTCCTCTATTGCTCTTTTTGGCACGCCTGTTTCCCAGTCAGGACAGTATTGCAGTTCCCTGCATTCCACTGCTCCTCAGTGTTGTAAGCCAGTCCTGATTTTTAAGCAGGTGGTGTGTCTTACTTTCTTGTATTCCTTTATTTGTGATTACACAAGAGCCAATTTGTGATTCAGCCCCTGGGTGGCAGTGTTTCTGGATTGACCTCCGGGTCTATAGGACCTCTCTAGCCTGTGCTTAGATCCTGCTTTCCCTGTGTCACTCAATACTGGTTTGTGGGAGTGGGCTGCCCCAGAGCTGGTTCTCTGACAGTCACTCCCCGCTCTGATCCCCAGGTTCCAGAAAAACAACTTTCCCCTGTGGTCTCCTAGGGTGTCCCCAACTTGGTGATACTATGTATTGGGCTCAGTAATCAGAAGCAAGGATTCAAAGAAGAGAAAGCACAAGTGTGCGAACTCCGGGTCTGCGTGCAAGCTGGTGCATTCCCCTTTCCCCCTTGTGTCCAAGCACCTGGCACACTCCCAAAATTTTTAGGCTGTCCTTCTGTGTCAGATCAGAATGGGTTGCTTTTTAGAGATCCACTCTGTTAGCAGCTCTGAGGACCCCCTTCCACATTCATGGATTATGCCATCCCCAACAAACACGGATTTTTCTAGGTGCAGACTTCCCCTGGTCCTCCAGCTCCCGCAGTGCATGCGTTTCTCTGTCCTGCCGGGACCAGAGACCTCACCTTATCCCAGGCGAAATCTGACCTTTCCGTGGTGGAGTGTAGAGCTCCTCTGAATCTGCATGTTTGCTTTAATTGGAGACTGGTGCTCTGGGGTTCTCAGCTGTTCAGTGGGTGCCACAGTTGTAGATTTTCAGGCTTCAGATAACATCCACTTTCCCCTTCAAGATGGCGTGGTCTCCGTGTCCAAATCGGTGGCTCCGGGAGGGAACCCAGCAGCAGTGGGGGCTGCCTGGTCAGGGGACCCCCGTCCAGCAGTCCCCCACCTTTACTGAAGTCTAGCTGTCCCTTAACTCTCCAACAGACACTCCCCGTGCAACCCTCGGCTGTTCTTTCTATCTGCTCCGGGACAAGGCTCGGGACACATCTGTCTATTCCGCAGCCATTTTTCCACCTCTTACTGTCTACATATCTCTTGATCTCATCTTTTACTTCTTCTTTGACCCAGTCAGTTTTTAGTAGTATGTTGTTTAATCTCCACGTACTTTTGGGTTTCTTTAGTTCATTTTTGTAGTTGATTTCTAATTTCAAGTCATTGTGGTCGAGAATATGCTTGGTATAATTTCAATCTTCTTTAAATTGTTGATGCTAGTTATGTGACCCAACCTATGGTCTATCCTTGAGAATGTTCCATGTGCACTGGAGAAGAATATATAATCTAATGTTCCGTGATGAAAGGTTCTATAAATGTCTATTATGTCCATTTGGTATAGTGATTCATTTAAGGGTGATATTTCTGTTTTGATTTTCTGTTAGGTTGATTTCTCTAGAGCTGTCAATGGAGTATTAAAGTCTCCAGCTATGATTGTATTTTTATCTGTTTCTCCCTTTAGTTCTGTGAGTAGTTGTTTTATATATTTCAGTGCTCCCTGGTTGGGTGCATATATATTAAGAAGTGTTATGTTTTCTTGATGTAATGCCCCTTTATCATTATAAGGTGTCCATCTTTGTCTCTCCTTATCTTTGTTATCTTTAAATCTATTTTTGTCAGAGGTAAGTATGGCTTTACCTGTTTTTATGTGGATGTTATTTGCTTGGCGAATCATTTTCCACCCTTTTACTTTGACTCTACCTTTGTCTTTGCAGCTTAGATGTGTCTCTTGTAGGCAGCATATGGCTGTGTTTGATTTTTTATCCACTCTACTACTCTATGCCTCTTTATTGGTGAATTCAGACCACTTACCTTTAGGTATGAGGATTTCCTATAGCTATTTTATATTTTGCTTTTTTGGTAGCATTGTGCCTCCATTGGTTCTTTTCCTTTCTGTTTCTGTCTGTTGTTTTTGTCTGGTGGTATTCTATACCCTTTCCTCTGTTTCCTCTTCTTTTTTTTTTAAATCTATGTGATCTGGTTTGGGGATTTTTGTGTGTGGCTACCATTAGGTAGCCTGGTTTGGGGATTTTTGTGTGTGGCTACCATAAAAAATAAAGTTGCATATATACCAATTTTTTTTCTTTTGAATACATATGATCTTCATCCTCCTTTGCCAGATCAGACCTTTACTCCCTCCCCTTTTATGTTTTTTGTCATCATAAATTATCCATGTTTTTGCTGTAAGTGTTTTGATGACCTTACTCGTAGTGTTGTAACCTTATGTTCTTTGTTTCAGGTAGAATAAATCCCTTGAATATTTCCTGCAATGAAGGTTTTCTGGTGATAAAATCCTCAGATTCTGTATGTCTGGGAATGTTTTTATTTCTCCTTCAGATTTAAATGCCAGAAGCCAGTTCCAGCATGGCATAATTGCAAGAGTTTCATCAAAAGGTTGATGGAACTTGGGGACTCAACAAGGGCTGAGTCACATATATCATCGCCTGTTGGGAATGGCTAAAGGCATTTCCCCAAACCTGAAAAGGATGCATTAAATTTATTGTTTGCTGCAAGACAGCTCAGGGCATCTTAATATACATGTTATTGCCTCCTACCGGCCAAACACCTGAACAGCCGTAGGCTATTCCCTAATCTGACAATGCTTCTGTATGAAACCCTACCCTTTGAAGTGTATTATCTCCACCTTGCCTTAGGACTGTGGTCGGCAAACTGTGGCTTGCGAGCCACATGTGCTCTTTGGCCCCTTGACTGTGGCTCTTCCACAAATACCATGGCCTGGGCAAGTCTATTTTGAAGAAGTGGCGTTAGAAGAAGTTTAAGTTTAAAAAATTTGGCTCTCAAAAGAAATTTCATTGTACTGTTGACTAATGAGTTTGCTGACCACTGCCTTAGGATAATTTGTGTTAATAAAAAGCAAGGGGTCCTGAGACAAGGAGAACTTGATTTCTTCAGCCAGGCTCCTCTGCCTCACCCAATATGCCTTTCAAAATTATCTTTCATCTTTGGACTCTTACTTAGGTTACACACAGCCTTTCTCCAGATTGCTGAACCCTTCTTAATGCCGGAACAAGAACCCCAGCATTTAAAGGATAATTTGCTGGATATATTATTCATGGCTGGTAATTTCTCTCTTTCAGGTATTTGAATATTTGGTTCCATTCTCTTCTGGCTTGTTGAGTTTTTGCTGAGAAATTGGGTGAAATTCTGATGGATTTTCCTTTGTAGGTCACTTCCTTCTTTTCCATAGATGCTTTGAGAATTTTTTCTTTCTCACTAATTTTTTACAGTTTTAATACCAACTGCCTTTGAGAGGGTCTCTTTGGATTAAGGTAACTAGGTTTTCTGTTTGCTTCTTGGATTCGAGGATCTAGTTCTTTTCATAGATTTGGGAAGTTCTCTTCCACTATTTGTTTGAATAGACTGTCCCCTGCTTCATTTCTTCTTCCTCTGCAATGCATATAATTATAATATTGCTTTTTCTGATCGATTCAGATAGTTCTCATAGAAGTCTTTCATTTTTCTTTATGCTCAGGTCTCTCTCTTCTTCCCTCTGCATCATTTCTGGATTCTTATTTTCAATATCATAATTCTTTCCACCATGTGGTAAGCTCTGTTTTCAACGCTCAGTAGTTTACTCTTAATCTCCTTAGTTGCATGCTTCATTTCCAGGATTTCTGATTGGTTCTTTTTAAATTTTCAATCTATTTGGTAAAGTACTCATTTTGTTCATTGATTTGTTTTCTGAGTGCACTAAATCGTCTGTCTGCATTTTACCACATCTTGGTGAGTATTTTCAGAACTGTAATCTTGAAATCTGTCATTTTTATTACATATTTCCATGTGTTCCAGCATGCCTTCTGGAAATTTTTCATTTTCTTTCTCATCATCCTCATTACCGTGGTTACTCATAGTATTTGCTGTTCTTCTTTGCCTATGCATTTATCTCTGTCTATATATTATTTTTCCAGTAGATGGCATTGAATCACAAGATTTTTTATCTCTCTGATCTCCCAGTCATGACCTCCATGGTTTTGGTAAGACAGTATATCCCCACTACTTAAGGTGGGGTTTGTTTTGCCCTCACTGTAATGGCAACCCCTGACCTCCATGGGGTCCTCCCAAGGCCCACTTCCTGGGGGTCAGTCACAGAAGGAAATAGCAATCTTACTGCAATAGCTACTGGTTTACAGATGATATGTCCCTGGACCTGACTCCTAGGGCAACAGGAGGTGAGTTTTGGGAGTCCAAGCCACAGCAGGGCTCTGTGGTTCTGTTTCTTTGTCTGAAACACCACTGCCAGTGGCACATCAATGGGAGCCACATGGCAGAACCCTGTGCTCTGTCAAGCTTCTGCTGACTCAGACATTGTTTGCTTCCTTGCTGCTTGCCCTGCTTGGTTTCCCCCCTCTCCCCTTCACACCTCCTCCTCCTACCACAGCTCTCTGTTCCTCCTGGCTGAAGGAACTACTTGCTACTACCAGCTTTCTCCTCGTTCCAGGCTGAGCCAGGAGCTCCCAGCCTACAAGGCTGCATCTATGGGCCATCTGCGCTTTCCTGCCTTCTTGGCTCCCTGTTTATTCCCAGTTGCCCACATCTTTCAATGTGCGGGTCTCTCAGGCATGTGTCTGTGTTAAGCAGGGATTTCTTTGTTGAATTATAGTCGGTTAACTTGTTGAAATTTTAGGGAGAAGCTAAGAGGTTCTCTCATGCCATCATTCCTCTGATGTCACTCCCTATTTATTTTTTCTAATCTGTTTAATTTGAGCTCTATAATGTTGTGGTTAAAAATATGAATTTTAGACTCAGACTGAAAATCTGGCAATCCCACTTACTATTAATATGGAATTAAACAAGATGTTTTACCCCTCTCAGACTCAGTTTTATCATATGTAAATTGTGTGCAATTATACCAAACTCAGATTTATTGGGGGATCCAGTGATGTTTACAGAGCTCACAGCACAATATCTGGCACATGGTAATCTCTCAATAAATAGTAGCTTCTATAATTAACATCACCCTTAATTTTACTATTTTTATTAATAATAGTGTTGTCATAATTACTGATTATTTATAGTAGTATGATTATAAACACATTTAAAACAATATTATAATAATTTTATAATTGATAGCAATAGTATTCTGGTCTTGAATACCTACATTAGAAGTCAGAAGTCCTGAGTTCTGTCACTTACTTGCTTTTTATCTTAGGTAATTATCTTAATTTCCCTGTGCCATCATTCTCTCCTATGAATATTCCCTATATTCTCCATCCCCCAGAATGGTGATGAGGCAGTTGCTGTATCCAAAGTCATCCAAACTTAGGGAAGGGGAATAGTCAAAATCTTTGTGTTGACATGCTCAAGAGCATGGAAATGTGAACCTCATGAACTAGATCAAATAGAGCATGGAAGGAAGTCCTAATGGGGTGAGCAAGCAGATAAATCCTATTAACTATTAACTCCACCAGAAAGTTAGCCATGTGTACTGCAGCCTCTGGGGCCTCCTCTCATATCTTACCTCCTTGAGTACCTTGCTAATATTTGCTACACAAATGAAAATCCAGACTGCAAGAGATAGAACAGTTTAAACAGAGATACCCTAAAGGAGCACCTTTGAACAAATTAGGCAGAGTCGTCCTTTCAGGAATCAGCCACATAGCTAGTACATGTTAATAAACTATCTGAATTTATAGCCTTATAAGCTCTGATAATAGACCCGAGGTTCAGTAACTCACCACAGCAAACAATGAGTAATTCATGGGAGAAACAAGTTACCTCATTTATGATTATCACCTTATGCAATTGTTCACCCTTGACACATTCACAGACTATGCCAATGCATGGATAGAGAGAAAAACACTGAAATATAAGTGTTTCTGTGCCATATCTCAGTAGAGACTTTTAGAGCTCTAGCCTCTAGGTCTTAATTAGAACTATCATCTTGTAAAGTGTTCTTAGCTACTCAAAGCTGTTAGCATCCTCAATAAAGCATTTAGTATACTTAATGGATAGACAAAGAGGTACAGCATTTTAAAAGAGATACAGGCCTGTCACCCAGTGCTTCTCTTTCAAGACTCTTCTAGAAAGGTTTTTGTGACTGCCCTGCCTCACTTCCTTTGAGCACTTCTAAAAGTCTAGCATACTTCTTCAATAACAAGTCTGTTACAGCAAACCAGGAGTTGCATGAGAGTAGGGACCATGGATAATGTCTCTATTTCCTCAACCCTGAACACAATGGAGTAGTTCCCTAGTTCAACCATTGCCAACTGGTGGTCTGTGGACCACTGGTGGTCCATGAGGTCCAAAAGGTTAGTGAATGCTGTTTTTAAGGAGCAGTGGTTGCCAACCAGTGGTCCACAGACCAATGGTGGTCCATGAGGTCCAAAAGGTTGGCAACCAATGTGCCTAGTTCATGTGTAATGAGTGGAACTGCTCTGCTCAGCCTACAGCCCATGGACTGCAGCACATTTGCTCCCATCATAGTGAATAAGGTACTTTATAAAAAATATATATTTTATTGATTTTTTACAGAGAGGAAGGGAGGGAGATAGAGAGTTAGAAACATCAATGAGAGAGAAACATTGATCAGCTGCCTCCTGCACACCCCCTACCGGGGATGTGCCCACAACCATGGTACATGACCTTGACTGGAATTGAACCTGGGACCCTTCAGTCCACAGGCCGACGCTCTATCCACTGAGCCAAACCAGTCAGGGCAATAATGTACTTTTTAATAGTGACAATAGGTTGTTATTATCCTATATAATAAAAGTCTAATATGCAAATTGACTGAAAGGTGGAATGACCAGTTGCTATGATGCACACTGACCACCTGGGGGCAGACCCTCAATGTAGGAGTTGGCCCCTGGTGGTCAGTGTGCTCCCATAGCGGGAGTGCCACTCAGCCAGAAGCCAAGCTTATGGCTGGCGAGTGCAGCAGTGGTGGCAGGAACCTTTCCCACCTCCGTTGCAGTGCTAAGGAGCAGCAAACTGAGTTGTAAGGAGCAGTGAGCAGGCAGGCAGTAAGGAGCAAGGGGTCCCAGACTGCGAGTGGGATGACTGACTGCCAACTTAGGCCCGCTCCCACTGGGCCTAAGTCAGACATCCCCTAAGGGATCCCACCCCCCCCCCCGAGTGCATGAATTTCATGCACCAGGCCTCTAGTCAATAATATAGTTCTTATTCTCTTCTTTTCCCCAGCGTTAACTGTCTATTCTGTGTCTTGCAAAGTTAGGTCCTAGGGATACAAAAATTAAAATGTTTCAGACTACAGTATTCAAAATGAGCACACACTCTCCCCAATAGATAATCAGAATTAATCATAATTAATAAACCTGTTGAGCTCAGATACCACCACAGGGGAAAACATTTTTGTTAATTCATTGTCATCCAGGTTTAATCTATTTTACAAAGTGCATTATTAAATATGACCCAGGGCCCCATTCCTTTTCTACCATACTTTTCTCCAAAATCTTCTAACTCCCAAACTCTGCTGCTCTATGACAAACAAATTCACCTATCTTCTAACCCTCTTCTCTGAATGCATATTCCTCTTTTGATCTTAACTGAAACATGACTTTCTTCTCGTATATACCATTTTGGTTCTCAAAAGCTGGTTGATCAATCAGAATCAAGATCTCCAGTGGTAGGGGTCCATATTTTCCTTGATCTCTATTACTCCTTAGTCCAATACACTATCACTATCATAGTCATGTGATAATCTGTGCTCCTGTGATATTTCTAATATCAGGTGATATCCATGTCCACTCTTTTTCCCTTTTTATTGACTTTATTGGAGTGACACTAATTAGCAAAAGTATACAGGTTTTGGGTGCTCAATTCCACAACACATGACCTGAACACTGTATTGTGTATTCACCACCCCAAGTCAAGTCTTCTTCCATCACCATTTATCCCTATACTCTCTCTCATAAGTATCATCCGATCTAATAAAAGAGTAATATGCAAATTGACTGTCACTCCAACACACAAGATGGCTGCCACAAGATGACTGGCAAGGCAGGGCAGTTGTGGGCGATCAGGCCAGCAGGGGAGGACAGTTGGGAGGGACCAGGCCTGCAGGGGAGGGCAGTTGGGAGGGACCAGGCCTGCAGGGGAGGGCAGTTGGGGGCAACAAGGCCTGCAGGACAGAACAGTTGTGGGGGGGGACCCAGGCCTTCAGGGGAGGGCAGTTGGGGGGAACCAGGCCAGCAGGGGAGGGCAGTTAGGGGAAATTGGGCCAGCAGGGGAGCAGTTAGGCATCGATCAGGCTGTCAGGGGAGTGGTTAGGGGGTGATCAGGCTGGCAGGCAGAAGCAGTTAGGGGCAATCAGGCAGGCAGGCAAGCAAGCGGTTGGGAGCCAGCAGTCCTGGATTGTGAGAGGGATGTCTGACTACCCGTTTAGGCCCAATTCCACTGGGATCGGGCCTAAACGGGCAGTCAGACATCCCTCGAGGGGTCCCAGATTGGAGACGGTGCAGGCTGTGCTGAGGGACACCCCCCCAACCCCTGTGCACGAATTTCGTGCACCAGGCCTCTAGTCTATTGAATACTTACATTACCTCAAAGGTTCATTTGAGAACATTTCATCCCCTCCTTGGCCCCAGGCCAAGACCTCATTCCATTTTAATGGCCTGCTCAGCTTTCTTTCACTATGGATTCGACACCCCCCCCAAGCTTTTCATATAAAAATATCATACAATATGTACTCATTTGTGTCTGCTTTCCTCCACTCAGCATAATATTCTTTTCTTTTAAAATAGATTTTTATTGTCCAGCCAGCATGGCTCACTGGTTGAACATAGACCTATGAATCAGGAGGTCATGGTTCAATTCTCAGTCAGGGCACATACCCAGGTTGTGGGCTCGATCCCCAGTGGGAGCATGCAGGAGGTAGCCAATCAATGATTCTCTCTCATCATTAATATTTCTGTCTCTCCCTCTCCCTTCCTCTCTGAAATCAATATATTAAAAATACATTTTTAGCCCTAACCAGTTTGGCTCAGTGGATAGAGCATAGACCTACAGACTGAAAGGTCCCAGGTTCAATTCCAGTCAAGGGCATGTACCTTGGTTGTGGGCACATCCCCAGTAGGGGGTGTGCAGGAGTCAGCTGATCAATGTTTCTCTCTCACCGATGTTTCTAACTATCCCTCTCTCTTCCTCTCTAAAAAGAAATCAATAAAATATATTTTAAAAAGATATATATATATATATTTTTTTATTATTGATAAAAATGCATTTTAAAATATAGACCTATCTTTATTAATAAAAATATATTAAAATATATTTTTATTGATACAACAGTATCAGGTCATGTGATTAACACTCCAGTTTTCAGTTCCTTATACTATATGAGTCCCTGAGTATTTCCTTTAATTTCTTATCAGTGCAGATATTTTTAAAAAAGGATTGTTCCTATGTTTTAGGTAGCTTTGCTAGGATTTTGTAAAGAAAGGTTTTTCAGGGTATTTAATTTGTTATATTTTCAAAAATGGGCATCTTTAATCCACTCCTATATAGATTCTGCTCCCTTCACTTCACTACAACTGTTCTTTTCAAAATCACTAATAACCAATCATATCACCATACCCAATAGATAGCTTCTATCTGCATGTTACCTAAACACATAATAGAATTCATCCCAGATGATTATTCCCTGCTTCTTAAAACACTCTTCCTCTATTGATTTCTATAATATCACACCCTTCTACTTTATTTTTCCTACTTTATAGGTTACTGTTTCTTTCTCCATTGCTATCTCCTTCTCTACCTGATCTAAAATACTGCTTTTTTTCCTGAAATATCATTTACTATTTAAGTACACTGTATAACTTCAGAATATTGGTAGTAAATATTGGCCATCTGTGTGGGTATGTAGCACACCCAAGTATATGACTCACAGCCACCATGCCATGGAGGCAGTTTAGTAGACTAAAACAGTTAATTAATATTTACCTCCTAAAAAATCTTATAGTGGAAAAAAACAGAAAATTTTATATGCTGTATTTCTCCCAGGGAAAAGTGCTAATTATATACAAGCCTTTCCCTATACATCAGTAAATTCATATTGAAGAAAATATCTCTGATTTAGGTACTATTTAAAAACTCTACAAACTCTGTATAGCCTTTACTAAATACCAGGTGATTCATACTTTCAAAAAGGCTAGAGAAGAAGCAGCAAGGTTCATGTGCATACAAAAAATGGGTTATAAAAATGCTTTCAATCCACTTCTCTGTTTCAGTTTAATTTCCCACCCTTCTCCTTCTGGAGCTCTGCTCATTAATTTTCTCTTTTTCACTAAACTCTCCAACCCTCCCCATCTCCTGGAACAAGCCTGACTGAGACAGTAAGCACTGCAGTAACCTTACTACTTCAACACTCTTCTCATTCCCACTTCTTTGTTAAGACTTTAGTTGTCTGATATACCAGGATCTAATGACTCAGTTGCTAAAGTTGGACTAAGGTGTTGCTCCCATTATCTCCAGTAATGGTTCTTCTACCTTCTCACACCTACTCTGAGTGCCCATCATAACACTTTGAAAATGCCCCCTCTTCATTCTCTATAAAATGACACTCACCAAAGACTGTGCGGGCAGGAACAGACTCTCTGTTGAGCCAGAAAGACACTTGTGACAGAATGACAGTCATAATGCATGGCAAGTAGGTCTGGATCACAAAGTAGCCAATTTTTCTCTTGAGGTGGAAGTGGGTTGTCATGACAACATATTCTCCTGGAAAGAAAGTAAAATTAGGTGGTATGTAACCGAACAAACATTGTTGGATTGAGGTGGGTTCCAATTCAGTTCACAAAGCTCCTTAACATCCTGGCACCTCCCAAATCCATGAAACCAGATCTCATGAAGTAGTGAAATAAATAAAAAATATATTTTAAAAAAATAATTAAGATCTTACTATGTGCCAAAAAACTTTTAGTGTTTTTGGAGTATTTACTTTATACCCTTCCAACAACCCTGTAAGGAAGATACTAATTATTATCCCTTGTTGTTAAATTGAATAGTTAATTATCGCTCTTACTGGATTTGTCTGAAGCATTTTACACAGTTGAGCCCTCCATCCTCCTGGAATGACTCTCTTCAAGGAATTTCTAGGCCATGGTGCTCTTTTGGTTTCCCTCCTACCTCATTACTTCTCCAATCTCCTTTGATGATTCCTTTACATTTCTAAACACTTGAGGATGTCAGGACTTATACTCTTTTCTGTCTCACTCACTGCCTTTGCTTTCTCAGTCTGTATCTTTAAATAATACCTCAAACTCTGATAATCCCCAAGGTATATCTTCTTAGTGGGCGTCCTACTTGTTATGGGTTGAATTGTGTCTCCTGGAAAGATATAGTAAAGTCCTAACCCTGAGTACCTAATAATGTGACCTTCTTTAGAAATAGGGTTTTTGCAGATATAATTAGTTAAGATGAGGTCATACTGGAGTAGGATGGACTGTAATCAACTATGGATAATCCTATATAATAAAGGGCTAACACGCTAATTAGACCGAACAACAGAACTACTGTCCGGACGACCTTCCGGACAAAGCCCGGGCCGCGAGGGCCGGCCAAGGCTGTGAGGGGCTGCAAGGGCCGAGCCCCTTGCATGAATTTTGTGCATTGGGCCTCTAGTACTCTTATAAAGAAAAAAACACACTGGGTGATGTTATAATGACATGTGATGGCAGAGGCAGAGATTGGAGTGATAAATCCACAAGCTAGGGAATGCCAAAGATTGCAACCTTCAGAAACTAGGAGACAAAAGCACAGAACAGATTCTGCTTCAGAACCTCCAAAACAAATAAACTCTGCTGACATCTTGTTTCAGACTTTTAGCCTCCAAAACTGAGTGATAATACATTTCGATTGTTTTAAGCCACCCAGTTGGTGGTACTTTCATATACAGACCTAGGGTTCCCTACACTACTCTGGACCTATGTATTCAATTACCTATTATACATCATCACTTGGGGATCTAATAGGTATCTTGACCTAAGATGTCCAAGTCATAGCTTTTACTCTCCCCTCTCCCCATCTCTCACCCCCTTCAACTGGCTCTCCCAATAAATTTTTCCCATTTCAGTAAATGGTATCTCTCAGAAGCACAGGCCAAAATAAAATTCTTCAAAAAGTTATCATCATCATTGACTTCTTTCTCTCTCTCCCTTGTATATATCTTCATGTACATATATGCATACACACACAGATAACCAATCAATCAACAAACATTGACAGTTCCTTCTCCAAATACTATATATCCATAATATGACAACTTCTCACCACCTCCACCACTACCACTCTGGTCTAAGCCACTAGAGTACTATAAAAGCTTTCAAACTGGTCTTGCTTCTGTTCTTGCCCTCTTCAATGCATTCTTTGCACAGTAGCCAAAATGATCATATTAAAACGTAGGTCAGATTCGGTCTCTCTTTTGTTCAAGACTACCATCTCTCAAAGAGTAAAGGCCAACTTCCCCTAAATGATCCCCAAAGATCCATCCAATCAGAGACTCTTATTTTTCACCTCTATCTCTCCATCCACATTTGGTTTTGGCAGGTCTCCCAAATGAGGCAATTTCCCACTTTCCTACCCTACCCACTCCCTTCTACCTAAGCCAAGGAAGCACCATCTGGTTACTCAAAGCTCAATATATAATACGTATTGTGTGTGTATGCACAATCTATTTTGTTTATACAAACATGAAAAAATAAGGCTTATTTTTAATTTAGCAAATAATTCTCATACAAAATTTTGGAATGTGTTCTTCATTATACCTTTGGAGTTTCTCTCTTTTATTTCCCTCTGTTTATTTTCCAATCTTTTTATTTGTGTCTTTGTTCCCCACTCTCTCCTCTCTCTCCACCTCTTTCCTGTCTATATCCATTTTTATTCCTTTTTCTCCCTGTCCTTCCCTTCACTCTTTTTCCACTGAGAAGGCATTGAGGATTTATTTTTAATGACAATTGAACTTTGATTAGCATGGGCAATTTCCCCCCTTCCCCAGCTTAGGCTCATACCCCTAAATTCCTGTCTATTGACCTATATCTCATAATCTACAAAATTTAATAAATAAAATATATAGTAAATATTATTCATAAATTAGATATATTCTCTGGATATGAAAGGCAAAGCAAGTGGACTTTGCAAAATCTTATCAAATTACCCATTTGCCTTAAATAACTGAATATATGTTATTCAATCCTTTCCTTCTATATCCTTCTTTCCTTCAATTTCTGTCTTTCTCTCTTTCCAAAGAATCAAAGAGGGACTAAAATCAGCAAAATGGTGGAAAAGGACGTACAGGCTCTAGTACCCCATCACAAAAATATGGGTTCACAACTATCCACAGACAAGAATGCCTTTTTGAAAATACCAGAACCTGGAAGTAAGGCTGAAGTGCCCTCTTAGAGCACAAAACAAAGGCACATTAAAAGGGTAAAAGAAGTGGTTTCATTCTGCTGCCTTCTGCCCCCACCACCACCCCCCAAGATATGCATTCAGTGCCGCGCCTAGCAGGTTCCTCTGGATCTAAGGTTTATACAGTGGGGAAAGGAGAGCTCATGGTAGATGGACGCTACCAGTATTCCAGGGCATTCCCCTGGAGGTTCACTTCTGTCTAGCTCCATGGGGCACACTGGGGGAATTGGCAGGGTTAAACCATTTGTTGTCAGCTAAGAACAAAGAAGGGGGCACGGGGGAACTTACAGCCATCAGTGCCAGATTGCAATCTCTTCTGATGAGAGTCCAGCAGTCTGCCTTGCCTGCTTAGAAATCCAACCTCTGAGAGAAGCCTGCAGCTCTGGCAACCAGATATGTACAATATAGGTGGAGGTCCCGCCCAACAACGGAGGTCTGGCCAATAGTAAAACTCCAGTACAGACTTCGAGCAATGGTGGTGGGCCAATCAAAAGTCCCACATTCTTTGGAGTCCTGATGCGCTCAAAGGATGACCCCTAGTGGTTAAAACTTGCCAGCTGCTCAGCCCAGGGTGGCGGTGCAGCCCTCCCCCCACACACACACCCCATCCCACCCCCACCCTGACCCCCGCTAATCATGCCATTCCCGGGAATCAAAATGGTGAAGGGATTAAGCAAACGACAAAATAATTAATTATAATAATAATAATATACAGGCAACAGTATGGTGATTACCAGAGGGAAAGGGGGTGGGATTATAGAAGAGAGAAGAGGAGGGATAAAAAGTGATGGAAGATGACTTGACTTAGGGTGGTAAACACACAATACAATATACAGGTGATATATTATAGAATTGTATACCTGAGACCTATATAATTTTACTAGCCAATGCTATCCCAATAAATTCAATGAAAATAAAAACCCCGCTGGCCACGTGATGTCAGAGCAGCAGCTATTGTGTCCACTTCCTGCAACAGAGCGTGGAGACTGCAGAGACCCAGTCCGCCAACACAATGACCTCTAAGAATCAAAACCCGCTGGCCACAGACAAGGCAATTATGCCAGACAAGCCGGTAGAGATGCCGCATGTGCGGCAATTCCTGGGAGTGTAGCCGGGGGAGGGGGTGGCATTGGAATCAAAACCCGCTGATCACGTGGCTTGGAAGTGACAGCCCACCCACAGAATGAACCCCGGAAAACATTACAAGCTGGCCACTCAGCCTAGAGCAGCGTCTCTGCTGTCAGTATACACCACAACCCCTGGGAGTCAAACATCCTGGGAGTGGCAGCAACTCCTTTCTGAAGACAATTCCCTGGGAATTGCCCGGACATTAGGCCTGAAGCTTCAATACAGGGATTTGACTCTCAAGGGTTGCCGTGTATGCGGCAAGCTCTACTGGCTTGCCTGACGTGTTCCCCAGGGAATTGTCTTATCCGACGTCGGCAGGCGGCTTTGCTGACCCTAGGCCAGTGGGTTTTGATTCTTAGGCTGATTAGAATGGTGGTTTCCAGGGGCTAAGGGGCTGGGAAAATGGGGAGATGCCGATCAAAAAGTGCAAACTTTCAATTTTAATACAGTAGGTCCTCGAGTTATGTCGGAGATCCGTTCCTACCGCAGATGTAAGGTGATTTCCACCGTAAGTCGGAATCCACACATACACCGCAGTAATAAAGTGAAACAGTAAATATATATATATATATATATATATATATATATATATTAAAAGAAGGATAATAATTCCTGACTTTTACTTATGGTAAATAAATAATAAAAAATAAAGCACATATGTCAAAATGACGGAACTTTTTTTTTTTTATAAGTAAATGGGGGATGGCCACGTAACCAGGAAACGACATACGTGGACTGTCTGTACTGGGGATCTGATATACAACTGAGCAGCGCTCCCTCTGTGCGAGAGCACTGACCACCAGGGGGCAGCTCCTGCATTGAGCGTCTGCCCCCTGGTGGTCAATGTGTGTCATAGCGACCAGTATTATATACATGAAACGTTCTCAGACTAGGTCTGAAGTGTTCTGATTATACTGTATATACACACAAAAGATAGTTTATTGGATTGTTCTAATCATTTCATAACGTATATTATATATCATCACATTGTAACCCTTAAATGTGTACAATTTTATTTTTCACTTATACTTTAATAAAATTGGGAGAGGGGAGCAGAGGCAAAAAGATTTCTCCTTAGTAAAAACTGAAGCACCTTTTACTCAGTTGGGAAGATTTCCCATTTCTGCCCTTGTACTGCAGACTATCTGAGTCCACTGTGGAATACATAAAGCTCAATGGAAAGCTGCTTTAACACATTTACATGTTCATAACCTAGATACCTTCTGTGAAGGAAAATTACACGTAGATGTTTAGAAAGCTTAACAAGTAAATTCATTGCATCAATTAACTGAATAGGTTATTTTAAACACAACTATGATATTTTGTATCTCTTTGTATCCTCTTCTCTGCCAAAGTGGGAACTGAAGGTTTGATCAGATTAGATATTTCCAAGTTTCCTATGCTATTTCCACCCTCGTGTCTCAGCTTATTAAACTTAAGTAACATCTGTGCTATGTGTGAAATACACAGAGTATAATATAAAATATACTAGAGGCCTGGTGCACAAAATTCATGCACTTGTGGGGGGGGTCCCTTAGCCCAGTCTGTGCCCTCTCACAGTCTGGGACCCCTTGGGGGATGTCCACCTTCTTGCTTAGACCTGATCCCCAATCCTCCCAGGAATTGGGCCTAAACCAGCAGTCAGACATCCCTCTCGCAGTCTGGGGTGCTTGCAGTCTGGGACCCCTAGCTCCTTACCCACTGCCTGCAGTGGAGGTGGGAAAGGCTCCCGCCACTGCCGCTGTGCTTGCCAGCCATGAACCTGGCTTCTGGCTGAGCGGCGCTCCCCCTGTGGGAGTGCACTGACCACCAGAAGGCAGCTCCTGCATTGAGCGTCTGCCCCCTAGTGGTCAATGTGAGTCATAGTGACCGGTCGTTCTGCCATCCAGTCGAATTGCATATTAGGATTTTATTAAATAGAATAATGGATGTGTATTCATGAATTATTATCTATGGATCAGAAATGCAGAACAGCTTAGCAAATTAATGCTTTATATAACTGCACATATTTTCATAAAGTGGATCATTATATTCCTCTTCTTTTTAAAAAATATACTTTTATTGATTTCAGAGAGAAAGGGAGAGAGAGAGTGAGTAAGAGAGAGAAACATAAATGATGAGAGAGTATCATTGAAAGGCTGCCTCTTACACAACCTCCACTAGGGATTGAACCCACAACCCAGGCATATGCCCGACCGGGAATTGAACAGTGACCTCCTGGTTCAAAGGTTATACTCAACCACTGAGCCACACCAGCATGGTTACCTTCTCCTCTTGCTCGTATTGCTGCCTCTCTGTGTGTGCCTTATTGTGAAAGATTATTCTTTAAGTAGTTTGGGGAACTTTCCCTGCCTTTGCACTATATCCTACTATGCTCCATCTGTGTTAAGTGCACAAATATTTGAGAATACAATGTAAAACACATTCACAATTTAGCCAGTTCCTAAGGCTGTGAATGACACAAGGGGCTTCTTTAAGAGCTTGGCAAATTAATTCATACGAAATGAGTGGAAATATTTTCTTAAATTCATGTTTGGTATTTTTCCAACTATCTATGTTCCTTGAACTTTATCTTGCCTCCTGTATTCTTGTAATCATCATCTTTCAGAGTTCTTTTTGTGTCTCTTTCACTCTCTTATTTTCTGTTTTGTCTTTACTTAACCTTTGCTACATGTCTAAAGACATAATATACTAGTATACAATGACCATAATATACTTATTCTAATGAATGGTCAAATTTCTAGGAAAGATGGAAAAATCAGATCATATACCCAAATCCTCCTCTTAGAAAATTAATGCAAAATGTTTCCAAATGTGGGGAAATTGAATCAGTGTTGAAATAGGGAATGGTGTGAACAATTAGCCACAGATTTTGAGGACTTTTATTTATGTATTTAACACATGTTTGAATCTGCAGCAAAGAGCAGGAGCCCTCTGATTAGAATTACTTCATACCAAGGACTGACAGCATTCAGAGAGAAAGACACTCATACAAAATAGAACTTTCATAGATTATAGGTCTTTCCCTATAATCTACAGTTCAGCTTCCTATTAATATGTTGTACCCTATAAATATACATTGAGTAGCATATTCAGAATTCATAAAGGAATATCCATAATTTATAGTGATATAAAACAATATACATATGTGATGTAATAATATGTTTGTGGTACCTAAATCAAAGGTTATCAAAGGGTGTATAGCAAAGTCTTCCTCTCATTGCTGCCCTAAACCACCTATCTCATTTCTCCCTACTTTAACTACAATTAACAGCTTCTTGTGTATATTTCTAGAAATAATATCCCTATAGTATGGCTTATACAAACATATCTCCTTATATATCTTCAGTGTTCTGTGCTCTGCATTTTTTTTTCACTCAACAGTATATCCTGCAGATATTTGCAATGAACAGTAACATAAAGTACTTCATCATTATTTCTTATAGCTGCAGAGTATTGAATTGAGCGAATTTATTTTAATATACTAAATCACCTCTTTACAGATGTACTTTGTATCATGCTTTTAAACTAATTTGAGATGTAGTCTAATTATATCTGCGATGACTCTATTTTCAATAAGGTCATATTCTGAGATACTGGGGTCAGAACTTCAACATATGAGGGGACATAATTCAACCTGTGACACATGCATTGCCAAGATTGAAGGGAAATTGGCATGCTCATACACTGATAATGGGAGTGTGAATTGCTTAACCTTTTAGAATGGCAATTTGTTCTCATGCATTAAATTTTTAAAAATGTGTCTACTTTCTGAAATAGCAATCTTGATATTCTGTCTCTATCCTAGGCAGATAATTACATAGGAACAAAATGCTATATGGAAAAAAGGTTTACACAGTGACGATTATAGCATTAAGTCACATAAAATAATAGTAGATAATGGCTAAATTGAGTATGATTCACATATATGAGGTCATTAAAAATGAAAATATTATTTTACTGAATTTAACAATGAAATGCTATACTTCCCAGTGATAGCAACACTTATCACATCATTGTCAAGAATACTGTGACATTGAAGGAAGGCATTATACTTCTCTTTTTAAAATTTAAAGTAATTAAAACAGATAATAATAATGTATGTCCAGTATAATTATTAAAATATTGCTATTTATAACTAACAAGAAATAACAAGTATTGGTGAGTATGTGGAGAAAAGGAAACCCTTCTTCACTGTTGGTGGGAATATAAATTGGTGCAGCCACTATGTAAAATAATATGGGAGTTCCCCCCAAAATTAAAAGTAGAATGACCACATGATGCAGCAATCCTACTTCTGGATATTTAGCCAAAGAAAACAAAAACACTAACTCGAAAAAATATATGCACTCCTAAGTTCACTGAATCATTATTTACAATAGCCAAGATATGGAAGCAAACTAAGTGTCCATGGGTAGACGAATGGTGAAGAAGATATGGTACATATACACAATGAAATGTTATTCAGCCATAAAGAGAAGAAAATATTGCCATTTTTGATATCATGGATGGACATTGAGGGCATTATACTAAGTAAAATAAATTATACAGAGAAAGACAAATATTGTATAATCTCACTTATATGTGGAATCTAAAACAAAACACAAGCCAAAAAAAACACAAAACAAGCTCACAGATACAAAGATTACTTGTTGCAAGAGATAGGGGTGTATGTGGGGGGGTAGGGATGGGGGTGACAGTTACTAGTATGTGGTACAGATTATAAAAATTCTTGTTAAATAAAATAAATACCTGTACTAGAGCGGATTATATCTGTCCCAACAACATGGCCCAGCAGATCATACTGATTCAGGCGAGAGCCGTCCTGTGCTACTTCCACAGATTTGTTCTTCCCAAGAGTCCAAGAATAAACCACTTCAGCTTTTGTATAGGCATCTAAGGCATAAAAGGTCAAGGAGAAGTTTAAGGGAAAGGAAAATGGTTATTTTTTGATACTAAACTTGCATGAGTTTAAAATACCACTTACATCCCAAAAGAGTTCTGGGTAGGTGTTCTCCAACTGAAGTACATGTATCTATCCATCTAATAAACAATCATTGTATAACCATTATAGTTGATGCTGAGAACATAGAAATGAACCTAAAGTTGTCTCTTCCTTCAATTACCCACAGTCTTTTGCATTGCCAATAAATTGTTAACTTTTTTCCTTCTCTTGGAGTGTAAAGAGTGGGGATAAGGGGAGGAATAAATAAAATATTATCTAATGCAGTTGTCATGAATTGAGATGCTTACAGGAACTAGAGAGGTACCTTAAATTAGTAAATCATGCTAGTTGTAAGAAAAAATAACTGCCACAAAATGTAACAAAAAAATTTTAATTAATTATAAGGTGACCATATGAGATAAAGTTAAAAAAAATCACATTAGGAATATTTTAAATTTTAAAGAAATGAAAATTTTCAAATGACATAGCAATAATTAATTACTATTTTTCAACTTATTACTATTCTGATTTGAAAAACACAAACCTGCCATCTTTTTTCTGCACCAGGGTGTTAATGATAGATCTTGTATTTAGAATTCCAATGGCAAGTAAAGAATTTAGAACAGATTAGTTTTAACAAGGGTGTGGGTGAGGGAAATGAGTTGGGAATGAAGGGCAAGGCTATTTAATTTTAGCCAGTATATTAAAGGAAGAGACTTGCTTTCTTTCCAGACATGGATTAACTCTTTTCACAGTAGATTTATATTTTGGATGAACACCTTGCCTTAACTCCAGCACCTGGCCTCATAAAGGGAAGTTGACCACCATACTGTTCACCCATTTCATCCAAGTTTTGGGCTAGTGTTATGTCCATAATATGCTTTATTTAAATGTTTTACTACAAAACAAATAATTCCTAGTGAGTTTACCAATGAACAAATATAAACTCTATGTCCATACAAAACCTTGCAACTTGGATATACATTTCTTAACAGTCTGATATTAACCTTTACACACACTAATTGTGATCTGCTTATAGTACACTTCTTAGGACTTTATCAGTATACCCAAGTAAACCATTTCTTGTTTTTCTTGTAATGGGCAACATGCTAAAAAGTTCTTCATTCACATCAAAATTCTCATTGAAATCATGAAAAATTATACATAACTCTATGGTATTTTTATATTTGTGCTCTCATAAACTACAAAAGAAAATACCATAAGAAATCTAAATTTTCCACATAGTATGCCCTGTTTGGTCTCAGTAATTTCTTCAAAACACTGACAAAAATACTTCTAATTCAACATACAATTTCAGCTGTGATTAATAGATATATTTTTTTATAAATCTAGCATTTATAAAATATTTTAATGCCTAGGAAGGTTTGTTACTTAATGCTTAACTGCATTTCCCAGTAGCAACACTTAGTGTATGCATTCAAACACAAAACTTATTGGACTTATAAGTTCAATAAACAAATAAGCAATAAACACATAAAAAAAACAAATCTGGAATTTTATGTGACAGTCCCCAAATTTCAAATCTTGACAAATAATTTCAAAAGTTATAAACACTGTATATATCAAGTAAATCACATTTGCAAACCACCAATGTGCAACCTCTGGTCTAGAGACTTTCTCCTATAGACGGCTATGGTCTTCTGTGATTCATCCTTGGCAACAAAGCATCTGCTTCTGCCTATAGGGTATTGAGGCCTCTCAACTGGAATTGCAGATCTTCAAATTAGTGACAGCAAGAAGAAATGGAAATCTTCTCAGAACTCATCTCACAACCTTACCCCAAATCTATTCTAAGACTATTAAGTGAGGACTATACCAGGGGTATTAGTGAAATGTGATTTCATGTCTTCTAATTTTCCTCAGTGCCTTCCATCTTTAGTATATACTAGAGGCCCAGTGCACGAAATTCATGCATGGGGGGGTGTCCTTCAGCCCAGCCTGCACCCTCTCCAATATGGGACCCCTCAGGGGATGTCTGACTGTGGGATCGGGCCTAAACTGGCAGTCAGACATCCCTGTTGCAATCCAGAACCAATGGCTCCTAACCACTCACCTGCCTGCCTGCCTAATGCCCCCAACTGCCCTCCCCTGCCAGCCTGGTTGCCCCCAACTTCCCTCCCCTGCAGGCCTGGTCACCCCCAACTGCCCTCCCCTGTCGGCCTGATAGCCTCTAATCCCCTGCCAGCCTGATCTCGCCCCTAACTGCTCTCCCCTGCTGGCCTTATTGCCCCTAACTGCCTCTGCCACGGCCCCCACTACCATGGCTTTGTCCGGAAGGAAGTCAGATGTCAGGAAGATGGCCTGTCGACCTGATCTAATTAGCATATTACCCTTTTATTAGTATAGATGTTTTGGGTTCCACTACTCAAGAGAATCATCTATGTATGTCTTCTTATCTTTGCTGTGTAGGTGGTTGTAACTCCCTATGTTTAAAGGACAATGCAGTGTTCTGCCCCATATACCCAAGAGTTTGAAAATATAAAAACTAGAACAGGTGTTTTTGAGGGAAAGGGTAGAATATAGAATAAATTTTCTACCACTAAGAAAGAAAAGGAATTTCTTGCTGGGTCTCTTAACTTAAGCTGAGTACCTTGAGCAGAAACTCCTGAATATTAGCTCCAAAATCCAAACATTTCCTAGTATAGATTTGACAATAAATTTCCTAGTATAGATTTGACAATAAATTGAAATTTCAATGGGCCCAGAGTGGCAACTTGTTTCATACAAAAAGCAATGGATTAATTTATTTGGAAAAAATATATGGTTACAGAGTAATTATGGAGGAAAAATATTCTCTTTTCATATGTTGGAGTTCAAAGTGGGAAAGGCATAAATAAGAGTGGAAGAGGAAAGAGAGAGAAATAAATTTTAAAAAATTAAAAACTACTTGATTGTCTGTTCATAGTCTGACCCTGTACTGCTAAACAAAGGTTAATAAAGCACAGTAACTACCAACAGGGTGCCCACAATCTATTGGTGGAGACAGAGAGCTTACAATGGTCATAGTATAAGCCTGAACATGAAAACTATGCACACTAGTGGAACAAAAACAAGTGTTAAATGAAACCGGAGGATGGCGCTATTGGTTCTGCTCCAAGTGCAATATTAAATAAGCCAGTGAGAGAAAGATAAATATCACATGATCTCACTCATTTGTGGAATATAATAAACAACATAAACTGATGAACAAAAACAGATCCAGAGACAGAGAAGCATCAATCAGACTGTCATACCTCAGAGGGAAAGTAGGGGAGGGCAGGGTTAAGCGGGAGAGATCAACCAAAGGACTTCTATGCATGCATATAAGCCTAACCAGTGGTCATGGACAACAGGAGGGTGAGGGCATGAGTGGGGGGTTGGGGGCAAAGGGGGAGAAGGACACATATGTAACACCTTAATCAATAAATAAAAAAATAAAGAACAATTCATAAAGTAGCCTTGGACCTGGCTGGTATTGCTCAGTGGTTAAAGTGTCAGCCTGCACACTGTAGGGTGCAGGTGCTATTCAGGGTCAATCTGGCCATCGTCGGGGGTCCTTGTGGGAGGCAATCAATCAATGTGAGACACATCAATCTCTCTCTCTCTCTCTCTCTCTCTCTCTCTCTCTCTCTCTCTCTCTCCCCCCCTCCCTCCTTCTCTTCCACTCTCTCTAAAAATCAATGGAAAAATACTTAGAAGATGAGGCCACCTTTTGTACATGAGAGGACATTCCTAGCAAAAGAATAACACAGCAAAGACAAAAAACATATAAAAATTATGGAATATTAGGAAATTCATGACATCCCTAGACTTAGAGGCTAGAGAAAAGCTAATGTCATATTATACCATATCCTAATTTCCCACACTAAGAAATAAAGATTTTAGTCCATAGACTGTAAGTTATTGTGGACCTGACCAAAGTAGAAAGATGATATATCCAGATTTATGCTTTGGAAGGCTCCCTCTAGCTGCAGTATGGATTACTAGTTGGAAAAAGTGAAACTGTAGCCAAAAGGTCACCACAATGCTTGGAGTGAGTGACTCTTAGGGCATAATATACAGTAGTAGACAGTGGGTTGAATTGAGTGGAACAAAGAGGATATTTCAAAGATAAGCAGATTATAACTGATGGTTAAGGAAAGGAGGACGTTTAAGGAAATATTCTAGAATCTAGATACTCCTGAAATTATAGCTTTTGCCAGTAGGCGGATAATAATGGAATTCATTCACCCACCAGGGAACAGAATTCTTTCCCTTCAGGCTTTCTCTTTCTTCTTCCTCCATGCCCCTTTGGATTCCCTTAGCATCTCAGCTTTCCTCTCATAGAGTCCTACCTCTTCTTCTCAGTTCTAATCTTTGTATTTTCATGGAGGAGCAAAAGTAGAGTGGGGGGAGATGAATACTGCAGAAAGGATATCTACCAAACTATAAAAACTACTGTACTCCCAGAATGGTTCCCTCAATATACAGTATATTGTATGGACTATGATGACACAAACATGTCATTGCTTTTGTTGTTTTGCCAAACGTCTCCTTCTGTTACTTGAGCCTTGGTATGTGTCAGGCTTCAGGAAAATGGGAAGTAAAAAACAATCCTGCCACAATAGCACCAATAAAAAAGCATTTCCTTTGAACTCATATTGTCAGAGTTTGCTTGTTTGCTTGCTTATTTGATTCAGCCAGTTACTAATTCAACAAATATTAAGACATTATTTTACCTAGTTAAGGTTCATAAGTCATAAGACATTTGAGGTCATATCCCTTCATTGAACTTATATTCTACTGGGCAAAGACAGAAAATAAATAAATAAATAAATAAATAAATAAATAAATAAATAAATAAATAAATAAATAAATATCATACAGTAATATGTGCTATCAAAAAAACGGAATAGTTTATGGGGTAGGGAGGGGTTTCATTAAGTACAGTGATCAGAGAAGACCTCTTTGAGGGAGTAGCTTTTAAGCTGAAACATGAAAAAGGAAAACGACTCAGAGTTTGATGGAGAATATTTCAGGTAAAAACAAAAAAGCTGCAAGTGCAAAGGTTTCTAAGTGGGAAAGATCCTGCAGAGTTGTAGGAATGGACAGAATATCAATGTAAAGGAGAGAGACAGATATGAGGTTGAAGAAATAAATAACAGCCAACACCAAGACAGGGAACACAAAAGAAGGTTTTATAGAAAAAATAATCCATTTAATTTAGGCATGTTCAGTAAAAATACAATAGTTTTATGAACCTAACAACTACTGCCTAAGGTTGGCATACATATCCAACCAAATGGAAACAGACACTGTATAGGTTTATAACTAATACATTTCTAATCCTCAGGACTTTAAATTATCCAAAGTGACATGACAATGCTATAGGCACAAGTTACTGGCAAAGCAGGACAAATTTTTGGATTTCAAGCATGGACTATATTTTTTTGCTTCTATTAAGATGATCATGTGTGTTTTGTCCTTTATTATGTTAATATGGTGTATATACTTCACTGATTTGGGGGGGAAAGTTTTCAGTTAGCAATAATTACACCTTGGATAAAGCTCATTGGCTAAAATACTGCCACTGTGTAGATCTATATTCACTGATTTGGGGATGTTAAGCCAAGTTTATATTCCTGGGATAAATTCCACTTAAAGATAGTATATAATCTATATAATAAAAGCCTAAGCAACTGTTATGGTGGAACAACTGGAACGATGGGTCACTATGATGCACACTGACCACCAGGGGGAAGACGCTCAATGCAAAAGCTGCCCCCTCGTGGTCAGTGCACTCCCACAGGGGGAGCCCCGCTCAGCCAGAAGCCCAGCTCCCGGTTGGCAAGCACAGTGGCGGTGGTGGGAGCCTCTCCTGCCTCTGCGGCAGCACTAAGGAGCAGCAAGCCGAGCAGTAAGGAGTGAGCAGGCAGGTGGTAAGGACCAATGGGTCCCGGACTGCATGAGGGTGCAGGCCAGGATGAGGGACACTCCCCCCTTGCCCAGTGCACGAATTTCGTGCACCAAGCCTCTAGTCCATTTATAAATTGCTTGACTCAGTTTGCTAGGATTTTGTTGAGGAGCTTGTGTCTATATTCATAAGGGATATTTGTCTGTGGTTTTCTTGTGGACTTTGGTTTTTGTATCTGAGTAATACTGACCTGGTTGAATGAGTTAAGAAAGGTTACTTCCTCTTCTATAGTTTGCATTAATTCTCCTTCAAATGTTTGATAGAATTCAATGGTGAAGCCATATGGGCCTGGGATTTTCTTTGTGGGAAGTTATTAAATTACTAATTTAGGTATATTAAAATTTTAGTAGCTTGTGTGTTTCCAGGCATTTTTCCATTTCTTCTGGACTATTTAATTTGTGAGTGCTCAGAGTATTTCTGTATAATCCTGTTTATTAATGTAAGGCAATAGTGATGTCACCTTTTCATGATTTCAGCAATTTGATCCTTCTCTCTCTTTTTTCCCTTGGTCTGTCTAGCTAAAGGTTTGTCAGTTTTTTTTTTTTAATCTTTTCAAAGAACTAACTTTTATATTCTTTAATTTTCTTTAATTTTTTTTTCTATTCTCTATTTCATTTAATTTCACTCCAATATTTATTATCTTCTTCCTTCTTGTTTTGGGTTTGGCTTATTCTTGATTTTAGATTTTTACTTACTTTTAATATATGCTTTACAATAATAAATTTCCCTCCAAACACTGCTTTAAACTGATGCATTCCATAAATTTTGATACGTTGTGCATCATTTTCATTCATTGCAAAATATTTTCTAATTTCTCTTGTGATTTCATCTTTGACCTATTGTTTACTTAGGGATAAACTTGTTTGTGAATTCTCCAAATTCCCTTCTATTAATTGTTTTCTAATTTCATTCAATTTAGGTCAGATAACACACTCTGCATGATTTCAGTATTTTCAAACTTATTTAGTCTTGTTTAATAGTCTAGCCCAGAAAATGTTCCATGTGCACTTGAAAATAATGTGCATTCTGATGTTTTTTGGTAGCACTATAAATGTTTGTTGGATCTAGTTGGTGTGTAATGTTGTCTTCTCTTTCTATGCTGATGTTAGGTCTAGTTGTTTTATTTAAAATGGAGTATTGAAATATTCAGTTATTATTGTTCAATTATCTATTTCTCCTTTCAATTCTATCAGTTTTACTTCATGTATTTTGGGGTTCTGTGGTTAGGTGAATATATATATATATATATCTTTATAACAGTTATATCTTCCTGATAGATTGACCCTTTTATTATTAAAAAAAAAATCCTCGCCCTAACCGGTTTGGCTCAGTGGATAGAATGCTGGCCTGCAGACTGAAGGATCACAGGTTTGATTCCGATCAAGGGTATATGGCTTGGTGGCGGGCACATCCCCAGTAGGGGGTGTGCAGGAGGCAGCTGATCAATTGAAGTTTCTCTCTCATCAGTGTTTCTTTTTTTCAAAATATATTTTATTGATTTTTTTACAGAGAGGAAGGGAGAGGGATAGAGAGCTAGAAACATTGATGAGAGAGAAACATCAATCAGCTGCCTCCTGCACACTACCTACTGGGTATGTGCCTGCAACCAAGGTACATGTCCTTGACCGGAATTGAACCTGGGACTCTTGAGTCCGCAGTCTGATGCTCTATCCACTGAGACAAACCAGCCAGGGCTCTCATCGATGTTTCTAACTCTCTATCCCTCTCCCTTCCTCTCTGTAAAAAAATCAATAAAATATATTTTTTAAAAATCCTCAAGGCATCTGGAGAGTGTGGAAGAAGGGGATGAGAATAGGGTTCCCTGGTCTTACTGAGAATCAGGTGTTTTTTGTTTGGTTGGTTTGGTTTGGTTTGGTTTGGTTTGGTTTGGTTTGGTTTGGTTTGGTTTTTTAAAGCACTTCTCAGATTGTTGTGAACCTTTGGTTAGAGTTTGGAGAAAATTTATTTTGGCAATTTATGGAGGAATGTATTTTCAGAAGTTCTTACTCCACCATTTCACAATTGCTTTCTCATTAGAGTTTATTTAAGGTTAATTTTAACTGCACACTTTAAGAATTTAAATCACTCTCTCCTTCTTGATGTACTTTGTCTTCTAGGACAACATGTTCTCTTAAGTTTCCTCATAATTCACCTGTCCTGTCCTTCAATATACTGAGTTATTCTCTTCTCTGTAGCCTCTAAATATTGTAGTGACTTTGGAAACAATCCTTAATATTCTTATCTATATACAGTATTTCCTAGTGATCTCTAGGCTATGGCTTTAAATATCACCTATATGGATGATGCTTAAATTAAGTCTCTAGTCCAGATATCTGTTCCAAACATCACACATCCTATATCATCAGCATCCAGAAGTACTTTTTGTGCCCCTTATCAAGTACAACCTTCAGCAAGGGTAACCAGCATCCTGACGATTGTTTCTATGTGGAAATTCTTTCCTGGAATTTACCAGGAAATTTATATATTGTCCTGAATACCAAATACTGAGAAAAGTAGTTGGTAAATCAGTAAAATGGAAAATGCATTACAATTTTACTGTAAGAATTAAATCTTAATAATAGACATAGAGACATAACTGACTTGAGGGAATCTACTAATGTCAAATAAAAAGCAAAAGCAGGAAATGATGGCACATTGAGTTGAAAATTTTGAAATTTCCAGGGATCAGTACAGAAGTACATATTGATCTGATCAGTTGATTTTGCTTATTATAAGTGTGCATTTGTGGCCCTGTATGTTGCTAATGGTGAGCTATTCTTACAAATTATATATTAATAAGCCTATATGCATACAGTATATAAACCCTGTGATTGATCTTTCAGGAAATAAGTTTGAGAAGCAAAATAAACCTCAAACTGGCAATTTTGACCTTTGATTTGGTATAGTGCTACTTACTTTGCTAAGAGATCCAAACACATGAAGATTAGCTGGTGTTTTTCAGTTTTTTTTCAGGGTTTGAATATATTCTAAATTACTGATCTTGAAATACTTTTAAACATACTCTCTTACTTATTTAAAAAAAGTGAATCAAGTTACTTGTCACTACTTTTGCCACTATCACTCTAATCTGAGCCATTATCAGCTCTCATCTGAAATATTAATAACCTATAACCGGATGCCCTGCTTCTCTCCTTCCCATACTTATATTTTTTAACAGAGCATCCATAATGATTTTTTACAACATAAGCCAGATAATATAATTATTTTGTTCAAAATATTCCAATCATTCCCCATCTTCCCTCAAAATAAAATTAAAAGCCCTTTAATATCCTACAAGACTCTAGATGACCTGGCCTGCTCTTTGATTTCATCTTCTCCTAGTGCTTTCTTCCTTGCTCACTCTGTCCAGCCACACTGGCCACTTTGATGCTCTCAGAACAAATCATTCACTTTTCTGATAATGGTCTTGCCCCTCCCTGATTGTTCTCTCCAACCGAGCACAACTGCCTCAGATAGCTGTGTTGTTAACACTTTTTCCTTCTTAAAATTTCCGCTCAAGTCACTTTTTCAAAGAGGCATATGCTGATAACCCTATTTTAAATTTCAATGGCAACACCTATCTTCCACCTATACATGACTTATCCATTATTCTGTAGTAATTTCCTGTCTTCAATTGTGCTTCTCACTTTACAACATACTTTACTTTTTTATCCATTGTTTATTTTATCTTTCATCATTACTCTCCCCTATAATATAAGCTCCACAAGGGCAGGGTTTTTGTTTTATTCATGGATGCATTCCAAGTTCCTAGAATAGAGCTTGGAACACAATCTGTAAATATTTGACAATGATTAAAAAATATGTCAAACATAATTATTTGGGTCTTTTCAAATGCTCTGTCTATTTCAAAATACAGAGCTAAATCTAATTTAGACATGATCAACACAGACGTTGATATATTGCTTTGATGACTCACACAAAACTTACTCTGAAATTGAGAGTAAGAAACTCACTCAAATTCTTTTCAATTTTTATTTCTCTGATTCATTTTAAAAATGGGTTGTGTAGCTACTAATTTTTCTGTCAGATTTACAGCTACCAGCAAGGGCAATACTGTAAAAATGAGAAAATCTCCAGAGTTTCTTCCTGTTTACCATTTACTGTAGATAATTAGATAGATGTACATGAGGGTGCAGGTAGAATAGGCATTTCAAAAATATAATAACATTCTACTTGAGGAATCTATACAAAGCTCTTTCTTCTGGACAATTTAAGAAACAGATGTTAATATTTCAATCTAATGACATGAAATTAGTTTAAATAAGGTTTGCTTTGTAGAACGAAAATTCTATTAAAGACTGTCTCCTCCTGATCAGTTAATACTACTCAACCCCACTTTCCCTTCCCTGTTTTCATACCAGCCTGGATTAAAGGCCTCAGCTTCAGAAATTACTAGGGGGACATAATATTAAATATTCAATTTATTTTGAAAAAGGCTCAGGCAAACAGAAAGTGAGAAAATACGTACAGCTTCCAAACTTCAGTGGGCAGGCGTGCACATCCATGGGAAAATCTTCCAAATGCATGGGACATTCGGCATGAATTGTTAACCTAAAAGTAAGGAGAACAGAAAATGAAGTCAAGCTAAACTTAATGGTATTAAACATAAAGCTGAGTTCCCATTATTATCAATAGAGTGCTCCTAAGAATAACTGGATTTTGTTGGTTTAGGTTCATGGAGGTCCACATCTTTATGAACACAAAGAATGGAGTAAATGAAGCAGATAGCCTCTCAAAGCACCATTCAGTATTTAGATTTTTCTATTAGATCTGAATCCCACTTTACCACCTTTAGTAAAACAAATATAACTTATGCCCTAGCTGAGTTCCTTAACTACTACCCCCATCCAAAAAAACCTTAAAACAGCAGGTTCTGATTCATTTACTGCTTAATAATTTCTAAAGTAATTCTCCTCAGTAGGCTATCATGTAAGTTAACCAATTTAAAATTATCACTGGAGAGGAGAGATGTGTAGAAAGATTATTCTGATAATGAACAGGCACAAAAGATGGCTCTGCTGCTCACAGCAACTACTATAGCTTTGCTAAAGGAAATGGCTCTTTGAGAACAGATGCACACACACGTGCACACACACACACACACACACACACACACACACACACACAGCAACTGGCCAGAAAAATGCAAAAGTGATGAAAGACATCCAAAACCTCAGAGATCAAGTCTGAAGAGCTCATGGTTTCTTAACAGGGACAATATATGGGAGAGACTGTGCATGGATTCCTCAATGGAAAACTGGATGGGGTACGATTTGCCATTCCCTATATTCATTTCCCTACTTTAATATGTTCAAATAATCTATTCCAAGGTTTCCTTTCCAATTTCTTTCAAAATTTTTGAACCTTAACTTTCCTTGACCTAGATCAGAGATGGGAACCTTTTTTCTGCCAAGGGATATTTGGATATTTATAATATCATTTTCAATCCATACAAAATTATCAACTTAAAAATTAGTCTGCTTTATTTGGTCAAACATTTAGTTAACTCATGCCTAATGCCTTGGCAGGGCCAGATAATTATTTCTCTGGCCTTATATAGCCCTCAGGCCAGACATTCCCCACCCCTGGCCGAGATAGTAGCCTACTATGTAGAAATGGGACCCACAAGCAAAAATTTAGTTATTTGTGACCTAGATTTGTTGAGCTGTTTCTAGATATCCTATATAAATCCTGATTATATTGGATTCAATCCCTATCATGCTCTTCAAGTTGTAAATTGCCAACTGGTAAGCACCTCCAATCCTGGCTAATTGTTAAAACTGGATGAGTATGTGACACCTCACAAATGATCAGCACAGCAACACTAGATATTGCTCAAAGCAGGCTGGCTAAAGCAAGCATGCTTAGGTGTGTATTAGCAAGACCCTTACCTAGGCCAGTAGGCAGAAAGCAAGTGTGTGCCCTTCAACAAATAGTTACCCACCTTTTATTTTCAGTTTCCTTATCTATGCAATAGAGGGTGGAACTAGATAGCCAATGTCCTTGCAGCTCTAACTAATCCCTTAGATATTTATAAAATTTCCCGTATGTCCTGGAGAAAACTTCAGTTCTCAAGTTAGTCTACAATATCTCACTGATCCACTCTTTGTTTTTCAGTCATAAAGGAGGTTTTATGCCTCCAAGAGTTTGATATAAGAGAAATGTATTTCACTGAGAAACCTGCTCCTTGTGTTGGACACTTAAATACTCTATGAGTTTAATAAATGAAATTGTGTTTCTTCTCTTCACTTAGTATTTTTAAGATACTGCCTCTTATGAGTAATTCCGAGGGGAAATTACATCTACTCAGCAATCCTGGGGACAAGGAAAATAAGAGTACGGCAAATAGATTAACAAAGCAAAATGCAAAAGGCACTGGTTTCTGATTAGGACCAGAACTTATGTATAACTAAAGGCCCAGTGCACGAAATTTGTGCATGTGGGGGGGGGGGTGTATCCCTCAGCCCAGCCTGCACCCACTCCAATCTGGGGCCCCTTGAGAGATGTCCAACTGGCCACTGAGGCCGGATCCTGGTGGGATTGGGCCTAAACAGGCAGTCAGAAATGCCTCTCACAATGCAGGACTGCTGGCTCCCAACTGCTCGCCTGCCTGCCTGCTTGATTGCCCCTAACCGCTTCTGCCTGCCAGCCTGATCACCCCCTAACCACTCCCCTGCCAGCCTGATCCAAGCCTAACTGATCCCCTGCTGACCCAATTGCCCCTAACTGCCCTCCCCTGCAGGCCTGGTCACGGCCAACTGCCCTCCTCTGCTGGCCTGGTCAAAACTAACTGCCCTCCCTGCTGGCCTGATTGCCAACAACTGCCCTCCCCTACAGGCCTTGGTCCCCCCAACTGTCCTCCCTTGCAGGCTTGGTACCCCCAACTGCCCTCCTCTGCTGGCCTGGTCCCCCCCAAACTGCCCTCCCCTGCAGGCCTAGTCATCCCCAACTTCCTTCCCCTGCAGGCATGGTTCCCCCCAAATGCCCTCCCCTGCCAGCCTGGTCGCCCCTAACTGCCCTCCCCTGCGGGCCTGGTCCCCCCCAACTGCCCTCCTCTGCCGGCCTCATCACCCCTAAGTTACCTCCCTGTTGGACTGATTACCCACAACTGCCCTCCTCTGCAGGGCTGGTTCCCCCCAACTGCCCTACCCTGCTAGCCCAGTCACCCCTAACTGCCGTCCTCTGCCAGCCTTGTAGCCCCTAACTGCCCTCCTCTGTGGGCCTGGTCCCCCCCAACTGCCCCCCTCTTCCAGCCTGGTCACCCTTAACGGCCCTCCCTTACAGGCCTGGTGCCCCCCAACGGCCCTCCCC
The DNA here is from genome assembly GCF_963455305.1 of Plecotus auritus. Classification (NCBI taxonomy): domain Eukaryota; kingdom Metazoa; phylum Chordata; class Mammalia; order Chiroptera; family Vespertilionidae; genus Plecotus; species Plecotus auritus. Next base: position 130,248,386 of record NC_137784.1, read on the forward strand.
TGCAGGCCTGATTGCCCCAACAGCCCTCCTGTACTGGCCTGGTCTCTCCCAACTGCCCTCCTCTGCAGGCATGGTTCCCCACAACTGCCCTCCCCTTCCAGCCTGATCGCCCATAACTGCCCTCCCCTGTGGGCCTGATCCCCACCTACTGCCCTCCCCTGCTGGCCTGGTCTCCACCAACAGCCCTCCTCTGCCGGCCTGGTTCCCTCCCAACTGCCCTCCCCTTCCGGCCTGGTCACCCCTAACTGCCCTCCCCTGCGGGCCTGATCCCCACCTACTGCCCTCCCCTGCTGGTCTGATCTCCCCCAACTGCCCTCCTCTGCCAGCCTGGTTCCCCCCCAACTGCCCAACCCTGTAGGCCTAGTTGCACACAACTGCCCTCCCCTACAGGCCTGGTCCACCACAACTGCCTTCCTCTGCCGGCCTGGTTCCCCCTCAACTGCCCACCCCTGCTGGCCTGGTTTCCCCCAACTGCCTCCTCTGCCAGCCTGGTCTCTCCCAACTGCCCTCCTCTGCTGTCCTGGTTCTCCCAACTGTCCTCCCTTGCAGGCCTGGTCAACCCCAACAGCCCTCCTCTGCTGGCCTGGTCCCCCCCAACTGCCTTACCCTGCAGGCCTGGTCCCCCCAACTGCCCTCCCCTACTGGCAAGGTCACCCCTAACTGCCCTCCACTGTGGGGCTGGTCCCACCCAAAGGCCCTCCTCTGCCAGCCTGGTTCCCCCTCAACTGCCTTCTCCTGCTGGCCTGATTGCCCACAACTGCTCTCATCTGAAGGCCTGGTACCCCCCAACTGCCCTTCCCTGTAGGTGTGGTCCCCCACAACTGCTCTCCCCTACAGGCCTGGTCACCCCTAACTGCCCTCCCCTGCTGGCCTGGTCGCCCCTAACTGCCCTCCCCTGTGGGCCTGGTCCCCCCCAACTACCCTCATCTTCTGGCCTGGTCACCCTTAACAGCCCTCCCTTACAGGCCTGGTGCCCCCCAACTGCCCTCCGCTGCAGGCCTGATTGCTCCAACAGCCCTCCCGTGCAGGCCTGGTCTCCCCCAACTGCCCTCCTCTGCCGGCCTGGTCTCTCCCAACTGCCCTCCTCTGCCCATCTGGTCCCCCGCAACTGTCCTCCCTAACAGGCCTGGTTGACCCCAACAGCCCTCCCCTTTGGCCTGGTCCCCCACAACTGCCCTCCCCTACAGGCCTGGGTCCTCCCAACTGTCCTTCCTTTCAGAACTGGTCACCTCCAACTGCTGGCCTGGTGCCCCCCAACTGCCCTCACCTGCTGCCCCTGTCACCCCTAACTGCCCTCCCCTGCTGGCCTGGTCACCCCTAACTGCCCTCCTATGCCGGCCTAGTCTTCCCAACTGCCCTCCTCTGCCGGCCTGGTCCTCCCAACTTCCCTCCTCTGCAGGTCTGATTGCCCCCAACAGCCCTCCCCTGCTGGCCTGGTCCCCCTCAACTGCCTCCCTGCTGGCCCAGTCACCCCTAACTGCCCTCCCCTCCAGCCTGCTCCCTCCCAACTGCCCTCCCCCACAGGCCTGGTCACCCCCAAATGCCCTCCTCTGCTGGCCTGGTCCTCCCCAACTGCCTTACACTGCAAACTGCCCTACACTGCAGGCCTGGTCTCCCCCAACTGCCCTTCTCTGCCAGCCTGGTCACCTGTAACTGCCCTCCCTGCTGGCCTGATTGCCCACAACTGCCCTCCTCTGCAGGCCTGTCCTCCCCCCCCCCCGTCGGCCTGGTCCCCCACAACTGCCCTCCCCTACAGGCCTGGGTCCCCCCAACTGTCCTCCCTTGTAGGCCTTGTCACCCCCAACTGCCTTCCCCTATAGACCTGGTCCCCCACAACTGCCCTCCCCTACAGGCCTGGGTCCCCCCAACTATCCTCCCTTGTAGGCCTGGTCCCCCACAACTGCCCTCTTCTGCTGGCCTGGTCCCCCCCCCAACTGCCCTCCCCTATAGGCCTGGTCCCCCACAACTGCCCTCCCCTATAGGCCTGGTCCCCCACAACTGCCCTCCCCTATAGGCCTGGGTCCCCCCAACTGTCTTGTTCCTCCTCAACTGCCCTCCCTTGCTGGCCTGGTCTCCTCAACTGCCCTCCTCTGTCGGCCTGGTCACCCCTAACCGCCCTCCCCTGCTGGACTGATTGACCACAACTGCCCTCCTCTGCAGGCCTGGTTCCCCCCAACTGCCTTCTTCTACAGGCCTGGGTCCCCCCAACTGTCCTCCCTTGCAGGCCTGGTCCTCTCCCTAGTGCCCTCCCCTGCAGGCCTGGTCCCCCCAACTGCCTTCCCCTGCTGGCCCGTTCACCCCTAACTGCCCTCCCCTGCTGGGTTGGTTGCCCCTAACTGCCCTCCCCTTCATGCCTGGTCTCTTCTAACTGCCCTCCTCTGCTGGCCTGGTCACCCACAACTGCCCTCCTCTGTAGGCCTGGTCCCCCCCAACTGCCCTCCCCTGCCAGCCTGGGTCCCCCCCCCAAACTGTCCTCCCTTACAGGCCTGGTGTTCCCCAACTGCCCTCTTTCTGCTTGCCACCTTGTGGTGGCCAACTTGTGTCCATATGGGGGCATCCACCTTTGACCACATGGGGGTGGCCATCTTGTGTGTTGGAGTGATGGTCAATTTGCATATTACTCTTTTATTAGATAGGATAACTCTCCCGTCTTCCTTCCCATCTATTTCTTGCCCATCCCTCCTAAGCAGAGCAGAGACGAGAAAGCAGAGATTGATGAGGGCAAGGTACCTCACAAGGTAAATTATTCTTTGCTCTTTTCATTGGCTCTTAAACATATCCTAAAGCTCTCTAACCTCTTGTGTCCTACTGTCTTCCTTTCCTGCCTTCCCTCTACCTTGCCACAACTTTCAAGACTTCTTTAAGCTTTTTCTGCAGCAGAAAGCACCCTGACTGTACTCAGGGTAGTATACTCATCACCACAATCTATGCCATAAACATCTCCATCCACTCCAAAAAATTCCCCTATGCTCTTTTTAAATAATAATAATTATTATTATTTTGTGTGATAAGTACACTTAACATAAGATGCCCACTTTGGAAAATTTTAAGTATTGTCAATCGGCAAAGTATCTGAATAAACACCACTCCAAAAAATGCATATAGATATATGAAAATGTGCTCAACATTATTAATCTTTAGGGAAAGGCAAATTAAAACCACAACGAGACACTGCTATGTGTGAATTATAATAACTAAAGTAAAAAACATGACAATATCAAGTGTTGACAAAACTTTGGAGAAAATGGAGCCTCATAAATTACTGGTGGAAATATATAATGCTAAAGCACACTTTGGAAAACCATTTTGGCGGTTTCTTTAAAATATCAACATAAACTTCCCTTAAAATGTTATGGTTCCACTTCAATTCTCCACTACCCAAGAGAAATGAATACATATGTCCACAGAAAGACCTGTTAATAGCAGAGTTATTTATCATAGCCACAAAAAAACAAACACAGAAACAATCTAAATGTCCATCAAATGATGAATGAATAAACAAAATATGAAACATCCATATGAGGGACTATTAGTCATTAACAAAAAGGAATACACACAACATGGATAATCTCAAATGCCTTATGCTAAGTAAAAGTAGCATATATTGTTCAAAAGGAAATATATTGTATGATTCCATTCGCATTAAGTATCTAGGAAAGGACAATCTATTGATACAGGAAATAGATTAGCGGTTGCCAAGGACTAGGGCTGAGAATGGATGGTGACTGGAAATTTTTGAAGGGATTTTTGGAGGTGATAGAAATGTTATAAATACACATTTGGTTATTGTTGCATAACTCTGTATATTTAATATAAATCCCTGAAACTTAAACCAGATGAATGTTATCATATGTAAATGATAGTTCAAGAAAAGCTCTTACAAAATTAAAAAACAGAAGTGGGATTTAAGCACAGCCTTGAAGAGCATAGATTCCAAAGCCAGACTACCAAATTTACAACACAGCTCTACCTCTTCCTAGTTATTTGAAGAGGTAGAGCTGTGTTGTAAGTTTGGTAGTCTGTGCAAGTTATTTCTGTTCTCTGTGCTTTGTTCGCTTATATTTTACAGATGCTAATTAAAGCTCTAAGATAGGATGGTATTATGAGGTGGGTGATGGTATATAGGGAAGACAAGAAGTCTGAGAACTGAGACTCAGAATAAAACAATGGGGTTCATGTCTTTTCCACTGAATTTCAACACACTGGTGATTCTCAATATTTCATCTGCTTCCTACAGTATGTACTACCCATGGGTAATATTGCTTTTACCTCAGGCAAAAAGTACATGTATCCGAATCTCAAAGTGGGAAGGGGCATAAAATAAGGGGTAAACAGTAAATGGAATATGGTAGTTTAAAAATGTTTAAACCAGTGATTATGCTATACTATTTCATTGAGTTAAAGATCCCTACTCTAGAGTTGCTTTCCAGATGTGTTAGAGGAGAATCTGTTTCCTTGCCTACCTAGCTTCTTAGATGCTGTTTATATTCCTTGACTCATGGCCCTTTCCTCCATTTTCAAAGCCAGCCATGTTGCAGCTCTCTGATATTTTTTCTACACTTACATTTCCCTCTCACCATAGCTAAGAATGATTTCTAGCTTTCAGGACTCTTGTGATATTATTTCAGATGGTTGAATAAGCAAGGATACATTCTCCATCTGAGGGTCCTAAATTTAATCATATCTACAAAATACCCTTTGCCATGTACATTTATAGTTTCTGAGAATTAGGACATGGGCATCTTTTAGGGGCATTACTATATCTACCACGCATAGCAAAACAAAGAAAACACACAAACAAAAAAATCAAAAGACTACTGATAAGCTGGGAGAAAAATTTTGTAATATATCATAAACAAAGGCTAATATCCTTGATACATAAAGAACTCTTAAAATAAGAAAACTTAATGGAAAATGGGCAAAAATCATGGGCACACAATGCACAAAATGATTTCAAAATGGCCTTTGAACATATGAAAAGATATTCAAGCTCACTCATAATTAGAGAAATACAAATTAAAAATATATGGAGACATAATTTCTTATCTACTAGACTGGAGAAAATTTACACATTTAATAATTCATTCTATTGGTGAGACTATGTAAACTGTCTCATACATTGCTGGTGAAAATATAAATTGGTACAACCTTATTGGAGGAAAATTTGGCAACATCCAACAAAACTCAATGTGCACTTACAATTTGAATGAACATTTTTCATTTTTTTTTGTATTTGCTCTGAAAGTACACTTCTAACAATATAAAAATACACAGCCACATGGCTATTTATTGCTACACTGTTTATAATTGTAAATTGTCGCTTAAATTGTCTCAAACTTATGCTTGCTCTACATATATTCCTTTTTATCCTGCTATTCAATTTTGTAATCCTTCATGGGCAGTTTCTATGCTATTTTCTACATAGTAGAACCAAATAAATGTTTGCTGATTTGAAAATTACTAGGGCTAAATAATCATTTGTTATAAGAAATCTCATTTTGGAATAAAGATCTCATATAACTTCAAAAAAGGGGGATCCCTGCTATAGACTTAAAGCCACTGAGTAAATAGTTTCTTTTGTACTTCTTTGGAATTGAGACAAATTAGTGATTTGGTTATTTGGTGCCCTTATCTGATCTTCATTGGAAATACAGTGGAATCTCAGTTCTCAAACTTAATTCATTATGGAAGGCTGTTTGAGAAGTGATTTGTTTTAAAAAATCATTTTTTCACATTAGAAATAATATAAATTGAATTAATCCATTCCAGACCCCCAAATGATTCCGTTTTAACCTTTCTCAATTGCCTGTGATCATTGTTTCACGAACACTTTCACACCTTTAGCAATATCAACACTCTTGACGGTCTCTTATGTTTTAAAATTATGCGAATAATCAATTTCACCAGTAGCCAGATCAGACAACACTTGAACACCTCTATCATACTTTGCAATTGTTTCTTTCTTAAGCTCTATTGTTCTCACAACTTTCATTTTTACTTTGCTGCTATCACTAACCTTCCTAGGACCTATGGTGACTTACTGTATGCATTTAATAATAATAAGCAGCAACAAAAGCTAAAAACAACATGAAAATATTCACATCACAATTTCCTGAGATGGTAAGAATGCGAGGTTTAGTGGTAAATTGACTCATACTCGTGCATTCTCTCCTTTGCCATCCGAGAGAAAGGTATCAGCATGAAAGGGCCTTTGGGTCAAGTTTTGTTCGACAACTGAGATATTTTCCTGTGCACAACTTGGTCAAGAAACAAACTGTTCAAGATAGCAGACATTCGAGAACCAAGGTTTGACTGTATGCACATTTTCAAAATGAGCACACATATCAGAGATTATTCTTACTATACTATTTTATGATTTTTATATTGTACTATATCATTAATACAAAAAACAGTATTTATTTTGCAATTATTATACAGTGCTTTGCATTTTTAGGATTTTTTTGTACATGTTTCTTGAACTAGATTGACTATCACATGTAAGTCATCTGCTTTTAAATGGGAATTCACCCAATGCACTAAGCCAACAAGAAAAAAAAAAATCCATTTCATATGCTATTACATCCATGTCTTCAGTGTCCATTTGCCTTTGGCATACTGAAAGTGACCCTTCTGGAAAATGAAGCTCTCGTTCTCATATCTTGATAATACCTCTCACTTTACTAAGATAATTTCCCATTTTTAACCTTTGACTACTGCAATGTGTATAACATATTTCTTTTTTAAAAAATATATATTTTATTGATTTTTTACAGAGGAAGGGAGAAGGATAGAGAGTTAGAAACATCGATGAGAGAGAAACATTGATCAACTGCCTCCTGCACACTCCCTATTGGGGATGTTCCCACAACCAAGGTACATGCCCTTGACCAGAATCAAATCTGGGACCCTTCAGTCTGCAGGCCTATGCTCTATCCACTGAGCCAAACCGGTTAGGGCTAGAACACATTTCTTACCCATAATCCTGGGGAACTATGCACATAATATTTGCAGGCCTTAAAATATACATGCCATAGCTCAATTGAGAATTCTAAAAATTAGAAAATGGACATGAATAACCTACTTATTAACAACTGCCCTACAGAAAAATATAAAATTATTTCTAGATTTTTTTTCATGTAGAATAAAAATCTTCAAATGGGGGCATAAAATAGGAAAAACATATCTAGAGAAAAAATATGTTCCTGAACTAACTGGGGTCCTAACAGTTAAACATCTAAATGTTATTGAGTATATGCATTGTTCAGCTAGACTGTCAACACATTGAGAGGATGGAGGAAGGAGTAGCTTAAATTTATAGGGACAAGGGTCTCTGGAGCTCAGTATGAGCCCCTAAGCAATATGTCACTTAGGTCTTTTAAAAGTGGAACAATTTGGTCTGCATTCAGAAAACTGTTTTTTTCTAAAAACCAAAGGGTAAACATTACTTCTGGAGTGGCTGATGTGCCAGACAGGCTATTACTATCATCATGGATTAAAGGGCAGGATCTTGGATTTATGGTGAAAAAGAAAAGATAGTAAATTAATAGCCATTACCAGTAGAGGAGTAGAGGATGGGTCACTTGAAATATACCACTATCAACCACCCAAACC